>NW_023605194.1:45501314-46835263 GCF_014898055.3 Talpa occidentalis | reverse complement strand
ATCAGGCTGACATCAGACTTCTCCAAAGAAACACTACGGGCAAGGAGAGAGTGGAGGGACATAGTCAAGACTCCAAGAAAACAGATGCAACCAAGAAACTCTATCCCGCAAAGCTCTCCTTCCTCTTTGAAGAAAGAATATGGACCTTCCCAGACAAACAGAAACTCGGAATTTCATTGCAACTAAACCCCACTCCAAAAAATACTACAAGGAGTCCTAAAGCCAGAACCTCAGAGGGACGAATAACAATGAAAGAAGGCCAAAAAAAAAAAAAAAGTTATTAAAAAGAATAAATAAATAAAATCAAAGAAAGACAAACACAATGGCAAATACAGATGTTAACATATCAATATTAACTCTAAATGTAAATGGACTAAACTCTTCAATAAAAAGACAGGAGTGGCAGCCTGGATTAAGAAACAAAACCCAACCTTTTGCTGTCTCCAGGAACACATTTAGCTACAAAAGATAAAAATAGGCTCAAAGTTAAAGGATGGAAAACAATCCTACAAGCAAATGGACCAAAAAAGAAAGCAGGAACAGCTATACTTATATCAGATAAAACAGATTTCAAACTCAAAAAGATAAAAGAGACCCCAATGGTCACTACATTATGATCAAGGGGACAATACTTCAAGAAGAAATAACACTCATTAACATATACTCACCAAACGAAGGAGCACCAAAATATATCAGACAACTGTTGTCCTCTCTGAAACAGACATCAGAGAAAACACATACGTAGTGGGAGACTTCAACACACCACTATCACAATGGATAGATCAACAAGACAAAAAATAAGTAAAAGACCAAAGCTCTAAATAAGGACCTAGAGCAATTAGGCTTAACAGACATCTATAGAACACTAAACCCCAAAAAAACGGAGTACACATTTTCTCAAGCGCAACGGATCATTCTCCAGGATCGATCACATACTGGGGCACAAGACAAACATCAACAGATACACCAAGATTGAAATCATATCAACCATCTTTTCTGACCATGAAGGCATCAAACTAGAAATAAACCATAAAAAGAAGGCAAGGAACTTTCCTACCTCATGGAGATTAAAAACCACACTACTGGAAGACCATTGGACTAATGAGGAGATCAAAGAAGAAATTAAAAATTTTTTGAATTGAACGACAAGGAGGACACTAATATCCTAAATGTATGGGATGCAGCAAAAGCAGTAATAAGAGGAAAATATATAGCAATAGAAGCTCACATCAAGAAACAAGAAAGAACGCAAAGAAACAACCTCATCTCGAAGCTCAAAGATCTAGAAAAAAAAGAACAACAAAAAACCCCAAAACCAGTAGAAGAAAAGAAATAATAAAAACAAAGCAGCAGAAATAAATGAAATTGAAACTAAAAAAACAATCCAAAAGATCAATGAAACCAAGAGCTGGTTTTTTGAAAAATCAATAAAATAGACAAACCCTAGCCAGGCTCACAAAGGAAAAAAGGGAGAAAGCACAAATAAACAGGATCATCAATGAAAGAGGAGAAATCACAACGGACACAGCAGAAATCAAAAGAATAATCAGTAACTACTATGAACAGTTATATGGAAACAAGTTAACAATCTAGAGGAGATGGACAAATTCCTACAACTCTACAATCACCCAAAGCTAGATAAAGAAGAAATAGAACACCTAAACAGACCAATTACAATTAGCGAAATTGAAATGGTAATAAAAAACCTCCCCAAAAACAAAAGCCCAGGACCTGATGGATTTACAAATGAATTCTACCAAACATTCAGAGACGAATTAGTGCCTATCCTTCACAAACTCTTCCAAAAAATTGAGAAGGAAGGGACAATACCAAACACGTTTATGAAGCCAACATTACACTAATACCAAAACCGAACAAGGACAACACAAAAAAGGAAAACTACAGCCAATCTCCCTAATGAACACTGATGCAAAAATCCTCAATAAAATTTTAGCTATCAGAATCCAACAATGTATCCATAAGATAATTCACCACGACCAAGTTGGATTCATTCCAGGGCACAAGGATGTTTAACATCCGAAAATCAATCAACGTTATCCAACACATCAACAAAAAGAAATATAAAAACCATATGATAATATCAATAGATGCTGAGAAAGCTTTCGACAAAGTGCAACACCCATTCATGATAAAAGCCCTTGAAATTCTTGGGATACAAGGAACATACCTCAACATCATAAAGGCCATCTATGACAAGCCAACAGCCAGTATCATTCTCAATGGTGAAAAGCTGAAAGCAATTCCATTAAGATCTGGAACAAGACAAGGATGTCCACTCTCACCATTGCTTTTCAATATAATACTGGAAGTCCTAGCCAGGGCAATAAGACAAGAGAAAGACATCCAAGGAATCCAAATAGGAAAGAAGAAGTCAAACTATCACTATTTGCAGACGATATGATATTATACATAGAGAACCCCAAAAACTCCACAGAAAAGCTAATTCAACTCATCAATCAGTTCAGTAAAGTGGCAGGATACAAATCAACACGCAAAAGTCAGTAGCCTTCCTATACACAAACAATAAATCTGAAGAAGAAGAAATCAAAAAGACCATCCCTTTTGTTATTGAAACAAAAAAATCAAATATTTGGGAATAAATCTAACAAAAGAGGTAAAGGACCTATACAAAGAAAACTATAAAACACTGTTAAAAGAAATAGAAGAAGACACAAAGAAATGGAGAGACATCCCCTGCTCATGGATTGGAAGAATAAACATTATTAAAATGGCCATCCTACCAAAAGCAATATACAGATTCAATGCTATTCCAATCAAAATTTCAATGTCATTCTTCAAAGAAATAGAACAATTATTGATGAAATCATATGGAATCACCAAAAACCCCGAATAGCCAAAGCTCTCCTGAAAAAAAAAAGAAGGGAATGGAGGCATCAGACTCCCAGACTTCAAACTATACTACAAAGCCATAATCATCAAAACTGCATGGTATTGGAACAAGAACAGACATACAGAACAATGGAATCGAATAGAAAATCCAGAAATAACCCACAGATTTATGGTCAACTAATCTTTGACAAAGGAGCAAAGAATATGCATTGGAGCAAAGAAAGTTTGTTCAATAAATGGTGCTGGGAAAACTGGGTCGCTACATGCAAAAGAATGAAGCTTGACCACCACCTCACACCATACACAAAAATCAACTCAAAATGGATTAAAGAACTAGACATAAGACCTGAAACCATAAAATATATAGAAGGAAATATAGGCGAAACACTACGTGATTTGCACATCAAAGACATCTTTACAGACACATCACCAAAGCAGTGATAGTGAAGGCAAAGATAAACAGCTGGACTACATCAAATTAAAGAGCTTTTGCACAGCAAAAGAGACAATAACAAAAACAAAGAGAAACCCCACCAACTGGGAGAACATTTTTGCACCCAACACTAATGATAAAGGACTGATCACAAAAATCTGCAAAGAGCTGATGAGACTCAACAACAACAAAGAAAATAATCCAGTCAAAAAATGGGCAGAAGAGCTTAAAAGAAACTTCTCTGAAGAGGAAATGCAAATGGCCAACAGGCATATGAAAAATGTTCAACATCACTTGTCATCAGGGAAATGCAAATCAAAACTACCATGAGATACCATCTTACACCAGTGAGAATGGCACATATTAAAAAACTAGCAACAACAAATGTTGGCGAGGGTTGGAGAAAAAGGAACTCTTCTGCACTGTTGGTGGGAGTGCAAACTGGTCCAACCACTGTGGAAAGCTGTATGGAGATTTCTGGACCTACTAAACATAGAGCTTCCATATGATCCAGCAATTCCACTCCTAGGTATTTACCCAAAGGACACAGAAACATCAATTCCAAAGAACACCTGCACCCCTATGTTTATAGCAGCACTGTTTACAATAGCTAAGCTTTGGAAACAACCCAAATGCCCAAAAGTAGATGACTGGATCAAGAAGATGTGGTACATATATACCATGGAATATTACTCAGCATTCAAAAAAGATAAACACATGCAATTTGCAGCAACATGGATGGCGCTGGAAGGGATCATGCTCAGCGAAATAAGCCAAAAAGAAAAAGAAAAATACCGGATGGTCTCACTCATAGCAGGAATCTAGAAAACTTAAATAAGGGACCAGGAAAATGAATAACTATAAGAAAGTGAAAATCAAAATCAACAAAAAACTATGAACCAGAGACACTTTTAGGGGCGGGGGTGGGAGGGGAGGGATTGGGGTCAGAATGGGGGGGGCTGCAATTGTATGGGGAATATAACAATAAAATTTATTAAAAAAAAAAAAAAAAAAAAAACAGAAAACTAAAAAACTAATAAAACAGTTACATAAAAAAACTAATAAAACATTTACATAAAAAAACTACAAGTAGAACATGTTAACAATGAAACCAATAATTTTCTGAAAGATTTAAGTATAAAGAAGAATCCATACAGTATACAAGTGGTGGGGTCTAAAGAATGAATTGGCTTACATTCCATTATTTTTAAAAGGTAACTATTTTATAATGAAAAATGTAATATGCAGACATGGAATTCTTTAGATATCCATATAACTTCTAAAGAAGCCAGGAAGTCTCAGAATTCCCTAAAGCCTATATGCCCATAATAAATTTGGATTGCCATAGGGAAGTTTATTGAGTTGAAAAAATTAAAAATCAGGAACAGAAATGGTACCATAGCCTTGGAGCTTACCTACAATGTGACATATTCTTATGTTAACATTACCAAATGTATGGCATTTCCAAATGAATTTTTATGGGTAATTTAAAATATCATCCTATATGTAGCTCTTTTCTCTGAGCAAGGAGATTGAAGATTCCTGCTAAGTCTGCATCTACAAGAAGACCCCAGATGGGAAGGGCTCAACCCAAAATATTTTTTGATGGAACAAAAATCAACTTTAAGAGGGCTAAATATTTCATAGATAGTATTCACATTTTTAATCATTTTTTTTAATTTTATCAATTCTCATGTTGATCCTTTTGGATACTTAACAATGCTCAATGGTGTTTGTTGATTGAAAGGTCACTAAGAAGAACTTTTTCCAAAAAATTATGTAAGACTCATAAATGCAACATATAAATTAAGCTCTTACTTTTCAATATAAATAAACTGACATGTGCTCAAACAAATGGAAAAAATTGTCATATAATTAGGTGATATGACACATACTTTTTTTTTTTAACAATGAGGAGAAAGCATAGAAGTAAGAAGTCTATCTATGATGCAGCAAAATAAGAAAATTCCCACTGGAGAAAAACATGGCTTCAAGACACACATACACACAGAAATCCCTACATACAGTGCTTCCAGAATTTATAAGCTAACACTCTCATTCCAGTTACCCATCTTCCTAAAAGACAGACAACTTTAGAATGATGAAATATTATGTTTCCTAACTATCCAGCATCGTCCCTGAGGTCCTAAATGAATTAATTTGCTTCTCTAGTGTGGACCTAATCCAGCACTGCAAGGAAAATCTGTATCTCTGCCTTCAGTGTGAAACACAGGGCTTAGATATGATCATTTAGAAACTGGGTATAAATTGGAGCATGTGGAAGCACGATTTTCTCTTTACTAGAGAAAAGGGACTTGATATAAATCACTTTAGTTTCTCCAATTTCAATCCTAACTTGCCTGAAAATGCAGATTTTTCCTCACTGTAAATCATTCTCCATAAAAATATTTCTAATATCTGATAAGAAATACTATTTAGATAAGACACTAAATTTACTGATAACCATACCACGTTTCAAGATTTTCTCAACCAATGCACAGCATCCTCCTTTGACATGACAGTAAATACAAACCAAGGTCAAAATCTTCTGGGTAAAGTTTAAAGTGCTCCAACAATGAAGAAGCTTGTGGGTAATATGTAATAAAGCATACAATAATCATTATTCCCAAAAATGAAGCAAATTCTATCATAGCTGTAAGAACTAGATTTATGATACAGTTCACACTTTTAAGCTAAGTTTCCCATGTTTCCAACTAAACTTGGATCCTACAATTTTCAGCACATTGAAAAATGAAAAAACAATGCTTGAGGAGATTATTAAAAAAGGGTAAAAATCTCCTTTGATCCTACACTATGCCCATTGTTACTGAGCAGGTAATGCGAAAGACAAGGAAAGCAGGGCCTGACTTAAAATGTGCTTTTCAAAGTAAACATCCAACACAGAAATGCATACAATATTCCCACTTTACTCTTAGGTATTCAGGATGCTTACTTATTTTTCATATAAATATATCCTGAAAAGTTGTCATTTATCTATTACATGGTACTAGGAACAATCGCAGCTAAAAAATAGAACTTCTTCCTCAAACTGAGGGACTAAGGAAAAAATCTGAGCAGAAAGACAAAAAAGATGGTAATATAAATCTTTTAAATTAAGAACTTATCCATTGAAAGGAAAATGAATTGCTTGTAAAGATGGTAAACATCTTGTTCAATATCACAAAGTAATGTTGGACATTTTTTCTATGAAGATTAAATAAATAAAAGCACATGAAATGCCAGGCAGTGTCTGGCCCATGGTTAATGTGGAGAAAATGTAAATTGTGTGCCTGAACAAACTCCTTAACTTCATTTTTAGTGTATATTCTATCAATACACTCTGGTATTTTGATAAATTTTTTTTTAGTTTGAGAATTAGGAAAACAAGGCATTTTTCTTAGAGTTTTAATAAAGCATTGGCATTATTCACAGATTGTTTACATCAGAATATTTCATTTTACACTTAATATAAAATGGATTTGCTAAATAAAATTATCAAAATATTTTATCAAAAGGATGCGAAGTATAGAAAGATTATAAAATATTAGTTTTCTTAAGATCACTTATGCATTTGAAAAATAAAATGCAAAATTTTTCTATTACTTAATGTCAGGATTAAAAAGAATTTCTGAAAATTAAATCTTGAATGGCTAGCAATCTCTTTTTTCAATACTTATTTTATACATGTTTAAAAGTGTATTTGGAATTTCTATGGAATTTTCATCTGCAAACATCAAATACAAGACTCTTACACATTTACATTTAATTTGCCTGAAATAGAATGATTTTAATGTTACCAAGAAATTAACTGTATTCATAAAACAAGTACAAAGAAATTAGCTTATATGGAAAAGCTAATTCAATCAGAATGTGATTATTTTGACTATCTGCTTAAACATTATAACTAATTTATTTGAGGAACAAAATTTTCATCACCACTTGAATGCAACTGTTCCTCATCCAACAAAAGATCATGTTAGTAACTATTTTGAAGGTCCTCCAAAAAGGAATGAATTCAATAATTAAGCCATTGCAAATTTGAGGTTAAAAACTAGAAAGTAGAGGCAAGAAGATTCTCATCAGGGGTAAGATCATTAGCTGTCCTCAACAATTTCAACACTCTCTTTTAATGATGCTGCATAATGCAAAACTTGTGAGAGTTTACTATCTCAAAGCCAGTGATAAATAGGGTAATAAGACCAGGGACAGATTCCATTATGTCCATTAACTACACTATTAGGAAATGTAAAGAGGCCAACAACACATCATGTATATCAGATTTATCAACCTTATTTTGAGATATGGTATAAAGAGAATAAAGATTTACTTAAAATTCATTTCAATCTACTCCATTTCATGAATAGTTTCTATCATCCTACCTAAAATTCCAGTCCTAACACATTTTCAAAAAATAATTCCTTCAAACCTAAGGAATTTTCCTTTATGATGCACAGATGATTAACTCCCTGGATTGCCTTCGAAATGGAAATACTTGCTTTCAAGCTCCTCATAAAAAATCAAAATAACATTTTTCTAAACTGTTAAGACATGTTACTTATAGGACTTGCTTTCCCAACATTTTGACTGTTCAGACAGAGCAAGAACAAAGATCATCTTTTGGATGTCTCCCCCTGAAATAACTCAACAAGGAAAACCTGATAGTAGAGAGAATTTACAAATGTTCCTTTGCCTTTTTTGTTTAAATTTCATCTCTGAGTATACAGAACCATACAAGAATTATACCATCACATTTTTCATGACAGCCAAACTTTGATGAGCCAAGAAAAAATGTGGTAATGTGTTTTATTCCTTTATTATCAGAAATCAAGGGAACAAGTTACTGCCAATAGCATGTCACCGAGTAAAAAAAGAAATTTTATTTTTTTAAGATTTATTTATTATACAAGCACTGTATAAAAAAAAATTATTTATTTATTTATACAAGCACAGTCAGAAGCACTGGAGGGTGAGAGAATTCACCAGAGCCAGAGCGGGGAACAGAACAGGCAGAATGACAAAATACACTGCTGAGGGAAGCAGTGGGCGCGGCAGGAGAGGTCTGCGCCGTCATGTGGGACCCTGGCCGGTGGCCAGGGATCTAACCGGTGCTGTAGAGGCTGCGGGTAGCTTCGCAGACCAGCTCAACCGCTGCACCACCGGGGAGGCCCACATGGAAGATTTTAAAAGTAAACAGCTTAAGTATACTACTAACAAAAAATACTTTTATTCAGATGTTCAATAATAAAACAAACTTCATCATCCTCACATATCCTTTAATTCATCATTTAAAGTTGTCCTTCCCTTTTCATTCTAGATAGTAGTTTAAATTCTCCCTCAGAGACTTGTATAAAAGCTTGATGCTCTTCCTCAAGGTCTCTGAAAATCACTACAGGTTTATATGCTTGGGCACGTGTTTCTACTAAAGTAGTTCGGTGTACGGCATTATCACAGTAATCTGCAGAACAGGACCCATATTTAGAAAGCAACTCCATTGCAGAATTTATAAAAATAAAACTTGGTATTTAGTAAACTTCACTGAAAGTTTGGGCAAGTAATTTACATCACAGAATGCAGAATTTAAGATCATTCATTGAATATTCTTGTCCTTAAAAATCTTTTCAGTGATTCCACCAAGCCATCCCCTTCCTTTTCCTCCCTTCTCTACTCTCTCCTAAACCACAAAGTTGTTCAGCTTTCTCTTTTGTGCTGTATCTTCTCCTCATGGATACCCTCTAATTGAAATCAGTCACCCATGGCATTAATTTATCAAGATATTTTAACAAAAACAATTCCTTCTGGTCCTCCCCAGTGGCGCAGCAGTTGAGCGCTGGGTTGAGAAGCTGCCCACAGCCTCTGCAGCGCCGGTTCGATCCCTGGCCGCCGGGTGAGGGTCCCACTTGGCACGGCAGACCTCTCCTGCCGCCTGCTGCTACCCTCAGCAGTGTACTTCATCAGTTTGCCTAGTCTGCTCCCCGCTCTGGTTTTGATGAATTCTCTCACCCTCCCGTGCTTCTGACTGTACCCAGTGCTTGTATAAATAAATAAATCTTAAAAAAAAAATTCCTCCTCCAAGATAAAGTTCAAAGCCTCTAATATTTTTCATTTATCACTATGGTGTATCCTTTAGCTTAGATCCACATTTTAAGAGTTTATAGTCTGAATTAGTATTTGTGATTATTTTTTCTCTAGGTTAATGTTTTTAATGAACCCAATTATATGAAACACAAGATAGAACACATAGAACACAGAACTCTACCATGACTAAAGGTTATGCTGCTGTTTAAAGAGGAGGAAAGAGGTAGACCTGGAAACTTTTCTTTTGGCCTCATCATCTACATCACTTACTAATGTCTCCCAGACACATCTCTCTGGACTGCAAATAGTCTCAAATTTTGAAAAATAATGAATTACATCTATAACGAAAATTTCAGATTTGGTAATTTAATACATTTAGGAAATATGAGAAAAAATGAGTCAAAATTGATCTGTATATTATGAGCCAGTTACATTAAAAAAGGATAATACCTTTTCTAGAAATAAATGACCCTGTAAATAAAGCCTGCTATTATTGTTAAAAGAAAGAATTTATGGAAAGTAAATATTACTCTTAGAAAGTAAATATTACTCTTACTTATTACATATGCAGGTTCCATTCATAATGCAGTTTGATGAGATGAACATAAAGATGATGATTTAAGAAATAATAGATATAGCTGGTCTTTGAACAATATGGGTGTGACTCCCCAGAAAGTTGAAAGTCTGTTTTGACTCATCATATCAAAATCTGTTTTGACTTATCAAATATGTAACTACTGAGTCTCATGTTAAATGGAAATCTTACCATAACATAATCAATCAACATGTCACCTGTATGTTCTATGTATCACATACTGTATTCTTGTAATAAAAAAATAAGCTAGAGAAAGTAAAATGTACTTATGTACATTTATATACTTAATGTACTTACATATTTATTGTTACCTTAAGATTATGTCATCTGTTTACAAGAAAATTTGCAGTTAAATTGGGTTCATGCAGTTCAGACCTATGTTATTCCTCTAAATTCACTTATCATAAAACTTAAGCATTGTCACATGAATAACTGATGTTCGTAATCATCTATTTCCCACTCTAATTACTCATATTTTTATTAAATCTGTTATATAAGCTGAATTTCAACATTTAAGTTTAAAGAGGCAACTTAAAATTATATAATAACTATTATATTTTATCCCTTGCCAAAAGGGATTGTTATCTTCTGCCATCTTTCAGTAAACATTACATATAGCTTATGGTTTATCTTTCCAGAAGGGTTAAGTTTTATGTAAACTTAAAGCAACTAACTTATAAAAGGAAGAGAAAGGAACTAACATAACATGCCTCCATGAGCAAGATTTTATTATCAGCAGTTTTCATTCTCGCTAGACAAAAAGAATTATCAGGGATCTTTTTTAAAACATTCCAGTGCAGAAGTGCTGCCTCCTGAGATTCTGATTTCATTGGTCAGAGGTGAGGCCTATGCTTGACAATTTTTTAAGACTCTCCCGGTGATCATAAAGTGCAGCTAGGTTTGAAAATAAGTTTTACATACTTTATCTCATGTCATCATCAAAACAATCTAACCAGATAATTTTATTATCCCTTTGTTTAAGGTAAGAAAATTGAATTTCAGAAAGGTTGAGAAATTGGCCTCAGGGAATAAAGTAAGTAAATATTAGAGTTGGAATTTAAGCCCAAGTTTCTCGGACTGTAATGATCTTCCTAACTCCCACTTTGTCAAATAAACAGCACCAGAATTATTAATTTGAATTGGCTACCTTTATCTTATTTCACACCTGGCTTTAAAAGCTGGTAGAATAAAGTATCTTTTACCTTTTACTTGCTAGCAAGACACCATTTTCATTATTGAATTAGTTAATTTGCTACAAAAAAAATAAAAGTTGCTTCTTATTTTGTGCCACTGTGCTTTCTAACTTGCAAAATTTTCCTGGTTGTTTTTCATTCATAGGTACACTATGTTTAAAATATTTGGATTTTAGAGTTGTCTAACCAAAATAAGAAAAAAAATGCAATGTAAAAGTATTGGATTAACGTATAGATTATACATGCTAACCACTTTATCAACTTTCTCAGAGAAATGTAAATTTGAATAAAATGATCTGTTAAATAGCAACCAAGCAAATTTCTTAATAAAAACTCTGTCTTTTAAATACTTCCAATGTATAAGTATGTAAAAATATAACTACACAACAATATTTTGCTTAAGCTTTAAACAAGTCTATACACTTTGTAAGTTATTTATGAATATTTTATTTTATAAAATACAATTTTATAAGCATGTTTTCAACTAGCTAGCTGAATATATATCATACATTCCATTGCTTTACATCTTAAAATATATTAACAATGGATTTTTTTAACAGTCATACCAAAAGTGGTATTATCAGTTCCCTAAGGGCAACACATTTCACTAAACTAGAATTCATATTTCAGACAAGAGATGAATAGCATCTCACAATTCAACCTCAGTAGAAGTCATTAAGTCAGGCACAGGCACATATGTAAGGGCTGTATTTCTCACTGGATTACAAATCCAATAAAAGCTTTGCCTTTGAGTTACTAGCATTACAAAGATTAAATCAAGGTATTGTGAGGAAAAGGAAAAATCCTCGGATATTTGGTTATTCTAGAATATAACACTCATGAATTTATTAGCTCAAATGAACAAACATAACAGTCCTGCTTTTTCATTTTACACAGTACCTAATACTCCACCTTTCATTCTTGGTCTCCTTATTCCTGAAATCACAGCATTTATCTTACTATTCCAGATTGTTAGTGAGGGCTGCAAGGACTACCGTGGTGATCCCTGTATCTTGCCTCATCCCATAATTTGATTTCCTTTAATATCAGCACAGAAGTAACTCTGGTTTTCTATCAATCTTTGTAGGCCCTGAGCTCTTTCCCACTGCAGGGTGCCTGCATATATAATTATGTTTTTCTGGAATCTGTTATCTCACCTACACTTTACCTTTCACCTGGCTAACACTTATCTTTCAGGTCTTTAACATCAAAAAGACTTCCAGGGCCTCACCAGTGGTGGCACAGCAGTTGAGCACTGGGCTGCGAAGCTGCCCACAGCCTCTGCATCGCCAGTTCAATGCCCGGCCACCAGCAAGAGTCCCACATGGTACACAGACCTCTCCTGCTGTGCCCGCTGCTCCCCTCAGCAGTGCACTTCATCGGTCTGCCTATTCTGCTCCCCGCTCTGGCTCTGGTGAATTCTCTCACCCTTCCATGCTTCTGACTGTACCCAGTGCTTGTATAAATAAATTAATTAAAATAAAAGGACTTCCATATCATCTCTCCTCAAGTTCAAAGTTGGTCTTCTTTCTTAAGCATCCTATACATTTCTTTCATATCTACCCCAATTTGTAACTGTTTGTTCATTTGGGACTCTATTATTCTTTTTCTATGACACCACTAAACTAAGTTAGTTTCCCAACTACAAGAAACATATGTTGCTACTAATTTTGTCCTTATATTTATCATCTTTGGCAATTCCAGATACATAACAAATGCTCAATAAATATTTATTGAATAAGAATGAGTGGGCATTAGAGTCAACTACACAGAGATTGTCAATTCTTTCACTTCTAAACTAGGAAGTATAATAGTAGTTATAGTATTGTGAGTACATGATAATAAGTAAATTATCTAGCACAGAGCATCAAATAAATGTTAGTTATAATATCAGGACACAGGTGATGATTCATTCATGCTTTATACACATATGTACATCTAGATAGATATGTGTACATATAAATATCTATTACAGTAACATATTTAATATAATTATGTGAAAGATATAAATATGAGTAGTTTAGGGCCTCCCCGGTGGGGCAGCGGTTGAGCACTGGGTTGAGAAGCTGCCCGCAGCCTCTGCAGCACTGGTTCGATCCCCGGCCGCAAGGCGAGGGTCCCACATGGGGCGCAGACCTCTCCTGCCGCCCGCTGTTCCCCTCAGCAGTGTACTTCATCAGTCTGCCTGTTCTGCTCTCCGCTCTGGCTCTGGTGAATTCTCTCACCCTCCTTTGCTTCTGACTATCCCCAGTGCTTATATAAATAAATAAATAAAATCTTTAAAAATAAATAAATGAGTAGCTTTTTGTCTTCTTTTAGTAACCAAATAATCCCATAGTATAGATTGGGATAAATTCCTGTATCAAATATTGACTTCTATTTCTCTTACCAATATATTTTTTTATTTTTTTAAAGATTCATTTATTTATGTTTATAAGAGCTGGGGTACAGGCCACAGGTGAGAGGGAGGGGGGTTGAGATGATTAACCAGAGACAGAATGGGGAGCAGAACATGCAGATTGACTGAAATACACTGCTGAGGGAAACAGCAGGCCAGACAGGAAAGGTTTGCTTCCCCACGTGGGTCACCTCCCTGGCCGGGGATCGAACTCGTGCTGCAGTGGCTACAGAAAGCTTCATAGTGCTGTGCCTAACCCCTTGCACCACCAAGGAGGCCCTTACCAATATATTTTTTTAATTTCTTATTACAAAGAAGAATTTGTAAACTTTAGCATTCTTATGTAAGTTATCATAGCATCTCCACATACAATACACTATTATCAATCTTCTTGACTCAACTCAGTTTTTTATTATCACTATTGTTGTGAGAATGTAAAATTGCATTTCAGTAACAAAAGAAAATTCCTGTTAAAAGGCAAGCTGTGTTTGTCTATGCATAAGAAAAGAATATGTTAGAAAAATGAAAAAAAAAATAGAGGATACAGAGTATCAAAGACATGAAATGAGTTTTAGTCCTCAGTGAAACAGGATTGTGAGAGCATCTTTAGAAAGAAAAACTCTGGTCACAAATTAATAAAGACATAAATATTCCTAACAAAAATATTAAATGAATTTTGATAAAATTATTATACAACATGACAAAGTAAGGTTTATTCAGAATGCAACACTTGTTTTTTATTTTAAAATCAACTGATGCAATACATCATATTAGCAGACCAGAGAAGAAAAGGCATATGATCATGTCAAATGAAGTGGAAAAGGAATATTTCTGACAAAATTCAATACCTACTCATGACCTTTAAAATCGCTTAGAATTGCAGGAATAAAGAAATAATTTCTATGCATTAAATTTTAAAAATCAAAAAAACTTATAACATCATACTTAATACTAAAAGACTGAATGCTTCCTCCTAAGGTCAGCAATAAGACTATACTTATTCAACATAATGGTAGAAGTTCCAACCAGTGCAATAAGGCATGACAAATAAAAGGCATGCAGCTTTAAAAGGAAAGCATTAAACTGCCCCAGCCTCTACATGATGAAATATCTGTTTAAAATTCTAAAGAATGCACAAAAAAATAAACTTTAATAATTTAATTCAACAAAGCTACAGGATATAAAAACAAAGATCAATCCATTTTTATATATTGACAATGAACATGTGAAAATTGAAATTTAAAATATAATACTAATACTATTCATCACACCTGAAAAAATTTAAGTAGATATAAATCTAACAAAATATATACAGATAGGACTAGGATGCTAAAAATTATAAAATGCTGATGAAGAAATCAAAGATGATCATAATAAAGAGAAACATACAGTGTTCATGAATTAGAAGACTCCATATATTGGCAGGGTATTAATTTAACATAATTCTTATCAAAATGCCAGCAAGATTCTTAATAGATATACATAATATTATTCTAAAATTTATATGGAAAGACAGAGGAGCTTAAATAACTAAACTACTTTGAAATAGGATAAAGTAATAACAATAGCTATAAACAAATTCAAGACTTAGTATAGAACTACAAAAATCAATATAGTACTGACCAAGGGATAAGCAAATAGTTCAGTGGCATAGAATTAAGAACCCAGAAACAGCCCAAATTGATGGGTTTTTATCAACAGAACTTCTACTGCAAGAGAAATGACAAAATAAAAGCAATTCTTGAATAACATTGTTTTATTCAACCTCAGCTGGGATTTCCTTTTCTCATCAACATTATAATAAAATGACAGTGAAGAAAATGATGTCATTTGAAGACCTACACAACAAACTGATGTTTGACAAATATGCATATGTAATTCAGAGGAGGAAGGATATCCATTTGAAGAAACTGACATGAAGTAGATCATAATATAAAATATAAATTTAAAATGTAAAATTCTAACACTTTTAAGGAAAGTCTTTGGGGCTTAGCACTTGAAAGTGATTAGACACAAAAATTATAATATATGAAAGAAAAAATTGACAAAATTGATTTATCAGCTATAGACTGCAAAAAATATTTGTAAGCCCCATCATGAAAAAGCTCTCATATCAAGAATATGTAAAGAATTCTCAATAATTAAGAGTGAAATACAAACAATTCAATTACAAAACTGACTAAAAACATGATAAACCATTTCACTGAAGAGTGGCAAAGAAAGACATGAAAAGATGTTTGTGTCGCTGGACATTAGGAAATCACTAAGAACACAACGAGCAATGACTATGTACTATTAAGACAGCTAAAATACAAAATAGTCAAAATACCCAATGCTGATCAGAGGGTGAATAGCTATGCCATTTGTTGGTGGTAACACAAAATAGTACAGTTACTCTAGAAAATAATTTTGCGGTTCTTAAAAGCTGAACATTCACACGACCTAGAAATTGCACTTCTGGCATTTACCTCAGAAAAATGAAAACTATGGCTACACAAAGTCATACAAACTGTTCATAGAAGTTTTATTTGTAATAGTCTAAAACTGAAAACAAGAAAAATGTCCTAAAGCAGATGAATGATTAAATAAACTGGTATACCCAAACCATGGAATACTACTATTCAAGATTTTAAAAAAGAATAAATTATCGATACATACAACTTGGATAAATTTCACAAACATTATGCTATATGAAGAAGGCCAGTCTCAAGCTATCACATACTGCATTATTCTACTTATAAAACATTTGGTAAAAGTTATAGAAATGAAAACAGATTCATGTAAGTCAGGGAGCAGGGATAGAGGACTTAAATTGGAAGAAGAGGTTGGGTGGAGTAAATGTAACTATAATGTGATAGCATAAATGAGTTATTTGTAGTGATGGAATATTTCTTTATATTTATTGTGATGGTGGTTAAATAAATTTATACATATGATAGAACTATACTTATATGACAATATGTCAACTTCTTTTCTATAACATACTGTAATTACATAAGCTGCAAGTAATGTGGAAACTGAGCAAAGGGTAAACAGAACTACCCTCTACTATCTTTGAAACTTACTATTAATCAATTATTATTTCCAAATGAAAGGAATTTTTTTTTCAAATCTTAGTTTCCAGTCTTTGAGACACATTCCTGGATACTATAATAACCCAACAGAGAAGATGGAGATACTTTCCCATATAGTAAGAACAACTACATACTAAAGTAGTCACCAAATACATTTGGTTAGTTCTAATTTACAATCTTCTAGGCTTTATAAAAAGCTTCTAGATTTTATATAAAAATCAGAAACTAGAAAAAAATGAGCAGTCAATAACTTCTAAAGAAGTTGCAAAACTAGGAAGAGCTTCTGGTCTTACAAAAGATAACATGATTATCATAAATATCCTATCTCTGCTATGTACCAAACAAAAGACCTATTTTTCTCTCCCCAGTTGTAAGCCAACTGTATGCTACAGTACTGCCAACTGTGGGATTTTTGCATATTTCTTTTTCCGAGTCTCAGTTACTGCACTTAAAATTGCCAAGAAGGAAGGGAGATTTAGCAACCAGAGCCTGAATGAACATTTTCTTGTGACTGTTTTGCAGCATAAATTATATAATCACTCAGTATTCAATGACTCTGATTCAATACCACTGAAGAGAGCAGGTGATCATCAGGCACATTTTGGGAATATCAATTATGGATCACCTGAAAAAGTTTCAAAGTCATTTCTTAAATGTAATTATAGATATCATTATAGCGCAAATGCACCTAGACACAAATAAATCTTGCTAAAATGGAATTCTGCAAAATGACCCCTTACTTTGGTTTTTTGTTTTGTTTTCACATTGGACACTCAAATCTTGACACTTATAATTTGATAATGTGACAGACCCATCTCCATAAAAGGGGAAGGAGCACTGAATAGGTGAAATGTTTTACACACTCATTTACACACACTAGACTTCATGAATAGGGGCAGCTGAGACAGAGTGAGATGAATACATAAATAGATGGGGTCTTTAAGGAGACATATGGGGGAGAGACATGTAGAAGTACTTGGAAGAGATGTAGGGGGTGCAAAATGAGAGATATTGTTGTACCCATTTTTTGGAAAAAATAATCTACCACATACAGAAAGTCTTGTTTTTCTCCAATATCCTATACAAAATACTTATTTTGGTGCTTAACACCATAAATGACAACATAAGTCTTTAGTAATTGGTCTCCCTGACCTAAGTATTTTCTGTGTCTTTTTTCCATATTAGGGCTAATTTTTTAACAATATCATTATTGAAGATGTAGAAGCATATAAGTCATTAAGCATCAAAAACTTGGTGGTGAAGAAGGTATTTTTTATATTGAATTGGGCCGTCCAACACAGCATTCACTAGCCACATGTGGCTACCGAACAATTGAAATGTGACTAGTCACCAACTACCATAAATATAAAATATACTAGATATCAAGGATTTAGTTCTAAAAAATATACCTCAATGATAATGTTTATATTGACTTTATGTTGAAATGACCGCATTTTACATATGCTAAATTATAAAACTTACTCATCAAATACTTTCACCTGTTCCTTTTACTGAATTTGTCTACCAAAATAGTTTAACTATATGTGTGGTTGACACAGCATTCCAGTTTGCATAATATTTCCATTGGAAAGTGCTGGCTCAATAAATTCACTAAATCATATTTTCCTTTGTATAGTACAGGAACTGCTCTGAACTGCCAAGAGTTCCCTCATCCTACATTATCTACATGCAGATAATGACTCAAAGTTGCAGAGAAACAAAAATGCTAGCCAGCCTCACTTTGTCACAACTCTAAAAGGCCATATGAGCCTGAGAGCTCCCTGAAGAATGGATGAGACTTCTATCTCAAGACAGCTTCTCCCTCTGCGCAATTCTGCCTTCCTTGTCTCCTTATACAATTATATCTCAAGAGAATACTCCATTACAACTTCTCCATGCTAATCTTTATCTCAGAATTGACTCCCAGGGACTAAGAAAACAATCCTTCTCCTTATTCTAGCACCAGCTCCTACATAAAAACTATGCTAGGCTCAAGATTCTTGTTTTTCCCATGTTAGACTAATACTTTATGCAAGGACTTTTGTTTTCTGGCTTTTTTTCCTGCAATTTCTAGCTTTTACAATGCTTTTCTTTTCATATAGGAAAGAACTTTGAGTGAAGTGTAATACTTAAAAAAAAATAGCATATTCCAAGAATTATTCGAGCAATGCAGAAATGCTGGGGAACAAAGGAACCCATTTTTTGGAAAACAATCAGATGAAACAATTCACAAAGTCAGTAACTGACCAAATATTAGAAATCTTGGCTGTCTTTGCTGGCAGGTAAAATATGAAGACAAAAGACTCTCAGTCTTCTACTTTTAAGAAAGATGGGAACATTAGAGCACAAAGAAGAGCTCCAGGAGAAGAATCCATTCCCTCAACAGAGAACTTGCGATGTCACTTTGTCTCCAAACAAACCCCTCCTAAGTACTAAAGTAGACATTTTATGCCATATTTAATAACTCCAAGTTTAGCTTGTCCAGAAAGATTCACAGTTATTATTCAGCAGTCATTCAAGTAACTTACAAACCTTTAGAAGAGGAATTACACTAAATTCCAAAGAAGCTCAGAAAAATAATAGCTGAACCAACAAAGCTATCTTCCTTATGTCCAAAATAATTCATAGGTTTAAACAGCTGCCCAGTGTCTGGTTGTTACATTAGGCACAGAAAAGAGTCAAAGGAAACAAAACTTATTTTTGCCCATTTTACAAGACCCTGTCTTTTATATTTCCTTCGAGTTCCTGATTTTTGTAGTCTCGGTTCCTGTATTCCTATTTTAATATCTATTTCCATTCTCCATTATTTTGACAATTCCTTTATATATCCCTGGATTTTGATTTCACATTCTAATCTGAGTTTGGTTCATCTTTCTAATTTTGGTGTATCTACTATTGTACAAATATTTATAGACACTATTTACTTTTCTTCTGCTATCTGAGGTTGTGATATAACTGAAGTTATATATAAACTGAAAAACATGGTCTCCAATATAATCAGACACTCAAAAAACAGCCACCACTGAGGTATAATGGACAAGTTTAAAATATAAAAAAGGAAAGCACCTAATAATGTATGAACAAATTCAGTAATGAACAAATTCTAATATGAAGTTTATGCAAATAAATAAAAAGGAAATAGATTTGAAAGCTGTCTTGACATTTATAGATTTTAATTCTAACCAGTCTCTAATATTTGGAGTCACTGCATATATATCATCCTAACTGCTTCACCTTATGATCATGAGAAAAAGGAGAAATTAATCAAGGTTAAAATAACTTCCAAAATAGATAAATTTTAAGGGAACAAGTAGAGACTGCATGTGGAAGAAAAAAAATCCATAAAATCTCTTTGTTGGCTTTATTGAATCTTTCTAATTCCCCAAGACACGGAATGTATTAAACCAGGCATAGAAATGAAATAGATCTCTGAGTAACAAAAGGCAGTCCATTTGATTATTTACTTACTCAAATACATAAGGAGAACCAACAAATGCACTTTCAGATAGGACACCAAGAGAAGAAATTATTGGGCAAGTGAGAACTCTAGAAATGCAAATTGATCCTGCAAGCTGCCCAGGTCAGATTAATTTTTATTCTAGCAGTGCCACCTCTCATTCAACTCTCTATGTATCCTCCTATAGTAAAGCACCAACCTGAGCCTTAACTTCGTCAGTAATTTTATGTCACCTTAAGATCCTATCCAGCAACATAACCAAATTTAATATCACCAACATAATTACAACCCACCAGCAGAAAATATTCATGTCTGCTGATTCTTAGAACTAAAGCATAATCCCACCCACCACCTCTAGCTCATTGTCACCCATTGTCAAAAGACCAACATCTAAAACAACTGATTTCCCTCTAAAACCCTTTATTATTCTTCAGAGGGTTTCCTTGTCCTGGCCCATTCACATGAAGAATTTCTTAATCATGTTGATGATCAAAAAATATGAATTAGACCCAACCAATCCTGGAGGTATAACAAAATCAGCAGAAACATCTTAGAAAAATAGACTTCTAAGCTGTGAAAAACTTAGAATGTTCTCTGGGATATATATTATTTGATGATTAAAAATCTGGTTTTGGAAAATGGTCAGATGTGGATTCAAGCACAAAGACTATAATGAGAGAATTTTGTTTCTGAATAATTACATTGATTCTTAGAAGAAACCTATACTTTGGAAAATGAGACCTTTTATAATAGGCAGCCTATCATATAAATTTAGTACATGCTTCATTTCATTTAATGTCAAGGAAGCTTTTTCTTTATTATGTGGTATATATTATGCAATAATATCATTCACTCTTTCATTCAAAAATATAATTCAGCTTTTAGTAAGTGCTAAGCATTGTGCCTGGGGCTTGGGATAGAAGAGTAAATAAAACAGATGCATGATCTGCCTTCCTAGTGCTTAAAGTGAGTAAAGGATACTACCTATAATGTATTCAAAATGTAAGGGTTAATGATGATCCCATAGAAGTGACTAGAGAGGAGCGGTATTAGTACATGACTTAGGCATCCCAGAGATGCCCATACCCTAATGCCCATACCCTAATTTCAAGAAGCTAAGAATATGGTGACTTTCAGAACTAGAGGAACATTGCAGATATAATTAGTAGGTTAAGGGCCTTGATCCAGAATAATTATACTGCATAATCAGGAGGATAAGCTGCAGGACATAGGAAATATATACATACTTTCAGTGCCTTCCTTATATTTGATGTAGTTAATTTTTGGACACCTCCCTCCTCCATATAAAAAAATTACTGATCAGTAATAATCAGAAATTATTTTTCTGATTTGTTCTTTAACTTCAGAACAATTAATAGATTTCAAATATATAGTTAAAGTTATTGATTCAATTCAATAAAATATGACATGTGTGAACCCTGCAGATATAAAATTTGCACTAATCTAATAAAAATATCACCTCTGACAAGTTATACTGCTTCATTGTTCTAATTTTTTTAATGTTAATGTAAATAAGACTAGTTTATCACAAAAAATAACAGAATGGAAGTAATTTCATTTCTAGTTCTTTGTCTTTGCAATCACTGTGTCATCATTGTTTATTTTTAATCTGCTGCTTTAAAGCATGAAGAGCATAATTTTTTATTAAACTGTAATCATAAATATGTTCATTTGAGTCACTTATGCATATTATTAAAACTCAACAGTAACCACAGTAATTGTTTAAAACTTAAACAAAAAATCTTGTGAAAAACATTTTATCATTGATGTTTAGAGTTGCTAGTGCATAGCGATAGTAAAAAGCAGAATGAATTTTACTTGTTTTATTACTATTTACAAATTTCTGGAAACAACATACCTTCTTGCTGATTTCACCCAGGATAGAATGCTCCCCTCACATCATCATTGGTATGCATAATTTTTAGCCCAAAGGTGGCGAATGACACTTCACCCTAATTCACACACAGTTCATGCTTACTAAATACAGGACCAATTTCAAGGTCCTGTGACCAAACACAGGGCACCATCTCCAGAATAGATCCCCATGCTTGAGTTTTATGCTCTGCTACTACATTCCTGATATTATTCACAATTTTATCTTTGAACTTGTATAAGTAAGTGAAATTCAATGGAGCAATGAAGCATAAGCACTGGACTCTACTCACAGGCTGTTCTGCCTTTCAGAGCCTTCCAGGGACAGATCCCAGCCACCCACCTCCCCTACCCAGTGATTGTGCCTCCTTCCACTCCCAGTGGGAACCTATGCAGAAGGCAGGGTAGGTTGGGTTCATGGAAAAGTCCACAGCACCTGTGAGGGTCTGCATGTTCCTAGAAGTAATCCAAATGCCCTAGCAAAACAGTAGATAACCAAGTCTTTCACTGATCAACCAAGACCATAAACAAAGGAAAATGCTTCCTGCCCTATCACTACCTCACATTTTGTATGAGGCTTGGATTTTCATTTTGCACTGGACTCTACAAGTATGAAGCCTTCCCTGACTATGGATGTGGTATGTGTGTGCATCTGCTTGTGTTTACATCTAAAATAAAAACTTCATATTTGATAAAGTAAATTCATCTGACAATTTATAATTTAAAAAGTAAACTTACATGGAGCTTTAGATTGTTTTTACCTACAAAAGTGAGAATAATAATTTTGAGTTTATAAATCAGGAAGAAACACTTAAAATCTGCTCCACACTTTAATTTCTTGACAGCCAAGAGATTTTGGTCAGTTCCCAAAGTCATCAAAGAGTAATAGTTTGAAGATACATCAAATGTGTTAAATGGTCTTCAAAACTCACTCATTTCTGCACATTTCAATTATTCATATAACTTATGTATACTGAAAAATCTAAGTCTTCAATTTCATATCATAATGTCACATGCTTGTAACTACTAATTTTCAAAACATACTTTCATAATTCTTGTATTTCACTAATAATAAGGTAGATGAATACAATAATCCTATTATTAATCATTTATTTTGCTCTGCTCTGTTATTTAAGGGACTTCATGATCAGCATACAATTGAAAATGTCTTCAGACCTTTTTCTTAATTTTAAAAATGGCATAAAATTTAAAGGTAAAGAGTGTCACAGATATATCATGTAAGATATATAAGAAATAAATATATCATATACAAACACATATGAAATAACAGCAAAAGGACCTTGAAACAATTATTTTTTTCATTTTATCTAATTTATAATATCCTTGAGAGTTAAAACCACAAGAAAATCTATGACATTATGCCAAATTTGAAAAACGTTAAGAACTATCCAAATTAATACACCTTCAATAAATGGCACCCATCCCTACAGCATTGACTTTACCCAACAATATCTAAATTATAACTTTGTTACCAACTTAATCTTAAGCAACCTGCCCTTTCTTCATCTTATGTTTCATTCCTTAAATAAAATGCAACTCTAGTTTCCTTTCTCCAGTCCTGGAGAAATATCCCTTCTCCAATTAACATCTATTACAGCCTCAAACAAAGCAACCACATGCAAACAACTCTCTGATTGGATTCTGTCCTTTGAAGCTTCTATCTCAATACTGTACCCAGTGAGCAACCCAAGCATAAAGCCAATCAATGTAAAATCATGTACTTATTACTTATTTGTAATTTGTGATTTATCATATTTTACACACAAAAGCAATCACTGCATACAACCAATATATCGGAAGAAACCAGTCACTTACATTGCTCATGTACTCTGATAGAAGGTCCTGGAGAGCCTGACGAATAGCATTGCACTCTGCAATAATCCTCTCCCGGTGGAAATCCCTTGTGCATGAAGAATCAGCCAACAGAGCAGCCCCACTGATAATGGCTTCAAGACGTTTCTCTAATGATGGTCTTATTTCCTCCTCAGTAACTGTGAGTGGATCCAAGACAATTAAATTCTAAAGGATGAACAAATTTCAATGGTTAGAATTCTACAGGATTGATTTTTCACAAAAATAAATATTTTATTTTCACATTTACAATTAAGATGTTATCATAAAGAAAACAGCATTTTTACTGCCTTTGCTGGTTCACACATAAATCTACACAGCAATCACTATTCAGGTGAGTGGTAAAAACACAGAAAAGTGTATGAATGTTGTAAATATACATTTTATATAAGCATGTATAGTAATAGATATGTGTGTATATATAATCTTGTATTTATCATTGTAACATATGATAATAATTGGGGGCTCATAAGTAGCCACTTCAAAAACTTTTAAAAGTTACAACTCTAGGACCAACCTAAAACAAGATAATAGAGAATTAATTTTAAAATAATTAGGAAAAAAAGGTGTGTTATGTTTATATATTATATAATGTAAAATATGAACTAGAAGTAGATTTTTACTATGTCAGTCTTTGGTTCGCTAATTTAGTACAAACTTTCCACTCCAGTGTTTCATAACAACAATTAAAACCTTTTTGAAAATGTCTCTCCAATGTGACATCATTAAGTAAAGACACTAAGAATAACAGAATTACTCTGATTACTCAAATGCAATTAGAAGATGTGATAGAAACAGCTAGCTTGTCTCCAGCATTATCATGATAGAAAACTCGATTCAATTTTAAATATGTTCAAATATAAGTACTGTAAGAAAAAATTGTACTCTTAGGTGTTCTGACTGTGCTATCATGTCAGAAAAGAGTCTATAATAGTAGAATTAAGTTCACATATCAACTCTTGTTCCAGAGGGCTATTCCTCAAAATATTGTCATCTTTGGAATTTTACATACCTAACCTTTAAACTGCCTCAGATTCTTAAAACTCATCTGAATTTAAACCACCATCTATTCATTTCTGACAACTTATACCCACATGTAGGTTTCATGATTCTGTCAAAAACTATGTCCTATAAGAGTTTTCACTAACCTTGTTATCATATTAATTAAAAGATGAGTTATTTTAAATAGTTTTAATATTCTATGAGATACCACTGGATTTATTCAAAACCTTTTAAATAAAGAATTGTTATCTTCTAGACTATGAAATAGGTGGTTTTATACCTCATTCCCCACTGAATGTTGATATTAATGACCATGGACAAGAATATCTTTATGGAAACCTGGGAGTACAGTTGAGAAGTTCCAACAGTTCACTAGGGGAAAAAAAAAAATCAAAGAATAGAAGCATTGACAAGGATAAGAACATTTTATCCATGTTACTCCTTCTCTCAAGGCACAACTCAGTGTCAAGAGAGGCTATCTTGGCCTGCAATTTCTCCCAGCTGGTAAAGTGAGAACCAAGTGTGTGCTCAGCTTCCTGAGCTTGTGGAATACTGCCCAAGTGTCCCATTTCCATCTGCCCACAGTCAGAACATTGCGGATATAGGGACAGCTAGCAGCAAACAAAAGAGGTGAGAGCTCACAGCATCCAGTACACAGATGTCAGCAACCAGCAGCAGATCCTACTAACTGGTCATGGATCCTAACAAGAGCCCCAACCTTATACCTGCAATCCCACAACTAGTAAATGTACACTCCACATACTCCACCTGCAGTACTCAATGCTCCATCTATCCCTGTAGATTGTGCACATAAGTGCCCACAGATAGCACACAAATATGAGCATCTCGCTGAATCTAATGGTTTAGGAGAAGATGCACAAAAGTGAACACATCTCAACATGCCTTGGGTAAAATAACTACAAATTCCCAAGACATGACTGGACTTCATAGGCCAAGAAAAGGATGATAAGATTACAACTTCTCCCCTTGTGAAAAATAAAAGAAATGGAGTAATGCATTTATAGAAAGAAACTGAGAGACCCTCAGTATCTCTAGCCAGGTTACTTAGTGAAGATTTTTCTCCCCTGAATCAGCCAGTAAAGATTGGAGGTAGTAACTCCTTCTTTAAACATGAAAACAACCATAAAGGATTTTAAGGAATATGAAGAATCATAAAAATTGGTGCCATGAAATAACTAGTAACTATCCCAAGGATTAAAGATTTACTAAGTGCATGAAAAGAAAACCAAAATAATCTTAAAGAAACTCATTAAGAGAAAACAGAGAATTCAAAATAACCAGGAAAACAATGCATGAACAAAATAAGTTTAACAAAGAGGTAGAAAGCATTAAAAAAAGAAAGAAAGAAAAACCAGAAACTCCAGAGCTAAAGAATACAATGACTGAACGGCAAATCCATTATGGGGGTTCAACAATGAACTAGATGACACAAAAGTACAGGTCAGTGAACTCAAAGACAGATCATTTGAAATTAACTAGTGAGAAAGCAAAAAGAAAAAAGGAAATGCAAAAAAAAAAAATGAAGATGCCTAAAGGACTTATGGGAACCACAAAATGAGTGAAAAAGAAATTACATATATGGGATTATCAGAAAGAGAAGAGAAAAGAACGGGACATCTTAAAGATATTTCCATATCTTAAAAAACAAAATATTCAAAAAATAAATTAATCTCATTTTTAAAGTCACCAAAAATAATAAAATACAACTCCAACTATTAGAAGATTGTGTGTGTGTGTGAGTGTGTACGCATGTGTACAAAATTTCACATGTTGGTAAGAATATAGAGAAAGGAAGAATACAGAGAAAGGAAGTCCTGTTGGTTGGAATGTAAACTAGTATAGCAATTATAAAATAAACTCTCTGGAATTACCTCAAAAAATTTAAAATAGAATTGCCATATGATCTAGCAATCCCATATCCGAGTATTTATCCACAGTAATTAAAATCAGGTCTTCAAATTATACCTGTACACCCATGTTCATCGCAGCATTGTTCACAACAGACAAGTAATAGAAACAACTAAATGTCCATCAATGGATGATTGAAAAAGAAAATGTGGCATATTCATACAATAAAATATTATTCAGTTTTTTAAAAAAAAAATCCCGCTATTTATGATAGTATGAATGGATCTTGAGGGCATTAGGGTAAATGGAAAAAGCTGGACATGAAAAAACAAGTATTACATTATCTCATTTATATGTGGGAACTGAAATAGTCAAACTCATAGAATCACAGAGCCAAAAATATGTTTTTGGGGACCAGTGGGAGGGGCCGATGGGAGAGGGTGAAGGGGTCCAAAGTTTCTGTTATGCAAATAAATGAGTTCTGAAGATCTGCCACACAGCAGTATCTGCCTCTGAGCTAACAATACTGTATTATATATTTAAAAATTTCTAAGAGGATAAATCTTATGTTAAGTGTTCTTATAGCATCATCATTATCATAGGTGGGAGGAAACTTTGAGAAGCAGTGAATGTTTATGGCCTTGACAGTAAAAATGTCTAGTTGTATATACAGTAGGCCCCAAATCATCTAGCTGCACACATGAAATAGGTCTACCATCAAATGTCAATCACACCTCAATGAAGAGGCTAATTAAAAATACAAAGCTCATATTAAAAAAGAAGTATCTCTTTTGAAGGACAGATTTATGTTAAAACACTCATTGTGTTTTCAAGGCAAAAATTCGATGAAAAACAAACAGGATATTATATTTTCAGGATCCCACTCAATTAAACATAGAAAGTATTTTTCATTCTTTCTAGGTTCTGTCCAATATACACTTACTTTCCTAATACTTTGCTGACAGAAAATTACCAATTTTTGGAAGAGTTTGTGAAGGATAGCCACTAATTCATCTCTGAATGTTTGGTAGAATTCATTTGTAAATCCATCAGGTCCTGGGCTTTTGTTTTGGGGGAGGTTTTTGATTACCATTTCAATTTCGCTAATTGTAATTGGTCTGTTTAGGTGTTCTATTTCTTCTTTATCTAGCTTTGGGTGATTGTAGAGTTGTAGGAATTTGACCATCTCTTCTAGATTGTTGAACTTGTTTTCATATAACTGTACATAGTAGTTTCTGATTATTCTTTTGATTTCTGCTGTGTCCGTTGTGATTTCTCCTCTTTCATTTGTGATCCTGTTTATTTGTGCTTTCTCTCGTTTTTCCTTTGTGCGCCTGGCTAGGGGTTTGTCTATTTTTTCAAAGAACCAGCATTTGGTTTCACTGATCATTCGGATTGTTTTTTTCAGTTTCAATTTCATTTATTTCTGCTTTGGTTTTTATTATTTCTTTTCTTCTACGGGTTTTAGGGTTTTTTTTGTTGTTGTTCTTTTTCTAGTTTTTTGAGCTTTGGGATTAGGTTGTTTCTTTGCGTTCTTTCTTGTTTCTTGATGTGAGCCTCTATTGCTATCTATTTTCCTCTTATTACTGCTTTTGCTGCATCCCATACATTTAGGAAATTGGTGTCCTGATCATTCAACTCAAAGAATTTTTTAATTTCTTCTTTGATCTCCTCATTAGTCCAGTGGTCTTCCAGTAGTGTCGGTTTCAATCTCCATGAGGTAGGAGAGTTCCTTGCCTTCTTTTTATGGTTTATTTCTAGTTTGATGCCTTCATGGTCAGAAAAGATGGTTGGTATGACATCAATCTTGGCGTATCTGTTGATGTTTGCCTTGTGTCCCAGAATGTGATCAATCCTGGAGAATGATCCGTGTGCGCTTGAGAAAAATGTGTACTCAGATTCTTTGGGGTTTAGTGTCCTATAGATATCTGTTAAGCCCAAGTGCTCTAGATCCTTATTTAGAGCTTTAGTGTCTTCACTTATTTTTTGTCTCGGTCTAGCCATTGTTGATAGTGGTGTGTTGAAGTCTCCTACTACATATGTGTTTTCTCTGATGTCTGTTTTCAAAGATGATAATAGTTGTCTGATATATTTTGGTGCTCCTTCATTGGATGAGTATATGTTAATAAGTGTTATTTCTTCTTGAAGTATTGTCCCCTTGATCATAATGTAGTGACCATTGGGGTCTCCTTTTACCTTTTTGAGCTTGAAATCTGTTTTATCTGATATAAGTATAGCTGTTCCTGCTTTCTTTTTTGGTCCATTTGCTTGTAGGATTGTTTTCCATCCTTTAACTTTGAGTCTATTTTTATCCTTTGTAGTTAAATTTGTTTCCTGGCGACAGTAAAAGGCTGGGTTTTGTTTCTTACTCCAGCCTGCGACAAGGAAGGGATAATACCAAACACGTTCTATGAAGCCAACATTACATTAATACCAAAACCGAACAAGGACAACACAAAAAAAGAAAACTACAGGCCAATCTCTCTAATGAACACTGATGCAAAAATCCTCAATAAAATTTTAGCTATCAGAATCCAACAATGTATCCTTAAGATAATGCACCACGACCAAGTAGGATTCATTCCAGGGACACAAGGATGGTTCAACATCTGAAAATCAATCAATATCATCCAACACATCAATAAAAAGAAATATAAAAACCATATGATAATATCAATAGATGCTGAGAAAGCTTTTGACAAAGCACAACACCCATTCATGATAAAAGCCCTTGAAATTCTTGGGATATAAGGAACGTATCTCAACATCATAAAGGCCATATATGACAAGCCAACAGCCAGTATCATTCTCAATGGCGAAAGCTGAAAGCATTTCCATTAAGATCTGGAACAAGACAAGGATGTCCACTCTCACCACTGCTTTTCAATATAATACTAGAAGTCCTAGCCAGAGCAATAAGACAAGAGAAAGACATACAGGGAATCCAAATAGGAAAAGAAGAAGTCAAACTATCACTATTTGCAGATGATATGATAATATACATGGAGAACCCTAAAAACTCTGCAGAAAAACTAATTCAACTAATCAATCAGTTTAGTAAAGTGGCAGGAAACAAAATCAACACGCAAAAATCAGTAGCCTTCCTATACACAAACAATAAATCTGAAGAAGAAGAAATAAAAAAAGCATCCCTTTCATTATTGAAACAAAAAAATCAAATATTTGGGAATAAATCTAACAAAAGAGGTAAAGGACCTATACAAAGAAAACTATAAAACACTGTTAAAAGAAATAGAAGAAGACACAAAGAAATGGAAAGACATCCCCTGCTCATGGATTGGAAGAATAAACATTATCAAAATGGCCATCCTACCAAAGCAATATATAGATTCAATGCTATTCCAATCAAAATTTCTATTTCTTCAAAGAAATAGAACAATTATTGATGAAATTCATATGGAATCACCAAAAACCCCAAATAGCCAAAGCTCTCCTGAAAAAAAAAAAAAAGGAAATGGAGGCATCACACTCCCAGACTTCAAACTATACTACAAAGCTATAATCATCAAAACTGAATGGTATCAGAACAAGAACAGACACACAGACCAATGGAATCGAATAGAAAATCCAGAAATAAACCCACAGATTTATGGTCAACTAATCTTTGACAAAGGAGCAAAGAAAGTTTGTTCAATAAATGGTGCTGGGAAAACTGGGTTGCTACATGCAAAAGAATGAAGCTTGACCACCACCTCACACCATGCACAAAAACCAACTCAAAATGGATTAAAGAACTAGACATAAGACCTGAAACCATAAAATACATAGAAGAAAATATAGGCAAAACACTGCATGACATACACATCAAAGACATCTTTTACAGACACATCACCCAAAGCAGTGATAGTGAAGGCAAAGATAAACAGCTGGGACTACATCAAATTAAAGAGCTTCTGCACAGCAAAAGAGACAATAACAAAAACAAAGAGAAACCCCACCGACTGGGAGAACATTTTTGCACACAACACTAATGATAAAGGACTGATCACAAAAATCTACCAAGATCTAATCAGACTCAACAAAAACAAAGAAAATAATCCAGTCAAAAAATGGGCAGAAGAGCTAAAAAGAAACTTCTCTGAAGAAGAAAAGCAAATGGCCAACAGGCATATGAAAAAATGTTCAACATCACTTGTAATCAGGGAAATGTAAATCAAAACTACAATGAGATACCATCTTACACCAGTGAGAATGGCACATATTTAAAAAACTAGCAACAACAAATGTTGGTGAGGTTGTGGAGAAAAAGGAACTCTCCTGCATTGCTGGTGGGAGTGCAAACTGGTCCAACCACCATGGAGAGCTGTGTGGCGATTTCTTGAACTACTAAACAGAGCTTCCATATGATCCAGCAACTCCACTCCTAGGTATTTACCCAAATGACACAGAAACAGTAATTCCAAAGGGCACCCGCACCCCTATGTTTATAACGGCACTATTTACAATAGCTAAGCTATGGAAACAACCCAAATGCCCAAAAATAGATGACTGGATCAAGAAGATGTGGTACATATACACAATGGAATACTACTCAGCAATCAAAAAAGATAATCACATGCAATTTGCAGCAACATGGATGGAGCTGGAAGGGATCATGCTCAGCGAAATAAGTCAGAAAGAAAAAGAAAAATACCGGATGGTCTCACTCATAGCAGGAATCTAGAAAGCCTAAATAAGAGACCAGGAAAAAGACTAATCAATACAAAGTAAAAATCAAAATCAACAAGCAACTATAAACCAGAGACACACTATGGGGAGGGGGAGGAGGAAGGACTAGAGTCAAAATAAGGGGGGGGGGTGCAATTGTATGGGGAATATAACCATAATGAAAATTCATACATTGTGCAAAGATGAAAAATGATGTAAGAATTATATAAAATATTTTTTAAAATACCAATTTTTGAAAGTAGGAATGCCAAGTTCATTGTTAGCTGTTTTTTAGGAAGCAGTTTAGTTAAAGATTAAGTGATCAATCAGATCCTGGGATCCACTGGCCTGTGTTTGAATCCTAACTCACTCACTAGCTATGAGCAGATTTATGTTATCACTCTACTCTCATCTTTCTTATCATATCTTATAACTTCTTTAGTTAATGAATTTGATTTCTCACTTTTCTTCATACTATTTCTCAGAATTGAATACATTAAATACCTTTCCTGTGATCACATGTCTAGTAAGTAGCAGAAGATTCTGTCCAAAGCTAGTTCTAGTTCCATGCTATAACTATCACAAAATGTTGCTTTCATTGTCTTATTTAATATCACCAATCACCTTTTGAAGTATTATCATGAATTTGTAAATCCTAAAACTGAAGATTAGGTAGAATATGCAATTTGTCTAATACTCATCAAAGAGAAGATTCAGGACACAAATCTAACTTTCTATAATCTCCAGTACATGTGCTTTCTGCTATGTCAGGAAAACAGAGATGAGTCTCTTGGTAAATTTGTCCATTCATTTCTATATCAATGTTTTTCTTTCCATTTCTTATTCTCATTTGTCTTTAAGAAATATTGCTATATCCCTCTCCTTTTTCTCTTCCTTCTCACCCTATTTCTTTCTTCTCAATTCTAATTCATCTTTCTGTGTTCAAGCCCCATGTTCTCTTTAGTTATTGCTTTTTTACACTGAGTCCATCTTCATGTTTCTGATACTATGCTCACAATTGGAAATAGAATGGAATAGATTCCTCCTCATAGGACTCAATGCCTACAGGAATTAACAAATAATAGTCATATATACATATGTAACTACAATGTGGATGTGTGATACAAATAAAACGAACAAAAAGTTAAATATAGGCCAATCAGGCTTAAGTCTAGGCAATTGGATGCAAAATTAAGATTGTTTAAAGGAAAAATAGTTATGTAAACTCCAAAAACTTTGCAGAATTTTCAGGGAGGTCTTTGGATTTCTACAGAACAAGGAATCGAATGTTTGGAGGAAATCTTATCCAGATTTTACCATATCAAATTGATTTGAATTGGCATTGAGGTTATATTTATGCTAAACTTAGAGTAAGAAGCAGAACACTGAAAATGAACCAATGGGGTGCCTTCCTGGTGGCACAGGGGTTAAAGTCTCAGGTCTATCAAACTACCATCTCAGTTAGATCCCCAGACAGGGAGCTAATCCACATGGTGCAGAAGACCTCTCCTGCCTCGCCCACTGTTTACCTCAGTAGTGTATTTCAGTAGATCCACCTGTTATCTATGTTGAACCTTCTCACACCCCAGCACCTCTGGCCTATACCTCAGTTCTTGTATGCATAAATAAATAAAATATATCTTTGAAAAAAATTAGTCAATGGGAAGACATGAACTTTACCCCTAAAATAATGTAAGTCACACAATTTGAATTAACAGAAAACCACCCAAAAGCAGGGAAGACATACATGCAGTCAGGAGGAGGATATATACTGCATTCATCTATAGGAACACAGGAAAATCACACCCTGCAAAAGAATGATTAAAATAAAAAATACTAAAATCATTATCACACTCATAGGTATTTTAAAATATAAGAGTAGCATATGACCCACTGAGTATAGAAACTACCCCCAAATAATGACACAGGGGATTATTTAAAATGTATTCAAACTTATAATGGAATAGTTGTAGTTTAAGTTGGCACTACTGATTATTTTTCTTTCTTATTATATTCTAAAGCCTATCATTCAGGGAAAAAACATAAGTAAGGTTTATTTCAGTCAACATGACTTATGATGAAAATAAATGCCCTAGATTTGAAAACCACAGTAATAAATGCTAACTTATAAGAAGATTGAGACCATGACTCTATATGATTTGGGAAGTGAAATAATGTAAGGTGAATTTATATAAAATAAATTGGAAAACTTGCCAAAATATATTGTAGAATATAAAACAAAAGTTGAAGAATTATATGTACAGTGACAGCATGTGTACTGAAAAAAGGAACATACAACAAAAACTTTAGATTCTCTCAACTACATATAAGTATTTAAGAGCCTAGGGAAAAAAAAATCTAAAAAAAATTGTACTATATGCCATAGTAATTGGTATCTCTGAGGAGAAAAAGAAAAGAACCCAGATTAGGGTGCCAAAGATTCCATGCTTTGATTTAACTCTAATTGTGTATTGTTTACAAACTAGTCAAATTTTTTTAAATTTACAATTCTGAAAATAAAATGGCAATTATGAATCAACTATTTACTTTTAGATTTTAGATATTAATCAACAACATATTTGGAATCATACTAGAAAAAATTATGCTTCTATTGTTTACCAGAATACATTGGACTTTTATATTAACCAGTTTGAAGGATTTTAATTTTCCTATGTTGGGTTTCATCATTATAAATATGCTTGGTTATTATTTAACTTTTAAAAAATACAGACAGATGACCTCAAAGTATCAGTATTCTCTTTTTAGTGGAGTTTTGGAGTCAGAAAATCTATGTGTGAATCTTTGCCTTTCACTCACATTGAGAAAATGGTTTTGTAACTGTACCTAGAGGCCCCGGAGCACAACTGGACTTGATGGCCAGCCCCACTGAAGGCAGCCTGTGGGCCAGTACTGAGCTGTGACAGTGCTGGCAGTGGTGATTTTCTCACCCGCCCCGTGTAGGCTGGTCCCAGTGCTCTGGTGGCACAATCCAGAAAAGGGAGGTCTGCAGCCAGCATGGTGGGCTCCAAGTGAAGGCGTGTGCTGCTCCAGTCATTTAGAACTATGTCCCTGCTCTGCTCTGGGGCCCCCTATACCAATACCTGCAGCCCTCCCAATGCACATAGGATGCAGTGAGCATCCAGCTCCACTGAGGCAGCTCCAGTGACTCTGCTAAGCCCAACACCCTTGACATTAGTATAGGTTGAATCTGGATTCCCTGGGTGGGGTTTCACTTTTCTATACATTACTGGAATCATAAAGGGTTCGATCAATTGATAAAACAGCAGCCCAAAGCAAAGTCCAGAGACTGGGCAGCAGCCTTTGGCTGGACAGCAGCAGACATTCGACCAGACAAAACTGAATACAACATTAGCAGGAGGCAGCGCTGGAGGATTAGAAGTGGCGGACAGCTCTCAGAGGTGGCTGTACAGTCAGCAGTCATGGTCAACACTGGTCAACAGACCTGATAGGTTGGAGTTCTCATTGATGTCATTCAAGGTTTTTGGAACCATTGAGGATAGTAAATGGAATAATCTGATTGGTACTTGATCAGCACCAATTAAACAGCTAGGATTGTAAATGGTCCAATCAGACTTAAAATATGGGGAACCTGATGATGAAATCCAGGGTAGCAGTCAGCTTGATTCATTCATCAGATGGCTTCAGAAGAGACGGATTGAACTTCAGACCCATTAATCAGATCCTTCCCATATAGGTTCACTGGGTCTGTGAGACCTTTGTAGACCTTTCCAGAGACCACTAATACCTCCACAGACTAAGAGAAACTTAGACCTTTTCAGAGACCTGGGCTGTTGGCTTATGCCAACAGCTCTGTAAGAGCTGTTGTAACACTATTGGCTACCTGCTGTTGGCTTATCCCAAGAACTCTCAAAAAGCTTTAACACTGGTGTCTCTGGCACCACCTTTGGATGACCAATGTTGACCATCACTCTGACCTGTACAGCCACCTCTGAGAGCTGTCCACCACTTCTGACCCTCAGCCCTGCTTCCTGGTAATGCTGTGTCCAGCATTGCCTAGGCCAGTATCCACTGCTGTGCAGACCAACCTGTGGACTGTTATAGGCTGCTCAGTTTTGTTACCTCAGCAGCCACATCCATGACCAACTCTAGCTGCCACCATGAGCTGGATTCTTGTGCATTGCTCCAGGCTCTCATGGAAGGGACAGTGACTTCTTGTATAAGCTGTCTTTGGTTTGAACTACTGAACACTACGTGGAATAGAACAGTTGGCCATTTGTGGCCTTAGAAACTCTTTCTATCCTCCCAATCTCCCCTTTGTAAATAAATCCCATTGTTGTTGCGCTCTGAGCCTGAGTAGAATTGCAATTTTAAATACACAGGTGAGAACCCACAAACAATGGCACTGTTTTAATCTAAACTGCCTAAGCCTTTATTTTTTCTCTTGTACAGTAGGGGAAATAAAACCTACACTATGTTGGATTTTATTTAATGTAGTTTTATAATTCAATATCTCTCTCCTAATACTATTTTTCTCTGTACGAGCAACTATTCCTGAGGAGCAAAGCCACAGAGAGCTATGAAGAAAGCTACACTTCCTAAAACAGAGTTATCCTATATACTACACAAATGTGCATCAGATAATCATTGATTCTGCAAATATTTATTAACTATCCAATATACTTCAGATTCTGAGCAAGCTTTGATCACTTCTTACCTGAATATGTAAGAAGTCAGAAAAATCTTAAGCTAAAACATAAACTCAGTATGATTGGGAAAAGTTTTCTGCTTTTTAATAAACATAACAAACCCTATTCATCATTCACATACTCTATATTCTATGAAGAGATTGATTCAATTTACATTCAAAACACTAAAAATCTTACACCTATTCTCCAAAGTGAAATTGCCTATCAAAAGAGATGTAGCTATGATTATAATCAAGTACCAACATTCTTCACAAAAACACATGCTATGCTTCAAGATGGAAGCAGCAGAAATAATAACCACATAGCATAAATAATGTTTCTCAAGCAACTACATTATCAATCTTCAGAGTGAGTGATAAAAATGGAACAAAATTTCTCCTTTTGATTACTAACTGGAAATGCTATTGAGGGAACTCATAGGACCTTCGTTCTATAGTATATTCCTTATTTTAATGGATTTCCACTTAAATAAACTAAACAATATAAGCTTTAGACATAAAACATGTAAAAGATGGCAAAACATAATAAGCAATAAACTCTAAATTAGCAAGATGATCAACAAATAATACACTACTTTTTAGAATTAGAGAAATTTACACACAGAGTTAACTACATGTTCAGCAATATTAAATCAAAATGCATAAAACTCATTCTGTTGGGTATTAACAGAAAAAAATAGAAAATATCTTAGAAAGACATTCAATATGCTTACAAATGAGATATATACAGACTCCCCTTAATATTTTTTCTCTCAATGATGTGGTTAGACCATTTAAATTGTGCAATGAGGAGGCTGATGATGGTTTTACCAGAACATCAATAAAAATTTCAATCATCTAATTCATTTCACCTGAAGTAGTAACCTTTTCCTGAGCTGACTTCTGTCAGAGTTCAGCAATTCAATCTACACACAGCACCACATCATGTACTGTTTGCTTCTGTTTTTATCTAGTCATAAAAATAAAATAAGTTTTCAAGGATTCTTTTTCAGGACCTCTATTTAAAAGAATCGGAACATAAACACTTCCCAGAAGCTCTTGATTTTGATTTAATATTGAATGAATCTTAGCATATATTCCTCATGAAATTGTTGAGTGAGGAAATATATTTTTAATGAAGGAGCAAGTTAGGCCTTTTGTTATCTATTCGGAACTGTGTATGTACATGTTCGTTACATTTGTTCTCACGTTCTTTTAAACCATATGCAAAAACTCTAAACATTTAAAAGTGATAATTAACTTATCCTGTCTATAGTGAAGTTAAAGTATAAATGATTTTTATACACAATCATATTGTCACTAAAAATATATGTTCCGATATTTTAATTAGTGTTAATCCTACTTATTTCAGTGATGTTATGTGGGTCCTATCCTTTATATCCATGAGTTTACAGATTGCAAGTCTCATCAAATACAAATTGTCTGCAAAATTTAAACAAGCACTTGAATGGCTCCTGCCTTCTCCAAGGTTTATAACAGTTACTATGCCAGTGGAATTCTCCCAGAAAGCAATTCACTGACAAAGGAGAGAAAAGGTACACAGGGGGCAACTGGAAAAAATAACTAATCCCATTTGTGTTCTATTTCTATTTGATTCTACCTTCCACTTCTATCTATAATTATGTCCTTTGGGAGAAATAGCAGGTTAAGTATAAGCCTTGGATTCATGGATGGATGGGGCATAGTTGAGCATAGAAAAAAGAATAGTCAATGCAGCAGAGTCATATCAGATAACTGTGAAACTCTAAGTCATATCCGCCTCTGAATTTCTTAAAAATAAGTGATGACTGGTATAAGGTGACAATTTCTCATAACAGCATACTTCTTGTGCTCTCGACGTGGTCCCTAACTCCTTCCTCTAGTTCTCCAGAGTACAGCTATTTAAAGATTATAGTGATGATACTCTGAATATTTTGAAACTACAACTAACTAAAGACGTTCATGACACACAAAGAGATAGGAATCTGTTCTTTTTCTGGAGCCGAATGCATAATTAAATATAAATCAACAAATGTCTGAGTATTTTTCTAGTTAATCAGGGCTTAAAAATTTTCCATCAGTCATTTTGTTTGAAAATTTATATTCAGAATGTATTAACCTAAAAGTGACACATTATAATTATTTTGAATTTTTCATAAGGTTATAGTCTTGATAAGAAATTGGAATGAAACTATATTGACTAGTACGTATACTCTAAAGAGTGCTGTCAAAAGGAACTTTCCAGGATCATGAAAATTTTCTATTATCTACAATGGCCAATATAGTAGCTACTAGTTTCATGTAGCTAGTAAACATTTAAAATGTGTCTGAGGAACTGATTTTTATATTTTAGTTAACTGTGATTAAACTTTAAATTTAAATAGCTACATATGACAAGTGGCTACTATACAGGACTGTAAAGCGCTAAAATTTAGTTTTCATTTTATTTTCCATGATATGAGATCCTGTTGTATGATATCCTCTTAACTGGATTTCAATAGATAAAAGATAGTGGTGACTCTTGGTGCAGGTTGGACATAACGGTGTTTCTGTACTGCTGTTTGCTGCTGGGAAAAACGATCATTGCCGCCTATTTCTATAACAAAAGTATACCACTGATTGTGATTGAAAATACTGTTTTCCTACAGTGGTGAGTAGCTTTGGAGAAAACACAAGGGAATTTTTAATTGTTGTCAGTTATTAAGACCTTACTTTATCAGGTCCCTTTCCCTGATGACTACTTGGGAATAAATTAAAGAGAAATAGTTATGAAGACGATGAATCAGTGTGGACAAGCAAGAGACAAGTCTTTGTTGATAGGATACAGTTACAGGGCATCAGTGGGCAAAGGGGGAATAGATACCCTAAAGAAAAAGAATTCTGAAGGACAAATGGGAAGGACCAATAAAATCAACATTCACCTATTCCAGTTTATATCTTCAATTATGTATTATTCCTTTTGTTAATTCAAGAAGGATACTGTCATAATAGGGCTAAAATGTACAAATGGAAGGTCAATCTTTACTCTCCTTTCCAAATTAAGAATATCTAAGAAAAACTTTACCACTATTCGGATCTTTTTTGCTTTACTAATTATATAGTGAACAACTCAAAAGTTGATGAGAACGTTGTTAAACCAAAATTATTCCTTCTGCTATTCTTTGATCTTTTGAGATTTTAACAAAGGGCCTTACTTTTTCCCTTATCAATCTGATCTAGATTTTTTATTTTATTAAGGCACACGGACCTCCCCGGTGGCGCAGCGGTTGAGCGCTGGGTTGCGGAGCTGCCCGCAGCCTCTGCAGCGCCGGTTCGATCCCTGGCTGCTCCCCGGCCACTGGAGGAGGGTCCCACATGGCGCGCAGACCTCTCCTGCCGCCCGCTGCTCCCCTCAGCAGTGTACTTTGGTCCTTCTGCCTGCTCTGCTCCCCGCTCTGGCTCTGGTGAATTCTCTCACCCTCCCGCATTTCTGACTGTACCCAGTGCTTGTATGTATAAATAAATAAATAAATCTTAAAAAAAAAAAAAAACACACATCAATTCAAGGAAGGGTTGATAAAAAGAAAGGGAGGGCAAGGAATGGGAGGAAAGTTGAAGAGGGGACTAAATAGAAAGAAGGGGAGAAGGAAGGAAATGAGAAGAAAAAAAAATGAAGACATTGAAGCAGTTTGCTAAAAGCCCTCACACATGCACAATGGCAAGAATAAAACCAATGTTCTGCTGTGTTTAATGATCCAGTAAAGCATTTAGGTGATAAGGGAATCATTACAAAAGTGCTTGACAATTCAGCCCAAAAAATCCAGTTTTCACCACTTTATAGGGCTACTGGTTTTTATATTTTTTTATAAATTAAAGACATCCAATGTCCCTTTCTAAACATTGTAATATTCTCATAGCTTTGATAAATGGGATACAAAATATTAAAAATAAAATTAATGTTAAAAGAGTGCATCTACTTACTAGAGTATTTTTCAATTAAATATTGACCTTATGCAGTCTGATATGCTATTAATGAGCATAAATAATCTACTTTAAATTTGGCAGTACCAAGAAGGAAAATTCTATCACTGACTATTTCAGACTTTTCTAACCATGATGCCTCAAAACACTAATTTACCATTATGACTGCCAAGTAAAATTGTGGTAAGCATTCTCTGCTTTAAAAGTAAAAAGCAGGGTCTCCCCTGTTGGCGCAGTGGTTGAGAACTGGGTTGCAAAGCTGCCCGCAGCTTCTGCAGGCTAGTTCGATCCCCGGCTGCAGGCAAGGGTCCCACATGGCACGCAGACCTCTCCTGCCGCCTGCTGCTCCCCTCAGCAGTATACTTTGTCAGTCTCCCTGTTCTGTTCCCCGCTCTGGCTCTGGTGAATTCTCTTACCCTCCCATGCTTCAGACTGTACCCAGTGCTTGTATAAATAAATAAATAAATCTTTAAAAAAAAAAAGCAAAAAGTAGGCCAAATCCAATGCTTGAAAGGATGCCTTTCTAGAGAGATATTAGCAGGCATACATATCAGAATAACTAGTAGAATTTTCCAATGCCAATGAAAACTAATTTAGGTAACAATGAACAGGATTGTTTCTTGTAATCTGAATGAAATATTATTTAAAGATAATTTTCAATTTAACTTAATTGGGGTCATACCTTCCATTTCAGTATCTAAAGATCTGGAGGGGGGAAAGGGTATGTAAATTAAAAGTATCCTCAGCAATTGTATAAAACAAATTGAAATGCAAACTCTTACCGTTAATGGAAAAAAGTAGAGCATCTAACATTCTAATTTAAGGGGATTTTAAAGTAATACAAAGCAATCTGATTTTCCCCCAAGAAAGCACAGCACTCCTTCAAAGTCAGGATCTATAGCATGTCTGCTAGAGGTAACTCCATTTCCAAATCCATTCATGATGCAGATCACTGAGTGGATGTCTACAATAGGTCAAACCCATCATGCTTTGCCCGCTCAAGCAACTATCGCCATTTCATGATCCCAAAGACACTCACAAGTCATGTACCTGATAGATAATGATGCTCTATTTTCCTTTCTTCATTAATTTCTCCAAGCCCAAAAGGGAGTCCTATCTATACTTTTCACTCACTGTTTCACTGACAACTGTAAAAACACCCTATATAATACCCATTAGTTTATTACAAAAGTTTTATAACATCTTAAGCCCTGTGTTTAAATTAGGAATATTCAGATCAGTTATTCAATAGTGGAAAATGTCAGAGAGACTATCCTCATTGTCTTCAATATGCTGTGTCTCAGTCTGATGAGTGTCATCTGTTTTTCACGAAGAGGTCAAGCGACATCATTTAATGTTCTTCCAGTGTCTGGATCACCCACCAGATGGTTATATATATGACACTGTCTCATCCATCATCAGAATTCTCACTCTGTCTCTGGACTCCCTCTTTAAGACTGACCTTATATATCAGGTCAATAGTCACATTACTAAAATAGTAATGTGAGAAGAAAAATATGGTCAGAATTAATCAAGGCATTGAAGAACTCACTGCCTATTAGAGAGAGCATGGTTTCCATGTGAAACAAACAAGATTAATGTACCTCCCACAAAGCAACTTCCCTTCCTCAAACTCATGACAACTGGCAGCTGCTTAACAAATATAACCTCTGGCAGATGTATGACAGATCCATGCATCAGTTCTGTATACATTTGCACAGACTGCTTCTCCATCCGTAGGACATGACATATACCAGTTGATTGGCTTATAGTAGGCTTGGAGAGAAGTTAGAGTGTTGGCATTTACCGCATGTCTATTCACGGCTTTTCTTTATTCCCTTTGCTCTGGGGCTTTTGGTCTGTGCTCTTTTGAATCCTGTTAAATTATTCAATTCCAATTATCTGTAATTATTTAATTCCAGTTGGTCATTTATCGCTAAGAGAGCTAAGTTTTGTGAACATATAATGTGTACTTAGTTCAAACTACTTATAAGATGTCAGTAGTTAACCTAAATTACCAGCTTTCACTTCAACTGCAATTTTACCTTGCATTCACATATTAAATGTGAGTTGGGATCAGGTCATGAGAACCAAGCACAGAGTAAGCCAATCTGAAAGTAACCAACAGATTTAGGCAGGTTGAGCTACAAAATTTGGGATACTCAGTACAAAGTGAAAAAGCATGATCTGGTTGTGTTGCACATGTGACTGTTCTAGTGAAAAATCAAAGTAATTTTAACAAACAAAAATTATGACAAATGCATCACTCCTCGCTCAAAATGTATTTAGAATTTCAAGATAAAGAGTCAGATAATTAAAACAAATATAAAATCGTTCTAACCCCGGGGCCTTAAAAACTGCATAGGTTGTAAGTCCATGAAGACAGTCCCAGATTTGTGGGGAAAAAAACATGAAACATCTTTACCATTTATTTTAAACATTAATCAGACTTAACAAAAACTAATAGGTTGGAATTTTTTTTTCATGATTAATAATATCTTCAACAAAAAGTATCCGTTTAGAACTTACAAAGATTGTTTTTTTTTCCTTTTCAACTCTTCTCAGCAAAGCAGCTTTGAAAAATAGCACTTTACTCACAGCATAAAGTTTAATGAGGTTTCAAAATATAATTGCCTGCCACCTCTATCGCCTTTCCAAATCTACTATAAATAATAAAATATGCAAATAAAGCTTTTAAATAATAGATGGATGGTTAAATTTAGGCAACCCTAATCTAAAACTTAGCAGTGAGCATATGTTCCAAACAAAAGCTATAGGTACCAAACTCAAGCATGGCTGCTGTACAATGTCCTCTGTAATAAAAATCAACATACTAAGGAGCAAAAAAATGTTACTTTACCATGACCCAAACCACTAACCAGATTTTTTCAGACTATGTCCTGAAAACAAAGAACTATAAAATTCCCTGCCCTCCTTGCTTTGATTAGAGCAAAACAATATTCCTTTATAATAAAGCTGGAATTAATATGAATGATATGCAATAAAATTATATTTTAAATTATTTAAAAGAAATAGATCAAAAACTGTTAATGGCTATGTCACTTCTTGATTTCACCTTATTCTTAGACCGTTTTCAAATGGGCACCAATTCCATTTTGATACATGTGGCAGAAACAGTGTCCAAAACTGATATTATGGTGAATATAACCTTCCAAAGGTTTTGTGATAATTTTCTTATTAATTGTATGTATAGCAATAAGAAGAGAGAACCAAACTTGAAGCTAGAGAATCTTCTTGATTTGGAAGTTTTATTTTTTTTTAATTAATAAATTTTATTTTTATATTCCCCATACAATTGCAATCCCCCCATTCTGACCCCAATCCCTCCCCTCCCGCCCCCCACCACCCAAAAAGTGTCTCTGGTTCATAGTTTTTGTTGATTTTGATTTTTACTTTCTTATAGTTATTCATTTTCCTGGTCCCTTATTTAAGTATTCTAGATTCCTGCTATGAGTGAGACCATCCGGTATTTTTCTTTTTCTTTTTGGCTTATTTCACTGAGCATGATCCCTTCCAGCGCCATCCATGTTGCTGCAAATTGCATGTGTTTATCTTTTTTGAATGCTGAGTAATATTCCATGGTATATATGTACCACATCTTCTTGATCCAGTCATCTATTTTTGGGCATTTGGGCTGTTTCCAAAGCTTAGCTATTTTAAATAGTGCTGCTATAAACATAGGGGTGTGGGTGTTCTTTGGAATTGATGTTTCTGTGTTCTTTGGGTAAATACCTAGGAGTGGAATTGCTGGATCCTGTGGAAGCTCTATGTTTAGTAGGTCCAGAAATCTCCACACAGCTCTCCATAGTGGTTGGACCAGTTTGCACTCCCACCAACAGTGCAGAAGAGTTCCTTTTTCCCCACAACCTCGCCAACATTTGTTGTTGCTAGTTTTTTTAATATGTGTCATTCTCACTGGTGTAAGATGGTATCTCATGGTAGTTTTGATTTGCATTTCCCTGATTGCAAGTGATGTTGAACATTTTTTCATATGCCTGTTGGCCATTAGCATTTCCTCTTCAGAGAAGTTTCTTTTTAGCTCCTCTGTCCATTTCTTGACTGGATTATTTTCTTTGTTGTTGTTGAGTCTCATCAGCTCTTTGCAGATTTTTGTGATCAGTCCTTTATCATTAGTGTTGTGTGCAAAAATTTTCTCCCAGTTGGTGGGGTTTCTCTTTGTTTTTGTTATTGTCTCTTTTGCTGTGCAGAAGCTCTTTAATTTGATGTAGTCCCAGCTGTTGATCTTTGCCTTCACTATCACTGCTTTGGGTGAAGTGTCTGTAAAGATGTCTTTGATTAATAACTACTATGAACAGTTATATGGAAACAAGTTCAACAATCTAGAGGAGATGGACAAATTCCTACAACTCTACAATCACCCAAAGCTAGATAAAGAAGAAATAGAACACCTAAACAGACCAATTACAATTAGTGAAATTGAAATGGTAATCAAAAACCTCCCCAAAAACAAAAGCCCAGGACCTGATGGATTTACAAATGAATTCTACCAAACATTCAGAGACGAATTGGTGCCTATCCTTCACAAACTCTTCCAAAAAATTGAGAAGGAAGGTATAATACCTAACACGTTCTATGAAGCCAACATTACACTAATACCAAAACCGAACAAGGACAACACAAAAAAAGAAAACTATAGGCCAATCTCTCTAATGAACACTGATGCAAAAATCCTCAATAAAATTTTAGCTATCAGAATCCAACAGTGTATCCATAAGGTAATTCACCACGACCAAGTAGGATTCATTCCAGAGACACAAGGATGGTTTAACATCCAAAAATCAATCAACGTTATCCAACACATCAACAAAAATAAATATAAAAACCATATGATAATATCAATAGATGCTGAGAAAGCTTTTGACAAAGTGCAACACCCATTCATGATAAAAGCCCTTGAAATTCTTGGGATACAAGGAATGTACCTCAACATCATAAAGGCCATATATGACAAGCCAACAGCCAGTATCATTCTCAATGGTGAAAAGCTGAAAGCAATTCCATTAAGATCTGGAACAAGACAAGGATGTCCACTTTCACCACTGCTTTTCAATATAATACTGGAAGTCCTAGCCAGAGCAATAAGACAAGAGAAAGACATCCAAGGAATCCAAATAGGAAAAGAAGAAGTCAAACTATCACTCTTTGCAGATGATATGATAATATACATAGAGAACCCCAAAAACTCCACAGAAAAACTAATTCAACTCATCAATCAGTTCAGTAAAGTGGCAGGATACAAAATCAACACGCAAAAGTCAGTAGCCTTCCTATATACAAACAATAAATCTGAAGAAGAAGAAATCAAAAAAACCATCCCTTTTATTATTGAAACAAAAAAAATCAAATATTTGGGAATAAATCTAACAAAAGAGGTAAAGGACCTATACAAAGAAAACTATAAAACACTGTTAAAAGAAATAGAAGAAGACACAAAGAAATGGAAAGACATCCCCTGCTCATGGATTGGGAGAATAAACATTATTAAAATGGCCATCCTACCAAAAGCAATCTACAGATTCAATGCTATTCCAATCAAAATTTCAATGTCATTCTTCAAAGAAATAGAACAATTATTGATGAAATTCATATGGAATCACAAAAAACCCCGAATAGCCAAAGCTCTCCTGAAAAAAAAAGAAGGGAATGGAGGCATCACACTCCCAGACTTCAAACTCTACTACAAAGCCATAATCATCAAAACTGCATGGTATTGGAACAAGAACAGACATACAGACCAATGGAATTGAATAGAAAATCCAGAAATAAACCCACAGGTTTATGGTCAACTAATATTTGACAAAGGAGCAAAGACTATGCATTGGAGCAAAGAAAGTTTGTTCAATAAATGGTGCTGGGAAAACTGGGTCGCTACATGTGAAAGAATGAAGCTTGACCACTACCTCACACCATATACAAAAATCAACTCAAAATGGATTAAAGAACTAGACATAAGACCTGAAACCATAAAATACATAGAAGGAAATATAGGCGAAACACTACGTGATTTGATTTGGAAGTTTTTAATCAACATTCTTTAAGGAAAAGTTATGGAAATGGTAAATTGCTTAATTTTAGTTACTTGTGTTATACATACATATGTATTTGTGTTCAAACGAATCCCCTAATACTTACTGCAAAAAAATTGAATATTTAGATGGCAATAATTTATTTTTTACTGTTTCCCTTGTTTCATATATTTTTCTTCACCCAACTTTGTTCATCTTCTTATTGAGAATATGATGCCACCATTCTTCCAAATATAGGTGCATTTGAAAACAGTCTTCTTGGGTCACTTCCCCTTTCTTACCCTTTACAATCACTATACTTATCAATTCATCCATCTTCAGATCTATTCTTTCCCTTTCCATTTCAACCTTTCTAGGTTTAGTCCTCATTATCTCTTACCAGAAATATTACAAAAGTCTCCTGATTCTTCTCACAGAGATTCATCTAACCCTGAAAGTAATCTTCACACCACAGTTGACAAACCTCACATCAATTTGATTTTATCTCTTCCCTACTCAAACATTACTCACTAAGTGAAGTCTAAATTTCTCAGTTTGGGATACAGTATAGTTGCTCCAAATTGGTTTTCAGGCTAGATCAGCTATCATTCAATTGCTATGGAGACTAAAATACAGTATTTAGGAACATGATCTGGGAATTCTTATTCCATTACTACAGAAAAAGAGCATTATTAAACCTCTCTTTAAAGGAAGAAAATATCAAAATAGTATTTTAAGGCAAATCACTTAGACCTAAAAGTACATTTCCCTCTGCCCCATACATGTACTGTGGGATATACTAATTGCTGCTAATAAAGTTGAATTTATAAGCTCTTGAACTAAACAAAGTACATTGATTACTGTTCAATAAAATTGACATAACTGGCCCAAATATGACTTAACTTCCATTCAGTTCTTCTATTTGTCTTTAATGGTATATTCATGTGTGCAGATTTCTGCCAGTCCTATAAAAATATAAGAAATCACCAAATTAAAGTGTCACCAAAGGTGTCCCACATGGGCTGGACTCCTGATAAAGATATAGCACAGCAGGCATTCCGATGGAACAATATATTCAAAATGCTCAACAATAAAAACTGCCAGCCAAGAATATTAAATCCTACAAGACTTTCTTTCAGATACAAGAGGGAAATAAAAGTCTTCCAAGACAAACAAAAAGTGGAAAGAGTTTGCAAACATTAGATCACCCCAACAAGAAATGTTGAGAGGAGCACAACTACCTAAATCAAAACAAAGAAAACCAACAAAAAAATTTAACGATAAAATAAGAGTCAGAAAACTAAAGAAAATGGCAGTATCAAATGCTCATATATCAATAATCTCTCTAAATATAAATGGACTGAACTCATCGATCAAAAGACACATAGAGGTTGGTTGGATTAGAAAACGAAAACCAACCTTCTGTTGTCTCCAGTAATACACCTGAGTTCCAAAGTTAAACATAAGTTTAAAGTAAATAGCTGGGGCCTCCTTGGTGGTGCAAGGGTTAAAGACAGCACTATCAAGCTATCGCCAGCCACTGCAGCACAAGTTCGATTCCCTGCTGGCCAGAGAGCAACCCACATGGCACAGCAGACATCTCCTGCCTTGCCAGCTGCTCCTCTCAGCAATGTATTTCAGTAGATCTACCTGTTCTATCCCCCTCTTTGTTTCTGGTGAATCCTCTCAACCCCCATACCTCTGGCCTGTACCCCAGTTCTTTTATGCATAATCTTTAAAAGAATAATAAAGGATCATGCATCATTATCAAATTCATGCATCATTATCAAATTCAGGGATGCAAGGATGGTCCAACATATGCAAATCAATTAATGCATTACCATAGAAACAAGCAAAGAAAAAAATCATCTAATATTAGATGTGGTGGTGGAATTTCATGACATTCAGCTTCAATTCATTATAAAAACTTAGTAAAATGGGGATAGACATAACATACTTCAACACAATAAAGGCCATAGATGCTAACCCCACAGGTAGCATCAATTCAATGATAAGAAAAAGAAAAATTTTCCTCTATTATCAAGTACACCATAAGTATATCACCGCTCCCCACTTTTTTCAACACATAGTATTGAAACACATAGTATTGGAGACCCTTTTGCAATTAGGCAAAAGAAAGATATCAAAGGAGCCCAAAAGGAAAAAAAAAAGTGACTATCACTATTTACAAAGGACATGATGATATACATTAAAAACATCAAAGACTCCACTAAAAACCCATCACAAACAAAAATCAGTAAAATGGCCAGTTACAAAACCTGCATACAAAAGTCTGCTTAATGCCTGCATTCAAATAATGATCTAGAAGCGAAAGAAATTTTTAAAAATCCCATTTACAGTAGTATCAAAAAGTCAAAAAGTACTACATACCTAGGTATTAACCTAACAAGTGAGGTGAAAACCTAATTCAATGAAAAATATAAAACACTGCTAAAAGAAATAGTAGATAAAAGTTAATAGAAAAAATGCCCATATTCATGGATTGGAAGAATGAACATTGTTAAAATGTCCATCTTACCCAAAGTAAAATATACTTTCAATGTAATCTCTCTCAAAGTTTCAATGGAATTAAAAAAAAAAAAAGCAAACATGTTGAAATGTATATGGAATCACAAAAGACCCCAAATGGTGAAAGCATTCTTGACAAGAAACGAGGAATGGAGGTATTATGTTCCCAGGGTTCAACCTATACTAAATGCTACAACCAAAACAGTATGGTATTAGAATGAAAACAGACACAAGCCACTAGAATAGAATCAAGGGTCCAGAAACAATCCCACTTTTACATAACAGTTTATGACAAAGGAATCTACATTTTTCAAAATTATAACTCTTAGTAAAAGGCAGCATATCTTGGCAGTTCCAGGAAACCTAAACTAAGGCAAGATATCTAGTGAGAGAAGAGGTTATTTTTTTTTTCTATTTGTACTTCCTGATCATAGAAATATCTAAGTGATGTGCTGTGCAAACAAGTTTCTGAAAGTTTCCCTCACTCTAAATGCATGGTTTAGTTAAAAGTTAGGTAAAGTACATTTTACCCAAGTACATAGATTACTACTTACAGAAAAATCAGGGGTAAGGGAAAAATGTTCTTCTCTCCAAAATCACAAAATGACATGTAGCATTTCTATATACCGTCTCTCCTTCCTACATTTATCCATTGATATCCACCTAGCATTTACTATATACAACGGAATTTTCTAGGTATCGGTGATACAACACCTAAATATATTGATGATATATAAATAAAAATGTTTTAAAAGGAAAACATGTATGACAGCTCTTTGAAAAGGAGGAAATACTGCATATATCTCCTTTGTTACATCATCTTTATTACAAGAGGATCTGGGTAATTCTTGTGGACCATAATGAACTACTGTTTTTTCCCTCCTCCTAAGAGAAAATATGACTTAATGGACTTAAGATTTCAATGTAATTTTCATTGCAAACTTTCTTCCTTGAAGACATTTTCAACATTTTGTTAATGTACAATTTGAATTTTTTCAAACCTCATTCAGTCACAAGTACAGAAGGAGCACCCTGAAATTTATATTAGTCTTTGCAGTAAATCTATCAATTTAGCCTATACAGTGTTCCAATTCAATTTCTATATTCTCCATTAATATATCTCAAGCTTCACATCCACAACCAGTCATGGACCAGAACAAAAGATTTAACAAAGCTTCAGCATGGTATTTGTTGAGTAAGCACTCTGATGCATTTCCACACTATAAACATTTAATGAGATTTACTCCCAACAGAGTATTTACTACAATTTATTTCATAGTATTATATTTGCAGAAGCAAGATAGAGTAAAGGTTATTTTGGATCCTTTACCAATACAGCACCATGTAAATAAATAAAAATGCAAACATTTAATTTACAAAATCATTTTAGATGGCTAAATGCTCAATAAATCCTATTTTATCTCATTCAGACATTCTCAGTAGCTATTTGAAGCTCTAACATAAAAAATGTATAAAATCCATGCATTTTTACTAGTTTAGGTACCCCTACCTTTGACTGGAACTGAATTTTTTTTACTACGGTATTAGGATTTTAGGGAAATATTTTTTGTTCAGAAACGAGTCTACCACATATCTTGAAAGGGAACACAAATTAACTATGCCTATACCCACTTTCATTAAAGCTAAATACTCTCTTTCTCTCTCTCTCTCTCTCTCTCTCTCTCTCTCTCTCTCTCTCTCTCTCTCTCTCTCTCTCTCTCTCTCTCTCTCTCTCCAACCACTACAATTTCTTGCATGTACGAGTCACTTACAACAAAATGGGAAGTCCCAGAGGAGGAACAATTTGGGAATCCTCTGTAGTTCCTTTAAAGAACCAACTTTCAGAGAGTCACACCTCTGGTTTAAAACCCTACAATGGTTTTTTACTTTTACTTTTTTGGTTTTTTACTTTTACTTTCTACTGAAGTAAAAGTCAGAGTCCTTAAAAGCCCATCCTATCTTCCATAAACTGGCCCCATTGGATCTCTGACCTGAGATCCTACTACTCATCCCTTCACTCTCTGCATGCAAGCATTCTGGTGTCTGTGCTGTCACTTTAGCACAGGACTTAGCTTCAAGTCTCTTCTAGATCACCATCTATCCAATTCTGTAGCTTCCTTCAAGCATTTGATAACACCTTAGTGTAACATCCTTTACTTATCTACAAAAAATCTAAAAATCTACTATGAATGATTTCTGCATATTCCCCAGCTAGAATGTAAAATTCACAAAATCAGTAACTGATTATATCTCAAGGACAAATACTATTGTATTTTAGGAGTGAATGAATCCAACATTTCTTAAATTTATCTGTGTAAAGTCAAGTCATAATTTCCACTTAATCAACAATCCCAATGTAAATTCATTTCTTTTCTTGGCAAACATGTAAAGGAATCAGAATTCTACCGATATCAATCAGTGGAAGACACAAGATGATGACAGAGACCGATCAAATAACTCCATTTTTACTCGTACTTCAAATTCTAAAGCATGAACCTGAAAACCCGTTCCTTTTCATGTCAGGGCAGCAAATCACATCTTATTTTCTTCTCTACTTACCTCAAGCTCATCAAGGGCACTTCCAAGGGTTGCCGCCTCAGGTTCTGGTGGGGTGAGTGAATTCTGGATGCCTTGTGAAGCATTTGAAATTACATTGAGGGCATTCTGAATTTCTTCACATACTGTGTTCTTGCTGGCTTTGAGAGAAGCAACATCAGAATGTTCCAAACAAGCTGAACAAATTGAATGCAAGAGGGGGGAGTTTTCCTTCAGTGAGGCCCGGGCTCCTGCGATTTCATCCCTCTGATTTGGGGATTTTAAGTCCTAAGGAGGGAGATAAAAAGAATGGTTGTGAATATGTTATGGTAGAAAGACCTATACAATGAAACTCCATCTTTTTCACAATATAAATGAAAAGATAATAGACACTAAGAAGTCAGCTATAAATTAAAACCAGGAGAATCAATTATTTCTACACTCCTTCAGAATCAGTTAAAAGTTCTATAACAGAAAAGCTGAACCAATTAGCAAATAAAGGTCACACTGATGCAGATGTTCAATAACTGAGTAGATCTTACATTTGTCATTCATAACAAAATACTCTGGCATTCACATTATTAAGTATATTACAAGAGAGCTTGAATTTACAAGGATGCTATTTACTTATTTCCACAGATGTTGATGATTGCATTTAACCTTTTCATTAAAACTAAACCAAATGAGTTAATAATACTAAATTGTACCACCTACCATTCAGTGATTTTCCACTCTCTCATAAAGACTTACTAATAAATTAATCCTGGATATTTCTTTGACATTTTTCAAACAAATAGTTATTGAGCACTTAGCATATGCTGGACCTTGTGTTAGATGCTGAGTGTACAGATGTGAACAGCCCTACAAGGACCTTGTTCTCCTAAAGCTTATGTTCACGTTTGAGGGGGAAGGGACAGATAGACAAAAATAAGCTAATTAAACAAATACACAGGTGAAAAAACAAAATGAAATGTCACAAAGATTGATTTGAGAGGGGAAAATTGCTTTAGCTTGAATAGTCAGAGGAGGTATTTCTGCAGAGATGACATTTACAGTAAATGTAAATGAAAAATATTCCAAACAGTGGGAAGATAGAGAATAATAAATACTATATAAGTGACAGCTGATCAAAGCTACCATAAAATGTGAAAAATCCTGGCTAGCACAACCTTACCCAAGTGATGAAAGTTAACATCACCAATGATGTCACAGGGTATCATGCACCCCTTGATAAAGTGTGAGAAGAGCACTTCACTCTGTGGTATTCCTTACAAAAACTCACAAACCCAAACTAAAAGGAGAAAAATAACAAACAAAACCAGAATTGGGAACATGATACCTGGGCAATATCTCAAGACAGTGAAGGTCACAAAAAACAAGAAGATTGATAAGCTATCAAAGGAGAATGTGAGACATGCAAAGTAGTATTCTGGACAGGATCTTGGAACAGAAGAAGACATTTATGGAAAAAAAGGTAAAATCAAAATAGAGTCTAGAGTTTAACTAGTGAGACTACATCAATGTTAGTTCACTGTGGCAAATATAAGATATTAACAGTGAAGGAAAGAAGGAGAAGGCATGGGAAACTGTACTATCTTTGCAACTTTTCTATAGAAAGTGAAGTCTAAAATTATTAATGTAAATAAAATGTTTGTTTTAAAGGAAACTAATTCAAGGGACTTTAATATTATTCATCCCATAGATATCTCATAGAAGCCTTATAAAAACTCATGATATTGTTGTCCATTTAAAGATGAGAAAACCCGAGGTTAGAGGCACAAAGTATCTTAACCAAGTGACAGATATAGACAGTGGCATTTGTTGTATTGTAACCCAACAGTGTGGCTGGTAAGCCATGGAGTCCAATAACTATGATACACTTTTTCCTTCACAACAAAGACGTCCCTGATTTGCTATACACCGATGAGGACTTGTATTTTTATGACCTAAAGTTCATAAAGCAATTCTCTAAAATATCTTACTGATCATCGCAATACCTTTTTATGCAGCAAAGCTGTTATTAGCCCTTTTTAACTAAATAGACATTTAGCATAAAGAGATTAAGAGACTGATAAAGGAATTAAGATGTAAACTCAAGCCTTCTGATTGCAAATCCCATGCTTTTTCACAAAACTGCTACCTCCAGATAATGTTGCCTGTGGTTAATAAATGGCTGCAATACTATATTTTTAGTTCCTTCCTTTCTGGAAATAAAGGCTGCCTGCTACTTCATGCAGGCTTTAAGAAGGATTAACTTCTTTTCAAGATGAAGGGAAGACAGAAGTAGCTATCAAGCCACTGTTCATACTCACTAATTACCCAAGAAAACACTTTGTGGTTTTCTTGGCTTGTTATGATTTTCCCTGATATTCCTGGTCTGGGTTCTAGTTTCAACACTGTTATTAGCACTATGAACTGGGTAAGTCTTCTACTCTTCAATGTCTGTTTTTCCATCTGTTGAAATGATAATGACATACTGCCAACTCTCACAAGATAAAGTAGCACATCAGAAATGGAATAAACCTGAAAATTATAGTAGAAAATTATAGAAAGTATGCAGAAGTATTTTATTCCTTAAATTTATCAAACTTGGTGTACTGTTTTTGTTCTGTGGTGGTCTTAATGATTTTCATATCCACCAAAATTATATAGTACTACATTTGTCTCAGTGTGACTTAGAGGATAATTTAACATTTCAAAAATATGCACAACTCCTCAGGGGAATAATAAGTATAAATATAAAGAAAGAGCTTACAAAAATTTTCTGCATGTTAATGTATAATCAAGACTTATTAATAATTCCATCTGAAATAAATCATACATTATACTTCTTTACTTAGAATAGCAGGGTCAGCATTCAGGTAGTTTCTTAGTTTCTGTAAAGCAAAAGTATGAACATATATTATTACAAAGAAGACTAAAGTTAAAAAATGTTTCTTTTACTGTAATAGTGTCTAACTATATCTGACTGTAAATTGTGGTAACTTTAATGGCATACTTTGGAATTGTAAACATTCAAATATATTTTGGTTTTTGAGCCTATGCTTTGTTATCTCTGCCCAAGGCAATTAAAGAATACTTAATGAGCACTGATAACTCAAATAGCAAACCAAAACAAAGCTTGTGATAAAGGACAGCTTCAGTAAATATAACAAAAATAATATTAGGGCAACTGATAAGGAGAAGAACAGCAGGTTATGGATTTTGGGTAGTGGGAAATTGAAAAGGCAAGGTCATTTCTCCTAAAGGACATTTGAAAAGGATATAGATTTATTTATAAGTATCAATTAATATTAAATAATAGACTATATAGATAAAGGGGAAAGTAATGAACTCCATCCTTCTGAGCAAAAGGTTATGGTGATATTTGTATTTGTTTTATTTTCTTTTAACCAATGATACCATGGGTTTGAAGGTCCACAGTTTGTCTATTTATCTCAAAATTTTAAACACAGTCCAAATAGGTATTAAATGGTAGAGTCAATTAGTGATTTCCCTGGAAGAAGAAATAAGAATTCCCTTCCTTCGGGACTTATTTAGTATCTTTCTCAAAATGCTCAGAATAAAATGCTCACATGAAATTTCCTATTTAAGGAGACATAAACGTTTCCAGCTGATGAAGAAGCACACAGATGGGATTTTAAAAGACCTTAGAAGTCTGTGAAAGTGGGTAGAGAAGCAACATATGAGTCTTAGCCCTGGCAAGAGAACAAAACATATTTAGGAATTTTAAAGATCACAGAATATAAAAATGGAGGGCTGTAAGCTATCAGTTAATTCAATCATTCAACAATATTGATGAGCCGTTATTATAGATACATCAGGCATTGTGCTAAATGTTAGGGAAATCAAGATAGACAATGTATATAGATTAGTCAGGAAAACAAATTTACATGGGAGTTAGTCATACAACAGAGGAAAGCCCCTCAACTTGAGGGTATCAAAGAAAATTTATCAGAGGAGGTGGATCTTAAACAACATGTATAAGTTAAATCTATGAATAATGCAAGACAAAGTAACTAGAAAACACATGCTTGGGGTATAAGAGGGCAAGGTCCAAGCACACCACTCTAGGTGGCTCTAAAAAAGTCGAGAATCTGAGCAGAAATGATGAATCGCATTGGAAAGGAACAGATGCCTCACGTACCATGCTAAAGAACTGTGTGAGCAATAGCTCAAGTGTGTATTTTCAAAGATTTCCCAAACAGTGGCCTTTTGTATAGATTAGAAAAAAACGAAACTGTCGTCAGGGAGACCAGGCAATAACTTAGGCAAGAGACAAGGAGCGCCAGATACAAAACATGACTGCTAAAATATGGCGGGTAAAATGTTTAGGGGTAAAAATGGCAAGACTTTGACATTTACATGGGGGAGAGCCCCTTGCTCTCTTATATCTCAAGATAATTTAGAAGAAGCTGGAAAACTGGCACATCAACTGTACAGATCGTGATGCATTCACTAAGGTACAGAATCCTGAATGAATAATGTGCACAGAAAAGAAGGTGAAGTACTTTTTATTATCTGCCCAATGTGACATAAATGAAAATATACTATGCACTGATCTAGAATTCACAAGCTTATAGTTGGGAGATAAAGTCACATATTTGAAAGATACAGGGCCTTTACCATGGACAAATGCCACAAGAAGAAACTGAAGTCATTATTGTTTGAGGCTCTAAACCTAATCTTATGTGTCAGCCTAAAAGTCCAAGTATATTGTACATCACCAAATGCTTATCAGAAAATACTAAACTCTCAAAAAAAAGAAAAAAAGAAAAACCAAAATCATAGCCTAGAATTTTAAATACAGTTCAAATAGGTGACCATACCTTACAAAAAGAGAAGGAATTTTTTTTTTTTTTTTTTAAGAAAAAGCACTTTCCAAAGACAGGATGTCTTCCATATCAAGGAGCTGAAAATACAGGGTTTGTTCTCCTTGAAAAAGGAAATTTATATTGGAGGATACATGATTTTAAAAATCTAGAAATAATAAATATATTCGAAAACTTGTTAATGTGCTTTTTAACTATGTCTAGAAATAATAGATGTAGTAGATTATCTTCAGGTTTGAGTAAAATAATTTGAAAATATACCTGTTCAGATTGCTTGTCTCATCAATATATTTCCATGACCGCAGTACTGATTTAATTATTTTTGTGTCCTGTTACCTAGTAGTATATGGTTCATACTAGGAAAAATAAATGTTTTCAAGGAAATAAATTAATGAAATAGAGGAAGTTAAGCTCAGAAGGGTAAGAAATGCTACAGGATTATTTCAAGAAATCAAATTTGTGGAAATTGCAACCCAGAAAGTTGGGGCAAATATATGCATGACCATGATACAGTAAAAGTAAAATTAAACTATACGTGAAACAGCTGTAGATAGGGTGACAGCACTGCTAGTGTCAAAAGAACAGTGCTCAACAGGGCACAGGGCACTGTGGATTCTCACCCATGCAGTTACAAGACCACTCAGATACCCTGTTGTCACTCCCTAAGCCTAGCAAACAGGGGAAGCAAAGCATTCCTCCCCACAGGTGGCCAGCTCCCTTACCCAGACAGTGTCCACAGTACCAGAAAGTCCTCAACAAATGGCTGCTCACCCAAGAGGGCGCAGCCCATCACTAAGGGCCTGGAGCTCGTGGCTGGCAAGCTGCAGGCTAAGATCCAATTCACCTCAGCTGGAGGTGCTCACAAGTGGGGCTGCTGAGATGACACCACAGCAGTCTGCAGCAACAGTTTTAAGGTCAGTATGGACAGCACTGGACCAGACAGCAAGGAAGCAGCAGCCCCGGGAGACAGTGCTGGACAACCAGGGGTGGTTAACAGCTCTCAGGTGACCCAGACACAGAGCACTGGTCACCCGTCAACAGTGCTGGGCAGAACTAACCAGTAGTACCAACCAACACAGGTCACTAACAGGCAGCAGTAGCAGAAGCACTGTGTTAACTGCTGTCTATGAGTTGTTGGTCTATACGCACAACAAACAGCGCTTTGAAACACCAGGTCGGGGCCTTTGGTACTTGTAGTGCCAGCAAGGCACTGGGCAGTTTCTCTATCAGTTCGGGGGATGGGAAAAATAGAGTCCTGGAGCCCTCAGGGGCTTTTTCAGGCTTTAGTAATCTTTCTACACCATTTGGAAGCCAAGCCCACACGCTGGCAAGGCAGGAAGGTGGAAGTCCAGGAGGCTGGCAGGCCCCCTAGGCTCTCACTCTCATGGCCGATCTGCCATTACTATCCCTCCTGTCTGACGCTGCCCTTAAAACATCAGACTCCAGACTCAAATGTGCCCATTTATGCATGCCCACACCACACCCCAGGTGTCTACAATCAGGCATACGTGCCCCGATCCCATGCTCCCAGCACCTTCTGCATTCCAGGCCACAGGTGATAGCCACAGAGACCAGCAGTGTAAAAGCCTCACCAATCTTCAGTTACCCTATAGTGCTCTTTTCTGGAAGTGTCAGAGCCAAGTGCAGCCAGCCCAGACTCTGCAGACTGCTTTTCCCTCTCTACAAAGCTTTTCGGCTTCTATTTTTCCTTTGGAAGCAGCTTCTGGATGCTACTTTCTTCTTTGGAGGTCAGGAACAGAGTCTGAGTTGGTGAGAGTCAGAAGTGCATCCCTGCCGAGCCATATCTCCTCTTTCAGGATCCCCCATCTATGAGTCTGATTGGGCCATTTTCAATTCTACTGCTGATTGGACCATTTACCAATCAGCTCATAGCTCACAGCTGATCGATCCTTTCTATGACCCAGGCTCCAAATCCATAGGCCTCTCTACTGCCTGCAGGTGGAGGAAGCCACACCATTGGAGCTAGCCTCGTGGGGCTCCATACACCTCCTTGCAGCCCCAGACTCAGAGCTACATGCCTTAGGGCAGCGTGGTAGGGGAGCCACTGCCATTCACCATCACTACTGGCCTCTGCCTGCAACCTGAGCCCTGGTGGGTCCACTGGTGGTGGGTGGCAAAATACCCACCACCTGCTGCCACTTGCACTGTCCACAAGCAGCTTCTGGGGCCAAGTGCTAGAGCCCCGAGGAAGGAGTCCAGCTTCATACCTGTAGAGGCAGGAGGACACGGAGCAGGTTCTCTATGACCCGAGCAGATGCAGAAAAGGAAGAAAGAGTCCTGGAGCCCTCAGTGGCTTTTCCAGCTTTTAATGGGATTTATCAGGTACACGGCAGGCAGGGTGCTGAGGGACCGGGAGGCTGGCAGGCCTCACAGCCCCCAGCAAGCCTCCACTCTTTCTGGGCTCTCCGGCGTTTTCTGGTGGTCTCTGCTTCTCTACTCTCTGCTCCTCGTGGTTCTCCTGGCGTCCCCGTGACGCCGCCCTTATAAGCCCATCCTTAGCCCAGGTGTACCCACCAACACATGCCCACACCCTACTCCAGGTGTCCGCCATCAGGCATGCATTCACAACCACAAGGACCCATCATCAATCCTAATGGCGGGAGGGCAGAAAAGCCTGATGTATTTTCACTTACCCTACAATATCTACTTTGTCATAAAACATTAGTAAAGCCAGTAGTACAACTACTGCAGAAAACCGTTTAAGAATAATATATACTGAAAGTAAACATACACATAACCTGAGACTTAGATATTCCACCCGTTGAAGAGGACACAGATACATGAAAATGGTTTATGAGCCATGCATTTTTCTGAAAGTTTCTTGGACCTCAACATAAAACTTTACATAAAATCACATTAAACAAAAATATTAGTAAAGCCAAGCAAATACTCACAGTGTGTAACTTCTTTTGGCAAAGAACACTACAGAATTCCCCTGGTGTGGTATTTCCCATAAATATTAAAGGAGAATGAAAATTGCTCTAAATGAGAAAGTGGGATATCCTGTCCATTTTGCAAGTATCTCCTACATAGTTTGAAGACATTTATTAATAAGAGAAAAAGGGAAAATATAAATGTTTGAAAAATAGAAATAATGAAAGCAAGCTCCTAGAACTAAGCCATGGGACAGGGCACTGCTAAAGGATTTTCACAGAAATGATTCCACGCAGCCTTGAAAACACCCTTATTTCAGAGAATCGGAAAACTTCCTTACCAAGCTACATCCTTACCCAAGTGGAATGGCTCAGCAGATACTCTGTTCAACAAAACAGAACTACATGCAAATTAATCAAGTTTCTCTTCCAGGCGTTTAAATGATCTTTCAGAAGCTGACAAATCCACTCTAGCAAGGTAGGGAAGGGAGCTTATAAAGAACAGTTTTGTTTTCATAAGTCCAGGAAGACATGCAACAGAAAAGTCTGCGGATACTTTTTATTTGGATTTCATTCTCGGTTGGCTTCCGTTCTTAGTTTTCTCTCTGCCAAGATGCAGCCTGCTAACTGCTTCACTGGTCACCAGGAAGCTTCATGTTCTATCAGAAAACAAAAAAGTGCAAGCACCTGCTTATTTCAATGGATTTTTCTAACACAAATTAGAGGGTGAAATATTTAGCCTTAACTGAGTTGAGGGATAGAAGATGGAGAATCAAAAGTAGACTACAGAGATGAAAAAAGTTTTGAGAAAAAAATAAAGATTAAAGGAAAAAAATGATTTTTACAATCAAAACATTTATCAAGCAGCAGAGAAACATTTTTAATGCTTTTCTGTCTTCCCATTTTTCCATTTCACATTCATAAGACAAATTCAATATAGAAGAAAATAAAGGAATTCTGAAGATAGTCAGGCCTTTACGCCGCCAGCCTTTGTGGCTATCACTTGCGGCCTTGAAGGCGGAAGGTGCTTGGGAACCTGGGCTCGGGGCATGCATGCCTGAGTGTGGACACCTGGAGTATGGGATGTTCATAAGTGTGCACACCTGAGCCTGGAGGCTGAGGCTTTAAGGACAGTGTCACTCAGAGACAAAAGCTCTGTATGGCGGAATGGCTGTGCGAGGACAAGGGAACCATAAAGAGCCAGGACCCCCAGAAGACTCCAGAGAAGCCTGCCAGCCTCCCAGCTCCCAGCCCCCCACCCCAACCCTGGCCTCCCTGCCTTTCCATCCTGTGGGCTAGCCCCATAACAATTGGCAAAGAAAGAGCATCAAAGCCTAAAAAACCCATGAGGGCTCCAGGACTCTCCTTTATCCATCTGCCCAAATGGATAGAGAACCTGCCCTTTGCCTGCTTCCACTACACCAAATGATAGCATTGCGATATCTCCAAGTTTTGCATTCTGGCCCATTAATGCATACCTAGGGATGTTGAAATACACCAAATTGACGATTAAAAAAATCCAAAGAAAACATTATTAATTCTAACACAAACTACACATCAAGAAAATGTATAAAGATTCAGAGAATCACAATGTTCATTTTCTATCCATCTGAACCAAATATATTTTATATATACCACATGTGTTATTTGTTTTGAATTTAAACCTAAAAAAATAGATTCTATTCTAGCTGAAGTTAGATAAAAGTAGAAGGAACAAACAGAAATTATGAGCTACTTCAGCAAGATCCAGTTGCTGTATTTCAAAGTTCCTTCCATTTGTGTGTACGTTTCATCACTTAATCTAACCAGATTTAAATATCCACATCAGAACACTTTTCCTCTAAAGATGAATTAACATCACGAGAATTAAATTACATACTGACACCTAAAGAAAGCACAATAAATATTGTTACCCTTACAATTCCTTCCTATTTAAGCTTCTGTGACTCAATTGTGGGAAATAGACCACCCCATCTGCCAAACATTCTAGTACATCTCAAAAACTAAACAGCATCACTTACTCCAAATGAGATCCAAGCCCAGGGATGGGAAACTTCCTACTTAATAACACCTTACATTCATGTAGTGGTATATCCTGTTTAACATATTTCCAATCCTTCTTATACAAATAAAACTATGAGGAAATATGAAAAGTGTTATTATCTGTAATTTTTAGAAGAGGAAAATGATATTTGCTGAAAGACACACAAGATTAATAAATGTTGGTGGCAAATGTTTTTAAGAAAATCAACATTTACTCAACAACTATTATGCTTCCTACAAACACTTCATTTTCTCTTTAATGGTCCAACTATGAAGAAGATCCAGAAACAACTCCTATCTCAAACAGTTTCAAACCAATTCTAATCTTATTTGTTGTCAGTAGCTTCATCATCTGTTCCCAAAGTCTGCCAAAGACATCTCCCATAACCCTGCTGCTGTTTGTTCCTTTATATTTCACATATATCCTCCCAACAGAATACTTATTTCAGACATATTTTCCTGATGAATAATAGTCATATCTAATACAGTTAAGAAAGACATTCTTTAATTCATTTTCAGTATCAGACTTACAAAAAAAACCTCATGACAAAACTGTAAGACTAGAAATTAAAGTGTGATCAATTAGGTTATTTGGAATGCTCAAATATATGCCAGGGATAGATACATCAAGAACTAGACTGAGCCTCCCTGGTGGCACAGGGGGTTAGAATGCAACCTATGAAGCTGTCTGTGGTCATTGAAGCACGAGTTCTATCCCCAGCCAGGGAGCTATCCACATGGCACAGCAGACCTCTCCTGACTCGCCTGTTGCTCCCCTCAGCAGTGTATTTAAGTCAATCTTCCTGTTCTGTTCCCCACTCTGTCTCTGGTGAATCCTCTCACCCCCACACTCCTCTGGCCTGTACCCCAGTTCTTGTATGCATAAATAAATAAATCTTAAAAAAAAGAACTAGATTGAAAAAGTGAAGATATTCATTTCACTGTCTTATTAGTTTAATTCAACAAGTTTGAAACACCTGCTATAAGGTATGACTTTAAAGCTAACGCTATAAACTCAGATATTTATTCTAGGCAGGAAGTATGAATAGGACAGATGTAAACCAAAAGGGAGCTGTGAAGTCCTGGCACACTATAGAATATCTGCCCCATTTAAAAATATTCCAATTCAAATTGGCCAAACAAAAAGAATCCCTAACCTCTGCTCTAAAGTACTAGCACAGATGTTTGTGTAAGCCTTACAAATGCAGTCTCCATGTTTTATATCCATACCATATGTGTATCTGACCTTGGTAGAGATTGGAAAACAGATAATGCATATCCCTGGGTCTGATGAACCTACAATAAGCAAAGAGTGAGGCAAATGCAGAGCAAATCTAAGGCAGGAAGTCTGTCTCATTATAAAATAGCATGAGTTTGGGGTTAGAATTCCAGTGCAAAAGCATTGTAATAGCAGGAGGTTTTGAGTAGAATAATTAACTTTCAGCAATCTGAAGATCTGTTGAACGGGGATAATAATCTCTACTTTGCTGGGTATTAATGAGGCTGTTTTAAGGGGAACTTTTTTCTACCATTTTCTTACTTGACCTCTCTGTATGTAGCAAAACCATTGTCCATATTTCTTCCTTAAAATGTAACCCCCACCCACACTTTTTAGATGACATAGAAAACTAAATTTAAATAGATAGATATTTATCACTCTTCTGAGCTCCAGATGCATACACAAGTTGGGCCTCAAAATAACTATACCTGAAGTTGAAACAATTGCCTTTCAAATAGCGCCCCATCAAATATGCTTCTCCTCCAATTTTCTCAGATGACATGGCCCCAATATCCAGCAGACTAACTAACAAGAAACCTGAAGAATCTGACTTTTTCATACCATAATCCCCACCATTAATAACGTTATTCTACTCATTAAATATTTCTCTAATACACATCTTTGTTCTTGTCCTCACTACTAGTACCACTCTAGAAGACTAATAACCAAGGATACACTCAATGAGCTTCATTAGTGCTTGCATAGATTGGCGCTTATATAACACTAAAGTATATTAAACCTTCACCCTTTGCCATAGTTATTTGTTCACACATCTATGTCTCTCACCGATTTATGAGTTTCTATTGGGGCCAAATCAGTGTCTTAATTCTTTCAACCCTTGGACCTTGTGTAAGAGTAGCACAAAGTGAACAATGAATTAATAACACCTCTTACCATTTTGAGGACATTAGAAAATTTTGAGGATTACTGCCATAAAGTGATTTACCTTTTCAAGAGACAAGCATTCTAATTTTGGAAAGGAGACTCACTACTACAAAAGCCAAGATATGCTCATTGTAAAACATAAATGTTCTTCTTTAATTGTGCTACTGATTATGCTAGCTAGATTTACCATGAACTATTCTTCAAAATGTTTTAGCCTTGGTTTCTTCTAAAAATCTAATTGTGTAAGTTTTTAGCACTTACATGCAAGTGTGTCATTCAGTACCTATCACTACAAACTGTAGGCTGTTCTAGAAAATATCTGGCTCCTAAATACATCCCCAACAGGAAGAATACAGGTAAAAATGTGCAATATTCAACAGTCAGAAAGGTGTTAGTGCTTCCTACATTAACCAATAATCAGCTGTGGTTAAAAAAATAAATAAATAATCTTAAGTTTTTAATGTTCTGAGATACTGATTTCAACAAGTGTTCATACAATGGAATTGAACTAAGGGCTCTGAATAAATATAAATACGAAGTAAAAATAAGCATTTGCTCAATGCAATAAAATACATAAAATGGACTGAATTGATGAGATAGACCAGAGTTACTATAAGATTTATAAGAAAAAGCATGAGGAATCATAAGAAATGCTTTATAGAAAGGTAGAGGAACATTTTGAAAAGTACAAGTTAAAAGAAAGTTAAAAAAAAAAAAAAGGGCTCATAAAGTCAACTGGCTCCCAAATAGTCATCTGAAACATTAAGTATCAAAATCTGAGCTCCCACCCACATTTCCCACAGTCTTCAGCAGTTCAGTAAATACAAATTCTTCCAGTTCCTTAAGACAAAAACCTTATTGTCATTAAATTTCTCTTTCACCCAAATCTCTGTTCTAGTCTGTCAGCAAATCTTACCAGTTTTACCTTCAGTTATCTAGAATTTGATCTTTTATGATTTCCCCTATGTCATAATGTTACTGCTTTCCTCAAACCATCCTACCTACCACCTCTCTGCCCCATTCTCATTCCTGTTTGCTCACTTTGATTCGGTCATATGCACCTCTTTGCTGTTTCTCTAAAAACCAAGCATGTCTTTATGTTAAGCCATCTTATTGCTGGCTCTTTGTTCTAGATCCATGATGGACTACTCTTCCACTTATTTTGAGTCTTTTTTTTTAAAGATTTATTTATGTATTTATTTACTTATTTATACATACATACATACATATATACATACACGCACTGGGTACAGTCAGAAGCGCGGGAGGGCGAGAGAATTCACCAGAGCCAGAGCAGGGAGCAGAGCAGGCAGACTGACGAAGCACACTGCCTCGGGCACGGCAGGAGGGGTCTGCAAGCCATGTGGGATCCTTGCCAGCGGCCGGGGATCGAACCGGCACTGCAGAGGCTGTAGGCAGCTTCACAGCCCCAGCGCTCAACTGCTGCGCTACCAGGGGAGGCCCTATTTTGAGTCTCTATTCAACGTCAACTATTCAGTGAGATGTCCTCTTCTCAGGCTATATAAAAGTCCGACCCAATTCTACCCTCAAAATGTCATATCCAATTTTCCTGACAATTCTTTTTATTTATCACTAATACTACTTTACCTTGTAATTATTCTTTATGCTTTTTTTCCCTGTCTTCTCCATTAGAATGTTAGCACCATGACATGAATGATATTTGATATTTAATTAGTAAATGAATAGTGCCTCCCCGGTGGCGCAGCGGTTGAGCGCTGGGTTGAGCGCTGGGTTGCGAAGCCGCCCGCGGCCTCTACAGCGCCGGTTCGATCCCTGAGTGCTCCCCGGCCACCGGAGGAGGGTCCCACGTGGCGCACAGACCTCTCCTGCCGCCCGCTGCTCCCCTCAGCAGTGTACTTCGGTCCTTCTGCCTGCTCTGCTCCCCGCTCTGAATCTGGTGAATTCTCTCACGCTCCAGCGCTTCTGACTGTACCCAGTGCTTGTATAAATAAATAAATCTTTAACAACAACAACAAAAAAAATTAGTAAATGAATAAACAACTCAAAATAAAAATTAACAATTAGCAATTTGAAACATCTTACTGACCACCACACACAAAACCTTATACTATCACATCTAAGGATAAAATACTAGAATATTGTCTAGTTACACCTGAAAAGTCAGATAAAGAACAAAGAAATAAATAGCACAAAACTTCCATACCCTTTTTATCTCTCATTCCAGAGACATATCTTAAAACAGTTTACCTGTATATCTTAGGATTTACTTGTGTGTTTTACTTAGGTCATTTTTCATGCTTACGAGGTGCATATAGAAAGTGTCTAAACTCAAACCATAAAGAAAGTATCTAAAGGCAACCAGTCAAAAAATGAACTGTGCATGCCTGCCTTTTAGAGGTTAAGTTGTATTTAAAATTCAGATCCTTTATTAACAAAGATTACTCAAGAACTATATACCAAGCATGGATCATCTATATGCAGAATATTCACTGCTTAGCTTTTGCCAACTTAAATACTCTTGTCTCTAGGAATGACTACAAGCCACCCAGATACATAAAATAAATTAGCATTCTTACACTCTAGAGAAAAGTATGTGTTTAGCACCAAATGGAATCAGCAGATGACTAAATACTTTTTTTTCCTGCCTTGTTTCTATCATAAATAGAACAGATGCAAGATGCTGATTGTGGACAACCCCCAGAAGGCTGGTGTTTTCCTCTAGTGCAGAAATAAGCCATTCAAAAATACTAAGGATGGGGGGGGGAGCAAACACTGTTTTAAAATGAACAATGATGTAAAAAATAAATTAAAAAATAAAAATTAAAAAAAGTGAACCTATAGCATACCAGAGTCAGCAAAAACCCCCTGGTTTCTTTAATGCTATCAATGCTTTAATGCTATCAAGATTTATGACTAAATATAACACAAAGGATTCCATAGTTCAAATGAAACATACGGCTACCTTTAATGTTAAACATGACTAATTATCTTACATATTAATAGTAGTGATCATTCAAGTCCAGGATAAATGATTGCCATAAAAAATGACTTAAAGTAACTGCAGTTCACACTAAATCCTGGTCATTACCCAAATTCATGGGATACTTAAAGGCATGATACATGGATCTCTAAAAGGAAAGTTAATTGAGTGATGCTGTTTATTATATTAAGTATGAAAAAAATGTCTTACTAAAAAGACATGGGGTTCCCATTGAATGTACTGAAAATCTCTTATTGAAGATCACATTTTTTTTTCCTTTTATTGAGGTAATTGTTGGTTTACAATAACATATGTTTTAGGAGTGCATGATCGCACTTCTTTAAATGTATGTTACCCACCACATCCACCACCAAAGTACCAACAAACATTCACAACAGTGCACTGAACTCCCTCCATCATTCCTCCCATCCCTTATCCCTCTGGGAACTTCAGTTCTGCACTCAGAATACAAAGATTTGCTTTGGTTTGGTTTTCTCTGTTTCTTTACTTTGTTTCTTTATAGTCCACATGTAAATGAAATCACCATCTAGTGGTCTTTCTCCTCACTTTCGTTAGCATAATCCCCTCCAGTTCCATCTGTGTTGTTGCAAATGGCAGTATTTTGTCTTTTGTATAGCTAAGTAGTATTCCATGGGGGTGTGTGTGTGTGTGTGTGTGTATACCATATCTTCTTTATCCAATTATCTATTTTTGGACATTTAGATTGTTGTTCTCCTATCTTGGCTACTATAAATAGTGCTGCAATAAACATAGGCATGCATATATATTTTTTAAATTAGTGTTTTGTTTTATTAATTCTGTAATTTTTAATTGAGTCAACATTTGTTTTTACAACACTGTATCTAATTTAGGGGTATAGGTTCACACCTCTACACATACATTTGGGTAAATACCTAGGAGAATTGCTGGATCATCTGGTAAATCTATTTTTAATATTTTGTGAAACCTCCATACTGCTTTTCATAAAGACTGGGCCAATTTACATTCCCAACAACAGTGTACATGGGTTTGTTTTGCTTGATACACTTACTAACATTGTTTATTCTTGTCTTTTAGAAAAAGGCCATTCTCACAGGTGTGATGTGATAGCTAATTGTGTTTTCACAATGCACTCCCTTCTAATAAGTGATAAGAATGTTTTCATGTGCCTATTGGCCATCTGTGTATCATCTTTGGAGAAATAGCTATTTAGATTTTCTGTCCATTGTTTGATTGGGCTATTTGTTTTCATGTTGTTGAGTTGTACAAATTATTTATAAATCTTGACTAATAACCCCTTATCAAATATATGATTTGAAAAATTTTTCTCCTGCTAAATAGGGTATCTTTTCATTTTAATGATGGTTTCCTTCACTTACAGTAATTTTCTAGTTTAATTCAGTCCTATTTGCTTATTTTTCTGTTTTTCTTTCATTTGCCATTGTAGTTGAGGCCCCAAAGACGTCACTGAAGCTAATGTCATAGAGTGGTTTGCCTGTGTTTTCTTATATGTATTTTAAGGTTATAGGTCTTATATCCAAGTCTCATATGGACAGTAAATTGATGATTAAGGAGCCAAGAGCACACAATGGAGAACGGAAAGCTCTTCAACAAAGGGTATTGGAAAAGCTGGATAGCCACATGCAAAAGTATGAAACTAGACCACTATCTCACACCACAAACAAATATTAATTCAGAATGGACAAGTTAATTTTCTCAATTTAATAAGGTTTTCTATAACATTACACAGTGAACTTCATACTTTTATTACAGAGTCATATTACAGAGTCATATTTTTACAGAGTCATCTATAAATTTTGAGATGATACTATAATAAATAAAATATACATTAACATGAATGAAAGTTTTCTTCCATAAATTTTATGGTTACAGGTCTGCATTCAAGACTTTCATCTACTCTGAATTAATTTTTGTGTATGGTGTTACTTAGTGGTGTAATTTCATTCTTTTGCAAGTGGTTTTCTAGTTTTCTCAACAACATTTGGTAAAGATAATTTCCCTTCTCCATTGTATATTCTTGGCTCATCTATCATAATTTAACTGTCTATATAAGTGGAAGTTTATTCCTTGATTCTCAATTATATTCCATTGGTCTGTGTGTCTAAATTTTGTTGTAACTCTAAAATAACATCAATTTTTGTTATTTCTATTGAAAAAAAACTATCATAATTTCTGAAATCTATTACAACATTAATTTTTCTAATATGCCTGCATCAAATCACTTTCAGAGAGAAAATTACACAGCCTAAAATGTCAACAATACTTGGATTGTGCTTTTTCTATATATCAGATGTTTGCATAAATTGGGTAAATAAGTGATTGTTATGTGTCAGCCATGCTCACTTTATTTACATTAAATGTTTACATTCTCCTGGTAAACATAAAACATACTATTATTTCCATTTTACAGATAATGTTATCAATAAATAACTGTTCAAAATAAAAAAGCTGATAAATGGTGTAGGTGAGATTTAAACCAACTTCTGATTCTAAAGCCTAAGTTAACCATTAGGCTGTTAGACCTTCCAGTGAGAACTGAAAATGCCTTAGTAGAGGTTTTAAATATTTTAATAATCTCTCTATATATTTCTTTTCTCACTTTATCCATTATATTTTGTTCACTACATAGATTAATAAATTTTTAAAAATAGTTGTTCAATGTCATATATCTGTAAAGTGACAGAAAACATATCTAAGTTTAGCAATATATCAGATTTTACATAATGAAAACAAGTACCAGAGAAATGATCATTTCAATATGATAGATATTATATAAATATAAATATATTACATATATTAATAAATATGATAAAAGAGACTGAGAACAGCAGCAGAAACTCTATGGTTTCTCACCTTTGAAATTTTCTTACATTGCTAAATTTCATTGTCTGCTCTATCACTGAGCTGGGTGAGATTACACTAAGACCTTTGAAACTGATAGATTTAAGCCACTTAATTAAATCATTAGAAAAAAAAAAACATTATTTGCCACTGCCTTTCCTCTCCTTTGCTCTCTTTCTTTAATCTGGTGTAAATTAATTTTTTTCCTGATTAAATTGATTAATTGTTCACTGAACTTGAAAACCTAGTCTTCATACTAGAGAAGCAATGCCTTGTCATCTTGACTTTAAATCTGGATTAGGCTTCAGTATGAATTGTTTACTTAATTATCTCATTAGCATATCAAATGACCTCATTTGATCCATTTTAACAACTAAAAATTTTAGAGCATTTAATTTTGTATTTATTATCAAATTAATCCATAAAAACCATGTTGCTTTAAATTTCTTTTTGAAGAAAGTAATGGGACACATAAATTTCATCATTAAGGATGTTTATACTGTTGAAGGATTACCCAATAAGGATGACAGATTTTTCCCTAAAATCTTTTTATTTCTACTTGCAATTAAATAATATAAGATGAGATGTGCTAGCAATTTTCTTAGGGTTAATTATCTTGAATTTACATGACTTTGAAAAGTTTCCAAGTGATATTAGGCATTTAATTTTTTTTCCACCAGGACAGAGAAACAGAACACAACATAAAATATTCAATCTAAGCTTTAATTAAGATCATTTGAGATCAAATAAGGTAACTAACAGGATAATACTGTGAGGAAAACAGCAAAACTTCAACATTGTGGAACTTGAAAATACTTAATAGTATTTTTTTTTTAATGAAACAAAAAAATCAACTTAAGTATCTAAGAGTGAAATAAACTTTAAATAAAAATATTTAAAGAGGCAAAATGCAAATTCTGCCTATTAGTGTCTTCTTTAAATTAAAAAAGGCCTGCTAATATTTTATGCACACATAACACTTGCTGATGTATATGAGATGAATATATGTCATGCACCTTACTAGTTTCTAGTTGTAAACATGTTAATAATTTTAGAATTCTGATTGAAAAAATCATTTATGACTATAAAACAACATCAAACAATAGTTATTGAAATAATTTCTAGAATTATCATGTGATACGCAGCTAGGCTTTTTAAGCCCAGTGTGTGAGTGATAATTGCAAAGCTATAATTCCACACCTGTTGTTTTAAGAATAAGCAGGCACTTGGGGGTTAAAGATGGGGGTTGTGTTTTTTTAATTCTAAAGATAATCTACAGAATAAAATGTACAAAGATTCTTAGAGTACAACGCTGAGAACACAAATTCCAGTTTAAACTAGAGAAGTCAAAAGCTAATTTTCTCATTGCCACATTAATTTTCTCACATTATACCTGGGCACCATTCTTGCTTCTAATTATGTTCCTACATGAATGCCTTATTACATATTATGTAGGAAATACTACAGTGAGAAATCTTATGTCTCTTGGCTTGTGTTTGTTTTATATTTATAACCATAATGTTCTGCTCAGTGAGATTTTGTATTTAATAAGGATGTTCCAGTACATTGACTCTGATCCACCAAATACAAGTACAAGGTTCTGTAAAACAATGGGTGGACTAGTATTTTATGCATGATTTTTTTTTCATAATCCTGTCATTTAATCAATAATTCAGGCCTTTAATTTCTTTCATGCTTAGGTTTTGTCTTGTTTTGCTTTGTTTTTTTTTTTTCCCCAGACAATTTGAGTAAGGAAAACTGAACTTTTTCTTTAGTTAAAAGTAATAATGAACAAATAAAACCAGAGAAAATAAAATAAAACATAGAATTGAAGTTTTGTAAAGATATCTGGAATGAATCTGAAAATTTTTCTGAAGAACAAGAAGTACTTAGATATAACTTTTAGAATGTAAAAGCAATAACCTTTAGATTCTACTTAAATCATTATTCCAATGTTTAACAAAATTGGCTGAAATGTCCCCAAATTCCTGAAGTCATTCTTCTCTCAATATTTACTCAGGGTGTGTCAGAAAATCTGCCAAGTACTCAGGAGTGTAGTCACAAATATTAAATCCTTCTCTTGTTCCCTCTACAAATGCAAGTCCTCCTCAAAAATGTGGGATTCATCACTCATTTGGACAATGTTTATTTCTAAACATGCATTTCATAAGATCAAAATTTTAAAGTAATATACATAGTTTTATTTTTTTTAATAATAAATTTTATTTTTATATTCCCCATACAATTGAAGCCCCCATTCTGACCCCAATCCCTCCCCTCCCGCCCCCGCCCCCTAAAAGTGTCTCTGGTTCATAGTTTTTTGTTGATTTTGATTTTCACTTTCTTATAGTTATTCATTTTCCTGGTCCCTTATTTAAGTTTTCTAGATTCCTGCTATGAGTGAGACCATCCGGTATTTTTCTTTTTCTTTTTGGCTTATTTCGCTGAGCATGATTTATATAATTTAGCAATCTTTCATGGTAGTTTATTCAGTCTGTCATTATTCAACCTAAATGATAATCCAATTTTTATTAATCTCTTTTCAGGAAATCAAAGGTTATATCTTGAATGAGTCTTAAAATTTATCAGTTTTTTTTTCAGTATATAAACATTTAAGTATTCACTGCATAATTATGTTACAAATATGCTCTTTCAAGCTAAGTATTGTTGTTTGACTAGAAGCACTCAAACATTTTTTTCAAAGATACTCTTGAAATACTATTACAAATGCTCACATTTGTTTATCTTTTATCTACTTATTACTGTTATAACCTAAGTACTCACTTCCATAGTACCTAAATATGCCACAGTGAAACCTAAGATATTGTCTTCAAGTATATCTCGACTCTCCATGCAAATGTAACAACAAATATTACAACAACATGTCAAGTGTAATTGTTAATCAAAAGTTCCAGGATTGGGACGTCCCTGGTGGTGCAAGGGGTTAAGTCTCAGCACTATGAAGTTATCAGCAGCCACTGCAGTAGGAGTTTAATCTCCAGCCAGGGAGCTGACCAACATGGCACAGCAGACCTCTCCTGTCTGCCTGCTGCTCCCCTCAGCAGTGTATTTCAGTAGATCCACCTGTTCTGTGCCCCATTCTGTCTCTGGTGAATCCTCTCACACCCCGCACCTCTAGACTACACCCCAGCATATATAAATAAAATAAACTTTTTTAAAAAGTTCCAGAATTAAGGATAAGAAATAAAATTACAATTCATTAAATTCCAGTCAATATGATGATAGCCTCATGCTGTTTTGGACTAAAAATATGGAAAAAAAGGGGGGAAAATGGCCAAGGTTATTATTGCAAATTACAGATTTTAACATACAGCAGAGTGAGCACAATATTAGCACTTTCGCCCACAAAGATAGTGACATATCTTTACAAGAATTTTTTTTTATCAGACTTAAGACTCTGAAAAAAATCTGAAACCTCAAACTTCAACCTTGTACTTGCATTATTCAAAAATACAAATTTAAAAAAAGATTAAAAGAATGAAAAGATCTGGATATAATATTGATGCACATGCTTCTTTGCAAGACCTTCAGGATATAACTTAGAGGTTTGGCTCACTTCCCTAAGAGTGAATAATATAAAAATACTGTAACTGTCATATATACACATGCATTACATGTGTGTACACTCACATTTATATAAGATATATATATATACACACACACACACACATGATTGCTGCATGTTCCCTATTTAATACCTTTTACACTATGCTATGTCTAGATTCCTGGCTTCTAATTTCCATGATCCTCCATGCTTTTGCTAAATTAGAAAACATTCCCAGTTTCTTATTCACAGGATTCTAAGTGAACTTGTTCTCTGATTTTGCCTCTTTTCTACCATCACTAAAGTGAGTAGCTTTATAAATAAATAGAGCAGGATTTTCCTATAAAGTATGATCAGAATGATGGTGGATGGGCTGCCTTTCCAAACACACATCCTCTACTATTCTATCTAGTGTATATAGTTGTACCATTATAAATTCATTACTTTGGATTAAGAAAAATCTCTTTAGTGGTCCTATTAGATGTTATTACCTATAAGGGAGTAATTAATCAAGCAACATGTGCTTACTAAGCATACTGTATATATATTGGCACTGTGCTAAATAACAAATGAACCCAATGACAAATGTCATGTCCTAAATAAGGACTATGATCTGGAGGGAACAGGCACAAATGTTAGGAAAGGAGGGACCGGTAACCTAGGTTCTGAGGAATCCACACTTGTGATAAGAAGAGAATGGCACCATTGTAGGAGGATCTAAAATAAATAAAATGCAGAATGGAAGCCCTGACTATCGACCAACTCAATACACACTATGGATTTGCTGTTCCTTTGTAATTAGCTTTCCCTTTTTTAAGTCGACCTAGTGGAGAAATTTTTTCATGAATTTAAAACACTTTCTCCACAAAATAATTTTAGAAACTATCTTAAATACAGAAAACATGATAGCTGTGATGTGACAGGTGCCCAGAAAGTACTCTCACTCTAAAATATGTCTCGCATTCAGCACCTAGAATTTCACTCTTAATCAATTAAGTGAGAGGTGCCCCTCCCATAAAATCCTCTGAAATTCAAACACTGCAAGTATGGGTAACATTGAATCATGAAAAGTTATGTGATTTCATTGATAAGTCCATTTATTTTTTTGACAAAGGAAATTTAAGGTATCAAGTGCTCTATATAGAAGAGGGTCAATGATCATTCATATGATCAGTCTGCCTATAAATCATCTTAGAAGATGATTTTTAATAAGCAGAAGACTGCCTGAGCTCCAAAATTTGCCAACTCCTGACCCTGACCCCCGATTATTTATATATACACAGCTTATACTGGCAGGCAGATATACTGGAATGATGAGGTTACAAAATGCACACAGAAAATAATCACAATCTCCCCAAAGGTCAACATTTAAAATCAAGAGGGACAGAAATACTAAAAACACTGCCTACAATTTAACTGAGTTCAAGGAGTTAAAAGGTCTTAAAATTAACCATGAAATTTGAAAAATATATATATAAATAGTTTTCAAAAGCAGCATTTAGAAAACTGTACATCAGAAATATCAACACTGTGGGTGTCAAGAAGGAGGCATTTTGCAATGACTAACAAATGAAGACATCTTAATGTCTTAATGTAAAAACTTATTATATAATGCATAACAAAGTAGAATAAGGAAGAGAAAGAGGTAGGATTTTCCATTTTTCTGGCTTAGAACTACATTGCATAATATCACCAGATTATAAATATAAAGTAACTTTAAAATATCTATGGCTGTTCCCAGAATCAGATCATTTTTAGAGCTCAAAGAGATTGTCATTTCAAATATCTACATTTATTCAAAATGTTTTTATTGTCTTTCTTTAGTATAAAATCTCAAAACTACAGAACTTAGTTTGGAGCAAGTTAAAATGAAAAAAAAAAGATCAGAAAAAGGAAATCAGAGGAAAATGCCTCCTTATCAATGATATTGCCTCTAGTTCAAGCTTTTTGTATTTATACTTTATTTGAATAAAATGTGCCCTTTCTTAAAAAATCAAGTAGTAGCACTAATATAGCATCCACTATACACCAGGCACTGTTCTAAGAGGTTCACATATACTGAAAAAAAAAAAAAAAAAAAAAAAAAGCCCAGCGCCAGGAGGCTTAACTGGTGAATTCAACCAATCTTTCAAAAGAGAATTAATACCTTTCTTTCTCTGTTTGATAAAATTTGAAAGGAGGGAAAACTTCTAAACACATTCTATAAAGCAAACATTACCCTGTTCTGAAACCAGACAAGGACATAACACACAATAAAGAAATCTACAGACCAGTAACTCTGGTGAACATAGATGCAAAAATTCTCAGCAAGATCTTCGCAAATTAAATTCAGCAATAGAATAAGAGAATCATACACTATGATCAAGTTGGATTTATTCCAGTGATGCAAGGATGGGTCAAAGTTTGCATATCAGTAAACATGGTACAACACATCAATAAAAGGAAAGCCAAAAATCAAATGACCATCTCAAATAGACACAAAAAAGCACCTGACAAGATTAAACATCTTTATGCAATGAAAACCCTCAACCAAAGATGTCGTGTATGACAACCAACAGTCAAAATCATACTAATGGCAAAAACCAGAACATTTTCTCTCTAAGATCAGGAACAAAATGATGATATCTGCTTTCACAACTAATATTCAATATAGCACTGGAAGTCCTAGAATTCAGAGAAATTAGATAAGAAAAAGAGATAAAAGGTATCCATATTAAAAAAGGAAGAGGAAAAACTATCACCGTATGCATATGACATGACAATTGACAAAATATACCCAATGCAGCAAGGAATGGTGCTGGGAAAACTGGACTGCTATAAACCAAAGAATGAAACTAGCCCACTCACTAAGGCACTACACAAAAATTAATTCAAAATGGATTAAAAACTTGAATGCAAGACCAAAAACTATATCATATATTAAAAACATAGGTGATACCCTCCTGGACATTTGCCTTAGATATATGTTTGGGGACTAGACTCCAATGGCAAGGGAAACAAAAACAAAAATAAACAAATGGAACTACATCAAAAAAGATCCATACAGCAAACGAAATTTGCATCAAAATGAAAAGACATCCTACTAAATGTGAGAGGGTATTTGCCCATCACATGTCTCACAAGGGGCTAATATGCAAAATATACAAAGCACTCATGAAACTCAAAAATAAAAATAAACAATTAAAAAATGGCAAGGACTCTTCTCCGAAGAACATAAAGATGATCAACTGGCACATGTAAAGAAGCACATAATCTCTTAATTTTCAAGAAATGCATTCAAAGCAACAATGAGATACCACCTCACACCTGGAAGAATGGCTATTTTCTGAAGGGCAATAAACAAGTATTGGAGAGAAAGGAACCTTTATACTCTGATAAAGGGAATTTAATTTGATGCAGCCATTATGGAAAACAGTATGGAGATTCCTCTAAACTGAAAAATAAAAATTTCATATAATCCCATTTTCACATTACTGGGTAATTACCAAAAAAAAAAAAAAAACCACAAAAAATACTATTTCAAAGAGATATACGCACCCCCCCATTGTTTATTGCAGCATTTTTTACAATAGTGAAGAACTAAAAACAGCTTAAGTGCCCATCTGTAGGCAAATGGATAAAGAAAATGTGTTATATGCACACAATGGAATACTATTCAGTTACCAAAAAGATGAAATCCTGACATTTTCAATAACATGGATGAACCTAGAGGGAGTTATGCTTGTTGAAATAATTCAGACAAAGTTATGATCTCATGTACATGTGGTTTATAGGGAAAACAAAGATGAACTAAATATAACAAAAATAAACTGTGAACGATTAAAGAAATCATTCATTAAGAGAAAAGTAGGGGGGAAGGAGGGTGGCAAAAATGGGGGATAAAAATGACAGTGCTATGATGAAAGAAAGATTTGCACTTTTATTGTTTGTGTACATCCATGTTGATTCTCAATGACTAACAACTAAAACTTATATCACCTTATAATACAATACTACTTCAAGGAAAAAAAATTGACAGCATCTATGAATGTTACAGAAATCTACATTTCCATAAATCACAAAAATCATACTTATTTTTAAATAGAAAAATAACAGCTCATTGTGGTTTCACAAAAGGCTGCCTGTGGATCTTTTGGAAAGGAATGTCCCTAAGAGACAGAGAGAAGAACATATTCAACAAGAATATAAAGCCTAAAGTAATTTAAGGCTTTTCAGGGAAAAAAAAAATTTCACAAAAGCATAGATAATACTAAAAATGATAATTCAAAATCACAAAGAGGAGGTGAAAAATAATAATAATAATCAGGAAAGGCAAATATCACAGTAAATTATTGCTCATTTGAAATAACAAATTCTAGGGTTCTTTAAATCAATCTTCGAAGGAAAATATTTTAAAAGAAAGAACAGTACAAGTTCAGTAATGAATGTCGTGCATGCTTACACAAATTATTTGGTGTGGATAAAGGGAGAAAGCTTCTTGCCACAACAAAGCACTTGGAGAAAACTAAGTCTATACAGATTAGCAGGAGCAGATGACAACCCAAAGAGACATAACAAGCAGTGACTAGAGTATTTACTCACTCTAGTCAATCATTACTGCAAAGTCAAAGTAACCTTTTTCACAAATGAGCGCTTGGTTCAGCTATCAGCTTCTTTACCTCCCAGAAGCCCAGAACAACACTCTAGTTTAAAACCTGATGGAATTGTTGTGATTTCAAGACTAATACTACTGTGATCTGGTATCTGTTTGTTAGAACATAATAAACACTACTTTCAACAACTTTCCCAGATGTCTCAGCACTGTTCTGAGAGATATAAGTGAGACATGGAAAAAAGGATACTAATCCATTGATTTGTAGCATGAAGAATTGTGTAGAATCTTTCCCTTTTGGTATAAAAGTCCAGGGAGTATATTAACAAGTGAAGAAAGTTGCCTTCATTCTCTACAAGTACCTAGTCATAAAAAAGGAAAAATGTCTCATCATTCAAGGAAGGATTTAAAATGCTTCCCAAAAAAATCTCAATCTCTTTCCAGCCTCCCTGTTTCATCTTGGTAAGAATGTTGTTCATAACCCCTTCTTTCTATGCCAGGGAAAGAATATGTAGACTAAAAAAGAAGTACCAGATGTGAAATTCTATAAAATGCCAATTGATTCACACCCTAAACTCTGAGGATTTACACACACTTCCAGTGTTGGCAAGGCTGAGAGTAATGAGAATTCCGTTGTCGCTGGTGAAGAACTAGCAAATCAGAGCAGAAAAGTACATCTACCCTAGGGAAGAAGAACTTCAACTCCAACAAATGAGGCAATGCTGATGAGATGAAATTTACATTTAAGTCACAAAGCTACTGGGACTGGACTGTAATAAAAAAAGTGTCAGACAATAAAACAATTTGGTAATGTCAGCTTTTTTATTGCTGTGTGTGTATCTATTAGAAAGCTTCTTTTAAAACACAAACATTTGAACTATAATTGAATAAAAGCTTTTATTTATGACATTTTATGTTCAGGAGATATAATAAAATAATAATTGCTACACTTCACTGAGGACCTATTGTGGGGTCAGGGATCTTACACATTTTATTTCATTTAAGGAAAGAAAAGAAGCTCAGAGAAGATCAGTAACTAACCCAAAGCCACTAGAAAGGAGCAGAAATGGAATTCATACTAAAGCCTGCCTAACTCTGAAGACTTTCTTTATGACTCAGAGTCTCCCTGCAAATTTCACCATTAAATTTTTAAGACAATAATAATTATTAAGGGTTTACTATATTCCAGGTATATTATCTCACTGTCTTCTAAATACCTATATGAGTACTATTTTACTTGTTTTGTAGTCAGGAAACTAAGACACAGAAATTAAGTAACATGCCAGGTTAGATAGTGAGAGAAACATGATTCAAATCCAAGCCACTATCGCCACTCTTTCAGTAAGTTTCCAAAATTAATAATAGCTATGAACTTGGAACACAGTAAATGCCTGTTCTTTATAAAATCCCTCTATTTTTTCAAATTTTAGATTTGTCCTTGTCTGGCTATATCTCTTATCTGTTTTTTTTTTTCCTATGTTCTTCTCATTATAGATACCATAACTGGAAATTCGCCCTTTGATAAATTGACCCACCAAGTACAAAAAGTTATTAACAGAGTACAATTTATATCTCAAATTGCCCATCAGTTGGGTAACCCTCCTGCTATATGATGCCATAATTCAGCATTTCCAAAAGAAGTAAATATGAAGGCATTAAAAAAATACTGAGGAAAATCCAATTACAGTGCTTCAAAGGTAACAATTAAACATAGTGTTCCTGTACCAGGATAAATATTTGAAAGCAGCCACTACTGTAAAGACTTTATTACACTTAAAAAAGTATATCAAAACACTATAACCTAGTTTTGAAAGCTCTCTAAATGTGGCCCCAAGCTAGGAAACCTGCATACCAGCTTTTCTTATCTATTTCCTATATCTGTGAAAGTCCTTCTCTGTCTTGCATCTGGAGTTAGAATAGCTCTCTTCACATTTCCGTCTTCTAAAATTACCAGATTCAATCATTCATCCTCAGAGTTTCTTCCACAAAGTTCCAGCTATGATCTGTTGCTGACCCATATTCCATTACTTTGAAATTCCATTATGGTGACTTGCTCGTACATTTTTATCTCCCTTCTCCTCCCATACTTCACAACTTTATTAAAATAGTAAAGGGAGAGAAGACATAAATAAGAAAATAAAAGATGTCATTAAATAATATTTTCAACATATTTGAGGTGGGGCGCTAATGAAAGATGTGTGACATAGCTAGCTAGCAAGGAGGTAAAAGCTACATCTTAAAGAGTTTAGGCTAAAGACCAGAAGAGAGCTGATTCACCACACAGAAGCCCGTAAGCGACTCAGGATTCAAAATCAGCAAACTCACTCTCAACTCTCTCCCATCACCTGCACTGGACACTAGAACCAAACAAATACGACAATGTTTTGTTTTTAAAATTTATTTTATTTTTATACAAGAGCCAGGGTACAGGCCATATGTGAGGGAGGGTGAGAAGACCCACCAGAGACAGAGGGGGGAACAGAATAGGCAGATCCACTGAAATACACTACAGAGGGGAGCAGCGGGAGAGACAGGAAAGGTCTGCCTGGCCATGTGGGTTGCCCTGAGGCCGGTGGGGTCGAACTGGCACTGCAGAGGCTGCCAACAGCTTCGCAGCACTGCGTTCAACCGCCTGCACCCCCAGGGAGGCCCAATACCACAGTTTTTATGAGTGAAATTTAGCTGGTGAATCTCAACACCAAAGACTTCAAATACTAAAGTGGGAAAGAGTGAGATAAGTCTATATACTATGTTATGAGACCCTCTCCACACCAGCTTTTATATCTCCTTGTATAAAAAGGTAGAAACCAGACACCCTACACACACACACACTTATTTTCTTGAAAAATAACTTTGATCTCAGGTTTGAAGTTTCCTAACAAAGTGGTAGATCCTAACATTTTAAAGATTCCAGATTAGAAGTAAGTCCATCAGTAAGGTCTAGAATACATCCTTATATCCACCTTTTAATGCCTCATACAAACATAGAAAGGTACTCAAGAATCATCAAACACTTGATGAAAGGCTCCAAAGATGGAATAAAGAGAAAAATTAGATCTGATAGGTGCTTGAAACAGAAAAGAGTCATTGAAAGTTTTAATTAGTATCATCAGAAAGACCCATGAAGAAATTAAAACTGTAATTTTAAAATAAGAATGGAATACTATGGAAAAAGAGCGGAAAACAAGAGAGAGCACTAAAAATTGAATTTGCATTTTACATAATGCATGTAGTAAACTATATTATTGTTCAAAAATATCCTTAGTTGATTCACAATGGAAAACCATTGTGATTAAAAATTAAATTTTTGTTGTTTATAGCTATCGAGGTTTGGAGTGTGTTTATTACCATATATAAGTAAGTTTACCATGGTAATACACTATTTGATCACACTGACAGGGACTTCAGATTTTATTCAACAACCTGAACCTGACTTAATAAGAGATTTGTAGCATAGGACACAAATTAGTTTTATTGATTTTGCTACTTTATTAAAAATTAATAATTATCAACTCAAAGAAATGAAAGGTTATAGAGAAACAAACTGTAATCATATTATCCCATGACTTGGAAAAAATATTTACATGCTATAATAACTAAATGAAATAACTCTATGAAAAAGGATATGTGTGTGGAAATGGCAAGACAAATTAAACACTAAACTTCTCTAAAAGGGGATCAATATAGAACTAATAATGAAAAATCAAGAAAAACATATGCTGTATAATATTTAGAAATATGAATATAAATATTTAAAAAAAAACAATTTAAAGTAGTTGCTTTGAAGTATAAGAACTGAGAAACAAGAAGTTTGAGACATGAAACTCATTTTTCAACATAACTTATTCGATTTATACATACATTATTTTGATAAAAGTAAAAGCTAAATAAAAATAAGTTTACTCTGTTATAAAAGGCAAGTAAAATTTTAGAAGAAATACCAAAAAAGAATTTAAAAATGGTTGTCTATGAAGAACTGGAAAGTGGAGAATGGTTAGGTAATTAATTGCTATTTCTCATTTGAAGTATTTCAATACTCTGACATTTTTTAGCTTTGTGAATGATAATTTGATATAAATTAAAAATTTACATTTTCTAAAATAAAATGATTAATCAGAAATAACAAAAATAAATAAGTGCACTGTGCTTTTGATATATTGAGTCAACTCACCAGTAAACAGACATCAGGAGTAAAGTAAAATAGTCACTAATTATATTCTAGTGAAACAAGTCATATAAAACTGTGGAAGCCTCTATATTTTGCTGGGTTTTTTTAATTACAATGAAAATTTTTTTAATGAAACAAAATGATCTCCTAAAAATCTCAAACATAATTCTGGGGATCAAATTTATAGCAGGGTAATTATAATTAATAATATACATTAAAAGTGACTAAGAGCAGAGATCTTAAAAGTTCTCATCACAAAAATAATTGCAATTATGGGCCTCCCTGATGGCACAGGCAGTTGAGCACAGCGCTGTGAAGCTGCCAGCAGCCTCTGCAGTGCCAGTTCGATCCCCGCCGGTTTCGGAACAACCCACTTGGCCAGCAGACCTCTCCTGTCTTGCCCGCTGCTCCCCTCAGCAGTGTATTTCATCAGTCTGCCTGTTCAGTTCCCCGCTCCGGCTCTGGTGAATCCTCTCGCCCTTGCGCACATCTAGCCTGTACCCTGGCTCTTGTATAAATAAAATAAATCTTTAACAAAAAAGTAATTGCAATTATGAAATGTGATATAGCATTAACTAACTATGGTGGTAAACATTTAGCAACATCAGAATCAACTAAATACATTACATACCTTAAACTCATAAATGTCATATGTTAATTATACTTCAATAAAAATTGGGGGGAAGAATCAATCAATTCAATATGCAGTTCTATACTCACTAACTTAGTAAGACAGGATAATGCACATTTCAAGATGATGTTCAGTGCACACTGAACATTTTATATTTAATCTCAGTTAAACTGGTATTTTATTTAATGCAAATTCTAGTTAAATACAATAAGCCTTAAGTAAATATAGTGTGTATGTATATATATATATATATATAAATATATATATGTGTGTGTGTGTGTGTGTGTGTGTGTGTGTGTGTGTATTAGATTGCCCTAAGCATTGTAGGTGCTAAAAGTTAAAATATTTCAGTCTCTATCATTGGAGAATTTATAACCTTTTTAAAGATTTATTTATTTACACAAGCACTGGGTACAGTCAGAAGCGCGGGAGGGTGAGAGAATTCACCAGAGCCAGAGTGGGGAGCAGAACAGGCAGACTGACGAAATACACTGCTGACGGGACCAGGGGGCGCCAGGAAAGGTCTGCGCGCCAAATGGGACCCTCGCCTGCGGCCAGGGATTGAACCGGCGCTGCAGATGCTGCGGACAGCTTTGCAGTCCAGTGCTCAATTGCTGCGCCACCAGGGGAGGCCCGAAGAATTTATAATTTTATGAGAAACTTAAGATATGCATAGCAACAACTTACACTGACATCGAAAATTAGAACGAAGCATAAAATAGAAAAAAGGATATGAGAAAATTGTAATTCAGAGGACAATGGCAGGAATGGTCTTTGAAAATAGGCAGGAATTTAACATGTTCAGCTAGAGAAAGGAGAATTATATGGGGGTAAAATAATAATAATCAATAAAGACTGTGAGAAGAAAAATGCAGCATATGTAAGTCATCAAGTTATTCATTCTGATGGATAATAAAGTGGATGAAAAGGAGTAATAAAAAAATAAATGAGATCAGATGACTGGCTCCTTCATAGTTCTTTACCATTTTATAATTCACATAATAGAAATGTTGGTGCCATTAAAGACTTTTGAGAAATGAGTTAAATGTTCAGAATTATTAGGAAAAAAATCTGGAAATATGCATGGAAGGGATTAAAAGAGAAGAAAAAAGAGCCATGCTTTATTTAGCATTAATAAGGAAAAGCTCACATTCTCTGAATTGATATCCAGACATATATTTTGAGAAATATCATTATTCTCAAATAATGTGCACATTTCAAATTAATTCTTATCAATATATTGTGAAGAGCATGAAGGTCACTTAGAGAAACCACAAGCAAGTAGCTATGGTTAAGCAAGCTTAATGAAATCAGCACATTGATTTTTTAAGCTTGGTATTTATATTATTCATCAAAAAAGCTCCTATTCATCTGAAGGAGGAATAGTTGTCCTCAAGTAGAAAAGAAAAAACTAGAGCAGATGTAGAATTTTCCTTTACTTACTTCCAAATAAGTGTGTCTCTAAAAAATTGCAATTAATTGAATTTCTGATGCACAAACATATCTGAATGGTAGACATATGGGAGAATGGCAAATGAGCAGAGCAAGCTGAAGTCCTCATTTGTCAAATGCAAGCAAGTTAGTGTTACCAATCTGTTAATGTAGACAATAAGACTCAATTTGACAGTTCCATTTGTATCAAAAAATGAGTGGATTTCAAATACTCTAAATAGAAATACTAAAGGCATTCCTTCTACAAATTCATATCAACCTAATAACTTTGAATGCAGTTTCAGTATATCCTACAAACATTTGCAGGACACCAACCCAAGGGAAGAAATGTCTTAAGCCCCTGAGTTCTGTATTGAATGCTAATATATTTGTATATGATGGATTTAATACAGAACTGAGAATAAATGACTTTCAGCAGCTGCACTCTAGACCTATAAATCGCTCTGAGTACTACAAAATCCATATAGAGGAAGAACAACTGGATAATTTACAACACCAGTATTTGTCAAGAAAAAGCTGAAAACATAGAACTTGAGTTCTCCTTTTTTCAGAGAGCACACCTCTACAAAACCTAAAACTTACCCTTCTAGAAACTATTTGGATAAGTGTATCTATTCATCTTGACATGTTGCTCCTTTAAGATACAGAATCCTTATTTCCACTCACTTGAAAGAGCACCTTTTCAAAGGATAAAAACAGCAAATGGAAAAAAAAAGTTTTCCTTACAATCAAATGCAAGTACAAAAAAGTCTGTTAATGTTTATTTTGTGTTCTGATTGCTATGCTCTGTAAAACCCTACAAAAGGAAACACATTAACTAGATGACTTGCAGAGCACAGTGATACCAAAAATAGTACTTAAGTTAATACACTAATTGCAAAGTTGCAGAGATTAAGTTCATCATTCTGTTTCTTGGATAAACTTTGGAGATAGACTAAAGTTTAATATAAGGGTTGTCTTAAGCTTCTTAAAGAATTATACAAGCAGTTAAAATGTATTTCGTATAAGAAGTAAACTCCAGAAATAGAAAGCTGCAGCCACTAAAGGAATATTAGCTCATGTGTAAGCAACCAAATGACTCGCTTGCAACTTCCATTAAATCCAATACAACAGAGATCCTGAGTATGGCATTTGTTCACAAATCTACTAGTATTTGAATTTTCATATGTGACCTTAATACACAAAGAAGCCATTTTACCATGATAATTATGCCAAAGAAAAATCCTAAAGCTTCCACGTGGAGGGAGCCCTATATGCAGAAATTTGACAATGTGGAAAAAAAATGGACTTATTTTCAAGTAAACCTCTTCAGATTCAGAAATACAAGTTCCCTAAAACAATTATCGCTGAAGTTCAACCAATTGGCTTGATTCTCCCAATCATTCTATCTAGTGGAATTTAACTGTAATATTATATAAATGCTGCGACAGGAATATACACAAAGTGACAAGAGAGCAGACAGCTTTACCAACATATCAGAAACAAAACGAATGGTGTGGTCAATTTAATTGATGTCTGAAAATCCTTTCCCTCTATCCCATACTCTTATAATCAGTATATTTTAAAATCATATACCTCAGAGCACAAGTAAGGCCACCTCTTTGTCTTTTCAGCACAATAGCCTCAGAGGATAAATATTCAGGAGCAGAATGCCAGGGCAAGAATCACAGGCCTCTGATAGTAGCAGCAGACAAGAATTAATAAAGAATCCAAGCCCTGAAGTGTTACAAAGAGCTGAACAGCTTTAAAAGGACACATTATTGAATGTGAAATTAGTTTCATTCTTATAAACAGACGATCTTAGAACTGCATTTCTCTTAAGCTATGTTATGTACTAGTTCAGAGCATGAACCACAAACCAGATGGGTAATTGAAAAGCAGAACTACCAAAGGAGAAATTCCTGTGCTGCTTTGAAATGGGAATGAAGAGTGATCACTAAGTATACAGGTGGGGAATTGGGGAGGGGGACACAGTAACATTGTTTACAAGCCTCTAAATTCATGATTTCATACATTTATATGATACTCTTACCTACACTTCCGAAAGGACTTTGAATCTCTCCTAGAAGCTTTCTCAGGAGTTCAGCCACAGAACTGAGCTAACTTCAGTGTCCTACCGTCTTTCCTGTTCTGTGACTGCTGAAGTTGTCCTAATTTCTCAAGTTAAAACATCCTGTGGTTCCAAACTCAGCCCAACTTATTTCAAGAACAGTAGAACCCAATTTTTTTAAATGCCCATTAAGTGAAAGTGTTAAGCAAAATCAATACTTTATTAATTCATAGTCATGGAAGCCAAACCATTTTAGCAGTAGAGTACATAGAGTAATATTTAAAGAATACAGATGAAAATTTAATTTCTTATAATTTGTAATGCACTGAAGCATCTTGGCAATTATTTGTTGAAATTTCTGGTCTCAAATAATATTAGAACATTAAGGTAACTTTCCAGTCTATCTCCTCTTCTTTTTATTAATCAATATATCTTTTTTATGGAAGCATTTTTATAAATCTTTACACCCCACCCCCACCAACACTAATTAATAGAGGACTGTCTAAATTTTAGTAATTCCTCAAAATATATCATTTCCACTTGTTATCTTAACTATTCTACCTCACAAAGACCCCTCTCTAACATTAAGTTCCTATTTATTGTTTGTAGCATAACGTATTTAAGAGCACAAGGTTTTGCTACCAGACATCCCTGTGCCAGAGCCCTGTGATTTCTACTAATGAGACTATGGGTCAATCACTAAACAACATAGTTCTTAGATTCCTGATACCTAACATGGAATGATAATATTTATTTCATCAGGTTTTTGTGAAAGATGAATATGACAATATATAAACATACAATTCATTAGGAGGTAGGAAAGGATAAAAACATCTTAAACAATTCAATAATAACAAAAGAAACAAACGGATTTAAAATGGGCAAAATATTTTAAGACACATACATAGGGTGATATAGAAATAGCTAATAGACACATGAAGAGATACTAAAAATTATAGTCATTAGAAAAGTGTGAATTAAACCATGAAACATCGCTACACATTTACCAAAGGTTAAAATTCCAATAACTGGAAGTCACACACATCTGTTAGTATATATGACACAACTGCTTCAGAAAAAGAGACTGGCAGCTTCTTATGAAACTGAAATTTATGACGAAATAATTCTACCCTTACATATTAAGAGGAATGAAGGTATGATCCACAGAAAGTTGTTCACAAATATAAACAGCAGTTTTGTGGTAATAGCCCAAACCTGGTAACAGCCAGGTGTCAATCAAAGGAAAAATATTTACACCAAATACAGTATACCACAGTTCTCCTACCAAAAAAAAAGGCCACCTCTGTGTCTTTTCAGCACAATAGCCTCAGAGGATAAATATTCAGGAGCAGAATGCCAGGGCATATCAAAATAGATGAATATTTTATATTGCTGGTATATACAAAATAGATGAATATCAAAAGCATCATGCTGAATGAGAAATACCTTACACAAATGTGAGCGTATCAGGTCTCCATGGTGGCACAAAGGGTTAAGCACCGTGCTGTGAAACTATCCACAGCCTCTGCAGCACCAGTTTGATCCCCCGCCTGCAAGGGAGCTACTCACATAGCACAGCAGGCCTCTTCTGGCTCTCCTGCTGCTCCCCTCAACAATATATTTCAGTCACTCTGCCTGTTCTGTTCCTCCACTCTGTCTCTGGTGAATCCTCTCACCACCCAGCCCCCACACCCCTGGCCTGTACCCCAGTTCTTGTATGCACAAATAAACAAATAAATAAATCTTTGGGAAAAAGTGAGCATATCATGTGACTCCACTAATAAGAAGTGAAAAATAAGCAAATCTAATCTATTGTGAAAAACATGTGAAAACAATGCTTGTCTCTGGAGGAGTGGGCCAGAGAATGGTTTGAAAGAAGCACAGAGACTGAAAATTATCTGAGATTATATATTGCACAGATTTATACACCTATCAAGACTCAGAATGTACACTTAAGATTTAACCATTTAAACATATGAAAGTTTTGTCATGAATTTAAAAATAAAAAAATAAATAGCTTTAAATTAAAAGCAGAAAACAGAAATAAATATAAATATATCAGTAATAATCAATAAGAGTAAAATAGTCTGAACAGACAAAAGTAGGAGATTCTCAGAACTTTTAATGCAGATTTATGCCACTATAAGAGAAAAGTAAAAAATGCAAGGAACACAGACAGAATCAAAGAAAAGATATGTAAGAAGACTTACAAAGCAAATACTAAATAATAAAAAGATAAACTAAGTTAAAAATAAAGGAAATGCTATTTTGCTGTTTTATATCAAAGCAAAAAAAGTTAAGGTTAACAAGGGTTATTAAGACCAAAGAGGACTATCAGTTAATGACCAAAAAAAAAAAAAAAATTACCAGGAAATAATTTCAATTCTCCAATTTCACAGCCCCAACAACACACATAAAATATTTAAAATAATAATTGAATTATAAGATACTGACAAATTTATACTCATTGAGTGATTATAACGCATCTCTTTTGGTAATTAAAAATTAAGGAGACACAAAATTAGTATGGATCTATAAGATTAAAACATGATTGGATTTAATCTAATGAACAAAAATAGAAGGACACATCCAATTACAGAAAACATGTTCTGATTAAAGAACACATGGAATATTTACACAATTGACCACCTATTAAACCATGAAATAAAGCAAATCTCAACAAATATAAGCAATCAACATATTACAAATGCTGGCAAGGAAGTGGGACAATAAGAACATATTTGGATGGGAATACAACATGGTAGAGCCACCTTGGAAAAAAGTTTGGTGGTTTCTTAAAAATTAAACATTCTCTTACTATATACACTATAACAGATTCAGTAATTGCAGTCCTTGGTATTTATCCAAATAATTGGAAACATGTCCACACAAAAACCTGTACATGGATGTTTATAGAAGCTTTTTTCATCATTGCCAAAACTTGGAAGCAACCAAGATGCCCTTCAGTAAATGAATTGATAAACAAACTGCATCATATCCAAACAGTGGACTATTATTTAATGCTAGTAAGAAATGACCTATCAAGCTGTGAAAAGAAATGGAGGAAGTCTAAATGCTTATTACTAGCTGAAAAAAGTCAATCTGAAAAGTCTACATACTGTTTGATTCCAACTATATGATATTCTGGAAATGGCAAAACTATGGAGACAACAAAAAATTAGTGGTTGCCAAGGGTTGTTAGGGAAGAGATAAATAGGCAGATCAATATAATACTCTGTATGATATTATTATGCTGGATATATGTCCTTATATATTTGTTTCAACCACTATTAAATGTAAAACACCCAGTGAACTCTAAGGTAAACTATGGAATTTGGTAGTTAAAATGTGTCAATGTAAGGTCATATTTGGTAACAAATGTACAGTTCTGATGGGGGTATTGATTGGGGGGATTTTGATGGAGGGGCTCTCATGTGTAGGGACAAGGAGTATATGCGAAATTGCTATACCTTCCTCTTAATTACATTATAAACCTAGACGTACACTTTAAATTAAAGTGTTAAAAAAAGAATTAACATTATACAACCCACATTGTCTGAACACATGATATAAAATTAAAAAATTGGTTAAATTGTTACAAATACAAACTAACATGTATGGTTCTTGCTTATATTGGGTACTCTTCTAAATATTTTAACTGTATTAGTACATTTAACCCACATAAAACTGCATAAAGTGGGTACTACTTTTATATTCCTGTTTTGCAGATGAACAAACTAAGGCAGAAAAAAAAAATAAGTAAATTGCTAAATAAATACACACATATGCATGCATGCATGCGCACACACACACATACACATAAATGGCAGAGCTCAGTTGTAGTTCTTGCCATTCAGGCTCAGGAGGTGAAAGTCTTATCCAAATAACACTAAGAGCAAAGAAAACTTAATGTAATCTGTGTAGCACATAGTTGTGCAACTTACATGAAATTACAACAGCTAAATATTACTCAAAGGGGAAAATAATGAGCTTTATGTCAGGAATTAACTTTTTTTGAATTAAGAGTTTTTTCACTGTCTAGTTGTTTATTGAGATAATACTGGTTTACAACAGTATGAATGATATAAGGGTATAGGGTCACACCTCTTCAGATGTATGTTACCATACCACACTCAACACCAGAGAACAAATAATCCCCACCATAATCCACTGGGACCTCACCCCTCTTTATACTCCACTTCCCACTCTCCCATTCTGGTAGTCTCAGTTCTGCAGTAAAATTTCGAGAGTTGGCTTTGGGTTAATTTTATCTATTCCTTTGTTTGTTTTTCTTTATATTATACATGAATGAAATAATCCAATATTTGTCTTTCTCCTTCTGACTAATTTTGCTTAGCATAATTCCCTCCAGTTCCATACATGTTGTCACAAATTACAGGATTTCATCTTTTTATAATAGCTGAGTATTATTTCATTGTTTATATACACCACATTTCTTTACCTACTTATGGGTGGTTGGCTATTTATGTTGTTTCCATAAAGTAGTTAGTATAAATAGTGCCATAATGAACATAAAAATGTTTATATTCCTTGGAATTAGTTTTTTGTATTCTTCATATAGATACCTAGAATCATATGGTAGGTCTAATTTAAATATTTTGAGAGACCCCCATACTGTTTTTCACAGAGACAGACCAGTCTACATTCCTACCAACAGTATATGAAAGTTCATTTTTTTCCACATCCTCACCAAAACTTGCTCCGAAGAATACTATTGTTCCCAAATGGTGTTGGGAAAATTGGAGATTGACTCTCTTTAATTTAATAAAAATTATATGTTACGAAGTGAACTCAACAAATGGAGATAAGAGTAATGTCTTACAAGACCAACTCTAAGATGATAAAAGAAATGATACAGAATCAGAAATTTAGTAAATGGGGAACAATTAAGATCAATAAACTTACATGTCTACCTATAAGTTCAAAAAGTAGAAACAGGGCCTCCCCGGTGGCACAGGCGGTTGAGCGCAGCGCTGTGGAGCTGTCCACAGCCTCTGCAGCGCAGCTTCAATTCCTGACTGACCAGGGAGATACCCACATAGCATGGCAGACTTCTACACTCTCGCCTGCTGCTCTCCTTAGCAGGGTATTTCAGTCATCCTGCCTGTTCTATTCCTGCTCTGTCTCTGATGAATCCTCTCACCCTCCCGCACATCTGGCCTATACACCCGTTGTTGTATGAATAAATAAATCTTTAAAAAAAAAAAAGTAGAAACAACAATAACTAATCCATTGTTAAGGGGAAATGTAATACCTAACAAACTGTTCTAATGTCTTCTGTAATTCGTATCTTCTCTAGGTTAAATCAACACAATTTCTATATCCATGTTTACTGATCCTGGTTTGTATCCCTTCACTAATTTCCATAACTGTCTTCTGTTTTTTCCCCCCTATTTCTTCATTTTCTTAATTTATGGATCCTAAAGCTAGTGTAGAAATTTAATGACAATCTAAATGGCTCTGAGCACAGTTGGAAAATTACTTTTGATCTTACACTATAAATATTTAGGATATTAAAAATATTTGTATTTAGTTGTATAAAATGAGCTGTAATACCTTCCAGGAAGCTTTCTAAAAAGCGCTAATAACACTAATGGGATTTCAGAAGAATATCACCAAAATTAGAAGCTTCAAGGAGTGACTCTTCATTGCTTTTAATTATAAATTAAGTACATATAATCATCAATATTATAAAATTGATTTTAATGGATTATGGAACAACTGAAGGAGGTACATCCATTCACAGAAACTCCTGAATCAACTTTTTCTGCAACTGTAAATCAGAAAGATTACCTTATATAATATCCATGTTAGCTTTTGAAAAAAGTATCGTAAATTAAAACATATTAAAATATCATAAATTAAAACACCATTTAAAAGTTGTTGTGTTACACTTCAAATACTTTTTATATATTTGTATCTTCATTTCTAGAAAGTCAGTTGAAAGGAAATGGTCAAAAGTTAAATATTTATAGACAAATATTCTCAATACTGTATTGTTTTTAATATTAAACACCAGAAACAAATAAGACATCCAACAACAGAGCTACTGTTAAATAAATTATATCCATATAATAGTATGAATCCATTGTGTTAGATCCTCAAAAAATATAATTCCATGAGAAATTATGAATACAAAGATATAATAAAAAGGAAACTATAAAATTATATGTGGATGAAATATTTGCAGATGAAATTATGATGTGTGATGCTTGCTTCAAAATAATATGTGGAGGAATGAAGTTGGTGTAAAATAGATTAAACAAGAAGGGTCATGATGATAATTTTGAAGGAGGGTGATGGGTAGGTACATAGAGGTTTAAGTACATAATTATATTCATTTTTGTATGTTTGAAATGTTATATAATAAAAGATTAGGAAACTGATATGTGCAATATAAGTATTTAATATTATATAACCTGCTTGAAGAAAACAGCACAAAAATGTTAACAAAGGGGCAGTAAATAGAAAAGCTGACATCTATGATCCATGCTAAATTAGTGGCACTGATCAGTAGCCTATATTGCATCCATCATTAATCCTAGATTGTAAGCAACACCAACTTTTGGTGACTAGGATTAGTCTATTATTCATGCAGTAGACATATATAACAATAACCTTTAAGCCTGAAAAAACCACAAAATCTTTACATCTAATCTCCTAATTAAACACCTAAGAACTTAAAATGGCTTAATAACTTGCTCAAAGCCACCCAGTTAGTCCAATCACAGCCAGATATAAAATATATTAAGCAAGATGTCTTACTTTATAAAAACATACCCATCTTACACATTTTCACCTTTTGCATTTCATCAATATCTTCCCTTCACTTTTCTTTCTTCTTCCATTACTGATTTTAGTTCATCGTTATACTTTTCGGGGAAAAATGGGAAGCCAATCAAATATTTTTAACCCCAAAGATGATCTTAACTAGGTAGCAAGACTAAACTAAATAAATAGGTCAATAGAGGAAATGCAGAACTGTTTAACAGTTTAAAATGTATTCTCTAAGAAAAAAATGTTCACTTAAGCTTTCTTTCTGTTCAATAGATTATTTATTTTCTGATCTATATAATTCATTACATTTAATCACTGACTCAGTTGCAAGTTCCTCTGTTTTCCTTATGCAGCACCTCACTAAATGTAAAATATATAAGCACCTTGAGTGCTCTTTATGTACATTTCTGAGTGACTAGGGAAAGTTATTTGTTTGCAAAGCTTAAAAAGAAACCAATAAATCAGGGTAAAAATGCATAGCACTGCTTCTCTACTCTAATTTTTTTCTAATATGTGTAATACTTCATAATTTGCAGATATTTTAAAATATTTATAATTCAATAGGGACTCATTAATAAAGTTTATTTGGAATAAAAATTACTTGTCTAATATACTTCAATTTCATAGATTGTTATTGTCATTTATGGAATACAGCACAAAAAAATGTTTACTGGGACAATCACTCACTATCAAATTATTAATCATGAACAACTGATATGCAAACAAATCACTTCTTTAGTTCTGAATACATATATCCCACCAGTCAAATGAACTAAATTCAATTCATCTAATTTTTTCAGAGGATACTTGCAATGTAACAAGAAGGATAATCATTTCCAGGAAAAATATCTTTGGATTATACTTTAAAAGTATGTATTTATTCATTCATTCGCCCATCAAATAAATATTGACTATTCACTATATCTGAAGATGTAATGTTGATACCATATGATGATACAGAAAGAATTGCCTTTCATTGTAGACAATAGAAAATCCATAACTTTTATGTTAATGACATTACCAGTGTGCTCTATTTTTCAAATACAGTTTTTACATTATCATTAATGCAGTCTTTTAAACATTTACGCACTTTCAAAGGAAAATGTTGAAGGTAGATTGTACATAGACTATTAAGTGTTACCGTAGGGAATATCAAACCACCTGGGTGCTTCTAAACAGGTCACAGGAAAAGAAAAAGGAATTTATTAAAATAAGTCAGTTGTTAGAAATAGCAATGAAATAAGTTAGAGTGAAGAAATGTTTTCTAAAGAGATGGTGAGCAGATGCTGTAGAGGTTTACAGAAAATCAGTGGACTATGTTTGATAATTTTATTCCCCTTTAATTCCACAGTTGCAGTTTTGGTCATTCAACAGGTAATACCTTTCCTGTGTCCTTGTACTTTTAAGTCATACTGTTACCTCCAGCTACCTCACAAATAACCATAAATACCACATTTTAGAACTCCCCATGTCACAATCTCTTTACTAAGCACTTTACATATGTTATTGCATTTAATCCTCACAGCTGTTTTATGAAGGTCCTAATATCTGTAAGAAGAGGAAACAGATTGGGAGAGATTGATTTATTAATTAATTTCACATGTCATATGTAGAGTCAGAGATGTGACATGAATCTTCATGCATCTAATTCCAAAGCACATCCTTTTATTTATTTGATTGATTTTTATTGATCTATTACAATTTACTACTAGTTTACAAAACTATATAGAAGTACATCCTTTTTAACCCTATGCTTTTATGCAATTGGTCACATCACATTCTATTACATAAATGTGGGTAAAAAAGCAAATTCAACATTATAAGCACAATAATTTGTACAATCCTAGTCATCCTTTTAATCTCTAGGACATATAGGTAGATTTAAGAAGTTTTTAGTATGTCTGCCAAAAGGGATTGCAGAACTAGTACTGGAGATAGATCAGGGTACTAGTTGGTATTGTCAGCCAGTAACTTTACACATAAAAATTTCAGAATAATTTGTACTTTCTTATTGTATATGCATGGCAGTTAATTGAGAAGGGTTTGGAGTAATACAACTTAGAATTAAGATGTACTTAGAATTAAGCACATCTTAATTCTAAGTGAGTCAACTTCACTTAGAATTAAGATAACTTTTGCTAAACTGTGATCTACAGAACAAATCTGTAGTCATTTCACAAAACTTCTTCAATTTGTACCAGAAAAAAAAATTACAGATTAGAAAACTGTTTAAGAGTTGGTTTAGTCCATTTCAATGATCATAAACCACTGTTTTGAGATTGATGACTCACTTGATAATGTTGAAATTGTGCATAGTAACAATACATGAAACAGTTTTAATGATAAGTGCTGTCTATAGAATTGGCTAAATTCACTTTGACTACAAGGACTCTTATTACCATGGCAGTCAAGATGTTTTACCACTCTCAGTAAAGGCTGTTCTTTTTATTGATTTAAAGTCTATTTGGTACTACTTTGAAGATTAAAACTATATCCTAATTATATAATCAGGAAGAGTACTAGAGTACTTATGACCACATTTCTCTACAATCCTGGAAACACAATATCAAATGCTAGTTCTAGGTAGTATCTTGGTTCCAAATACCCAAGATTATATTAGAACAAGAATATATGCTAGAAAATATAACTGATGAGAGTTTCAAGGCTGATTATATCATCTGAAGATTGGCCTGTGCTGTGAACTGGGCATAAATGGTTGCAAAAGAAAAACCATCTATAGAGTTCAAATCATTTGCATATTTTCAATTTGAGCAATATTTGCATAGGAGGTGCCTTTTATAGGAACTCACAGAAGATTCAGAAGATTCTTTTTGCTATATATCATACTATAAATAAACATATTCAGAAAATGTTTGCATTAAAGTGATGGCAAATCTATTGACTGTTACTATGGAATGCTTTTGAATATCAGAAAACACTATATAGAAGAAACTTTGTGATGTGACAGTCTTCACAGAATAATTCAGAAGAAGCTCTTGCTTTTGAGAAAGCCTCAAAGGAATTGTCAAGAAACTGTTCAAGAATCTTTCCTGGCTTGGTTAAGAGTTAGAGAAAATAATTTCTCTCAACAAAGTTGTAAAATAGAAACAATTTCCAAGTCCTCAAAGTGCCTAATATTGAGACATGTAGTATTTTTCTAAGAACTGTAAATTAATATTCTTTTCCATTTACATTTGTAGTTAGGTCTGTGTTATAATATTTAAAGTCAGGAGTTAATGCTAATTTTATAGAAATGAATTAGTAATGAGAGATTGTTAACTTAAAGACCTTTTCTTGAAATTTTCTTTTGCCTTTAATACAATGGGAGTAAAATTGGATGATTTGAGGATACTAACTTAAAGTTTAGATAGAATTGAAAGATGCTTAAATTATAGATAACTTTAATGAAAGGGACAAATAATAGTCACTGTTCATTGTCTACTATATTCCAGTCTTTTTTTGGCTAAGTACCTTACAAGAACTATATAATGTAGTCCTGATATAATCCTATGAGGTGTGTAATTACTTGGAAATGGGGAGATTGAAGTCCAGAGAAATTAAGGGATTATCTAAATGCTACACGATTTGTAAATGGTGAAAGTGGAATTCGAACTGAGGACTTTCTGGCTCCAAAGTCTATATTCATTCCACCATCGTGCTGTACTTTCCACAGATGGGCATTAAAGATAGTACTATTTAAACATAGGTTGAATTACAGCTCCCATGAGAAATCAGTTTGTTCCAGAGTGGGTATGACAGTAACTGAGGTTTTACTTGCTGATTTCTTGCTGACTCAAGGGCTAAGTCTCTAGGTGGAGCAAACGATTCTATTACTACTTGAAATAATAGATGTGTGTAACACTTGCAGAGACATATTGTATCTGCTAGGAAGCTGCATCCACATTTGATACAGAATGAAAATATGCCCTTTGTTTGGCCCAGCCCATTAAATTTAAAGTGCCTAGAGCCCAGAGTGGCTTCAAACAGCTGGAATACTACCTGTTATTCCAAAATAGACACTAAAATCCGCTCCCCATTTATAAAATATGAACCATTCCTCTTGTTTTAACAAGCTCTGTCAGTATAAAAGGTACTGAAATCGATGGCCTGGTGTTCTTTCATATTTTGCATTGAGTTCAGCATTATACTGCTGTTATGATGACATCTGGAGTATGCACAAAAGCAAATATAGTTCCTTCCTGCAGAAAATTATAAATTTACAAAAAAGTGTTAATGTTATAAAGACATAGTCTTAGGTCACACATAATTAATTTTGCATAATTGATAGTACAAACGTATTTTATCTTTTGTATAGAATTTTTTTTCTCTCTTTTCCTTTCTCTCCTCTTCTTTTACAAAACAAATGTCACAAGAAATACTAAAATTCCCTAGACTATCTCCCTTTGATATTTCATCTTTGATACTAATTTGAGAATTTATTCATTTTGACATTGTAAAGTTGTACAAAGAGCAATAGACTGGATATCATTATCATGATGACCAACTCACAGCTTGAACGAAGGGCCTCTGGCTCCAAAGCCTATATTCATTCCATCATAGTTTTGTAATTCCCACAGATAGACATTAAAAATAGCATTATTTAGCCATAGTTTACATGAGAAATCAGCTCACATGAGAAATCAGCTTGTTCCAGTGTGGGCATGAGAGTCACTTTTATTAGATGAGAGGAATTGTTTAGCTCACAGCCTGATATATTAGGTAGGTACTTCTTAGATGCCCACTATCTTTTTTTTTTTAACATCTGTTAGCTGAACAACTTCAGAAGGTTCTCAAAGTCCTCTCTGTCCTTATCTTAAATATATGAGCCTTAAAGATGATTTCTAACGGTCTTTAGTTAGCTCTACAAAGCCATAATTTTCAGATACACATATAAACATCTGAATCAATAAGGCTAGAGTCTTTTCTATCTCATACTTCTAAAGTAGTTTAAAGTGGTAAAGATTATTTATGAGTGGAACATATTACCATTGTATATCTTAAGTTTTCTTCGCCTTATAAATTTTGAATTTTAAATGCTCTAGGTCCAATTGACCATGAACATGGTGAATGGACTCTAGTCAGTAAGAATCACCTGAATACTTATGTAACACCAGTCAAGATTATAGGTTCTATTTGGAATGTTTTACTGGTGTGCAAGAATGAGGCATTATTCAATCCCTTACATACCACGCTTTCCCAATATTTAGCATAATGCTTGACTCTCAGTGGACATTAAATAAATATTTTCTGAGAAAATATCAATAAATCACTAAGTGTTTAGAGACCCAAATATAAATAAGGAAATCCAATACTGAGAGAAATTTTATCAGTGGAGAGAAGACATAAGCGGAGAAAAAGACTCACTGTTGGCATAATTTCATAGTAACTATACATATACAATCATGAAATAATTTCAAACTCAAAATGTACACAACTATACCACATTAATTCTCTTAATAATGTTTACTTTTCCCAAACGTCTCTATATATGTATGCTTGTGCCCCCAAATTTATCTTCTCTTACTTGGATAACTTTTATTAACTTACACTAGCAATTCAGGCAACATTTTTACAAATGAAATATTTTGGTTTGACTTCCAAGAACAAAAAATGGGTACAAACTTATGCATAATGTCAAGTCAAATAGACAAATTTATTAGGCACCTGAAATTTGCACCAGGGAAAGGAGTCATATGAAAGTCATGCCCAGTTAGTCAGAGATAGGAGTTAAATAGAAGATTTAAAACATCTCTGATTAAATCGATCTCAGTGACTCTTTTATTGGAGAGAAGTAAGGATTTAATAAGTTTAATTTCAAATTAAAACAGCTGCTAATATACCTTATCAACCATTATTTTGTTATATGGTATAGGAGATAAGCAGATGTCATCTGTCTTGACTGAGATACTATACACTGTAGACAGCTCTAATTTTTGGGTTTTTTTTTTGTTTTTTTTTTCAAGCTTTAATATTTATTTTTTTTTATCATAACACATTATTATTTTTTTTTCATTCTCTTTTTTTTTTAATTAATAAATTTTATTTTTATATTCCCCATACAATTGCAATCCCCCCATTCTGACCCCAATCCCTCCCCTCCCGCCCCCCACCACCCAAAAAGTGTCTCTGGTTCATAGTTTTTGTTGATTTTGATTTTCACTTTCTTATAGTTATTCATTTTCCTGGTCCCTTATTTAAGTTTTCTAGATCCCTGCTATGAGTGAGACCATCCGGTATTTTTCTTTTTCTTTTTGGCTTATTTCACTGAGCATGATCCCTTCCAGCGTCATCCATGTTGCTGCAAATTGCATGTGTTTATCTTTTTTGAATGCTGAGTAATATTCCATGGTATATATGTACCACATCTTCTTGATCCAGTCATCTATTTTTGGGCATTTGGGCTGTTTCCAAAGCTTAGCTATTGTAAACAGTGCTGCTATAAACATAGGGGTGCAGGTGTTCTTTGGAATTGATGTTTCTGTGTTCTTTGGGTAAATACCTAGGAGTGGAATTGCTGGATCCTGTGGAAGCTCTATGTTTAGTAGGTCCAGAAATCTCCACACAGCTCTCCATAGTGGTTGGACCAGTTTGCACTCCCACCAACAGTGCAGAAGAGTTCCTTTTTCTCCACAACCTCGCCAACATTTGTTTTTGCTAGTTTTTTTAATATGTGCCATTCTCACTGGTGTGAGATGGTATCTCATGGTAGTTTTGATTTGCATTTCCCTGATTGCAAGTGATGTTAAACATTTTTTCATATGCCTGTTGGCCATTCGCATTTCCTCTTCAGAGAAGTTTCTTTTTAGTTCCTCTGTCCATTTTTTGACTGGATTATTTTCTTTGTTGTTGTTGAGTCTCATCAGCTCTTTGCAGATTTTTGTGATCAGTACTTTATCATTAGTGTTGGGTGCAAAAATGTTCTCCCAGTTGGTGGGGTTTCTCTTTGTTTTTGTTATTGTCTCTTTTGCTGTGCAGAAGCTCTTTAATTTGATGTAGTCCCAGCTGTTGATCTTTGCCTTCACTATCACTGCTTTGGGTGATGTGTCTGTAAAGATGTCTTTGATATGCAAATCACGTAGTGTTTCGCCTATATTTCCTTCAATGTATTTTATGGTTTCAGGTCTTATGTCTAGTTCTTTAATCCATTTTGAGTTGATTTTTGTATATGGTGTGAGGTAGTGGTCAAGCATCATTCTTTTGCATGTAGCGACCCAGTTTTCCCAGCACCATTTATTGAACAAACTTTCTTTGCTCCAATGCATAGTCTTTGCTCCTTTGTCAAAGATTAGTTGACCATAAATCTGTGGGTTTATTTCTGGATTTTCTATTCGATTCCATTGGTCTGTATGTCTTTCTTGTTCCAATACCATGCAGTTTTGATGATTATGGCTTTGTAGTAGAGTTTGAAGTCTGGGAGTGTGATGCCTCCATTCCCTTCTTTTTTTTTTCAGGAGAGCTTTGGCTATTCGGGGTTTTTTGTGATTCCATATGAATTTCATCAATAATTGTTCTATTTCTTTGAAGAATGACATTGAAATTTTGATTGGAATAGCATTGAATCTGTAGATTGCTTTTGGTAGGATGGCCATTTTAATAATGTTTATTCTCCCAATCCATGAGCAGGGGATGTCTTTCCATTTCTTTGTGTCTTCTTCTATTTCTTTTAACAGTGTTTTATAGTTTTCTTTGTATAGGTCCTTTACCTCTTTTGTTAGATTTATTCCCAAATATTTGATTTTTTTTGTTTCAATAATAAAAGGGATGGTTTTTTTGATTTCTTCTTCTTCAGATTTATTGTTTGTATATAGGAAGGCTACTGACTTTTGCGTGTTGATTTTGTATCCTGCCACTTTACTGAACTGATTGATGAGTTGAATTAGTTTTTCTGTGGAGTTTTTGGGGTTCTCTATGTATATTATCATATCATCTGCAAAGAGTGATAGTTTGACTTCTTCTTTTCCTATTTGGATTCCTTGGATGTCTTTCTCTTGTCTTATTGCTCTGGCTAGGACTTCCAGTATTATATTGAAAAGCAGTGGTGAAAGTGGACATCCTTGTCTTGTTCCAGATCTTAATGGAATTGCTTTCAGCTTTTCACCATTGAGAATGATACTGGCTGTTGGCTTGTCATATACGGCCTTTATGATGTTGAGTTACGTTCCTTGTATCCCAAGAATTTCAAGGGCTTTTATCATGAATGGGTGTTGCACTTTGTCGAAAGCTTTCTCAGCATCTATTGCTATTATCATATGGTTTTTATATTTCTTTTTGTTGATGTGTTGGATAACGTTGATTGATTTTCGGATGTTAAACCATCCTTGTGTCTCTGGAATGAATCCTACTTGGTCGTGGTGAATTACCTTATGGATACACTGTTGGATTCTGATAGCTAAAATTTTATTGAGGATTTTTGCATCAGTGTTCATTAGGGAGATTGGCCTATAGTTTTCTTTTTTTGTGTTGTCCTTGTTCGGTTTTGGTATTAGTGTAATGTTGGCTTCATAGAACGTGTTAGGTATTATACCTTCCTTCTCAATTTTTTGGAAGAGTTTGTGAAGGATAGGTACCAATTCGTCTCTGAATGTTTGGTAGAATTCATTTGTAAATCCATCAGGTCCTGGGATTTTGTTTTTGGGGAGGTTTTTGATTACCATTTCAATTTTGCTGCATGTAATTGGTCTGTTTAGGTGTTCTATTTCTTCTTTATCTAGCTTTGGGTGATTGTAGAGTTGTAGGAATTTGTCCATCCCCTCTAGATTGTTGAACTTGTTTCCATATAACTGTTCATAGTAGTTACTGATTATTCTTTTGATTTCTGCTGTGTCTGTTGTGATTTCTCCTCTTTCATTTATGATCCTGTGTATTTGTGCTTTCTCTCTTTTTGCTCTTGTGAGCCTGGCAAGGGGTTAAATAAAATAGATAGATCTATTTTATTTTTTTTTTATCTATTTTATTTATTTTTTCGAAGAACCAGCTCTTGGTTTCATTGATCTTTTGGATTGTTTTTTTAGTTTCGATTTCATTTATTTCTGCTTTGGTTTTTATTATTTCTTTTCTTCTACTGCTTTTGGGGCTTTTTTGTTGTTCTTTTTCTAGATCTTTTAGTTTCGAGATTAGGTTGTTTCTTTGAGTTCTTTCTTGTTTCTTGATGTGAGCATCTATTGCTATATATTTTCCTCTTATTACTGCTTTTGCTGCATCCCATACATTTAGGAAATTGGTGTCCTTCTTGTCATTCAATTCAAAGAATTTTTTAATTTCTTCTTTTATCTCCTCGTTAGTCCAGTGGACTTCCAGTAGTGTGGGTTTCAATCTCCACGAGGTAGCAGAATACCTTGCCTTCTCTTTATGGTTTATTTCTAGTTTGATGCCTTCATGGTCAGAAAAGATGGTTGGTATGATTTCAATCTTGGTGTATCTATTGATGTTTGTCTTGTGCCCCAGTATATGATCGATCCTAGAGAATGATCCGTGTGCGCTTGAGAAAAATGTATACTCAGATTTTTTTGGGTTTAGTGTTCTATATATGTCTGTTAAGCCTAAGCACGCTAGATCCTTATTTAGAGCTTTAGTGTCTTTACTTATTTTTTGTCTTGTTGATCTATCCATTGTTGATAGTGGTGTGTTGAAGTCTCCCACTACGTATGTGTTTTCTCTGATGTCTGTTTTCAGAGATGCCAATAGTTGTCTGATATATTTTGGTGCTCCTTCGTTTGGTGAATATATGTTAATGAGTGTTATTTCTTCTTGAAGTATTGTCCCCTTGATCATAATGTAATGACCACTGGGGTCTCTTTTTATCTTTTTAAGTTTGAAATCTGTTTTATCTGATATGAGTATAGCTGTTCCTGCCTTCTTTTTTGGTCCATTTGCTTGTAGAATTGTTTTCCATCCTTTAACTTTGAGTCTATTTTTATCTTTTGCAGCTAAATGTGTTTCCTGGAGACAGCAAAAGGTTGGGTTTTGTTTCTTAATCCAGCCTGCAACTCTGTGTCTTTTTATTGGAGAGTTTAGTCCATTTACATTTAGAGTTAGTATTGATATGTTAGCATCTGTATTTGCCATTGTGTTTGTCTTTCCTTTGATTTTATTTATTTATTCTTTTAATAACTTTCTTTGGCCTTCTTTTGTTGTTATTCGTCCCTCTGAGGTTCTGGTTTTAGGACTCCTTGTAGTATTTTTTGGAGTGGGGGTTTAGTCGCAATGAAATTCCGGAGTTTCTGTTTGTCTGGGAAGGTCCATATTCTTTCTTCAAAGAGGAAGGAGAGCTTTGCGGGATAGAGTATTCTTGGTTGGCATCTGTTTTCTTGGAGTCTGTTGACTATGTCCCTCCACTCTCTCCTTGCCCGTAGTGTTTCTTCAGAGAAGTCTGATGTCAGTCTGATTGGTTTCCCTTTGAATGTTATCTGTTTCTTCCCTCTTGTTAGTTTCATTATTTTTTCTTTGTCTTGGATTCTTGGGAGCTTTACTATTATGTGTCTTGCTGTATTTTTCCTTTCGTCATGGAAGTTTGGTGTTCTTCTTCCTTCTTGTATATCAATTTTCAGATCCTTCTTAGCGTTTGGGAAGTTCTCTTCAATTATATCCATGAATATTTTCTCTGTTCCTACATCTCTCTCCTCTCCTTCTGGGATTCCTATAACTCTTATATTTCCTTTCCTCATGGAGTCAGATAGTTCCCGAAGTCTTTCTTCGGTCTTTTTCCTTCGTACTTCTCCTTCCTTTTCTGTTTTAGTTCTTTTTATTTCTGTGTCTTCAAGAGTACTTATTCGTTCTTCCATTTCATCTATTCTGCTTTCACTGCTTTTCCCAGAGTTCTTTAGCGTCTCCATTAATTCTTTGATCTCCTGCATTTCTTTTACTTCCCTCTTTAGGGACTCAATTTCATTCTTCTGGTCATTAATTATTTTCCCCTTATCATTGTTTTCCTTTATGACTTCTGTCAGTTTTTTAATCACAGCAATTTTAAATTCTCTATCTGGAAGGCTCAGAAGTTCTTCCAAGTTACTGTCATTGCAATCTGGTAGACGGTTTTCTTTTTGTGGTGTGCTATTTTGCTGAGGAGTTGCTGGGTTGCATGTTGTTTTTCTACTCCCTACTGCCTGTTTTCTAATTTGCCGTATTCCTTGTGACACTGTGTTGCTGGTACTGGCCGGCATCTTGGGCGACCTTCCCAGCTCACCACTGGCTCCTCTGGGGAACTTCTGCTTGGTTCACAAGTCTCCAGCAAAGACAGGTCCCTGCTCTGTCTCCTCGGTGAGCCTTCTGCTGGGTTCACACAGTATCCAGCAAGAAGGGTCCCTGCTGCAAAATGCCAGAGCCGGGGACGAGCTCCCCTGCACGCCCGGTCTGCCCCAGCGGTGGGTGCTGCTCCCCTCTGGGCTGGAACTGCAGGCTAGAAGGTGCCTGGTGTGGGCAAGCCTCCCAGCTTACCTGTCTCCTTGGTGAGCCTTCTGCTGGGTTCACACAGTCTCCAGCAAGAAAGGTCCCTGCTGCAAAATGGCGATGCGGGAACGAGCTCCCCTGCACGCCCGGTCTGCCCCAGCGGTGGGTGCTGCTCCCCTCTGGGCTGGAACTGCAGGCTAGAAGGTGCCCGGTGTGGGCAAGCCTCCCAGCTTAACCTCTGTCTCCTCGGTGAGCCTTCTGCTGGGTTCACACAGTCTCCAGCAAGAAGGGTCCCTGCTGCAAAATGCCGGTGCCGGCGACGCGCTCCCCTGCACGCCCGGTCTGCCCCAGCGGTGGGTGCTAAGCTTTAATATTTATTTCTTACAGGTATGCGTTAAATCTTCTGTGAGGGAATTACGATTTCCCATGACTCAGTTAAACAGGGACAGCTCTAATTTTTGTTCAACAATTGGTAGGTATGATTCTAGTTCTGCTTATTAATGACTACAATACAAAATAATACCCTAAAAGTTTAATCAAAACTCATGCTAGTTATGAGATGGGTTATTATAAAAAAAAATTCTTTATTAAACCTAAGGAAAATCAGAGATACTACCTAACAGACACCCCTAAATGATAAAAACCTTGCTAAAGGTGTCAAGGGTTTTTAATTAATAAAATCCGTATCATAACTTCAGGAATAAGAGTTCATAAGAAGTTTTCATAATAGCAAAAAGTGTCCAGAAAGAGAGGAAGGATTTAGTATGCCAATGCTGGTGGCATTTTACAGACTAACAGTTTCCTAAGTCTTCTTGTTCACACAGTGGTCCCCCCAATTCACACTACCCATCATACTGCCTAGGAACATTTTCTGATGGTTTTGGCTCAGAAATTCTCCAGAGAGCTCTACCGTGGTAATGCTAAACAACATGCAAATATTAAGGATATAACTGACTTCTAGGTCTTCATCTATCCCAGGTAAAACTGAAACCACTGTCACAACTGACTTAACTTAGAAAGACTAGGCCAGAGGAAACAACTATTTCCGCTTTAATGCAAATATACATGAGAAGTATAAGCAATCCTTTTACATGCAGAGAGTAAATCTACAGACGATCCAAAAGCAGGGGATAGATAGGGAAGAGAGAAGAAAGGGAAATGTAAAAATGGTGAAAAGAAAGTAGACCATCAACACCCTGAACACAAACATGAATTCAAGCCCTGACTTTATCCTTTACTAGCTCCAAGACATTAAACAATCTGCTTAGTATCTTTGAGCCTCATTTTCCTCATCAGGAAACACCTCTCAGAGTGACTTATGAATTAATGTATGATGAAATGATTAATAAATGCAAAATGTTTGGTATATGTTTTCAATCTAGTCTTGCTGGTTTCTCAGTTCTCCAGATTCTTACTCATAGAAGAGTAAGGGAAAGCAACTTGCCAAAAGCAGAAAGTAATGTCTACTAATTGATTAAATTATACAAGTATAAAAAAAATATAAAAATAAAATAAACAATTATACAAGTATATATACAGATTGATTAATAAAAATTGATTAGAAGTCATAATATTTCTTCATAAGGAGTTTTAAAACATGCATAAAAATCTTTCAATCCTGAATTTCTGCCTTGTACATAACATAATACTGTTTTTTTTTTTTTACTTTATTTAAATGAAGTGGGATATGGGTGATTTGGTGGTGGGTACACTACAGTGGTAATACCTGATGGAGGTGCCCCAATATTACCTCACTTAAAAATTAATTAATTAATTAATTTTAAAAGAAAATGTGAAAAGATTTCATTAACTGAATGTGCCAACTAAAAGAACTAAGCATAATGTTCAGAGGAAAGAATTCTAGAATTGAATCAAACTATTTAAATACAGAAAGCTAACTTAGAGGCTAATTAGTCCAACTCCTCATTTGAGAGTAAGGAAATTGGGAACTAGGAGGTAAGCTATTACGGACTAAGAGATTTGTGAAAGTTGATAAAGCTATTTAAAAGCAGAAGCAAACCCAGAATTAGTACTACAAATTTCTAACAACAAAATTTTTTTTCTACTACCATAAGGGAATTTCAATTCTCAAAAAGTTGGTTTCACTCTTGGTCTGAAAGTAACTTCTTTAAACCTCTTTACCTAAATGCCAACAACTTTGAAAGGTGCTAATTGTGACTATGGAAAGAATGTCATTCCATTATGTGAAGTTTGAAGACAATAGCACCATTACAATTATGACTCATCTCTCAAAAGTTTAATGTTTTAACCTTTGCTTCCTGCAAGATTAAAATCTTCTATTTCTGATGACCATCACAAGAATCACAAAATCTCTCAATTCTTCCAAATTGACTTAATTCTTTTTAAGATTTATTTATTTATACAAGAACTGGGGTACTGGCCAGAGATGTGAGAGAATTCACCAGAGACAGAGCGGGAAACAGTACAGGCAAATGGACCGAACACACTGCTGAGGGGAGCAGCGGGTGAGACAGGAGAGATCTGCCCACCATGTGTGAATCTCCCTGGCCGGCCAGGAATCGAACCCACACTGCAGAGGCAGCAGACAGCTTCACAGCGCGGTGTTCAACCCGCTACGCCACCGGAGAAGCCCTGACTTAATTTTTTTAAAGCATACACAGTAACTTTTTGAATGCCTGTTAACATAAATTTACCAAATACAAAAATTACACCATTCACTAACCATCATCAAGTGAAGTGCATTTCATCTAGTTCAATGTTTGTGGCAAGTTTAAATTGCTTCATAAACCCCTTCTGCATTGACATGCTAGTAGGATAATGTATGAGAAGTGGCATTGTGAATTTAAGTATAGAGGAGAACTGAGGAAGGGGAAAAAAGGAGATGTATATGTATCATAAGGCTGGAAAAAAACAGATGAGAAACAAATTGAGACATGAAGAGAAATATTAATAGGTACATATAGGTCATTGTGTGTGTAGGTGTGAGGTGTGTGTGTGTGTGTACATGTGCAGTCACAAGGATACAGTGAGAAAGAAATCATCATTACATATTTCTATGAATCTGTTGCAAAACAGGAAATGTGGTGAAAATAAGAGCAAACAACAGAGCCCACTTAATTCAGATCAATACACAATGACTATAATAAATAATTATGTAACAATCCATGATTTCTCCAGAGATATCAAATAGAACAATAACAAACCAAAAGATGCTAATCCAATTAATCACAATGATTCTGGCTAAAGGTAGCAGCATTACACTACTGAGCACATTCTGAAAATGTCAGTGCAGCATTGCTCTGTTCCAAGAACTGTTAGCAATCTGCAAATGTATCTTTCTTTTACAAAATTGCCACCTAGGCATCCAAATTGGAAAAGAAGTAAAATTATGTATTTTCATGGATGAAATGATCTTATATGTATAAAGTCTTAAAGATTCTTTTTCTAAAAAAGACCATCAAATTTAAAAAGCAAATTCATTAGAGCTATCAGATATAAAATCAACATTAAAAAACTAGCCGAATTTTTATACAATAACAATAAACATTCAAAAAGAAAACAAGTTCATTTACAATAGTATTAAAACAAACTTAGGGATAAACATAATCATGGGGGTTAAAGACTGAAAAACTAAAGACCACAAAACATTGCTCAAAGAAAACAGAGATAAATGGAAAGACATCCCTTTTTGTGTCCAAGTCTTAACAACCAAAGTGATCTACAAATCCTAAGGAGTCCTTATGACAATCCCAGTAGCACTTTTTGCATAAATAAAAAAATTCTTAATAACCATATGAAATCTCAAAGGATTCTGAATAGCCAAAATAATTTTGAAAAACAACAAAGTTGAAAGAGTCACACCTCCTTATTTCAAAATATATTGCAAAGCTATAATAATCAAGAGTGTGATACTGCAATAAAGACAAATAGACCATGGAATAGAATAGAGAGTGTAGCAATAACCCCTTATGTATTTGGTAAATTATCTTCAACAAGAGGTGCCAAGACCACTCAAAAGGAAAGGATAGTCTCTTCAAGAATTGGTATTGGGAAAACTGAACTTCCATATGAAAAACGAATAAAGTTGGACCCTTATTTACACAACATACAAAAATTAAGTCAAAATGCATTAAAATATAATCATAAAATGCAAAACTATACAACTACTAGAAGAAAACATAGGGGTAAAATTGCATGACAAAGCAAAATGGCAGCACAGGAATTTCTAGCACTCATTTCTCACCAACCAGAAACATCAACTTGAAATCTGTGCACACATGAAAATACTTTCACAAGAGCCAAGAAATCCAGGCAAGAGGCTGTAGAACCTGGGTGAAACACTGAAATAAGAAAAGATGCATTGATGAGAGTAGGAAAGATATTCACAGTATCCTTAACGACCCTCTCCTAAAACCACATAGCTCAGTGCAAAGAAATGTGAAGTGAGTGCCTGATTTCATCATGGACCATAGAATCGGCCCATTTACCCACAGGGCTAATTTTTTCAGCCTCCCATAAACATAAGCCTGTGGTTCACCCTGTGGCCTGCCAGTTCCATTGGTCCCAAGTGGTTCCCAGCACCCAAATGTCAGCGAACTCTAAGAACCCAGTCTCCCAACTGACACTGACATTTGCTGGTTCCACTGGGCCAGGCAGCTCCTGAGGCACCAGGCTCCCACTGGACTCCTGCTTACCCAGATTCCCAGACATACCTCAGTGCAGCTGTATCCCGCACTTCAGCAGTCCTATGGCCCCAGATTCCCTATCAGCCAAAGAGGTAATTAGGTGCTTACGAACCCATACTTCTATCTGGGTCCACCACTAAATTGATTCAAATGCCAGGGATGCCACAGTTACCCAGGCCCTGGGCTCACCCTTGCAGACCAAGCACCATGTTCCCAATTGTTCAAGCAACAGGCCTACCCACCAGCTAGTCCACTAGCCACCAGACCTACCCACCAAGGACTCAGCAGCAACAACATCACAAACACTTCCAGATAACCCATCTAGAATCTCTGGATAAGGTGACAGGGTTTTTCCTATGGAAGTCAGTCTATAAGGACTGGAAGAGGTGCCTCCCTCTTCAAATGAATAGAACACAACACAAAGTCTTAAGGGTCATGAATAATCAAGGAAACGGGACACTACTAAAAGAAATCAGTAAAGCTACCTTGGCTGCCCCTAAGGAAATGAAAATCTGTAACTGACAACTCAAAATATCCTCTTAAAGAAATTCAGTGGGTACAAGAACAGATGGACAGACAACAAAAGGAAGTTAGGAAAAACAATGCATGATCAAAATGAGTAGCTCAACAACAACAAAAAATAAATAGAAACCACAAAAATTAAACAGAAATACTAGGATTTATCATGACTAAACTAAAGAATTCAATAGGGAGCTTCACCAGCAGACTTGACCTAAAATAAAAATCAGTTAAATAGGTTACAATTCATTTAAAATCATCCAGTCAGAGGAACAAAATAAATAAAAAGTAGAAACAAATGGAAAAGATTTTTTTAAGTCTTTGTTTAATATGGGGTGTTGAAAGAAATTATGTATGTATTATAACAAAGACAAGGGCAGAATATACAAAATAGAGACCAAAAAGCAACAGAAAAGAGCAATAGAATTAAGAGGTTAGAGAGAGACAAGAGAAATGGCATCTAAATGAGAAAGGAACAAGAAAAACTTCAACTGTTTGCAGATGATATGATCTAATATATAGAAAATTTCAAAGATTTTAAAATAAATGAATTTTATAAAGTTTCAAAATATGAAATTAACATGTAAAAATCAGTTGCATTTCCATATACTAATTACAAACTATCTGAACAGAAATTAAAAAAATAAAGAGAAATAAATAAACCCATGTATATACAGTCAGCTAGTATTTAACAAAAGAGCCAAGAACAATCAATAGGGAAATAATAGTCTCTTCAAAAAATGGTGTTGGGAAAACTAGACATTCCTATGCAAAAAAATAAAATTGGCCTGCTATCTTACACCACTCAAAAAAATTAACTCAAAATGGAGTAAAGACTTTAAGACCTGAAACCATATAACTGCTAGATGAAAACATAAGGAAAAACCTCCTTATCACTGATTGGGCAGCAATTTTTTTAATATGACACCAAAAGCTCAAGTAACCAAGACAAAAATTAACAAGTAAGATTATATCAAACCAGGGCCTCCCAGGTGGCTCAGCGGTTGAGAGCTGGGTTGCAAAGCTGCCCGCGGCCTCTGCTGCACCAGTTTGATCCCCAGCCTCCAGGCAAGGGACCCACATGGCGCACAGACCTCTCCTGCTGCACCTGCTGCTCCCCTCAGCAGTGTATTTTGTCAGTCTGCCTGTTCTGCATCCCGCTCTGGTGAATTCTCTAAGCCTCCCGTGCTTCTGACTGTACCAGTGCTTGTATAAATAAATAAATAAAAATCTTAAAAAAAAAAAAAAAGATTATATCAAACCAAAAATGTTCTGCAAAGAAAAAAAACTAAAATTGGGGTGGTGGGGATTGCAAACCATGTATATAGACATCCTTTTTAAATGTGTTTGGAAAGCTAAAAAGAGAGTGCAAATGCATGTATAGAATCAGCATCCACATTCATAGCAACATTATTCACAACAGCGTAGAGACAGAAGAAGCCTAAATGTTCATTAGCAGATGAAAGGCTAAAGTAAATGTGGCATACATACACAATGGAATATTACTCCACCTTGAAAAGGAATAAAATTCTACCACATGCCACATGACTGAAGCTTTAGGACATTATGGTAAATGATTCCATTTATAATAAGCTTTCTACTCATATGAGGTATCTAAAATAGACAAATGCATAGAAGTGGAAAATAGAGTAGTGGTTAACAAGATTATAAGGGTAGGGAGTAAAATTTGCAAGATTAAAAAGGTATGGAAATTTGTTTCACAACAATGCAAAAAAAGGGGCCTCCCCAGTGGCGCTGCGGTTGAGCGCTGGGTTGCGAAGCTGCCCGCAGCCTCTGCAGCCCTGGTTCGATCCCTGAGTGCTCCTCGGCCACCGGAGGAGGGTCCCACATGGCATGCAGACCTCTCCTGCCACCCTCTGCTCCCCTCAGCAGTGTCCTTCAGTCCTTCTGCCTGCTCTGCTCCCCGCTCTGGCTCTGGTGAATTCTCTCACCCTCCCGTGCTTCTGACTGTACCCAGTGCTTGTATAAATAAATAAATAAATAAATCTTTTTAAAAAAATGTAAAAAAGACTTAACACTAATGAAATATATATTTACAAATAGCTGAAATGGTAAATTTTAAGTTATGTATATTTTACCACAAAAAAAAAAAGGAGAGAAGTGTTGCTGCTAAAAGTAGATATTAAAGAAGAAACTAAATAGATGTTTCTGTTTACCAAAATGAGTGCAGGAGGAACTTATGTGAAGTGTCTGAGGCAGAATGAAGCTATGTTTTACACAGAATGAATAAAATATCCAAGGGTGTGATTTTCTGTGCTGTTCAGAGAGTGATGGAAAGGTTAAATAAATAGGCAGGTAAGGAGGAGAAAAAAAAAATTAGAGGTTCACACCTTGGAAGATATTTAAGTACAAAATCACATTGCAAAGTTCACAAGATTGTTCACATAGTATATTTTACCATTATATAAAACCTCTAATTAAATACTAGCTCTATCTATGTATCTTTTGACATGTAAACCCAATTAAGTGCCAACTGAAATAGCATTAAATTACTACCCCTAAATAATTCCTTCTATTTCCATAAATAAAGTAAGGAAAGTAAATGGTACTAAAAACAGTTGTGATGTTCCTCACAGACACACACACATAGAGAGACACACAAAACGCCACTCTTTTTCAGAACAAAGTTTTCTGAGGTATCAAATTTGTAAGCAGAGTCAACATAGTCATCTGATAATACCCAAATATGCTCAAAATTTTTTTTTTATTTTAAAAGATTGCTAAATTTATTCTTCTAGTTATTACAAAATAGAGTGGTTTTATAATATAGATCTTTTGTTTCACTTTTCCTTAGTGTAAAATACTTAACATAGAGAAAGTAGCAAACATAAAGGAGTTTATAACCTGTAATTTCTTCTGCATTAAAAGAATGAGCCTTAAAAGAAATGATATAATTGAAATTCGAGGTGAAATTACTTTGACTCTGAAAATACTGAAGCCCCTTAAACAACTACTTGTGACCAGGCTATAGTAGACTAATACAGTAGAAAATGAATCTAAAGTGGTATCTGAGGAAGAAGAATGAGGTGCACAGTGAGTTCTGAAAGAAGTAGGATAGAAAACAAGACAGATAAAGGAAAAATGAAAACAACTTCCAAGCTCTGTGAACAGAGGACATACAGTAGATAACTTTGAATAAGAAATATAGCATTGAAAGAGAATACCTAATAAAATTAACTGATAATAACCAAAGTATATCTGTGACTGCCTGTGACAGGGGTAGGGAAGAAGCTTGGTTGCAAAGAAGCACCAGGGAACTTTCTGGAGTGAGGGAACTATTAATATTTTCTGTTTGGATATAGTGGTGGTTACATGGGTGGTTACATGGGTGGTTACATTTCTTAAAACTCATCCAAACATGAAAATGGGCATGTTTTATTACATGTAAATTATACCTCAATAGCTGATTTTATAAAATCAAATGCATGGAAAAGCACTTAGTCATATATCTGATTAAGTAAAAAAGAGAAAAAGAAAATCAGGTTGATGAAGTGAAACTTGCATGAATAAAGGAAAACATAAAACTATACCATAACCTTAAGGGAACAATGTTTTCTAGAAGAGTAAATTTTACGGAATAGTCAAGTTTATGGTTTTTTTGTTTGTTTGTTTTTTTAAATTTTATTTTTTAAAGATTTGTTTATTTATGCAAGAGTGGAGTACAGATCACAGGCACGGGAGGATGAGAGAATTCACTAGAGAGAGCGGGGAGCAGAACAGGCAGACGGACCAAAGACACTGCTGAGGGAGCAGCGGGCGAGTCAGGAGAGGTCTGCTGCACCATGTGGATCTCTCCCTGGCTGGCTGCTCATGCTGTAGAAGCTGCGGACAGCTTCACAGCACAGCGCTCGACCTGCTGCACCCCCTGGGAGGCCCAAGTTTATGTTTTCTAAAGATTTATTTATACATACAAGAACTGGGGTACAGGCCAGAGATATGGGGGGTTGTGAAAGGATTCACCAGAGACAGAGTGGGGAGCAGAACAGGCAGACTGACTGAAATACACTGCTGAGGGAAGCAGCATGCAACTCAGGAGAGGTCCACGGTGCCATGTGGGTAGCTCCCTGGCCAGGGATTGAACTCATGCTGCAGAGGCTGCAGACAGATTCATAGGTTGCGTCCTAACCCCTTGTGCCACCAGAGAGACCCTAAAACCTATTTTTTCTACTCATTTCTCTTAGTACCTGAACACAGCAATTCATTCTCTTTCTCTATTTCTCTCTCTCTCTCTCTCTCTCTCTCTCTCTCTCTCTCACACACACACACACACACACACACATACACACACACACACACACACACACAATCTCTTCTTTCGTTAGAATTCAAGTAAAAGTAATTATTGGTATTTAAAATGCTGTGTATACTTGTGAACCTATTTCCTGAAAAGTATATCTAGTTCTATCTTGCTCAATACAGACACATTGAGAAATGTCTGGAAATGTTGAGGATGCTTGTTTCTGGAAGCTAAAATTTGGATTAATTTTTTGACTTCTAATTTTTCTAACTTCTAATTTTTCTGTGTGGTTTTAATTTTGTGACATCATTATGTAGTTTTATAACAAAAGATATCAACTTTTTGTCTAAGTTCTTAGTACAAACAGAAAGATCTGAAAGAATGGTTAAGTTTAACCAAGTTTACTCTACCACCATCAACAAAAGCAAGGCCTTGCAAGCTAAATGTAGGAAAGAAATCAAGGCTAAAATAGAAATGTTGAAATGTTGAATTTTGTGTCATATCAATCTTACCTCTTTACCAATGACAGATATGTTATGTTTATGCTAGTTTTATGTCAGCTAGCCTATGACAGAATCATTTATTGCATCATTGGTTGAGACAATACAGCACAAATTATTTAGCAGTAATATCCCAAAAGATTATAATATAGAAATATTGCTCAATGAACACAGAATTGTTTTAATTTCTGGAATAACATATGTTATGTCTTATCACTTCATATTCAGAAAAGATAGCTATTGATTTTCTCCCCTGAAAATAAAAAGTATTTTTCAAATATATGAACTTCCATATTCACATAATTAAATAGCTATGAATTTAAATTTTATTTGAAATGGTTCTTTTTACTTTTTGTTTTGATTATGAAATGAAACAACAAAAAGACATTATTAAATTGCTTTTCATAGTTGTCACCAGAATCATATCTTTAGAAAACATACACCACAACTTATTGGTATCCAGCACTAATTTCTTTTTTGTTTAAAAGTGGTAAACATTTGAAAACCTGCCAATCTTTTTTTAAGTTTGATTTTATTTCAAAGAAAAAACTAGATCACCATTATCTGTTCATTTCATAAGCTATATCATCTTGGTTTTTAAAGTCAAACACACTAGGGACTCCCCAGTGGCGCAGTGGTTGAGCGCTGGGCTGCGGAGCTGCCTGAAGTTTCCGCGGCACCAGTTCGATCCCCGGATACTCCCCAGCCACCGGAGGAGGGTCCCTAAATCTTTAAAAAAAAAAATAAAAATAAATAAAGTCAAACACACTGGTCTCTGGATGTAGGTTCACTAGCTATTCTGACTGCATTTCACACACCTTTCAACTATGCCTTTTTAGTGTGACTAATACAGAGCTGGTAGCTTTATTTTATTTAGCTATATTTTATTAGAATAAAGAGAAGTTAGCTTTATTTTATATCTAAATACCTTATAAAAATCTTCTGTGAATCTCTCAAATGCAGAGGAAGTTTAATATACCTTTTCCATATTCAAAAATAGTTCATAATGAGGACAAAATATGTACGACCTAACAAATAATAAAACTAAATTTTTATGGGCCTCCCCCTGTGGCACAGTGGTTGAGCGCTGGGCTGCAAAGCTGCCCACAGCCTCTGCAGCACCAGTTCCTGGCCACCGGCGAGGGCCCCACATGGCATGCAGATCCCTCCTGCTGTGCCCCCTGCTGCCCTCAGCAGTGTACCTCGGTCCTTCTGCCTGTTCTGGTCCCCGCTCTGGCTCTGGTGAATTCTCTCACCCTCCTGCGCTTCTGACTGTACCCAGTGCTTGTATAAATAAATAAAAATAAATCTTTAAAATCAAACTAAATATTTATGTGAGTACAGATAGACCAATGTATAAAGACATTTAATTAAATTATGAGGCATTCTAAATGTATAAATTCTTAATAGGGGAAATTCATTTACCCAGAGATTAGGCATCCAGGACCTCTATTCTAAATGGAAAGAAATAACTGAACACATACTGCTTAAACTAACCTAAAGCAGTTTGACATCAATATATTATAGATTACACTAACTTTAGTAAAATGCCATTGAAGAAGTCACTAGATTTCCTCAAACATCGGGGAGAAAAGGATTAAAAATATGTACTTTCTACATCCTATTCCCCCTTTGCTCACTAAAGACATTGTAATCCTAAACAAAACACTTGTGGTCACTTAGAGCCTAGTTATCCAAGTGTAAAATGAGGAATTTATCCTCAAGCTGCAGTTATTAAATGATGGGTATTCACAGGACATAAAACATAAAATCTACTGATCTTTGTTCAATGAAATGCACACATACATAAACCAAAGAATTCTACAATGTTCTACCACATTGTCCAATACATTTTGGTCCCCAGTCCCATCACACAATCATAACTCTTTGACTTTGTCTCCATGCTATGCTGTCTTTTCAGCTATGCTGTCTTCTTGCTCTTTCTCAAATATGACAGGCAATCTGTCATTTTAGGGTCAGTGCAGAGGCTGTTCTCTTTTCCTAGAATGTTCTTTTATGACCTCCAAGACTGTGTTCAAATGTCAGGTCCCCACTGAGGCTTACTCTGGTCAATTTATTTAAAATTGTAACCCACGTTCCTTTCCAGAACTACTTGGAGCTACCCCTTGCTCTAAAACTTTTCCCCAGAACACTTACTATAAACTGGCTGTGAATGAAACAGTTAATAAAGCAGTTCTGACTACTATCCTTTGAAAGGTCAGCTTCCAAGGATGGCCCTTAGCTGGAATGTAGCAATTAGAAAGTTCTCACATTCCCAGAACTTGTCAGAGTGATTCATTAGATCTGAGCTGTTAGCCAAATAATATTTTATGCAGGATATTAATTTTCCCTTAAGGAGTATACAAATTTGGTATATACTAGGCAGAGATACATACCAAATGACCAGCTCCCAATTAAAACCCCGGAAACTGAATATCTAATGAGTCTGTTAGGCAACATGTCATTTATGTTGTCACACTGATTGCAGGAGGAATGAAGTGATCCATGTGATGCTACTAAGAAAGGACTCTAGTGGTATATGCCAGTCTCTCCCAGGCCTGCCCATTGAGTCTGTCCCCTTGCTAGTAATGTTCCAATATCCTTCTCTGTAATAAATTTTAACTGTGAATACTACTAAACGCTGCATTTTTGAGTCCTCCTAGAAAATCACTAAACCCCAGAGCGGTGTTGAGAACCCTGACGCTCTAGCACACTATCAAATTTACTTATGGATTGTAATTATTTCCTGTTTCCATCTGTGAAAATGTATGCTACATGAGGGATAAAAATTTTGTTTTGTTTTCCTCACTCATGTTAACCAAAGCCTAAGAAACTTCCTAGAACAGAGTAGGCGTTTCATAAATATATACTGGATGATTATACAGAAAATTTCACAATTAATTTAAGGAGGTTAATATAGCTCCCAGAGAAAACCCTGATCATTTATACAAAGATAAAGAGGCTGTCTACTGTTCTTTACAATTTGAATATTCAAAATTCTAAACAAGAAGGCCTCTTCATGTACTGATTTATCTTCAATTCCCAGAAATAGCCTAAATTTAAGGGAAAGGAGTAGAAGTAAATACACATGTTTCAGCTGGATAAACTTGGCAAACATCATTTTCAGAATTATATGTGAAAGCATGTTGTAAACTTTGTAAAATCCTGACTATACACAAACCCTTGATGGAAATATGATGTTTTCATTTTTCTTAGACAGCAAGGTTTCAAAATTAGGCCCAAGAGATCCTCTTAAAGCCAGACTTTTGAAGCTCAGTAATCTTCTGAGCCAAGTTAATCTAGTGGGAGTCTAACAGCCTCCTTTAAAATGAAACCCATGAAAAGTTAAAGAAATTTTGAAAAAGAAATTGGAAGAAGCCAACTCTGAAAACAGAGCCAAGTATTCAATGAATACATGCAGTAAAGATGGGAGGAAGGAGGGAAAAATGGAAAGTTATTATTGTTGTTTGAATCCTCTAGAAATCAAAAACAGCATCAAAAGCACTCTAATGTTGACCACAACAGAGATAACCACTGACTTGGGTGCAAGACCACATTTTAAATATTGTATCTTTTCTGGTGGCAGAAATTATAGGGCAATAAGTTTATTTTGACAAGAAAGCCGCCCAATCATGAACTCACAAAATTTTTACTAGGTCCAGAAAGAGAGAATATGAGTAAATTCAGTTATAATAGGCATGGGAGAGGTTTAGTAAAAGCTAGTGAAATTAATAAGTGTATCTGATAGGTATTCGATAAATGTTAATTAAATGAATTAATATGCTCAAAACACAGGGATCTATACTGACTATAGCCTCAGTGCAAGCCAATGGATCCTATTTTCCATAGTAAATGTGGCTAACCTATAGGCCTTTCGGAGCTTAAAAAGGCAGTCTGTAGGTCAGTGAACAAAACAGAAGAATTTAGATTGGAAAGAGAAATCTCTGCTGTTTTTAACTTATCAAATCCTAAAATAATTATTTTATATGTAAACAGATGTTAAGACTTTATTCAATTTTTGTTGTTTTGTCAATAATATATTTATTTATAACTTCTCTAAACAGTACTCCCTCCCTCCTCACACACTCAAACACATACATAACTACTATGTTTTGTTTCTGATAAAACCTGTAAGACTGTTGAGTTCCTTTATAGGAAAGTTCCTTGTGTCCCCAAACTAGTGGCACTTCAATTATGACAATATTAGACTGTAAAACATCTATTAGACTCAAAGCATCCAAAGGAAGACATATTAAAGAGATATTAAGAGTGCAGAGAAAAGTATTCTAAATATTGGGTTATCAGAAAAGTCATAATGCATTTTGCACAAAAATCATAGAAAAAGTGGGCCTCCCCGGTAGCTCAGTGGGTTGAGCACAGCACTGTGAAGCTTGTTCACAACCTCTGCAGTGCAGTTCAATTCCTGGCTGACCAGGTTGCTACCCACATGGTGTGGCAGACCTCTTCTGTCAAACCCACTGCTCCGTCTGTCTGTTCCACTCCCTGCTTTGTCTCTGGTGAATTCTCTCACCTCTTGCGCCTCTGGCCTATACCCCAGATCTTGTATAAATAAATAAATCTTAAAAAAAAGAGAAATACAATACTCTGACAATTAAATTCTATTTAAAAAATCATAGAAAAAGTATGTCATGACTTTTCAAACAACCTAATACTACACACATTGAATTCCATGAATCTAGAAAGAACCCTCATATCAAAGAGCCCTCACATCACATCAAGGAATTCTCACATCATTTCTTTGATGGGAAGAAAAAACAGCCCAGTTCCCCAGTCAGGACTCTTCATGAGTAAGTTCCATCCTAGAGCAGATGTCCTGGGTCAAAAGGCAACAAGCAAATCAGTGGCAACCAGATCCTATTATATACCATCATCTTTTGATCATAACATGTAAATTTCTTACCACATTCACCAGTCTGGTTTCAGAGCCCTCTTCTTACCTTGCTTTACACATTCTTCCTAGATGATCTCAAATATTCTCATGACTTTAAATATTATCTCTAAGCAAACAACTCCAAATTTTATATTTCCAATGCAAATATCTTATCTGAAATTCAAACACATATATACAACTTGGTTTCTATCTTGGATGCCTCTGCACAGACACCTCAAACTTAACATATGCAACATGGAACTGTCAGCTTGTTTCTTTCCCCCACCACATGCCTGAGATCTGTTCCTCTTCACCTCCTTTCATCTCAGTAACAGCACCCTCAGCTACTCAGTTGCTCAGTTTGAATGTCTTTTGGTTTATTATTTTTTGATTTTTTTTATTGAGGTAATCTTGGTTTACATTGTTGTTACATTGTTGTATTTTGAGAGTATAGCCCCCACCTTCAAGAGTTATCTCCATAGTGTACCCACCACCAAAGTACCTGTCATCTACCACCTTGGTTCCACTGTGCTCCCGCCCCACCTTGCTCTCATCCCTTCCTCTCCCTCCTCCTCTGGATGCCTCAGTTCTGTAATCAATTTTCCAGGGTTAGTTTTTAAGATTGGCTTTCTCTACTCCTTTGTTTAGTTTCACTATATTCCACTTATAAGAGACACTATCCAGTATTTGTCTTTCTCCTTCTGAGTTATTTCTCTTATCATAATTCCTTCCAGCTCCAATTATGTTGTCACAAATAGCATGACTTTCTGTTTTGACTGTTGAGTCATATCTGATTAAGCCTTCTGGTTTGCCTCCCTGCCCCCCAGTCAAATCCATCAGTCAAGTCTGTATCTGTGTGCTATACAGATACAGGTTTGTCCAGTGTTCCTTCCTGTACTGACAAGGTCCTAGTCCAAGTAACTATCATTGGGCTTCAGCATGGGGAAAAAATTCCCCGGTTCTAGTTGAACAAATTGCACCTTTTATAAAAATTTAATACTCCAAATTTAAAACACACATTTGATTAAATAAAAAGCCTCACATATGTGTTCAACAGTACACAATTTCTTTGTTTTGATTAGATAGTTTAAGACCTATTTAATGTTTGCAGTTCTTATATATATGTGACATTTTTCTATACCATAAATGTAATACAATGTTAAATATCAAAATTCTGATTAACACATTCCAGATAAACCTACCTTTTATAGTAATCATTCTTTTGAATTGATCCCACCCCATGATATACTGTTAAATTTAAAATGGCAATGGTATTAGACAATATTATAATTAAAGTGCATCTGAGTACTATATTGACATGGCAGAGGAGTTTTACCTTGGTATTTGTAAGCCATTTGCTAATATTTGTACCTTTTTCATTAGTTTAAAGAAAAATATCCAGACTCTATTTTTGTCTGTTTTCTATTTATAGCATGATTGTGCGTATAGGATACAACCTACATATTGCATCATTCTTATAAAGAACCCAAGTAGAAGATTCTAAATTCTAAAATGGAAAGAAATTGAAAAAATATTTCTAAATCAACAAATACTCCTTGAATGCCTACAATGCACAAATGGTATGCTACTTACTATCCACACCATCTAGTATGTACCAAATAAGCAATTATTTATTTGAAAATAAAAAGACACCAAAATTACATGTTTAAATGAGACAGGAGTTTACTTTGTTCACATGAAAGTCTTAAGGTACGGTGGTCCAAGGCTTGGGTGTTAGCTTTGCTCCACAAAGTACTCAGGAACCCAAGCTCCTCCCAGTTTCTCACTCCACACCTTTATCCCCATAGTCTGATATGGCAGCAAGAATTCTAACTAAGACATTCACATCCCAAGCATCAAGGTAAAGGCAAATGGTACATACAGGTTACCTTTTAGGGAAATTTATAGAAGCTTACCAATAAGTTCATTTACATATCAATAACCTTAATCACATCTCCATGCATAATCAAGCTGTAAGGAAATTTGGAAAATAAAGCTCCTGTTGCTGTTGTTCAAGAATCCAACAGGATTTTGTTAGTGGAATATGAAGAAAAGACACAGTGGGGATAAACATTTCACTACCATATCATTCTGCTATTTCTTTTCCAAAATTCACATTCAAATATCCAATGTCTCATTTCCCAGCCATGCTACAGGAGACAGCATGGAGTAGTTGCTAAATGTATGAACTCTGCAAAACTGCTAAGATTTGAATTCAGTCTCCAAAGTGGTCACATCTGTGAAATGGAGATAAAAGTAGTATCTACTCCTTGGAATTGTTGTGAGGACTAATCAATTAACACATGTAAAGGTTTTGGTTCAGGATGTGGCCTATTAAGATAAGCTAAATAAATATTACTATCATTATGTAAACTCAGTAACAAGAAACAGGAACAACCTACCTGTCAAACTGCCACCCCAGTATCATTACAAAGAAAATAAAGAGGAATTGTCTTGTATAAAGTTCTATTTTCTCTAAAAATTACATCTGATTCACTACTATATGAACAAGAAAATCTAAAGACACAAATTACTCTCAAAACCTTCCTCAGACAATGCCTGGGATAAATTGTTATTTCACCCTACCATAAAGAAATAGAACACAGTAAGGAGAAAAAATGATTAGGACAAGCATATTTGTTAAAGCTTTTCAGTACCAAAGCTAAGATCAAAATTCAATATCCTTCACTGGTGGAATTCATACTTGCTAAAACTACTTTCACATGAAAATAATGTGAGAATATCTTGAGGCACAAATAAGGCAATAAAAATAATGTGCCTTATTTTCTCAGGAAATATTCAAAATTACTTTTAAATTTCTACTTACAATAGGGACACTGTTTTTAAAAATAAATAAATAAGGGCCTCCCTGATGGTGCAGGGGATAAAGACAGCACTATCAAGCAATTGGCAGTCACCACAGCATGAGTTCGATCCCTGGCCAGGGAGCAACCCACATGGAGCAGCAGACCTCTCCTGTTTGCCCCTCAGCAGCATTTTTCAGTAGATCTGCCTGTTCTGCTCCCCACCCTGTCTCTGATGAATCCTCTCACACCCCACACCTCTGGCCTGTATCCCAGTTCTTGTATTAATAAATAAAATAAATCTTAAAAATAAATAAATAAATAGATAGATAGATAGATAGATAGATAGATAGATAAATAAATAAATAAATAAATAAATAACTCGGGATCAGGAAAGCTACTGATTGCAGTGTTGGGATAGTGCTGCTGGGGTATGGCCTCTTTTCCACATTTCCTAGGCTCCTGATGCTAAATTTAAGCTCTCGTTGGCAAACTGTTTTTCTCCTTTTATCTTTCTTCTGACACAAAATTATTATCTTACTTCAGCTGCCACAGTCCAAGCTTGTGAAATACAAGATGAAGAAAAATGAATAAACTGCTGTGCTTTCATTTCCCGGCCTCAATTGTATACAGCAGGAAGTCTCAGGTATCCGCCACAGGAAAATATCAAAGATCAAACAACTCATTTAGGATTTATTTAAGGGCATGTTAATTTTATTTTTTTTATCCAAAGGTGGTCTAGTAAAGATTTTTTTTTTTTTTTTTTTTTTTATAGAGGCATGCTTTATTTATTTGTTTTGCTGGTTTCTTTGTTTGTTTTGTTTATACATGCACTGGGTACAGTCAGAAGCGCGGGAGGGTGAGAGAATTCACCAGAGCCAGAGCGGGGAGCAGAGCAGGCAGAAGGACCGAAGTACACTGCTGAGGGGAGCAGCGGGCGGCAGGAGAGGTCTGCGCGCCATGTGGGACCTCCTCCGGTGGCCGGGGAGCAGCCGGGATCGAACCGGCGCTGCAGAGGCCGCGCGCAGCTTCGCAACCCAGCGCTCAACCGCTGCGCCACCGGGGAGGCCCTCTAGTAAAGATTTTTTAATGATCAACATAGTATTCGTGCCCAACTAGGAAAACACAAAATAGGATAGTACAGAATTAGAATTGTGTGACCCGGAAGGTAGTTCTGTGACTCAATTACTCAAACAATGTGACCATCTGAACACCGTTTCCTTGCTTGGTAACAGAATAAGATGAATATATATACATATATATATATATATATATATATATGTGTGTGTGTGTGTGTGTGTGTGTTAGTATGCTTAATATGAAATATGGCATCTTTTCCAGTCAAACATAACTTCACCAAAGGCAATTGCTTCCACATGTTTTAGAGTAGAAAGGATAATATTTTCAGAGATGTTCACCACTAAAATCAAATTTCATGCAGTAAAGAGGCTCCCTAGGTAAAAATCCTGAATCCTGAATCTGATACAAAAATCAACTGAGAGTCCACAAATGTGAATGCATCACGGAATGAATGAGGTGACAGAGAAAAAGAGCAATTTGGAAAGCATGAAAAATCTAGTTAGTTATGGAAATCTCTGTGATTCAGTCTAGGGAGAGAAAGGAAGGGAAAATGCATACAAATGTAATGAGATGTAGATAAAATATTTTAAATTGGCCCAAAGTGTTTTGGCTGAATTATTTAAATATTAAAGGATTAAATTTCCCAGAAAATCTTTGTCCAAAAGCAGAATGATTTTCTAGTTCATACTTTTTATGCTTTATAAAATAAAAACAAAAAGGCACTTTTTTTTTTTTTTTTTTGCTTCGGATAAAATCATGCTCAAAAATAAGCAATGAGTCTCAATGGGACTGATTTTGGATTTTTGCAAATCTAAATTCTACTGAAGAAAGGTAAATTGGGAAATCACATTCCTTATGCAGAGCTCCAATTTTTGAGAATAAAAAATAAAATAATTTTCTGTGAATTGTAGAGATATATTTCTCTAAATTATCCTGCTCCTATGTAATAACTGCTGCTCTACATTTTTTTTAAAGATTTATTTATTTATTTATACAAGCACTGGGTACAGTCAGAAGCGTGGGAGAGTGAGAGAATTTACCAGAGCCAGAGCAGGGAGCAGAATAGGCAGACTGACGAAATACACTGCTGAGGGGAGCAGCGGGCGTGGCAGGAGAGGTCTGCGCCATGTGGGACCCTCGAACTGGAGACGCTCAGGCTGCGGGCAGCTTCATAGCCCTGCGCTCAATAGCTGCGCCACTAAAGGAGGCCCTGCTCTACATTTTTAACAAGCACCCAAGTGGTCTCTGATGACCATAGAAACAGAATTCATTGTTTGAGAAATGCTGACCCCAAAGACCTTTCTTATCCTGTGGATACAGAATAAAACCAGATTAAACAATCCTGAGTTTTCCTAAAATCTACTCAAGTTTATGTTCTTACCTGGATCTACTTCTTTTTTAAAAAAGTTTATTTTGGGCCTCCCCAGTGGCGCAGAGGTTGAACTGCCCACAGCCTCTGCAGTGCCAGTTCGATCCCCGGCCACCAGTAAGCATCCCACATGGTGCCACAGACCTCTCCTGCCGCGCCTGCTGCTCCCCTCAGCAGTGTGTTTTGTCGGTCTGCCTGTTCTATTCCCTGCTCTGGCTCTGGTGAATTCTCTCACCCTCCCGCGTTTCTGACTATACCCAGTGCTTGTATAAATAAATCTTTATTTAAAAAAAAAGTTTATTTTATTTTTTTAAAGATTTATTCATTTATGCATACAAGAACTGGGGTACAGGCCAGAGGTTTGTGAGGTGAGAGGATTCACCAGATACAGAGTGGGGAACAGAACAGGCAGATAGACCGAAGTACACTGCTGAGGGGAGCAGTGGGTGAGTCAGGAGAGGTCTGTTGCACCATGTGGTTTGCTCCCTGGCCAGCCAGAGATCGAACTCGCCCTGCAGTGGCTGAGGCCAGCCTCACGGAGCTGTGCTCAACCTGTTGCACCACCAGGGAGGCCCCTGGATCTACTTCTTTATCATAACAAATTTAAATATATTTTTTACTTCACTCCATATTCCATTAATTTAAATAAACAGCCCATTCTCAATGAGACGATTCTTTACAGTCTTAAGTCAATCTCTACTTCAAAAGCTTCCAGTCAATGAGTATTATGCTTGCACCCTAAAAGTTTTTTTTTCTAAGTTTAATTAAATTTAGTTTCAATTAAAGCTACAGCATGTGAATGTGCCATCATCACTAATGTATCAATAACTCTGTATGTAAAGTTAATACATACTGATATCTCTGAAAGTTGTACCTTATCTACACACTCAGTATATGTCAATACGAATGTGGAGGAAAACGTAGAAAAAGGTTAGGTTTTTAAATGATGGAAATAAAAAGGAGGATTATATACATATTTAACTTTGCCGAAGTGGTACTGCATGAGAAGTATAACTATTTTCAAAAGAAAGTTTTGAGTACGCTAATTTCAAGTCCCAATAGAATTAAAAAGGAAATAACCAATCATTCACACTATAAATATCCCTTCTCCCTATAAGTCTCAACAGTCACAGACCTCTATGGTGACAAAGAAAAAGACAAGGACTGATACTATTAAAAACCTCCTATTTGACTCAGAAAATAAGCTGGGGTCAAAAGTAACAATGGGCCAATACAACTTTTTCTCTCAAAATATTTTGTTGTTAGATTTATAGTTACATTAGGATGTTAAGATTTCTTGCCATGATTTTATGGTAATTACAGATTGATATACATGCTATTTACCATCTACAAGTTATATATCTATAGGCCAGCTTTATGCTATATGGGGTTTGACTATTCTTCAGAGAACTAGGCTCTTTTCCTCCCATTATAAAAAACTGAAGTGAAGTCAGATAATAATGACAATAACTCATAAACTCAAAGAATAAAAAATCGAGTCAGGATGACTCTAAAAATGGTGTGGAAATTTCACACCCACGCTATTTTGTTTACTGAGTAGGTAGGATGATGGAGTTTAAAAAAAAAACCTGAAGTTAGATTTGGGGAATATCAGTTCTAATTCCAGTTATACCAGTGTCCTGAGTCTCTTTGGGCCTCATTTGCTTCATATGGAAAGTAGTAAGTCAGAGTAGATAATAAATAGTACTTAGTTTCTTCCATCATGTCAGTTTCAATCAGTAGATAATGACTGGCTAAAGCACTGTGTTAGGAATGATCTTGAGTTTGATTCTGGACAAAAGTAAAAGTGCTATGGATAATTTGCTGAGTCTTCTATAAGGATAAATAAGAAAGTAGTTTTGTGTATGCAATTCTTTTCCTTATTTGGCTAAGGGGTCACTAGGATTTCTGTTAGTTACAGTCTATAAAGAATATCATACAACAAACTATCATAAGTTCTTTTATTAAAAATGCTTGGTAGTATAGATTGTCTATAAAGCAACTCCTGCATTGAAAGCTATTTACCGACATAGCATCATTCCCTCAATAATGCTGAGACAGAGAGATAATCAGTCTAAATTTGTAATTCTTCTGTTTTATCTTCAGGAGTGAGAACAATTCTTCCCTTAAAATACAAATTCAGGGCCTCCCCGGTGGCGCAGCGGTTGAGCACTCGGTTGCAAAGCTGCCAGCAGCCTCTGCAGCGCTGGTTCGATCCCCGGCTGCTCCCCGGCCACTGGAGGAGGGTCCCACATGGCGCGCAGACCTCTCCTGCCTCCCGCTGCTCCCCTCAGCAGTGTGCTTCGGTCTTTCTGCCTGCTCTGCTCCCCTCTCTGGCTCGGTGAATTCTCTCACCCTCCCACGCTTCTGACTGTACCCAGTGCTTGTATAAATAAATAAATCTTAAAAAAAAAAAAAACAACTTTCTAAAAAATAAAATAAAATAAAATACAAATTCAATAAAACCCAGAAAAGATTATACCAAATAATAGGAGGGAATGTAGTTAATGAAAGTCACTAATAGGAATCATAAATGAGACTCGGGACCTTAAGACAGTCATGCAAACAGGAAAGTCAAAACAATTTTCTTTCAATATTTGTCTCATGAAGCAATGATAGGCAGGTAAACTACAATCGTTTACCGACATACAATGACTAATAACATCATCTCTTTCAAAAGATAGCTCAAGTGAAAGATGCATTCTGTCCATCTTTTCCTGGTCATTAAAAAAATCACAAAAAATAAAAGTCCCTTTAATATCAACACAAGTATTGATTATCCCTGTAACCACTTACTTCCATGTAACAAGCTACCTATTCCTCAACTAATCAACAGTACTAGAGGAAAAGTCATAAAACTTGAAATTTAGTCCTATCTTTACACGTTCACTGTGGTCTTGATTAATCCATACCCAGTTAAAATTCAATCGCCTCATAACATAAATTAGGGAAGTTGAACTATATTTCTCTTACAGTTGATATAAAAATAAATGAAAATCTTATGATGTGGAGAAGTGGTCATTTGTGTAGCATAAACCCTTGAAGAGGGTCTAGACCAGTTATTGGTTGTCAGCTGTAAGTAGTTGTTATTGGTTTCCTATAATTACTCATTCTTCAGGGTGAATTTTAGCCCTGAGTAAAGAAAGCAAAATCTTATTCTTATATACTACACTTTTGATTGCCTTATTTTTTTTGTCTCAGGTAGTCATAAATCTTAGATTGAATGTACATCAGTAAAGCATAGACAATCACAGCAAATTTGTAAATGGGAGTATTTGCACAAAGATAATGACTTGCCCAAAATCACAGTGATTCAGTGAAGTTAAATGTCGCAAGATTCTTATGTCATAATTATGTTATACACTGAATATTCAAAAGTTTATAAGCATATTCAAATAAAAGCAAATGATATTTAGTTTTTAGATTTAGAGTGGAACCAGAAATATTAGCGCTTACTCAACTCCAGCATTCTACAAAATACCTCAGCCCTACATGATCAATCATACCTTTTTACTACACATAACAAGAAAAGCCTAAAATAAAGAGTTATATAAAAGATTTTTCAGCTATTTCACTTTTAGTCAATGACCACATTCCTAATTTATAAGATCCATGACATAATATACCCTTACATTAACATATTTGTAATTAATAATGAGCTCTCCTAGAAAGAAAATGTATCAGATGTGACAAATCTCTAAGCAATCACTTATTGTTCTAGCCATTATTTTTATAATGAAGATATGTTTTTCCCTTGATTGACTTAAAAATTATCATATGTAAAAATGTTCTGTTTAAATATTGTTTATTCTCTATGCCAACATACGACAATTTTTTTCACATTTCAGTCCAAGAAATGTATTATTTATCTTCAAATAGATGTGTGAATAGATGATTTCAGTTTTTCTTCAATTCTAATTAAAAAAATGCTGTTCATCAATGTATTGATTACATGATATGAGTCATTTTTCAAGTATCTAACTATAATTATTTCAAATCTAAGAAATATTAAAAAAACACTTAAAATCTTTGGTAAGAAAATAATATCTTTGTAAAGTGCACATTTATACAAATGGCTTTGTACAGACAAAATATAATACCTAACAAAGGATAGAAGGTTTATAGGTTTGATTATTACATTTTTAAGTCAAATTTTCTTTTAAAATTTTATTTTTAAATACTATAAAATGAAAATTAAGGGTACATTCTGTCCAGTTTATCTGGCCTCACATAAAACATTTTGGTATCTCCAGGCTTGGTCTGAATGTATGAAACTATCCAAGCAGGATCCATGCTCATAATGTTGAACATACTAACCAGTCAGGATCAAAAAGTGATTTAATGATTGTCTTAAGACTAAGTCAGGAAGAACTGTCCCTTGATTTGCTTTCCTACAATGTTTTTAGAGGGCTAGATCTCAGTTGCAACTTGGCCTCTGAGAGGCATGATCTGCCTCAGGCAGGTTAATTAAGAAACCTTCCTAATAATTGCAGCACAAGTCCAATTCACCTGCCGCTGCTATTTCTCCAGAACTTCAACTGAAATAAATGTATCAAGTTAAGAATTTTACATATGCTGTGATTTAAATAGCTTTATAAATATAACAAAATAATATAATGAGTATAATACTTCACATAGAAAAGGAAGAAAAATACCTAATGAATATTGCCAAAAAGGCATTCCCTTTTTGGTGTCAACAGAAATTGAAAGGCACACATGCTTTAGCATTTGTTAAATAATCATCACACTTAGCTTAGCATCTTGTCACACAGAAAGAACTTTCATGAATTAAGATCCCAAATACTAAAGTAACACTTCAAATAACATTTCTTTTATCCTAGTGTATATTCATTACAAAAGGAAAAGAGTAATCATAGCAAAGAGGAATGGCAAGACAAATGAGTATAAAGTCTCATGGATTTACAATGTAGTTATTGAGCTTAGAAAATGTCCAGGCCTTCCTATTATAGTGGACATAAAAGTGCTCATTAATAGAAATAACTCGAATTTCTCTGCCCCAACAACCTAATTCCAGGCTCCCTTCCTTAAGGATATCTACAAATCCTCAAAGAATGTCAATATCATCCACTCCTGACTTCCATTTGGGAACCCTTCTTCATTATAGAATAAAGATACATCACTGTTCCTGATGGTGGTGACCTCAGGGAAAAGACTATAGGAATGAGGGTCATAGCAGCACTGTACTCACTACAGTCTTCCCAAGCCAAAATCTTACTGACAGTGATAGTAAAAATGGAGCCTTTCTTTTCCCCATTCTAAGAGAACTTGTTTCAGCCAAGCACCAATAGCACTCATAAAAACAGCTGCTCCAGCACTGCCCCTACTTCTCCTCACCAGGCCAGGAATGACAACATAAAAGATAAGTAGCATGTTGTAATGGCTGACCCAGACTGTCTCCCAGAAGATTTTTGCTAATTGCTCTCCTCTAGCCTCTGCCTAGAGCTCCCAAACAAAGCTCCTTATGATGTGCCCACTTATTCATCACCCATTGATGACATGGCTTAACCACAACAAAAATGACATCTAAATCACACCTAAATCTATATCTAAAAATCTTGTTAGAAGATCTGCAGTGATACCTTGGTCAACAGACAATGCTGACCAAATAAAATTAGTTTTGTTGCAGATGGTATTTAATTATTAATTGTTGGCATGGAATGAGTCCTGACCACTTGTGCAAAATACTGTATGTAGTTTCTATCATTATCCATTTCCAAATGAGAAATTGAGGTTTAGAAAAACTACTAGGTTAAGGTCACACAGTTGACATATGGCAGAGTAAGAATAAAATCATGTCCAGTTGATGCTAAAGTCTGGCACTTAAGCACTAATTTATACCCAGTTATGAGATCAGTGAGGTGTTACAAACAAATGATTGCATGAGGAAAACAGCACGGTAGAAAGCCTAGACCACTGGGAACAATGTGCAGGAGGGACCAGAGGAGGGAGAAATTGATTTTAAAATATAATTAAAAGAGGCAATATTACTTCTACTTCCATTTAGTGTTAAGTCATAAAACTCCAGTCCTAATCTGCAATAATACTTATGTTTTCTCATAGCCCTAAGGTTCCCTGATAAACACACTAAAGCAATTATTGGCATACAAGGATTAAATTTAGGTTTTACTATTACAGTCACAAATATCCACATTGATGATTATCATAAGGAAGTAATAAAAAATGTATATTTATGTAATAAAAATACCACCACCATCAACAAAGAAAAGTACACAGAAATATCTTTAGGTCACTAAATATCTGGTACAATGGCCAAAATAAAATAAACAATACTTGGTGCAGGTTAAGATGCAGAGTAACTGGAAAACTCATAGGTTGCTGGTAAGAATGAAAAATGCTAGAGATACTAAAATAGTTAAACGTGCAATGGGCATACAACCCAGTAATCCTACTCCTATTTTACCCCAGTGAAATTAAAACCTCTGCTCATACCAAAAAAAAAAAAAAAGCACAACACCCTGTATGCAAATAATATATCACCTTCACTCATAATTGCCAAATGTTAGACATATTCCTTAAATGGAAAATAGATAAATAAAAAGTGGCTCACTCATATGATGAAATACTACTCAGTAATATAAATAAAATAATTTATAATTTCAGTAATATAATAAAATATAAATTCAGTAATATAAATAAAATGCAATGCAGTAATAAAGAGGAACAGACCACTTACTCATACAAGCAATCTCATACGTGCAAAAAAGGAATCTCAAATGCTTTACGCTAAGAAAAATAAGCCAGGCTCAAAAAATTAGAAGGTACACATGATTTCATTCACTTACATGATGTTTTGGGAAAGGCAAAACAGATCAGTGGTACTCAGGTATAAAAGGTGGGGGAGGATTTGACTATAAAGGGATAACATAAGGGAATATTGTAGGAGAGTTTATGAATGTTATCTCTCTCATTTGTAATGATAGCTACGTGATTCAACATGGCTACAAAAATGGACAGACCTATACACCCAAAATGTTAGTTTTATTATCTGTAAATTAGAATAAATTTTAAAATAAAAACACAACAATTTCTCCTACAATTAAGTATAAGGCAAAGCTGAACATTCCCTAAATGTTATAAACCACTGAAACATCATTTCAGAGCACACCATCTACAAACAAGATAATGTAGCAGTATTTAAACCACAAACTAGGCTATAATTTCTCAAAAATTATATATAAGACATAAGAGCATGCTTATTAAAAGCAAAAGTGGTTGGTCCAAATGGTGTTTACCACCTCTGAATAGCTATAAAATGTTTATAGACTTTTCTACTTTTCATGAATAAAGTGGAGTAAATTAATGCAAAGTTACCTTTCTGTGAGAAGCTGTCAAGCTTTGCAATTTTTGGCCAAAAGGGAATTTGTGACTTCTTGTTACGTTAAATTTGGTACTAACTCCTGATGAGCCACCCCAAATGGGCTATTTACTATGATAAAGAATGGTTCTTAACAAGAAAAAAAGAGGTGGAATAGGAAGATAACTGTTGGGATTTTAACACACTCTCTGAAATACTCTGACACACTCTACGAGAGAAAATAATTCAATAGCAAACAGAAATCAGATTCAAAATTCCATTTCCTAAAAAAGATTATTAAAAACAAATGCAATTTAATTCACCAAACATGCATCAAGCATTCACTAAATGCCAAGCACAGTGCCAGGCTCTAGGTAAAAAGGTTAAAAAAAAAACAGTATTTGTCTTTAAAGAACACACCAACTAAAATCTACTTGAAGATGATGTCACAATATGAAAGAATAACGAGATGTTACAAGCCTCTCCCCTGAGAGAAATCAACTATTAACCATAAGAATTCTCACCAGCTCATCACCTACACCACTGGACTGACCCACAGCACTAGGTGGTGGGAAGGGTGAGGGGAAGGGATTTGCTGCCAAGGCTGCAGCCATTCCTATCAGTTAAACGTGATGGAGAGAGCCACAGGCCTTGTCTCACCTAGATGGCACAGGTGACATCTGCTCTGATGGTTCATACGGTGCTGCTTGCTGACTGAGCCCTGGGGCCTGGTAGCGAGTCCTGGAGAGCCTGTGGTGGTTTTATGAATGCAGAGTCTAGTCCCACCTAAGGAACTGAAAGATTCAGGTACTGGGGAGACTCAGTGAAAATTAGATACCCATGGAACTGTCTTGTCAGCTAGGAGTAGGGCCATGCAGTGGCCCTCTCACCTAAGGTAAAAGTCCTGGTATGAGGAACATACTGGAAAACCATTACCTGCTGATAACAGCAGGCAAATAGAGATTATATGCTTAGACAGGCAGGAATAATGAACCCTTCCAGGCAATAGTCCCTGGTTTCTCCTCCCTGGTTTACATTCCTAATTCCATCACCTATACACACATCACCTAGGTACACTTCCTATGTACTTACCCCACCTTTTGTACTCAATGCTAATAAATAGTAGACTGGCTTTGGATTGCGGATACAAATTACTTCCTGTGTAGCCCCTCTAGACTTCTCATTGTTCCACATGGACTTTGAGTAATATTTCCCTCATCCCACACCGCTTCAAACACTGCTGCCCTTCAAGATAACATGTAGCCATTATGGAAAGCAGCATGTAGATTGCTCAAAAAATTAAAAAAGAAACACTCTATGATTCAATGGTTTCATTCCAGGCATTTATTAAAAGAATATGAAAACACTAATTCAAATAGTTATATTATATTCCCATGCTCACCACAGCATTTTTCACAATAGCCAAGTGTTGGAAATAACCATAGTGCCCAATGAGAGATGATTAAATAAAGAAAGTGTGGTATATATACATAATGGAATATTACTCAACTTAAAAAAAAAAAAAGATGAAATCCCAAAGGTGTTATGCTTAGTGAAGTATATCAGACAAAAAAACACAAATACCCAGAGCATTCACTCATATGTGGTACATACAAAATAAATAAATGTATTAAACAAAACAAAGGCACTTTTAGACTTTAAGAACAAAATAGTGGTCACCAGAAGGGAAAGGGAAAAAGAAGTGGGTCAACTATACAGTGATGGATGGAAACTAGATTTCTGGTGGTAAACATAATACTACTATATGCAGTTATTGATTTAAAAGACTGTACACATGAAACCTATATAATTTTATTAACCAATATTACTTCAATTAAAAATAAGGTCCCGGGCCTCCCCTGGTGGTGCAGCAGTTGAGCGCTAAGCTGCGAAGCTGCCTGCAGACTCTGCAGCGCCAGTTTGAAACCCAACCAACCGCAAGGGTCCACATGGTGCACAGACCTCTCCAGCCGCGCCCGCTGCTCCCCTCAGCAGTGTATTTCATCAGTCTGCCTGTTCTGTTCCCTGCTCTGGCTCTGGTGAATTCTCGCACCCTTCTGTGCTTCTGACTGTACCCAGTGCTTGTATAAATAAATAAATCTTTAAAAATAAAATAAAATAAGGTCCCCAAGGTTTTCTATTGTGCAGGTAGAGTGACAACTACTGGGTTGCAAACAAGAGAGAAGTCCCTAAGCTTTAATTTATGTTTCAGTCCCTAAACATTTTTTTAAAGATTTATTTATTTACACAAGAACCGGGTGCAGGCCAGATGTGCAGGAGGGTGAGAGGATTCACCAGAGACAGAGCAGGGAACAGAACAGGCAGACTGACCGAAATACACTGCTAAGGGAAGCAGCGGGCAAGACAGGAGAGGTCTGCCGCGCCATGTGGTTATCTCCTTGGCAGGCTGGGCTCAAACCCGCACTGCAGAGGCTGCAAACAGCTCCACAGTGCTGTGCTCAACTGCCTGCACCACCAGGGAGGCCCTCAGTCCCTAAACATTTAACAATTTATTTTTGTCTTTAAAAAATAGCATTGAACCCATCCTGTTATGCAAGTTGCATATTCTGAAAGAAGTTATTATTTAATAGCTAAATTTGGTATTTACCTATAATGCCTCACTTGACAAGTAAATCATCCTTACATCAACTGAGAATTGTTCTAAAGAACTGAGAAAATAAGACACATACTTTATTTACTAAAGTCAATAATATAAATATATGCCAAATATAAAATGACCTGGATGATGAATAAACTTTACACTGCTTGAGGTCAGATTTTACGTATTTTTAATATTTCTAACATCAAGAACAGCATATGAAAGTCAATAAATGCTTTTTAAATACAAGTGTGAACTAATGAATAATATAAATAATTTTTACAGGCATTTATTAAGAGTACCGCTGACAAAATCTGAAGTGTAGGGGAAGGTATTTTGCTTGGAAAAGCTGTCTTAGCCAGTTGCATATCAATGAGGCCACTAAAATTAACCTATAATGAAGTATATCTGGACTCAGCTTTTTTGAAGGATAAATTAAGCAGCACCTGTGTTTCTAGTTCAATATTTGACTAGTAACCCACCTTGCCCCTAAATATCCTGCATTCTTGTTACAGTAACAGTTAACAACAGGGTAGCAGTATGAGGAAAATTTCACCATTATTAAGAATATTACAAATGTCTTATTTTCTGAGTATTATACAATACCTGTTTAAAAGCTACTGAATCCATATTATAAAATAAAGAAAAAGACATGCTCTACCATGCTAGATGGGCAGTGGGTCTGGGAGATAAATGGACCAAGTGCCTATATAGCACTTTACATTCTCCAAAACAGTCCTACAAATTTGCTGCAGAACTTAGACTAAGGAAAATTTATTGCTGAGTTTATTATTTTTTAATATCCCTTTTCTGAGCATCTAGCAACTAAAGTGATAAGCACCTTCAAATTTGCAAGGATAAATGCTGCAAATATTTAAGCTGAATTACCGATTTGTATGTCTGAAGTTTGAATTATTCATTGACATTTTTTATTTTTTAAAGAGAAGAATAAACAAAACTACAAAGGAGGTACTAAAAAAATCTTATCGTTATAGATTTAAAGGCTTTCAAGATGGTAGAAAGCCAAAAGGCCCCTTCAGCAATAAACAATAGACTTATTCTATAATCTAATTAATATTCACCAACTACGTTACTTATGGAACAAAATAATACATCTAGGGACTGCAACTGCATACATGCAAAAGTAAGCATATTAATGAGTGGAAAATCTTACAAAATGAGGCTAGGAAAAGCATACACAGGAAAAAAATCAGTTCTTCAAAATTATAGTCAAATGTTGAGAACAATGGATAAGTACCCTGTAATTGCTGGTTTTATAATAAAACAAATTAGGTTAATAATGTGAGCTTTCTATGAGACTACTACTAATAACAACCTAGGCTATCAATTTTTTACTTGAAATGGAATGAAGTTCTTCCTATGTCAATGTGCAAAATAATTATGCAAGCCCATACAAATTTCTGGACCCATAAACTTGCCAATTTAATTAATTTAAATTCCAAATTAATTTCCAGTTATTCTCCAAATAATAGCTTAAGACTGGCACTGATTTATTTATTTTTGTTTCCTTATTAACAATAACACAGATTTTCAATAATACCAAAATAGGTCATGCCAATGGGTATGTAAGAAGAAATCAGAACCTCTACTTGAATTTTTTATCAAAAAATAGAAAGAAATGAAGCTTCACTGATATTTAACAAGTTACAATGGCCCCTTCATATTTTTACTTCAACTACAAACAAGACAGATTACATGAGATATATGGAAGGAATGTGGGAGGAGATAGTGGTGAAATCTTCACTCATCCCTTGACTATCAACACACTGCAACCTCAGAAAGTAAATTTACTGATTATATTACCTAGTTCATCTAAACTAACTACAAAATACAAACCTAAAAATATTCTTGCAAAGAAACACTAGATTGACAAATAGACTAATAATATAAGCACAAGAAATTATGGAACCAATATTTTTCCTATTATGAGATCTTCATCACGTATGATTTAATCACATCAGATAAGAGATCAAGCCAAAAAAAATTATGTTACTAAAATATGGATTTTCAACAACCAGTCAGTGGTAAAGACCTCCTTGAGTAAATGGACTACATGGAGATATTGTGTTCTAGCAATACAATGCTACTGCAATTAGAAAACAATTTCAAATGTTATTTACTTCATTTCTATTCCATTCTTAACATATTCTGTACAGTATATATTCTGTATTAGTTCATTAGTATGCATACATATTTTTTTAATTACAGCAAATATCCTTTTTTTTAAGATTTATTTATTTATGGATACAAGAGCTGAGGTACAGGCCAGAGGTGTGGGGGATGAGAGGATTCATCAGAGACAGAGTGGGGAATAGAACAGGCAGACTGACAGAAGTACACTGCTGAGGGGAGCAGCGGGCAAGGCAGGAGAGGTCTGCTGTGCCATGTGAATAGATCCCCGGCCAGCCTGGGATCGAACTCGTGCTACAAAGGCTGCAGATAGCTTCATAGTGCTGTGCTTAACCCCTTGTGCCACCAGGGAAGCCCAGTATGTGTACCTATTTTATAGTTAAAGGAAAATTCAAGACTTTCTTATTCTCCAAGTCACATTACCCTTCTCTCAATCTCTACATCCTCATCTACTGGAATTAGACAGCCCTAACATTCTAAATGCCCCTGCCCACAGTATTTACAGCCTTACACCTTTGGAAAACATCAAGAATAACTCCATAAAGCTCTTTGTCACCACAGAAAAGCCAACATATCTGGGTAGTCTTTCACTACTAGCTCTCTTGGGTACAAGTGTCCCTTATCAGTGAAAATAATTCTACCTTCTTACCCCAAACACAAGTTCAGGATCCATTATATTACACTCTTTGGAAGTGGTTAAATTCCTCATATTCTATCTTCCAAATATCATCTTCACCTTTTTTGCTGTAATTAAAACTCAGCTAGAAAAAGAGTGATGTCAGCAAAATGATTGCATTGAAACTTCTAGACCTATTCCTTCTAAGGAACATCAATTTGATCTATGAATGGCAATATCTTCATTGTAACTAAAGATTCTAAGTGAGTATATATACAGATCCTGAGTGAAGCATACAAATAAGAAGACACATCAAGGATGGTAGGGAATAAAGATTCATACTACTCCATCACCCATCCCTCAAGTCCAGTGTGGCCTAGGAAGAAACACGCTCACCATGAAAGGAAGAGAATGAAGTGACCCCCATTCTCCCAGATGTGAGATGGTATCTCATTGTGGTTTTGATATGCATTTCCCTGCTAAGTGATGATGACCATATTTTCACGTGCCAGTTCATCATCTGTGTATCCTCCTTGCAGGAGTGCGTATTTAGCACTTAGGGTTTTGATTGGGTTGTTTTCTTTCTGTTAATATGTATGAGTTCTTTGTGTATCTTGTCTATCAACACTCTCTTGGATATATGATATGCAAATATTTTCTCCCATACAGTAGGGTATCTTTTTGTTTTAGTATAGTTTCTTTAGTATGCAGAGCATTTTAATTTGATATAGTCCCAATTTTTTATCTTCTGTTTTCCTTGCTGTTGGAGACAAATACAGAAAGATATCTTTGAAATCTATGTTGTAATGTGTTTTGTCTGTTTCCTTTAATCTATTGCATGGAATCAGGTCTACAGCCAAGTCTTTTATCCATTTTGAGTTAATTTTTATGTATTATGTGAGATTGTGGTCTAGTTTCATTCTTTTGAATGTGGCTGTGGAGTTTTTCCAACTCCATATATTGAAGAGACTTTCCTTTCTCCAATGCATATTCTTTTTTTTTTTTTTAATTTATTTATTTATTTATTTATTTATTTTAATAAATTTTATTGTTATATTCCCCATACAATTGCAGCCCCCCCATTCTGACCCCAATCCCTCCCCTCCCACCCCCACCCCCCTAAAAGTGTCTCTGGTTCATAGTTTTTTGTTGATTTTGATTTTCACTTTCTTATAGTTATTCATTTTCCTGGTCCCTTATTTAAGTTTTCTAGATTCCTGCTATGAGTGAGACCATCCGGTATTTTTCTTTTTCTTTTTGGCTTATTTCGCTGAGCATGATCCCTTCCAGCGCCATCCATGTTGCTGCAAATAGCATGTGTTTATCTTTTTTGAATGCTGAGTAATAAACCATGGTATATATGTACCACATCTTCTTGATCCAGTCATCTATTTTTGGGCATTTGGGTTGTTTCCAAAGCTTAGCTATTGTAAACAGTGCTGCTATAAACATAGGGGTGCAGGTGTTCTTTGGAATTGATGTTTCTGTGTCCTTTGGGTAAATACCTAGGAGTGGAATTGCTGGATCATATGGAAGCTCTATGTTTAGTAGGTCCAGAAATCTCCATACAGCTTTCCACAGTGGTTGGACCAGTTTGCACTCCCACCAACAGTGCAGAAGAGTTCCTTTTTCTCCACACCCTCGCCAACATTTGTTGTTGCTAGTTTTTTTAATATGTGCCATTCTCACTGGTGTAAGATGGTATCTCATGGTAGTTTTGATTTGCATTTCCCTGATGACAAGTGATGTTGAACATTTTTTCATATGCCTGTTGGCCATTTGCATTTCCTCTTCAGAGAAGTTTCTTTTAAGCTCTTCTGCCCATTTTTTGACTGGATTATTTTCTTTGTTGTTGTTGAGTCTCATCAGCTCTTTGCATATTTTTGTGATCAGTCCTTTATCATTAGTGTTGGGTGCAAAAATGTTCTCCCAGTTGGTGGGGTTTCTCTTTGTTTTTGTTATTGTCTCTTTTGCTGTGCAAAAGCTCTTTAATTTGATGTAGTCCCAGCTGTTTATCTTTGCCTTCACTATCACTGCTTTGGGTGATGTGTCTGTAAAGATGTCTTTGATGTGCAAATCACGTAGTGTTTCGCCTATATTTCCTTCTATATATTTTATGGTTTCAGGTCTTATGTCTAGTTCTTTAATCCATTTTGAGTTGATTTTTGTGTATGGTGTGAGGTGGTGGTCAAGCTTCATTCTTTTGCATGTAGCGACCCAGTTTTCCCAGCACCATTTATTGAACAAACTTTCTTTGCTCCAATGCATATTCTGTGCTCCTTTGTCAAAGATTAGTTGACCATAAATCTGTGGGTTTATTTCTGGATTTTCTATTCGATTCCATTGGTCTGTATGTCTGTTCTTGTTCCAATACCATGCAGTTTTGATGATTATGGCTTTGTAGTATAGTTTGAAGTCTGGGAGTCTGATGCCTCCATTCCCTTCTTTTTTTTTCAGGAGAGCTTTGGCTATTCGGGGTTTTTGGTGATTCCATATGAATCCCTTGAAATTCTGGGGATACAAGGAACATACCTCAACATCATAAAGGCCATCTATGACAAGCCAACAGCCAGTATCATTCTCAATGGTGAAAAGCTGAAAGCAATTCCATTAAGATCTGGAACAAGACAAGGATGTCCGCTCTCACCATTGCTTTTCAATATAATACTGGAAGTCCTAGCCAGGGCAATAAGACAAGAGAAAGACATCCAAGGAATCCAAATAGGAAAAGAAGAAGTCAAACTATCACTATTTGCAGACGATATGATATTATACATAGAGAACCCCAAAAACTCCACAGAAAAGCTAATTCAACTCATCAATCAGTTCAGTAAAGTGGCAGGATACAAAATCAACACGCAAAAGTCAGTAGCCTTCCTATACACAAACAATAAATCTGAAGAAGAAGAAATCAAAAAGACCATCCCTTTTGTTATTGAAACAAAAAAAATCAAATATTTGGGAATAAATCTAACAAAAGAGGTAAAGGACCTATACAAAGAAAACTATAAAACACTGTTAAAAGAAATAGAAGAAGACACAAAGAAATGGAGAGACATCCCCTGCTCATGGATTGGAAGAATAAACATTATTAAAATGGCCATCCTACCAAAAGCAATATACAGATTCAATGCTATTCCAATCAAAATTTCAATGTCATTCTTCAAAGAAATAGAACAATTATTGATGAAATCCAATGCATATTCTTAGCTCCTTTGTCACAGATTAACTGACCATACAGGTGTGGGTTTACTTATGATCTCTCAATTCCATTGGTCTATACATCTGTACTAAAATAGTTCCTGCACCATACTATTTTCATTACTATAGTTCTGTAGTATACTTTGAAGTCTTATATTCATTCTTCTTTTTTCTCAGGATTGTTTGACTTTTGGGAGACTTTTGTGGTTCCACAGGATTTTCAGTAATGTTTGAGGTGAAAGTCATGATTTTCTACACATTGTCTTCTTCACCGGGGTCCTGTCCTCCTGGCTCACCCCAGCACTTTTGCAGGTCTCTCCCCATGGTTAGGTCCACACTAAGTAATTCTGCTATCCCTGGGACCACCCTATTATGTGAGCAAGGTATGAGCCATGTTTCTCTCCTCTCTCCCTCCTCACCTTTGTTGTTTAGAATTGAATTTTCTTTGTGTCCCTTTTGTTTGTGGTTATCATTGGTCTCAAATGTCCTGGAGGTACTATAGTTTCACCTCAAGTCACAGGGTCCTTTGAGTACAGTATCTTCCTGGACTATTTCATATTATTCTTCTGGGAACAAAGAGGGAACCTCTTTTGATTTTACCTAGAATGCTTTTGGCTAATAAAAGAAGAAACAAATGGCAGCTTATTTTCCTGAAATCAGATTTCAAAAGGTGGCCACCAAATGTTGAACAACATCAAGGACTCATGACCTCAAGCTTTCAGGGTGGCTACTAGAGCTATGGATATTACCCTCACATTCAAGAAAGAAGGTAGGGATGGGGAAGAAAGCAGTACCACTAACCATAGTTATATCTTTTAATCGGAAAAGAAAGCCCCAAAAACTCAGTGGGCAGATTTACCTTCAAGGGAGTTTGCAAAAATCACTTGGTCCTTCATAGCCTGCAAACAAGGCTGGATAAGTAAGTACTTTCTCAAACTTTGGAGTAATGTCAAAGAAGAAAGGCAGCAGGAGTTGGAAATAGCTCTTAGATTAATCAGTTTATATGCCAATATCCTCTCACACAAGTTGAAATGAATAACAAGTAATAAATAGTGTTCATCTGACAGCTATTGCCTGGCATTTCCTCCTCAATAGAGTTGAAATAACAGATACACATAGAATTAAAACTTAAGTCATACAGTTCACAAGATACTCTGTAGCCAAGTTAAAAAGTTATATTCACTTTTTAATTTCCCACCAGTCACACTATATTATGTTATGGTTAAATATTATGTTAGGGAGTAAACAAAAGAAACTGGTAAAACAAGTACCCCTCTTTCATTATGGAGTGAGAGACAAACTAAAAAGGCTACTGATTAGAAATGTACATAGCAAAAAATCTCAGAAACCCTCTTCAGGGAACACTTGGGAAAACAGTTTAATTACAGAGAAAAATCTCGGTTGTTGGCAGGAAAAGTTATTCCTGACTAAGCTATTGGAGTCCTTCAGCGATATTACAGCCTTGATAATGGAAATTCAATATATGTCAAAGCTTAGAGATATGTTAGAGCCCACAGGTATGAAGCTTTTTGAATTTGTACGAAGCCGTCCCAGACTGTGGTATAAATTCAAGACTCTGACTTATATTTAAAATGAAAAAGGCATGTTTGCAATCCAGTGCATAGTTAAAAGAGTCCAATTCCTCTAGAGAAGCACATATCATAACCAGTGTAATATATTTTAATTTAGATTTCTGTTTGGTATATAAACAATTAGGCCCCTACTGAACTTTATATAACCCCAGTAGATGTAATATATTCAGATATTCAAATGGATCTAAAAGATCCAACCAGTGAGATTGCTATTTAAGAGAAAAACTTTGTGAACTAGAAAGTAAAATGTGTGTATAGCAGAAAGTAGGGTGAGGGGGACAATGCATATTAAGAAGGAGAGAATAGAAGCCAGCAAGAGAGAAATTCGTCAGAATAAGAAAGAATTTTAACTAGTTGAAGTCTGTCAGATCTTTTCAGTTTTCAGCACATCTACAGGGAAATGCTTTAGTTAATTTGATAATATAAACTTAATGTGCTCATCTTAATAATTTCCAAATAAAATTTTCTTTAGACTGATATTATGCAAATGGATAAAGTATAGGTTCTGGAAAATTTAGAAAAAAATATCTTCAAATTTTTGAGGATTGCTGAAATTTGAGACTCTGATTTGTAGGTGCAAACTACTTTCTTTCTGCAAAATGGCTTATTTTATATATCAGTTTAAGTTCTTTAAAATGTATTTTGTTCTATGATAATAAATTAGAAAAAAGCGCAATTGATTTGGAGCATTTTGAACTAGGTAACTGAGCAATAATGAGATGTATATAAGATAATGGGCACATAATGCATTCTGTTGCCTTTCATTGTATTCTGTTGTCATTTGTCCACATTATCCACTATGCTGATAATGCAAAACTTCTTTACTAAACTTCTGCACCTAATTATGCATCAAACATTTAAAAGAAACCTAAAAGGTATGTCTGGGGTTTCTAAATAAGATTTGAATTTTTGTGAGAAACACTACATACACTTTTTAATATATTTCAAGTATTTAAATTGTAGTATGTTATATAAATTCACTATTAACATAATTCTGTTCTATTCTAATTTCTATTAATGTTTAACAACAGTCAAAGGCTACATTGTATAGTAAAAGCAACATAAATCTTGGAGTTGGAACACTTATGTTTTAGTTCTAGTTCCAAGTTTGTACATGTCACTTAAAATCATTGTGCCTTAATTTCTTCCTCTGAAAAATGAAGATGATAAAGCCTGTCTATCTAATTCCCAAGCGGTCAGTGTTGATAATTATTTGCCATGATCCTCATAAAAGGATTGAAAAATTGAAAGACATTAGGTAAGATACTAATATGAGTAACTGTTAATATGAATAATAACACAAATAAAAATACGACAGGTGGGGGAAAAAGAAAATAATATTAGAAAAAAACAGGTAAGGGCCTTCCCTTGTGGCACAGGTAGTTGAGCGCCGCGCTGTGAAGCTGTCCGCAGCCTCTGCATCCCCGGTTCGATCCCATCCGGCCAGTGAGGGTCCCACATGGCGCAGCAGACCTCTCCTGTCTTGCCCACTGCTCCCCTCAGCAGTGCATTTCGTCAGTCTGCCTGCTCTGTTCCCCGCTCTGTCTCTGGTGAATCCTCTCACCCTCCCATAAATCTGGCCTGTACCCCAGTTCTTGTATAAATAAATAAATAAATCTTTTTTAAAAAGAAAAGAAAAAAACAGGTAAACATGATGAATAGCAATATGTTCCTTTTCCCAAAGTATAGCAGGCAACAAGTGCAGACTGTAAAGGCTCTTAGGCACTTTTCGTTATTAGGGTCAATATGCGCAGGTCCAAACTTAACACAAGACACGTAATTAAAATAAGAAACCCAAGATTCTGGAGTAAAATGAGATTAAAAAATCTAATTTTTTTACTGAGTTCTTGACCTGTCTACTTTTTATTTTTTAATTGTATTTTTTTTTAATGGAGAAACACTGGTTTACAACATTATATTTGATTTAGGGGTATAGATTCATACCTCTTTAGACATATGCTACTGCACCACATGACTAAGGCACCCATAGTCCTCCACTGCAAGCCACTAGACAGACCCATCTCACTTTTACTTGTACCCCGAACTTCCCCCTCTGGTAGCCTCAATTCTGCAGTCATTTTCTATGGTCTGTTTTGATTTTGTTTTTTCTGTTATTTTATTTTGTTTCTTTCTATTACACATATGAGTGAAATCATCCAGTATTTATCTTGCTCCTGATTTATTTCATTTAGCACAATCTCTCTTTCCATTCCATTCAATTTTTTTTTTTTTGCAAGTGACAAGATTTCATTTGCCCTTGTCAACTTTAGATATCACGGTAAGGTCGACCTTTAAAATGTGTTTTTGGGGGACTCCCCGGTGGCGCAGCGGTTGAGTGATCAGTTGTGAGGCTGCCCTCAGCCTCTGCAGCGCCGGTTCAATCCCTGGCCCCCGGGCGAGGGTCCCACATGGCATGACAGACCTCTCCTGCCGCCCGCTGCTCCCCTCAGCAGTGTACTTCGTCAGTCTGCCTGCGCTGCTCTCCCATCTGGCTCTGGTGAATTCTCTTACCCTCCCGCGCTTCTCACTGTACCTAGTCCTTGTATAAATAAACAAATAAATCTTTAAAAAAAAATGTGTTTTGGGGACATTCCCTCTTCCTCAATATTTTGGAAGAGTTGAGAAAGACAGGTATCAGTTCATCTTTGAAGGTTTGGTAGAACTCACTAGTCAAACTGTCTAATCCTGACTTTTGATTTGGGGAAGAATTTTATTTTCAATATCCTTGCTACAATTAGTCTGTTCAATATTTCTGTTTCTTCCTGATTAAATCTTGAAAGGTTGTATGCTTATTAGAATGTGTCCATTTCTTCCAGGTCATCCAATTTATTGGCATAAAATGTTCATGGTAGTCTTTTATAATCTTCGGTATTATCCGATCCTCTGGTAATTTCTCTTCTTTAATTTATTAATCCATTAGTATTTTCCTGTGTTTTCTTAGTGAGCCTAGCAAAAAGTTTGTCTACTTTGTTTATCTTTTCAATGTACCAGCTCTTGGTTTCATTGATTTTGATGTATTACTAATGTAATCCATTAGTATTTTCCTGTGTTTTCTTAGTGAGCCTAGCAAAAAGTTTATCTACTTTGTTTATCTTTTCAATGTACCAGCTCTTGGTTTCATTGATTTTGATGTTGTTGTCTTTATTTTTGTTTTGCTTATTTCTGTTCTACTTTTTAGCATTCCCTTCTTTCAAGTGGCTTTTGGTTTCATTTGTTCTTATTTTTCTATTTCTTTAAAGTATAAGGTTAGAATATTTATTTGAACTCTTACTTTCCTCTTGACATACCATATATGGTGATATAATTCCCTCATAGTATTGCTTTTGCTGCACCCCATAGATTCTGGTAGCTTGTGCCTTCATTTTTGTTTGTCTTCAGGTATTTTTTTTTTAATTTCTCCCTTGATCTCATTAATCCAACAGCTATTCAGTAACATGTTGTTTAGCCTCAATTTATTTAAGAATGTTCACCTTTTTTGTTGTTGATGTCTAGTTTAATATTATTGTGATCAGAGAAGATACTTGATATGATTTCAATGTTCATGACTGTTATTATTAACAATGTTATTATCATTAATTTTGTGACCCAACATGTGGTATATCCTGGAGAATGTGCCATGTATACTAGAGAAGAATGTTATTTAGTTTTTGGGGGACTGGGTGTACATTGCCATATAAATATATATTAAGTCTATCTATTCTAGTACCCCATTTAAGGTTGCTGTTTCCTTGTTGATTTTCTACCTAATTGATACATCTATCCATTTATATAAGCAATGGAGGTTGGAGTGAGTCCCCTACTACTGTGTTGCTCTCAATGTCTGGTTTAAGGATTTTTAATAGTTGCCTTGTATATTTTGATGCTCCTTCATAACAGTTGGAGTGTTATGTCCTCCTGATGTATTGATCTCTAAAGTTTTATAATATCCATCCCTTTCTCTTATGGCCATTTTTATCTAAAAGTGCATTTCATCTGAAATACATATGGATGCCCTTGCCTCTTTTAGGGTCTTATTTCTCAGTAGGATTGTTTTCCAACCACTTACTGTGAGGCTGTGACTATCTTTGGAGCTCAGACAGCAGAGTGCCAGAGCTTCTCTGGAGACAGCAGAAAGTTGTGTTTTGTTTTCTTATCCAACCGGCCACTCTCTGCCTTTTGGTTGATGAGTTCAGTCCATTTACATTTACAGTGATTATTCATATATGAGGATTTTCTATTGCCATTTTGTCTTCAGTTCTGTGTTTCTATCTATTTCTACATTCAATTTTTTGTGGACTTTCTCCTCTTCAACTTAAATGAGTATTCTTTTCAATACTTTATGTAGGGATGGCCTCATATGGCAAATTCTTTCAGCTTTTGCTTGTCCTGGAAGATCTTTATTTCTCCTTCATATCTGAAATAGAATCTTATAGGATATAGCATTCTTAAATGGCAGCTTGTTGGCGCCTTACCTCGTGGCATCAGGATACTTCCCCCTTCCGTGATTGGCTGTGCTCCTTTCGGCCCAGTGCGCATGACGACCTCCGGCGCACCAAATAAGGGCATGTGCCCTTCCGGAATTAGCTTCTTTTGGCCCAGTGCGCATGACGGCCTCCGGCGCACCAAATAAGGTTATGTGTTTGATCATTGGCTAGGCACTGTTGGCCTGCTTCTTCCGCTTCCGGTCCCCAGCTATAAAGCCCTGCCGAAACCGAAAGTAAAAGAGAACTGCGATAGCTGAACGAAGAGTGTACGTGTCTCCCTCCGTGGTGTACCCCTGTTCTTCAGGTCGCTGCTCTCCCCTCGAGAACCTCGTTGACCAGTCCGCGGGCTCGGGCAGCAGCTTTTATCTTTGAATATTTTGATTACATCTTTCTATTCTGAGCAACACAGTAAGTCTTGTTAATATCAGTTACCATGTATAGAAATATTTTTCTTGTGGTAAGAATTTTTAATATCTAATCTCTTAGCAACACTCAAATATGTAAAGTAGTATTACTAACTATAGTCATCATGCTGTAGATTATATCCTCAAGACATTTAGTTTATAACTGGGAGCTTATAAATTGATCCCCTGTACCCATTTTGTCTGCCCCACCCCATCCACCTCTGGCAACTAGTTCTGTGGTCTTTGAACATTGTTTCATGTTGTTGTGTTTATATTTTAGATTCCACATAAACTGAAATCATATGGCGTTTTGCCTTTCTCTGATTTATTTTACTTAGTTTAATGCCCTGAAGGGCCATCCACACTGACACAAATGGCAAGATTTCATTCCTTTGTGTGGGCAAATCATATATATATATATATATATATATATATATATATATATATATAGGGTTACATTAAAGCTAATTCAAGAGATAGTCAATAAATTAGTACCTAAAATATTGTACATTTGGGAGGGATGAATATATGTCATAACCACTAGCATGCTCATGAAATACTGAAAGATCAATATATTTTATAACTATAAGATAAAATGTAATTTATTCAAGTGCTAAATGAATATATATATACATTTCATCCACCGATATTTCAACATTTACTGATAAGTTCTAAGGACAATCAGGATGATGAAGAGCATTTTAGAATATATAAGAGAAACTTCATGTCGAAGTAGACTTCATATAGAAGTCTTAGAGAATGCTATGATTTGTAGGGTGGGAAAACAAGTACAGTAACAAAAGCCAATTACTCATACACAATCTTGAAGGAAAATCTTTAAGAGGCTAATTCCAAGTTCACTTTTTCATTTTTCCTTGTAACTTTTTAGGGACTCAAAGCAGCTAGCAGAGGTCACTAAGAAGAATCACCAATAACTAGAATCCTAACACTTTAGGGAATTGGGGTATCAAAAAACAAATACATTGACCTGAACTTAAGACTCAATTACCAAGGTTCTGTGAGTGTCTCTTCTATATTTACCTACTTCCCAGAACACACACAATTTTATGAAGCAATTAATTCCCACTCTATTTCAGAATATTTCACAGATAGGAATTGAAGTATACCAAGAATTGTAAGTATGTAGATAAATATTTCAATTTCCTGTCTATAAAAACAGAAAATCCAAGAGGAAATGTCAGCATAACACAACATATAATTTTTATATTTCAAACCTAGGCAAGCTGTAAGGAGACTAAAATTCAGAGCTTCTTAGGTCACAAAGCAATTTAAAAGCAGAACCTGGTCAAGAAATTCAATCTGCTGCTTCTTAAGATCTTTCTAGTATGCATTGACTGTCTCTTATACTCTAATCCAAAGAACTCTATTTTGTGCCTTACAGAAAGAACTAAATGCTTTGTTTCACAGCCTTTTAGGAAAAAAAAGTTTAATAATCTCCTTTTCGCTTTCTCTGTGTATTGTAATTCTTTCCAATAAATCAAGGTCAACATAGCTACTTTATGTAGCTTTAAAACTTGTAAGAGGTTAATTGGAAGATCTAACATAAATCTTTAGCTAAACATACCATTCCATCCAAACACCACCATTCTCTTCCTTGCTAGCTTTCATGAAAACTGCATTTTCATTTCTGTTATCTATGCACCCTCTGCTTGCAGAGAGCTCTGCTTATGCAGAAGATACATATGGAAATTCTACATGGTCACTATTCCATCAAAGCACTTTCAAAGGAGAAACTGCAAGCATTGGGTGCTCTCTAAAATTGAAAACTCATTCAGAATTGGCATTGCTGGTCCCTCTTGACGTATGAAACTCTGTCCACCAATCATTGACTTAGTGCCATGTTTTCTTTTTTCTTCTTTTTTTTGCCATTTCTTTTGGAATTTATTAAAATAATATTTATCCAGCTGTGAGCTTATCCATCATATTTATATTTTCAGTGGAAGTTCTTTGGTTACTACTTTAATAGATAAAATTATTGTGTTAGTTTACTTAAATAATCCATGCCCAATGACAGTTCATTAAAAAGTCTTTGTCTACAGAAGTTGCTCCATTAACAGTTTATCAGAAGCTAATATTAATTTTCTTCATATCAACTTTTCAGTTGAAACTTAATGTAGTTAGAGATGGTTTTTGCCAGCTATGTAAGATTCTAAGCTTAACAACATGTTTCCTCTAGTTAATTTTTGAAATTACTACTAAACAGTAAAATAATTTCCATAATCAAAAGTTCCCAATCAATAAGACCCCAAAGCACTGAATCCTGTTGGTTGTAATACCCAGAGGACACACTATAAAAAATTTAATGAAACTGCAATTATTTTTATCAAGTAATCCTTTAATTTTCATGAATGATTTAAATCAATATATAAGAAATACTAATATAAAATAAACAAAAGTAAAATATTAATAATAATAAGTTAAAAATCAGTCAATGAAGGCATGTGATTGAAATTATGCCAGAAAATCTTAGCTTGAAAGAACTACTGTAGTTAAGCTCAAAGACTAGCCAGGAGCTTCCTAGCTACCATGGCTACCAAATGCTGAAAGTGGAACCATTCTTTATTATACATGCATTTATATATATGTGTCCCCACAAGGCAATAGTGTGATGTAACCACAAAAGTATGAATTTTTGAGTCTTGAAATAGTTTTCCTTACATAGCCTAATATTACATTTATAATAAATTTAACTTCTCTTATTAAAATCAATTGTTCTTAATTTTTAATGTACTGCATAATTTGTTGAAAATATGTTTCTAAGCAGAAAGTATAATGTGCTCATTTATTTCTTCACTGATTAATTATACACAAAGACTAGGTAAGCTAATTTATCCAGGACCCACTTGAAGCAGCTTTACGTGCATGATGCTATTTAGTCCTCACAGCAGTCCAGGAAAGAAACTAATACCACATCCATGATATGACTGAGGAAACTAAATTCAAAAAGATTAACTCACACTGGTAAGGGGTATATTTGGAATTTAGATTAGATTTGGATTTTGCCTAAGTGCAAATTAATACTTTTAACACTGCATGATGTGGTCTCATAACATACCTGATCCTTTATTTGGACTAAAACTTAAAAGAAAGTATATAATCAGAACCAAACTACGGCCCTTGAATTTTAAGTTGACACTTCTCGTAACCTCACTAACCATACTAGAGCTATGTCAGGTACATCTTGGATTTCATTAACTAATTAACAAAATTTCAACTACATGATCAGTAAGTAGATATGTACCAAATGGCAGCAGCATGCAGAGCATAGAATATAAAGAACAAGGCAAGAAAAATAAATCATCTCTAATATTGAACAGTGACAGTCACTAAAAATCCCAAATACAGGAAATAAAGGCAAAAATTACCTGTAGATTTTTAAACCTTTTTCCTTCCAGGCCACTGAAGAATTTCTGTTCACCTAATGCCATATCAGCTTTCCTGATTAATTTCTAAGTCAGAATTAATGCCCTAATACTAAGGACTGCTAATTGATTCCTTACTGATTTTACCATTAAATTCTACATCATTAAGTTAAATCTATACTTATGTAAGAGTCATTGCTGTTTTACTCCTCATAATTATTTATGTATTTATCATCACTTTGTACCAGAAAGGATATAGAGTGGCTTATAAGGAAACATAAAATATAAATTAGCATCATTAAAAGTTGGTTGAAAGAAAAAATGGAGGGCCTCCCTGGAGGCACAGCGGTTGAGCACTGGGTAGCAAAGCTGCCCAGAGCCTCTGCAGCGCCAGTTCGATCCCAGGCCACTGGGCAAGGGTCCCACATGGCGCGACAGACCTCTCCTGTCTGGCCCACTGCTCCACTCAGCAGTGTACTTCATCAGTCTACCTATGCTGCTCTCCCCTCTGGCTCTGGTGAATTCGCTCATCTCACCCTTCTGTGCTTCTGACTGTACCCAGTGCTTGTGTAAATAAATAAATAATTTTTTTCTTTTAAAGTTTAAAAATTAAATTTTTTTTTTAAATGGAGACAAAATGAGCTACATATCATTGTGGGGGGCCTGAAATTTCCAGTATCCAACTTAAAATAGAAAAACTTATTTAATAGAATTCACAATTCCAAGGGATTTTTTTTTCATTGCTTGGAATTAAATACAGTTATCCATGGCATTAACTTATCTTGGAGATTTCTCCAAACGTGTGATGAAACATAGTACCTGATAATCAACTACATTCTTTATTCACACAAGATATGCAACAATATTTTCATAGATCTAGTTTTTATTGTTCTGGGAATAAAAGAAAAATATTGAGTTATATGTTTATAATCTCTGGTATCCTCTGAGAGAATAGATTGTTGATTGTTTAACAAATTCCCTAGCCCTTCTCCAGCATACAGGCTTCAAAGGTACTGGAAAAGCAGGAAAGCTGAAACTCATCATTCAGGGTAGATTCATCTATTTAATAAAACTCTGAGTGAGAAAGGAACAAGAAGAAATACAGGGAGTCTGTGTGTGCCCGTTAAATAAATAAATAAATAGCTTTCAGGGGCCTTACAGAGGAATGGGAAAGGGACATTCAGTAGCTGTTGCATGTGGGGAATCTTGAAAATGAATAAGGAAAAAACTGGGCCTCCCTGGTGGCACAAGGGGTTAAGCACAGCACTATGAAGTGGTCTGCAGCTTCTGCAGTACGAGTTCGATCCCCAGCCCGCCAGGGAGATACCCATGTGGCGCAGCAGACCTCTCCTGTCTTGCCCACTGCTCCCCTCCCAACAGTGTTTTCTGTCAATCTGCCTGTTCTGCTCCCCACTCTGTCTCAGTGAATCCTCTCACCCTCTCGCAACTCTGGCCTATACCCCAGTTCTTGTATGTATAAATAAATAAATCTTAAAAAAAAAAAAGAATAAGGAAAAAACTAAGAAAGCTTTACTGTGTGGTATGTAATGATTCCCCTTAGGCTATTTGATAAGATGGACTAGTAAAGATTTAAATTTCTTTTCAATTATGCCACTTTGGTATGTATTTGAATGTGAAATGTTACCAAAAGAGGACCATGAGATGACTGGCTTTATGTAGCTGATATTCTAATGTCCTCAACATAGAATAATAGCATTCCAGGCTTCCTGTAGTTGCAACCATCTGTCCACTGTCTCACAGTGGACGAGAAGTGACTTTTCCATCTGTCCAGAATTCACTTATAAAAGAATGGGACTTTTTAATTTTTTTTTAAATCCCTGAGGTTTTGTTTCAAAAATTACAAAGAGCATAATGGAGAAATCTGAACTCAAATGAGCACATCCACCAAACCTAATTTTTGAAGTAGCTCAAATCTTTCTAGAGAAGCAGAACCTCTCAGTGACTATGTACTGATTTAGTGTAGCGCTTCCAGCCTTCCTCATAATTTTTCATATGATAAAGTTTGCACTGTTACATTTAGATGATGAAAATTTATGTGTGAACTGTTAGAAACACCAGTTTAAAGGAAGAAGGATTCGTATACTAGACTGGACAATTCTCTCACTCCCTACCCTCTCTTCCACCTTCCCCATCCTGTTCTCCAAAACCCAGTGAGCAAGCACAATTTGAACATTCTATGCTTTAGGCAGCAGCACCACCACATTGAGAAGCTTTGTCAAGGAAACATTCCCACAGAGGGTTTGATAGCAGGTGTGGTACCACAGAACTTGGTGGGAACACATTTTGAAAGATCTCAGAAATAACCTGGGGAGTGTTGGCTGGAGAGCAGAAGTTTCACAGTCATGCAGTTGAAGCCTACAGACCCCTGAATTAAGAGTTTTAATATCAGTGTGACCTGCTAGGCTCATTCAGAGCAGTAAGGGAATGACTAAATCATATACAAAATGGAAATAATGTCACCTGGCATGCTTATATCTCCACATTGCTTTGAATATATAAAGAGGAAATGTAGAAAAAGGCCTACCATAATTATAATGTACTCTATAGGGATACAGTAATAATTAACTTCCAAATTTTAAGACATTACTTATAAACTGGGTACAGAATTAACCTGATCATGAATATCTAAATTGCCATGAGCTGCAGGGAATGTGCTTCTAAAAATATATAACAAATTATTTAAAGACTCTGAAATAAAGCACGGGGATTTCTTATTCTTTTTATTCAAACATTGAATTTTGCTTTGTTTATTTATGTCCAGTCCTAGTCTCAACTATTTGCAAATTTTTCTTTGCAGAAATCTTTCCTTACATGGTCTTTATGTCACACACTGGACTCAGGTTCTGAGTCCATTTCCTTCTGTTTTACTAACATGCCATCCCTCCTACCCTCTTCAGATGGAAAAATAAGTCTTCCTCATATACTTTTCATTTAAGATCTGTCTTCAACACTTATTTGAAATATGACAAAGGACTTTATTTAACAGACTGTAACAAAATATCCTAGGAGGGAAATGAGCAAAAGATAGCAAAGATTCGGGAAGATCTTCTTAAAATATTGTGAGAAAAAAAAAACACTTTCTTTAATCCCACTGGTCTTAATAGTGTTCTGAGAAATGTGATGGTAATGATATATGATGGGTTGTATTTATTTATAACTAAAACACTAAAAATGATAAAGGCAGGAAATAGTACCTGTTACTTACCTGATAGATAATAAATACCTAAAGTAATTTGGCCACAATATTCATAGGATTTCTCACATTAATCCCAAGGAAACCACAATTTTCATTTTTGTTCATTCAAGTCTAATCAAAACATTATAACACTCACAAAACTTAAGCATGGTTCAGACTAATTCCAAAATGTTCACACTCCTAACTATCCTCCCTTAAGTTCTCTAAAGATCTAAATGATATACAAGAAGCTCATTTAGCTAAATCAGTATGAAAGATTGGGTTTGCTGTCAAATAACAACTCTTATCAGCACTGTAAAATACAGAAACGCTTTAATAAATTTTATTCATCTAGGTAGCGTGGACATCTGTAAGAGGTATGCTTGCTTTGAAATATGTCCCACAAATTTGAGTGCTACATGGCACCTACATAAAGTTACCTTTTGGTAAAGAAACAGTCATTCTCCAAAATCTTGAAATATTCCTCTACAATATAGGCAAAGGTCATTTTCATTCAGTATGACCCAAGCAGCATTTACATTGTAATATCTATATTAGAATGATGATTCATTCCTCTAGGATGTTAGTCAAATAGGGTTCTGATTACTAATTCAAATAAAAATGTAGGGAGGGAGCATGAAGTATCCATAAAAAATTGTTTACAGCAACTATAGTTATTCAAGTTATTTCTACAGAAAGTCTATCCCCTGGGCCAATGTTTCTTTGGCATTTTTTTTTTATTTCTACATAGCTCAAAAGTGCCTTTCATGCTCAGCAAGCACATAATAGTCAAAGAACTGATAAATTGAAAATGCTATCATAAGAATATAAATCAAAAATTCTATAAAATTTGGCTTATGTGCCCAAACATGTCAAAAATATGATGTACTGTATCAGTTATTCACCATCAACAAAGGAAAGTTGAAAGTGTTATATTTTAATCCTGATTTTTACTCATATAGACTTTCCCCATCATATTTATCTGAATGATACTTATGTACAGCCTTTCCCCAATACGTATTTTTACTAAAACATAAAAAAATAGCGGTTTAACTTCACATCTAAAACACTTGTCCAATAAAAATTATCCCCAATTAAAATTTCCCCTCTAAAAGTAAATGAAATTTACATAATTCTTAACCATAGACCAATGATATTTAAAGGAATCTCTGTTCAATTGTTTCAAGTTGAACATGAGATGGGACTTCTCTCATAGACTGCAACACAAGAAGAAACTCATGAAGATAATCTAACAGACTCTTTGTTTGGGGAAAGGATTAAGTATAAGGAACACCTCAGGAAAGAGTCATTTATAATCATTTTCTCCTCCACATAATTTAAAGCTGTGGACCAGGAGCCAAATGATGACAGTGGAGGCACCTCCCATTAAGTAAGAATAGAGAAAACCAGCGCTAACATAAGCAACACAGACCTAATTATTTCCATAAATCTTCTCCCCAATACTAATATAAAACATCAACACAATGATGCTGACAAGAGCAGTCAGGGATGTGATAGAAAATTTAGATTAGCACTTTCTCTTAAACACATATCACAGTGACTGCTATATATGAAGAATGCAAATAGGACTAGACAGAATCATGACAGTACAAGTTTGGAAATCAGAATGGCAGGAAACATTTTCAGAATATAATAACATACTAAATGATAAATTTACATTCATGACAGTAGCTAAGAATTTTTTAACATTTACATTAAATCCATTATCCAATTTTGTCCCCAAACAACCTATATGGATGATATTATTTCTCTATTTATAAGCAAGGAAACAGAGTCTTTCACAGGTGTGTCAAGGTTACAACTAGTTTAATGGCTGGGCCATAATGTCTTAATTTTCATTTCAGTGTTCTTTAGCACTTTGCCAATTATGAAGCTCTGTGAGTGTGTGTGTGTGAGTGTGTGTGTGTGTGTGTGTGTGTGAGATGAACATTGATGCAAAATCTTCAACATCTCAGCAAATCAATTCCAGCAATATATTAGAAGAATTATTCACCATGAGCAAGTGGGTTTCATTCCAGGGATGCCAGGAATGGTTCAACATATGCAAATCAATCATTGTCATCATTGTCATTCACCACATAAACAAAAAGTCACAGTGAATCTGGGTTTTGAAAGCAGGCCTGGAATCTGAGGATGCCAAGCAAGCTCTTTCTAGATTCTTGCCTTCATTGAAGAAAGAATTTGACACAGAGACCAAAGTTACAGAAAAGCAAGAGATTTACTGATAGGTAGGAATAAGGACAGAAAAGCTCTCCGAGTGGAGAGGGGACCCAAGTGGGTAGCACTGACAGGATGAGAAACAGGTGCTTATATAGGTACAGTGGGCAAAGATTGGGGGATTGGCCACTGGGTGTCTCTAAATTGTGTCTCTTGCTGATTGGCTGGGCCCAGAGCAGGGCTTCTAGGCTACCAAGGTCCACGGAGTTTGCCCACATTACCTGACATATCTTTACAAACCAGATTTGGTCTATTGCTTTAGCATTGTGACACTGCTTTGGTGTACTGGACATTCCACTCTTTACTGGGTTGTTTTTTTGTTGCTGTTTTTTTTTTGGGGGGTGGAGGTGAGTACCCTCCTGGTCTGTTCTCCAATCAGACTGATAAAGGAACTAGGCCTTGGGGAGGGAAGGGCACCCTACTAGTTCCAACTGAGTGTTTATCAGGCTGTTAAGTGAACTTAGGTGTTTCCTAACTGACTCCCTATACACATTTCCTAGCTTCCTCCTTCAACATGATCACATCGATAGATGTGTTTAAAACTTGATAAGATTCAACACCCATTTATGATAAAAACACAGATAAACATAATAGGCCATATATACAAGCCAACAAACACCTTTTACAATGTTGAAAAACTGAAAGCATTTCCCCTGAGATAAGGAGCAATCAAGGATGTCTTCTGTCACCACTACTGTTCAACATAGCGTTGGAGGTCCTAGGCAGAGTAATCAGGCAAGAAAAGACATAAAAGAATCCAGATAGAAAAAGAAATATCACTATTCACAGATGACATAGTAATACACATAGAAAACCCTTAACACTCTAGCAAAAAACTATTAGAAATAATAAATGAATAAAGTGGCAGGATAAAAAATCAAAATGCAACACAACAAAAGAAGAACTCTTGCCATAGTGCAACCACATGAAAGGATCTATAGGTGATAATGCTAAGTGAAATCAGTCAGAAGGAGAAAGACAAATATCACATAGTTTCACCTATGTGTGTAATATAAAGAAACATAAAAGTGTCAGTCAAGACAAAAACAAACCCTGGAAATCTGATTGCAAAAACAGGGTTACCAAAGGAGAGAGGAGTCACAATGTACTATAGTGGAGAACTTTGTTAGGTGGGGTGCAATAGTAACACCTGAAGAGGGTGATATTATACTGTAAATCATATATATCTTTGTAAATAAATGTTGCTGCAATAAAAGAAGAAAACCTACAAGTACATGAAAAAAGTGTTCAACTTTATTTATTTTAAGGAAAATGCAAATGAAAACCACAATGAGATATCACCTCACCCCTGTGAGAATGACCTCTATCAAAAAGACTAGAAATAACAAATGTTGTTTAGGACTTGGAAAAAAGGAAACACTCATTCTTTATTGGTGAGAATGTAATTTGGTATAGTCTCCATGGAAATTGGCACCAATTCCTTTAAAAAATGAAAATGGAAATACCATATGATTCAGTAATATCACTACTAGGTATTTACCCAAAGAATGTGAAATTACTAATGTGAAAAAATGTATACACTCCTATATTCATAGTAGCATTATTCACAACAGCCCAGGCAAGGAACCAACCTAATTGTCCATCAAAAGACAACTGAATAAAAAATTGTGGAATATATATGGAACAGAAAACTACTGTATATTTAAAAAGACAAAGTAGTGCCTTCTGAGATAAAATGGGATGGATCTTCAGGAGAATATTATAAGTGAAATAAGTCAAAAAGAAAAAGACAATTACTGGACGGTCTTGCTCATTTGCAAGATATGAATAACCAAAGAAAAACAGCTGGCAAAACAGGACTAATTCTTGGACTCTATGATCAATATATTAGTCACCACATAGGAGGGAAGATGGAATGACAAGGAATGAGGGGTTGGGGAGGAAAGGTGATAGGATTGTGGCACTGCAGAGCTGGTGGAAGACAAGAGAGGCATGTACATATATGCAGGTGTGAAGTTGTACTCCCAAAATTATATAGTTATGGGTCTCCCTGGTGGCACAGGGGTTAAGACACAACCTTAAGAAGCTATCCGTAGCCACTGCAGCACGAGTTCAATCCCCGGCCAGGGAGCTACCCACATGGCTCAGCAGACCTCTCTTGACTCACCTGCTGCCCCTTTCAGCAGTATATTTCAGTAGATCCACCTGTTCTGTTCCCCACTCTGTCTCTCGTGAATCCTCTCACCCCCCACAACTCTGGCCTGTACCCCAGTTCTTGGATGTATAATTGAATAAATCTTTAAAAATAAAATATTTTTAAAAATTATATAGTTATGTAAACTAAGGCAGGTCAGTAAAAATTGAAAGAAAATAGTTTGAGGGCCTCCTTGGTGGCACAGGCAGTTGAGTGCCGCACCGTGAAGCTATCTGCAGCCTCTTTAGCGCAGGTTCGATCCCCGCAGGCCGGCAAGAATCTCACATAGCGGAGTAGACCTCTCCTGTATCGCCTACTGCTCCCCTCAGCAGTATATTTCCTCTGCCTGTTCTGTTCCCCGCTCTGTCTCTGGTGAATCCTCTCACCCTTCCACGCATCTGGCCTCTACCCCGGTTCTTGTATAAATAAATCTTTTTTAAAAAGTTTGATTTTTAAAAATCTTTAATTGTTGTATTGGTAATTAAATATCATTCTCAATTCTCAGCTAAGACATTGAAGGTCCGGGCCTCCCTGGTGGTGCAAAGGTTAAGCACAGCACTGTGAAGCTGTTTTCAGCCTCTGCAGCATGAGACCCCCACACTTCTGGCCTGTGCCCCAGTTTTTATATGCATAAATAAATAAATCTTAAAAAAAAAAGACATTTAAGGTCTTCCATGTTCTGGCACTTTCTAACATTGTAGACCATGTCCTGTTCTGTGATCCAAACATACAGGATATTTTATTATTTTATTACAACTTCTTCACTGAGGTTTGTCCCAGGTAGAACAATCTCAATCACTCCTTGTTAAAATGATATCTGATCTGGGCCTCCCCAGTGGTGCAGCAGTTGAGCACTGGGCTGCGAAGCTTCCTGCAGCCTCTGCAGTGCCAGTTTGATCCCTGGCCGCTGGCGAGGGTCCCACATGGCGCCACAGACCTCTCCTGCGGTGCGCGCTGCACCCCTCAGCAGTGTATTTCGTCAGTCTGCCTGTTCTGTTCCTGGCTCTGGCTCTGGTGAATTTTCTCACCCTCCCACGCTTCTGACTGTACCCCATGCTTGTATAAATAAATAAATAAAAATCTTTAAAAAAAAAAGGATATCTGGGCCTCCCTGGTGGTGCAGCGGTTGAGCGCTGGGCTGCGAAGCTGCCCGCAGCATCTGCAGCGCCGGTTCGATCCCTGGCCACTGGGAGAGGGTCCCACATGGCGAGCAGGCCTCTCCTGCCGCCTGCTGCTCCCCTCAGCAGTATACTTCGGTCCTTCTGCCTGTTCTGCTCCCTGCTCTGGCTCGGGTGAATTCTCTCACCCTCCCGCGCTTCTGACTGTACACAGTGCTTGTATAAATAAATAAATAAATCTTTAAAAAAAAAAAAAAAAAAAAAGGATATCTGTCTTCAAGTTCCAACTTTCATGGATTCTGTCAACTGCCTTTCTGTGTCAATTGCATATCACTTCCCCCTTCAGAATACCTACCAAAGTTTGTCTTATGTTTCTCAGAATTGTCATACTTTGCAAGTAACTACAAGCATCATGGTAACACTTGTTAAAACACATGGGACCAACGATGCATTCATGTAGTCTGCATCATGTAGTCAAAGCCCAAAAAAGTGGAAGAATCAAAACCAAAAAAAGTAGAAGAATTTATATCCTGATTAATGTCCTCTCAATCAAATAAACTCAAATACATATGCCAAAACTTTCAAGATATCAATAGGAATTTCAACTGTTACGAGGAATTGCCATTTATAACCAATTTGTTCTCGTATCTAAGAATTGTTTTTATCACCAACAAAAGTTCTGTACCACTAAAAGGTATGAAAAGCAATTCTCCCATATTTAGAACAGGTTTCTTTTCTACAAATTTTAAAAGTCGCTAAGAAATCAGAAAACAAACTGGTCCAACCACTATGGAGAGCTGTGTGGAGATTTCTGGACCTACTAAACATAGAGCTTCCACAGGATCCAGCAATTCCACTCCTAGGTATTTACCCAAAGAACACAGAAACATCAATTCCAAAGAACACCTGCACCCCTATGTTTATAGCAGCACTGTTTACAATAGCTAAGCTTTGGAAACAGCCCAAATGCCCAAAAATAGATGACTGGATCAAGAAGATGTGGTACATATACACCATGGAATATTACTCAGCATTCAAAAAAGATAAACACATGCAATTTGCAGCAACATGGATGGCGCTGGAAGGGATCATGCTCAGTGAAATAAGCCAAAAAGAAAAAGAAAAATACCGGATGGTCTCACTCATAGCAGGAATCTAGAATACTTAAATAAGGGACCAGGAAAATGAATAACTAAAAGAAAGTGAAAATCAAAATCAACAAAAACTATGAACCAGAGACACTTTTTGGGTGGTGGGGGGCGGGAGGGGAGGGATTGGGGTCAGAATGGGGGAATTGCAATTGTATGGGGAATATAAAAATAAAATTTATTAATTAAAAAAATAAATAAAATAAAATTAGAATTCTGATAAAAAAAGAATCAATGGTATTCAAATTTTATAGATGATTAGCTTTATAATGTCAAAATTTAGTGACTTACTTAAATTTGCACTGTCAGAAAAAGGTAGAACTGGCTCTTTGAAAGAAGAAAAGTTAATGTGGGTCATTACTATGTTATAGACTGTTGGGGCCAAATGTTTCAGAATTCTCAATTTTGTTTTTTTAAAAGAAATACTGTGCATATGCCATATGTTGTTAACATGAGTGGAATATGAAAAAAATATATTGTAACCAAACACATTTTGATTGTATAGCAAAATGTGGATAACACTACTCCGTTAAAAATACAGAATACAAATGATATATTTTCATTATTAACTTTTATCATTAAATGAGCATGGAAACAAAAAAAAACAACAACAAAAAAAAAAGAAATCAGAAACAAGTTTACAGAATTTTCCCATAGCTAATAATCTATTTTATTATACAGAAATGTAATATAGCTCTAGAAATTGCCAAAAGAGTAATTCTATACCCTTAACAGATATATTTTTAAAGGAATTTTACAAATAACTGATAAAGAAGTCACAAATAAGCTTATGGACACATATTTTGACATGTTAATTATGAGAATAACAAAATAAACAATTCACATGAAAATAATTCTAAATATCAAAACATCCTTCTATAAATAGCACATCTTATCATCTGTGGAATGAATACATTAGGGAAAAGATGATATTGAGAGAATATCATTTTGATTACCAAACAAAGGATAATTTTTCAGATAAAAATGTTTATGTGCTCATAAATAACACATATAGGGTATTGCAAAGATGTAATTTTATTGGGCTTTTCTTTTAACTTGCTTAAATGACATAGGCTATATTTCAACCACTTAGAAAAGAATTATGGAAATAATTAGAGAAATTTACAATTAAAAAATTGTCAAATAAAAGTCTTTATTAGCATCCTAAACTGTGAGAGCTCATCTGATAACACAACTATGGACTAATAAGTATTATGTTTATTTCAGATATAAATTTTCATTTAGACTATTTCTAAACCAAAACAAGAGAACAGAAAACACTAATTACTAACGATAACATGTTAAAATAGTGACATCGTAAACACATGTTGTAAAAAAACAAGAATTATCAATAAAATAAAACTAAATTTTATGGCTATCTTCATTAATAAAGACACTGATGTGCCTTTAAATAACAGGTCAAGAAATGTTTAAAAATAAATTTGCATTCATTGCTTTACTCAGTCTTTATGACAAGGTATGCTTGAGAGAGGGCATTGTTAACTCCATTTATGAGGAAATTGAGGGGAATATGTTAAATGACTAAGATTCCATGTCTAATGGTTGGGAACTAGAAAAAATCCACTCCTTGTTCTGCTACACCACTCTCTGTCTCTATACACACAAAATGAAACAATGCAGACATTTAATGGAAAAAATCCTAAATGGATTATCTAATTAGATAAGATAATAGTGCAACATACATCACCCTTTCCTTCAAACCAAGAGAAGATTTTTTCCAATCTTCTCTACATGCCTCTGGAGTAATTCTGTCATCAATTGCAAATAAATTAAAGCACTTTCTCATATTTAGGGAAGAATGTAAATGAATAGCTGCAAAATAACTGGTCTTCTGAAATTTGGAAACCAATGTTATTTGAATATTTCCTTTGCCAAGGAGCACATGTGTCAACTGAGATATTCTGGAGTTATGATTCAAATTTCATTCTTTTACACAAACAATGGTACAGTAACTATATTCAGAAAATTCCTTTTCTTAAGGTAGACACATTTCTGATGTAGTAGTCTATCTTCAGAGTTAAAAAGGATAAATTAAAAATCAATGTCAACTAACAAACTGATAACATTTTACTTTTATTAATGAGAAATCATTTAAATCTATTTGTGAAATTTGCATTTTCATTCCCCCAAATAATTTAAGAATTAACAAACAATTGTTGTGTAAGTTATACATGATATTATCAAAATTTATTTATTATTGTTAAAAGAGTACATTTCAAATGTCTGAATTTTTAATTATTTTAAAGCATAACAAAACCTTTTTTTTTTACAAAAGCAGTCATAAATTTAATTTAATTATTCACAGAATTGAGACAATTTGTTAGGATCCTGGACTCATGAGACAGATTGCCTGGGTTAAATCCCTGCTCTGCCTTTTCTAGCTGTGCAACTTTGGAAAGTAGTTGAACTTTTCTGTTCCACACTGAAAACTTGAAGAATATTATTATCTACCTCATAAGAGTTTTAAAAGAATTACGAGACTAATATGTATAGCACATAAATAATGTTTTCTACCACATCTTAAGGATTTCATAGTACTGTCATAGAACACTAAACTAAATGGAAAAATAGTTGATTCCTCCTTTTATTGCTAACAGAGTATAATGTTTGCTGTTTATTTTTTGTCTCAATTAATGTAAAATTTGCCTTTAATCAATTGTTGTTTTCATTTTTAAGAAAATTAACTCCATTTGGGGCCTCCGTGGTGGCGCAAGGGTTAAGACGCAACCTATGAAGCTATCCGCGGCCACTGCAGCACAAGACATGGCGCAGCAGATCTCTCCTCACTCACCCCCTGCTCCTCTTAGCAGTGTACTTTGGTCAGTCTGCCTGTTCTGCTCCCCACTCTGTCTCTGGTGAATCCTCTCACCCTCCACGCCTCTAGCCTGTACCCCAGCCCTTGTGTGCATAAATAAATCTTTAAAAAAAAAAAAAAAAGAAAGGAAACTAACTCCATCTCATTTACTATAAAATAATGGAGTATGCCACAGATACAGTGTACATGTAAATGCCTATTTCACAATGAAATAACACAACCTTTATCTTATCACTTTAGAACATTGCCTGACAGCTATTCTTCACTAAAGAAAAGTCTAGGGAGTAGAAAAGGAAGATAAATTCTTTATAATCCTCTGAATCAAAAGCTATCAGCAAAATCTATGGAGCATACTTATGGATTGACAAGAAAGACAAGGTCTTTCACTAGTACTAAAAAGAAAGAACTAAAAATTTTGAGATACTACTACTACTTTGGAGGTTGCAGGATGTTACATTTAACAGTGAGGAATGTCAGTAAAAACCGAAAAATATTCTATTATAAATTCAGCCATGGAACTTTTTCTGTATAATTATAATTTCATGAATAACTCATGAAGTTAATTTCTTTCTACAACCCAGTATTTCAGAGGTTTTTTTTTTTTTTAATACACCAACCTGCATCTGCTAACACTCTCATAGAACATATTTTAAAAATAAATAAGCGCCAATTACAATAATACATCAGCTTCAAAAGACTAACCACAAGGGCACTTTTCCCATAGTCACATGGGGACCATGTAGACCTCACGGGCTTGGTGTTTTTAGGTACATTAAGCACTCAATTTACAATACAATCATTCTTTGGACTCCTTTAATAAACTGAATATTGATTTCATCTTAGATTGCTTACAAATCTTAATAAATTATGTTTTTCATTACCAAATGAAGGAAGTCAATCAGATTAATAACACTTCTGACACATTTTTTTCCTGCTCTTTCTGAATCTCTGGAGTGACTAATAAGGACTTTGCATGTTCTATAAACTAAAAATGGTGCATGCTGAAAAAATCAATGTATTGGTTGTTGGTGACATCAGAATAAAGTTCTAATTTTTATATAAATATAAAATATATGTATATTTGTATGATATCACTAATATTGGCACAAACCAACATAATGTGCATTCTAAGGACACATTATCATTTTTGTGCTATTCCTATCAAAAATGCATAGCCTGAACCCAATCATGAAAGCATAAAATATGCACAAAATGAAGGCGGTCTTTCATAAAGTCAAGAAACACAAAGTAAATTTGAGACTTTTCTAGATTAAAGGAGACTAAAGAAACAACAAAATGTAATGCAATGCATGACACTGGACTGGATCCTGAACCATGAAAAAATAAATAGCCTTAATTTGGAGACAGCTGAAAAAATATGAATATGTACAGAGTATATTAAATAGCATTGTATCAGTGTTAAATTTCTTATATTGGGGCCTCCCTGGTGGTGCAAGGGGTTAAGATGCAACCTGTGAAGCTAACTGCAGCCACTGCAGCACGAGTTCAATACCCAGCCAGGGAACTATCCATATGGTGCAGCAGACCTCTCCTGACTCACCCGCTGCTCCCCTGAGCAGTATATTTCAGTCAATCTGCCTGTTTTGTTCCCCACTTTGTCTCTGGTGAATCCTCTCACCCCCCCCACACACACTTCCGGCCTGTACCCTAGTTCTTGTATGCATAAATAAATAAATCTTTTAAATAAATAAATTCCCTTATATTGATAAGTATATGGAGATTATTCAAGATAACATCTTTGTTCTTAGAAAATATGTAATAAAGTTTTTAAGGGTAATGGAGCAAGGTGCCTCTAATTTACTCTCCAAAGGTTCAGGAAAAGAGATAGAGAATAATAAAATAAATGCTATACAATGTAAATGATTAACGAATCTGGATAAAATGTATATGGGTAAACAAGTGATACTTTTACTATTCCTACAATGCCTTAAAATTTTGAAATTATATCAAAATTTAAAGTTACCCAAAAATGCATCTATCAAAAAAACAGTACTCTTTGTACAATGCTTAGTCAATCAACAAAGAAAGGATATTTGATCTTTTGAATAGAGGTAATTTCTAATATAGTTTGAAACTTAGAATTTCCTGATTTTATTCTCTGGTCAAATTTATTTTACAAAGTGATACAATATTCTAGATTAATACATTTAAGTAATAGGCACACACAATTAAGTCACAACAACAATTAATGCTATGTATATTTGTAGTAGATACTTATTGGTTTTGCATAAGAGCATCTTTTAGTCCTTCAGAAAATGGCACCTTTCCCCCCCCCCCCATGAGCATATTGTCCTCCAATCACTTCGGGTAATTCTATAAAGGCTGTCACTATTATCATCTTATCTGTCTTTCCTCACATATGGGAGCACAACCACATAAACCAATCAGAACACCTGGGCCAGGATTTTACATGGCTCAGGAAGAATTGGTCAGTGTATTTGGCAAGACTGAAATAGAGGAAAGAGGGTAACATCACCCGATAAGAAACAAGAACAATGTAAGTCTATGGTTACTGGGAGCTCTCTTTGCTATCTCACAGAGAAAGTCATCCCATGAACAGTCAATCAAGAGGAAAGCCAAAGATAGATTTGGTTATATTTCCAAAATAAAGTTTTACCTTACTGAGAAATAATATACATTAGTCTTTTTTGGTTTTAAGGCCAATTCAGAATGAGAACTTAAATATGCATTTTATTGTCTTATTGCCAATTTCTCCTCATAAAAACTTCTCACTACATAAAGAAATGAGTCAACATAATGGCAGTATGTGAGACAAAATTAGCATTGCTGTGATGATTGATGATGGTGTATATTATTCCCTCAGATTCACAGAATAGACACATATATATAATGCCAAGAATAGGACTTGGCATATAATGGGTGTTTTATCAATGAATTAAGGTTCAGGACACTCAGCTCAGATCTCACAAACTACTATTGTGACAAAAATGTATGTGCCCAGCAATAATAAGTGATGAAGAATGTACCTATCAGCTTCACTTTGAAATCTATTTTAAATTTCAGATATAGATCTTTCTGGATCTTCTTATTAAGAAAGCATAAATGCTTCTCCAGTTATGAATATTAGTAAATGCTAAAAAAATTAGCAATTTTATGAAATTTAGGTCAAATGACTGTTAATATAATCAGCCATAATAAGGAGGCCTACTTCTAGACACTTCACATTTTGTTTATATTTATCAACAAGCATTCAGCCCCAATTGTCTTCAAAAATAGATCTTAGAAGATAATTAAATCCTTCATCTAGCTTCCTAGTCAATGCTCTTGTCACTGTAACAAACAGCACTAGAGGTGAAATGAAAGTCAGATAAGACAGGGAAACTGCTGATGATCTGGGAAAACACTGCTATTCTCTCCTTGATGCTGAAATGTAGATAGATAGATAGATAGATAGATAGATAGATAGATAGATAGATAGATAGATAGATGCATAGATTTTATATGTGATTGTATACAGATATATGTATTTATTCTACAAAATAATTCTTCTGTAAATTCCAGATTCTGAAAAATTGAAATAATATATAATCATATATTAACATATATTTATATGTATATTTGTAATATGCATTTTTGCTTCTCCTACAAATATCATGTATAAAAACTTTAATAGAAAACAAGGTAATACATCAAAATGGTTTCTGCAGCAATGTTCCATTTAATATATTTAAAGATAACTGAAGAATTCTGATTACATAGCATCTGCTAAGATTTCAAGGCTCTCTGAATAAATTTCCAAATATCTTATATTTTGAGACAAGTAAATTCTAAATATTGTTTCTAATATCAAAAATATCATTACATTTAATTATTTTCTTCCTAGCATTTAACACAATTTTCTAAACAATTGCTTGTATTTTTGATTGTTTCATTACTCTCACTAAATTCTAAGTTCATGAACAGAAAGACCATGCCTGATGGTGTTGCTAGTCTTTGTTACCCAAGCACTACATCAAGCCTATAGTTGATGCTCAATAAATGTGTATTAAATAAATAAATGGGTTTTCCAACTTGTCCAGTTTCTGTGAATATACTCAGGAAACATATCATTCAACCAAAATGCACTTAGTCCCTACTACTACTTTCAAAAAGCATATTAGAAATATTTCTAGATTAGGGAACTTAGATATCTGTTCGTTACTCAAGTGCTCAATGTGTTTTCGAAAGCACAAAGTATTAAATGGAAATAAATTACATATAATGAAAGTTATTTTGTTTTACATATGAAATATCATAGGGAAAATGTAATAAACAGCAGAATTTAAAGATGTCTTGACTTCATCTTGGTCATTTGTGCTATGTCTTTCACTCACCCAATATTTATTACTTATCTACTTACTGTAGAAGCCAAGCAGCATACTAAGTGCTGGAAATAGCAGGGTGGATGTGACACAAGTTAGTGAGGAAAAACCATGAACAAATAACAAAGGTATACATAATCCAAAACCTCTGTAATAGAAACATGCACAAAAGAGCTACAGCAGCAGAGTTAAATAGAGAGGTGCTCTCCCTTGTGAGGAGATCTCAAGTAGAAATATAAATTTGGCTACCAAAATAACATTAAATATCACATACCTTTTTAAAACTTAAAAAAAAAAAAAGTGAAAGGACCAGAAAACTTGAAGGAGGATGGGTGATCAAGCAGAAAATAGGTCAATATTAAATCTATATATTAGGAATAGAGTATATTCTTGGTTCTATAAAATCGGAACGTTTCTTCTCTTTGAAGCATTGTTTAATGATTCATTCTGAGGAGAAGAAAAATGCAGAAGCAGAATCTGGCTCTAAGGACTTAGTTTTTCTGAGCTTTCTACCAAATATGGCAGCAAGTAATATCAATATACTATCTGCCTTGCCTCTGTCCTCCATCTGAAAGATTTTTAAAGTACACCAATGGTGCAAAGCCATGAAGCTGGAGTCACTCTTTCTGTAATGAGAAGAGAGGTCATCTTCTCCCCACAGCTGGGTCACTGGGGCCATGAGTCACTATTCTAAGTTGAAGGGGAATAAATAGAGGTATTATGAACATTTTTATTGCTTTCAGTACAGTGAAAATTATTGGCCTGTTGTGCCTTCTAATCACAACTATCTTACTTCATATTCTTTTCTGAGGGACAGTGCTTGCCTACTCTTTAATACAAAGCTCAGAAAACAGGATTTCTAAATAAAAAGACTTTAGGCAGGAGATTTGTAGACACTATACACTCTCCCATGTTACAGAGACACATTTTATTTCTGGAAAGGGCCTTGAAGATCAGAGACTTTGGCTTACTTGAGAATTAGGGTCACCTGCTATTAATTAATGGCAACATGGGATAGCTCAGGCACTTGGGAAGGAGCTTCATTCAAAGGTTATAAAACATGAAATAAGTGCATGAATGTTCCAGTACATATAATGTTTAGAGACCAACAGGAAGTTTCATACAACTGGAACATAAAAGAAAGGAATAGAAGAAGCAACAAATGATGTTGAAACTTTAGCACAAACTTGCAAAGATTTACATTCCAGGATAACAAGATTACTATGATTTTATCCTACTAGCAACAAAGAATCAACAACACTTTCAAAGCAGAGAAATGAAAGTGGTTTTTGGATGATAAGCCTGGCGCAGCAAGAAGATGGATTGAAAAAGAGAAGACTCTGGAGGCAAGGGAGAAAATTTAACTGGAAAAGAAAATTCAGTCTGAAGAAGTGAGTTAACACTGCTGGACTTAACTGTGGAATTTCTTTGCTTAAAGAACAGAATAGTCTAGTTTGGCTTTATCTAGATCAGTCTGAAAAGTTATCACCTAATAGTATTTAAATTTCCTGAGTCTGTCTACTCACTGATTTATATTTAGAAGTAAAATCTTTCCAGTTATCAAATGTTTAAGTACTGCATGTATATGTCTTAGGAAATCACTGTTCTTACTTTTGAAATTAAAAAACATCTACAAGTAATATAGTGTCCAAGTAGGGAAATTAAAAAGCACTGTGCTGTAACTCTGGCCATAAAAAAAAGCAAGAAAAGGAAAATTAATGTTAGTCTAGAGAGCAGAGTTATCAGATATTGTTTCAAAGAAATGCCAAGAGATTTTTAACCAACACAGGAACAGTCACCAAAGAGAACATGATGGGAATTTAATTTAATGTTCCATCTGTAGGATATAATGGTTTTATTGTTTTCCAATATCAGTGAAATCTGTCAAGCCTCTGTTACTTCATTGAGCAGTTAAGACCACAGAAGAAACCACTCAGAAACTTCTGTTAAGGCAACAGCAACTTCCAGAAACTCTAAGTTATCTGAGCTACTTTAAACATTTTCTCTTATCTCACTTGAAAGGTGCCTGAAAAATGATAACTTGGAAGAGCAGTTGAACCCATTTAAAAAACTTTAAGCATTTGTTTGTTCCCTTAAACTCTAAGAGTTCTCTGAACCATCTTACTTTTTTTCCAGATAGAATAGGTATGGAAATATTGCCAAAGGAAAGGAAAGACTGGAAAATTTACATTTATCATAAGTAATAAGATTCCATCTTTTTAAATCATCTGAAAACAATGTTATGTAATATTTGAAAATTCATTTAAGAGGTAGTACTAAGTAGCTAATTTTGAGGAGAGACTAAAAGAAGAAAGCAAGCTTTTTTTTTTTTTAGCAATTCATCTGACATACTAGCTGGAATTTAAGAAAATGAGAAATATTTTTTAAAAATCCTTAAAAATAAAAAGTAAATTTTGGAACTGAAAAGAGTTTTGTTCTGTACTGTAACAATAAATTCCTTTACAATTTAATTAATGTGTAAGTGGCATAAATTCCACTATGGAGTTAATAGGCAAAAACAACTGAGGTATTTAACAGTGTTTGCTTTGTAATTTGGGTATTAAAAATCCAAGAGTGTGTGAATTGCTGTTATCTATGCCATAAAAGAAAAAGCACTTCACCAAATTGTTGTCTTTATCTCTTCTTATCCCCTGATTTCCCCCTATCTGAACACCTATTCCACTTCTCCAAAAGAAAGTTTTTATTATTTTTAAACTGAGTTATTAAAAATTTCGCTCTTTTTTTTTAAGCATCAAAAAACTTCTGTGTGAGAACAAAAGCTAAAAGCAATTGTGGCCAAAACCAAACTTCCTCACCAGTCAGAGCCAAATATGAATTATTCTGGGGGAAAAAAAAATCACCATAACCATCAGCTGACTGATTATAGTGCGCTCTCTTACCTTTCTCATTGCAGGATTTCCACACTAATGCAAATTTCTGTACTTTATCATTCCAGAAACCCCTTCCAACTCCAGAGAATTATTATGAGTACACATATTTTAAGTATGGAAAAAGAATGTTGATCATATACTTTCTAACTAAGGATTCAAGTTTGCAGATCCCAGGTCACAGAAGCAGTACTCCTGGAAGAATATCAATATTGACAGGAGGAAGGAAGCAAAGAAAGACACCAGTCCTCTGAAGCACAGATTCTCATACAGCAAGCAGCAGAATCAACTAGAGGTCTTATTAAAGCATTTAATGCTGAGTGACATCTCCAGTCTTTCTGTTTCAGTAGGCTTGGGATGGAGCCCGAGAGTCTGCATTTCTAAATAAGTTCCCAGGTGATGTCAAAGCTGTTGGTCCAGAGACCACACTTGAATCAGGTAGTTTCCAAATACCACCTTTAAATTACTTCTAAGTGGAAGAAAAGTGTACAAGATCATTTAGGAAATTTGTCTCTGACTTCCTAATGTAATTCTTTATTAACAATTCCCTGTGAACTATATACAAGGACTATATATAATTAAAGTTGCTACTAGTGTGTCTATAGTAGTATAAATTTGTGACTATTAGGAAATTGTAAGAAAATCTTCAAACAAAGATGTGATTTCACTAGCTAACCAATTAGCACATTCATGACACAGCAGGTTGAAAAATTTCAATGTATAGGAAGAAGCCCTGCGTATTTTTGCATATTCAGACATGAAGAAACTATCAACTTGATTTTAAATTAGGGTATCTATTTATTATCATTTCACTTAGTGGAGGGTCATTAATTTCCCATTTATCTAAGATATATCAACAGAAAGCAGATGGTTTCACTTCTTGAGTTTTCAAAAAATTATTGTATGTATCTAACAGGCATAGTTGAAACCTCTTCCATCTTTGTAGGTACCAGGCATTTTTTGGAGGATGCCTAAAAGATCCATTAACTTTACTTCTAGCAAAAGTCTAATTAAAAAGGAGTGACTAAGCATATACTATAGCTAAATGGTTCCTCCAGTAATCCCTACCTCCAAGACTGAGATCAACTCCCTACTTGTGTCCTAGAAATTCATTGAGTCCAAGAACCAAATAAGTTTACCTTAGTAATGGAATTATAGACATGCAAATTAATTAAGAAAATTTTAATAAGGCCTCCCTGGTGGCATCGCACCATGAAGCAATCCGCAGCCTCTGCAACACGAGTTCGATCTCCGACGGCCAGGGAGCAACCCACATGGAGGAGCAGAGCTCTCCTGTCTCACCCACTGCTCCCCTCAGCAGTGTATTTCAGTCAGTCTGCCTGTTCTGCTCCCGGCACTGTTTCTGGTGAATCCTCTCACCCTCCCGCCCCTTTGGCCTATACCCCACTTCTTGTATGCATAAATAAATCTTTAAAAAAAAATTTAATAGGTATTGCCAAAAGTACAACTATGATTGCAGTTATAAAGAGAAATATTTAACTTTATACTATAGCACAAGTGGACAAATCACATTAAAACAATGAATTTACTTTTGCTTTGTAATTTTCAGGTATTTATTAAATTACTAATTAAATGTTACCCCTTACAGAAAAATCCTAAAAGTATCAAAATTAACCTCTCAAACGTTTATTTCCATTAAAGAATAAAATTATATGGTTTACATCCATATTTCTTCTATATTCTGATATACTTTGAAATTTTATTAAAAAAGTAAAAGTCTCAATAAGAATAACTGAATTTCCAAATTGATTGCAATCATACTGGTGCAATGCTATCAACCAATAAATAATATTGCCTGTATAAAGAATGCCATAGTTTCACGAGTTCTCTGTTCTTAATAATCTTAAGGATGAAAATAAGAACATATTAGCAGACATTTACCTGTGTTGTATATAGTAGCTAAATAAAACTCATTATTAGGTAGTAGAATTTATCAACTCTCCAAAATAATCCAATCATTATTTAATCACATTTATATTCGCTACAAACAGAAATCAGAGGCCACAAAGAAAAAGTACAAAAACACCAGGTCCTGGTTGAGTGTGCAGGGTTTTTCCCCATGCTATCTTTTTGATGAAATGAATAGTCAACCCAACTCAGAATTCCCCCTGCTCCAAACTGTAACAGTATAAACTAGAAAACAATTCTCCTGAGAAATACTATTGTAAATATCTTCTGTAAGTAAGCAAGCCTAACAATTTAGAAGCACTATTTTACTTAGCAGTTCAAAGAGAAAAAATAAAGTTGTGATGAGAAAAAAAAATGTTCTCTCATGTGTTGGTGAGCTCGCTCTCTCTCCCCCTTTCTCTTTCTCTCTCTCTCTCTCTCTCTCTCTCTCTCTCTCTCTCTCTCTCTCTCTCTCACACACACACACACAAACACACACACACACACACACATAAAAGAAGCCAAAGGAGTCATCAACAAGAGAATTACCAAGACTTAAGTGATAAAGGAAAGTGTCCCACTAATTCTTCATGAAATTTATTTTAGATGAGAAAAGCAGTTATTTTCTCTTAGTTTAGACTCCTAAATCCCTTGTCCAAATCCTTCTGTTTCATTCTCAAATCGCAATGCTACTCAGCTCCCAGCTCCATGGTTCTTCTATTCCGAAACACTGGAAATACAACCAAAAATGCAATGTCCTTATTTGTGGCCTTAGTCCCCTAAGTATGCAATCCACAGTCACACAATTCATCTCAAGGAGCACAGTTGTTTGTCAAAAAAAAAAAAAAAAAAAAACTATATTAGGAAAGAAGATATGGACAGTAATCTTGGATGTAAATTTATCAGGCATATAATCAAAAGGCAGCATAATTTCAAATCTCCTAATCTCTATTTTCACATATATAAATGAAGAGAACTGTCAAATAACTGTATCCTGTCAAATAACATTTTTTATTTTTCACTTGTGAAGGAGAGACAATGAAATGGTTTTGAATACCAGGTCATTTGTTAACTAGAAAAGATATTTGCTAAGCATTTGGAATGTGCTAGATATGTTGAACACTAGACAATGATAAACAGAAACATCCTTTCCTTCAATGCAGCTTATATTCTAATTAAGGCTAAAAAGACATCATATTAGCTTCTCATAGATGGCCTTTATGATGTTGAGGTATGTTCCTTGTATCATTCTCAATGGTGAAAAGCTGAAAGCAATTCCATTAAGATCTGGAACAAGACAAGGATGCCCACTCTCACCACTGCTTTTCAATATAATACTGGAAGTCCTAGCCAGAGCAATAAGACAAGAGAAAGACATCCAAGGAATCCAAATAGGAAAAGAAGAAGTCAAACTATCACTATTTGCAGATGATATGATAATATACATAGAGAAACCCAAAAACTCCACAGAAAAACTCATTCAACTCATCAGTCAGTTCAGTAAAGTGGCAGGATACAAAATCAACACACAAAAGTCAGTAGCCTTCCTATACACAAACAATAAATCTGAAGAAGAAGAAGAAATCAAAAAAACCATCCCTTTTATTATTGAAACAAAAAAAATCAAATATTTGGGAATAAATCTAACAAAAGAGGTAAAGGACCTATACAAAGAAAACTATAAAACACTGTTAAAAGAAATAGAAAAAGACACAAAGAAATGGAAAGACATCCCCTGCTCATGGATTGGAAGAATAAACATTATTAAAATGGCCATCCTACCAAAAGCAATATACAGATTCAATGCTATTCCAATCAAAATTTCAATGTCATTCTTCAAAGAACTAGAACAGTTATTGATGAAATTCATATGGAATCACAAAAAACCCCGAATTGCCAAAGCTCTCCTGAAAAAGAAAGAAGGGAATGGAGGCATCACACTCCCAGACTTCAAACTATACTACAAAGCCATAATCATCAAAACTGCATGGTATTGGAACAAGAACAGACATACAGACCAATGGAATCGAATAGAAAATCCAGAAATAAACCCACAGATTTATGGTCAACTAATCTTTGACAAAGGAGCAAGACTATGCATTGGAGCTAAGAAAGTTTGTTCAATAAATGGTGCTGGGAAAACTGGGTTGCTACATGCAAAACAATGAAGCTTGACCACTACCTCACACCATACACAAAATCAACTCAAAATGGATTAAAGAACTAGACATAAGACCTGAAACCATAAAATATATAGAAGGAAATATAGGCGAAACACTACGTGATGTGCACATCAAAGACATCTTTACAGATACATCACCCAAAGCAGTGATAGTGAAGGCAAAGATAAACAGCTGGGACTACATCAAATTAAAGAGCTTCTGCACAGCAAAAGAGACAATAACAAAAACAAAGAGAAACCCTACTGACTGGGAGAACATTTTTGCACACAACACTAATGATAAAGGACTGATCACAAAAATCTGCAAAGAGCTGATGAGACTCAGCAACAACAAAGAAAATAACCCAGTCAAAAAATGGGCAGAAGAGTTAAAAAGAAACTTCTCTGAAGAGGAAATGCAAATGGCCAACAGGCATATGAAAAAATGTTCAACATCACTAGTAATCAGGGAAATGCAAATCAAAACTACCATGAGATACCATCTTACACCAGTGAGAATGGCACATATTAAAAAAACTAGCAACAACAAATGTTGGCGAGGGTGTGGAGAAAAAGGAACTCTCCTGCACTGTTGGTGGGAGTGCAAACTGGTCCAACCACTATGGAGAGCTGTGTGGAGATTTCTGGACCTACTAAACATAGAGCTTCCATATGATCCAGCAATTCCACTCCTAGGTATTTACCCAAAGGACACAGAAACATCAATTCCAAAGAGCACCTGCACACCTATGTTTATAGCAGCACTGTTTACAATAGCTAAGCTTTGGAAACAGCCCAAATGCCCAAAAATAGATCACTGGATCAAGAAGATGTGGTACATATACACCATGGAATATAACTCAGCATTCAAAAAAGATAAACACATGCAATTTGCAGCAACATGGATGGCACTGGAAGGGATCATGCTCAGTGAAATAAGCCAAAAAGAAAAAGAAAAATACCGGATGGTCTCACTCATAGCAGGAATCTAGAAAACTTAAATAAGGGACCAAGAAAATGAATAACTATAAGAAAGTGAAAATCAAAATCAACAAAAAACTATGAACCAGAGACACTTTTTGGGGGGTGGGGGCGGGAGGGAGGGATTGGGGTCAGAATGGGGGGGTTGCAATTGTATGGGGAATATAAAAATAAAATTTATTATAAAAAAAAGACATCATATTACATGAAATTACGCGCTGTGAAAAATTGGTCTTTTCTGATGAAATGGCATGCATCACACATACTATTTTCTTACTATTCTCTGTCTCTCTGTGTCTCTGTCTCTGCCTCTCTCTCTCTCTCTCTCTCTCACACACACACACACACACACACACATACGCACATGCATGTGCACAAACACACAAACACACAAACTCATATCTTTAGCCTAAAAAGAAAATAATTCTCAGACTGGACAATACTATTATATCCCAAACCTAAAGGCAGCCAAAGACATTATCTTCAGCAAATACAATAAACGAAATCATTGTTCTTGCTGAATTCCTCTGAGTTAGTTTATAAGTGAAACCTGAGATAGTTCAGTAAGTTAGCATTTAGGGATGAATTCAGGCATTAAGAAAAGGCAGTCACCTTCTTGTTTCTGCCCTTGTCTTTCTCATATTGTCAAGAGCAGAGTGGAAGGCAATAACTTTCAGGTTCTTTTATCTCAGCCTTTTGATAGCACTTGAAGTCAATATATAATGGAATATATCATCTTTCTTCTGATGTCAGTTATTGAAGTTGCAAGTATATCCCTTGCTTGAAATGGAGAAGGAGGTTAGTTAGCCATGCAGCCTTATTCTCTGAGAAAAAAAAAAATTTAACAAAAGGTTCCCTTTGGAATTTTTAAATAAGTCTGTGACTTCAGATCTATATGCCACTCGGCATCAGAGTATCAAGCTTATCTACTCCTCTTCCTTGTTGTGTTACATAAACCTTTCTAAATGCTTTATGTGGATTGAGTAATTTAGTCCTCAAAGCAATCCCCATGAAGTAGATGCCAATATTATCTTTATTTTACAGATGAAAACACTGAGCTTTCACAATTTATACAATAGACAGCATTCAACACAGGCAATCTGGCAGATTCCAGTCTAAGCACAACTATGGTAGATGGGTAGATGGGTAGATAGTTCTGTAAGGCAGTGGAATCACTGATTGCCCTTCTAAAGGTGTCCTTGTCTCTAATGGATAGAGAGGCTCTAATCTCTCTGGACAGCATCACCTAATATCTGGCTAATTATGAAGGCTCTGGATTTGCATTCTCTTATGGAACTCCATATAACTGTAGTTGATAAGGAACTAAAGTACTTTTGCCCTCTTTCTACCACACAGACTCTGGTCAGCCATCTTGGCATTCAACTATCCCAGAAAAGTGAGTTCTCTGCTCAATTTGAATGGAACTCACTTTTCTGCAATAGTTGAATGCCAAGATGGCTCATGCTAAGGCTGACCAGAGTTTGTGTGGTAGAAAGAGGGTAAAAGTAATTTAGTTCCTTATCAACTACAGTTGTATGGAGTTCCATAACATGAGTAAACAAAAAGAGTTCACAAAGGGCAAGATCCCACAGAGAGTAAGTATCCAATGCACTGAAAGAATATACATTAAAATATGTAATGTATTGGATGAATGAAAAGTATCAAATGATTAAAGAAAAAATGAGCAAATGAATAAACAATTCGGAGATCTTATTTGCATCATGACTATGTACTGCTTAGGTATCACTGTCCACAACTGCTTCGAATGGACAGATCTGAATCACTCCCAGACCCATCACCAAAAAGTGGAGGTTCCAATAAAATTATTTCCCAAATTTCAGCTATTTACATCTACTAAGTATTAGCCAATCAAAACTGCATGGATTTCTTATAACTGCCTCTTCTTCAGCAAATCATTTCTCACCTCTGAACATCTTGCCTAGCCTTAGAACAATCTCCTTAATTTTGACATTTCAATGACATTTTTCCTATTGATCCATGCATAAGTCTTTCTTGATCCCCCCTTAATTGGAAACTCCTTTAAGACAGGCATTTGACTAATTTTAGAGATATCCCTAAACTAAAAGAATTTTTTTAAATCCACTATACTGGTATGAGTCAGATCTAAATTTGAATCCTAAGTGTCTGTTATTTACAAACTGAGGAACCTTAGGTAAGTTACCTCATCTTCCCATCTCGATTTCCTCTTTTGCAATAATATTATGTGCCTTGCAAAATTTTCATTAGTATTAAATAAGATCAGGCCCCTAAACACCTATCATAGTTCCTAGCACATGCTAAAAACACCATAAATGGTACTTATAACGTAGGTGCTTAATAAATAACAGGGTTGTTTTTCCTTCAGGAAAACAGGAAGTTTTCACAAGATACACATTTAACCATGTCCAAATTAGAGTATTTTAAGTTTGAAAATCATTTCCTATTACTTGCTGAATTGAATAATATTGATCATAAAAACAGAGCAGGTACTATATGCCCTTCTGTGTGTAGATAGATTGTAGATAGATAGATAGATAGATAGATAGATAGATAGATAGATAGATAGATAGATAGATAGATAGATCCATCATAATAAAGATTTGCTTCTAATTATGTGTGTCCCTTGTGGCTCAATAGACACCAAAACCCAAATGAAGTCATGCAAATTAAAGCGCACAATTCATTTTTTTCTGATAAAACACTTGAGCCAGAGAAAGGTCATGACTTACCAAGTCCATAGGTTAATACCTGGCACATACAGCTGCTGCCCAGATTTGAAAGCATTACTGTTTTCTATCTAAACCTACATTCCCTGAATCCTCAATCTCTGGAATACCTATGAAATCATGAAGCTATCTTAAAATAATAGAGGAGTAGATGGTTATATGGATTCCTTCCAGAGCAGTGAAACATTACGCCCACCGTTCTCAAGCACTGCTTCAGGAATCTGTTCCATTTTCTACAACCTGCCATATAAATAAAGCAACATAAATAAATAATAAAACATTTACCTTTGATACATATTCAAAGTTCTTAGATTTTGGAAAGATTTCTCTCCCTTTCTCTTCTTACTTAATTTTTGTCTGTAATTAGTGCTCAGACATAAGGGTTTTTTCCCTATTAAGTTTTAAACCCAATTTCTATTGTAATTTCAGATGTAATTACTGCTCCTTTCTGGCAACAGCTCAGAAGTAAAACCCACTTTCTTTCTGCTCTACAATATAGACAAATTCGGCATGCAGCCATTCATTATCTTTTACATTTTATTCTTAAGGATTGATTTCAAGAAGTCAGTCAACAAGAAGCTTGAAGTCCAGCTAATGAATTAAGATGAAGGGGGACAGAGTTGGCACAAGGTTAAGGTGTAATTCCTACTTTTTAGGTCCTAGGCAATTTGGTTGTGGTGGGGTGTTTATAACCACCACCACCACCACTACTGCCTTAAAGGAGAAAAAGTTCTTTGTATGTCAACATAGGTAATGGAAGCCTGCCAAAATTATCATTAGAGCATAAGTTTTATGAAGGAATTACTTTTTGAGTTTTATTCACAACTGAATTTCCAGAACAGTAACTGGCACACTGTGTGTTCTCTTCAAACATCTGCTAAATGAAGGATGGACCTTACCTGCTTTAGCATCTGATCTTGACAGTGAAATTCAACAACACTGAGCATCTAAAATTAAATTAAATTAAAATTCAGTCCAACCTATAGGACTTTTGTCTGTTGCAGAATCAGAAACAATTTACTCAGATATAGGAAAGAAAGGAAGAAAAGAAAGGAGAGAGAAGAATTTAGTTTTTAAAGCAAGAGCAGTATTTTGAGGCAGAACCAAAAGTAGCCTGTGTTACATAATAACATCACCAACAGAACTTTTATACCTGAAATACAACTATGGAATTGTATATAAATGTTATCTGTACAAGTTAGTGCATATAGCATATATCACAGAATTTATCACCTTGTATATTTCCATATTTATATTATATTTTCCATATAATCATCCATCTCCCCCAAATAGACAGCGAGTATCTTGAGGACAGAAAAATCTTCTCATTCACTCATTTTAATCCAGTACATAACTAATGTTCAATAAATACCTGAGAGAAGAAAAAAGAGACTAAGCAGTTTACACATTGATCTATTCTATCAGATGAAAATAAAGAATCATTTGTAGGTTAATCTTTCATTCAATGAAAATTAGATATAGTCTCTATCATCCAACACCTTTTAAAATATATAATGGAGGGAAAGGTAAATGTGCATATAATTTTAATAGAAAAACATTTTTTAAAGATTTATTTATTTATGCATACAAGAGCTGGGGCACAGATCAGAGATGAGGGGGGGGTGAGTGGATCCACCAGAGACAGAGTGGGGAACAGAACAGGCAGACTGAATGAAACACACTGTTAAGGGAGTAGAGGGCGAGACAGGAGAGGTCTGCCTCACCATATGGGTTTCTCCCTGGCCGTTCAAGGATCGAACTCATGCTGCAAAGGTTGTGGATTGCCCCATAGTGCAGTGCTTAACCCCTTTCACCACTAGGGAGGCCCTATAGAAAAATATTTTTGTATAATTTTACCAGAAAGATACCTATGTTCAGGAATAGGTCAGGATTAAATTCTGACTATTCAAAAATTTTCAAAATGGATTAACATCAATTCCCCCCTCTTTTGCCCTGGCTAATTATCTAGTTGGCAGCCTAGAAAAGAGCAATTCCCTTTTTTTGGACAACTGTGTTTCAAATAATCAAAATGCCTCACTAAGGTGTGTCTACAAGGAGAAAGGTGAAGGAAATAGTAACTTTTGCCACCCCTGATTTTAAATTACCTACAAACTCATAACTGGCAGAGAATTGTCATTGTCATGAACCATTATTGGTATTTATGGTCTTATTTCTTCAAATATAAGGGGGAAAGGCTGGTAATTAATAATGAAAATTGAAGGGCCTCCCTGGTGGTGCAGCGGTTTGAGCACAGTGCTGTGAAGCTGTCCCCAGCCTCAGCAGCACAGGTTCGATTCCCGGCCAGCCAGGGAGCTACCCACAGGGCGTAGCAGACCTCTCCTATCTCGCCCGCTGCTCCCCTCAGCAATGTTTTCGGTCCTTCTGCCTCTTCTGCTCCCAGCTCAGTCTCTGGTGAATCCTCTCACCTTCCCATGACTCTGGCCTATACCCCAATTCTTGTATAAATAAATAAATGTTTATTAAAAAAATAATGAAAATTGAAATACCAGAATATGTGAATAAAGTTCTTTATGTAAGAAAAAACTGATCCTGGACAAAGTAAAGATATTGCTATTTATAGGTTTATGCAATTCCAATAAAAATCTCAATGTAAATTTGTCCAGAACTTGGCAAAATAACTCATCTGGAAAATTAAGCAGGAAAGATAATTCTAAAAATCAGGTATTAAGCACCTAGAATTATAATAATAAAACAAAGCAGCAGCAAAATAAATGCAGACTAAAACAGGAGAGCTAATATAAAATAGAGATAATTTAATTCATAATTTATAAGACTTCCTTCTTCAATGAAGAAAGAAGTGATTACTTAATCAAAAATTTTGTAATAATAAAGTATCCATTTAGAGAAAAGTAATGTGAGCCCTTGATTTATCTTATACACTAAACCAAATTCTATATGAATTGAAAGTTAAAAATTTAATCCAATGAAATGTGAAAAAATGATTACAAAAATGGAGAGGATGGCCTTTCTAGACTTAGAAACTATAGAGATAAATTAAAAGGAATAGAAAGATATAATAAAAATGCAAAGCAAAAAGGAATTGTAAGAAAAAAATTTTGCAATGAACATAAAATGTCCAGTTTAATTTGCTGACTATATAAAGAAATAAAATAAACAGATAAAAAACACTTAAAAGATAAATGAGTAAAAGTCAAAAAATAGATAACTTGTGGGAAAAAAAATAAATATATTTAGCAAAGAGACATGTAGGGCAGGTTCTGGCTCTTAGCCTAGATTCTTCATCTGGTATCCAGTCCCCTGAGCCCTTGGCTTCACACTTCCTGACACCTAATAATTGTTCTCTGTTTTGCTCTTGAATTCTGCCCTTGCTTTTCAATTGAAATTTGATGATTCATTGCTGCTGCTTCTCCTCTTTTGCCCCACACAACCTCAGGTCTCAGCCTTGCTGTGTCCAGCCTTACTGAAGGGGTAAAAAAAACTCTACAGAAAAATCTATACTTTTCCCTATTGTATTATAATTTTATTAATTCAGTGCTACTATATAAAGGCCTATACTTTTTTCTTCATCATTTTGACTTTTATATAATATCCAATAGGCAAAGAAATGACATAGACAGTTTACAAAGGTATACATTATGACATTGCAAACACACTGTTACGGAGGATGGGCTGGAATTGGAGGGAGACAGGGAGGGAGGGGCAGAGGGGACAACTCTCTGTGCAATACTTCAATTTAAAGTATCCAAAGCAGTTATGGCTTCAGGGTGTTTTTAACCTACTAGACACTACAGATAAAGTTGTGGGGGACTAAAGTCATTTCAAAACCTATGAAAAATTATTACTGATATCAAAATAAAAGAATAATAAAATAAAAATTATTGCCCACAAAATGTGCTATGGTGAATGAACTATAATTGAGTATTACAAACAATTCTATTCACAAATTATATGCACTAATGTTACTACAAAAGAATTCCAAGCTGGGCCTCCCCTGGTGGTGCAGCGGTTGAGTGCTGGGCTGCGAAGCTGCCCGCAGCCTCTGCAGTGCCGGTTCAATCCCCGGCTACCGGCGAGGGTCCCACATGGCTCAACAGACCTCTCCTGTCTGGCCCACTGCTCCCCTCAGCAGTGTATTTCATCAGTCTGCCTGTTCTGTTCCCTGCTCTGGCTTTGGTGAATTCTCTCACCCTCCCGCACTTCTGACTGTACCCAGTGCTTGTATAAATAAATAAATAAATCTTTTAAAAAAAAAAAAGAATTCCAAGCTTACAAGTCTCCAAGATTGAGTCAAGAAGAAAGCCTAGATTTATATGGAAAGTTAATCTAAAACAAAGGAGCCACAAGCATACAATGGAGAAGGGAGTCTCTTCAACAAATGGTACTGAGAAAACTAGTTACATGCATAAAAAAGAAACTACAAGTATGTGAAAAAAAAGTTTAATATCATTTATCATCAGAAATGAAAATCAAAACCACAGTGAGGTATCACTTCACTCCCATGAAAATTATCTATATAAAAAAATACCAAAATCAAGTTTTGGCAAAGGGTATGGAGAAAAAGGAACCCTGGTGCGCTGTTGGTGGAAATGTATACTCTACGAAGAACAATACAGAGGTATCTCAAAATATTAAAAATAGAGATACCATATGATCCAGCAATACCACACCTTGGTATTTATTCAAAGAATGCAAAACACTAATTTGAAGGGATATGTGTACTATTGTGTCCACTGAAACATGATTTAAATTGTGTTGAACAATCAGGTTATCCAAACAACCTGTGTCCAACAACAGATGAGTGGATAAAGACGCAACAGAATAAAATGCAGCCATAAAAACAAATGAAATTTTGCCATTTCCAATAATATGGTTGAACTGGGGAGGGGGTGGATAATGCTAAGCAACATAGGTCAGAAGGAGAAAGACAAATACCAGATGATTTAACTCATTTGTGGAATATAGAGAAATAAAGGAACTGACAAACCTCAATGAAAACCTAGAAATCTGACTGCAGAGTTGAGTCTACTGGAGGAGGAGAGCAGGAAACAAAGAGGGGAGGTGGCTCAAAGGCTTATAGTGAAGATCTGTGGGTTCTTTGGCAGGAGGTGTTGTTTGGAAACATACATCTGAAGAGATGTGGACCTATTCCCTAAATCATATAAAGTACTGTAAACTAATGTTACCTTAATAAAATAAGACTGTGAGAAATGAAATTCCAAACAGTACCTAAGGATGGCAAAGAAATCATAGCCATATGTACATTAAATGTATTATCATAAAAATGTAATTTCAAAGCACATTTATAAAAAATACATGGCCTTACAATTCTTTCTATATCAAAAACTATATTTAATGTTGGGTTTGTAGTACATTTATTTACTATGAGGTGATTAAAATCTCCAAAAATAAGAGTGCTTACAACTGCAAAGATTTTCAGTAGTCCTGGTACATGCACTGGGAATTCAGGCAGGCAAGGGCTCCATTTGTTTAATGGAACTGACCTTGAAAACCATAGATGGGTACACAAGTCTAATTCACAGATAATAAGTTTGCAATTGAAGAGTGATTTTGAAATAGCACAGGAATGTGCTGTTAAGATTGCTCTCAGACTCACCTGATACCTGGTAAGAAAGAGTGAAACAAAATGGCAAGTTAAAAAAATTCATCTGGAATTAGTGCCTATCCTTCACAAACTCTTCCAAAAAATTGAGAAGGAAGGGACAATACCAAACACGTTCTATGAAGCCAACATTACACTAATACCAAAACCGAACAAGGACAACACAAAAAAGGAAAACTACAGGCCAATCTCCCTAATGAACACTGATGCAAAAATCCTCAATAAAATTTTAGCCATCAGAATCCAACAATGTATCCATAAGATAATTCACCACGACCAAGTAGGATTCATTCCAGGGGCACAAGGATGGTTTAACATCCGAAAATCAATCAACGTTATCCAACACATCAACAAAAAGAAATATAAAAACCATATGATAATATCAATAGATGCTGAGAAAGCTTTCGACAAAGTGCAACACCCATTCATGATAAAAGCCCTTGAAATTCTTGGGATACAAGGAACATACCTCAACATCATAAAGGCCATCTATGACAAGCCAACAGCCAGTATCATTCTCAATGGTGAAAAGCTGAAAGCAATTCCATTAAGATCTGGAACAAGACAAGGATGTCCACTCTCACCACTGCTTTTCAATATAATACTGGAAGTCCTAGCCAGGGCAATAAGACAAGAGAAAGACATCCAAGGAATCCAAATAGGAAAAGAAGAAGTCAAACTATCACTATTTGCAGACGATATGATATTATACATAGAGAACCCCAAAAACTCCACAGAAAAGCTAATTCAACTCATCAATCAGTTCAGTAAAGTGGCAGGATACAAAATCAACACGCAAAAGTCAGTAGCCTTCCTATACACAAACAATAAATCTGAAGAAGAAGAAATCAAAAAAACCATCCCTTTTGTTATTGAAACAAAAAAAATCAAATATTTGGGAATCAATCTAACAAAAGAGGTAAAGGACCTATACAAAGAAAACTATAAAACACTGTTAAAAGAAATAGAAGAAGACACAAAGAAATGGAGAGACATCCCCTGCTCGTGGATTGGAAGAATAAACATTATTAAAATGGCCATCCTTCCAAAAGCAATATACAGATTCAACGCTATTCCAATCAAAATTTCAATGTCATTCTTCAAAGAAATAGAACAATTATTGATGAAATTCATATGGAATCACAAAAAACCCCGAATAGCCAAAGCTCTCCTGAAAAAAAAAGAAGGGAATGGAGGCATTACACTCCCAGACTTCAAACTCTACTACAAAGCCATAATCATCAAAACTGCATGGTATTGGAACAAGAACAGACATACAGACCAATGGAATCGAATAGAAAATCCAGAAATAAACCCACAGATTTATGGTCAACTAATCTTTGACAAAGGAGCAAAGACTATGCATTGGAGCAAAGAAAGTTTGTTCAATAAATGGTGCTGGGAAAACTGGGTCGCTACATGCAAAAGAATGAAGCTTGACCACTACCTCACACCATACACAAAAATCAACTCAAAATGGATTAAAGAACTAGACATAAGACCTGAAACCATAAAATATATAGAAGGAAATATAGGCGAAACACTACGTGATTTGCACATCAAAGACATCTTTACAAACACATCACCCAAAGCAGTGATAGTGAAGGCAAAGATAAACAGCTGGGACTACATCAAATTAAAGAGCTTCTGCACAGCAAAAGAGACAATAACAAAAACAAAGAGAAACCCCACCAACTGGGAGAACATTTTTGCACCCAACACTAATGATAAAGGACTGATCACAAAAATCTGCAAAGAGCTGATGAGACTCAACAACAACAAAGAAAATAATCCAGTCCAAAAATGGGCAGAAGAGCTAAAAAGAAACTTCTCTCAAGAGGAAATGCAAATGGCCAACAGGCATATGAAAAAATGTTCAACATCACTTGCCATCAGGGAAATGCAAATCAAAACTACCATGAGATACCATCTTACACCAGTGAGAATGGCACATATTAAAAAAACTAGCAACAACAAATGCTGGCGAGGGTGTGGAGAAAAAGGAACTCTTCTACACTGTTGGTGGGAGTGCAAACTGGTCCAACCACTGTGGAAAGCTGTGTGGAGATTTCTGGACCTACTAAACATAGAGCTTCCATATGATCCAGCAATTCCACTCCTAGGTATTTACCCAAAGGACACAGAAACATCAATTCCAAAGAACACCTGCACCCCTATGTTTATAGCAGCACTGTTTACAATAGCTAAGCTTTGGAAACAACCCAAATGCCCAAAAATAGATGACTGGATCAAGAAGATGTGGTCCATATATACCATGGAATATTACTCAGCATTCAAAAAAGATAAACACATGCAATTTGCAGCAACATGGATGGCGCTGGAAGGGATCATGCTCAGCGAAATAAGCCAAAAAGAAAAAGAAAAATACCGGATGGTCTCACTCATAGCAGGAATCTAGAAAACTTAAATAAGGGACCAGGAAAACGAATAACTATAAGAAAGTGAAAATCAAAATCAACAAAAAACTATGAACCAGAGACACTTTTAGGGGGGTGGGGGCGGGAGGGGAGGGATTGGGGTCAGAATGGGGGGGCTGCAATTGTATGGGGAATACAACAATAAAATTTATTATTAAAAAAAATAAAATAAAATAAAACTAAAAAAAAAAAAAAAATTCATCTGACCATATCAGTGAAGGCACTAAAAGAACAACTTGAAGCAAGCAGGGGTGCATACAACTTGAAGCAAGCAGGGGTGTGCGGGTTCCTATCAGCTGAGCACTTATGGGCAACTGCGATCTCTTTGCTTTCTGCAAATCACAGCAGAGCTTTCGTTGGCTATCTACAGAGAATAGCCTGTATCACATGGCAAGCCCGGGAACACCTGGGCCACTGTGGACCTGATTATATGACTATCTCCATGGTGGTCTCAGGATAAGCCTGCCCATGATAACATCAAATACTTTGCTGACGCAAATGTCTTTTGACATATGGTCACAATGTCCCCTTCCCTGTTCCTCATAAAACTTTTTCTCCCTTGCCACCTGGACCTTACTCCTCATACCATTGTTGCATGATCACCTTTTACTCTCCTGTACGATTTCAATAAATAGCATAAGAACTTGTGCTCAAGAAGCAGAGTCTTGCCTCGCATACCTGCTCCACGACTGTTGTGTCCCTCCCGCTGCAAAGTGGCAACAAATTTCCTCTCAAAACAGAGATGTAGGGCTTCCCCTGGTGGCACAGGAGGTTGAGCACAGTGCTATGAAGCTGTCGGCAGCCTCTGCAGCGCTGGTTCGATCCCAGCTAGCTGGTGAGGGTCCCATATGGCATGGCAGACCTCTCCTGTTGCGCCCACTGCTCCCCTCAGCAGTGTATTTCGGTTGTCTGCCTGTTCTGGTCCCCGCTCTATCTCTGGTGAATCCTCTCACCCTCCCGCACATCTGGCCTGTACCCTGGTTCTTGTGTAAATAAATAAATAAATCTTAAAAAAAAGAAAAAAACAACACAGAGATGTAGAGTGTTGGCCATACTTCAACATGTGACTTTCAGTGTTACTTTGACACTTACTCAGTGGAAAATGAATGGGACCATGTTACCAGATGAAAAGGAAGGTGACCACTGATACAGGAGCACAACAATCTGGACACCAGGCCATCTGATTCCACTACTCATCACCCTGTTGGGCAGGAATATGTAGTTTGTTACAAGCTGAAGGAAAAATGAGACTTTATAGTGAGTGCTAAACTCTCACATGAAAGGTCCACAGTTCTGGAATAGTCACACAGACATTTTGCTACTGCTGCTGCTGCTGCTAATAATAATGATGATGATGATGATGATGACTACAATGATATGATGTGGTTGATGACTCTTATATACTCTTTGTTGAGACTTGGAGAAACACAGGTTGTATAAGGAGTTCTATGCATTAGGCACACAAAAATCATTCAATGTGTTAGAGAATAAATCCTGAGTCAAATGGTCAACTTCACCAAGCTATTTCTAGTAGAAGATATTCTGTTTGTGGGAAACATTCAAAGTTTATCTTCTGGTTCTGTTGTTGAGAAGACTACTATTGCAAACCCATAGTAAAATATCAGTCAGATTTACATAGACAAGAACACCACAAGGTATTTATAGCATGAAAAGCAAACTTTGCTTTCCCAAATTCCAATTTTGTCAAACCAAGTGATGCATCCATTTGGAAAAGAAAAGAAAGCAAGGCAACCACCTCAGAGTGAGACTTTATTAATGAATGCAGAGCAGCTTACTGTAAGAAACATGCAGAAAGGAAGAGAAGAAGAAAAAATTCAAGACTCTAGCTTTTTTTATATGATGAAAGTATAATAAATGTCACAATAAGCTTGTAAACAGTATTAAGTGAACTTTTCTTAATTTGGAATTCTAATATTTTAAGTCCAATTTTCTTAGTGTAGATGTGATCAATTAATATGGTATTGTTTCTTGGCAATGTGAACAGAAACTATCACAGCCATGTGTATCCTCTAAACAACAGACACAATTATTTTTACTTGCTTTATTTTTATTTATTTCTCGAAGCTATATTTATACAGAATAGGAATTTCCTCTGTGAATAGCATAAACAAAATATACAATGCATATGCAATAACATCATATGAAATCTACAGAGAAATGTTTGTATTTCTTTATCAAGCAGAACCACTGGTAAAGATGAGTGGATTCTCTCAAGACTATTTCAAATACTTTCAGGCTGCCTCTCCCTTAATTTTAAGGTGCCCTAACAATACATTATTTTTTAGGCTTAATCTAAGAGATTTTTTAAAAAGGAACTGATGCCTGTAAAGGACAAGAAATGGACCAGATTCTCTTGACTATTTAAGAAATACATATATAAATGAATTCAACTCACAACTAAGCCTATGTTTCCGCCATGAAAGTAATACCAAAATGAATACCAAGGGTAAATTTTTCTCTTTTCAAAAGCTCAGGCTAAAATCAACAAAAGGAAGAATTAAAGCAATTTAGAATTTTCTATCTGAAAAAAAAAATTGTATTCCAGAACAATGGGATGATTATGCACAGTGGAATTTCCAAGTCAAATAAAAATGAAGCATTGTCTTATAGTGAGCAGAATGTCAACCTATTGTCAAAAGTCTTGCATTCTAATCTCATTCTTGTTCTTACTAACTGATAACCTGTGCCAAGTCTCTTATGAGACTTACCGAATGAGAAGTGAATTAAATCATTTCTAAAGATGTTCAGCTCTAATACTTTATGATTCTATGAATCTCTATAAATGTAATCAATGTACAAAAAATGAGTTAAACAAAAGAAAGAAGTACTGAGGAAAATGGAATAACTAACAGGGAAATTGTGCACAATTTACATTGAAAAGACAAAATCTTTTGTATCATTGTAATCACATAATGTAAATATAATCCAATATACTTTGTTGAAAACACAATTTATAGAATTACAAAAGAAGGAAACTCTAGAATCAAAATATTTTATGCTATTACATCTATAAGGAATTTCAAGGTGATTTTATTTGGGGTGATTTTCCAAGCTCATGAAAAAGGACAAAAGTATCTTAATCACTGAATCTAAAATTTAATATTTACTTGACTACACGGTCAGTAAAAGTGTTCTTGAAGGAATATGTGGAACTTGTTGTCCAGACAATCATATTATGCTTCACAGTACATTGCATAACAGCATTTTTTTTTAAATTACAATACTTTGTGCAATGTTTTGGTCCATTCTTATTTAACTTTTTTCCTTCATTTTAAAAGCATAGCATAAATTTTAACACACACTTTTTTCACACTTCTACTTTTTCCATATTATGTCTTTCAAGTATTTTTATAGGCATGCCTTGTCTTTTATATGATATTGTATTTGAGAAGGGAAAAAGAATAGAACTATGAAAGAAACAAAAAAAAACAAAATTCATAATAAGCACAGGAGGAAAAATAGACCATCTTCCTTACACAGAATTCCAACTAATTCACATAGATATTCCCCCTCCAAGAGGAGGAACTTAACTTCTACCTTTCTGAGCTACACTATTAATCTAACTCTTGAGTGTGAACTCCACTAGTAACTTGCTTCCAAATAGAATAGAGGAAGGTGAGGAAAATGGGGAGGGAAAATATAACTTTACAGTGGGGAAAAAAACATCTTAGCCAGTGATCAAAATTAACATCATCAGTGATAAGTCATGTTTAAAGTATGCTCCCTTAAAAAGATACAAGAAGGACACTTAACTTCTGTGGTCTTCCTCATTAACTCCAATTGAATCATGAGGAAAACATTCAACAAAACCCAATTAAGTGGCATTCTATAAAATAACATGTCCATTACTCTTAAAACTGTTTAGGTCATATAAAGCAAGGAAATTCTAAAAGATTGTCACAGAGCAGAGAAGACAAAGGAGATAAGCTGACTAAACGCAATGTGGTATACTGGATTAGATCCTACAATAGATAAGAGACATTACAGAAAAAACTCAGGCAATCTGAATAGCATATTTAATTAAATAATGCATGAATGTTGGCTTCTTAGTTGTGACAGATGTATCATAGCAGTATACTATGTTACAATAGGAGAAAATGGAAGAAACACCCATTAATTCCAGAACTCTTACTCTTTTGCAACTTTTCTATAAACCTGAAAATATTCTAAAATTAAAAGTTTATTTTAAAAAATCAAGTCATGCAAACTCCATATACATATTCCACAAGAAATTGACCTTACGGTTCCAAACAGAGCCAGAAAATTTGATACCAAACAATTTCAAGTTAAAAAAAAAACTCATAAGTGTAATAATTGAGGAAAATCAAATGCATCAAGGAGAATAAAGAAGATCTTACCTCAATTATTACTGAAATAATTTCATTAGTGAGAAAAAATCTTACATTTTCAGGTATGGCAAGAGGAGCTTATGTTAACTCATTTAATACATAGTAACCATCAAAATAGTTAAATCCTCAACTTTTGCACACTCCTATGTGTAGCAATATTTCTAAAATAATGAACCTCGTCCTCCCTCTTTCTCATAACCCATCATAACTCTGGATATTTTGGGTTTGTGGGAAAGACTTATGGGAAAACGTGTGAAATAAGTCATTAAACTTGAGCTTCAACAGCTGTACAGCTCATAAAACAAAGAGAACTCTTCTGATTTATTTGAACCATCCCATTTTTGCTCAAGAGACAAGGCCAAATTCACTCTTTAAGGTTCAAATAGTAATATGATTTTGCTGTAAGAAAGTCAATAATGTAGTCAACAATTGCTATAAGTCTAATTCACTAATACACTATAAATACCATCAGGCTCCAGCTTAAAATCAAATTGTGTTTTAAACTGCTGTCATGTCTGTGTTGTGTAATTTATATGTCCCCAATGACAACACTCTTATCAAGAATTATGAAACTCATGGTCTACTTCAGGAAAACTTTTTAAACCCATAAAATAAAAGATGTTATGAGAAGTATAATGAGAATGACCACTGGACTTGAGTTTCTGTTTCACATGCCAGTGAAAAACAGAAAGTAAGTCAATTGTCATGTAAAAAAAAAAAAATCCAAAATAAAAAGGGAATGTGTACCTGTATCATTCCCCACTCAGATTCGACCAAATGTTTTCTTTTCACTTTAATTTCTTTTTTAAACATCCTCATTTACTTTTTCACAAAATAGGATTTCTCCCCACAGGTGAGGTCACCATAGTTTCCCAACACCAAAGTGCCCATAGTCCTTCACTATACTCCCCTTTGCTCTGCTCCCCACCCCCCACACTCTAAACCCCAATTCTCTACCCTCTGCTTCTCCTTCCCATTTAATGGAAAGTAAGCATCAGGGCAGGACAGTTTCAGAGAATAGAAAGAAGTGGGAAATAGTATTTACAACAGATAAAAAGCAAGGGCTCCTAATATAATTGCCTTGGGAACACATTTTCTTTTTCTTAACTTTCAGCAGCACTTGAGATTTCAAGAACAATACCTGGGGACATTTCTGAGTCTAGATGAAAAGGCATGAAAGTACTCCCTGGCGAGAGCCAGAGTGGTCAGGAGGAACTGTAGATGCTCTACACAGCCGAGACAGGCACTCAGCGAGAAGAAACTAGAGTAGCCCACTAAGAAAGGAAAGTGCTGAGCCAGGAACCTGCCAAGGATATCTAAGGGATTACAGGTAACAATATAAGGCAACACACTTGATGGAGTGTAGACTTTGGAAATAAATAGATCTGGCTTTGAATGCTATACCTTAAAAGATGGCCACAAAGGTGGTGACTTGATACAATTCTATTTTATTTTTTTAAAGATTTATTTATGTATGCATACAAGAACTGGGGTACAGGCCAGAGGTGTGCAGGGTGAGAGGATTCACCAGAGACAGAGTGGGGAGCAAAACAGGCAAATTGACTGAAATACACTGGTGTATGCATGCTATAAGCTTTTTTTGCTTTGTGAGTGCATGTCCTAACTGAATAATGCTTGGAAACCACTGCTTCCGATTTTATCAAAATGAGACCTTTCCAGTCTAAACTCTTTCAGATGGTATGTTAATGAATGACTTACAAATAAATATTATTGATAGTGGCTTTTGGAAATTCTTTTTCTTAAGATTTGTTTATTTATGTGCATAAGAACTAGGGTGTGGGCAAGAGTTACGGGGGTGAGAGGATTCACCAGAGACAGAGTGGGGAACAGAACAGGCAGATTGAAATACACTGCTGAGGGGAACAGTGGGTGGGACAGGAGAGGTCTGCTGTGCACGTGTGTTGGCTCCCTGGCTGGGGATCAAACATGAGCTGCAGTGGCTGCTGATAGCTTCATAGAGCTGACGCTTTAGCCCTTGCACCATCAGGGAGGCCCGATACAATTTTATTTTTTGCTTATAATAAAAACATAACATAAAATAAACCATTTAACCATTTTTAATGGTATTACTTTTATTGCAGTAAAATTGTTTTATAACAGTACATATGTTTTAAAGACATAGCTTCACATCTCCTCGGATAAACATTACCATACAACACTTACCACCAAAGCACCAATAACCCTGCACCATAACCTATTCAACTCCCCTCCCGACTCCTCACCTCCACCCTCCCCCACTGCTAGTCTCACTTCCACATTCAGATTTCTAGGGTTCTTTTTGGCTTATTTTTGGTGTTCCCTTACTTTGTTTCTTTATATTTCACAAATGAATAAACCATCTGCTATTTGTCTTTTTTCCTTCTAACTTATTTTCTTTAGCATATTCCCCTTCACTTCCACCCATGTTGTCACAAATGGCAATATTTCATCCTTTTGTTTAGCTGAGTAGTATTCCATTGTGTATGTATACCATGTCTTCTTTATCTGTCTTTGGGCCCTTAGCTAAAAGAGTATTTATTTATTATCTTATAGTTATAGAGGTAAGAAGTTCAAAATGGGTCACAACAGGCTAAAACCAATGTTTTGGCATGGTTGCATTCCTTCTAGAGACTTAGGGAAAATCTGTTTCCTTGCTTGCTCCAGTTTTAGAGGACATCCACATTTCACTTATAACTCCATTCTTCTACCTTCAAAGCTAATAACGACAGGCTAAGTTCTCATGCTCCCATTTCCTTTACTTCTTTTTTCTAGTATTCAGCACCCTTGTGATTACACCAGGTCTAATCAGACACTCCAGAATAATCCCATATCTTAAGGTCAACTAGCTAGCAACAGTAATTTCATCTTCAACCTTAATTTCCCTTTTGCCATATAATGCATTCATAGGTTACAGAGACTAGGACATAGGCACTCTTGGGAACTTTTTTCTGCTACCATACCACCACAGAGAGTAATTGTAACAATTACATGCAATAGTGTATATAAAGTAATTGGTATATAAATCCAAAAATAATGACACTCCCAACCTTCTAGAGTCCTCCCCATTTATGATCAAAGCTTTTTCCTTCAATAAATCTCTTACATGTGTCTGGCATCTGCTTCTTAGATGACAGTAACCACTTCTAACAATAGTGACCACACTGTCAAGAATCACAATGTTAGAACTAGAAGACACATATGAAATCCTTTACTCCAATCAGTTCATATTAAAAAATCAGAACAAAAGAAGCATGTCAAAGGTCTATTGTCAATAAGCTTCATAGCTAGTACAAAAACACCTGTAGTATCCTTAAGATTATTCTATGCTGCCTATAGAACTCTGAGGTGAGAACAAGCTCTTTTCTGGCTACAGGAATTGGGGCCCCAATGTGAAATTTCTAGAAATAAAAAAAAAGTTCTAATAGTCATAACTTTAAAGGGAGTGAAGGAGAGAGATCCTCTGGTGTAAGAGAATAATTAAGGGGTTATGACTCTTGGTGGTAGACGTTCCTGTGCAAGCTCTACTAGGAATTGCCGAGGCCACATTAGCCATCATGCTTGATTTGTTCCTAAGTGTAGGATTGTTTGTGTTTCCCTGTCTCCAGGGAAACAGTTCCAAGGGAAATACAAAGGAAAATGTATTCAGAGTTCCACCTAGGAATTCAGACTTCTGGAAACACCCACCACTATAACATTCTACCAAGCTATGAGTCCAACCCTAAGAATATGGACTTTTCTTCTCATTTTATTTCCTTTAACAACATTTTTTCTCCAACTTGACAGAATTCATGGAAAATGATGGCAGTATTACATACAAACAGCAAGATGAGATAACATTGATTTACAGCACTGTATATGATTTAGGAGCACAAGTTCACACCTCTTCAGATGAGTGTTACCATACCAAACCCACCACCAAAACACCAATAATCCCCCACTATAGACCACTGGGCCCCCTCTGCCTTCTGGTCCCTACTACTCACCCTCCCTTTTAGTAGACTTAATTCTGCAGTCAGATTTCTAGAAAACATAGGCAAGGTGCTTCATGACATTGGCTTCATTGTTCTCTTTGGGGACTTGATTACAACAGCAATGATAACAAAAGCAAAAATAAGCAAGTGGGACTACATCACACTAAAAAGCTTCTGCACAGTAAAGAAATTATCAGGAAAGCAAAAAGACGCCCTACAAATGAGAGAAAATATTTGTATAAGACACATTCAACAAGGGATTACTATCCAAGATCTTCAAGGAACTCACTAAATTCAATAACAACAACAAAAAAAAAAAACAAATAACTCAATCACAAATTGGGAAGAAGAGCTCATCATGTACTTCTTTATACAAGACACACATATGGTGAACAGGCACATGAAAAAATGTTCAATATCACTTATCACAAGTCAAAACCACATTGAGATGCCATCTCACACTGTGATAATCACCCGTATCAGCAGATGAGAAACAAGTGGTGACATGAGTGTGCAGGATAAAAGGAACCCTTAAGGCCTCCCTGGTGGCGCAGGGGTTTAAGTCTCAGTGCTGTCAAGCTATCACCAGCCACAGAGGCCTGAGTCCAATCCCCACCAGGGAGCTACCCACATGGCACAGCAGACCTCTCCTGTCTAACCCGCTGCTCCCCTCAACAGTATATTTCAGTAGATCTGCCTATTTTGCTCCCTACTCTATCTCTGGTGAATCCTTTCACCCACTGCACCTCTGGCCTACACTCTAGTTCTTGTATGCATAAATAAATTTAAAAATAAACAAATCTTTAAAAATACTGTCTTCAGGGAAACAGTTCCAAGGGAAATACAAAAAAAAGAAAGTATTTAAATAAATAAACAAATAAAACACTTAAACAACAGTTTTAAAAAGGTAAGACTTAGAACAAATTTTTGAGAAAAGGTTGTTACTATGAAAATTGAGATGATGTCTATTTTAGAGAAACATTTGATGTTCAATATATATCCACAATAGTGCTTTCAAATCCTTATGGTCATACACTCATTATTTTCACCCAATAATAATTGTCCTCTTCTCCAATTAATGAGTCTGGATGAAATGATATGGTCTAAATTAAAACTTCCCATGTAATCAGGAAACAAGAGCCTGTAGATCTATGATTGAAGTATTCATAGTGTTTGAAAATGACTTTACATTAGAGCAAAGAGTGGGCTAGGATAATATAAATGTGTCATTTTTGCCCATGTGTTCAGTCATATAGCAGCTTTTGCAGAAAAATGAATACATGAAAATCAATTTGAGCTTCTCTTTCAGATATGCTCTTTTCCTCTTTTCAAGCTGGGGGTCTGCATTTTTTCTTTGACGAATGTTTTATTAGTCTTCTCTGTTTTCTCACCTGCATAGTAACATTTCTATTGGAAATTAGTAAGATTTAGAATTCAGGACTGGTTGTGACATATACTAAACCTAGTTTCATTACCACAGATCATAAATGCACATGTCTCATGTTCGTGGAGCAAAAGCAAAATGTCTTCATTACTCTTTCAAATTACTATGTAAGTAAATTACTCCTTTGACATATGCCTTAAGATTCTCATTACCTGTTGGCAAAGATAAAATGCCTTAACTTTCCCTCTGCCCTACAAGATTTAATTCTACCTTATGTGTCCTCATTTTTGAATCTGAAAACTCTACATTCCACCCAACCATGTTTCAGAGTCAAAGGGTCTCATATATTGCTTCTCTCTCCTGAAATACAATGTATCAACTTCTGTTTTCATGACTCTTTAATTATCCTTATATTTTTTACCATTATCTCAAACTTTTTCTTCTTCCTTAAAAAACATTTTCATAATTTCATGACCTTGCCCCCAAAACTGGATTAAGGAATATGAGTATTCTAGGAACATTAATGATGTAGTATTCCTTGACACCAATATTTATTAAATATGTTTTCAATATTGTATATATATTAAACACTGTCCAGAAGAAAGGCAAAGAATGAAGGCAGCACTTTCCCACAGTTTTCCTTTTATTCAGAGATAAACTTGACCTTTAACTTTTGGACCTCAGGCCACTGCCTAGACCTGAACTCAAATGAGCTGATGTTATTTCCAGGACATAATTCATGGAAGTAGAGGAAAAAACACAGTTGTGTAACTAATACTGGTGTTTACCAATGACAACACATTGCTTAAATTTGCCCAAGAGATTTTTCATATTTGACAGCCCTCCTCTTTTACCTATCTCTAAAAAGGACTCACTGCAATTAATGGAACTTTCCTGAGAGATTTTCAAGAAATATAGATTATTATTGCAAAGGGAAACAATATAAAGTAGATTACTAACATTTTTGTTTTTATTACTTTTCTTTCTAGTATAACAATGTGCCATAAGAGTTTTTTTTCATTTATTTCTAGTTTTTCTGCTGATGATCTTGAACTTCTTTGGGATCCTTTTTATTAGAGGAGATAGAAAAAAAACTTTTCCTAAAAAAAAAATTAAGGGTCATTTATTTTTCCAATACAAATTTTCACTATGAATGTAATATTAACCATAGCAGAAGGTGCTAATCAAAAAAATAAAAGAACAAAGAGAAATGAAAATATATTGTATCCAGGTTGGAAGATCTCTAAGAAAAGACAACTCAAAGTCTTCCAATACTATACAGTAAATTACTAAGGTAATAATGTTCTGTCATGTGAATATCCATTCCTATTGTATTTCATATGATTTGTGAATTGGTGGTATGTGAAGCTGGCAAGCAAGATCAGTGAGTAATTTAGATTAAACATGCTGAATTTACAGAATTTACACTGCTTAGATACTAAAAATTGTCAGGCAGTCTGTCTCACTAAAAGTTACTGTAAAAAGAGGAAAGTTCTTAGAACAGCAATTCTAAAGCTATGGTCTAAGAACAAGCACTTTCTGAACATTTGGCTTGGTAGGATAGCATGAACACACGATAGAGGGAAATATCCCAAGAGGATATTATAGGAACATTGATATATTAGCTTATTTCTCTTTTTTAGCAAGTCTTCAGAATAAGATATTTGGAGAACCACTAACCATAAAAATTGTATTGTAACATCTTAGAAGGAGATCCCAAGTATTTGCCTTATGTTTCTATCAACAATGCTCCCCAGATCCACCATTACTGACCTACTTAAAAATGTAGTCTATTAAAAAGAAAACCAGTGGGGTAAAGAAAAATGGAAAAGTGTCAATGTGTATTCAACCTACATCTTTTATTTTGCCATGTACTCATATGACCAGTTATGACAGTCTCATTATTTTTAGTTTTCTGAATCACCAAAAAGAGATAAATGAAGAAGCAAAAAAAAAAAAAAAAAAACAGTTTACACAGAGTAACTACAAAAGAAGCACTGAAGAATATTTAAAATTTTCAACAGAGGAAGAAATCATTAAACAATTTGTTTCTCAATGTGTATTACTCTTGAGCTCCATTTAGTGGAAGTCTTGCCTTGTCAATAAACCTCTAAGCAATATGTCATTAATCCAATATTCATATCATCAGATATTCTGTCTTTATCACACATGTTCCTTTAAACATTCAGCAACACCAGCAACATGATCAGTTGGAAGATGGCTAGTCCTAGAAAGAGGACCTTTGATTAACATTTTATTATTTTCTCTCTCAAAAAACATGAGTTTTGCAAAAAAGAGCCTGAGTAGTCAGACTGAGGTCAGTTACCATCAACCAACCTCCAGAAAAAGAAGTGACCCTGTTTTTAATCCAAAGAATAATATAACAATTACATGACTTCCTTAATAAATCAAGGAAGCATCACATACCCACTGGAACCAAAAGCAGTGAGTTCAGCACTAGTACCGTCTATAATAGATTCGGGAATTACATCAAACATAGCCAGGCTATTTTGACCACTGCGACTGTTTACCCAAGTGATGGATGTGTTCTGGGAGTTGGAATCTACTGCTACCCCTTACCATGTGCTCTCCCTTACTATAGGAGCTGCAAATCTGAAAACTTCACTTCCCCAAATACCAGTCAACTAGAATAATCTATATAAAAACAACATCAGCCAATGAGATACATTCTTGAGAGGTTCTGAAAGCAAGAAGGGAAATAAAGGCTATCGTCTCATTGTTTTGATATTAGCAAGGAAAGTTGGAGGGCCATGTTTGCAGCAGACAGACATGGCTCACTGTATTTCCAGGCACCCATTTTGTGAGTGTGAAAAGAAAGTATTGTAATACAGTGGTAGCATCTTCCTGACCTCTGAATTTTAACTCTGGATCTCAAGTCTAGACCTTGGTTTTACGTTATCTATAGGCCAGAGGTAGCCATTCTGGGCTTCTACTACCCGTCATTACAGTAGATATTATAACCACCTAATTCTCTCTATTCCCTTGATTTTCACTGAAAATATCAAGAGTGAGTGTTGGTGACAGCACCAAACTGTGACTGAAAGTTGCCTTCTCCAACTCTATTTTTTCAGCAGGCTGTGCTGTGAATCAGTGGTACTGCTCAACATGCAAATAATCAATATCTTTGGTTAACTGACATATGCTCTCAAACTTTTTGCTCTTTGTATAGCTTATGTTAGACACAGTGATCTAAATTCCTAAGCACTCTTTCATATTATTTAAGGGCACATCATTATACAGGAATGGAGAGAGAATGGCATTACAAATTTACATATTACCTCTCATCAAGACAAACAAGGTTAAAGTTGAAATTTTAGTCTCTTATGTAAAATCTCAAGGCAGGATTCTCATTGGTTAAGCTTTGATCTGACTTCCGAATGCATCTGTGAAAAAAACTACTCTGTGTGTGTGTGTGAGTGAGAGAGAGAGAGAGAGAGAGACAGAGAGAGAGAGATCCATTGTAGGGAGTAGTGGTTCAAGTTTCAAGGGAGTCATATTTCTAGAAATGCATTCATGTCACTTAGGTATATGTATTCTTATGAATCTATTTAAATAACTTCTCAAATTTGGGGAGATCCCATACTTGCAAATGTAAACCAATGGTACAATACAAAAAATTATTAAAAAATATTTTTCTTCTTCTGCCCCCCAAAAAGAAACTGTACCAATGTACCATTAATTATTGACATTGTAATTTTTAATATAAACATTTGAATTAATACATTTTTTCCAAAAATGCTTTTAAAAAATAAAATAATAGTGCATGTGATTTGTAAATCTTGAAAATGTCTCACATTTTGTTAATCATACTTTGACTCAGCCCAGTGGTGAAAACATCTCCAATATTAATGCTTTTCCAGTACTGTCCTCCCTTTCTACATTATTCTACCCCATGTTCATTCTCCTCATTTATGCCTCTGTTTCCAAAGTCTATCTCTGAAACAAGTTTCCTCTAATTCCCTCTATTTCAATTCATCCTCCATTTCACCATCAAATGTGTTTTTCTAAACTAGTAGGTTCCGCATGCCACCTTCCCACTCAAAACTCATTGTGCTTCTATTTTAACTAAATGTTAAAACTCTCTCATGTCATTTAAACCATTCTATAATATGACTCCAACTAAATTTCCCATTTTATATGTCTCTTATCTTCTACAGAAATCATTCCATAAACTGATCTACACATTGTTGTATTAGGATATTTCTTTCTTTATTCTTTACCTCATTTTCACCAAAAAAGCCTATCCTTTCCATCTTTTTCACCAATTTGAATTCTTTAGTTTGTTCTAGGTCCAGAGACCAAAAAATTAATGCCCAAATAAAAGTCCTTGATCCCTCTAGTCTGCAGTAATTATCTCTGTGAGTCAGCAAATAAAACTTATTGTTTATATCATTCCTACAGTCATTGCCACATACTGTTTATTCATGTAATTTGTGGGGTTGCTGCTGCTGCTATTACCTGTAGCAACAAGAAGACTGTATGTTTTTTGAAAGAAGGGTCATTCTCAGACCTCTTTGAACTGCCTGGCAGACCTCTTAGGGTACTCTGTACATACACTGACTGTACAGTTCACTAAGGCCAAAGGATAAGAAAGTGTCTATATAGCCCTCTGCAGTAAGTGCTTTCCAGGCCTTTTAACAGGAAATGGTTTGAAATGATCCTGAGGGAAAAAAGGAAGGACATTTTGTCTCCAAAAAAGAACACCAGGAAATGATCATTCAGGATGTACAAAACTATCTAGACTTGTTTCCCTTGGACCTGAAGTCCTCTCAGTAGACCATTTCCATCATCCCTATCAAAAATGTCATTAAGGAAATAAAACAACAGTACAGATCAGTCAGTATTGTTACTTAGATGCTTCAGGGAGAAAATATTTGATGGAGAAGAAACTATAATAAATGCCTAAAAGATTTTTTAATGTTTTGTGAAAGCAATTGCCTGTGTTTTTGCTTTCTCTCATAACCAGAGGGGGGTAATTGAGAGTTACTTATGCTTTTGTCAGGTGCCATGAAAGCATTTAGTTTCAGGTTTAAAAGATTCAGTGACATTTTGAATCATTTTAAATAAGAATGCCGGATAGATATGGTGTCATTATAAACAGTAACATTTGCTATTTCAGCAAGGCTGCATTCTGTTTAGAAAGGAATCCTTTTTTGCATTGAATTTTATTTTTTAAGTAGTGATATTATTCTCATTCTTCAGTCAAAAACATAACCACTTTTCAGCTTTAATTACTCAACCTAAGACTGCCAGTTATAGTACTCTCATGTAATAGAATGATGGTTTCAAACTTGTCCACCCCAAATATTTCACAGTAAGAGAGTTTGTATTCCAGATTACAAAGGGAAAAGATTAAAAAGGGAGGGAGAAAGATTGATGCTCCAATCATCTTTCCTAGTAAACATTCTTTCCAAAAACATATCTACAGCTATGCTTAACTTATATATCATTTTATGATGCCTGTTGGTAAAACAGAAAAATCTAAAACAAACAAATAATAGACATTCTAAGCAAACAGAAAGGCCCAGTAGTCTTCGGGGAAATGTTTCCCATAAAACAATTATGCTAGATACCATTGTACACCCTTGTTCCCAGCTTTGGTTATAATTCACATAGAAGTCAGTTCAACACACTGGGAGAGAACTGCCCAACAGAAAAAAATACAACAGGAAAATACAGCACATACTAGAATATGGATGTTTTTTTAACCTGGAAAGGGTGGAAAACTGCCTCTCTACTACACATACACAAAAATCAAAAACAACCACATGAATATCAAGTGTTTACTTATTCTTTCCCCTATATCAAAATACATTGTCATTTACCCTGTCAAGTGAGAACACTTCCTCTCCTCCCAAAGTCCTATTTTTGTTTCAAATTGGATATTATTTTCATCTGCATGATTTGATTTCTATAGAATTTCTGCAGGTTTGTTGTCTACCTGTCAGGTTACTTTTCATATTGTCATTTAATTTGCACCTAAAAATTTTGTATATTCCTCCAAAGTAGAATCAAGACTTATTTTGAAGTTAATTGCACTCAATTATTATATGTTCCTTGAATCTAAAGACACGCTAATATGCATCACAATTTGTTTCTGCCAAAACACATTTTCTCTTCTCATCTCTGCAACACTGTATTTTTCTAATTATATGTGATGGCTTATTAATAGCATCTCATAGGGGAAATATGCCCAGATTCCCTTATAAAATGTAAGCAATCTAAATGTGCTCAAAGTTGTACCACAAAATAGTAAACAGGAGTTAGAAAACAAAACAACAAGTTTTTGTGTGAAATTAACCCAGTAATATCTTTATAAAACTCAGTCAACTAATCAAATATAATGGTGAACTATAAATATTGTGGCATAACCTATTATTTTCTCCTCTTACTATGTAATTATAATTGTTCAATTCTGGAAAAGATTTGGTGCTGCCACTGCTTTTAAGATAATCAGATACACAGAGCCAAAAATTAGGATATATTTTTCCCACTAAAAGGAATTTCAAATTTGGCAGTACATTCATATGTGAACAAAGCCAAAGAATATGGCAAGAGAAAATATGAATTTGACTATCACCAAAGGGAGATAAATGAATTTAAGGACAAAGAAGGTAGAGAAATGTTGAGCTATAAATCAATATTTGAAAATTTAAATATTATGTATAGATAGCCAATGCATACACATAAAATATTCTCTGAAGCATAACAATAGTTTCTTTTCTTGCTAGAATTCTGTCATTTTCCTATTGGTTTCTTACTATAATTCAAATATTTAACTGTAATCTTTAAATTAGCTTTGTCATATTCTAGCAAAAATCCAGAATAACAGATAATATCCCATGGGTACTCCCTAAATTTTTATGTGGAATGATGAGGGGTCAGTCAGAAAAGCAAAAGACAACCTGAATAAAAACAGAAATGTTGAACTTAAAGTCAAATTCCATAATTCAAAGAAAAACTTCAGATTTAAAAATTTTAGAGGGAAAAGAAACTTTAATTACTAAAAATTTATAGTCAAGTATATCTAGTTAAGTTTTTTATACACATTACTGTCTTGATAAATCAAGCATTACAGACTCTCCCATTATTTTCCTATACCTGACAGCCATATTGTATATAAGATATTATGACATCCATTCTATTTAAGTCTGGATCATCTTCATCCTTTACATTTTTTCCATACTTTTAGACTTTGTCCTCAATTAGTTCATCCCTTTATTAAAGTCCCTTTATTATATGTTCCCTATGCATCATTTGACACAGTATCTACTCCTATAATCACCATCTAATTACCATTTATTGAACATTCTAAATGAGGGGTGAGGGGAAAAGGAGCATAATGTCCTATTATGGTTTATAGGTGCTATAGCGGCAGGTATAGTATGGTAACATATAGCAAAGAGGTGTGACCCTACACCCCTAAATCATGTACAATGTTGTAAGGCAATGTTACCTTAAAAATTTTTTTAAATTAATAAAGTTGGAAAAATTTGAAAGGAGATACATAGTTCTATCCATATATCTAAAATCATTCTGACTTCCTAATTTTTCAAGTTTCTTTCTATATCCCAACATCACTCGAACCACTGCACAAGCACAAACTTTTATTCCCCTTGGATGATCAAAACATATTGAGTGTACTAGTATAGCCAGCATCCATTAAAATGCTAAATCTGAATTTCAATGGCTTAGCTTCTGCTTAAGCTATGGTGCTAGACTTTCCAGTCATGGGTTGCTTAATGACAAGGATCCATTGTGAGAAATGCATTGTTAGGCAATTTTGCAGTTGAGGAACTGTGACAGAAAATCCGTATATAAACCTTGGTTACAAAGAAAGAACACCTTCATAGATGTGGTCCATCCTTGACCCAAACTGCCATCACTCTGTGACAAGTTAACTGTAGTCTATAACGTTATGCATTCAGTAATTCCTTCCCAATGACAAATGCCTCTTTTGAAAAAATCTGTTGCATGAAAATTTAATTCATTAGCAATTGAAAAAAACTGATTCCTCTAATAAGAGCTATGGATTCCTCTTTTTGAGGATAATAAGAAAGAGAGAGAGGTTTAGGACATGAAAAGAAACAAAGGTCATGGAAAAATAAGATAGTTTTAGCAGATGGGCCTTTATATTGCCAAAGGAAGGTGAGGCAAAGTAAATCTTGGCCTTGATTTTATATGTTTGTATTTCTATGAAGTAGGTATATTAGTAGTCAAAAATATTTATTATGCTCCTAGTGAGGGTGAGGCACCATTCTAGAGTTTTCTGCAAAGAGAATGAGACTGCTGCAAGTATACCATGATAATCAACAGTCAGATACACTGACCAATGACAGAAACCCTTATTCTTGTCTCCAGCAAACTCTTTAAGACAAAACAGCAAATTTGTGTACCTCTTGAATTAAATTCTACCCAAAAAATATACTAGCATAATGACAGTACCTTCCCAAACCCAACATGTGACTTAGTTCTTTAGTAATTTGCTACTGTTTGGGACTACAGTAGATGTGTGAAAGGCACCCTACCCCTACCTAGATTCACTCTTCAAGGAACTCACACTTTTAAGGGAGGTTTGATTTATAAACAACCTACATTCCAACTATACTGAACTATCAATACTTGTAGTTCCCAGACATGCCCTTCTATTTCTTATCTCTATACTTTTACATATACATTAATCACCATGTACACAGAATCAGGTTTTCTCTCTTGTTTGACTCTCCTATCCACCCTCCAAAACATGATTTAAAAGCCATGACCCTTTCTCCAAATGGAATTGATGAGGTCTTCCTTTGTTTTGTCTATATATTTGCAATTATGTTGACACATTTACCATACATGTATTGCAATGATTTGCTCATGTGTTTCTCTCTGTTCCTAATCTGAGTCCCTTGAAGACTTGGATACTACCTTTCAATGTCATGTCCCTGCAACACAGTTCACCAAGCCAAATAAGTGTTGGCTGCATGACAAAATAAGTAAATAATGCATGTAGAGAAGACTGAAAATACGATAAAGTGTTCAAGCCATGCAGAGTCACCTTTAATATCCAGTCCTTTAATATCCAGATAAAATGGTACAAGTCCTCATCATACATGCTTTCCAATATTTTCTAGGATTTCTAGGAACTTTACACTCCCTGAACACCTCTCACAGAATTTTCAACTCCTGCTCATTGTCTTACAGTCTATAGATGCTGTGCTTTTCAAACATGCTCACCTTGCTTGTAGCCATCATCCATCCCCCACTAGGCTTCAAACACAAATACCCAAAGTCTGTAACAGACTTTTACTGAACATTAGTGGTAATAGAAAAAATAAAATACAACATAACAGAATATGAAATGATCTAATATTTAATATTAGATATTCATGTTCTGCCTACTCTTTGACTATGCAGAACAATTAGCTGTTCCTTTTCACCTAAGACTAGGGCCCAGCTATACTTTTGCATAATTCAAGAAATTGTTAAATATACCACTAGTTTTAAAAAAAAACAACTATTCCCTCTATTGAGTAAATTGTATCCTCCCCCCAAAATAATTCATCTCTTGAATTCCTAAGCCCCCAACATGACACCGAGAGTCTCCTGACACCGAGAGCTTTCTCTCTCTCTCTCTCTCTCTCTCTCTCTCTCTCTCTCTCTCTCTCTCTCTCTCCCTCTCTTTCTTTCTCTTTCTCTTTCTCTTTCTCCCTCCCTCCTTCCCTCCCCTTCTTTCTTGGACATGCACAGAGGGGTGGCCATGAGAGAGGACATAGTAAGAAGGAGCAATTTAAAAGCTAAGGGGAGAATCCTCACCAGAAACCAACCCTACCAGCACCTTGATCTTGAACTTCTAGCCTCCAGAAATGTAAGAAAATAAAGAGTCTATTGTTTAAATCTACAAATGAGCTACCTTGTAAAGTCAATCCTAGCTGAATAAGACACATGGCCTCCCAATTAATATTTAAGGGGGGAGATTGGGAATGAAAGAGAAAGAAAATGAAAAATTTAAATTTTACTTTAACATAGCAGAGATATAATTCCTATCTAGAAGAAGAAAGTACAACTAATGAGTGAGTTTAACAAGGTTGCAGACATAAAGGTCAATATATAAAAATCAATTTTACATCTATATTAGCAATGGATAAGAAATTGAATATTTAAACTCAGTATCATATACAATGGCATCAAAAGAACAAAATGCTAACATAAATAACAAAATATGTATAAGATCTATGTGCTGAACAATACAAGATACTAGCACAAGAACTCAAAGAAGAACTAAATAAATGCAGAGATATACTATGCTAATGGAGGAAATTCAATTTGTTAAGTTGTCAACTCTCCAAAATGAACTATTTATTCAACAAAATCCCAATGAGAATCCTATCATGTTTTGTAGGAATCAACAAGATGATTTAAAAATTTTATATGGAAAGGCAAAATAACATCAAAACAATCTTGAAAAAGACTTTCCAGAAAGCCATATTAATCAAGACAATGTAGTATTGACTTAAGGACAGACATATAGATCAATGAAACAGAAGAGAGAGTTTATAAAAAACAAGTCTTGTACACATATGACCAATCAATTTTTTTTCAAGTGTGCAAAAGCAATTCTGCAGTAAAGGTTAATTTTTTCAAAGAACAGTGCTGGAACAACTGTACATCATATACTCCCCTCCTAAAATAAACATCAACATATATCACATATAGAAATTAACTCAGAAGGGACTATGTAACTAAAAGTTTTAACACAGTTAAAGCCCAAGCAGTGTAAATGAAAGCAATTAGGTAAAACTTTTAGAAGAAAACATGACCTTTGGTCACAAAATGACTTCGTAGATGTGACACTAAAACACAATCTATAAAAGAAAAACTGATAAACTGAAATTCATCAAAATTAAAAATTCTGCTCCTCAAAATACACTTTTTAAAAAAGTGAAAAATCAAGCCACTAATTGTAGAAAATATTTTCAAAGTACATATTCAATCTAGAATATATAAGAAATTCTCAAAATTCAATAAGGAAAATCCCTGCCTGTTATGGGCTGAACTATATTCCCCTAAATTTATATGTTGAAGTCTTAACCACAATGTCTCAGATTGTGACTATATTTGCAGACAGGGATTTTAAAGTGGTGATTAAGTTAAAACGAGCTGTTAAAGTAGACCCTAAGCCAACCTGACTGTGTCTTCATGAGAAGAGTAAATCTTCACACAGTCACCAGCAGTGCATACTCATAGAAAAAAGATCATGTCACAGCAAGAAGGCAAATATCTGCAGTGAAGGAAAAGAGTCTCTAAAGAAACCAAACCTATAAATACCTGGATCTTGAACATTAGCATCCAGAATTGTAAGAAAATAAGTTTCCTGTCTAGGACTTCATCAAAATTAAAACTTCAGCTCTCTAGTTAGTATACTAATACACTTCCCTAAAAATAGGTGGCCAAAAGATTTTAATAGACTCTTCACCAATAAAAGATACATGGATGCCAAATAAGCACATGAAAAGATGTTCAACATAATTAGCATTGGAGACATACAAAATATAATCACAATGAGGTAACACTAAATTCATTTTAGGATAGCTAAAAATAAAAAAAAAATTAACTCCCACTATAGAGTATTCACTCACAAGAATAGAGAAACTAAAACTCATACACTACTGCTAAGAATGCAAAAAGATATGACATTCACCAAGAAATCCTACTTGCAGATATTTACCCAAGAAAAATTAAAATTTACATTCACAAAACAACATGCACACTCCTATTTATGGCAGGTGTTTTTTTTTTTTTTAATCAGAGCCAAAAATTGGAAAAAAACTCAAATGACTTTCAACTGGTAAAGAGATAACCAAATTGTAACATCCACACACTGGAATGTTACACATCAATAAAAATAAACTTTTGATACATGCAACAACTAGATGGATCCTAAATGCGTTATGCTAAAGAAAAGAAGCCACAATCAGCTACATATTATATTATTCCATTTATATGACTTCTGGAAAGGTCATAACTACAGAGACAACAAACAGAACAATAGGTGCCAAGAACAGAGGATAAAGAGAGGAGTTAAATGCAAGCAATAGAAAACAACATAAATAAGGCCTCCCTTGTGGCACAAAGGGTTAAGCACCACACTATGAAGCAATCCGCAGCCTCTGCAGCACAAGTTGGATCCCTGGCCTGCCAGGGAGCAACCCACATGGCAAAGCAGACCTCTCCTGTCTCGCCCACTGCTCCCTTCAGCAGTGTATTTCAGTCAGTCTGCCTGTTCTGTTCCCTACTCTGTCTCTGGTGAATCCTCTCAACCCCCACATCTCTGGCCTTTACCCAGCTCATGTATGCATAAACAAATATATCTTTAAAAAAAACTAATACTTCACTGCAGCATTTCCAGTCAGAGGCAGATCTAGCCAAGCCCACCATCAACATAAAAGGCCCCAGCTTTGATCTGAATCCACTCAGAAAAAGCTCTCTTTCAAATAAAGTAACTAAAGTTCTCTTCCTTTGAAGGCCAACTGTGATCCCCGATAGGAAACACTTTTTGTTGGTTTCCTTTTGTTTCAACCAAACCAGTATTTCCCCCTGCAGGGATATCAATAATGAGATGCCTTCTGGTTTGCTGTTGTTGTTGTTTGTTTTTTTCATACCAAATTAAAAGCTGCTTTAATTCCAATCTAATGAAGCTGTTTAAAAGCAATTCAAATGTAAGGGAGTTTTAAAAGGCAAGTCATTTTTGACATAGGTGTCACAACCTAAGCTATGAAGTCAAAAGTTAATTACACATTAGGATGTTATTATAAGCAATCTCCAAGTTCATTCACCTCTTCTATGTATGGGATTGCCCAAACCCTGGGAATAAGGGTCTCTAAACAGAAATATTCATGGATTTTCTGGATAAAGCTGAAGTTTGCCTCCATAATAAGTTTTTTTTTTGTTTTGTTTTTGGCAGATGTCACCTCATATCTGACAAACACATTGTTTATGTGGATATTGATCTTCACCTTCCTTCCTTCACCATATAGGTTCATGTTCCCCCACCCTTTCCTCACTCCTAAATTCTCATGGATCTTCTGCTTCCTGGTATTCTTCTATACATGCAAGCACTATTCTTGCTTTACTATGTATCCCTAATGTCTATATTTTTGCTTCATTTCTGATATAAATTTTAACAGCTAGCATTTGTATATGCATTGTGTCTGCTTCCCTCCCAAACTTTGACAGGTCCTTGTATTCCTCAAATTTAATTTCTATAAGCCTCAGTTTCCTCATTCGTAGGGTGAAAATAACAATACCGTAAAGTTAGTTCAAGATTAAATGAAATAATAAATGAAGTAATTAGCCCAACCTGAGGTAGAGAAAGTGCTAAACACTTGTTATTGTACCTGAACATAGCTACACCTGGTTACCAGAACTCTGTCACCTACTTTTGTTCTGCATTCATAGAAATATATAACAGCCATTTCCTACCATAAGGGAAATTCCTTTTCTATTCATGAATAATTATGGAGTCCTTTCTCACCCTTCTCTTCTGACAGTTAAATACATTCAGTTTCTTGGGGCCTCCCTGGTGGCTCTCAAACTATCCTAGCCACTGTGGTCTGAGTTTGATCCCTGGACAGGGAGCAGCAGACCACTCCTGTCTCCCTGCTGCTCCCCTCAACAGTGTATTTCAGTCAATCTGCCTGTTCTGTTCACTGCTCTGTCTCTGGTGAATCCTCTCAGCCCCCGCACTTCTGGCCCCAACACTTACCAGGACCTATATTCCCAAATGATTACCTAACACCCCCAATCACTATGTAGCACCCTTCCAATGTCCCTGGCAGTACATCTCATTCTGGATAAGGATTAAGAAAAGCCAAAATGCCACAGTATGTATTAGACTCTACATAGTTGCTCTAGGACCTGAATGTAGGAGGAAAGAGCTACAGTCAGAACACCTGCAGGAAGTATTAGTTTTCTGTGTGGTAACGTTCAGTTAGTGAACAGATAAAACTGAGCATCCTAAGTACCACCATTAGTTAGACAGTAGAATATCCTCCTTGACAAAAATGTGTCATCCACTGGCAGCCAATATTCAAGATTATCCCAGTACCACCTCCTGTGCTTTCATTCAGCCTTTCCTGGAAGAGACAGCCAGCATTTAGAGCAGGAAATTTATGAAAGAGTGTGCAAATATATGTCCTCTCCTGACTTCTGGTCAAGTCACCCACATAGAATAGTCACTGAAACATAAAGGTGGCCACCTCCAACTAAATTGGTTGTATGGGGAGAAAGAATGTAGAATCATCAGGGTCAATAAAGAACCATTTTCAGGGAAAATGGGCCATTTGTGTTTTCAAGGCACAGAGGAAAATTTCCCCATCCCTTTGGGTTCTTCGGAGGCTGAATGAATGAGCACATTAACATAAGACAGTTTAGAAGGGGAAAAAATGCAAAATTTAATAACATAAATATGGAGAATTTACATGGCTGCTAATTCTGAAGTAAAATGGGGTGAGCCAGGGTTTATAGCCTGTGTTAAGGGACCTGGAATATAGAGAAAAGAAGTGGGGGGTATACCTGATGAGGAGGGAATGTCTTCATCTTTACTCTAAGGGTAAAAAAATGAGTTTCTCAGAGAAAAAGAGAGGAGGATGTACACTGAAGAGCTGGAGTTGTAATCCAGATCTCTGGGAATGTGGCTATAGTAAGTGGAAAAAAGCTGTGCATGTAACTGTCAAAAGAGTCCAGGAAGCAACCTCATGTCTGTGGAGGAGCTGTGTCCTGCTGCCAGCATTTCCACACAGCTGCTGTCAGTGGTCACCCCCAGCTTCACTCCTGGCCATGCCCTGTTTCTAGATGCCATAGGAAGTCTAATGGGAACACACGAGAGCATTCAGACATGCTGCTATTAGGATGTGATGTACCTAATATCTAGATTAGGGAGCGCTACACTCTGAGAACAAATAATGTGAGTACCTAACAATTTAGTAGGGATTAGTGCACTGAGTATTTTTCGGCTGGTGGGGGGGAGGCGGATGTTGGAAAATCAGAAATACAGATCTTTGTCAGACAGCTAAATTGAAGGGTCATGGGCAACATGGAGTTATAGAGTGTACTGGGAAGACAGGATTAGAAGGATGGGAAGTAAATAAGTAAAAAACCTGGCTAAAATAGTATAGGGGCACAAGGGCAGTTTTTAGAAAATATAAGAGAATATTGAATATTCAAAGCAAAAAATGAAAGGATTTGAAAAGAAATGGCTCTCTGAGATGCTCTATGGCCCAGAGATTCCTGAGTCAGTTGATTTCTACTGTACTTGATTCTTCTTCCGTAATATATTTTAGTATAGCAAGTATTATAAAAGCAGCCAACAAAACAAATTTCATTTTAGGGGGCCTCCCTGGTGGGGGGTCTCCCCATTTTAGGGGTTAAGACACAACCTATGAAGCTGTCCACAGATGCTGCAGCATGAGTTTGATCCCCGGCCAGGGAGCAACCCACATGGCGCAGCAGACCTCTCCTGACTCACCCGCTGCTCCCCTCAGCAGTGTATTTCAGTCAGTCTGCCTGTTCTGTTTTCCACTCTGTCTCTGGTGAATCCTCTCAACCCCGCATCTCTGGCCTGTCCCCCAGCTCTTGTATGCATAAACAAATATATCTTTAAAAAAAACTAATTCCACTTTAGAAAACAATTATCAGGTCTCCCTGGAGCACAAGAGGTTAAGTTTCAGTACTGTGAAGCTATAGGCAGCCACTGCAGCCAAGTTTGATCTTGGGCCAGGCAGCTGACCCACATGGCATAGAAGACATCTCCTGTCTCACCCACTGCTCCCCTCAGCAGTGCATTTCAATCAATCCATCTGTTCTGCTCCCCACTTTGTCTCTGATGAATCCTCTCACCTCCCCCCCAACGCCTCTGGCCTACACCCCTACTCTTGTATGCATAAATAAATAAAATAAAGTTTTAAAAAAATTACCTCTATATCCCTGTTAGTGTAACTTTCATAGATTTCCCTGGAAGTCTTTTATACCATATCTAAGATTCAACTTGCACTTGCAATAAATGACAAATTTAATTCAAAGTGAAATATGTTTTCATTAAATTACAAAAATGCATTTTATAAGGTCTAACAGTAATTAGATGTGAATAATAATTTCCCCTCACTCAACCCACCTTGCAATTGCCATCCATATAAACAAATTAGTATTTTTGGTTGAAATAAATGAACAATTACTTCTCAACCCAAGTTGTAACTTACTTTACATATGAGCATTTATTCACTGGAAGCTTATGTGGCAGGTGATCTTTGCTATTTTGACAGGAAGCAAACATTTAAGCATGGAAAGAAGCCAAAAAGAGCACGTTGGCCCACCTTCTCAGGGGCTTAGATAAGTATCCAGAGAAAATCAATACCATAGAAATGAAATGCCAAATTGTTTTAAAACTGCTTAGCTCTCACTATTGCACCTAGAACTTAGCTACTTCTTTTGAAGAAAAAATTTTCCATAAAAGACTTTGGCATTTAAAACACAAACCTTGATATTATTTTATCACCATGTATTTTTCCATTGACCATAAGTTCTGAAGACCCTTTTTGGTTTTCTATTGCCTGTTTCCCAATCTGAATTTGTCCAAGAGTGGGACTGGCACTAAATCTCATCTTTCCATAAATAAATTTATGGAATCAAAAAGAAAAGTTACATTTGTTGAAGAATATCTCAAATTATAGTTTTCAAAAAATATATTACCTTACCAAACGAAAAATGGTAAAATTATTTTTCAATCCCTTTAAACATTTATGATCATATTCCAGATAGTCAAGCCAATTACAGCTACAGAAAATTGAAAGTTGCAGCACCACCTCAGAAAAAAAATAATTAAAAAACAAATGAAACTACACAAAACCTGTATCTTAATATTTAGGAGAACAAATTTTAAATTGTGTGTAAATAGAAAATTAACAACAAATCTCATCAAGCTACTCCTCACACTCCTAGTCCATGATTTTCTGGAGAGCAAGCATAGTGGCAAGTAGTGAGGAACAGGGATACTAGGGTATGAAGGTTACACTAAAAATACAGAAACCAGACAGTGATATTTATTTACAACTGACCAAAATGCACAGCTACAAACAGAAACTCCAACCTAATTGCAAAATACTGAAAAAAAAATCTTGGTATATCAAACCAACAAGAGCAAAGGACTAATATGTGAGACTAAGAGGAAATCTTAGAAAGGTTTTAGGGGAGAGACAATAAAAAGAAGTGGAGAGGTACACTCTGTACATTGCACAGTGAACATAAAAAAGAAATTAGAAGGAAAATTCAGAACTCTGCAAGAATAACAATATTTTTAAAGCTGAAGGATTAATAGTCCCTCTTCCATCACCCTTTCTGAAAAAAGCCATCCAGGAAATAAACTATATTTTGCACCCTTGACAAAACTAGGAATTTTGTAAACCATCCCAAGCCATCGCAGAAATGGGGAAATTCAAGCAACCTACAAGTACAAAAAATTAATATAACAGGAAAAGAGAAAGAAGAACCAAAACAATTCAAATGATTAAAGTACCCCCCAAAAAAAAAAACATGAAGCAAAAAAAAAATGACAACACAAATTAAATTGATCCAATCAGAATAGTCAAAAAAAATTATGAAACTTTCTCATCAATAAGTATGTTTGTGTGTGCCTGTGTCTCTGTGTGTCTCTGTGTGTGCTCAATAAAACCAACTTTGTCCCTTGATGGTTCTAGGTGTTAGGAAATAGACATTTTCTCTATGACCTCAAAGAGCTTATCGTAGACAGAAAAATAAAAAGTGTGAGTCATGTGAGTAAAGAATGTATGAAATGTTTTCAAAACACCATAAAGCAACATTCATTCCAAACAAGAAGTTAAATCTGCAACTTGAATTATAAGTAAGAACCAGGTCAGGACATTCTGGGAAGAAAATAATTGCATAAGTAAGGGTATATGCAAAGGCATGAAGCCAGAGGAAATTTAACATATTCAAAGAACTATAAGTGTTCTGTTGTGGCTGAAAACATGACCCTTATTAGAAAATGAAGGTTTTTAAATGCCTCATAACAATGCATTTTATTATAAAGGCAATGTACAGCCTTGTCTTCTACCTGATCTCAGAAGAAAAGCTTTCACTTTTTCACCACTGAACATGTTAGCTGTGGGTCTGGTATATATGGACTTTATTATGTTAAGGTATATTTCTTTTATGCCCATTTTATTGAGTTTTTACTACAAATGGATGCTGAATTTTGTTGTCTTTTTCTGCTTCTGTTGAAAGATCATGTGATTTTTACCATTTCTTTTGTTGATGTGGTTAATTACATTGATTTGCATATATTGAACCCTCCTTGTATCCTTGGAATAAATCCTAATTGTTCATGATGTATGATACTTTTAAGATACTGTGATTTCAGTTTGCTAGGATTTTTCCATCTATGTTCATCAGAGTTATTGGTCTGTCATTTTCTTTTTTGTCATATCCTTCTCTGCTTTCAGTGTTAGCCTCATAAAATGTATTTGGAAGCATTCCCCCTTCAGTTTTTTTTTTTTTTTGAAAAGTTTAAGAATTAGAGAGGGGGCGGAGCAACATGGCGGCGAGGAGACGCTGCGAGTAAGATCTCCCACTAAAAAAAGTGAATAGGGAGGAAAAGCGGCAGGTCCCAGTGAGAACTGGGACACGGAAGATAAAGGGGTGACGCCAGCGAACTGCCCGAAGAAGAAACTGGCCATAAAAGAGGACTAGAAGGGAGGGAAGCGCAGAACCCTGCTCCCCTCCCCCGCCCACAGAGGCGGCACTCTCCGACCCGCAGAGAGGAGGAAACAACAAACCAAAACGGCCCACAAGAACAAACGACGCAGCAAGCGGGACTGTGCGTGGAAAGGAACTATTGCAGCCACCACACCCCGTGAACGGGAGCTGAGGCGAACCCTGCAGGATCCGCGCGGAGGTGAGCAAACGGCTCCGGGCGCCATTAGAGAAGAACAAAGACCCCCCGGGAGACGCGCACACAGCCCGGGCTGCCCGTAAGCCTGCGCGGGAAAGCAGCGCATTCGGCGTGCACTTGAAAAGTAAGTGCACACCTGGATCGCAGCTGCCCAGGTCCCTGCGCCTGCGACCTAGGCTTGCGGGGAGACGACCTAGGCTTGGGGGGAGACGCGTGGAGGTCCTCACTGAGGTGAAGGTCCCTCCCTGAGTAAGCAGGAACCAGGCACCCAGGCACGGGAGCAGTGCAAAAGGCGCCATTCCCGCGCCACTGAACTGGGCTACAGCCCGCGTCCTGGAACTGAGGGCTTTGAACTGAGACCCGGGGCACGAAAATTCGGGGCGTGGGTTCTCCACGACGGTGGGGCACAAGGCAGACACAGCACCCCAAAGCTGTTGAGGTGTACCCTACCATTCCCGCTCTGTTCGCTGTCCCACGGGGTGGGGGGAGGCGAAAAACAGCCCCCCAAGGACAATAGGAGAGATCTCTGGCGCCACCTAGCAACCAGGAAAAAAAAAAAGTCACTAACACCCTATAAAACAGGACATTTCTTAAGACTGCTTGAAAAGGGCAGAAGGTTTCTGGAGGACCCAGTGGCCAGCCGGGAAGTTATTCCACGCCAGGCCCCTTCCGACCAGCAGTCTGAGCCCACAGAGGGAGCAGGCACCCACGTCCGGGGCAGACCGGGGGCGCAGAAGAGTGTGCCTGAAACCGGAGGCGCAGGGACTGCATCCCGCTTCGCCATTTGAGAACAGGGACATTTCTTCAGTAAAAACTGCCTAAAACCAGCAGAAACCTCCCCCAGAAGACAGAGATGGCTCCTGGAAGAGCCAGAGGGGAGCGGAGAAGTTCACCCAAGATGTCAGTCAGTCCGAGCAACACAGTGTCCCAACGCATACGACAAATTAGAAAACAGACAGTAGGGAGTAGAAGAACCACACGCAACCTAAAAACTCCTCAAGAAAGAAGCACACCACAAAAAGAAAACCACTCCCCAGATTGCAACGACAGCAACTTGGAAGAACTTCTGAGCCTTCCAGAAAGAGAATTTAAAATTGCCATGATTAAAAAAGTGATAGATCAGAAGAAGGAAATTGAGTCCCTAAAGAGGGAAGTAAGAGAAATGCAGGAGATCAAAGAATTAATGGAGGAACTAAAGAACTCTGGGAAAAGCAATGAAAGCAGAATAGATGAAATGGAAGAACGAATAAGTAATCTTGAAGACACAGAAATAAAAAGAACCAAAACAGAAAAGGAAAGAGAAGTATGAAGGAAAAAGAATGAAGAAAGACTTCGGGAACTATCTGACTCCATGAGGAAAGGAAATATAAGAGTTATAGGAATACCAGAAGGAGAGGAGAGAGAAGTAGGAACAGAGAAAATATTCATGGATATAATTGAAGAGAACTTCCCAAATGAGAAGAAGGAGCTGAAAATTGATATACAAGAAGCAAGAAGAACACCAAACTTCCACGACGAAAGGAAAAACACAGCAAGACACATAATAGTAAAGCTCCCAAGAATCCAGGACAAGGAAAAAATAATAAAGCTGACAAGAGGGAAGAAACAGATAACATTCAAAGGAAAACCAATCAGGCTGACATCAGACTTCTCTGAAGAAACACTACGGGCAAGGAGAGAGTGGAGGGACATAGTCAACAGACTCCAAGAAAACAGATGCCAACCAAGAATACTCTATCCCGCAAAGCTCTCTTTCCTCCATGAAGAAAGAATATGGACCTTCCCAGACAAAGAGAAACTCCGGAATTTCATTGCGACTAAACCCCCACTCCAAAAAATACTACAAGGAATCCTAAAGCCAGAACCTCAGAGGGACGAATAACAACGAAAGAATACCAAAAAAAAAAAAAAAGTTATTAAAAGAATAAATAAATAAAATCAAAGGAAAGACAAACATAATGGCAAATACAGATGCTAACATATCAATATTAACTCTAAATGTAAATGGACTAAACTCTTCAATAAAAAGACACAGAGTTGCAGCCTGGATTAAGAAACAAAACCCAACCTTTTGCTGTCTCCAGGAAACACATTTAGCTACAAAAGATAAAAATAGGCTCAAAGTCAAAGGATGGAAAACAATCCTACAAGCAAATGGGCCAAAAAAGAAAGCAGGAACAGCTATACTTATATCAGATAAAACAGACTTCAAACTCAAAAAAATAAAAAGAGACCCCAATGGTCACTACATTATGATTAAGGGGACAATACTTCAAGAAGAAATAACACTCATTAACATATACTCACCAAACGAAAGAGCACCAAAATATATCAGACAACTGTTGTCCTCTCTGAAAACAGACATCAGAGAAAACACATATGTAGTGGGAGACTTCAACACACCACTATCAACAATGGATAGATCAACAAGACAAAAAATAAGTAAAGAAACTAAAGCTCTAAATAAGGACCTAGAGCATTTGGGCTTAACAGACATCTATAGAACACTAAACCCAAAAAAAACGGAGTACACATTTTTCTCAAGCGCACACGGATCATTCTCCAGGATCGATCACATACTGGGGCACAAGACAAACATCAACAGATACACCAAGATTGAAATCATACCAACCATCTTTTCTGACCACGAAGGCATCAAACTAGAAATAAATCATAAAAAGAAGGCAAGGAACTATCCTACCTCATGGAGATTAAAAGCCACACTACTGGAAGACCACTGGACTAACGAGGAGATCAAAGAAGAAATTAAAAAATTCTTTGAATTGAATGACAAGCTGAAAGCAATTCCATTAAGATCTGGAACAAGACAAGGATGTCCACTCTCACCACTGCTTTTCAATATAATACTGGAAGTCCTAGCCAGAGCAATAAGACAAGAGAAAGACATCCAAGGAATCCAAATAGGAAAAGAAGAAGTCAAACTATCACTATTTGCAGACGATATGATAATATACATAGAGAACCCCAAAATCTCCACACAAAAACTAATTCAACTCATCAATCAATTCAGTAAAGTGGCAGGATACAAAATCAACACGCAAAAGTCAGTAGCCTTCCTATACACAAACAATAAATCTGAAGAAGAAGAAATCAAAAAAACCACCCCTTTTATTATCGAAACAAAAAAAATCAAATATTTGGGAATAAATCTAACAAAGAGGTAAAGGACCTATACAAAGAAAACTATAAAACACTGTTAAAAGAAATAGAAGAAGACACAAAGAAATGGAAAGACATCCCCTGCTCATGGATTGGAAGAATAAACATTATTAAAATGGCCATCTTACCAAAAGCAATATACAGATTCAATGCTATTCCAATCAAAATCTCAATGGCATTCTTCAAAGAAATAGAACAATTATTGTTGAAATTCATATGGAATCACCAAAAACCCCGAATAGCCAAAGCTCTACTGAAAAAAAAAGAAGGAAATGGAGGCATCACACTCCCAGACTTCAAACTATACTACAAAGCCATAATCATCAAAACTGCATGGTATTGGAACAAGAACAGACATACAGACCAATGGAATCGAATAGAAAATCCAGAAATAAACCCACAGATTTATGGTCAACTAATCTTTGACAAAGGAGCAAAGACTATGCATTGGAGCAAAGAAAGTTTGTTCAATAAATGGTGCTGGGAAAACTGGGTCGCTACATGCAAAAGAATGAAGCTTGACCACTACCTCACACCATACACAAAATCAACTCAAAATGGATTAAAGAACTAGACATAAGACCTGAAACCATAAAATACATAGAAGGAAATATAGGCGAAACACTACGGGATTTGCACATCAAAGACATCTTTACAGACACATCATCCAAAGCAGTGATAGTGAAGAGAAAGATAAAACAGCTGGGACTACATCAAATTAAAGAGCTTCTGCACAGCAAAAGAGACAATAACAAAAACAAAGAGAAACCCCACCAACTGGGAGAACATTTTTGCACCCAACACTAATGATAAAGGACTGATCACAAAAATCTGCAAAGAGCTGATGAGACTCAGCAACAACAAAGAAAATAATCCAGTCAAAAAATGGGCAGAAGAGCTAAAAAGAAACTTCTCTGAAGAGGAAATGCAAATGGCCAACAGACATATGAAAAAATGTTCAACATCACTTGTAATCAGGGAAATGCAAATCAAAACTACCATGAGATACCATCTTACACCAGTGAGAATGGCACATATTAAAAAAACTAGCAACAACAAATGTTGGCGAGGATGTGGAGAAAAAGGAACTCTTGTGCACTGTTGGTGGGAGTGCAAACTGGTCCAACCACTATGGAGAGCTGTGTGGAGATTTCTGGACCTACTAAACATAGAGCTTCCATATGATCCAGCAATTCCACTCCTAGGTATTTACCCAAAGGACACAGAAACATCAATTCCAAAGAGCACCTGCACTCCTATGTTTATAGCAGCACTGTTTACAATAGCTAAGCTTTGGAAACAACCCAAATGCCCAAAAATAGATGACTGGATCAAGAAGATGTGGTACATATATACCATGGAATATTACTCAGCATTCAAAAAAGATAAACACATGCAATTTGCAGCAACATGGATGGCACTGGAAGGGATCATGCTCAGCGAAATAAGCCAAAAAGAAAAAGAAAAATACCGGATGGTCTCACTCATAGCAGGAATCTAGAAAACTTAAATAAGGGACCAGGAAAATGAATATAAGAAAGTGAAAATCAAAATCAACAAAAAACTATGAACCAGAGACACTTTTTGGGGGGTGGGGGGCGGGAGGGGAAGGATTGGGGTCAGAATGGGGCGTTTGCAATTGTATGGGGGAATATAAAAATAAAATTTAATATTTAAAAAAAAAAAAAAAAAACTTCAAAAAAAAAAAAAAAAGAAAAGTTTAAGAATTATAGGTATCAGTTCATCTTTGAAGATTTGGTAAAACTTACTACTCCTGGTTTTTGATTCTGTTCTAACCTGCAGACCCTCATTGGAAACAATGATGAACTTTTTTTTCATGTCCATTGTCCTTCTGGATATCCTCTTTGGTGAACTGTCTGTTCTTATCTGCTGCCCATTTGTTAATTGAGTTGTTTATTTTTTATTGTTGAATTGTATGAGTTTTTTTAATACATCTTAGATGTTAATCCCTTTTCAGTTATATTGCAAATATTGTGTGACTATGTCATGGAATGTGTCACCAGTGTTTTCTTCTATGTATTTTATTGTTTCAGGTCTTATATCTAAATCTCAAGTCCATATGGAGTTTATTTTTGTGTGTGAGGTCAGCAAGTTATTCAACTTCATTCCTCTATGTGTGGCTTTCCAATTTTTCCAGCACAAGTTTAGGAGATTGTCCTTTTACCATTTTATGATTATAGCTTCTTTATCTACATTTGGTGCAGATATGTGCGTGAATTTACTTGTAGGCTTTTGATTTTATGATATTTATCCATATATCTATTGCTGTGCCAATACCATACTGTTTTTAGTACTGCTGCTTTGTAGAAAAGTTTGAAGTCACATAACTTGATACTTCCAATCTGGGTGACTTGATTACTGTTTCAATTTCCTTGCTTTCAACTGGTCTATTATAATTTCTACTTCTTGTTGTTTCAGTCTGAAACACATTGTTTGGTTCAGAGATGATAATAAGCACAGTATTAGTGCAACTGAAGGGCAGAAATAATATTACTGAGAAATAATAAGTAAGCTGAAGGTAAAACATTTAGTAATACAAACCCTTCCTTAGAAAGGTTTGACTTTTGATTCATTAGAATCATTAACATTTCATATCAGTTATTTCTTCAACAAATATTTATTGAGTCCCACCAACATCAGGAGAGTTAGGTGCTTATATTCTAATGGGGAAAGTTGGGCAATAAGCAACCAAAAAAAAAAAAAAAATAACTGTATATGATAATTTCTTAAGTGAGGGGTGGGAAGAACAGAGGTGTCCTGTCTAAGGAAGTAGTAATTAAGGTGAAACCTGAAATATGCCAAGAAGCTCTAGTTAAAAAAGCTTTGCAAGAAGATGGAACAAGAGCTAAGGGGAAAATAGAAATCACATAACTAAAACCTCCAAAACAACTATAAACCTGGTACTTGTATCTGCCATACAACTGCTCATATAATTGTCTCATTGAGTCCATTCACAGTGCTACTGAGTTGGTCAAGATACAGCAAGCTGGGAGCCTCCCTGGTGGCACAAGGGGTTAAGTCTCAGCACTATGAAGCTATCCACAGCCACTGCAGCACCAGTTCAATTCCAGGCCAGGGAGCTGACCCGCATCGCATAGCAGACCTCTCCTATCTCACCTGCTGCTCCCTTCAGCAGTGTATTTCAGCGAGTCTGCCTGTTCTGTTCCCCAGTCAGTCTCTGGTGAATCCTCTCACACCCCACACATCTGGCCTGTACCCCAGTTCTTGTGTGCATAAATAAATCTTTGAAAACAAACAAAAAAAAAGATACAGCAAGCCAGCTGATACATATTAAAATGAAGGGAAAAAAGTGATCATACAAAATAATCATCATGGAAACCTTCCCTCCTCTGCATTTGAAAGTTCAAAAGCTGTTGAAATACTTCATGTCCATAGAATGAACAAAAATGTTAATTACAGATTGCCCTAAATCTGAATGAACTTTGAAGATCCTTGAAGCAATAAAAATAGTAATAAAAATATCCGTGATGGGTCTCCCTAGTGGCAAAGGGGTTGAGTCTCAGGTTACAATGGCTGGCAATAGCTTTGATAGCCCTGAGTTCAATCCACAGCCAGGGAGCTAACCCAGATAGCACAGCAGACCTCTCCTGTCTCACCTGCTGCTCCCCTCAGCAGTGTATTTCAGTAGATCCTCCTGGTCTGCTCCCCACACTGTCTCTGGTGAATCCTCTCACTCCCGGCACCTCTGGCCCACATCCTACTTCTTTTATGCAGAAATAAATAAAATAAATCTTTTTTAAAAAGTCGATGCTTTCTGGGTAAACTTGACATAGGAAAAAAGTACCTTCTGGGTGATACTACTATGGTCTATTATTTTCAGAAGTCTCACCTGGCACAACCAATGGAAAAAAACACAAAGTATAGCTTTTATGCTGAGCTTGGTATTATATACTTATCACATATTTGAGAAAACATATCTTTGTATTTATTTTTATTTATTTTCATGGTCAATTATTGAATTTTTATGGTATCTACTACTTAATGGGAACAAAATCAAAGTTAGTAATCACAGGAAATACTCAAATTCCCTACTTATGCTCAAGAATGGATATAGTTAGAGAAAGCAGATTAGCTCACCTAAAATCTCTCAGAAAATCAGTTATGAGAAACAGAAGACAGAAAGGACTGTTAATGGAGAGGATACAGCTCTGAATGAAGCTTGCATTGTTGTTGTTTGTGCCAAACTAAAACAGGTTACTATGCTAGGGTGAAAAATTGAATATTAAAAATGGAAGTAAAGAGAAAATAAGCATTTTTAATGGCGCAAGGTCCTCAAAGGACAGAACAAGATGGAATCCAGAATACAGGATTATTCGGGGACACAAGAGAAAACTAAATATAAGGAAAGATTTGTTGTGACACTGGAATCTCAAAATAGTTACTGAAAGTCAACTATCCAAGCCAGGTGAAATGTTTCACATAATCAAACTTTATTCCAGTGAAATAAGAAGTTAGTTTTTTAAACGGCTTTATGATTTTTAAAATTGCTGATAATTAGAGCTATTTAACTCAGCACAACATTCCTCTAAATGACATCATTGTGTCACTGCACTATTTTGGCTAAACTCCCACTGGTTTAATTTCAGAAACATCCTTTGAATAAAATGCCAAGTTAAAAAGAAGTAGAATCTCATGATTTCTTTAAAATAATTTAACTAATTTCAATGGCATGCTTCCTGCAAAAGATTTGTAAGTTTCCTTTTATAGGCTTGACCATAATGAAAGAGTACATTAGAGAAGATAGCAGCAGCTACCAAACCAGCAGGATTTTAGGAGTACTTCTTCTTTATATAAACAATATGCTCCTGAGAAATTCTTTAAAAATTGAATTTGTATTATGAAGGCCATTTGGAATGGAAAAAATCAGATCACAGTTCAAAAACTATTGAAGTACTTCATGTCCACAGAATGAACAAAAATTCTGCCATTTATTATCTGTGTGTCCTAGCACAAGCTACTAAACAGGTACTTTCTTCCAATTTTCTTAAACCTTTCCAATCTGTCTCCCCTGATTCGGCTGACTCAGAGAGCTACAACCCATCAAGATGAACCAATATAATAGCCTCTTTGATAAAATCTAATACTAACACCTGTTGTCCAGTACCCACCTGTTGCGAAACTTCACAGACTGATGGAGCAAAATGCAGCCGAACTTTATTTTTTTAGTGGCTAAGGGCACCAAAGGGTGCCAGGTTTAGCAAATATGCAAAATCAAACAGTACCAGTTAAATTTCAATTTCCAACAAAAATGAATAAATTTTTAGTGTAAGTATGTCCTATGTAATGTTGGGATATACCTATAGTAGAAAACTATGTGTTTTTTATCACAGTGTAGTGGCAGGAGGGACACAGTACAGGTTTTCTATGATTCTATGCAGACGGGGTAAAGGAGGAGAGAGACCTGGAGCCCTTATTGGCTTTTCAGGCTTTTATTGGGATTTACCAGGTACACAGCAGGCAGGGGTGCTGGGGGGCTGGGAGGCCTGCCAGCCTCCCAGCCCCCAGCAAGTCTTCACTCTTTCTGGGCTCTCGGCCTTCTCTCACGGCCTTGTTCTCTGCTCTTCTCGTGGTTCTGCTCCTCGTGGTTCTCCTCTTCCATTCGTTCTACTTCTTCTGTTCCTGCATCTTTTGGTGTTCCCGTGACGCCGCCCTTATAAGGCCAGTCTCTCAGCCCAGGTGTACCCACCTGGCAGGCCCACACCCTACTCCAGGTGTCCGCCATCAGGCATGCATTCAGGGCTGCAAGTTTCCCTCATCTGTCCTAATGGCGGGAGAGTAGAAAAGCCTGATATTTTACTTACCCTACACACAGATTCAAATTTAATTAGGCATACTATATTTTAACTGGCAACACTAACCAAAGTGATATCTCATGTCCCAGATGGCTCTGGCAAAAGAGGGATATAAAGTCAAAGTATACAACACCAACACACACACACATTTCCAGGCATTACAATGTTCTCCCGTTCAATCCTAGATTTGGAACTTATAGCAGATTCAAATTTCACAGATGTGCAAAAATATAACTTTTTTTTTTCAGCTTTACTGAGGTATAATTGACAAATAAGTTACTTTACTACTTTACTATATAGTAAAATTAATTTTTTTACTCCAAGCCGTTTTCCTGAGGGCAAAAATTTAATCCCTTTCAAGTAAAGTTAGCTCAATTCAATGATTTCTCAGACTGTTCAGGTTGTTAATTCAATCACATTCAGGTTTAAATCCCTCTCTCAGATTTTGCTCCTTTTTCTTTCTCTCTGGGAATGATTTGAAGCCACAAGTGGGCTCATGCCGCTGCCAGCACAGAGTAGTTGGGAAGGGAGCCATCCACTCACCCACTGTTTCTTGATCCTTCATGGGCCTCCTGTTCCTGAAACTACTCTTCCCACCTGTTGTTCCTCAGCCCTGGAGGACTCTCATTCAAACTGGCAACTGGACAATCCGTGGCTTCCTTGGGTCTCATTGCATCCTGTAGGTCTGATGATTCCTGGGTGTAGGGTAAAGAAAATATCAGGCTTTTCTGCCCTTCCGCCATCAGGATAGATGATGGATCCTTGTCCTGAATGCATGCCTGATGGCGGGCACCTGGAATAGGGTGTGGGCATAGGTAGATGGGATTCAGCTGAGCTAAGACTGTGCTTTTTAAGGGCGGCGTCATGGGGTGATGCCAGCAGCCCCAGCCAGCAGCAGCAGAACCTGAAGGAGAAGCCGAAGCAGAAGCAGAGAACGCCAGAGAGCCCAGATAGAGTGAAGACTTGCTGGGGGCTGGGAGGCATGCCAGCCTCCCAGCCCCCCAGCCAGCACCCCTGCCTGCCATATGCCTGGTGAACCCCAAATAAAAAACCTGCAAAACTACTGAGGACTCTGACTCCTCCTTTACCCGGTCTGCATGGGATCAGAAAACCTGCACTGTATCCAGTCCTGCCCCTTACAATTGGCGTATGTCGGCAAGATCCATGCAGACGGGTATTGGAGCCCTCCGAAGACCTGGAGGGACTAAGGAGAACAGACTTTGCCTGTGACGACGCTGGAGGCACCATGGCGGTATAGAAGATGGATACGTCCACGAGCTACAGGATGAGACCTGGCGTGAAGGAGACGCCCGAAAGGACCAGCCAACGACACCGGATAGGACCAGCCAACGACACCGGATAGGACCAGCCAACGACACCGGAAAGGACCAGCCAATGACCCCTGAGGCAGCAGGCCATTGCTGAAGCAGGGAGAGGCCAATGGACTGATAGACTGATGAACTGATGATTTTGGACTGACAATCCCGCCAGAAGGCGGAGGACCTTAGCAGGTTATGTTTATTTTTTGAGAATCTGGGGGTGGCCAGTGGGCCTAGATGGCCAAAAGCAGCCTGTGTATGCCCAGTGGCCAGGTGGAGGAGAAAAGCCAACTAAGGTGGCAAAAGCTGGTACTGATGCTAAGTTGAGAAGCCCTAAAGCGGCTGTTAAGCAGCCTGGGTATGCTGAAGCCCTGTGAGTCTCGTAAAATCACCTATGGGTGATGCCCTGCTCATTCTTGAGTGAGGGTGAGGAGCTGAGGAGCCCGTCCTTGGGGGACGGGTGGGGAATGTGGCTTGGGGTGGAGCCCAAGCCAAATGCAAAGTTTGGATCCCCAACCCATGTGCTTGTGCAGTGGGTTGGCTTGAGAGCAGGGGTCTGTGAGTCGCATGGGTGGCCATGAAGGCCGAGTGTTGGAGCGACTGCAGACAGAAACCCTGAGGGTTGGCGATTACCCCCAACAGAATAAAATTGCCAATCCCAGAGCTAGTGCATCCTGGGGGTGGATGCTGTGTGCCTTGTAGCCGAGACTACAGCCAGAGAAGGCCAGGAAGCCTGACGGCTCCTGGTGTGTTATAGCAGATGCCGTGTGTGATTTCCCCTCCCTCGTATGAGCAGTGCCTTCGGCAGCAGATTTGGTGGCTCATCTGCTGGTACCAATAATTGTCTTTTGCACTTGGTTGGTGCCCTGCCTGGACTTATTTGTGTTCTGTTGTATTTTGTTGTATTTTGTTATTTGATGTATTTGCTTTTGTGGGCCATGGCTGCATTGTTTGTTTGCTTAGAAAATTGTATATATATGTATAGACTGTATGGCAGAAAACCCTGAGGGGGTGGACTGTAGGGTAAAGAAAATATCAGGCTTTTCTGCCCTTCCGCCATCAGGATAGATGATGGATCCTTGTCCTGAATGCATGCCTGATGGCGGGCACCTGGAATAGGGTGTGGGCATAGGTAGATGGGATTCAGCTGAGCTAAGACTGTGCTTTTTAAGGGCGGCGTCATGGGGTGATGCCAGCAGCCCCAGCCAGCAGCAGCAGAACCTGAAGGAGAAGCCGAAGCAGAAGCAGAGAACGCCAGAGAGCCCAGATAGAGTGAAGACTTGCTGGGGGCTGGGAGGCATGCCAGCCTCCCAGCCCCCCAGCCAGCACCCCTGCCTGCCATATGCCTGGTGAACCCCAAATAAAAAACCTGCAAAACTACTGAGGACTCTGACTCCTCCTTTACCCGGTCTGCATGGGATCAGAAAACCTGCACTGTATCCAGTCCTGCCCCTTACACTGGGGTCAGCTATATCCTCAATCATCCTTTCTAATGACATCCCTTGTCTCTAGGTGACAAGTTTCCTGATCCTGCCTTTCAGATGACTTCTGCGTCATTCCACAAAAGAAAAAAACTTTTGAAAACATGATGAGTTTTACATCTTTATTTCTTTAAAGATTTTTTTAATTATGCATACAAGAAGTATGGTGTAGGCTAGAGGTGTGGGGGCAGTGAAAGGATTCACCAGAGAAAGAGTAGGGAGCAGAAAAGGAGGATCTACTTAAATACACTGGTGAGGGGAGCAGCAGGCCAGAGAGGAGAGGTCTGTGCCACGTGGGTTAGCTCCCTGGCCAGGGATCAAACTCATGTTGCTGTGGCTGGCAATAGTTTGATAGTACTGAAACTTTAATCCCTGCACCACGAGGGAGGCCCACTCCCCCGAAAATTTTCCTGATGCCCTTCCATACTATTTCAGAACTAAAAAAAAAAAAAAATCTGACTGATAATACAGCAGAAAAAAATTCATTCTTCCCCTAGAAATCTTTCTACTCTGAGAGATCCAGATTAAACCTTGGATTCAATGGTCTTCTCAGATCCCCCAAACAAGTCCTATCATGCTTCCCACACTGGAGAAATGGGGAAATAGTGACAGACAGTGATGGAAGAAAGACACACAACTCTCCTCCCTTTCCCCAGCCTGGAGGGTTTCTTGGAGTGGCAAGGTAGAAGGGAAAAGACAACCTAGTTATGCCTCCTTGCCTCTGCCTCCCTCTTCTTGCAAGATATCAGAAACCTGCCATTCTTTATTATTAAGGCCGTATTTGAAACTTCTCTCAAAATTAATGCCTCAAAATTATGCCACATAATCTTGTGTTTTACTTCTAGGACAGTATCCTCAATTCCATATTACCCTAAACTTGAACTTTTCCCTGTCAATCTCTCTTTTTAATATTCCTTTAGTATGTATTATGTTCCCAGTTCTCAATATGTATATCTACTTGAAGTCCCTCTGTCAGCATGTGACTAATCATTACCTATTTTGTCTTTATTAAAGTGAAATGTTGCATAGTATGTTTCTTATAGCCGAGGACCCTAGTAGAAAGTATTTACATAATACTGTGAAGAGTTGATCTTCTTTCCATAAACTCACTTTCTTTATAATTCTATTATTTTTTTTACAACTCCTTCGAGTTGAAAATGGTTTCCATGCATAAAGAACACAACTTATATCTTGCTGTGTGACAGATCCATATGTGCCTTTTTATTTTCAGTAGATTAGTCTCACATACTGGTGGGGATTTTATTCTTAAGTGTATGACTTGTGTTAGTACTTAGGAAGAAGATAAGTGTAAAAAATAATGAAATCTTTTCTGCTTTTACTGAAGCCAAATTTCAAGTCTCTGTATGATTTAATACACGATCTCATTACTTTTTTTAGTGCGTTTGCCTGAAATAATCCAAACTTCCCAAATTACTGAATAATAATTTTGAGTTTCCTTTTCAACAGGAGATCTCATGCCCTTTTTTTTTAACTCCATCCCTGGTACAGAACTTTTTCAGAATATGGTTAAGGAGAGTAATCATATAGGTGACTTGATATGGAAAGAGTTATGGTTTTGAGAGCATGGTTATTGGTTATGAAGAAATTTCTGACTGCTTATAGCAAAATGCCATGAAATGAATTCTTAGCACTCTCCTAGTTCCATTAATTTTGGAATATAGTTCTTAAGGAGAAATAGCAAATAAGGTATATTGATCATATTATTATTAATAATCACAAGCCATATGTTATATCTGGTATCTATAATTCCTCTGACACACGCTATTACTTTCAGAGGACTCCTAAGGAAGATGTACTTTACCTTCAATATGCTATGTATCTATCCTGACTATTTTTTAATATTATTCTGGAATGTGACTGCTTTTTTCAGTTTATTGTTCCTCCAAATAAATAATTTAATACCAAATTTCATAAAAATAATGTTGTCGGTCTCATCTCTTTATTCTAAATTTTCACCATTGTTCATGCTATTTAGTACCCCACCAACAGTTCTTTAGTCACTCTAAGAACTTGACCTTAGAAGGACCAAATGCTTGGAACAGTAGAAAATACATGGTCTTTGACATAAGTCACTCATGAACACCATATGTTCACAAGTGCCAACTTACCTAGCATACATTACTTAAAACAGGATCAAATAAAAGTTTCCTTCATTAGTATACTAACACTACTATTAGTATACTTTTATTTTCTTTTTCATGGATCTAATTCTAGGCCTTTATTTGACATTTTAAAAAATTCAAATAGGGTCTCTCTGGTGGCACAAAGTGTTAAGTCACAGCGCTATGAAGCTATCTGCAGCCTCTGCAGCATCAGTTTGATCCCTGGCCAGGGAGCTGACCCACATGACACAGCCGACCTCTCTTGTCTCACTTGCCTCTCCCCTAAGCAGTGTACTGCAGTCAATCTACCTGTTCTGCTCCCCACTCTGTCTCTGGTGAAACCTCTCACCACCACCCACCCCCACATCTCTGGCCTGCAGCCCAGTTCTTGTATGCATAAAACTTTAAAAAAAAAAAGTTCAAATATCTTAAGCCAGGAGTTATGTACTCCCTGTTTTCAACCCAATAATGTTTCCTGATAGTTTTCAAAAAGATTCCAAAATGATCATTTCTTCTAAGTTTAAAAAAAGGTGTAGGTACAATTAATTCAATTTAATCTTTATATTTAATGTTCTCCATCTCCCAAGTAAATAAACATAGTTCTCCAGTTGTTAAATGAGCTTGACCTTAAATGTGCCTCTTTGGAACAGACATGTTTTTACTAGAGTGAACAAGATAATCTAAAACATTCTGTCCAATTTTTTCTCAACAAATGCACACTGCAGCTTACCAAAAATTACCTTTATCCTGTACCACTGTATCACACCCCTAGGACTTGATGTTCTGACCCAAAAAGAGAGATGATGATTTACCATGAGAAAAATGAGACTTGAACTAACAAAGAAACCCCAAAACTTATAGATTTACCAGAATAATTTGTCATATTTAGTTTCTCTAAGTTCAGACATGATTATTGCCAGAATTGTCAAAAGTAGCCTAACCTTAATAACTCTAACATTGAAGCTGGGGAAATGACAAAAATTGAATTACCTTTATCTTAACAAATATAAATTTAGGATGAAAATATAATGTACAAGTATCAGTGATGAAACATGCTGGACTATATCATTCATCACCCACAAAAGCACTTAGAAAGGCTTCAGTAATTTCCAACTTTCAGACAGAGATCTTAACACAATAGAGATAAAAATCAATTTCTAAATCAGAGTAAGGAAATATTATAATATCTTGATTAAGCAAACAGTCAGGTTAGATCAAAGTATATAGCTTAAATTGAATTCAGTCCATAAAAAATAAAACCCTCAAAATAATCAAAACAGTTCCACCCCATTATCTAAGTACTTCCTATCAACAATCAGCACTACACCTGGAAAACCAGCCACAGGTCAGCTGCTGATGCTGTATGGATGCAGCCACAGATCATTACCTACTTAATTGTGTATATATCTAATGGGCTCATACAGCTCTTTTGGAACAAAGGTTTTATAATGGAGTAGATGATAAATACTTAACTATGGTACGACCAGATGCCATAATAATATGAGCAGCATTTATAAGAGCATTTATAATGCCCCATACTAAAATAAAGGAAAACATCAGATTCATAAAAGCACAGTTCAAAAGAGGAATGTACTGTTCATTAGAGCTGGATATTGTGGCACCTTGCTAAAATCTCCTAAGTGACACTAAAAATATTAAGCAAAGTATAGTTAATTCAGTCAAATGTGTCAGCTGGCCATAGGAAAAAGAAAAGCTACTTACATTATTTAAAAAACTCAAAGATATCTCATTTTAAATGAAATATTATTTTGAAGAGTATTAGATTAAATGTGTGTGTGTCATTTGAAACCATAGTGTAAAGAGAAAACCTATCCTAAATGACTAAACAAAATGTAGAGGAAGCCGGCAAAGCTGCTCCATCTTCTGGTGATATTTCTTTCCCCTTACCTAGAAGTATTTCAGCATAATGTTTCTACTGCTGCTAAATTTGGAGCATGAGAAATAATATAAAAGCAGATTAGCTTCCTCCTAAATAGCAAACTTGAAACAGTCTAAATATGGTGTTACAGAGAGCAAAAATGAGTATGCTTTTATAAAGGAATAAACTGAATTTCTCATTACATATTAAATTAGCCCACAGGCAATCAGTCCCGAACAAACAAACAGCTTAACATCTACAAAGACTGCGTGATTGGTGTGTGCATGTATAAAGCTCTGCTGTCAGCAGAACTGTTGGCCTTATCTAAGCAGCCGCAACAATTCCTTTGAATTTTAGCCAGTCATGCTCCAGGCTCGCTCCTGGCATTACTATTAACATGGAGAGCAGTTGCTGGAGCAGTAATCTTTTTGCCTGACAAGGACACGGTAACAATCATTGTGATGTTTTCTGATTGTGCACACAGGTTTAGATATACATCTTGTATACACAAGTTTAATAAGAATGTGTTTGGAATTGTAATTTTTATCAGTTGTATAGCATGTGACTAAACTTGCTTATTTGGAACAAATATCAGCTAGTCCCACAGTCTGGTCAGCTAAGCCACAGTGGACACTGCAGGAATAAAGGGCTATGTTCTTCCTCTCTTCAGTTCCCTACACCTGAGACGCAGCTACTTTCATATTCAATCTCTTCTTTTTCACTGTAGCAAGACAGTATGTCAAAGACAACTGCTGAAATATGTAATCTACAAAAACACAATAGGTATGTGCAGAGACCTGTCTTTTCACAGGACAGAAAAGATCAAAATATAGTATTAAATTTTGTGATAAAAGATATTAAAGATAGAAATATGATCTATTTCCTACATATAGATATAAATTTTACTACTGGATTATCATTTAAATCCAAAACATTTAAGTACATACTGTGTTTCAGGGACCATATTAAGTTCTTGACATAAAACTGGAAATGAAACTCTTCACCAATTTATTATTTAAACACTTGATACTCAAAGTGTGGCAGGGGCCAGCAGTAGTATCACTGATAAGTTTGGTTTGACTTCCAGTATCATTGCAAACATACTGAATCAAAATTTGCATTTTAACAAAATTCCCATGATTTGAACACATATGTAAAAATTTGATAATCACGTATTCAGAAAGCACTGGGTTAGAGGACACAAGACCTGGAAGTTGTGAAAAAAATAAAAATCCCTATGCAATAGTAAGGAAAAAAATGATGTGTTTTCTGTGTTATTTTTGTATCCATTCATCAACATAGCTGAACCAGAGGATATTTACAATTTCTCCCCTTCTAAAATGTTGTAATACTTCTCCAAAGAAAACATGCAGGTGGTCAACAGGCACGTAAAAAAAAAATGTTCATCATCAATTATCACCAGAGACATGCAAATCAAAAACACAATGAGACACCAACTCACACCAGTGAAAATGGCCCATATTAAAAAAAAAAAAAGTTAAAAATATAACAAAGGCTGTCATGAGGTAGAGGAAAATGAACCCTGCTGGTGGGAATACAGACTGGTCCAGACCCTATGGAAAGCTGTGTGGAGGTTCCTCAAAAGACTAAAAATGGATCTGCCATATGCCTCAGTAATTCTGCTCCTAAGTATTTACCCGAAGAACAAAGAAACACTAATTCAAAAGGAAACCTGCACTCCTATGTCTGTTGCAGCACTCTGTAGAAAACTAAGTTATGGAGGGCCTCCCCAGTAGCGCAGCAGTTGAGCACTGGGTTGCGAGGCTGCCCTCAGCCTTTGCAGCACCGGTTCGATCCCCGGCCACCAGGCAAGAGTCCCACATGGCGCTCAGACTTCTCCTGCTGCCCACTGCTCCCCTCAGTAGTGTACTTTGTCAGTCTGCCTGTTCTTCTCCCCGCTCTGGCTCTTGTGAATTCTCTCACCCTCCCGTGCTTCTGGCTGTGCCCAGTGCTTATATAAATAAATAAATAAATATTTTTTAAAAAATTAAGTTATGGAAACAACATAAATGCCTACTTACAGATGAGTAGATCAAGAAGATATGCCATATACACAGTGGAATACTACTCAGTGATCAAAAAAGTTAAACTCACGCTATTGTAGCAACATGGATGGAGTTGGAAGGGATTATACTAAGCAAAATAAGCCATAAGGAGAAAGGTAAATACTGGATGATATCATGTATGTGGAATATAGAAAAAACAAACAAAGGATCAGACAAAGACAAACTTAAACCCAACCCTTGAAAACTGACCACAGATCTGAAGCATGCAGGATGGAGGAAGAGGGATAAGAATAGGTGGGAGAATAGCACAATGGACTACACTGGAGGACTATAGATTCTTTGGTGGAGGGAGGGCCATCGTGACCACACCTGAAGGGAGAAACCTTATGCTGTCAAAAAAAAAAAATTAACAAGGATGTAAAACAATAAGACCTCATTAAAAAATAAAAGATAAATAAAAAAATTTTAACTGAAGATAAATTTTGTGATAGTATTACATTTTCTTTTTTAAAAGTGGCACTACTGAAGGTTTTCAATTTGGAGACCTCAATGTCATGTCTATTTATCTACCTGTCTAGCTCTATGAATATAGATATATTTTATACAGATACAAAACATTTGTATCATTGCTGCTGTTTGATAAAAAACTCAATCCCCTGAATGATACATGGTCCCAAAACAAGTTTCTTGTAGACTCAAGGAAATCTATACCCTTGTTGGCCCTCGCTTCATTTTTGTAGAATATTCTATTCTGGCTCACATTCCTAAGCCCAATTTGAAAGTACAAGAATAATAATTAAAATAATAATAATAACAAACATGCTTTACCAAAAAATGCAAACATACTACATCTTCATTCCACTTCTTTCTCATACATTTCTGTGCACAATCAAAAGAAGCTGTCGTCTTCTACTGTGTAAGAAAGCAAATATGGAGAATAGCTAGAGACCTGAATTTTAAAGAAGACTACACCTTCACCCTTTTGAGGGGACAAGAAAGAGCAGAGGATCCTCTGAGATGAGACACTCTCAAGCTCACAAGGGACTAGGTAAAACACCTTCATTTGCATACTCCCCTGGATAAAAGAGAATGTCATTACTTCAGCACTTGGCAGAGTTAGGGCAGCAGAAATCCTGTTGGAAACTCAGAAGCCAGAAGTATAACTTCTGCTATAATGGAAGGAATGGGTCTCACTTCCACAATTCAGAGTCTCTGTCCCAGCCACAGTCCAGTAAGACCTCACAGTCCATGAACCCCTATGAAATAAACTGGCTGCTCTGGCTTTGTGTTGACATGAGAAGGTATTTCTGTAACCATCCAGTTTCCAGGATCATAAAGCTTTCAAGCAGGAGAGGACTGCTTTTCATATCTGTAGTTCTCTCTGATTCAGTTGACAACAGGCTAACTTATGCTAAAGGACTCACAAAAGAAACAAAGAAATATTACATCCTGATATTGCCACAGCTCTGTGGTTAGTAAAGTATGTAACCTTTTATAAGACATCTGATCTCCTTGGGCCTCATTCTTCTCATCTGTAAAATGAAACAGTTGGGTTATATGAATTTTAATGATTTCTTAGTTCTTCATACTTTTTCAGTTTGCAACTTCAGAGGTCATAATCTTAGCGGTGAAAAAAGTTCTCTTTGCACACACAGATCATTTTCAAGTTACATAAGAAATTACAGAAGATACTCTGCTCAGAGTTGACTCTTTTAGGACTTTTCTTTAATTTCTCACCAGTACCAACTTTTATTGACAATCTTATGAACTTAGGAATGTCAATATAACACAGGAACAAATAAGTGCCATATTGATACAAATACTAAAGTTTTTTACCACCCCTGAAATTCCTATTAGCATTGTAAATTTTGAAAACAACCCACAACAAAGCATTAACTATTTCAATAAACATTCTCCACTATAAAACAGCTATAAGCTGCCCACAGGCAAGCTCTCATATGGCAAACAACCTTGTAAAATTTAATAAATCTTTTCTTTGCATGAAAATCAGCTAGTATTTGCTTAATTCAACAACTTTCTGCCTGTCACCAATAAACTGAATCCCAGAGATAACAGATGGAAATAGAATAGCAAATCCTAGAATTTAAAAGATGAATCTATAATGTTTTTACATTACTAATTTAATAGTAGGCACCTACTTGTCATTACTATTAACTGTGTCCAATATGGGAATCAAATTTTAGAATATAATATGCATCATTTTGATTGTTTTTAAATAAAGGATAAGGTTCTTATGTAAAAATCTATAAAGATTTTTAACTTCAGACTATAAATATAGAAAGAGGAATCACCCTATAAAGATGTGCAGTTTATGAAATAGTGAAAGTATTCAATGGCTACTGCAATAAACTAGAAATTAGGAAATATAATTATTAATTCTGAATTTACCATGACTCAGAATGACCTTGAATGATATATCCAAACTTCCTTCTATTTTTCTCTATATCAAAAACTTCAGAGGGCCTCCCCGGTGGCGCAGCGGTTGAGCGCTGGGTTGCGAAGCTGCCCGCAGCCTCTGCAGCGCCGGTTCGATTCCCGGCTGCTCCCCGGCCACCAGAGGAGGGTCCCACATGGTGTGCAGACCTCTCCTGCCGCCCGCTGCTCCCCTCAGCAGTGTACTTCGGTCCTTCTGCCTGCTCTGCTCCCTGCTCTGGCTCTGGTGAATTCTCTCACCCTCCCGCGCTTCTGACTGTACCCAGTGCATGTATAAATGAAACAAACGAACAAACAAATAAATAAATAAAAAACATGCCTCTATAAAAAAAAAAAAAATAGAATTAAAAAAAAAAACAAAAAAAAACTTCAGAATAAATACAATACCATCTTTTTGTTTTTCTTTTGAGGCAAATAACTATGCAACTGAATAAAAATGGAATTGCATATGTAGTGGAAATAATAAAACATTTGCATTGGTTTGAACTTTACAGCACACTGTCTTATAATTCAACATTTATAAAATGAATTGTCAAATGATGTCTGAAATGTTTTTCAGAGTTTCTGAAACAGTATTACAAATGACATAAATAATTATTTTTCTTGATTGGGCAAATAAAAAATATAACCTAAGATAGACATGAATATTTCTTTTCATTTTTTTTATTTTTTATATTGTTGTTCATTTTTAAACAATATTTGCTTCCCCCACCCCCTCAGGTGTAGTCCCCATAGAATTTCCTTCACCAATGCATCCGTGCACCATCACCTCAGTCCCCTGTTCTCATCCCTCCCTCCCTCTGATCCCTCTCCCTCCTCCTCCCCTGCAGTATGTCTCTAATTTATAATTGTCTGGTTTTGCTTTGTTGTGTTTCGTACTGTTATTATTTTTTACACTGATGTCTTATTGGGTTCCCCTATATTCCTACTGTAACTGAAACCATCCGATATTTTTCTTTTTCCTTCTGGCTTATTTCACTGAGCATAATTCCTTCTAGCTCCATCCACATTGCTGAGAATGGTATGAGTTTATCTTTTTTGATTGCTGAATAATATTCCATTGTGTATATATACCACATCTTCTTGATCCAGTCATCTATTTTTGAGCATTTGGGTTGTTTCCAGGTTTTACCTATTGTAAATAGTGCTACAATAAACATAGGGGTACAGGTGTTCTTTTGAATCAATGTTTTTGTGTCCTTTGGGTAGATCCCTATGAATGGAATTGCTGGGTCATATGGTAGCTCCATTTTCAGTAGACTGAGGAACCTCCAGACAGCTTTTCATAGTGGTTGGACCAGTTTGCACCCCCACCAGCAATGTAGGAGAGTTCCTTTTTCAGCAGATCCTTGCCAACATTTGTTGCTAGTTAGGTTTTTTTTTTTTTAAGATTTATTTATTTATTTATACAAGCACTGGGTACAGTCAGAAGCACGGGAGGGTGAGAGAATTCACCAGAGCCAGAGCGGGGAGAACAGGCAGCAGGACCGAAGTACACTGCTGAGGGGAGCAGCGGGCTGCAGGAGAGGTCTGAGCGCCATGTGGGACCCTCACCTGGCAGCCTGGCTGCCGGCAGCTTTGCAGCCCAGCATTCAACCGCTGTGCCACCAGGGAGGCCCTGTTGCTAGTTTTTTAATTGTGTCATTCTTAATGGTGTAAGGTGGTATCTCAAAGTGGTTTTGATTGTCCCGACCCGCGGGATTCGTAGGCACGAAAAGAGAAGGGCTGAGGATTGAAATGAGGGGCTTGAGACAACTTGACGCTAGCGTTTACTTCTTTATTTTTCCTTTACCTTTCTTTTACTTTTCCCTGTCTTTCTACTTTCCCTGACCTTCTCTCTGCTCCTCTCGCAATAACCTCTCTCGCAATAACCTCTCTCGCAATAACCTCTCGACCTTCTCGTGGTTCTCTTCTTATATCCTGGTAGCTCCTCCCATCATACCTCCCAGTCTCATTTGATTAATAGGAAACACCTGTGGTTTCTCAGCAGGCAAACGGTAAAGCGAAAACTAATTAATGGCACGTGTGTTGCGCAACACGGCGCATGCTCAAGGTGGCTCCGGACATTTGATTTGCATTTCCCTGATGATAAGAGATGTTGAACATTTTTTTCATATACCTGTTGGCCATTTGCATTTCCTCTTTGGAGAAATGTCTTTTAAGTTCTTCTGCCCATTTCTTGACTGGATTTTTTTTTTTGTTGAGTCATGTGAGTTCTTTGTATATCTTTGTGATCAGTCCCTTATCAGTTGTATGGAGTGCAAAAATTTTTTCCCAGTCAGTGGGGTGTCTCTCTGTTTTGGTTAATGTCTCATTTGCTATACAGCAGCTTTTCAGTTTGATGCCCAGGTGTTAAGCTTTTTCTTGACTTTCTTTGCTTTGGGTGATGAGTCTTTAAAGATGTTACTGAGATGTATGCTTTGTAGTGTTTTACCTATATTTTCTTCTATGTATTTTATGGTTTCAGGTCTTATGTCCAGGTCTTTTATTCATTTTGAGTTGATTTTTGTGCATGGTAAGAGGTAGTGGTCTAGTTTCATTTTTTGCATGTGGCGGTCCAGTTTTCCCAGAACCATTTATTGAACAACCTGTCCATATTCCATTGCATACTTTTTGCTCCTTTATCAAAGATTAGTTGTCCATATAAGTATAGCTTTATTTCTGGGCTCTCTATTTGGTTCCATTGGTCTGTGTTAGACATGAATATTTTAATGTAGAGGTCTTTAGATATACATCAAAGGAATAATTCAATGTGTACTCTTTCAAGAGAGCTAGATTAATTACAGAATAAAGAAGCAAAGGCATTATCCCATTTGACTTATTAATATATTTTACCTAACAAAGGCCATTGAAGTTGTGAGATCTGTGTCTCCATTGGAGTTCAGATAGGCTTTTCCCCAAGATGTCCAGAGTGGGACTTTTCCAATATGTGCCACCTTGGAATGTGAAACTAAGTCCCATCAAAGTCCTATGGGTTTGGGGAGAAATTGTTACCATTATATAAAGAATGCAGATTATTATGTGTTGAGAGCAATGAAGGCCCTGAAGGCTAAGGAGAAGCTCTATGCCTTCCCCCAACAGAAGTAACTGTCACTCCCTAAGCCTCTGCCCTTTTCCTAACCAAAGAAATGATCACAACTGTCTCTAATGACCTAGAAGAATGTAGTTTGGGCATATCAATTAGGTATAGGTTTTTCAGTGAACATGTCCTCTCTATCTGAAAAATTCATCTTTCACCCTTAGAATAAAGATGAAGACATCCCCTACTCATTATATGAATAGGCTCCAAACCTCTTAGCATAAGATATATATCCTTAGTTCATCCCTCTTTTTTCTCTTACTGTCTGATGTTAATTTATTCACTCACCCAGCCTCCACAGAGATCAGTGAGGTGTGGGAATTTTCCCCAGTGCACTGACAAAGTGAATCTATTGTTAATGCAGTTAATCTAGTGTTAATGTAAATGTGAAATTACACTCTCCTTACAGATAAGCAACTTCCAATGCAATATCATTGTGGTTCTCAAGAGTTTCTGAGTTCCAGGGTGAGCCTAGGATTATTTTCTACATGGCCAGTCATTGTCTATCTGTAATTTTATTTTTCAATGCAAGGGGGTTCATTAACTAACCATCATTCTCACTAACTTTATCTAATTTATTTCCATTATTCATTGATAAGGAATCACTTTTAATTAAGTTCCATTCTTACAAGGAATTGATAGAGGGCTAGGGAGGAAGGGAAGGCCACCAGATCTAGTACAGGAATCTGCACATACACATATAGTACAGGCTGCATGTGTACTTTGTGACTGATGCTGTTTTCTTTAAATTAAAACTCTTGCTTTGAACTGATGTTCCTGCCCCGATGATGCCAAATGAGTACCAGACGTTGATGCTATCAGATATTAACCAAGCCTATCAGGCCAAATATACCAAGGTCAAGATAACTGAGAAGGTGATAACACTCTCAGCTGAACATGACAAATACCAGGAACATCAACAGTGAGGGGCTGTTCTGACAAACTGATTCATTTATGACTGTTTTTATTTAACTCACTATGAAACAACCAGCCAGAGATAAGATGTTAGGAATGGTTTCTTCAGGGTGATATGCCCACCATTCTCAGATCACTGCCAGCTATCTAAATAAAAGCACTTCTTATAGATTCAATTCCTGTTTCTGCTCATTGGCATCTGTAATGGAAGGCAGCAGAACCCAGCATTTCCAGTAACAGAACCATGTACCTTTCTGGCTTTAGAATTGTCTTAGGGTTTAATTCACTCAGCTCAGCAAAAGGAAAAAGCAGTCCTTCCCTCCTAAATAGCATCACTAAAGAAAGAAATATTGTGCTGAATGATACCACTGAGATCATAAGGATGTGTAGGTCCATAGGATGTAATTATTACACGAGCTGGATGTAGCCATAAGATTGGGCTTAAGACCCTGTTTCTACCACAGATTGCTATCGCACAATACCCAGAAATTTAATTCATTACCCATCCAGAGAAACTACATTGGAAAGAGAACCAAATACTGCAAATATTTTCTCAAGCAGTAACAAGGGTGTGTATGTTTGTGTGTTTGAGTGTGTGTGCATGCATGCATGCATGCATGCATGCATGCATACACATGCAAATGTGATGCAGATTGCCAAATACTAGATTATGTATGACCAAAAAATCCCATTTTGCATGATGAGAACAGCGTTGACTATGCAATACAAAAGTATACAAATGAAGAACATGTCCTTATGTAACTTATAAGCCATTTAGAAAGATGACTTATGAATGTAATAGAAAAACATAATAGCTACAGCTTATGCAAACTGCACACTGGAAACTATGCCAAGTCCATTATTTACTGATTCCTTTATATATTTTAAAAAACTTATATATGTACCTTACACTTTATATAATACTTTCTCAAAACAAGCTTATGTTAGGTATTGTTCCCTTAACTTTTTAAAAGAAGAAGCTACAGGGCCTCCCTGGTGGCACAAGGGATTAAGCACCACTCTGTGAAGCAGTCTGCAGCCTCTGCAGCCTCTGCAGCACGAGTTCGACCCCCCAGCCAGCCAGGGAGCAACCCACATGGCGCAGCAGACCTTTCCTGATTCGCCCACTGCTCCCCTCAGGAGTGTACTTAGGTCAGTCTGCTTGTTCTGTTTCCTACTCTGTCTCTGGTGAATCCTCTCACCCCCTGCACCTCTGGCCTGTGCCCCAGTACTTGTATGCATAAATAAATAAATCTTCAAAAAAAAAAAAAGAAGAAGAAGAAGAAGCTACAGTGCCCAAATAATTTAACCAGATTGGTTAACTATAAAATCCATGCTCTCCCCTGTACTACATGGGATCTCAGTGAGTGTATAATCAATCATATGCTATATTGTATGACACAGATAGAAGGTAAGAAAGAAATGCACGGGAACTACACCTGAGAGGAGAAAAACATACATTGTACAAAAATGATGATGTGAAAAATATATAAAATTTTAAAAAGGTAAGAATGCCAGAAAAGGAGGAGTTTACATGCTGACTAGAGGGCATAAGATAAAGTGCTAAGAGGGAAGACAGACTTCAGTTTAACTTTAAAGAATGCTTAGTAGTTAAGTAAATAGAAGAAGGGTATTCTAAATACCTAATTATATTAACCTTGTGGAAAGTTCAGAAGACAAGAGCAGCTTGCCATGATACAGGAAGGTCAAGGGTTTGTGGTGTGTTACTTACAACATGGATGTGTATCTAAAGTACAATATTTTAATTGTATGTATTTTCCCATTCATGTGTAAATGTCTATAAAATATTCAAGTCAATAATATCAACTTTGTTTTATATGAAAGGACTTCAGAAGCCTGTGAAAGGGGTATATATCCTATAAAGCTGTGGTTAGGAGGGACCTCCCTGGTGGCGCAAGGGGTTAAGATGCAGCACTATAGAGCTATCCACAGCCACTGCAGCACGAGTTCAAGCCCTAGCCAGGGAGGTGACCCACATGGCGCAACAGACCTCTACTGTCTCGCCTGCTGCTCTCCTCAGCAGTGTATTTCAGTAGATTTTCCTGTTCTGCTAACCACTCTGTCTCTGGTGAATCCTCTCACCACCTGCATCTCTGGTCTATATCCCTGCTCTTGAATGCATAAATAAATAAATCTTTAAAAATAAAACAATAAAGCCATGGTTGGGTATTATGGATAGAAGAAGAGAAGAAGGAATTAAAGTCCAGATTATCAAACCTTACTTTATTTTATTCCATGAAACCAAAGCTCCAAGGAAATCTCTTGATTTAAAACCTCTCAAGTTAATACATCAGCCTGGGATCTCTATAATAGCTGAAGCTTGCTATTACTACACCTATGTAGCATCAACCAGGAAGATAAAATCAACAGTCCAAGCAGTTAAATTCCAAGATTTCATCTCTCAAAGGTAAAAACTGAAAAAACCTCCAGATTCTCAGGTTAATCCTGCTTTGTCATCTGTTTTCTTCAGGCTTACTCATCCTGGAAAACCCACCACCTCATCTATCATGGCCTCCACTCACCATCTCAGACCCAAACTATATTCAACATTAGTCTTTTTGACAGTAGGAAAATGGAGAGATGCTTGTTCCCACACCTAAAATACAGCCCAAGGAATAGCTGAAGCACAAGCACTCACTTTAAAAAAAAAACTTTTTTAAAGGAAAGAAAAGAGCAGGCAAGGCAAAGGCAAGGCTAAGCTGAACACAGGCCTGGGAGAGAAAACATAATAACCCAAAAAAAGATAGATGAAAGAATAAAGTTCTCCAGGGACATATCTGATTCTAGGAAATAAATCTCTGAAAAATGGTGTTTAAAATACCATAGAAAAAGAGAGAAAATCTACTGAATGAGTCCAAGAAAATAATTATAGTCAATTCATTGTACATCCACAGATCATAATTAAGGTAAAATTTAAAATTTACTTTTGTTTAAATTATTGGAGGGAAAATTACATGTGTCAGGAGGAAACCTGTATAGTAAACAAGGCAGGGCAAATCTGTCAGACTTTGGCATCCAGGAAACCAAAGGGTTATTGCCCTTCTAAATTTCAGAAGTGTAAGTAAAACACATCAATTTTAATTGCCTGTAATCTGAGGCCAAAACTTTTGGCATGCTTCCTTGCTCAGAGCAATAACAGCACCAACAAGTATTTATTGAACATTGCCATGGGTCAGGTACTGCTGTGAACACTGCAGAGGATACAGCACTGAAGGTGACAGATGAGGGCCTGTCCTTATGGAGCTTACATTCTGTCACAAGAAGGAATGACAGATGTAGTGGGACCAGGGAACAAACCATGACTAATTTTCTAGTTCAAAGAATGCTGCCTTATAAGGCATAAGTTTCTTGCTGAATTGTAATTTTCTACCTGAATCTTTTCCAGTAGGAGAAACTTTCTGGTGTATGTTTAATGGGCTTTGGGGGATTTCAAGGGAATAGGATAAGAGAATAAAAGGAAATCCCATCAAGTTGGGAATGAGGTAATGCTCTGACCCTGAACCCTTCCCATAGGGCCCCCTAGTTCACCTGTGGTTTTGGTACAGAAGCAATTGGTGAATTTTACAAATTTTTAGGAAGAGCTGCAGACATTCAGAAACAAAATAGGAAAGAAAGTTTGTCTTTGTTACTTTTTGCCATCTCTTTCCTTTACTGTTTTCTCTGTTTTTCTTCTATATTTCTAGTTTGGGTTCATTTTTAAATTTTTCAAAAATCAATGTTTTGTTAGACACATATAAAATCAAGTATAGAGCAATTTCCCTTACTTAATCCCTCTTACTTTACCCCTAGCAGTCTCTTTCCCTCTTTTTCCATCATTAATTTGGTCCCCAACTTTCTTTCTATACTACCATCCTCTTTCTGATATTTCCTTCCAATTCCCCTTTCAATTTTTCTAGTTAGGAAAAAAAATGATCACAAGGTATAGAGAAAGGTGTGATCAAATAAGACAAAGGGTTGACAGTATGCTTTGGGTGCATGTAAGCCCGTTTCAGAAGGACTTATCCCTTTGAGCTTAAAAACAGCTTTTTAAATTCTCTAGAACTAGGGTTCTACTGGATATAACACTATTAAGATTATCCAAATAAAGTTTTATAATTTTCTTAGCTGTCTAAAGATAATCTCACAAAAGGCTTTTTGCATTTTTGTCTATACTGAATAAGTTGCATGAGAGCGAGAAGGGGAAAGAATGGCCTGTCATTTGCCTCTTACCAGATACCCATTGCAAATTTCTCTGAAATCTCAGGTTTGGTCCCTCCTAAAATTGTCTTAACCCTCCATGCCTAAAATCCCTCACTTTACTATTCCCCCAAATTGGTTCCTCTCAGGGTTGATGGGAATGAGATCTGGGAAAAGCCTCAGTTTAGAATTATACTGATTTAGATTTGAAGCCCAACCTCATGTCTTACTAGATCAGTGATTGTAGGCAAGAAACTAAACTATCTTGATAGTTTTCTCATCTGTAAAATATAGCTTATAAGCCCAATTCCATTTAATGATCTAATTCACAAAAGTATTGATCACACTATGTGGCATATGGCTATCATTCAATAAACTATATGTATGATTGATACATGCATATATGTGTGTATATATACTGAGATATATATATATATATATAATATATATATATATATATCACATATACCATGTCCCTCTCTGTCTTCCTCACACAAGGTTTACCTATCTGTCTTTTACTCTCTACACTTGAAGCATTCACATTTTTCCAGATTCACAATTAGCTAATGTAAGAATCTAATCACTGAAAATGTGCTAATGAGGAACGATAAGAGGACAATGACTACTGCCTGGCAACTCAAATACCCCTCAGTGGTAAAATATGGCTCCTGGAAACAAAACTGTCCTAAAAATCACATAGGCCAGAGCAATGACTCACACTGAATTTTAAGCAGCAGCATCTGGGAGCTTACTGTACTAGCTTCTGTTACACATGTTAATACCTAACCATCACCAATTTAAAATTAAATAAATAAATGCACATTGTGTGCTTTTTCCTATAAATTAAAGCATGTGCCAAGATATTCATGTACACCAGAACATTCTGCAAAACAAATACAAAGCCTAAGAAAATAGGGCCCCTGAAGGTTACATGCTAATATAATATTTGTGATGAAGCAAAACCTAGAACACAATTCTCTTCTCCAGTCAATACTTCTGAGCCACATCATGCTAATTTCATGATGGATAACAAAATATAGGAAACCCGCCTTAGAAATGCCCCTCACCCCAGTCAAAAGATCCAAAAGATCCAAAAATTGTGAATTAGACAAAGGCAATAATACCACTCTTTGCCACACAAACAGGAAGGACTCTAAGTAATGGACTCAGTCTCTGGCCATGCAAGTCAGTCACTTAACTTATTTCTCTAGACGTTCCGTTACCCATCATTGAGCACATTCCGAATTTCAGTCTAGTTAACCGCTGTTCTGATTGGAATAAACATTCCATCAAAGTAAAAACTTGACAATCCTGACACCTAGTGGCTATAAAGAAACAAGATCCAGCATGGGAAAAGTAGCTATTGCAGCAGCATCTTGCAAATACATAGAATTTAATGATTATTAAAATTATAAATTACTGAACCTAAAAAAAAGCTTATAGAAGTCCATGTTGACCCTTAATTTATCTTGAGGCCTATACAAAGAGGTGAAAAGACTATATTTGAAAAGTACATTTTCCTTCAACCTTTCACATTTAGCAAATTTTTAGTAATCTTTAAAGATCAAACAAGAAAACTAAAGGTTAATGAATATTTTGGCATATATAAGACCCTATTCCCTAAATTTTTATGTACATCCACAGATGACTTTTTTATGTACATTACAGGTGAACTTTTTATGTCAGCCACTTAGTATCCTCCTTTCAAATATAAAGGCCTTCTGGCCAAGTTTAAACTTAGCGGTTCCCTTTATGTCAGTGAGACATCCTTAGTCAAAGACTAGCTGGATCTTCCCAAACTAGTAGGAGTTTTCTTTAAAGGAGATATAGGGACACATGTGGAAACCCCTGAAGCACACATCTAAAAGCAAGCACATTCAATATTACCTAAGCCATCTGACCACTGTTGGTGGGCACAGCACAATCTATTTCTGCCCTAAACATTAGATGTCTCTTCAGACCCACCTGAACCTCTGACAGACAAGACTAAAGTGTTCACCTCCTCCACCGAGGAGGAGATGAACTCCAACTCCTACCTGCTGACGTTTGAAGGCCAAATAATCCAGGTTTTCAAGTTCTTTCCCAAGCTTCTGGTAGGTTTTCTGGAGGTCGGATTTGTTAGAAACATTTTTGAGAGACTCAAATGTCCTTCGAAACTAAAATTGAAAGCAAAAGTAAATCATTAGTATAGCAGCATATTTTTCTCAAATTCCCTGTCTAACACAGAGTAAAAGTCAATACAGAGCCTCAGTCTCTCCCACTGATTAGAGATAAAAATGTTACCTAAATGTTATTCAATGATAATTATGAAGAACGAGAAACTATATCCTAAGTACAACAAATATTAATGCATGAAGGAGAAGCTGGTTTTCTCCTCATGCTAACAAAAAAACATACTTCACTTTTATAAAAATTCTTCATGGTTTAGGACACACTACTACTTTTAAAGAAAAAATTACAATGGAGGTATAATTTCAAGTCATACTGAAAAATGTATTAAAAGAATTCTCAAATTCCAGTCATGAAAAAAATTTTATGAAAAGGTAGGTGCTTCCCTGTGTAGAAATAAATGGACAGAATAGGCACATAGCAAATTTCAGCCAGGATGATCTCTCAAATCTTATATTTCAAGAAAGAAAGAATACTAGTATTTTGATGATCGAAGCGTAAGTAGCATGTTCAGCAAACATTTATTCATTTCTGCTCTATAACACAGATGAGTTATGAAATCAGTTCTGCTGAATCAGAATGTTTCCATTCATTTTTAAGTCAGATACTAGATAAACACAAAGAAACATATTGCAGTGAATCTCAGAATACTGTTCTATTACTAATAATTAATTAGGCAAAATAAGCTCACAAGAAATTGAATTCTCCAACTTAGAACATACTTTGGAGGATCAGTTATTGAAAATGTCAAGTAATGGCATTTGCAAGACATTTGCATTTTGCTTTCTCTTCATCATTTATTTCCCATTTTCTCACTGTGTGTTATTACATAGATTTCTACAGAAGAGACTTCACCATCTGAAACACACCAGAACTCAGCTGTGACTATGATACTGTGAGACAGGCTAATAAGATTTTATAGCATGTATTAAGTTTCCAGGGAAATTATTTGACCCTTACAATTTTAAACTCTATAGAATAACTCATATTATAATGGCTTTTTACTGAATTAAATCTTCAATTTCATGAAAGCAGCATGTTTATCTCAATGCAAGGTGACAGAGGAAAAAGAAATGAGAAATAATGGCACTAAGCTTCCACAGCAGGACAGTAAATTAAACTCAACAAATAATCTTTTAGCACCTACTATGCACAAGGCACTATAAATATAAAACACATTTCTTGCCCTAAAGGAATTTATAGACTTCAGGGGAAAACAGACATAAAACTAAGAAATGGGAAAGACACTGACACTTACTGAGTGCCTGCTCAGTGTCAAGTGCTTTATGTTTTCCAATTTAATTCTCACAAGAACCAAAGGAGTTCATATTTCTCTCCCCATTTTAAAAGTGAATAAACTGGGACTCAGCAAGTTTAAACTGGGTTTTTACTACAATATTCATGCTCTTTCTACTCTACCATTAACTCTAGCACAAGGCAAAGTAGGAGTATAAAAAAGAGATTAAAAGTAGTAGTATGTGGAGGAATAGAAAAAAATCTCATTAATACTGATTCATAGAAGATATGAATTTGAGAAAGGGGTGGGATGAGGGCCTTGAAGGACATGAAGAGTTTTCAGAGCTTTAAATGGAAATTGATTCTACCTGTGAATTTAAATTCACCAAAAGTCTACTCACTTTGCCCCTTTTATAGTAAATTTCTTTTAAAATAATTTTAATGACCTTTATATTAACTACTGATATAGTATGATCACTTTTGAGGTTTACCCATTTCTCATCTTACTATGGCAAATAAAAATAATACCAGCTCTAAGATTCTAAACAATCTAACTAATTTTATCTCTAAGTTAATTAATATAAACTATTCTACCAATTAATCTGTTCAATGTCAATCATTCTTTATGCCCTGTACTTTTCCCTAAGAAATATTAGCTCTACGTTTTAAACATTTCTTTCTCACATTTATCTAGGTGAAATCAATAAACTACAAATAAGGACTTAAGGGTAAACACATTTATAAATTTTCAAAGTTAGAAACATGAAAACTAATACGTCTAGGTAGTAAGTCCATCGCCGAGAAAAATCCAGTAACGATACATCACTGCAGGATATTTTCATTAAAGTTCAGTTTGTATAATGTGGAGATTTTAGCTTGAACTTTCGTTATCAGGTCTTATATCCTCCATTTATTGATGCTAAATAGCTCAAGGTACTCAAACTATGATGTCTCATCCCTTTACGTAAATTTTTTTCATTTACAATAACAAAAATTGTCGAGAAGAGGTCACATAAAACCTGTAGTATAACTTTGGGCTAGATTTCTATTAAACACATTCCACACACACCCCCCACCATCTGCTCACATACACACCTAAAGATGATAAAGGGTAAAAGCAATGTTTTATCCTGTAGATGAAGCCAAAATCGAGAAGCTCAAAATAAGACTTCTTTCTTTTTAATTTTTTTAAATTATTATTTCTTTTTTGTAATATTGTTATTTATTTTATTTTGCTTAGAACTGGGATGTAGGTCAGAGGTGCAGGAGGTGAGAGGATTCACCAGAGACAGAGTGGGGAGCAGAAAAAGCAGCTCTACTGAAATGCATTGCTAAGGGGAGCAGTGGGCTAGACAGAAGAGGTCTGCTGTGCCATGTGGGTTGCTCCCTGGAAGGTAATCGCCAGACCATCACGGTGGTAATGCTGATACTTTACCTCTAGGCCACCAGGAAGGCCCAAAAATAAGACATTCTTAAGGTGGGGTTTAGGTTTTATTTAAAGTCACTTCATATTGACTTGATTTGAGGATTTTCATTCCAATAGACATCTGCTTCATCATTGAAACAGACCTCTTGAGACTTTCCACATTAGTACAGGGCATTATAATTTCATTATATTGACTATTTCTAAAATAAATGATCTCTCAGTTTAAGATAAATTGGAAAAGGAATCACAAATAATGGAAGGGATTTTAATATTCCTGGATTTAATCTGTTCAAAATTTTGAATGTGAATTTAAAATGATACAAGAACTACAAATAATATGTTGAACACTGAATTTATTCACCGTGAATATTTTAACTCATTAAAAATTATTAAATTTAAATTTTAAAAAGTGTAGTGAATAAATCTGAACCCCAAAGAAACCTTAGTATGTTATAAAATTATTTTAAAACTGAGAATAAAAATGATTTCTGAACTGAGAAACAACTCCAAATGTTGCCCTATTTAACTACCATATCCAATGTATTAAGAGGGCCTCCCCAGATGCACAGCAGGTTGAGTGCAGCAATGTGAAGCTGTTAGCAGCCCCTGCAGAGCCTCTGCAGAGCCTCTCCAGTGCCAGTTGGATTCCCGGCCGGCCAGGGAGATACCCACATGGCACAGCAGACCTTTCCTTTCTCGCCCACCACTCCCCTCAGCAGTGTATTTCTGTCCATCTGCCTGTTCTGCTCCCCACTCTGTCTCTGGTGAATCCTCTTACCCTCACACGCCTCTGGCCTGTACCCCAGTTCTTGTATAAATAAATAAATCTTTAAAAAAAAAAGAGTAGATAAGAATGAGAACCAACATCTCTAGGTCAGACATTCGCCACAGAAGTAAGCATTGTAAACATCTCTAGTGTATGTTTTTTCATCAAATGTCTTTCTGGAAGGGGGCGGAGCAACATGGCGGCGAGGAGACGCTGCCAGTAAGATCTCCCATTAAAAAAAGTGAATAGGGAGGAAAAGCGGCAGGTCCCAGTGAGAACTGGGACACGGAAGATAAACGGGTGACGCCAGCGAACTGCCCGAAGAAGAAAGTGGCCATAAAAGAGGACTAGAAGGGAGGGAAGCGCAGAACCCTGCTCCCCTCCCCCGCCCACAGAGGCGGCACTCTCCGACCCGCAGAGAGGAGGAAACAACAAACCAAAACGGCCCATAAGAACAAACGACGCAGCAAGCGGGACTGTGAGTGGAAAGGAACTATTGCAGCCACCACACCCCGTGAACGGGAGCTGAGGCGAACCCTGCAGGATCCGCCGCGGCGGTGAGCGAACGGCTCCGGGCGCCATTAGAGAAGAACAAAGACCCCGGGAGACGCGCACACAGCCCAGGCTGCCAGTAAGCTGGCGCGGAAACACAGCGCGCTCGGGGAGCTTGAAAAGCAAGTGCAGACCTGGATCACGGCTGCCCAGGTCCCCGCGCCTGCGACCTAGGCTTGCAGGGAGACGCACGGAGGTCCTCACTGAGGTGAAGGTCCCTCCCTGAGTGAGCAGGAACCAGGCGCCCAGGCACGGGAGCTGTGCAAAAGGCGCCATTCCCGCGCCACTGAACTGGGCTACAGCCCGCGTCCTGGAACTGAGGGCTTTGAACTGAGACCCGGGGCACGAAAATTCGGGGCGTGGTTTCTCCACGACGGTGGGGCACAAGGCAGACACAGCACCCCAAAGCTGTTGAGGTGTACCCTACCATTCCCGCTCTGTTCTCTGTCCCACGGGGTGGGGGGAGGCGAAAAACAGCCCCCCAAGGCCAATAGGAGAGATCTCTGGCGCCACCTAGCGACCAGGAAAAAAAAAAAGTCACTAACACCCTATAAAACAGGACATTTCTTAAGACTGCTTGAAAAGGGCAGAAGGTTTCTGGAGGACCCAGTGGCCAGCCGGGAAGTTATTCCACGCCAGGCCCCTTCCGACCAGCAGTCTGAGCCCACAGAGGGAGCAGGCACCCACGTCCGGGGCAGACCGGGGGCGCAGAAGAGTGTGCCTGAAACCGGAGGCGCAGGGACTGCATCCCGCTTCGCCATTTGAGAACAGGGACATTTCTTCAGTAAAAACTGCCTAAAACCAGCAGAAACCTCCCCCAGAAGACAGAGATGGCTCCTGGAAGAGCCAGAGGGGAGCGGAGAAGTTCACCCAAGATGTCAGTCAGTCCGAGTAACACAGTGTCCCAACGCATACGACAAATTAGAAAACAGACAGTAGGGAGTAGAAGAACCACACGCAACCTAAAAACTCCTCAGGAAAGAAGCACACCACAAAAAGAAAACCACTCCCCAGATTGCAACGACAGCAACTTGGAAGAACTTCTGAGCCTTCCAGAAAGAGAATTTAAAATTGCCATGATTAAAAAAGTGATAGATCAGAAGAAGGAAATTGAGTCCCTAAAGAGGGAAGTAAGAGAAATGCAGGAGATCAAAGAATTAATGGAGGAACTAAAGAACTCTGGGAAAAGCAATGAAAGCAGAATAGATGAAATGGAAGAACGAATAAGTAATCTTGAAGACACAGAAATAAAAAGAACCAAAACAGAAAAGGAAAGAGAAGTACGAAGGAAAAAGAATGAAGAAAGACTTCGGGAACTATCTGACTCCATGAGGAAAGGAAATATAAGAGTTATAGGAATTCCAGAAGGAGAGGAGAGAGATGTAGGAACAGAGAAAATATTCATGGATATAATTGAAGAGAACTTCCCAAATGAGAAGAAGGAGCTGAAAATTGATATACAAGAAGCAAGAAGAACACCAAACTTCCACGACGAAAGGAAAAACACAGCAAGACACATAATAGTAAAGCTCCCAAGAATCCAGGACAAGGAAAAAATAATGAAGCTGACAAGAGGGAAGAAACAGATAACATTCAAAGGAAAACCAATCAGGCTGACATCAGACTTCTCTGAAGAAACACTACGGGCAAGGAGAGAGTGGAGGGACATAGTCAACAGACTCCAAGAAAACAGATGCCAACCAAGAATACTCTATCCCGCAAAGCTCTCTTTCCTCCATGAAGAAAGAATATGGACCTTCCCAGACAAAGAGAAACTCCGGAATTTCATTGCGACTAAACCCCCACTCCAAAAAATACTACAAGGAATCCTAAAGCCAGAACCTCAGAGGGACGAATAACAACGAAAGAAGGCCAAAAAAAAAAAAAAGTTATTAAAAGAATAAATAAATAAAATCAAAGGAAAGACAAACATAATGGCAAATACAGATGCTAACATATCAATATTAACTCTAAATGTAAATGGACTAAACTCTTCAATAAAAGACACAGAGTTGCAGCCTGGATTAAGAAACAAAACCCAACCTTTTGCTGTCTCCAGGAAACACATTTAGCTACGAAAGATAAAAATAGGCTCAAAGTCAAAGGATGGAAAACAATCCTACAAGCAAATGGGCCAAAAAAGAAAGCAGGAACAGCTATACTTATATCAGATAAAACAGACTTCAAACTCAAAAAAATAAAAAGAGACCCCAATGGTCACTACATTATGATTAAGGGGACAATACTTCAAGAAGAAATAACACTCATTAACATATACTCACCAAACGAAAGAGCACCAAAATATATCAGACAACTGTTGTCCTCTCTGAAAACAGACATCAGAGAAAACACATATGTAGTGGGAGACTTCAACACACCACTATCAACAATGGATAGATCAACAAGACAAAAAATAAGTAAAGAAACTAAAGCTCTAAATAAGGACCTAGAGCATTTGGGCTTAACAGACATCTATAGAACACTAAACCCAAAAAAAACGGAGTACACATTTTTCTCAAGCGCACACGGATCATTCTCCAGGATCGATCACATACTGGGGCACAAGACAAACATCAACAGATACACCAAGATTGAAATCATACCAACCATCTTTTCTGACCACGAAGGCATCAAACTAGAAATAAATCATAAAAAGAAGGCAAGGAACTATCCTACCTCATGGAGATTAAAAGCCACACTACTGGAAGACCACTGGACTAACGAGGAGATCAAAGAAGAAATTAAAAAATTCTTTGAATTGAATGACAAGGAGGACACCAATATCCTAAATGTATGGGATGCAGCAAAAGCAGTAATAAGAGGAAAATATATAGCAATAGAAGCTCACATCAAAAAACAAGAAAGAACTCAAAGAAACAACCTAATCTCGAAGCTCAAAGATCTAGAAAAAGAACAACAAAAAACCCCAGAACCAGTAGAAGAAAAGAAATATAAAAACCAAAGCAGAAATAAATGAAATTGAAACTAAAAAACAATCCAAAAGATCAATGAAACCAAGAGCTGGTTCTTTGAAAAATAAATAAAATAGACAAACCCCTAGCCAGGCTCACAAAGGAAAAAAGGGAGAAAGCACAAATACACAGAATCATAAATGAAAGAGGAGAAATCACAACGGACACAGCAGAAATCAAAAGAATAATCAGTAACTACTATGAACAGTTATATGGAAACAAGTTCAACAATCTAGAGGAGATGGACAAATTCCTCCAACTCTACAATCACCCAAAGCTAGATAAAGAAGAAATAGAACACATAAACAGACCAATTACAAGCAGCGAAATTGAAATGGTAATTAAAAACCTCCCAAAAAAAAAGCCCAGGACCTGATGGATTTACAAATGAATTCTACCAAACATTCAGAGACGAATTAGTGCCTATCCTTCACAAACTCTTCCAAAAATTGAGAAGGAAGGGACAATACCAAACACGTTCTATGAAGCCAATATTACACTAATACCAAAACCGAATAAGGACAACACAAAAAGGAAAACTATAGGCCAATCTCCTAATGAACACTGATGCAAAAATCCTCAATAAAATTTTAGCTATCAGAATCCAACAATGTATCCATAAGATAATTCACCACGACCAAGTTGGATTCATTCCAGGGGCACAAGGATGGTTTAACATCCGAAAATCAATCAACGTTATCCAACACATCAACAAAAAGAAATATAAAAACCATATGATAATATCAATAGATGCTGAGAAAGCTTTCGACAAAGTGCAACACCCATTCATGATAAAAGCCCTTGAAATTCTTGGGATACAAGGAACATACCTCAACATCATAAAGGCCATCTATGACAAGCCAACAGCCAGTATCATTCTCAATGGTGAAAAGCTGAAAGCAATTCCATTAAGATCTGGAACAAGACAAGGATGTCCACTCTCACCACTGCTTTTCAATATAATACTGGAAGTCCTAGCCAGAGCAATAAGACAAGAGAAAGACATCCAAGGAATCCAAATAGGAAAAGAAGAAGTCAAACTATCACTATTTGCAGATGATATGATAATATACATAGAGAACCCCAAAATCTCCACAGAAAAACTAATTCAACTCATCAATCAATTCAGTAAAGTGGCAGGATACAAAATCAACACGCAAAAGTCAGTAGCCTTCCTATACACAAACAATAAATCTGAAGAAGAAGAAATCAAAAAAACCACCCCTTTTATTATCGAAACAAAAAAAATCAAATATTTGGGAATAAATCTAACAAAAGAGGTAAAGGACCTATACAAAGAAAACTATAAAACACTGTTAAAAGAAATAGAAGAAGACACAAAGAAATGGAAAGACATCCCCTGCTCATGGATTGGAAGAATAAACATTATTAAAATGGCCATCCTACCAAAAGCAATATACAGATTCAATGCTATTCCAATCAAAATCTCAATGGCATTCTTCAAAGAAATAGAACAATTATTGATGAAATTCATATGGAATCACCAAAAACCCCGAATAGCCAAAGCTCTACTGAAAAAAAAAGAAGGAAATGGAGGCATCACACTCCCAGACTTCAAACTATACTACAAAGCCATAATCATCAAAACTGCATGGTATTGGAACAAGAACAGACATACAGACCAATGGAATCGAATAGAAAATCCAGAAATAAACCCACAGATTTATGGTCAACTAATCTTTGACAAAGGAGCGAAGACTATGCATTGGAGCAAAGAAAGTTTGTTCAATAAATGGTGCTGGGAAAACTGGGTCGCTACATGCAAAAGAATGAAGCTTGACCACTACCTCACACCATACACAAAAATCAACTCAAAATGGATTAAAGAACTAGACATAAGACCTGAAACCATAAAATACATAGAAGGAAATATAGGCGAAACACTACGGGATTTGCACATCAAAGACATCTTTACAGACACATCATCCAAAGCAGTGATAGTGAAGAGAAAGATAAACAGCTGGACTACATCAAATTAAAGAGCTTCTGCACAGCAAAAGAGACAATAACAAAAACAAAGAGAACCCCACCAACTGGGAGAACATTTTTGCACCCAACACTAATGATAAAGGACTGATCACAAAAATCTGCAAAGAGCTGATGAGACTCAGCAACAACAAAGAAAATAATCCAGTCAAAAAATGGGCAGAAGAGCTAAAAAGAACTTCTCTGAAGAGGAAATGCAAATGGCCAACAGACATATGAAAAAATGTTCAACATCACTTGTAATCAGGGAAATGCAAATCAAAACTACCATGAGATACCATCTTACACCAGTGAGAATGGCACATATTAAAAAAACTAGCAACAACAAATGTTGGCGAGGATGTGGAGAAAAAGGAACTCTTGTGCACTGTTGGTGGGAGTGCAAACTGGTCCAACCACTATGGAGAGCTGTGTGGAGATTTCTGGACCTACTAAACATAGAGCTTCCATATGATCCAGCAATTCCACTCCTAGGTATTTACCCAAAGGACACAGAAACATCAATTCCAAAGAGCACCTGCACTCCTATGTTTATAGCAGCACTGTTTACAATAGCTAAGCTTTGGAAACAACCCAAATGCCCAAAAATAGATGACTGGATCAAGAAGATGTGGTACATATATACCATGGAATATTACTCAGCATTCAAAAAAGATAAACACATGCAATTTGCAGCAACATGGATGGCACTGGAAGGGATCATGCTCAGCGAAATAAGCCAAAAATAAAAAGAAAAATACCGGATGGTCTCACTCATAGCAGGAATCTAGAAAACTTAAATAAGGGACCAGGAAAATGAATATAAGAAGTGAAAATCAAAATCAACAAAAAACTATGAACCAGAGACACTTTTTGGTGGGTGGGGGGCGGGAGGGGAAGGATTGGGGTCAGAATGGGGCGTTTGCAATTGTATGGGGGAATATAAAAATAAAATTTAATATTTGAAAAAAAAAAATTAAAAAAAAAATAAATGTCAATGACACTCCCTTATGAAAAAAAAAAAAAAAAGTCTTTCTGTTTAGAAATAATGATGAAAATAATCCACCAAATAAGACACCAGAGACCATATTGTACACCTCCCATTGCCAAAAACAAAAATCAGTCTTAAGCAGAAAAGAGAAGCATGAATAGGGCAGCACAGAAAATAGCTAATTGATTCAACATTCCCTCTTCTCAAATACAATTTTTTCCTTTTCCTGACAACATATTTTTAAAAAATCAAAGTCAATATTCTATATAAACTATGCATTCAATGAGTTCATGAAAATTATGTAGATTCATGGAGCAATTTGAGAAGAAGGACAAGAAGAAACTGGCTGAGGTAGCAGGAGAAAATGCAGCCAGGGTCCTGGCAACAAAGCTTCCAGGGCCCTCACTGCCAACGCCATGTCTTACTGAAAAGTGTAGTTAGATCAATAGAATTAAATAACTCCACAGCTCCAGCAGCCTACTAATTTTCATAATGAAAAAAAAATCAAGTAGCATTGCTCCAAAAGAATAACCAGCTCAACAGTTGTCATTTTTCCTTACTTAACATATCATACATTCCTTATTTACTTAACATATCATAATATATCATACATTCCTTCCTTAATATATCATACAAGGTGCTGTATGCTACCTGTAACATTAAAAGAAAACATTATATTTATATTTTATATTTTTTAAAAAAACATATCGAATAAGTACCTCACAAGATGCACTGAATCACCAAGTGTGATCTTACTGTTCTTAAAATGTCAGTTTGAAACAATGCCAAAAGATTCTGGAGACTAAAGCTGAAAGAAGGAATAGTCCAAAGAATAATTTATTAATGTTCTATAAATATTAATACTGAGAGTAAAAAGAAATTGTTTTAAGTATTAAAAAAGGCTAATCCACCTTACTTTAACAGAGCAACAAGAGCAACCAATGTGAATTTTAACTGAAAATGAAATCATTTTATTTTTTTGAACATAATCCATTAATTTTCATGTTTCGCAAATGAATTTCTAAGATGATAGCACTGTTCATTTAAAGGGAGCAAATCATACACATGTATTATTCAAATTATTTTTACTGTAATGAATAATAACAAAACTTAAATCAAGAAAACAAAACAAATTTGGACTTGAGATCTTAATTAGAAACAGTCCAATGAAGTTGAAAGCACATTGATCTTGAAGTCAGTTCAAGTCCTGGCTATACCATTTTATAATTTTATATATTTGAGCAAGACACTATTCCACTCTTGATTGTGTTATCTGTAAAATGGGAGAAATTGTCCTTGCCTGCCTACTTTATAAAGTTGCTCTGAAATCAGTTGAGAATATGAACATATTCATCCTACATGTATATATCATGGACCTAGCAATATGCCAGACATATAAGGAAAGGAGCAAAACAAGAGAAAAGAGCTCTTATCCTAATTACTGCTTTATAAATTTAAAAATCCCATAAAATTATGAGAGGACACTATCACTAAACTCATGCCATTTTCCAGTAGCAATTCAGTAAACAATAGACCACATATACAATGGTGGCCCCATATAGTCAAGGTGTTTAAGCAAACTGTATCATCTAGGTTTATGTAATTACTCTCCATGAGTCACACAACAGAGAATGTTTAATCTAGTCAAATGCTTTTTAGACATCTATTAAAATGACCATGATTTTTATCCTTTACTAATGTGGTATATCACATTAGTGATATTTCATGCATTGAACCATCTTTGCGTCGCAGGTAAAACCATCTTGGTCTTAGTGTATGATTCTTTTAATATGCTGTTGGATTTAGTTTGTTATTATTTTGCTGATGGTTTTTGTTTCTATATTCATCAAGGATATTGACCTGTGGTTTTCTTTTCTTGTGTCATTTGGTCATGGTATGAGAGTAATGCTGGCATTTTAATGCGTTTAGAAGTGTTCCCTTCACTTCAATATTTTGGAATAGGTTGAGAAGAATTGACGTTAACTATTATTTAAATATGTGTATGGTTCACCAGTAATATCTGTTCCTATTCACCCAACAAATAAAAGCTCAGGAATTTTTATGTGCTGGGTAGTTTTTGATAACTGATTCAATCCCCATACTAGTTACAAATCTCTTCAGACTTTCTATTCCCTCGTGTTCACATGATCTTTTCAGAGTTCAGCATTGCAAATAAGACAAGAAATAAATTTTACATGGTTTAAATTTCCTTTGTCTCTACAATTTTCACACTGAAATTCAGCAAAACTTCAGTAATTTGTACCCTATTTATCTCATTTCCTTTTGTTCCTATATCATATAAAATGCCAGTCTTATTTGTTTATTCCTTTAAATCTCAATATCTCTCTGAATATTCTTCCCTAAAATCTTCTGCAGGAAATATGACTTTTAATGTCTATGAATTATGTAGTAATTTCTCCCCTTTGAAAATGCTAATATTTTTCATAAGAGGAAGCTTTAGAAAATCTCTTTGCTTGTACTACCTGCCTTTTATTTATTTTTTTTATATTTGAAGAACAGGTTTATTAGGGAAAGGGATAAAAGAGTAAAAGACACTTGCATAGATATAAGCAGGCAGGAAGAGCTGCCCAGAAAGGGACAAATTTGCTTAGAGGACTGAGTGGTTGCAGGTGGGCAGCCTTGAGAACTTCTGCCTCCACTGAGAGAGGTCAGTGAGGAGAAGCCCCGGCATCACGGGCAGGCAGGAAGCTGCTGCCCTGTGGAGGGAGAGAGTCGGTGAAAGGAAGCACCTGCACAGTCACAGGTGGGCAGAAGGACTGCTGCCCTTACCAACCTTTTAATAATAAAGGACAGTCTCAAAAAAACTCAACTACCAATGTAGTAATATGCGATTTTCTGTCGAAACTATGAATATTATTCATAGTAAAAATCATTGTTGAATGTATACATGTTTTATAGCAATGTGTACAGTAAATATTAAATATTATTTTATATCAGAAATTATTAAATAGTGGAATGACTTCCCATAAAGATACTGATCTATTTCTTAATTCAAAAAAAAATAAGCATATCCTATTTAAACATAAAGCTGGCTAGATGCTATATAAATGGAAAAATTTAGAAAAGTTACTTCAAGAATCAAATTTACTTTCACTTCATTTTAAGGAATAAGGATAAAATTTCACTGAAGAATCAAAAAGTGGGAATTAGGTACAATGGAGGAGGAAAGTAGCACAAGGAATGGAATGAAAGTGAACAAAAACCTCTAAGTCTTTCCAGGTAATTTATGTATTATAGAACGCAAACTTCACAAGATACTGTCAATGTATTCACTTATGTTTCATTATCCCTATAGCTCAATGAAGAAACCAAGGCTCACAGATTTTGACTTTCCAAAAGTCACTCACCTATTAAAGTTAGGATTCAAGCAGGGTCTCTCTGCTGTGAAAAGTCATGTTTTCTATGTACATTTTCCTGACCCTTGAAAAAACAAGAGACTTCCAAGACAATTTTCTCTCAAATAAAATTGATCTTTATAAAATCCAGATGCCAATAAAAAAAGGATGTGGAATCTTGAAAGGTAAAATAATAAAGAAACATTCAAAAGACTTGAACAGTGCAGAGTGCAGAGAGAATAATTTTAACTTAAATTCTCATAGAAAAAGATGAGCAATACAACAATCAAAAAAGATAAACTCATGCCATTTGCAGCAACATGGATGGAGCTGGAAGGGATAATGCCAAGCAAAATAAATCAAAAGGAAAAAGATAAATATCAGATGGTTTCACTTATATATGGAATATGAAGGAACAGAACAAAGGGTTTGGAAACAGACAGAACTTGCAAGCAGACCACACATCTACGGCATACAATGGAGAAGGGGAAGGGGGTGGGTCAAAACCGGAGGGAAGAGCTTAAAGGACAAGGGAGATGAATCACTGGTACTATGGCAGTAGGAGAACTATAGAGACTTTACCTGAGGGGAGAAATTAAATACTGCCCAAATAATGCACAATGATGGAAGAAAATTAATTAATTTAAAAAGACAAAAATAAAAATATGAGCAATGGCAGCAAAAGAGCTAAATTGCTTTTCTAAGATTCTACAATTAATTAAATATTAAGATTTCATGTTTTTTTATATCCTTTCTAACTTTTGCATTGTACTTGTTTCCCCCAGAAAAGAAAAAAAAAAAACATGCATTTCCTTAAGAAACTAGATACCTTTAAAACTGCCAAGTAAGGAATCCTTGATATACTGAATTATATATTAACTCCCAGTTGTTGGCAATACTTATCCTATTAAGAGTTATTTAGTGAACCAAGTGTGTACTAATTGGGGGTCTCAGTCTATGTCCTCAAAATGGTCCATCATAATTGTAACTCTGGAGACAGGCCCGGAATGGGAAGATGATAGTTATTAAAGATAAGAATTGCATAAAAAAGTAATGCATTGTTATAGACTGTTAATTAAAAACAAAGTAGGGCCTCCCTGGTGGAGCAGCGGTTGAGCTCTGGGCTGCAAAGCTGCCCACAGCCTCTGCAGAGCTGGTTCAATCCCTGGCTGCCAGTGAGAGTCCCATATGGTGCGCAGACCTCTCCTGCTGCACCCACTGCTCCCCTCAGCAGTGTACTTCGTCAGTCTGCCTGTTCTGCTCCCCGCTCTGGCTCTGGTGAATCCTCTCACCCTCCCATGCTTCTGACTGTACCCAGTGCTTCATAAATAAATAAATCTTTTAAAAAATAAAAGAATAAAAGTAAAGTAACAAATCATTTAACTGGCATCTAAAAGTAAACATATTTCAATAGGGATGAAAATTCTGTTATTCAAATGTTGGCGAGGGTGTGGAGAAAAAGGAACTCTTCTGCACGGTTGGTGGGAGTGCAAACTGGTCCAACCACTATGGAGAGCTGTGTGGAGATTTCTGGACCTACTAAACATAGAGCTTCCATATGATCCAGCAATTCCACTCCTAGGTATCTACCCAAAGGACACAGAAACATCAATTCCAAAGAACACCTGCACCCCTATGTTTATAGCAGCACTGTTTACAATAGCTAAGCTTTGGAAACAACCCAAATGCCCAAAAATAGATGACTGGATCAAGAAGATGTGGTACATATACACCATGGAATATTACTCAGCATTCAAAAAAGATAAGCACATGCAATTTGCAGCAACATGGATGGCGCTGGAAGGCATCATGCTCAGCGAAATAAGCCAAAAAGAAAAAGAAAAATACCAGATGGTCTCACTCATAGCAGGAATGTAGAAAACTTAAATAAGGGACCAGGAAAATGAATAACTATAAGAAAGTGAAAATCAGAATCAACAAAAAACTATGAAACAGAGACACTTTTTGGGGGGTGGGGAGCGGGAGGGGAGGGATTGGGATCAGAAAGGGGGGGTTGCAACTGTATGGGGAATATAAAAATAAAATTTATTATTAAAAAAATAATAATAAATAAATAAATAAATAAATAAAATTTAAAAAAAAAAGAAAATTCTGTTATTGGGGAAAAAAATCATAAGAAAGAAAAGAGAAAGACCATTAAAGAACACTGATAGCAGGGAAATTGTTTGGTATTGTACAATAAAGATTAAACACAAAATTGTAGCAAATATTTGTGTCAGAAAAGAATCCACAATGAGCAGAAGTTTGAATGAAATTGTAAGATAAGATCAGAAAGAGGAGAATTAGGCTTTTGTCCATTATATTCAAATAAGGACATGAAATTAAAAGGTCACCTACTGCTTTTGATGAAAGAGTGTGCTCAGAAGAAAAAAATCTATTTGTAAAGTTGATTGTTTCCCTCCCCCACCACCTTCCCCTAAGAAACATCTATAATATATTGTTATCTAGTAGCATGTGTGAGAGAGAGAAAGATAGAAGGGAGAGGAAAAAGTGAGAGAGGGAGTGAGGGGAGAGGGAAAGGGCATGGGCACTACAAAATTCTTCTTAGGGCCTCCCTGGTGGCGCAAGGGGTTAAAACACAACCTATGAGGTTATCCGCAGCCTCTGCAGCATGAGTTCAAGACCCAGCTGGCAAGGGAGATACCCCCATGGTGCAGCAGACCTTTCCTGTCTCGCCGGCTGCTCCCTTCAGCAGTGTATCTCAGTGGATCTGCCTGTTCTGGTCCCCACTCTGTCTCTGGTGAATCCTCTCATGCCCCACACCTCTGGTCTGTACCCCAGTTCTTATATGCATGAATAAATAAATCTTTAGAAAAAATCCTTCTTAGGGAAGGAACTGTTTATATTGGGGGAAATACCTCATAGGATAATTTAAGATGGAGAATGATATCAGAGGGCATAAATGAGCAGAAGCCAAGTTAATGGTGCAGAGATAGAAACTCGTACTACATTCAAATGAATAGGAATTTAAGGATTCAAGGAAAAACAAAGGAGAACAGGTATGATGAAAAGAGGTAGAAGAATAATGAGATAAAGTAGCTAAAGGATTTTTAAGATTTCTAATATAGAGATTGAAGCCACTTAAAATATTTTGTTACATACAGAAAGCCCCTCCCTTCAATTCTTCCCAAGTTTCTGTACATTTTGCCTAGACACCCCTTGTCTAGGAGTGTTGGAATGTTTGTATATATGTGCAAGTGTGTTAAAATCAACTTCCAATTCTGGATTAACACACTATAGAATAGGGATAAAAAGACCATTCATAAACTGAAGTAATTCAATGGAAGAAAAAGCTTGGAGTCAGAGGTTACCCTGAGACTTTGGCCCCAGAGAATTTGCAGAAGTCTTGGGGCAAATATAATACTCGACAGGGCATAGAATGAGGATTCAAGCCTATTATATTTAGGGCAAGGTGATCCCAGAAGCCAAGTAGTTTATAACCATAAGCAGGTAATTGTGAGTAACTGAAAAATGAGATTCAAAAAAAAAGAAAGAAAGAAAGGAAAAAAGTGAGCTCTTAAGGGGTTGTTCAGAGTAAGTCATGCCAACCTAAGCTCGCTTCCCTTATAACTGGGATTACTAGACTGAAAAATCTGCAGTGCCACATATAGTACATCTTGATTTCAGGAAGACCTTTGAGAAAGTGCTTAAAGATAAAATAAAGAAACATGGTTTATAGAATAGCCCAATGAAGCAAGTGTGAAGCTCATTTCAACAACTTTATTCAAAATGTGTTAATAGCTGACTGATGTTATCTGAAAGGAAGATACATCAGGCTTTCCATGTCATTAAGCAACTTTTCATGGATAACTTGGCCAAAGACATATGAAAATAATACCAGATTAGTAGGGAAAAACAAACTAAAAAGTCAAAAAGTTCTGGATAAACTACAACAAAAAAGGCAGAGTTAACAAAATTTAACAAATAGGATTGCCCCCTACCTTAATCTCAGTTTTACTTTCTATAGTTACAGTTACTCACCATCAACTATAAACTGAAAATACTACAATAATGTGTGGTATTTTAAGAGGAGCACATTCACAAAATTTTCATAACAGCATGTTGATATAATTTTTCAATTTTATTGTTAATCTTTTACTGTGTCTCACTTATAAGGTAAAATTTATCATATGTATGTATGTATACGAAGAAACATAGTATATATTGTACAATATGGGTTCCATGGTTTCAGGCATAGACTGGGGGTGACCCTCATGGATAAGGAGAGACTACTCTATAAATATAACATCTACCTTTATATAGAAAAAATTAAACTCTCAGACCTTTATATAGAAAAAAATTAAATTCTTGAAAGAAATAAAACCACTGTCAGAAGAAGACCTGGATTGAATAGCTTGAGTTTAGAAATGTGTAGGTTTTAATTACTCACAAAATCAGTACAAACCAGAGTATGGCAAGGTTATCATAGGTAAGATAATGCTAAACTTTAAATAAAAAAAAAGTAATTATCTGAGTATATTATGGGATGGTCACATCAGAGAGCTTTGTTTTTTTTACAAGATGTTTTAATATCAATATTTTATTGGAGTTACCTCTAATCTAGAATATTCATAGAAAATAATTTACAGATTTGATTTTGGGGACTTTGTTGGGTTGGCAAATTATATTTAGTAATTCAGTCCAATCCTCTTGCTGAAAACAACTAAAAAGATTTGATGAATGATAAATCCTTCATCTTAAAAATGTCAGAGTTAATAAAACAGTAGGAAATTTCCAGATTGAGTTCTAACAGAGGCAATGCTTTGTTTGTTTGTTTCCCCATTAGCATCCCTTATATATATGCAGTCTCTGTCCCCCCCTCTTAACTTCTGTTATCAGTGTTAATTAATGTCCACTAGGTTTGTAATCATTTTTCTTTATCAAGTTGTCTGCTATGTAAATGTCCAGTATTTGTTTTTATTATTCTCACTTGCTTTACTGGACATAATTCTCTCAAAGTTCTTCCATTTTGGTGAAAATGACTGCATTTCATCTTTCCTTGTGGCTGGATAATATTCCATAGTATGGATATCCCACATCTTTTTGATACAACTGTCAATTGATGGACATTTAGTTTGCTCACATATACTAGCTATTGTAAATAATGCTACAGTGAACACTAAAGTGCAATAGTTTTCTGTGTTGTTAGTTTCATGTTCCTGGATAAACAGATGCGTCAAGAGTAGGACTACTGGGTTGTATGACATTTCCATTTTTAGTTTTTTAAGGTAAATTCAGATTGCTTTCCATAATAGCTGTACCAGTTTATACTCCCACACCAAGTTTTTTTATTCTAACTAGAAATTTAATATAATCATAAGAATTATTAGAAATATTCTAAACTAATATTTCCCAAAATATGATCTGAGAAGGTAACATAATAGAAGAGTTCTAAGGTCAAAAAATTTGGGAAAATCTGGGTTAAGCAAAGTTATACAAGTTTCTATACTGCAGTATTTCTCCCTACTTTTGATATGACAGGGTGCACTGAAAACATTTCTGTGTGCAGGCAGCATCGACCATAATGAAACACTTTTTCATGTTGCAGATTTATAAGACAGGTTCTTCAGAATAGTTTTGGAGAAAATTTTGACTAATTCTAATTGTGACAATCTCAAAAAAACACTCAATTTGTCTTCATTCTATCTGAAACCTCAAAGGAGCTGGTCATGCAATTCAAATAAACATTTTCATGAGGATAAAATAATTTTTAAAAACTATCACAATTTACCTCAAAGGTCTTCCTTTTTTAGAGCAGAAGTACCATTCTTGCATTATACATACTTATAACTTAAATGATCTAGCCCAAGTTCAGGTTCTGACAAGTTGCCAACTAAAGGGAGAAAGGTGATAAAGAGTTTCAAAATCCTCCTCCCCTGGCAAACCCGAATTCCTTTAACAACCTGTTAAGAGTACATGAACTTGGGCCTCCCCGGTGGCGCAGCGGTTGAGCGCTGGGTTGCGAGGCTGCTTGTGGCCTCTGCGGCGCCGGTTTGATCCCCGGCTGCTCCCCGGCCACCGGAGGAGGGTCCCACATGTTGCGCAGACCTCTCCTGCCGCCCGCTGCTCCCCTCAGCAGTGTACTTCGGTCCTTCTGCCTGCTCTGCTCCCCGCTCTGGCTCTGGTGAATTCTCTCACCCTCCCGCGCTTCTGACTATGCCCAGTGCGTGTATAAACAAAACAAACAAACCAGCAAACAAATAAATAAAAGCATGCCTCTATTACAAAAAAAAAAAAAAAAAAAAAAAGAGTACATGAACTTGTCTAAACACTTCAGGAAGATCTTTATAGTTAAAAATGTTCTAACCCTTGCAGTACTAAATTCAGAAAGTTGTTTTTTTTTTTCTTATTGCCTTGAGCAAATTTCTTAAATTCAGTATGCTTCAGCTTTTTATTTATAAAATAGGAATCATAATAGGGCTGTTGTGAGGATTGAATTAAAGGAATTAATCCCTCACAGTGATTGGCACATTATAAAACCTCAGTAAGTATCAACTTTTTTGTGTCGCAAAAAAGAGTAATTTGTTGGGGTTTTTTTTTCCCCCGATCTATATTACCACCTTCATTTTAAAATTTTAAAGCGTTCTTGTTTATTTTTTCACAATATAGGATTTTTCCCCTCAGGTGTGGTCACCATACTTTTCCCACCACCAAAGCACCCATAGTCCCTCACACACACACACCCCCTTTCTTCTACTCTCCCTCTCCCACTTCCCCTACTGAATGTCTCAGATCTATGGTCTGCTTTAAATAACAAGACCTACTGTGTGAATTACCTAGCACTATACCTAATAGTTATTGGCACTCAATTAAAATGGTAATGAAGGAAGCTGTGGTCTTTCTCTCTCTCTCTCTCTCTATATATATATGTGTGTGTGTGTGTGTGTGTGTGTGTGTGTGTGTGTGTGTGTTTATGTATGCATATATGCATATGTATACATATGTGTGTGTACAATTTTATATATATATGTGCGCATATATATATATATATATATCCAGTTACATCCTACTTGATTACAAATGTGGCAATTTTCACCTTACAAAAAACCTTTCATTCTGCCCAACCTCAAAAAAACTAGAGTCTAAACCAGGAAATATCAGATTATTGGAACTAGGAATTAACTGCCACCTAATTTTTCATACCATTTTCCTGATTATCACATTTATTAGTGTCTATATTCACATTCGAAAAAATTAATCTTAGAAATGTTTAGGGACTTGTTTGAGGTATTCAACAAACCAATAACCAAGTAACAAGGAACACTGCTCAATTATTTCACCTACAAAATCAATAGTAGACAGCTACTGGTGATGAGAACTAATCCCTTTCCTAAGAGCTATTTAAACAACAACAAAAAGTGCTGAGTTTTTCTTTTGTACTAATAAAACTATCAAAAGAAAAGGAATGAGAATGTACAAAGGAAAGGTCACTCTACTTTAGGGTTAAAATAAGCATTAGTGAGTAAGATAAAGAAACAAAAAAAGGTTTTGCTCAGCAATTAGAGAAAAAGATTTTGACAAGAAGGTCAACCAGTCAAGGCTATCATTTGCTTAATGGAGTAGTGATAATATAGACATCAGGCACCTTTTAAAATGAAGAAGTATTTATGGACAAAAGAGTAAGGGTCCTATTTAAAGCAGGAAAGAAAATAGAAACTGCAAAAGATTCTTTGCAACCTTTACATCTGAACAGTTGTTCAAACTAAAATTTAAGAAAGTAAAAGGCTTTAATAAAGTCTCTTTCTGCTAAACCTTTGCTAGATGGATTTGTCTAGCAAAATAAAGCAAATAGAGTATCTTGTTGCTTTTAGAGGTCCCTAGTTAAAATATATTCTTTTTTCATATTAAATCCATTTGTACATTTCATAATAGATTATTACAGCTATCACAGACTACCTATAAACATGTATTATTTATCTTGGATCCAGAGGGGCCATCAAAGCAGTATTGATTTGGCCTCCTGGTGGCACAGCTGAGCACCACGCTGTGAAGCTGACTGCAGCCTCTGCAGCACAGGTTCGATTCCCAGCCGGCCAGGGAGAAACCCACATGGCGCAGCAGACCTCACCTGCCTTGCCCGCTGCTCCCCTCAACAGTGTCTTTGTTCTGTCTGCCTGTGCTGCTCCCTGTTCTGTCTCTGGTGAATTCTCTCACCCTCCCATGCCTCTGACTGTTCTTGTATAAATAAATAAAGCTTTAAAATAAAAAGCAGTACTGACTTAAAAAATAGATTAAACTTTCAACATCTTAAGTTTAAGTTTTCTCTGTCTCACATTATTTATATTTATGTATTTATTATCTCCATTATCTGTATAATTATGTTAATATATATTTATATAGGTCGCAATAAATGGTCAAAACCTAGCACTTTCTCCTGTCCTTTTCCTCATCAGCAAACCATCTTCTGTTTTTTCAATCTCCCACTGGCTTTAAAACTAACTTCTAGCTTCATTCTCCTGATGTATACATTAGTTTCACAAAGCAATCGAGTCAGCTTCTGATGGGTGACACTAAGAAATGAGAATGGGGCCTGGATGCACTAGGATTGATGTCCAGTTCAGAGAATGGAATTAGAAGTGAGAACAATTCCAAGGTAAACTAAGCCATCTTTTACTTACAGCTGACACGTGCTGCAAGAGACACATGACATCAATCATGTCTGCGAGGATCAGGAGTCTGGTAACTGCAGCCAAAAGGGCCCTGGCAGCTTGAACCACTGCCTCTCTTTTTGGGAGATAACAAGGGTCGTCTGCAAATCTTTCAGCTGATATTTTCAGAGCTTCACCTGTAAAACATAACCCCAAATAAGTTATACTTTAGAAGTTTCAAATATGACTTGTTTCAGCACTTATTATCCAACCATGATAGTATAGTATTAAAATATGGCCAGATGACGCTAGGAAATTGTCATTGTCTCTTAATAAACAATGCAGTTTCAACCTGGCATCCATTTTTGATAAATGCTCTGGAGTTTAAGATGCATGATACCATTTTCCTGCAAGAAAACTATGCTCAATTGACTAGCAACACCTAGTAAAATTGCTGTCAACTATTGCATTTGTTGATCTCAGTTGCTATGAAATGTTTCATTACTAAGACTTCATACAGAAAAAAATCTTGTTTATAAAAATAAGGTAAATCTTCATGGAGTTATTTCGCAATTCAATGGATGCTAAAGAGTGAGCCTTAAGAACACAGCAGCTCTCTGTTAACAGTTTAAGACAGATTTATTCTGAACTATCTATGTATATGAATTCACATATCCTGGGTTTAGTGACAGATATAATATATTGCAAAGTACATAATTGTTAGAGACATATGTTAACTATTTTAAGGTTTTTCATTTTAAAAGTGTTACTATAAAAACAATATATATTAATTTTTAAAAGTCATAGTTCAGAAGAGTATAAAATGAAGAGTAAGCCCATCTTCACTTCTCTCCACTAATATAATTTTATAAGAGAATTACCACATCCACTTCTTTTTAAGTTTTCTAATTTATATGCTCAGTGGAATAAGCCAGACGGAAAAAGAAAAATATCGGATGCTTTCACTTATAACAGGAATATAGGGAAACCAAATAAGACATCAGTGTAAAAAATAATAACAGTACAAAACACAACAAAGCAAAATCAGACAATTATAAATCAGAGATATACTGTTGGGGAGGAGGAGGGAGAGGGATTACAGGGAGGGAGGGAGGGAGGAGCACAGGGGACTGAGGTGATGGTGCACAGGTGCCTTGGGGAAGGAAATTCTATGGGGACTACACCTGAGGGGGTGGGAAGAAGCAAATATTGTTTAAAATTTTTTTTAAATTATGTATTGTAAAACGTTAATATAAAATAAAAAAATGTTTTTAAAGTTTTCCAATTTAAACTTATTTTTACTATCAAAGCAATATGTATTAATTACTTCTAAATAAGTCACCATATTAAAGACTATAAAGTAAACGTCCCCACACTGAGCCCTCAAAAACCCACTAAGTTCTCTTATATCTATCCAGAAATTTCTCCATAAATGTGTTTTATGTGTATTCATGTGTATATACATATTTATATGTCTTTTATACTATAAATGTAAGTTTTGTATGTATGTAAGTTATGAATATATTCACATTTGTCATTCTTTTTATGCTTGAATAAAACTACACCTTAATGATATAACTTATTTTACTAAGCTTCTACTGAACAAGTCACACACTCCCAAATTTTTCCTATTCAAACATTACTACAAAGAACACCCGTGACATGTATCCTTGTATGTATGAGCAAATTTAGCTGTATAATAAATTCCCTAGAAGCATTTACTCACTTGTTAGAAGTTTAGTCTAGACATAAAATTACACAATATGCTTATCCAAACATATTAGATAACAATTAATTTAATACCTTGTAGTCTGCAATTGATATCAGTCTAAATATATTATTTCAAATTATACATATTGATAATAAATGCATAGAAAATTTTTAAATCTTGAAAATAGAATTGCTGAGTCACAAAACAGATAAGTTTTAAGTAAAATATTGCCAAAACATTCTCCAAAATAGAGCCATTTCACCAACATATTAAAGGGCCTGTATTATTTATTTTATTCTGTGAATAGTTGTGTCCATTTATTCATGAATTTCAGCATAAAAATAATGGAAAATATTATTTTTATTAAATATAACAAAGGATAGTATTCCTTATAATGACAAAGTCTGTGAAGAGGGCGTCAGACTTAACATGTTAATAAATCACAGATAACTCTCTTAAGCAATACCAAATTAGGAACTCAGTCTCTGATGTCAGACATTTCTGAAGTCAAATTCTTTTCTGTCACTATTAGTTCTGAGACATTGGATACTTAAGTACTTTCAGTGTCATCTTCTATAAGAAAGGGATAAAAATATTACTTACAATATTTCTGATATGTTTAAATAATACAGTTCATAATATGTATTTAACTCAGTATCTGTACAAGAAAAGCACTCAACAAATGTTAGCTGTTATTTTCTCAGGAAATTTCTAGTAGAGACAATAAGTTTTTAGACCAACAAGTGGTGATTTTTCTCTTCAAGTCACAACTGCTGCCTAGGAAACTGAAAAATTAAAGTGACCTCAGAAATTTTGAGGGCAGATGAATTCCCACAAAAAGATTATCTTTTCTTGTCATGATTCTGAATTGGAAAATTACAATAGCCTTTGTAGAATACAGTCCTTTATTTCATATTAAAATTAAATATGTATCAAAAATAATTCTATATTCTTGACTCAAAATGTTTGAATACTGAACTGGCTGATGAACCATACTCAGAAAAAGATTATTTAAGCATTAAACAACTACTGCAATCTTTGTCTCTGTTAAAGTAATATAAAGAGCAAGCCAAGTAGCACTGTTAGGAGAAAAAAAAAATCACTCCCTGGATATATTATTTTTTCTCAATTTTAGAACATTTTCATCACCAGACAAAGAAACTTCACGTCCTTTTGTTGCCACCCCTTCCATCCACTCATCCTCCAAAATCCTGGTTTAAAGCAATGCTAATCTACCTTCTCTGAAACACATAAATAACAATGCAGTAAATAGATTTCCTATTACTGGTCTCACTGCCTCCCTCCCATCAATATTCCTAATCCTTTTCAGGTAGTTTCAGCTCATAACTTTGGTCTCAACTTAAACATCACTTCTTCTGAGAATGCTTAGACTCCATCCCTAAGGCAGTTCTTACAGTATTTTATGCTTCCTATCACAACTCTCATCATTTATTGTAATGATGTCTATCAAAACCTGTCTTTTCTTCTGAATCGTCAGGCTTGTGAAAGAGTAAAAGCTACATTGGTCCTGGTCACCACAATATTCCCAGGATCTAGAATAGTGCATACTCTAATTTTTTCAACACATTGAATGAGTGCTGCTGAATGAATATGTGAATGAACATTTTTCAACTTCCTTTGACAAACATTTTCTGTTCCCTATATACACAGGTCCATCCTAGGCATCCCGGACAGTGATCAGTACAATTTTACAGCCCAAGAAGTTCACAAATGAGAGTCTACAAACACTGTGATACAATCTAAGCAAGGCCTTAGTAGAAACAGGTAAAAAGTACTAAAAATCACAAAGAAGAACCTACTTCTGCTTGATATGCCAGAGGCCACATAGAGAAAAGTTGTGAATTAAGTGCAACATGTTTCACCTATCAACAAAAATAGCTGGTTTGTAGACTTGACCTGTATCAGGAGAAAATGACATGTCTTCATGAAATAGAAGAAAAAGAGGAGAGAACAAATTTACTTTCTCTCTTAATATTCATTCTATGCTTTACAAATTGAGTTTATTCTTTTGAAATACTATTTTCAATACTAACACTAATTTTTCAGTTTCTCAATCTTTCTTACTTTGAAGTTCAGTGAATAGAAAAGTTTACTTTTAAAATACAAATTTAAAAACTACATCTTTCCTTCAAGAAATCCCACTCTATGTATAAATGGAATGTACCAAAGTTGTTGAAAATGTTACAATTAGATTCAGAAAGTTTTTTTATGTTCCTTTACCATAAAATATGCTTTTTAATTTTTTTTTGAAGCATCATTGGTTTACATCACTATTAGTATTTTGGAAATATGGGACCTCCCCCTTCAGGTGTAGGCACCATAACACACCCACTACCAAAGCATTCACAGTTCTCCACCATAGTCCACTGTGCTCTCTTCCCCTTTGTCTCCCTCCTCACGCCTCTCCTCTGGGTGCCTCAGTTCTACAGTCAGCTTTCAAGGGTTGGTTTTAAAACTGACTTTATATGACCCTTTGCTTGATTGCTCGATAGTCCACATATAAGTGACATCATCTCATATTTGTCTTTCTCCCTCTGGCTTATTTCTTTTTTTTTTTAAGATTTATTTATTTATGCATACAAGAGCTGGGGGACAGGCCAAAGGTGTGGGGGATGAGAGGATTCACCAGAGACAGAGTGGGGAACAGAACAGGCAGATTGACTGAAATACACTGCTGAGGGGAGCAGCGGGCAAGACAGGAGAGATCTGCTGAACCATGTGGTTAGCTCCCTGGCCAGGGATTGAACTAGTGCTGCAGTGGCAGCAGATAGCTTCACAGTGCTGCGTCTTAACCCCTTATGCCACCAGGGAGGCTCCTCTTGCTTATTTTACTTAGCATAATCCCTTCCAGCTCCATCCAAAATTAACTCTCTTACATTGTTGGCAGACTGGTCCATGCCCTATGGAAAACAATATGGAGATTTCTCAAAAGAATAAACATGGGGCCTCCCTGGTGGCACAAGGGGTTAAGGTGCAACCTACAAAGCTGCCCACAGCCACTGCAGCATGAGTTTGATCCCCGGCCAGGGAGGTGACCCACATGGCATGGCAGACCTCTCCTAACTCACTTGCTGCTCCCCTCAGAAGTGTACTTCATTTGCTCTGCCTGTTCTGTTCCCCACTCTGTCTCTGGTGAATCCTGTCACCCTTCCACACCTCTGGCCTGTACCCAGTTCTTGTATGAATAAATAAATAAATCTTTAAAGAAAAAAAAGGACTAAACATGGATCTGTCATATGACCCAGTAATTCCCCTCCTAGGTATTCTTCACTTTATAAACATACATACAGGGCCTCCCCGGTGGGGCAGTGGGTTGAGCACAATGCTGGGAAGCTGTCCGCAGCCTCTGCAGCGGACGTTCAATTCCCAGCGGGCTAGGGAGATACCCACATGGCGCAGCAGACCTCTCCTGTCTCACCCGCTGCTCCCCTCAGCAGTGGTTTCTGTCCATCTTCCTGTTCTGCTCCCTGCTCTGTCTCTGGTGAATCCTCTCACCTCCCATGCCTCTGGCCTGTACCCCAGCTCTTGTATAAATAAATAAATATTTAGAAAATAAATAAATAAATAAATAAACGTGCCTACATAGTTCTTTTAACTAACGAGTTCCTTTGCTTCATTTAAAAGTTCACATAAAAAAAAAAAATAAAAGTTCACATAGAAATCTGCCAATAGAACTGAGGCTACCAGAGTGGGAGGGTGAGAGGAGACAACTAAGTGTTGAGGAAACATAATGAAATATGGTGGAGGACTCTGGGTATTTTGGTGGGGTGTGTGGTATGGTAACAAGACCTGCAGGGGGAGACCCTATGCCTCTAAATCACAAACAATGTTGTAAACTAATGTTACTGCAATTAAATAATTAAATAATTTTAACACCAATTTCTAAAAATTATTATTTTGATTATAAATTTAATAATTAAAGAAAACACTGTATAAGCAAAACATCAGAAGGAGAAAGCGCAACAACCAAAATGAAAATGGGCAGGCAGTAAAGCTCAAATTTTCCACAACTTTTATAATTAACATTTTATTTATGACTCAATTAAGATTTCTTGTATATGCCTCTGTGTGTTTGAATGCACCTTACATATGTAACATACACAAGTGTATATTAATTGATTCAATATATAAAAGCATACTCTGGTGTATTGGGGTTTCCGGGCTGAGGCTGGGCACAAGGGGCTTGGTTTTATTTGTTTTTAATTGGGAAATGGCCATTTTGAATTTGAAAGCTCCTAAGAGGTAGGAACTTGAATTTAACTTTGGAACATATTGATCTTTTACTTCACAGGGAAGAAAAGAAGATGACTTCAACTAGGTCCTAAATGTACACTTGTTTAAATAAATAAACTTCCTTTAAAAAGTTTGAGACATTTTGACTTATAGGAACAAAACTATTTTAGAGGATAAAGGAAGACCTTTTACAGCAGAGGGAAGGGTCAAAAAAATAGTTACTGTTATTATTACAGAGCAGGGTGAGGGTATACCAGAACCCCCAAACCTCCCACTCTAAATGGATTCTGTCATTAACTGCATCAAGACAAAACATACTCTAATGTAAATGACCTTCAATAGAAAGTAACTTTAATACAATTGGTATGAAATAAAGAGAAGAGAAAGAATATAGTTTAAAAAGTTTCCAAATGAAGCACCCAAAAGTTACCCATACCCTCATGGGCAAATGCCCAACCAAACAGGGTTGGTCCCAAAATGGGACCCCTGAGACCCAAAAGCTTGCCAATAGTCTAAGGCACTTTCTGGTGGGGAACCACAGAAAAGGGACAGAAGGGGCCAGGTAAGTCTGAGACGAAAGGGAAAAACGAAAATACAAGTCAAGGAAAAGGCTGCCATCGTCAACCTCTCCACAGACCTCTCACCCATGTCTCTGTGTCTTTCAAATGTCTACTTCCATGTCCCCCACGTCCCTGGTACAAGCCCAAGAAGCAAGCATAGCTTCTTCACATGACTCTGCTCTGTGTGCCTCCTCCAAGTCTCCTTCTGCATTTTCCTTTCTTCCTAGCTGCACCCTCCCTTAGGGTGTGGCAGGGAACCTGGAACTTCCCCTTCCCTTGGGGGTTATCCTGTTAAATTATGTGAACTCAAGCTTGGGAACTAGATATAAAATATCAGCAGGGATATCTACATATCTACATATAGTTACCATTGTAAGGCACTGACTGTTTCCTTTCCCTATTAAAATCTTCATATTCTCAGTAAAATCTTACCAAAAGTTATCATTTGGTTAAAACAAATGCAGAGTAATATAGAACAGATTCCTTTTCCACCAAAAAAAATAATAATAAAATGGAGAAAACATATGAAAAAAATGATCATGAACCACTTGAGCATCAGGCATTAAAGACAGAAAGCCCTGCAGAAGGAGAAACTAATAGGACAAGCCCTGCCTTACTGCCTTCAGAGACATTCCAGGCCACAAACAAGAAAGAAAAATAACACAGAACCTGGCAAATTGAGCTGGAGACATAGCTAAGAATCCAAGGAGATTGTAGCAACTAAAATACACAGAATAGAGACTGGGAAAGAAGAGAGATATGCAGAGAATTCAGATTGGCAAAGGCTCCCCTTTAGGTGTTCATTTGAATACTCCTCAACCCATACAGGGGTGTGGGGAGAAACTACCAGAGGCTAGGGAGAGAAGCACCCTGTGAACCTGATATTCATACAGGGCCAGGCAGGCAACAGTGCTTATTCCCACCACTAGGCAATTTCATCACTCTTAGGACACTGGATAGAGTATATGAAAGGGTTTTGCCTCAACAGTGGAGAATAAATCACCCAAGACAGCACTGTCCCAGTTTTTCCTAATAAAGGAATTCAGAAAGAGCATAATTCCCACCCTAATGGCCTGCAGCAGTGACATAATGGCCTCAAGAGCTGCGGGCAGGTAAAGGCAACAACAAGCCAGCAAATTGAATCAACCAAAGTACAAAAGCATAGGCAATGTTCTACTGAGCCCTGCACCTCTGAGAAAACGCAAAATGAGTTTGGGGGAACACTTTGCTAGGGCTAATTTTATAAAATCATAAATATTTACAAAATAAAATTTGATAGAACTATTGTAATTTATGTAAAACTGAAGAAAACATCTCCTAACATCATAGTAGGGATAAACTAGAAACTTTCTTAAGAGATCATCTCTTAACCATCTCTCTACATCAATCAATTTTTTTAATACCCTCTCAGAAACTTCTTCCCACTCAAGAATTTTCTCAAATATATGGAGCCCTTCTATTCCAACTGATTGAGGTGTACCAGGACTCTGTTAATTTATTCCCTAACCTTTTCATGTGAGTTGTACTTTTAATAAATAAACTTGTCAAATGAGAGTACAAAAAAAATATGTTATTTCTTTAAAACTAATTTGGAGAAACTAATGTCTCCTTTAAAACCAATGCTTGGAAGGGCCTCCCTGGTGGCGCAGGCGTTTGAGCACCGCACTGTGAAGCTGTTCGCAGCCTCTGCAGCGCAGGTTCAATCCCGGCGGGGCCGGCCTGCGAGGGTCCCACATGGCGCAGCAGACCTCTCCTGTTGGGGCGCTGCTCCCCTCAGCAGTGTGTACTTCGGTCAGTCTGCCTGTTCTGTTCCCCACTCTGTCTCTGGTGAATCCTCTCACCCTCCCGCACATCTGGCCTATACCCCAGCACTTCATAAATAAAAAATAAATCTTTAAAAAAATAAAAATAATGCTTGGAGATGTTGCATAAAGGCGAGTTCCTAAATGTTGTCAAATTAATGTGCAAGGAAAAAAATGGTAAAATTTAGGGCAAAGTGAGATAGAAGATTATAAAATATCAATAAAAATTCTGCAGCTAGGTAACTTCTCAAGTGTAATTAAGCTTTCTTCCATAAAAACACCAAACTTGGAAGTCTTAAGCAATGTTGCATGGGTGATTAAAGAAAAAACAATTTTTTAAATAAATTTTATTTTTATATTCCCCATACAATTGCAACCCCCTTATTTTGACCCCAATCCCTCCCCTCCCAGCCCCCCATAGAGTGTCTCTGGTTCAGTTTTTTGTTGATTTTGATTTTCACTTTCTTATAGTTATTCATTTTCCTGGTCCCTTATTTAAGTTTTCTAGATTCCTGCTATGAGTGAGACCATCCGGTATTTTTCTTTTTCTTTTTGGCTTATTTCGCTGAGCATGATCCCTTCCTGCGCCATCCATGTTGTTGCAAATTGCATGTGTTTATTTTTTTTGAATGCTGAGTAATATTCCGTTGTGTAAATGTATCACATCTTCTTGATCCAGTCATCTATTTGGGGGCATTTGGGTTGTTTCCAAAGCTTAGCTATTGTAAATAGTGCTGCTATAAACATAGGGGTGCAGGTGTTCTTTGGAATTGATGTTTCTGTGTCCTTTGGGTAAATACCTAGGAGTGGAATTGCTGGATCATATGGAAGCTCTATGTTTAGTAGGTCAAGAAATCTCCACACAGCTTTCCATGGTGGTTGGACCAGTTTGCACTCCCACCAACAGTGCAGTAAGAAAAAATAATTTTATGAGACTAAACCAACAGACTGATCTTACTACAAGTAAGATTGGGGCCAAAATCAATGGATTAGCTGATGTTCATGTTATACCTTTAAGATAAAATTAAAATATTTAAGGGGTGTGTGTTTGTGTGTGTGTATAAAAACTAATGAACTTTTTACTAGTAATAATGAAAACAAATGTATCTTGAAGCAAAAAAAAAAGTTGTTGACTTAAAAAAAATACATTTATTGCGGTAACTAACACTGTTTTACAACACTGTATATGTTTCAGGGGTATAGGCTCACACCTCTATAAATGTAGTTACCACACCACACCCAGCTCTAAGGCCCCAATAATCCTCCACCACAGTCCATTTGTCCCTATGGCCCCTTTGCACTAACACCTTCTACCTCCCCTTCTGGTAGCCTCAGATTTAGAGTCAGATTTCAAAGGTTTGTTTTGGTTTTTGTCTATTCTTTTGTCTTATTTTCTATATTCCACATAAGAGTGAAGCCATCTGTTATTGTCTTTCTTCTTTGAAAATTGCATTTTAAAACATTGGAAGGGGCCTCCCTTGTGGTTCAAAGTGTTAAGCACAGCATTATGCAGCAATCCGCAGCCATTACAGCCCCTGCTGGCCAGCTACCCTCTCACCCCTCAAACCTCTGGCCTGTACCCCAGCTCTTGTATGTATAAATAAATAAATCTTTAATAAAAATAAAAAATAAAATAAAACACTGGAAGTATCTTTAATTTCTGCCCTAGTTAGGGAAATTTAACTACATATTTATATGTAAAAATATATTACTCCATATTAAAAAACTTTATTAATGTCTTTTTTCTGTAAAATATTTTATGTGCCTATCAACTATCCATCTAAATATATTCCAATACAAAGAAAGCTTTAAAATAGAGCTAACAAAAAAAAAATAGTTAACATACTCCTCAGAATTTTTTTAAAACTTTTTAAACTACCAAAGAACTGACAAAGTAATGTTATTTAAAATTAACTACAATTTTAAGGTAATAAAATATATCTAAGTATTATGTTTAAGATTATAATTCCTACATCCACATACTGGGTGTATTATATATTAAAGCTATTTATAGTAAAATAAACTGAACATAGCCATCCATATAGTAAAACAAGCAATAAAAAGATAATATCATGAATTTGCAACTTAATTAACTTAAGTGTTCAAACTTTAAGCTGAAATAGCTGCCTATTATTGTGCCTATTGAATTTATCACCAATAACCTATTGATTAATATGCTAACAATAAACATTTCTACCATATTATTCTTCATGTCAATTTTAATCTTCCGAGGGAGAAAAAAAACTAAAACTTACAACTAAAATACCATAACTTAAAACTTAAGTCTGGCATAATTACCCATTACATTTCCAATATTTCCTTTTCTTATTAAATATAAGCAAATTTAGCTTCTGTTATAGTATGCTAAAGTAACAAAAATTCGTATCCTTCATTTTTTGACATCTACTAAAAGAGTCTCATTAGAGTGCTTTAAAATTAAGTGACAATGCTATCATTTTTTTCAAAGTGATACCTACTGCTTACAAAGAACTCATTCTCTCGTATAACAAATATTTATTCAGCAACACAATATGCGAAGAACTATGGAGTATACAATAATAATGATAACTAAATATGGTCTCTACCAGGTGTCCCCAAATGAGGAAACAAACTGTATCAATGAGAAAATTCTGTTTGCTTTTAAATGTCAGCATCTTCAGATTTATTTCCTTAAAGAATAGTAAACAAAGCTCCATAGCACCTTCCTCTCAAAATATTGTGTTGTTGGAAAAGTCATGATATATTTTTTCTATTTTTTTCAAGCAAAAATGTGTCATGAGGGGCCTCCGTGGTTCCACAAGGCACTAAGTCTCAACACTAGGAAGCAATCTGCAGCCACTGCAGCATGAGTTCAATCCCTGGCCAGGAAGCTAACCCACATGGCACAGCAGACCTCTCCTGTCTCACCGGCTGCTCCCCTCAGCAGTGTATTTCAGTCATTCTGTCTGTTCTGGGCCTCCCCTGGTGGCGCAGCAGTTGAGCGCAGGGTTGAGAAGCTGCCCACAGCCTCTGCAGCACCGGTTCAATCCCCGGCCGGTGGGCGAGGGTCCCACATGGCGCGTAGACCTCTCCTGCCGCCCACTGCTCCCCTCAGCAGTGTACTTCGGTCCTTCTGCCTGCTCTGCTCCCCGCTCTGGCTCTGGTGAATTCTCTCACCCTCCCGCGCTTCTGACTGTACCCAGTGCTTGTATAAATAAATAAATAAATAAATAAATAAATAAATAAATAAATAAATAAATAAATAAATAAATAAAAATAAATCTTTAAAAAAAAGAAGTTCACTACTAAATGTCTAATTCTATTTCAAACAATTGACCTGTTTAAACTGATTACCCACTTTTCTCTTCTCTTTTCCCTCTGGTAACCACTAATTTAGTCTTATAGTCTAAAAGCTTATTTTCATTTTAAGGTTGGCCAACTATGGAAAACAGGCCATATCCAGACTATCCTGTGTGTACAACCCACAAGCTAAAATTGGGTTTCACATATTTAAATGGTTGAGGGAAAAAAAAATTAAAAGAAGTGAATATTTAATAATGCAAAATTTATATGGAATTCAAATTTCAGAGCTGATTAATAAAATTTCATTAGAACATACCTTTTTTTTTTTTATTTATTAGCTTTCCCAATTTAATGGGATAATACCTGGGTTGAATACTTGGGACATATAGCATATGGCCCACAAAGTCTAAATTATTTACTATCTGGCTTTTTATAGAAAGCATACTTCATCTAACACTTCATCTAAGATAATCATTCATAATCTCTTTTTAAAAATAAAATTCAAGTATTCTATACACAACAAAAATTCCATACAACTAACAAGTGTTTCCATTTTTATATACATGAATGTGGCTCTAAAAAGCTCATTCTTTTTTGTAAAATCTTTAGTTTGCTTTCATGTCTTAAGCTAAATACATGGGCCTAGCCTAAAAATCCTAGACAACATAATGTCAGATTTATCCCTTAATAGTATAAAATTTGATCCAGCATTCTTTTGAATATGGTATTTATACAATTAATAATTTTAGCATCTCAGGATTTTTCTTATGTCTCAGTTAAATAGTTCCCTGCAGAAAGTTCAGCCAACTCAAAATAATGCTCCCAGTATAATACCAAAAGGAGTTATGAATTTTCTTCTCACCTCTAAAGCATAATAGTGAAGAACTATATTGCAGGATCAATTTCTAACTTTCTCCTAGCTTGTTCACTAACTTTCTAAAGCTAAAAATAAAACACTGAGCCACTCATAATTTTTCAGTATCAATCTCCTTATTGTGCAAACTCAAAGATTATGGAAACACATAAGGAAAACAACTGAAAACCTTTAGTTCCCCAGAGAACTAAAAGTACTAGATAAAGGTAGAATTTGTAAAAGGCAAAAGTGTTCTCACTGCCATATTAATATTTTATATCTTTTTATTTGAAGATTTATCATATCAAAATCAAAGCTATTCCCATGAAACTTGCAGAACAATTTCTTAACTGTGGAACTTCTAAATTTCTGTCTCAGTCCATCATGAACACCTTAATATCAGTCACACAATTTTAGGAGTTCAACTATCTATTGCCAATATACTATCAATGGTGACCCTCAACTGCAAATATCTCTTTGTCAGGAGTGGCTGAAAATGGTACCTATTGAATTAGGTAATACATAGTCTAAGGAAGAAGTCAGAGATGAAAATTATTGGGGGGTGGGAAGTAGCAATGAAAACTTTTGTAATATAGGGGGAAAAGGTGAAGCAAGTAAGGGGGAAAAGTTATTCCTTCTTTAGCATCAGTGTAGGCATAGGTTGGGAATACATAGTGAAGACGGGGGAAAAGGATGAGTAAGGCAACTCTCATTGAAAGCTTCTAGCATCAAAAAGCAAAGAAAAATAAGAAGGTATCATCTCACATAATGTACTAGCAGAGAAAAAGGTAAAAAAAAAATCAAGAATACACTCTAACAACTCAAACATTAGTGTGATATTATACATCCATGTATATTAAGGACAGTCATTCCTAATTTCATAGTTTCTTATACTTTTGTTTCTAGTTGTTGTTACTAGTTAGATCAGGACTTGCCCCATCTGGGAGTGATTTAAAATAATGGTTGCAAATTTCATGCACAGAAAAAAATACTTCTTTTAAGTGGAGTCTTGATTATCATTTTTTCCCAACCCCCTTTTAATATCATTTTCTTTAACACTCATTCTCTTTCACAACCAAAAACTTCCCTCTTTGATAATTTTTCACTGATTTGTGGAAACCAGTGCACCTCTCAGTTTTCTCCTATATTCATAATTACAATTTGAATGTAATTTTAATATTGGGTGTCTTTGTGTGTGATAAAATCAATTTTACTGCAAATAACATTCTTCAGCTAATTTCAGTAACTCCTCTCTTTCCCTAATGATGCCTCAGGCACTTGGATGCACTAGCTCCTAAGAGCCTTTGTAATTAAATCCCTTGATCAAAATTACATAATATTTTATTATGTGGGAAACTTAATTCATTACACCAAGTCTTATACATATTTTGGTATATTATCACTATGTTTATGTCAATCCAGCCACACTTAATACTTCTTTCATCAGAAATGAGATAATAAACTGACTATAGAAGAGCACTTTGGGTGACCGGTTAACCCTAAATATTTTACAATTCTCTTTAAAAATCATTATTAATTAACTCAGAGAGCCAGTAGCCCAAAGTTTCTCATTTTGGTGTGGGAGAAATAATGCTAATCAGGATATTAAGAGATCTACTTTCTACTCATTAGCAGTACTTAATGAATGGTATTTGAAAATATGGAAAGAAAATTACTCTCTAGGAATAATCTCAGTAGTCATCACATACACAATGGATTGGAGGAGAGATAAATCCAAAAGAGAAAGGAATTTTCTTTTTTACATCCCAGAAAATGACAATGATGAACATACTGCTAGGGTAAAACAATCAGTCATTTTGGGCCTCCCCTGGTGGCGCAGGTGGTTGAGCACCGCGCTGTGATGCTGTCCGCAGCCTCTGCAGCACCGGTTGGATCCCGGCCAGCCAGTGAGAGTCCCACGTCCCACGTGGTGTGGCGGACCTCTCCTGTCTCGGCCGCTGCTCCCCTCAGTAATGCTTTCTGTCTGTCTGCCTTTTCTGCTCCCTGCTCTGTCTCTGGTGAACCCTCCCACCATCCGGGCATCTGGTCTGTACCCCCGTTCTTGTGTAAATGAATAAATAAATCTTTTAAAATAATAATAATCAGTCATTTTAAGAAACAGAATTGATCCCAATCTGCAGACAGTGGCTAACCTTGATGAAAAATTGACTTAAAGTCCTAGCATATCAAAAGAATGGCATTGTCAATAAAAAGGGGACTGTGTTATCCATGGAAAAAGAAAAAATTACAGAAGTTGATGATATCTACCCAAACAATTTCTAACAGGGTAAGAGTTTTAGATACTAAGCTTTAAAAACTATAACCCTATTGGTAAGATTATCTCTATAGAAATGATAGATTATTCTGGTGACTTTTAACCTCACACCATTAAACATTCAATTAATCCACCTTCCTTCTATTCTATTTCCACGCTCACTAAGAAATCTTCTCGTCATTATTTTGTTCCCAGTATTGGTCTGTCTACAGTAACAATATACTGGTTGTTGTGAGTGTATTTTTTTCTGCATAACAACTTTAGTTTTCATTGTAAAACACTAACAACTACAGAATTGTATGACCTCTCTCCCTGAATCACTCAGAAAATTAAGATAGAAATTTCTATCCTATTTCCTCAGATTTCTGTAAATATCATATCATTGTTATGTCAAAGTGCTTTTGAAAAGCATGAAAGAAACCTCATGAATAAAAGGCAGCATTATTATAAAAATAACTAATTACTGAGAACTTACATATATTGTTCATGAAACTTAAAATTTTAGATTTAATACAATTATAATAAAAGAGGTAAGGGAAGATCTTAACCTCTAAACAATACTGCCTCATCTCATTACACATTATATGTAACTATTTAAAACATCTAAATTCTCAGATACTTTAAATTATTTATCTACTTACTTAGGCTAAAGGACTCTTAAGTACAATGTTTGAAATTAAACCAGAAATGTAAAGAACTGATTATTTTTATAGAAATCTGCCCAGAAAATAGCTTTCAAAAGCTTTATGTTTTTTAATAAATAATTAAACATAGCCTACTAAACTATATTCATAACAGCATTCAACTGCTTAAGAACTTACTTAGTTGTTCACCAATACCTAAGACATAAAGTGCAATCTTGTCTATTTTAAGGCAGATTCAACTCTGAATCAACAAGTCTGAAATTATTTAGTTTCACTTAATTCTTTCTCTAGTCTTAGTAAACTACTTATCATATTCATGTTAACCTTATTAACTTAACTTTGCTCAGAACATTCCCTTAACTGGGATGCTCATAGGCTCCATCAGTTCTTTCAAAGTGTCTACCTGAGCATTCTTATTTAAAAGGTCTTTCTCTAGACCTCATTAAGATGGAAACAGAATAGACCAAAGAGGAATAAAACCATAACAAGACTGTTAAGAGGAGTTAACTGCAGTTGAGAGCCTTCTGAAAGGTATAAAGGTATTGACAGATTTTATAAAAGAAGAAAGCTATTATCTAGAATATGTCAAAAAGAGTCTTCAGAGGATGTTGGAGTTATTCTCCATTGGAATCCAAGGAGACTCTGGCTTGGAAGTATGATACAAAGAAGAAATGAACAGTGAGTGGTTAATTGAAATCCTCTATGTGAAATGCTGTGTCCCTGCCCCTTTCTTTATTATTGTTTGCAAAGCATCAGGCAGCGCAGCAGTTGCCTCCAAGTCATAAAAGGGAAACTTTTTAATTCAGAGGAATAGAGGAAATCACCTGGGGAGAACTTCTGGTGTGTTATTGGACTCCACAATACAGGCTTCCTTATTCAGACAGACAGAAAGGATCAAGTGGCAAGAAAGAGGAAGAATGCCTGAAAGAGGATTATGATATTGTGGGGATAATGTGCCTAATGCAGAGATGTCTGGAGATGATAACCAAGTTGATTTATCGCTGAAAGATCATTTGAAAGAAAGATACAGAGTTTCACAAGAGATGTTTCTGTGAGGGAAAAAGCATGACTTTTAGCAATAAAATATATAGAAACCACACAGTCCAAACAGAAATTAGACCAAGTGGTGGTGTAATTTTAAGTAATGGAAAAGAAAATCCACTTGATCTTGATGGGGACTCATTCCCTTATGATTAGCTCAGGGGTGTGACACTGGAGCCTTGGAGAAGATGATTTTTTTTAGATTTATTTATTTATACAAGAACTGGGGTACAGGCCAGATGCACGGGAGGGTGAGAGGACTCACCAGAGACAGAGCAGGGAACAGAACAGGCAAATGACCGAAATACACTGCTGAGGGGAGCAGCGGGAGGGATAGGAGAGGTCTGCCACGCCATGTGGGACCCTCGCTGGGCGGCCAGGATCAAACTGGCGCTGCAGAGGCTGTGGACAGCTTCACAGTGCTGTGCTCAACCACCTATGCCACCAGGGGAGGCCCATGATTTTACAAAATTATTTTATCCTGTAGGAATAAATGTATAGTGTCAAAATAACACTGTTGTGCATTCAATCTCAACTTATAATATCAACTAATGAACAAATGCAGATGATTTCACTATGGTTGAATATGAGAAAGTGTTAATAATTTGGGGTCTCCCTGGTCACTTAGGGGTTAAGTCTCAATGCTATCACCGCTAAGGTCTGAGTTCAATGCCAGGCCAGGAAACTAACCTACATATGGTGCAGCAGGCATCTCTTGTCCCGCCTGCTGCTCTCCTCAGCAGAGTATTTCAATGGAACTTCCTGTTCTGCTCCCCACTCTGTTTCTGGTGAATCCTCTTACCCTCCGCACCTCTGGCCTAGACCCCTGTTCTTCTATGCATAAATAAATAAATAAATTTAAAACAAATAAAGTGTTAACAACTTGGCAATCAGAAAGTGAGAGTGAAAGTAGAACTCAGTTCAGAGGGAATGGAATGGGACTTTCTAACCAGACACAAGGAGAGTCAGGATAAGGACTAGAGGTGATGAATTATGAAACAAGGGGATATAAGAATAACTTCAAACTATCAACATTGTAAAGAAAAAGCTAGGAATAAAGAAATATCATAGATGAACAAAATTTTTATATTTCATAAAAGAGTAAATGAATAATGTCTTCAGTTGATAAGTAAAAAAAAAACGTTATAAACATATAACTGAAGGTTATATAATAGCCACCAGACATCAAAAATCAAAAAGCTTTCTCCAGAGTATGAGATGGGAAGTAAAGGAGATTTTCTCTGGGGTGTGGGGCTAATAGTAGCTAGATTGTTGCTCTCCATAAACTCTTCTATAATATTTTACCTTTCTATGATGTGTATATTTTTCACTAAAATTTTTGTAGATCCAATCAGAGTTCAAGTTCTCCTAAAATAATTATCAATTAAGTTTCTTCACTCTGAACTCTCCACCACTATTATGTGCTCTTTTAACAGTTTCATACTTAAAGGTACTGTAAAATCTTAAACTTGTTCATGTTCTAAAATTATTCTCACGTAATTTCCAAAATTGTTATGATTCATTATGTTAAGTTCTTTGAAGTCAGGGATCATTACTCTATTTTTAATGAAAGTATAAGTATTTTGTACAGGATACAATGTATATTTAGTTTAGCTAATATATTAGGTAACCAAGGGAGAAAAAAAATGCCATTAGAATTCTTCTACCTAGTATTTGATTTTCTTTCATCCATAATCTACCATCTCTCTTCATTTCGCATGCCAAAGTTTCATCCACATTTCATCTTTTAACAAATGTTTCTGAAATGATTTTTGAGATATTGATTTGAGATATACCAGGGAATATCTATTCAGTCCTGCCTGCCACTTTTCATAAGATAGGGCAGATACACCTGTTCTCCATCTCATAGTCTGATCTCAAGAAGGTGAAAAGATAACAGACAAACTAAAGGAATATTGTCTCTTTCATACGCCAAGTCTTATCAGCTGTCTGCATCCAGGCAAAGCTGAAACTTGCTTCTTTTCCTGTCTACATTACATGCTTATACACTGGGATAAGAAAAAAAGAAATGCTGTCTCTAATTTAAAAAAAAAAAAGCTGGTTTTTTTTCCATTTCCTTGAATGCCAATGATTGACTCCATCCTATTTCTATCACTGTCTGTACAACAACTTATGATGACTTCATAATAATCACATGCATCTAAAAGGCATAAGAGAGCAGCACAGTTTTCATTAAAATGTTCTTGGAACAAACAAATTATTTATCTCAAGATAAACAATTAATTGATGGCTGTCGAGCAATAGTACTTGTGAAACTCAGAAACAAGCACAGACACAGACATGCAAAATTTTTGCAATTTTGGTGATGACCAGTCCTGGTATTCGAATGGTTCCCAGGGCCTAGCATAAAGACCAAGTTTCCAGAATCCTGAAGACAAGGGTAACACCCCAAAATATGGATTCCACTCCACCTTCATCGGTCATGCAGTTGCCAAGAACAAAGACCACATCTCCTAATAACTGGCAAATAAATGCAGTATCACCTCATAAATTGATTGATTCTGCGAGATACTCACAATGTGCTTAGGGAGAGGCTTTAAGAACAAGTTGAAGAGCAACTGTCTTTCTCTGAGACTAGAGAAACTCTAAAAAAAGAATTTGGATGTCACAAAGGAGACAATGATTCAGGTGCAGGAAGCACTTACTGTAATTACTAGGAAGCTAGAGAAACAGAAGAAACACTTGAAGAAGGAAAAGCAATGACTGCCTGTGATGGTCCTCCCAGCTCCAGAAAACAACAGCAATACCCCAGAGGAGTGTGAGGAGAAAAGTGAAAGACTACCCACTACCAAAAGAAAAAAAGATGTAACAAAAACCTGGGGTATTCCTTGGGAGGATGGAATGGAAGATCCATCTGTCACCTTCTCCTAACCCAAAAAAAAAGAAAAATTTTCCCAAGGAGGAGACAGTAGTGATGAAGAGACAGCTGGCAGTGGAAGTCACCCAAAGAGGAAAAAATCTTTCTCCAAAGAGGAGCCAGTTAGTGACTAGACATAAGAAACAGGGTCCTCTTCAGTGAAAGGAGGAAATTCTCTTCCAAAGAGCAGTCACTCAGCTGTGGACCTGAAGAGGCTGCTGACAGCAAGAGCAGTGGCTCTGAGAAAAGGAAAAAGTCCCCAAAAGTATCCCAGTAAGATTAAAATGGATATTGCCCTCATGGGGCACACACCGCACTGTGAGCTTTCCCAGTTCATCTTCTACACCCCAACAAGAAACAAAAAAAAATTTTTTTTTAATTTGCCATTCCTGTGCAATGAGCTCAGGCTTGACTCTCTGAGAAAGGCAGACACAACTAAGTAATAAAATGTGGCGTAGAAAAATCAGTGGAGTCTAATGACTTCCTTTGAATGAATTCTTTGAAACATTAACTGTATGGTGGTCTTCAATCAAATCAATACAGCACATAGCAGACTGTCTTCAAGTTTATGAAAGAATCACCGAAATATTCAAAACTGTTTTATGCCTGGAAGTTATACCATAAGGGGGATGAAAGAAAGTATGACTACTAGCTATTAACACTGATCCCGGGAGACACAAAATGTTGAACCTTTTGCCTCAAGTGGCAATAACTGCAGTGTGATTCATTCTACAGTTTCCTGTGGAATCAAGCGGATACACTAAAGTTCTGCACTATCCTATGGTAAAGTAAATGTAAGACACAAGTACAATATTAAGTGATTGACCGTAGCTTCAAAAGTATTAACATTCAGAAACATTTTTAAAAGATAAATAGCAAAACATTTTAAGCACCAAAAATGTAAAATTAGGTAAAATTAATTTAATTGTTTTTGTTTCATCATATTCAAATATATATCATTTAAACACAGAAACAATATAAAATTAATGAAATAGTTCACATTTTTCATACTAATTCTTTGAAATCCATTGTTTTATATTTATAAAACACCTCAATTTGGATGCCTGAATCTCTTTTTTTTAATTTTATTTTTATATTTCCCATACAATTGCAACCCCCTTATTTTGACCCCAACCCCTCCTTTCCTCGCCCCCCCCCCATTGTGTGACTCTGGTTCACAGTTGTTTGTTGATTTTGACTTTTCCTTTCTTATAGCTATTCTTTTTCCTGGTCCCTTATTTAGGTTTTCTAGATTCCTGCTATTAGTGAGACCATCCGATATTTTTCTTTTTCTTTCTGGCTTATTTTGCTGAGCATGATCCCTTCTAGCTCCATCCACGTTGCTGCAAATGGCTGAATAATATTCCATTGTGTATATGTACCACATGTTCTTGATCCAGTCATCTATTTGGGGGCATTTGGGTTGTTTCCATAGCTTAGCTATTATAAATAGTGCTACTATAAACATAGGGGTGCAGGTGCTCTTTGGAATTGATGTTTCTGTGTCCTTTGGGTAAATACCTAGGAGTGGAATTGCTGGATCATATGGAAGCTCTATCTTTAGTAGGTTGAGGAATCTCCACACAGCTTTCCATAGTGGTTGGACCAGTTTGCACTCCCATCAGCAATATAGGAGAGTTCCTTTTTCTCCACATAGGATGCCTGATTTTCATCAGAAATACTTGATCTATGTTTAGATTTCATAAAATTTTCCATTGAAAAATCAGTCACATAACCATAAGGTTCTCCAACAACTGGATAAGTCAGTTTAAATTATAACTAAATAATATGTAAACTGGGCCTCCCCGGTGGCGCAGCAGTTGAGCGCTGGGTTGCGAAGCTGCCCGCGCCCTCTGCGGCGCTAGTTCAATCCCCGGCTGCTCCCCAGCCACCAGAGGAGGGTCCCACATGGCGCGCAGACCTCTCCTGCCGCCCGCTGCTTCCCTCAGCAGTGTACTTCGGTCCTTCTGCCTGCTCTGCTCCCCACTCTGGCTCTGGTGAATTCTCTCACCCTCCCACACTTCTGACTACCCAGTGCATGTATAAACAAAACAAACAAACAAACAAATAAATAAATAAATAAAAACATGCCTCTATTAAAAAAAAAATTTAAAAAAAATAATATGTAAACTTCAGATCCTTAGTCACACCATCCACATTTTAAGTGGTCAACAGCAAAATGTACATCAGTGTTTGCCACACTGTTCAGTGATGCTTTAGCTCAGCTTTGGTCAGCTTGGTCCCTGCCCTAATCTGCCTCCCTCACCCCCTCCTAGAATCACTCAGGAGGATTCCTTCAGTAAATCACTTGCACAAGAATCTCCATTGTAGGTTCTGTTTCTAGAAAACAAATCCTACCTATATGAACTATAATTTAAGCTCCTCTTAGAAGGGATTTTAAAAGCATAGACTGAGAACTACAGTAGAAAAGAACTCAGTTTAAAATTTTTAATTCAGAGTACTGTAAGTTTATTTATTTACTTTTTCTCACAAAATAGCTTTTAAGATCTCCAGGAACTGTAGTTTACAAGGGGCATCGTGAAAGGCTATAATACAGACTGTTCTAAAGCAGTCCTAAAGTGGTGAGATGCGTAACATATATTAAATGAGAACAAAAATAAAGGGAAATATATATGTACAACTATCAAATGCAAACAAATATTTCTTTAGTATAGCATCATGAAAAACAGTCCCAACTTTGCCAACTAACTAGCTGATCCTAAGTGAGACATTTTTTTCTTTCTAGATTTAAGTCCCCTCAACTATATAAGATAATAATAAAACCACTTTGCAATGTTATGGTTAGAATAAATTAATACCTGTGTCTACTACCATGATCAATGCTTTATTTATATTAATCTTATTAAGACACATAAATACTGTTGTTGCTGTCATCATTAATATGAGAAAGGCAGTGCAGAGATGTAACCTCTCTGTCTTCTATATATTTATACCAAATAAATCTTTCTAAACCACAGACTAGTCATATTGCTGTATGATCATAATTTCTTTTGGTACCCCAGCATCTTTATTTTGCTATTCACAAGCTCCAAAATCTATTCCAAATCTATTGTAATAATTTGATTTCCCATTTTGTTTTTCATACATCCTAAGCAATAATCAGGCTTTGCAGAGTGAAAACACTGGAGGACCATTCAGATAAGGATGAACCAAAAATGTAAATTGATAGGAAGTAGGCAAAGAGATAAAGAGGAAAAACCTTGACTTGTGGTGCTCCATTAGTCAGGGAGTATTTAAGAAAGAAGAAATAATCAATTGTGTCAAATGCACTGAGATTTCAATTCATAATGCCAGAAATGTAAAAGTTTGTAAAAAGCTTGTGAAAGAAGATGGTGAGTTCAGTTTTGTAAGTATACAGCAGTACCAAAATAACCAGCTAGAATAATCTAGTAAATGGTTAGAACAGTGATATTGAACACAGCATGTAACTCTGTTCTCACTGGAGAAGAAAGGAGCAGATTTTCAACCATAAGTTGAGTATCAAACATTTCCAGAAATAACCACTATTTGTAAGAGTGAGTTCAGTATGATTATGTGTGTGTTATCATAGAAAAATCATTGAGAGCACTTAGAGTTTAGCAATGAAGCTTTATATGAGAACTAAAAGTTGTAAACAAAGCAGTTATAATTAAAATCCTTAAACTGAAATTTCTCCCTAAGAGAGAGAGAGAGAGAGGAGAGGATGAAGAGTAAGGAACTTAAGAAAAATTGTAGAAAATAAGAGAAACTGAAAAGAATTAATATTGTGCAAAAGTAATTGGATTACATAATGAATAGGTGAAAGCAGAATGAATAAGGTAAAAACAGGATTAGGAGTTTGAAAACAGAATATACTATAAGGAAACTGAATTCTTATTTCATATTTGCCAGTCATTGAGCAGAGATGAGCTGATATGTGTGATGAAAGAACCAGAGAAAAGGAATATAAATGAACAGGTTAGAGAAAGAAAAGATCACTGTAATATAAAGACTCCATAGAAAGAAGAGATGAGCTAAGATCCAGGTAATGATTAGGAAGATTAGTTTTGAAGAGCAAAAAGGAACACTACTTCCTTTAAAACTTAAGCAAAAGATGAGAAGAGTCAAGGACAGAAATTCTAAAGATTCTTATATCTAATCCTGAGAAATTGCCAACAATTTACTGTGATCTTAAACACCAGAATATGCAGCAAAACACATATTAGTTTCTAGGACTCAACACTGGCAATATCAATCTGTTAACATGCATTAAATCTTTGCTTCTATCATCGAATTATACATCACAGTAAATGTCATATGGCTTACAGAATTTCTCCTCTTTCCAAAGTTGACATTACTGTTAATTCTCAAATCAGCCTGTCTATATGTCATAGTCTAGCATATCAAGTGACTGAAATTGAGATGGCTGAACACACACATTGAGTATTTCTCAACTGCTCATATAACACTTCAAGATGGGCAACACTTGAGAGTTTACTGAAATATCAAATGCTCTATATGAAAAGCCTGCTACAGATTTTTCAGTAAATGCTAAGAGATGCCATATTGAGTGTTTTCCAGCAATTAGTAGTTTACAAGCAATGTAGCTAATTAGCTCATCAGTCTTCAATGGAAATGTTTTCATAAACATTGTGCCAGCTACTAGATATCATGCATGCATGTTAGAACATGATAGAACAAGAGTTCATCTTCTCCACTCAAAGGAAGGATGAACTGTAGCTTCTGAAGCACACTGTAGTTGGTTGAAAAGATTATTGAATTTGTAACTTTATGCTTATCTAAGAACACTCTTAAGATATAGTAAGTTATATACACACAAAATCAACGTAGCAATAGAAGGAAATAATGAGGCAGCAGCTGTTGCCTTTGAAACCATATATAGGCTGTGAGTAATTGGTGATAAATACCAAACATTCTATCTTGGCCCTAACTGTAATCCTGTTGATGGCTGGAGCTGACCTATTACTTAGGGACAGTTAACTAAAAGTGAACTGCTATTTTCTTTTATAAATAAATGCTCAATACAGCTGGGTTTCAAAAGATAAGATCTTTTAACTCAGGAAGACAAAAAATGGTCACCAGTAAAGTTTTAATCTCTGTTTTCCCTAGGACACAATATATAACTTTGTAACCAAAAAAAAAAAAAAAAAAAAAAGGAAAGAAAGAAAGATGCATGAATAATCAGGGAGGCAATGGGTAACATTTAAAAGATTCAATATTGGAAATTCTATAATGGCATTTGTTTCTTAAGTAAGTATCCAGGTATCCTGATAGGAAGATTAATTACATTCCAAGATACCATTTTCCAGGAATAATCGTTTCTAGAAGTAATCGTTTTCTCTGACTAATATGGATGAGAGTAAGTCTTGATTCCTAATTCCTGCTAGGAAAAAAAGTCTGTAAGCCTAAGGTCTTGCAAATCATGAAGATGAAGGCATATGGAAATGTAGAAACAGAAATACAATTTTCAATACCCTGAAGACATGTATTATGCACATAAACAGTGTGCATATTTTTTTAATAGAAACGTTTACATCTCACCAGAGAAGGTGACAGTCCCCTAGTTGCTAGTCACAGCGCCTACCTTGCTAGACATACTCATGACTCATGCAAAGTGGGGCAAGTTATCAGCTGCTATTGCCTAAATTTTACAAACATGCAAATGGGAGACTCTGGAATTAGGAGACTAGATAGCAGAGCATTTATTTTAGTATAAAATATCATAGTCCCTTATTTGGAATGGAGAGCTATAGTTAGAAGGCCTCTGATGGATTAAAAAGCTACTCATTAATCTTCCTAGCCTCCAAATGGCTTTTGGTAGCCTTGGTAGAGGCCCCAATTAAAAATAGATGGGGAACTATTTTAGAAGTGGCAGGATTCCAATAAATTTGCAAGTCCTCTCCCACTTGACATACATGAACATGAAGCCTATGGTATGTGTTTCCATTACTGACTCTGGTAGGTCTAACTGCCAGGACTACTAGTGTTGTGTTAGACTGCACATTCTAACTGCAGAAAATTCATACCAGAGAGAAAGGAGTTGGTCAGTGCTATTCTCCACCTGTGTAGTCTTCTTGGTTTGTCTGTGATGTCTGTACTTTAATCTTTCTCTGAACATTGTTGAAATCTCAAATTAATTATCCCCTTACATATTAAGGAACTCATAATTTTATATTTTAGCTTTCTAAAAACCTAAAAATATATCATTATTAAGGTAAAGCTATGAGAATTTGCATGAGAAAGCTATTGTATATTATTTTTAAATGTTTCATAAAAAAAGAACCTGATATTCTTTATGAATTAGAAACAAATCTGTTCACTGGTTTCCTGCCCATGGTCCCACAAAAATGCCAGTCAGCTCCATGAGGGCAAGCCTTGTCTGTCTAGTTCACACGCATGAGCCTATCACATAGAAGAGAGTCTGATCCATAAAAATATTTCAATAGATATTCAAATTTCTTTAAAAGAAAAGAAAAAGAAATGCAAATCTGAGGAAAGACAGGCTGAACATTGACAACATCTTTCTACAAATAATATACATACTCATCTATAGTCATATAGGAGAGATTCATCTTTCCCTACTTAATAGGAAAATGAAAGAAGTTTAGAAACACAGTATTTAATTGCTCCTTACGTGCTTTCTAATCTCTTGGACAGATGTTTGTGTGACTATCCCAGTAGACTCTGAGTAGCTAAGATATATCTTATTTATTCCAGTAGTCCCAGGGCTCAAAATAATACCAAATATAGATTTCAAATATTTAACCAAAATAAATAAATAATGAGCACTTAGTGTTCGCAAATAAATAGAGAAGGGATATACTCCTAATGGCACCTCTGTGAAACAGTAGTTATTTCCTTTCCACTATCCTCCCTCACAGTAAATCCATATTTTATTTGACATGAACAGACTCTAACACAGATTTAGTTAAAATTACACATATGTTAGTACTATTCCTTTTTTTGTTTTTAGTCAAGATACTAAAAAAAAAAAAAGAATGTCTTTTTCCAGTTGATATTCAAATCTATAATTCCATCTAATATATTTTTTACAAGCTGAAGGCAAAAGCTAAAACCTGGATAATTGAGAATTCTATTCTCTGTGGGTATCTCATAGTACTACTAAGTAACATTTAAAGTAAATTTCAACCAAATTTCCTCTACAACTTTAAATTTGACTGACAAACCTTTAAGACAATTGCTAAACACAGATCATTACCTATCTTTTTTCACTCTAAATTATAAGTAGTTAACAAAACTAAATAATAATATCTTTGTTTACTCTTGGTGCCTAGAATTTATCATGAAAGATGACTCACAATGTTAACAAAATCCTCCAAGTAAAGTTAATCCAGTCACCACAATAAACCATGTTTCACTACATACAGCTTTCAGCACATAGGATAAAGTGGCATCTTTAAAAGTAGAGAACTAAGAATAACATATATTCCTAAATGTTTACAAATAGAAAGTATATAAATTTGTGTTACAACAACTTCTCTGCTCTTTGCAAATGATGATAGCAGATGCCATATATCATATAACATCACTTTTGTTAAATTTGTTTCTCACATAAGTGAAATACAATACCATAGTTTACTATCATAAGGTATATCAAAAAACCAGGCCATGTGTGTTTGCATGGTTCAAATGTTTCCTTCTTTTTAAAATTACCATCTAGATGTTTCTCAGAGATAAGACCTCAACAAGTGCCAATCTACAAAAGTCAATTGCATTTCTACATACCAAAAATACCAGAAATATAATTGATTTGAGTCCAGAGACATACCCATATGTATATGCAACTTTGGCATTTGAAAATGCTGACATACCAGAACTTTTTCAAAGTAGTTGTACCAATTTACACTCCCACAAGCAAATGTATAGAAGTATTTTTAAGAAATGCACAAAAGATCCTATTGCTTCAGTCTTTATAAAATGTGGCACTGTAAGTTTAAAATTTTTGCAATTGACTTATTTTTGAAAAAAGGTTTCTCACTTTCATATCCCTGATCATTAATGAGATTGAACATCTCTTTATTCCTTCCATGGCTATTTTTCTTTTGCTTTTCTTATTGATTTGTGGAAATACTTGAGAATAATGAGTTCTTATTATTAATCCCTTGATTTATTAATGCCAATGACTTATTTGTGTACACTTTCATTTTCTTTAAGAATTGTTCTGATGTAAGAAAGTTCTTAATATTGATATAATAAATGCACCCATTTTTATGGCTTTTTTCATGTTTAATCAATTCTGTTGACTTTCTAATCTCTGTTATTTACTAAACAGAAAAATTTCTATCCATAAAGGAATAAAATGATTAACTGAAATTTATCAAAATTACTTATGATTAAAATGTTTATATAATTAAAGGGAGAAGATATTTTAATATCTACAACAAGAAAAGACTCATATCTAGAGCATACAAAAAAGCCATCAGAGAAATGCAAATTAATGCTATGGGAGACCACCATACAATTGAAATGAAAAACACTGACATTTGCTAACATCAATTTAGTAAGAATGTAGAGCAACTGGAATTCTATATGTTGCCCATAAGAGCATCAATTGGAAAAACCACCTTTGAACACTATTCAGTAATATCATATAAAAAGTAATATCATTCAGTAATATCATATAAATATCTATGATGCAGTAATTTCAATCCCAAATAACAATCTAGCAGAAATGCCCACATGCATGCAACAAAATTAATGCATCAACATGTACATAGCAGTAAAGTTCATTAAAGGCAAAAACTGGAAACAACTCAAATGTCCATCAATAGTAGAATAGATACATAAATTATAATCTTGTCATTAAGTAAATCAATTAACTACTATTGGGGAGATCTCACAAACATAATATTGATCAAAAGAATTCAAATTCAAGAGATGACATACTAGATGTTACCACATACACAAAGTTCAAATATAATTGGAGCCAAGAAACATATCCATATGTATATGCAATTTTGGCATTTGAAAATGGTGCCATTCCAGAACTGTTTTTCAAAGTAGTTGAAGAAGCAAAACAACTAACCTACGCAATAACTAGAATAATGGCTACATTTGAGGTGAAAGACTAGTGACCGGTAGAAGATAGAAGGGGTGCTTCTGAAGTTCTAGATATATTCTAATTTCTTGTTCTGTTACTTAAGTGTGTTCACAATGTGAAATGTATTGAGTTGCACTTTTCTGTACATTTTCCTGTTGCACTTTTCTGAATATTTGTTATTTTCAATAAACCCTTTTGAAAACTCTAAACATAAATAGATATTTGATTTAGAAGGTCTATATATAATAGGGTAGTAGGTACTATACAAAGATAGTATGTATGCTATCAGCAAAAAAAAAATGTAATCCAGGCATTGTAAACAATTCTTAGCTAATTCCTACATAATTTCTTTTTTTTTAAAGATTTATTTATTTATACAAGCACTGAGTACAGTCAGAAGCACGGGAGGGTGAGAGACTTCACCAGAGCCAGAGCAGGGAACAGAACAGGCATACTGACAAAATACACTGCTGAGGGGAGCAGCGGGCACAGCAGGAGAGGTCTGTGCACCATGTGGGACCCTTGTCGGTGGCCAGGGATCGAACCAGCGCTGCAGAGGCTGCAGGCAGCTTCACAGCCAAGCACTCAACTGCTGAGCTACCAGGGGAGGCCCACCTACATAATTTCTTGACTATTCTAAAACTCACTAATAAAATAGCAGATTTAATACTTTGTCATTGTTTAGATGTAAGTATAGGATACGCTACTAAATCATGAGTGACTATAAATAATCACTATGTACACCACGTTTGCTGAATCTCTACAGTTCTATACATAAATCACCTTTCCTTTCACTATTTTCCCTACAACTATCCATGCCTCATCTTCCACAGTGAGTTCTTTCAATAACCAAATGCCCATAGTATTTATCACTTCAACACTCTAACCAAAGCCAGCAAAGCAGAATAAAAGAAAATCCTATAATGAAGCTATAGAATTATACTGTTTTCATAAGAAAATGAAATTTTCCAAATTAGTTTCAAAAGTTTTCTTGAAAATAAGTCAATGCATATGTAAAGGACAATATCTTCTACTCCCAATATTTCTTTACTTTTCCAAATGTTTTAAATTTATTATTTGTTCTTTTTTAATCCTTCACTTTAAACCAATTAATCAAACAAACAAAAACCTAAAGGAAGAAAATATTTAAAATATGTCTCTAGTGTCACACAGAGTTGCTTGGATCAGAATTCATTTTCTTGATACTTCAACTTCACCAACGAACTAAAATTCCTTCCAAGTTTTGAACAGTGCTCCTACTGTAAATATCTCTGCTATCCATAGGATAAGCATTGGCCATTCCCCAAATTCTAGAACCATTTGCCATTTTACTGCTTTCTTCCCACACTTAACTTGTCAGTTTGTCAAAAAGAATCAGTATAAAGCACTTGGTGAACTTTAACCAAAAGTATTTGTTGTATATCTAGCGTATGCCATATATATATACTTCACACATTATAAGAGAACAGAATGAAGAATATACTGCATAATCCTAGATTCCAAATCCTTCTCTCTGAGAACTCCCTTTAAAATAATTAACTTTTATTGAGATTAAAAAGTTGACTTTCTTACCAAAATTCAGCAAAGAAACCATAACTATGATAAATAATGACATAAAAGCAAAGCTAAAACCACTGTAATATTTTATAATTTTAAAGTGACGACAATTTGATTGATTTATTTGGCAAACATTTATCAGGCATCTGTTATGTGTCAGGTATTGCTAATAAAAAAAAAAAAAAAAAGGGACCTGATACTTGCAACCCTCTGGGAATTAAGAGTCAAGATTTATTGAACAGGTAACAAAAACAAAGAGAAACCCCACCAACTGGGAGAACATTTTTGCACCCAACACTAATGATAAAGGACTGATCACAAAAATCTGCAAAGAGCTGATGAGACTCAACAACAACAAAGAAAATAATCCAGTCAAAAAATGGGCAGAAGAGCTTAAAAGAAACTTCTCTGAAGAGGAAATGCAAATGTTCAACAGGCATATGAAAAAATGTTCAACATCACTTGTCATCAGGGAAATGCAAATCAAAACTACCATGAGATACCATCTTACACCAGTGAGAATGGCACATATTAAAAAAACTAGCAACAACAAATGTTGGCGAGGGTGTGGAGAAAAAGGAACTCTTCTGCACTGTTGGTGGGAGTGCAAACTGGTCCAACCACTGTGGAAAGCTGTATGGAGATTTCTGGACCTACTAAACATAGAGCTTCCATATGATCCAGCAATTCCACTCCTAGGTATTTACCCAAAGGACACAGAAACATCAATTCCAAAGAACACCTGCACCCCTATGTTTATAGCAGCACTGTTTACAATAGCTAAGCTTTGGAAACAACCCAAATGCCCAAAAATAGATGACTGGATCAAGAAGATGTGGTACATATATACCATGGAGTATTACTCAGCATTCAAAAAAGATAAACACATGCAATTTGCAGCAACATGAATGGCGCTGGAAGGGATCATGCTTAGCGAAATAAGCCAAAAAGAAAAAGAAAAATACCGGATGGTCTCACTCATAGCAGGAATCTAGAAAACTTAAATAAGGGACCAGGAAAATGAATAACTATAAGAAAGTGAAAATCAAAATCAACAAAAAACTATGAACCAGAGACACTTTTAGGGGGGCGGGGGTGGGAGGGGAGGGATTGGGGTCAGAATGGGGGGGCTGCAATTGTATGGGGAATATAACAATAAAATTTATTAAAAAAAAAAAAAAAGATTTATTGAACAGGGCCTCCCCGGTGGCGCAGTGGTTGAGCACTGGGTTGCGAGGCTGCCCGCAGCCTCTGCAGTGCCGGTTCTATCCCTGGCGGCCATGCAAGGGTCCCACATGGTGCGCAGACCTCTCCTGCTGCCCGCTGCTCCCATCAGCAGTGTACTTTGGTCCTTCTGCCTGTTCTCCCCACTCTGGCTCTGGTGAATTCTCTCACCCTCCCGCACTTCTGACTGTGCCCAGGGCTTGTATAAATAAATAAATAAATCTTTAAATTAAAAAAAAAGATTTATTGAACAAGTTAATCAGTATTTGGTGCACAGAGAAAGAGAGATCACCCTCTGTAGGGACACAGATAAGGGGCATCTAAATCAGCATCAAAGAGTCAACAAATACTTGTAAAAAGATAATTTGGAACGAACTTTCCTGCATGAATAATAATTAGCCCATGAGAAGGACAATCCCAAGTAGCTGTTAACAAAGACACAGAAATATAAAGTAATATGGACTACTCAAGATACTGGAAGTTGTTCTTTGGGGGAAACTTTGAAGGGGATATAATCAGGAAATGAGAATGATAAAGCCAAATCATGAAATGGCAAGGAGTTTGAAATTTTATCCAGAAAGAGAGTCCTTCTAGCCCTTCTAAAGTTAATAAACATGATTTTAAGCAGGGAAGTAAAAATGAATATATTTTAAAAGATATGCTTAACTTGGGAATAGAGCAAGGCTAACATACTAATGCTGAATTTCGGAGGTGACATTAGGAATGGAGAAGAGGGAATGGATATGAGAGACAAAAAGAGATGGGACTTGCTGAATTTAGATATTAACTGGAAGAAAGGATGGAATGAGAACAAAGAATCTCAATGGAATTTGGTGCCTAAGTGGATGATGGGACCACAGCTGAAAGAGTATTGAGCAGAGAGGAATGACATTCATTTTGAATTATCCTGGGCATTATGTTTTCTATATATTGTCCAGAGAATTCCTAAAAATATATAAACTATACATAATGTAAAAAACAAATACCCCCCCCAACACATACACACATTTGACCTAAAGTTCATTGTGGCTAGTGTAATCATTTTAATTATTTAGCAAAGTTTTCCTCATTATTTTTAGATTATGCTGGGGATGAAGGGAGGGAAATATTTGAATACCCCAAGTTTCTTTTACAAAGTTGAAGAGGAAAATTTAAATAGTTCCTCACAGAAAACTAATGGATAAAATTATTCATTGACCAAGGACTGTTGAGCAAGTCTCTCTAAAGTAGCCAGTGAATTAAGCTTATATTCAGTAGGTAACTGTTGTGTTATTGTAAGTAAAGGTATCAAAAGATGAAACACACTTTATTACATAATATTAACAAAGCAGCAATATAAGTTATAAATTGTTTATACGAAGCTTTTTTTTTTAAGTTCAGAAAATCTTAAACCTCCAGAAAATCAAAATATAAAAATTATATTCTGAGGTGGTCAGGTCTGAAACACCTATCTGCAAATGTTTACAGGGAAATTTATGATTTATTTATGAATAGAAAATATGTCTTCAGCTTCATTAGTCATTTCTCAATGTAGAGTATAATGAAAAGGATACAGTTCTCTTTTCTTTTTTTATTATGGATAAATTACAGCTTGATAAGGGGAAGAAGATGCCTGGAAAGACTGAACAACTGGGCCTCCCTGGTAGCACAGCAGGTTGAGTGCAGCACTGTGAAGCTGTCCACAGCCTCTGCAGTGGGTTCGATTCCCCAGGCAGGGATATACCCTTATTGCGAGGCAGACCTCTCCTGTCTCGCCCCCTGTTCCCCTCAGCAGCTCTTTTGGTCAGTCTGCCTGTTCTGCTCCCTGTTCTGTTTCTGGTGAATCCTCTCACCCTCCTGTGCCTATGGCCTGTACCCCAGCTCTTGTATAAATAAATAAATCTTAAAAAAATAAATAAAGGAAAGAGAGAAAGAGAGAGAGAGAGAGAGAGAGAGAGAGAGAGGAGAAAGGGAGAAAGGGAAGGAAAGGAAAGGAAAGGAAAGGAAAGGAAAGGAAAGGAAAGGAAAGGAAAGGAAAGGAAAGGAAAGGAAAGGAAAGGAAAGGAAAGGAAAGGAAAGGAAAGGAAAGGAAAGGAAAGGAAAGGAAAGGAAAGGAAAGGAAAGGAAAGGAAAGGAAGGAAAGGAAAGAAGGAAAGGAAAGGAAAGGAAAGGAAAGGAAAGGAAAGGAAAGGAAAGGAAAGACTGAACAACTGAAAGGAAGAACCAGGAGAAGGACTCCAAGTCTTGAGTTGCCTAACCAACCACTCGGCCTGCAACCACTCGGCCTGCAACAGCTAGATCCTCAGAGTTCTACAAAAGACTAATAAACTCAAATCAAGAAAAAATACTCACAAATCTAATTTGGCAACTGACACCCTGAGGATACACACTGTGCTCCTGACCAGCAGGAAAGTACTCACTTTCTCTGCGTACATCCTCAAGTGCAGCGGCAAGCTCTTCCTTTAACACTGTGGCTTCCTGGGCAATTTTCTCTCCTTTGTCTAATAAATTCCAAGTTGCTTCCTCCACAGAAGCTAGAAGAACTCTGGCTCTCTTTGAACGTCCCTTTTTCCTGTTAGAAGGATTCTGGGGGCAATTTACAAGTGTAGTAACCTAAAATCAAAAAATGTAAGTCAGTTATCAGACAAACTGAAAGGAAAACACAGTTCTGAGATACCACAGCCAAGAACAAAAGATGGTATTTCATAGGCATACAATTCATTCCCAGTAGAGCTGTTACCTCCCCAAAAGTCAAGGCAATCTATGTCAAGAGGATGGCAAAAACTATTATAATTAAATATTAATCTATTCAGATTAAAAAAAGAGATTACTAATACAGGGTGAAGGGAGCATTCTAAACATAGAAAACAGTAGTTAGCTATGGGGAACAAGGCCCAAATTCTTACTATAACCTCCATCCAAGCCCCTTGTAACATCTCATAGCTGCCTCCTATACTCTTCCCTTATTCATTGGGCCTCTCAAACACATTCTACTCAATTTCCCCACTCCAGAGGCCTCCTGATCACTCATCCTCATCTCTCCCAATGTATCACATCAACCCCCCTGTATCCCATCCCATTGTATCATATCACTACTTTATATGTCTTCAAAACATGTATAGAATCTAAGATCTTTCATTTATTTATATGTTTGTTGCATACACCAAATATTAATTTATAAGCTCCATGAAAAGAAATGTGTTTTGTTCTCTAGCATCCAGAATAATACACAAAGTGATATTCAATAAACATTTATTATAAAAATGGATTAATGAATAGGATATTTTGAAAAGACTATTCAAAATAGTCTGTATTTTGAATTGTCTTAAATGTTAATAATGAGCATGTATTACTTTTGCAATTTGTCATAAATAAGAATAAATTCATTATAAATTATTAGAGATAGAAATTAAGCATCTATATTTGGAAACAAAACCTCATACAAAACTATGTTGTGAAAGATAACCATTTTTTAAAGATTTTATTTATACATAAAAGAACTGGGGTACAGGCCAGAGGTGCGGGGGTGGGGGGTAAGAGGATTCACCAGAGACAGAGCAGGGAACAGAACAGGCAGAACAACTGAAACACATTGCTGAGGGGAGCAGTGGGCGAGACAGGAGAGGTCTGCTGTGCCATGTGGGTAGCTTCCCGGCCGGCTGGGGATCAAACTCGTGCTCCATTTTTTAATTAAACCTTAGACTCCAATGGTTAACATTTTCGGAAGCAAAACTTGAAGATACCCTTGGGGAAAAAGAAAAACCTTATATCCAGTATTTATTTTTTTAAGGATTTATTTTATTTATTTATGCATAGAAGAACTGGGGGGTAGGCCAGATTTGTGGGGAATGAGAGGATTCACCAAAGACAGAGTGAGGAGCAGAAGAAGCTGATTGACTGAAATACACTGCTGAGGGGAGCAGCGGGCCAGATAGGAATGGTCAGCTGCGCCATGTGGGTCAGCTCCCTGGCCAGGAATCAAACTCATGCCACAGTGGCAGGCACTAGCTTAATAGTGCTGAGACTTTAACCCTTGCACCACCAGGAAGGCACTGTATCCAGCATTTAAAATAGAAGATCTGAAACTTGTATTTATCTGAAACTCCTCCCTTGTTCATTGCAGCATTTTTCATAATAACCAAGAAATGGAAGCAAGCTAAGTTGTCAATGCATGAACGACTTAAAAATATGATACAGGTGATGACAACAATAAAAGATGATTGATAGACAGATACACATATGTGGAATCTAAAAAGAAAACTACAAAAAAAAATTCCAAGCTCATTATTATAGAGAACAGATTGACAGAGGCATGGGTGTGTGTGTGAAATGGTAAAGGGGTCAAAAGATCATAAACAACTACTTATGAAATAAATAAATCACAGGAATGTAATTCACAGCATGGTGACTATAGTTAATAATACTGTATTGCATATTTGTAAGTTTCTAAGGGAACAGATCTTAGAAGGTGTCTTCAAAAGGAAAAAAATGTAACGCTGTATAATGACAGATGGTAACTAGACTTACTATAGTGCTCATTTGTACAACATATACAAATATCGAATCATTTCAAAAGAACACCTGGACACCTATGTTTATTGCAGCACTATTTACAATAGGTAAAACCTGGAAACAACCCAAATGCCCAAAAATAGATGACTGGATCAAGAAGATGTGGCATATATACACAATGGAATATTATTCAGCAATCAAAAAAGATAAACTCATACCATTCGCAGCAACATGGATGGAACTAGAAGGAATTATGCTCAGTGAAATGAGCTAGAGGAAAAAGAAAAATATCAGATGGTTTCACTTATAGCAGGAATACAGGGGAACCAAAAAAAGATATCAGTGTAAAAAAAAATAGTAACAGTACAAAGCACAACAAAGCAAAAAAGGACAATTATAAATCAGAGACATCCTGCAGGGGAGGAGGATGGAGAGGGATCAGAGGGAGGGAGGAGGAGCACAGGGGACTGAGGTGCACAGGTGCATTGGTGAAGGACACTCATGGGAACTACACCTGAGGGGGTGGGGGGAAGCAAATATTGTTTAAAAATGAATAATGATGTAAAAAATTGAAAAAAATTAATACATTTTAAAAAAGAAAATGAGAAAAAAAACAAATATAAAATCATTATGTTATACACACCTGATACTAATATATAGCAATTATACCTCAATTATTAAAAAATTAATTAATTGGTAAAAATAAAATACTGCTGGGGGAGGAGTGAAAGGAGGAAGTGGTGGGGAGAGAGAAAGAGAAAGGAGAGAGAGAGAACATGAAAGAGAAAGCAAGACTTTCACCTGTCATCAAATATCCAATACTTATCACAATGACAAAGCACATCTTTGTTTTTTGGTTTTTTTGTTTTTTAGTTCTTATTTTATTTTTTTTAATTTAAATAATAAATTTTATTTTTATATTCCCCCATACAATTGCAAACGCTCCATTCTGACCCCAATCCCTCCCCTCCCGCCCCCCCCCCCCCAAAAAGTGTCTCTGGTTCATAGTTTTTTGTTGATTTTGATTTTCACTTTCTTATATTCATTTTCCTGGTCCCTTATTTAAGTTTTTTAGATTCCTGCTATGAGTGAGACCATCCGGTATTTTTCTTTTTCTTTTTGGCTTATTTCGCTGAGCATGATCCCTTCCAACGCCATCCATGTTGCTGCAAATTGCATGTGTTTATCTTTTTTGAATGCTGAGTAATGAAAACAGACATACACACATAACCCTTCTTGCTCTGCAGCCTTAGATATTTTGCTTGTTTTTGTCTCTTAAATACCTACTTGGATATCTGGACCCAGTTTTTAGGTAGAAACTTACAAACTATGGAGAAATGTGTAGATGAAAATAATTTTTGTCTGCTCTTCAATTTTCCTCCCCTTTCCATTAGACCTTCTGTTTTATTCCCATGTCCACAACCCACAGTGGAGTGTCTTGCTGTAAGTCTTTGTTTTCTCATTGGGGAAATGAGAATAAACCTATGATCCTATAATATTGTATGGAACTTAAATCATATAAAATGTTTTGCGAATATTAAGACACAAATATTAGTTGATATTTAATGTGTACTTTCTAGTCCATTCCCCACATGGATGTAGAGAATCTGTTATGGGATCCTTGTCAAAAGTGTTCTTTCTGAGTGCACCATTATCTTGCTCTTAGCATGCCCCATGCTAAATGGGATGAAGGCAGTTGATAAAGTACATTCTACACACTTTACAAGCAGTCAAAAAAAAGGCCACATGCATTTGTCACGTATTATATAAAGTTAAGATTTATTATATGGTTTTCACATACTCCAAAAGGCAACTATCTTACTATTGTCGGTCTCATTTATATATTAGGTTATAAGATATTTGTCCAGATTATGAAAAATCACAGGCTCTAGTTTAAAACCTTTGTTCAAAATGAAGAATACATATCATTATCTAAAATATTCCTTCAGAATGTATTTTAAGTGCCACAATTCATGCTGCTTCCCACTGAACATTCCTCTATTATTGTTCAGATCCTTCATGCACCAAATGTTTTCCATAGAATAGCCTGATCTTTGAAATTAAAATGAGCATTCCAGAAATGCTTTGTTCCTTACAATACATTCTGGAGAAGTAAGAAATATGAAAAGAACACTGTATAAGAACATTGTACTTCCATAAAAATAAATGCAATTACAATTTACAAGTTATTCACATTTATAAATCATTTATACATATGTCTTCTTTCAAAATACTCCAATATAAGCATCTAATATTGGTTAAACTAAAGTCAAGTGACATTTGCAATGATTTGTTTTATTTTGGAATATAAATATGGCTTGGTAACCCTGTGGGGGAAAAAGAAAACGAAAATTTTTTACCATCAAAATCACCTACAAAATTCAACTAACTCTCATCAGTGACTATGACTCATGATTGTAGATGATTTGCACTGAGGGATGTGGGTGCACATATTCTTGAAAAAGTTTTCCATCTCTTGAAGGAGTATCATTAACCAGTAAAATGAACTTTCAAGGTATTCTGAAAAACAATTCCCGTTTCCTCATTTTCCTTTCCAGTAACAAAACTTACACAGTTCCTTGTGTAAGGAACACCAAAGCTTCAGTTGGAATTAACAACAAAGATGATTTTTGATGTAAAATCCAAACCCATGTCTTGCTAACTTTTCTATTTGTCACTAATGCACAAACCTCTCCTTTCCCTCATTCTCATATCTTAGGGGGTTCCTCTCATATGAAAAATCTTCAGTTCCAACCTTGCAGCTCTCAGAGAGCTTGATTTACTTACTTGATTTTCTTCAGTCTATAAATCTGTACTAGGTTGCAGACACACCTTTATCATTGATACAGGAATAGAATACCTATTAAAATGGTCCTAAATCAGAGACTTCAAGTAATAATGAAAAGAAGAAATTCCTCGCTCTATTAATTCTGAACACTGGAAATTGAAAAAAAAATAAAACAGGTATCTTTTCAATGGTATATAATATTTATATATTAAAATTTATAGGGAAAATGCTTTTTAATCTTTCCTAATTCAGACATGTCCTAATTCAGACATGCTTCTCCAGATGCTCCAAAGACACTGAAAATTAAATTAATATGTTTAGTGAACCAAGCTATCATTTTATAAACCAAAGCTGATATACAATAAGAGCATTGCAGAATATGGTGTGCAGTTGTGATTTGCTTTCATTTGTGGCATCTGTACAGCAACTACTTGCTTAACTCAGACTCTAGCACTGTAGATGTTCTCCATTGCTAACTTTGGTAACACCTTTATATTCTAAAGCCATGTTTTCTTCCCCAAACTTCTTTTTTTAATTCTATCACTGTAGTGTGAAAAGGCCATGTTAACAGCCATCTCTTCTCTTGTTTATTAGCTAAAACACTAAATTTTAACCTTCTTCCTTCTCTTTCCCTAGAGCTCACAGGAGCCTTTGTGGCTACCTTTGCTTCCTTGAATTCATTTTAATGGATGAAATAAAATATAAGAAATTTAAGCCATGTTAATTAGCTAAAAACTTCAAGGAGAATTCTGAAAATTAGAAAGGTAGCAAAATAAAATTGTGTATAGATAAGTAAAATTGGTGATCTTTCCAAGTAAAAGATCTTATCCAGTCTTATAAGGATTGGAGGAGGGGGGTTGTGTGTGGTCCCTTCTTCAAGTCATTGATAATTTCAACTATTTCTTATTTCCTATCAAAAATTACCATAATGTGCTAACAAGCGTTGGGGAAGATGGAAATGTTGGAAACTCAGAAAATGCATAGCAGCCAATTAACATTCTTCACTCCCCCCAAACCAACCATGATGGTCTTTTAGCTCATCTCAAGCCAATAAACATTTATTAAACACATACTATGTTCAAAACAATATCTTAACCAGTTAAAAAATAAAGATGACTAAGATCCAGTTGGTAATAAGAGAGATACCAACCTGCTCTCTGACTCAAAACTCTTTTTTATTGAAGGATAAGTATCCAAGGAACAAAACATATAATCACCTGCTCATCACATATAAGAGATAAATATTAAGGAAGCCCACAGGAGAAAGTATTGACTTTTTGTAGGGTTCTATGAGCAAGATTTTAAAGCAAAACAATGTGATTTAAATACAGCCCATAAACAAATTAAATGTGGATGCTCAGTTTTAAATTGATTTAAACACACAAGAGAATTCATCAAAAAAATGAAAAGGCAATCTACTCAATGGAAAAAAAATATTTTCAAATCGTATATCTCCTAAGGGGTTAATGTTTGAAATACATAAAGAAATCATGCAATTTAAAAGCAACTAAACAATCTGACTAAAAAATGGGCAGAGGATCTGAATAGACATTTTTCCAAGAAAGACATACAGGTGGCCGGCCAACTGGTACAAGAAAATGTGCTCAGCATAACTAATCATCAGGTATGATGAGAGGTCATCTCATACACCTAATAGAATGGTTATTATCAAAAAGACAAGCAATGACAAGTGTTGGCAAGGAAGGAGAGAAAAGGTAACCCTCACACATTGTTAATGGAAATGTAAATTGGTGTGATGACTATGGGAAACAGTATGGGGGTTCCTCAATAGGTTAAAAATAGAACTACCATATAACCCAGTAATTCTACATATGTGCTTTTATCTGAAGAAAACAAAGACACTGATTTGAAAAGATATATGTACCACCATGTTCATTGCAGCATTATCAAGATGTGGAAACAACCAAAGTGTCCATCAATGAATGGATGGATAAAGAAAATATGGTATATTTATGACAAATATACTTACAATGGAATAATATTTAGTCATTGAAAGCAGAAATTGTGATCTGTGGAATGGCCCTAACCACTTCTAATTTTTTTTTTAAAGATTTATTTATTTTTATATAAGAACTGGGGTACAGGCCAGATGCGTGGGAGGGTGAGAGGATTCACCAGAGACAGAGCGGGGAAAGGAACAGGCAGACAGACCAAAATACACTGCTGAGGGGAGCAGCAGGCAAGGCAGGAGAGGTCTGCCGCACCATGTGGGATTCCCCCCAGCCGGCCGGGATCGAACCCGTGCTGCAGAGGCTGCGAAGAGCTTCACAGTGCGGCGCTCAACCTCCTGCGCCACCAGGGAGGTCCCGCTTCTAATCTGGCATTGCCCTATTTGAATCAATTTGCACTCAATACTTTAAAAAAAAATTAAAGAATCTTATTATTAGGAATAAAATGGGTGGTCCTTGATGGCATTATGCTGAGTGAAACAATTCAGACACAGAAAGACAATGCCATATGATTTCACTTAAGTGGAATGTTTAAAAAAAATTAACAGGCTCATAAACACAAAGAATCTATTGAATGCAGGAGGGTGGGGTGGGTGAAATGGGTGAGGAGGGTCAAAGGCACAAACTTTCACTTGCAGAATAAATAAATCCAAGGGGCATAATATACAGTATGGTGACCACAGTTAACAATACTATACTGTATATTTGAAAGTTGCTAATAGAACAGGCCTTAAAAATTCTTATCACAAGGGAAAAAAGTGTGTAGCAACGTATGGAGACAGATGTTAACTAGACTAGCTGTGGTTGATCACTTTGCAATATATACAAATATCAAATAATTATGTTGTACACTTGAAATTAATATAATGTTATATTTCAATTCTACTTCACTTTAAAAAATAAAGTTGATTGTGTGTACCTCATTTGTCAGGATTGTCTTTAAGTCAAAAAGGCCATTTTTGACTCATTTTTTAATAAAAAATTAAATATAATTCACCAAGCTAAAATTTTATTAGCCAATACTTGATCTATGGTCCACTGAAGTTGTTTCTTCAAGTCATCCACATATTATCCTAATCCCTTAATTATAAAATTATTGCATTCCATCAATTTAACACTTCTTTGCAGAATGTAAATATGGATAATATTTTGTCAGTATTGAACATCTGAGCCATGAGGTCTATTATGCCAGAGAAACAGAGAGCAGATAGAACAAAATATTATGGACCATCTTTGAGTTTCAAGCTGATTTTCTTTTTTTTTTTTTTAAGATTTATTTATTTATACAAGAACTGGGGTATAGGCCAGATGTGCAGGAGGTTGAGAGGATTCACCAGAGACAGAGCGGGGAACAGAACTGGCAGACAGACCAAAGACACTGCTGAGGGGAGCAGCGGGTGAGGCAGGAGAGGTTTGCCAAGCCATGTGGGTTTCTCCCCGGGCAGCTAGGAATCGAACCGGCGCTGCAGAGGCTACAGACAGCTTCACAGCACTGCGTTTAACCCATTGAGCCACCGGGGAGGCCCTCAAGCCGATTTTCTTGAGGTCATAAAAAATAATTATGAAGCCATTAGAGAAAGAGAAACCATTTTCTAAATTCTCTTAACTACCGTTTAGAAAAAGCTAGATCTAATTTATAGAGTTTTATTAAAAGGATCTAGTGACATAAGGAAAATGAAGTAGAGAAGCTCTCCTCACTTAAGTCCAACAGACCCAACAGGTAGAAGGGACAAATATGTTCTTATTTCCCTTGCTGGGCTTCCCCAGAGCTGCGTTAGCCTGACTTGGGAAAAACTGAAAGCAGAGAGATCTGGGTTCCATTTATCTTTGGAATAAGCTTCCATTTATCTCTGTTTCATGAGCTTCCATGCAAAAACTCTGGTGTAGGCACAATGTAATCTTGGCATCAACAGTTTAAACAGATAGAAGGAAAGACAGCTCAGCTTTCCTAAGCTACTCTTGATCCCCAAGAGGCATGGAGGAGATCCATGCCATCCTACATACCCTAAATGACATCAAAATGTGGCTATGTTGAAAACTGTTGGGCCTGTCCTGTGCCCACCATGGTGAGGAGCAAAATGAGGCTACGGCAGAAGCTGAACATTTGAGGGAGGATGTAGGTGGGACTTAAGGGTCTAACTCACCACTGAATCCATTGAAACCAAGGTAAGATAAGACATCTTGGGAGAATCATAAGCCCTAACCAAGAGGAAAAGCACTGGTACAGATGATTGTAAATGTCAGCTTCTTCATGTGACATGGCAGCACATCATAATTTCAGGCTTGTGCATTATGAATCTCTTCCTGACCGTCGCTTCCTCCACCCCAAGCAAAATGCACCAAAACCAAGAATGCCACGGGTACTAAAATCCTAGTTTCCACCATAACCTAGTCCATACATGGCTCCATATGCTACCTAGTAGTGGATTCCTCAGTAGGGGAGAGCTGCAGAATATGGATCCAAGACCTAGTAGTTTCCCTAGAACTGGTACTAATAGAGCTACTGAGACCTAGGAGGAAAACTGAGCATGAACAAAGAGTTGATGCAGAAGGCTAATCCAGTCGTCCCCTATAAATTTATTCCAGATGAGGACTACCCAACCCCATTAAAAAGACATAGAAGAGGTACCATTCTCTGGGCAGGCCTTGGGCCGAGAGAACCATGCTCACTATTGTAAATATAACTGCCAGCACAATGGTTGTCATATCGTAATCACCTGGAGGTTTTAAATCTTTGGTCCTTATCCCAAAGATTCTGTTTTAATTGGTTGTCTATGTAACATGGGCTTTGGGATTTTCAAAGCTCCCCAGGTGATTTTAAATGTGCAGCCTGGGATCTCAACAGGAACAAGAATTTTCTAAATTGACTACTTAGCATTCTTGCCCCAAGTGAGACTTTTGTGTCTCCACAGGACTTGCCACAAATCACTGCATCATAATTTATCTCACAGGGGGCTACCAACTGTGTGTAGGCTGTTACCCATTCCCACCTTTCCTTAATTAGTGAATGCAAAGAATCCCAATAAAAAATGGTGAGTCTTGAGCAAGGAGCTGCACATTAAGTACTTGGAATTAAATCTGGCCACTTGCCAGTGTTTCTAAACAAAGTTTTATTGGAACACATCCATTTGTTTACATATTGTCTATGGGTCCTTTTAAACTATAACAGCAGAATAGTTGCAAGAGAGACCCTATGGATGTCAAAGTTAAAACTCTTCACTGTCTGGGCCTGTACAGAAAAAGGTTGCTGACTACTGGTCTAGAGTCATGGAGCTTCAGGAGTATGTTCTAAGACATGCTGGGTATTCTGAAATAGCCCCTGGGTTCTATGGAAAATAGAATCACAACTCTAGCAGTGAAAATGATCACATCTAGAGAGCTATTGACTCCTCCTTTGCCCAACTACACCACAATTGTTCCCATCAATCTAGCATTTTCCACTAAAAAGGCAAGTGAATCTAAGCTTATCAGTCTATACCACCTGGCTGCCCACTGAATCAATTTATAAGAGAAATATCTTATACCATAGCTAAGTTAGAAGTGGCTATCTCTGTGATCAGTCTGAATTTGTGGTGGAAAAGATGAGCTATGACTGAAAGATAAAGTATTAACAGAAGCAGAGTGAATTGGAGGTGGTCAGAAAAACAGGGCAGCAATGTAGGAGTGAAAAAAAAGAATATCAGAGTCTGATAGAATAAAAGGTCTAGGGAGCAAGCTGAGAAGAGGTAAAGCACAGGCAAAGACTGACATCAATCCACAGTTAATCCCAAAGCTTCCAGATTCAAGAAGCAAGCGTGATATTCCTTGTATGCTCAGCCATGTAACTCCCACTGGATTCCTGACATTTTAATCAATTAGCTACCAGTTTTTTTAATCCTTATTTTAATTTAAAGAGCAGCTTCCCTTTTCTCAACTATTTGTCTCCTAAGGAATACTGTAGCCTAACAATTTTCCCAAGGGACCAGTTTTCTGGCAGTAAAGAATGCAGAAATTGAAGAATGCACTCTATTAGAATCAACTCTACACTTAATAACCTTCAACTTTGAAGCCCTTTTGAGGTAGAATTTATTTTATTTCTTCATCCTACCATAAAATAAATCTTATGCTTATTGAAACTTAAGCCTGTGTGCTAAAAAAAATTTAATTTGGTATTTTTAAGGTTAGTGGTTAAAGTCAAAACTCTAATATATGCCTATAAAGTAATATACAAGAATATGGTATGTGTGCAGATTTGTCTTTAAGATTTCCTTGGAACCTTGATTAATCTTCATTAAAGCTGATATAAATTTTATTTATAAAATAATCAATAAGGATAAAATAATAATCAATAAAGCTTAGAGTACAAATGGCATCATACTCATTTAAAATGACCTATAAAATGACAAAACACAACCACAAAAAAATAAAACTTGAATTCTTTTCTGAAAGAACAAAGGCAATTATATTCTAGGAAGCTAACAAGCCAAAGCATTTCCTCCCTCTGCCACCTGGAAGTCAATCAGATCTACCCCTGGAAGAATGAGAAATGAACCCTTTGGTATCTAGGCATCTATTTATATAAATTGATATGCATGATTGCTCTTTTAAAATTTATTTTCCCTTGGCTGAAGGAGAGGAGAAAGAAATTTTATTGTGAGATGGATGTGGCAAAGAGGTCCTGAACAGGAGCCAGGGAAGTAAGAAAAACATGATGCTTGGAAGAGTTAGGAAAAACTGCTTACCATCCAGCCACTTGGACTGGTTTTGACTCAAACAAGAAGAGCGGAGAGATTTGGGGAAAACTGAAAGGGATTAACTTCATAAGAAATTCTGCATGACTCTTGGCTCAAGCATTACTTCTCATAGCCCACGCAACAGAATGAGACATCTCCTCCTTCTGTAGGAACCTAGTGTTCTACCTCGAGGAGCTTTGGCAGCTTTGGAGGCATTAGGACATAACAACCCTTGCCTGTCCATATCCAGTTTCACAATGGGCATCATTGGTGGTGACCATCCACCATCAGCAACATGAAGTTAGACAAAATGGAAAGTTGGAGAATATCTAGTTTCCCATAAGTGGAAAAACATGGCAGAGAAACTGATTTGGAAACACAGGTAAGTCATACTCAAAGATTCTAAAATTTGAAGATGAGGGGAAGAGAAGAAGAGAGGTTTTGAAGGCAAACCTCCATTCTAGCATAAATAAGCAAGGGGAATTATAAGAACTCTGGATTGCTGCTGCTGATGGAACTTCTTTCGAACTTTCAGCCACTGATAAGGAAATAGAAGGCCAGGGAATAAGAGCATATAAGGAAGGCAAGCATCTGACCCAAGTAGCCTGTACTGAAGGGAACTGGAAACAGCAAGTAGTCACAGAAGCTAGAATATAATTCTGACACCAAACTGTGGTTTGGAAATTGGAAGTCGCTATTGAAAACCCAGTAATGAGGTAATTTTATTATCCCTCAACAGCAGACATTTGTAGATCAAAACTTGAAAGCTACTCCACTAGAACTCTTCTCCATGTCGCCACACCTTCTTGTGTGTGTGTGTGTGTGTTTTTTTTTTCCAGCTTTCTACATGATATAACTGAGTAATCCTAGTACTAGCTGCTTCACTCCCAATATGGAGTCAATTCTCCAAAGAAAAGATATTGACAGGACCAAGTACCCATCATGCTCCTGAGGTAAAAGTGTCATGCCAGGTTGCTTTACAGGCTCTTGCCAACCTACAATTTAGTACCAATAAATCAGTTGTCTATCCTCACAGAGTCAGCTGTGACCAGGAAAGAAAGGTAATTTGACAGCAGATGAGATGTAACAAAAAAGGAACCCCTAAAAAGGAAGCAAGCTGGGGGAGGGGAGTAATACTTATCAGGATTGTTGACAGTCATTCCCGTTCTTTTACACAGAGCAGGATCACACATCCATCATTCCTATTGACCTCAAATATCACACTGAGTAGACACTTTAGGTATCCTTGCATGATTCATCATGTTTTCTTTCTCCCACTGTAACAACAGTGGAAATAAATGTTGAAATGGAGTCTACATTAGCCTGAGTCCTTGAGGGGCCAGACTAAGCAGAGACCTCTTCAACCAACTCACATTGGATATATAGCTTGAGGAGGAAATGAACTTTTGGTAAGTCTCAGAGATCCAGGGATTGTCTGGTTATCACAACATAACCTAGCCTATGCTGACCATTAAAAGGGTTTGCAGATATCCCTAAGCTTGACCCAGTGAGAATTCTAGGGTATATAAAAGAGAATCCCTGAAATATATGGGGAAAACTATGGAACTGGAAATCAGAAAAGGGCCAAGAGATTCTACAAGAGTTAGGGTGAAAGCCAGAGAAATAAAGTTTATTACTATTGACCTACCTCTATGTTTACTTCTTAAATATATTTATAGCAGAAAAATATGCAGATGAGCTAAATAAATACTTTTCAAATAAGACATAGATAGCAAATAGTCACATGAAAAGATGTTCATCATCTTATTATTAGAGAAATGAAAATTCCAACAACAATGAATTATCATCACCTCAACACCTCTGAAAATGGTTATTATACAACAGACAAGAAGCAACAAGTATTATATTACAGGGAGCCCTGGTACACACTGTTTGTGGGAAAGTAAATTGGTGCAATCATTATAGAAAGCAGATGAATAGTCCTCAGAAAATTAAAAATAGAAAATCTCTACAATCTAGTTATCCCCCTTCTGGGTAGTTTCCAAAAAACAAGAACACTTATTCAAAGATACACACACACACACACACACACACCTGTGTTTACCGCAGCATTATTTACAATAGCAAAGAGCTGGAAACAACCTAAGTGGCCATTGACAGAAGAAGACATGATATACATGGTATACAATGGAATATGACTCAGCTGAAATGAAAAAAAAAAAAGTGAAATCCTGGCATTTGCAATAACATGGATGGACCTAAAGGGTATTGTGTGTAATGAAATGTCAGCTGGAGAAAATCAAACACTATGTGATTTCACTCATATATAGTATATATAGGGGGGGAAAAAAACAGGATTAACTAAATAAAACAAAAATAAGCTTTCAGACTATAAGACCAATCAGCAGTTACCAGAAGGGAAGGGAAAGGAGAGAAGATAAATCAAGTATAAGGGGTCAAGTGTGGAGAGAAGGACATAGTTGAACTTTTAGTGGTAAACATAATGTACTGAATGCACTTGTTGATTTTTTTTTAAAATAATAAATTTTATTTTTATATTCCCCCATACAATTGCAAACCCCCCATTCTGACCCCAATCCCTCCTCTCCCAGCCCCCACCCCCCAAAAAGTGTCTCTGGTTCATAGTTTTTTGTTGATTTTGATTTTCACTTTCTTATAGTTATTCATTTTCCTGGTCCCTTATTTAAGTTTTCTAGATTCCTGCTATGAGTGAGACCATCCGGTATTTTTCTTTTTCTTTTTGGCTTATTTCGCTGAGCATGATCCCTTCCAGCGCCATCCATGTTGCTGCAAATTGCATGTGTTTATCTTTTTTGAATGCTGAGTAATATTCCATGGTATATATGTACCACATCTTCTTGATCCAGTCATCTATTTTTGGGCATTTGGGTTGTTTCCAAAGCTTAGCTATTGTAAATAGTGCTGCTATAAACATAGGGGTGCAGGTGTTCTTTGGAATTGATGTTTCTGTGTCCTTTGGGTAAATACCTAGGAGTGGAATTGCTGGATCATATGGAAGCTCTATGTTTAGTAGGTCCAGAAATCTCCACACAGCTCTCCATAGTGGTTGGACCAGTTTGCACTCCCACCAACAGTGTAGAAGAGTTCCTTTTTCTCCACACCCTCGCCAACATTTGCTGTTGCTAGTTTTTTTTAATATGTGCCATTCTCACTGGTGTAAGATGGTATCTCATGGTAGTTTTGATTTGCATTTCCCTGATTGCAAGTGATGTTGAACATTTTTTCATATGCCTGTTGGCCATTTGCATTTCCTCTTCAGAGAAGTTTCTTTTTAGCTCTTCTGCCCATTTTTTGACTGGATTATTTTCTTTGTTGTTGCTGAGTCTCATCAGCTCTTTGCAGATTTTTGTCCTTTATCATTAGTGTTGTGTGCAAAAATGTTCTCCCAGTTGGTGGGGCACTTGTTGATTTTTAATGATTCACACCTAAAACTTACATAGTGTTGTAAAGCAATGTGACTTCAATAAAGAGAAAATACAACAAACATTTGTCCTCATCTCAAAAAATAAAACTTGATAGATTAACATGTCATAAGGATTTTGTTATTGTTTTTATCATAAAGGATTTTAAGAAAGTCAATTCTTTTAGTTTACATTCAACATGAATCTGACACATAGCAAATTATACTTTGTGGCAGAATAGATTATAAATGGTTCCATTACATAATGACTGTAGCATGAGCTAGCAGTTTATATCTCCTTAAGAGAGTCTACAACATAGAGATGTAAATTCTTTTCATTGCAATTCTGCATAAATAGATTTCCTGCATTACATTGCCAAATTTGGATCTTGAAAGTGATAAAATGCAGATGCCTACAGATGCCATCATAAAAATGTAATTGCTGAGAAAAAAATTATTTCTGATCCATTGGAGGAATTTATTACAGAGGAATGCAACTGTGTAAGTTATTATACAGAGAAAATGAAAGTGAATGATTGAAATATATCCCAAGTTGAGCATCCCTTCAAAATAACCAAGTGATTTACCTATGCCAAAGAGAAAAAATAGATTAAAAATAAATCAGGTTTGGTGGGGAAAAAATAGTACAAAGACATATGAGAAAATGAATTTAGAAGTCAAAGTGACATTAACAGTTCTATAACCAATTACTCACAAAATTAAAATGTAATTTTAACTTTGAATTATGTACAGAGGTGGTAATTTCTGTGGAGCCCTGACAGCAAAGGAATATAACATAAAGATAAATAATAAGAAAAGCTGAATTTTTTTATTATTTTATATATTTTATATCATTTTTCATTTTTGCAAAAGTATGCATTTTCATCTTGGTTATAGTCCCCATACAATTCCCACCACCCTTGTTTTTACCCTACTCCCTTCACCCCTCACCCCTACACACCCCCTAGTGTGTCTCTGGTTTATAGTTCCTTGTTGATTTTGATTTTTACTTTATTATAGTCTTTTTCCTGGTCCCTTATTTAGGTTTTCTAAATCCCTGCTATGAGTGAGGCCATCCGGTATTTTTCTTTTTCTTTCTGGCTTATTCTGCTAGCATGATCCCTTCCAGCTCCATCCATGTTGCTGCAAATTGCGTGAGTTTATCTTTTTTGATTGCTGAGTAATATTCCATTGTGTTTATGTACCACATCTTCTCGATCCAGTCATCTATTTGGGGGCATTTGGGTTGTTTCCAAAGCTTAGCTATTGTAAATAGTGCTGCTATAAACATAGGGATGCAGGTGCCCTTTTGAATTAATGTTTCTGTGTCCTTTGGGTAAATACTTAGGAGTGGAATTGCTGGATCATATGGAAGCTCCATCTTTAGCAGATTGAGGAATCTCCACACAGCTCTCCATAGAGGTTGGACCAGTTTGCACTCCCACAAAGCAGTACAGGAGAGTTCCATTTTCTCCACATCCTCACCAACATTTGTTGTTGCTAGTTTTTTTAATATATGCCATTTCTCACTGGTGTAAGATGGTATCTCATTGTAGTTTTGATTTGCATTTCCCTGATTACAAATGATGTTGAACATTTTTTCATATGCCTCTTGGTCATTTGCATTTCCTCTTTAGAGAAGGTTCTTTTTAGCTCTTCTGCCCATTTTTTGACTGGGCTGTTTACTTTGTTTTTGTTGAGTCTCATCAGCTCTCTGTAGATTTTTGTGATCAGTTCTTTGTCACTAGTGTTGTGTGCAAAAATGTTCTCCAATCCATGGGGTGTCCCTTTGTTTTAGTTACTGTCTCTTTCAAAGCTGAAAATTTTTTAATGGGGCTACTAAATTGACAACTTTATCTGATAGCACAATGGATTTAAGGATTAAGAAGTTCCTGTGGAATGTTTTCCAGTATAGTAAGAGATAATATTACATATTTAACCCATGCAACAATTTCAAATTAAACACTCTTTGAAAAAAATGTGATGTTATCCTACTTTGAAATATGATTTAATGGAAATTTTTACTTGTATTAATAAGTGATACATAATCAAACAAACAGATACATGAAGGTTATGCATCAAATCTAAATAGATCAATTATTTTTATTTTTTAATTGTTTTTAAGATTTATTTATTTATGCATACAAGAGCTGGGGTACAGGCCAGAAATGTGGGGGAGGGTGAGAGAATTCACCAGAGACAGAGTGGGGAGCAGAACAGACTGACTGAAATACACTTCTGAGGGGAGCATCAGGCTAGAGAGGAGAGGTCTGCTTCACCATGTGGGTTGCTCCCTGGCCAGCCAGAGATCAAACTCGTGCTGCAAAGGCTGCAGAATGCTGCATGGTGTGGTGCTTAACCCCTTCACCATCAGGAAGGCAAGATCAATTATTTTAAATAAATAACTCTTTGACTTTGAAGTACACTAGCTTTTGAAAAGCAGAATCCCATTTTAGTGAAAATCAAGAATATTTCCACATGATTTTGTTGTACCAGAACTTTTCTTTATGAGATAGTTTGTAAACATAGTAGATATGCTATAAATCATTGATATTTTTATTTCAATTTGACTTGAATGCTGCTAAGACCAAGAAACTCTGTTCTAGCTCAGCTAATGGTGAAGTAGTATACTAAACAGTCTTTAAGAAATCAATAAACATTTCCAAAAACATTAACAACAATCTTCAAGAAGATAAAATTAGTAATTAAATTTAGGTACAACTGCACACTGTCATATAATAAGTACTAATTTCCCTTTCCCTGACTCATCAACTTGCAGATCATGAAAAATGAATGCAGGCACCACATTAAAAACTCTCTAAAATTAGCATAATCACACTTTTGAAGAGTTAGATTTCTTTCCAGTCAAATAAAATTATTTTGGGTCATAGTCTCCCTTTTAAATTTCTAGGTGGACTCAATGTTATAAAATTATTATATAGTTGTTTAAAAATGCCAGAAAATGCAAACTGTTAAGAGCATCTTCCATAATGTGAATTCACTTAAAAAACTCTCTACTGACTACTATATCAATGCATCAGTACTTGATTAAGCAAAATATCTATTATTTTCAGTTAGTATATAGAATGTAGTTTCTCCATAATGATACTTTCTCTATTCACAAACAATATGTCGGCTACCTTTGTGATTAGCAAGGCTTAAGTGAGTGTCTCTAACATCCCATCGTTATGCAACAAACAAAGGTTACACAGTGGCATTAACGTACTTTCCTTTATCAACCAACTCCAAAATGGAGGCCATTTCCTGACCCCACACCCAGTAACTGCATAGCAATGGCACAGTCTTAAATAACTTGTGAGAACTCATAAAACTTTCCCCAAAAAAATGGTGATATGTATGAAAAAGCATAAGAATTCTTATATCTTGGTCACTTAAACTTTTACATTACTAACTTATCCTAGGGAAGCAATTTGAACTGATGACAAAAATTGATATACAAAGATGCTTAGCACAGTATTATTTTATAATAGGAAAAAATGGAAACAAACTAAATGCCCAATAATGATAGGCTACTTTAAAAACAATGATCCATTTATATGAGGCATAAACAGCAATCTTCTTAAAGAACGCTTAGAACGCTTACAAACAATAAGGAATTTATCAAAAGATTGATTTATGTAGAAGAGCAGATAAAACTTAAATTGTTTTGTGCTTGTTCTGTTTTGTCTTTATTTTTCAATGTTTTCAGTGAACTTTATCAGAAAAACAATGATTACTTTGCTTTTTAACATGAGACCATTACAATGCTGGATAACATCAAGACTTTCCTGTAGGAATTTCACACCATGTATTAGCAATATTAAGATTGCCAAAGTTGACAATTAAGCTATCATCAGTGAGGCATATCTTTTCCAGTAATAGATACCAATTAGTACTAAATAAAAAATTGTACAGTCTATCCTCAGAGCTACTCTAACCCCCACCACCCACCCCACAGAGAAAACAAGAAGAACATAATTAAACTATTAGAGGTAAGGTCAAGGTAGCATCTCACCCAACTACTTCTTGAGTGCTTCTAGAACTTGGAAATTTCTCTTAGGAAGTATGATATATAAGGTGGCATCCCTCACAAATTTTGAATTGAAGACAAAAATATTAAATCTATACCACTGTATAAGTTTCTTGAAGTTCTGCCCTAAGAAAAATCTAATAAATAAAATCTGGACTTAAATAGTAAGAATGATTACACATATTATCAAAGGAAGGACTTAATCATAGAATTCCTGAAGTAACTTTTCCCTCATTTATTTTTTGTATTTTAAAAATAATTTCTTATTTGACAAATGAGCCACCATATGCCTTGGGGCAAGTCAGTGAAATTGCCTAGGCTCTCTTCCCATTTATGTAATAAGCCTTAACCATGCTGCCCAACTTACTCAGTTTTCATGCAGATCAAACAAGATAATGTACATAAAGGTATTCTGCAAGTTACATATATACATTATTACTATTGTTACTTTTAAAAGAGAAACTAGATGGGTGACTTTCAGAATTTTACATTTTAATAACACTTTAAAGGGCAATTTTAGATGACATATTCATTCTATAAAAATCACATCTTTCTTTGGTTCATTAACTATTTTCCCCATATTTTTAGTTTTTCTGAAGCTACTACCTGCTGTAACTTCATGATATTAATACCTGGATTATGAGAGGCTCCAATAACTTCTCTACAGTGAAAGTTTGAACCTGAAGATCCCGAGGATCAATCTTCAGTGTGATTGGTGTTTCAGCTGACATGCTGCCTGTGCACAAGAACAAAAAGACGCTTATTAATAAAGAAAAATAGCAGGCCTCCCCTGGTGGCACAGGCGGTTGAGCACAGCGCTGTGAAGCTGTCCACAGCCTCTGCAGTGCCAGTTTGATTAAGGCCAGCCGGTGAAGGTCCCATATGGCCTGGCAGACCTCTCCTGTCTCGCCTGCTGCTCCCCTTAGCAGTGTGTTTCAGTCACTCTGCCTGTTCTGTTCCCCACTCTGTCTCTGGTGAATCCTCTCAGCCTCCCTCGCATCTGGCCTGTACCCCAGTTCTTGTATAAATAAATAAATAAATCTTAAAAAAAAAAAAGAAAGAAAGAAAAAAAAAAAGAAAGAAAAATACCTCCCGGGGTGGGAGCAAAGGGTGAACAGGGTTGTAGAGAGTTATGGTACTTTGATTGCAGGCATGGTGCTGTAACACACGTGAAGAGCTGTGAACCTGTACTCCTAAAACATACACAGTATTGTGAACCAACATTACTTGAATAAAAAATAAATTAATAATCATACTTTCTAAAGGAGCACTGTAACAAAAATCATAGAATAGGGCTCCCTGGTAGTGCAGCGGTTGAGCGCTGGGCTGAGAAGCTGCCAGCAGCCTCAGCAGCACCGGTTTGATTCCCGGTTCAATCCCCAGCCACCGGCAAGGGTCCCACATGGCACCACAGACCTCTCCTGCCGCGCCCGCTGCTCCCCTCAGCAGTGTATTTCATCCGTCTGCCTGTTCTGCTCCCGGCTCTGGCTCTTGTGAATTCTCTCACCCTCCCGCGCTTCTGACTGTACCCAGTGCTTGTGTAAATAAATAAATAAATCTTTAATAAAACAAATCATAGAATATATGAGATTTATATTCAGCAACTCTTCCTGATATCAGGGTATTACTAAATCCACCAAGTGAGAAACGAGATATTCCCCAGCTGTTCTCTGAGGTCATGCTGTCTGAGCCTGGATTCGGAAACAAATTAACCTATTCTAGTATGTTCATAATTAAAGTAATAACGCAGGCCAGGGCATTTTGCATTTGATGAGGAGTGTTAAGTGGAAAAGAATGGCTGAGTCAATGAGACATATCTTCCAGTATCCAAGTCCTCTGACTTCCATGAAATCACAGCACTGAGATAGCAGAGCCCCTATTTTGTCTGTTCATGTCAATGATGACTCAGATGAGGAAGCAGATAGGACTTTGGAAAATATCTAATCTATCTTTAATTATTTTGTGAATTATTTATTTGAGGGTTTTTATTGTAAAAAAAAAATGTTTGGGTCAATTTATTTTGTTGGACAAAAAAAAAACTACTATAAATTAGCATATAAAAAGACAGAAGCCTCTGAGAGGTCATTAGCTTAGAGCAGGACAAAAATAAGAAAGGAATTACAAGCCATCTTTCAAGGCATTAACATTGATCTTAAAAATCAATTCAGTGATATTTTGCATACGAATACATATATGTCAAATGACCATATGTAACATGTACAAATTAACACATCAACCATGAACACTATTACCCTAATCACCAAGCACAAAAATTCCTATAAATTCAATTATCAGTCAATAATCAACAACAACGTATTGACTAAAGGTCTATAGAGATAAGACGTAAGAAACAGATCACTCCTAAATTAAATAAAAAATAAGAATGAATTTATTTCCCACAGAAACGTCTATTACTAGCAGTGTAGAAACTTTCTCACTAGTTGTTACCTATTTTTTCTCTAGTTTTCTACTTTGCAGATTAAGGGAACAGAAAAATCTATCTCTAGAAAATATCCTGATATTCCAAAATGTCCATGGAAACTGATTGGCTTTATTAATAGATAATGGATGTATAGATGAATGAGTAAATGAATGAAAGAACAAATTTGTGAATGATAAACAACATTTTCATCATGTTCCTCTAGTCATTGTGCTTCTCAATCTCTGTGATTCTAGGAGAGAAGATTGTTATTTTTCCTATACCTCTGCCTAGTCTAACCTCTAAGGGACATCAGAATCTCAGAGAAGGATCTGATATAATTCCTCCTTCCCCATACTCCTCCTAGACTTTTTCAACTCCCACTGACCTGGTTCCATAAAAAAACGTCTCTTTGCTCTTCAAACTCTCTCACTGGATCTTTCCATTGGATCCATATGTGTGTTACTGTGTATAGTCAAAGACCACCAAAAGATCAGTGCTTCATCAAAGTCCATCCACACCGGATGTCAGATACACATACAAAATACACACACACATACAAAACCATGCTGTAACTAAAAAATCATCCTTCCTGACTCTTACCTTACCACACTATAATTCTTAGATTAACAACATAACTTGCATTTTTAAAAAATAGGAGCAAATACTATCAAGTCCAAAAGCCCTACTGCTCTTCAGTGCCACATGACTACACTCCATGAGTCTCTTACTATAAAAATAGATATTTGAAGTATTCTTGTGAATAATAGGACTTGGCTAAAGGACTGTCCCCAGTGACTTAATATAGAAATTTGTACATAATCAAAATAATGAATTTCAAATATGCTTATAATCAAATATATTCATAATACTTATAATTCTTTCATGTGTCTTCAGCAAAGTTTGCCGGAGATGTGCTTCAGATATTAAAAACAAAGATAATTATGCTGAAAGTCTCAAAGGAACCAATTATGAGAAATCTAATAATTTATGAAAGCATTTAAGTACAATTATATACTCCAATGTTGACTATACTATTAAAAGTACTAATGCATACTAATCACTCCATGTATGGTATCAAAAACATGTTCTAGTCAACTCAGGAAATTATAATAAGCAATTTGAAGTGGGCAAAAACACTTTTAGTGTGGAGTATCTGAGGGTTATTCTAGCCATGTTTTCAAGTAGCAATAATACATTATTTATTCAGCTACTAAAAATGACTATAAATGTTGAGGGTTTGATATAAAATCCACTGACATTATTGACTGCAAAGATAAAGTACACTTTCTGAAATGTAGCTCATTTCTAGTTCTCTTATTGAACATAATCCGAATGGCCTACTCAGGGCCGCCTTACCCACTTGAAGACTGTCATAAGTGTCCTTATTCTCAGTCTATGTTTAACTCTACCACAAGCCACTAGCACAAAGTCTCTATAATTTCTTTACTTTTTAAAAACCACTTTGCCAAAAAATGTTATTTAAATTGTATCAAATAAGGCCTCCCTGGTGGTGCAAGGGGTTAAGAAGCAGGCTATAAATCTATCTGCAGCCACTGCAGCACGAGTTCAATCCCTGGCCAGGGAAATGCTCACATGGTACAGCAGACCTCTCGCCCGCTACTCCCCTCAGCAGTGTATTTCAATCACTCTGCTTGTTCTCCTCCCCACTCTGTCTCTGGTGAATCCTCTCACCCCCCCCCACACCTCTGGCCTGTACCCTGGTGCTTGTATACATAAATAAATAAATCTTTTAAAAAAATAAAAAATAAATAAATTGCATCAAATAAAAAGATATTTGATTTCTTTTCAATTAAGACTATAAATTACTATTATGCTATATCAACATACAAAGACAAACAGTCCTATGATTTTGTCCTTTCCTATCTTGCTTCTCTCTTTCATTGTTTTCATTTTTTTCCTGTCTTAAAGTAGCAACATGTCCCTTTTCTCAGCTATTCAACTGAAATGTAGGAGATATGCTTCAATAAAGGCTTCAAATACCTACCCCCAAATGGTTTCTCTCAAATGCACTTCTACAGCTGCAATGTTTGGTTTAGTTTGGTTTTCCTTTTGCTTTGTCTTTTCCATCATTCTGCCTAGCACATGGATTCCCTTAGCACAGGCATATCTAAATTGACAAATAGGACATTCCCATGGTGACATTTTTGCATAGCTCAGAGCCAACCTATGCTATGAAATATATCCTTCAGTCGCTATAACCATGGGATTCTAGCAAATGAGCGCCTACAAAGGGGTTTACTGGTTATCCCTCTCATGGCAGGTACTATCCTACACATAAATCAGGTCAAAAATGCTGACATGGTTTTGTTCTTTCATCTTAGAAACAAGAAGTAGAAGACACTGCTGTGAACTAAAATAGAATCCAAATGAACCTTCACAGCCTTTAAAAACATGTTCTTTCACTGCAGAATTCACAATGTGTTTCCAATGCTATATCAAGCACAGATATTGGAGGCAAAGGAAATTCAAAACTAGGGAGAGTAAAAATTATCAACATCATATATGATCCTTCTAGAAAGGGGTTTTTGACCAAGAAATAAAAAGAAAAACCTAAGTTTGCCAAAGTGTCTTCCAAATCTGTAACAATATCTTCAATACACATTAAGTAAAGAAAGTTGTTGAAAAGCTCATTTTCCATAGTAAAAATTTTAAACTAATAAACCAACAAGTCATTGAAGAAAGTTGGCTACATATAATTATTGTTCTTTAATTAATGCTGTTTCTTACAAAAATCATTTAGATCTTTTGTATCTGTCCTTTTTAAAAATCCTGATTGATTGGAGATCGGGCAATAATAGGCGGAAAACTGCAGAATTTTGCAAATGAATTCAAAGCAAGGTCAAAGCCTGACAAACTGTTACCAGTCTCTTAGAGCAATAACACAATGTGAATCCAAAACAAAAATCCTACTAGGTTGCAGGTATTACATTCCAAAGCATTTGCATTTTATAGTCCATAAAATCACAAAATTCTGAAAGTACCTTCCAAACTCAAGAATACTTCCTATAATATCCTTCATTTGAACAATGAACTGGGCCTGGATGAATAGAAATGATGAGACACTCGCTATACTGTAGAAGTCAGTAATTACTCTTATAAAGTTCTTTGTTATGCTGAGTTGAGATCTGCCACTTTTTACCTTCTATCCAATAGAGACAGTTTCAAAAAGTGGGAAAATTACAGGTTTGGAGGCAGACAGACTAGATTAATACCCCAATTTTCAAAATCAACAGGAGGAAAACAAAACTCTAGAAAGCAGTAATAGATGCCCCAGAGACAGTCCTCAAGGCAAGGCAAATGCACCCATGTGGATCTTTCCCTTCTCCCCAGTCTTTGTCCACAATGCCTGGATATTTTTTACTGTATCCCTTGCTTGAAACCGATTTAAATTCATTTAGGTTAACAAGCATTTCATTGTTAAATGAACTCTGAGAGATCTTGGGGTGCACACATTCAATCATACATCAGCATGAACCAGCTCATTGCGCTCCATCTGACACCCACGCATGTCTCCATCACAGCACATGCCACACTGTATCCCAGAGGAGACATGTTAAATTAGAAGAGATTTGCAAAAATCACTGCAAAACTTTACCCATTTATGAAATTTGCCTTGGGGTGGCTGTTTCCTTACAAACATTAACCAATAAACTTTTCATCTACTTCTCCCTACTATAACACACCAGTTCCCATCTCCAAATTCCACAGCTCAGACTCCTTTTAGTAAAAGTGTAATTCTTCTACAGAAGTTAACATGTTCTTGTGGAATGGCTTGGAAATCTAGTCATCTGTAATATGGTCCTGTAGAAAAGTCCCTTATGCTAAATGTTTAGTGTTTAACAGTTAACTTTTGTAACAGTTTATAAGGTGACAGCTGGTTCTCCTTTAAGAGTATTAAACCCCATGACACATTACTGTACTTATTGAATTAATCTAACTTTGTACCTGCTTTTCAACCAAACTGGTCAGATCTTTTCTTACAAGGGCTATTGCAAACCCAAGTTTCCCCATCATATATTTGGAAAGTTAGTTTCTATTTGCCCCTAAATGCCGAGTTTTATTTTGTCCTTTTAACATTTCAACCTATAGATCCTGGACTCCTTTTCCTGACAGTTAAAAATTAATTTCAGAGAACCCAACACATTAATATCTCTCCCAGTTTCCTCTTTAGCCACTGATTTGCTCAGTATGAATTCTATAGTTAAATCATTGAAAAGGCGAGGAGCAGATATGAAACCTGGTTTTGATAACACTAAAAATCTCTTCCCACATACATAAAGATCAGTTAGGATTTTTCAATTAGTTATTTTTTTGTGCAATAATCTGCTTTTTTTTCCATCTTGCAAAAAAAAAATCATGGGGGAATTTTCAAATGCTTTCCTGAAATAGAGACACCCTTTCTATACTTTCCTATATAAGAATTCAATTTATAAAATCTAGTTTGCTATATCTCACTCCTGGAAAACCCACACTTACAGCTAGTACTTAATGCCATTTATTTACATTTTAATTCTTCAGTTTTCCTACAGATCGGCGCCTACACAACAATTCTAATTTTAGAGCCACATTTTTACCTCTGTTGCAAATAAGGATATTTATCCTTTCTCTGCTTTCTGGCAGGTCTGTAATTTCTCAGTGACTCCCAGGAGAGGTTCTGGGATCACATATGCAGATCATTTTAGAATTCAAAGATATACTTCTTTGTAATATGCACACTTCAAGCAATTTAAAGAGACTATGTTATCGCCTTGATTTTAATCATCTAGAATTTCAATTCATTGAAAACTAATCAAAAATTGTATCCGGTAATTTAAAGTTCATAATGTATCTAGTGAAAATAAGTCTCTTTCCTACCTGTGTACTTTGGCCAACTAATTTCTCTCCCAGAAGCAATTGCTATGTTTCTTTTTTCTTTCTCATATAGTTCAAGATAACATATGTAATACTGCTATATAGGTATTTACAATTCAACATAAATTGTAACATACCTGGGTTTTTTTTTTTCATTTAATTTAATTCCCTTGTATCAGTGTTCTTTATACTTTTGCCAATTTGACATCATAATTTATGTGCATTATCTGTCATCTGTCAATCATATCATCTGGCTCAAGAAAAGACCTATCCCTTCCTATTCTTCTACTTAGACTATAGCTTTGCAATCCTCTTTGTTTCGTTCAGGATGTCCTTCCAACCCTAGCAAATGATAAATGATTCAGCCTTCCTAACATTTTTCCTAACTTCTGCCATTCTCTTTTATATGCCATTAATCAAGTGTCCCTCTTTGCAGCTTTGATCCATATTCTTTTCAAATGTGTGCTCCCTAGATGGATATTCTGGGGTCTGGGGTTGTTGACATTGTTCAGTGATTATCTAAGGAGCACTTACATAAATTAGTCACTATCCTAGACTTTGGTGAAAGAGAATGTAGTAAAGTCAAAACCTTAATGATTGTACATCTTTCTTTATTTCTAATTCATTATATTCCTCTTATGTCACATATAGTGCCTTTAAAATCACACTTGGGCCTCCCCGGTGGTGCAGCAGGTTGGTTGCAGTGCTGTGAAGCTATCCGCAGTCTCTGTGGCATGGGTTCAATTCCTAGCCAGCCAGGGAGATTCCCACATGGCATGGCAGACCTCTCCTGTCACGCCCGCTGCTCCCCTCAGCAGTGTATTTCGGTCGTCTGCCTGTTCTGCTCCCTGCTCTGTCTCTGGTGAATCCTCTCACCCTCCTGTGCCTGTGGCCTGTACTCCAGCTCTTGTATAAAAATAAATAAATCTTAAAAAAATAAAATAAGATAAATAAAATCACACTTAGTATTAATCTGAAACTATTGAAATTTCCTTCTCTTTTGAGTGTAGGATACGCATGCAACTGAACTTACCATTATCTTATTTATAATTGTCATCACTACAATAAAATAGTCACTTTCTCCCAATCCAGGACTGTCCATAGACCTGGACAAGCACTATCCCAGCCCCAATTCGCATGCTTAGGAAGAGTCCATGAGGCCAAGGGCAAGTGCACTCCTAAAGCCCACACCCTCACTTCCTGATACTCTCAGGGTATTCAGTACTTTACTCTGCTCAACCAGCACAAGCCTCCTTCTAATGACCATGCTAGCCTCTTCCTGGAATCCAACCTTATCCTGGACTCCAATTTTCCAAAAGTGAATGTCTCCGTGTGCCCATCACTATATCTGAGAGGTGAAGCAGCTCTATTCATATAATTATGGATATATAAGAGCTTGCATACACAGGTTGTGCAATCTACTTGCATATGTTCAATGTCCCTCAAGTGTAGGACAGAGCTGGAAGTGGGAAGAGAAGTAGACAGACCACATGTCAGTGACTAGCCTCCACTCCGCTACCTCATTCTAACAAGAAATTTCAAGGAATTTAAGAAGACAGAAGATAATAGAAAAAGGCCATACTCTCTGAGTAGACACAGTCCTGCAGGTGCTAACAGAAAGGCCCACAGTTTGGCCAACACAGGAAGAACTAGATTTCAGCTCCGCTCACCTCCTTAGCAAGGGAATATGCAGCAGCCAGCGTGAGAGACCCTCTGAAGGATTAATGGTCCCCACTAAAGGATTTTTAAATTATCCTACATCTCATCACAATTGGATCTCAGTAGCTAAGAACACTGGCTTTGAGGTTATTGCTTAGACAAAAATATAGGTTCTGTCACCTGTTCACTAGTGAATTCAGACAAATTATTGAACTTCACCAAACATCACTTTCCTCCTTTGTAAAATGAGAATAGAATATTCACCTCATAGGGATCTTGAAGGTTAAATAAGAAAACCCATATAAAAGCCATAACTTAGCCCACAGCTGACACCTTGAGCAAGAGTTCAAGACATATTAGTTGACACTATTATCCTTTTTTCAGTAGGAAATCAGATATTATTTGTCTTCATTTAGGATGTCCATATCTGTTTCATCTATAGAGCTTGTAATTATTATTCAAGAATGCTTTCACTCTTTGTTCCCATAAGGAAACAGTTTAAACCAAAATTTCCCTCTGGTGCCTCATTTTATTGAATCTCTTGACTTCAAAATCTAAGGCATAGTTCCTCCATGTGCATTAATTAGAAATGCAACATGCCTAAACACTCTTTAAAAAATTCCCAATGCACTACAGCCTCATAAAGGATGGTGAGCCCTTTGAAATCAATTCCAGAGTGATACATAATAGGTATGCTCCAGGGCTATGGCTGCCAATTGTTAAATGCACCACATGTCTGGATCCCCAAAAGTGGCACTTTCTATTTCCTAAGCATCCAAGAACAGTGGGTTTCAACAGAACAAAAACAATGTTTCATTTTATAATGAAAAGTATCTTTAGCATATTGTAATTCAAACTTGAAGCAGTTGAAGTTCTCTTTATTAAACATTTGAATAGTCATCTTATTTGATATTCTTTGAAAAAATATCAAGTTGAGTCCCCCTCAAAAAAAAGTATGAGCTTTGTGCATTCTTTATGAAAGATCCAAACAAAATTAAATTAAAATATTTTCTTAAGTCTAGCTATAGTCGTCAAATAAAACTTGTTTCCCCACATACTCAACCTAAATGAAGTCTTCAAAAATAATTTAAAAAGAAAAAGACTACCCTGGCCAATACGAAATAAATGAAAACAACAGATTCTACTTATATTTATATCTTATATGTCCTACTTATCATGAACCACTGGTCAAGTATAATATCTCTCTCAAAAAAAAAAGCAAAAAGCTATGATTTCATTTCTGATTTAACTGAGATGTAATATTATATATAAGATTTTTTAAATGTTTCATTATTCCTCTCTTGATAACATTTTTCATGTTATTTACTAAAATGTCAGTTCACACAAGTTCACCCTATATTTCACAATGGCACATATTTTGAAAATTGCAGTTAGAGAGAAAGGACAGAAATACCCCCACAGTTATTCTGTGTAGCAATGACTTTCAACTTATATAAAACATTATTCCAGAATTGAGACCCCTTGAGAACCCAGCATGAGTTACCTACTTATTCTTTTAGAACTCAAAGAACCAAATTAGTCCAATTGGAATGTAAGAAGATAATCTACTATGTGAGACTGCAGAAAAGCTCTTATTGAATCACGTACAAGAAAACCTTCAAATTCAAGGCATCAAGTATAAGCAACCAGGGCAGAAGTAATATGTCCTTCAGATAAACCTTGAAAATGACAGTGGCTTTTGTTGCTGCAAGTTCAGTGGACCTATGAATTTTTCTGCTCCACAATGTTATATGACAGCTCAAATACATATATAAATTCTCCTAAGGTCTATTAGTTTTGAAAGGCAGAGAACAAAAAGAGAATGGTGAAGGAAGTGGAATTCTTGTCAACCCCAAACTGAAGCCAAATCAGTTCCAATTCTTCTTGTTCTCTAATTAACTAGAAATAAATAAGAGCTTGCTTCTCAGAATTATTTTTAAAGTGAGGGCAAAGTCTTTGAAAGCACTATATTGTTTTTTATGAATCTATTAATACACTTGGGAAAACTGCTTGAACAGAACTGTTTTTGAGAACTTAAGCTTCTTCTCTGCCTCCTTGTTTTCCATTCTACCATTCTCCTGGAAGGGTGTTGGTTTGTTTGGTTTTTTTTTTTTTTCCTAGAGCAATGTATACATTTTTTAAATTATTTTTTATTTTTTACATCATTGTTCATTTTTAAACAATATTTGCTTTCCCCCACCCCCTCAGGTGTAGTCCCCATAGAGTTTCTGGAAGGGAGTTTTGAACAGTCTGAGCCATGTCTTATCCAAGCTCGCTATTTTTCCACTAGTTTTTAAAAGCTTCTCCAAGAAATCTGGCTTTATACCTATTTAACTATTTCTCATTCGACATGCTAAGTATTCTCTAATTAAAAAATAAATAACTTTTCTCCTCTATTTCCAAATCACCATTTTCTAAATACTTCTAGCCATTTTTTCCAGTGTCTTTTGCTGATTCCTCCTTATTTACTAATTCATGTTAAGCAGGAGATTTATCCTAGATGCAATCCTTTATAGGCTATTCGTTGCTCATATTAGATTATTCTCTTCGAGGAACATCATCCTAGAGTTTCAATTCTAAAGTGTCTTATTCACAGCAGTTCTCCTGCCCACCTGTGACAGTGCAGACATCTCTTTTAATAAGCCTGTCCCTTTCAGGGGCAGCTTATTCTTCCTGCTTGTGTCTGTGCAAGCATCCTTCACTTCCCTTCCCTTTTATAATAAATCTGTTCTTTTGCATATTAAAAAAAAAAGTCTTATTTGCAAAACTTTGTCTATAATTCAGACTTCTTACCTGAGCTTCAGAGTCCCCAAATCTATTGGCAATGGGCCATTCACAAGCACCTCAAAACTGACCTCATATCCTTGTCCCCCAAATCCATTGTCACCATCTTCAGTTGTCATCTAGATTAAGGATATCCCCATATAGTTGGGCACCCAACCCAGCAATTTCCATATTATCTAACAATATTTTCTTTCACTGTATTTCTCTGAAAATTACTATAAAAGTCACAATGTTCCTAGCCCTTGAATTTCTTACACATTGGCCATTTTTCCTCATTTCCCATTGCTACTTGCTTAGCTCAGAATCTAATGACTTATTTAGAGTTTGCAATGGTAACCTAAGCGGTTTTCTTTCTTCCACTGCCTTCAACTCATTCCCACCCAACCTCTACTCCTCAGTACACTGTTCTTTGTGTGTGTGTGTGTGTGTGTGTGTGTGTGTGTGTGTAGAAGAACCAGGGTGTAGACCAGAGGGGTGAGGGGTGAGAGGATTCACCAGAGACAGAGTGGGGAGCAGAACAGGTGGAGTGACTGAAATGCACTGTTAAGGAGAGAGATGGGTGAGACAGGAGAGGTCTGCTGTGCCATATGTGGGTTAGCTCCCTGGCCAGGGACTGAACTCAGGTCTTAGTCAGTGACAGTTCTGAGACTTAACCCTTAGGCCACCAGCAGAGCTCTCAGTACACTCTTCTTCATAAATGATTGGTTGCATACAAAGATCAGTAATGAGAACTCTACATAAAAACTGCAGAAAGAAAAAGAAAAACTTTTAAAAATCATATGAGCAAGAATGAAAGAAGGAAACAATAAAATAATTATATGCAGACTCAAATATATATACATATAGACTCAAATATATATACATATATACAAATATGCACACATACACACCTATATACAACATGTTCTATTTTTAAAAGAATTCAAAGAGTTATAAGAATCAATAATGAACATTAAGATGAAATTAAAAAAACAAGTTAGAACTCAGGAAACAAATGGAAGCAAAAAAAAGCCACATCACAAAGATGAAAGGAACATGAGAAGTAAGCACACATGTGAACTTTTAGGGCACATTTAGGGGCTCAGTAGACAGATGAGTAAAACCACGCATTCAAAAAGATGGAAAAGCACAAACATTCTCTTTTCATCTTTCACAGAAAAAAGATCAATGGATATGAATCAAAGTTGAATGCAAATTAAAATAATTTCTCATTCATGGGAAAATATGCAAATTGCCTATAAGCATATAAAAACCTGATAACCTCATTAATAATAAAAGTAAAAGTAGTGCAAATTGAAACTACAATGAAACATTTTTCATCTTTCAATTGGCAAATATATGAGAATAAACTCTGTTAATAAAGTAGTAAACTGCTAGTAAACTCTGTTAATAAAGCTATATAGAATCAGACAACTTCATATTGTACAATGCTTGTGGACAGGTAAAGCTACTCCTACAGAAGGTTAGCAAATGAATGAATGAATGAATGAATGAATGAATAGAAAGAGAAAAGGAAACTATAATATAGCCACTCAAACAAGAACTATACAGTTGTAGAAGAAAACGAAGACGTTCTTTCAATATACTTCATTGGAGTGATTTACAGGATCTATTCTAAGTGAAAAAAAGTAAGTTACAAAACAGTATTTACTACATTTACATAAGAAAAAAAGGTGGCATTAGAAAAATACCATCATTCTTGCTTATATTTAAAATATAAATGATAGAAAAAACAAAAACAAATGTAATGGCTATCTTAGGGGGAGAAAAACAATAACCAAAGGTGACTGCTAGACTTCTCTGAAGATACCATGTACCAGGCTTTAGAATTTTGACTCCAGAACCATGTAAAATTAAAAACAAGTCACAAATCAATCTGAAAAAAATCAAATGCAAACAAAAGAAGACAAACCTTAACTACAGTTCACGTTAACTTCATAACCACACAGAAACAAATAATTTCAAGTGACTTCAAAACTGTATTTTTACTCTAATTCCTAGAGGGATGCCATCTAGGACAAAAATAATTGTGAAATAATTTTAAACTGCATTTAGTAATATAAAAGTAAGATTATTAGTTGTTATTGGTTGGAATTGTATAAAGAACTCTTCTTCTATTTATTATTTCAATATCCTAAAGCATAGTTCATATGCTTTAGGAAGTCAGAAAAATATTCGATTATTTCACATTTGTCAATTTTCAGAAAAATAAGATGGTGTCCTAACAACTTTGCAAGATGACAAATAATGTATTTTTTAAATGAATAAACTCTCATATACTAGACATGTTTCAGTGTGTTGCCCATCTTCACTCTTTGCCCATCTTTATTTTTCTGATGTTTAAATTTTCCCATCTTTGCTCAGTGAGAAATTTTAATTGGCTCTGAGCCTTTTGACAAGACCCAAATAGGTCTTGCTGTCTAGCATAAGATGTTCCATGCTCATTTTATACATTTTCTACCCCAACCTTCAACAGCCTTCCCATCAATAGGCCTAGGTCCTTTCATTTGGAAACAGTAATTAGGAAATATAATCTTTACACCACGATGTCACTGCTGCCCATTAGGTGTGTGTGCGAACAGAACTAGGAAATATGTAATTTTTAGGAAGAGAAAAATATGTAATGAGATCATACTGGTATTTCCAACTCAAATATAAGATAAAAAGGTTGTGATTTAAACTTTTTTACTATATATTTGGAAGTTTTTAGAAATTTCTAACTCATTCACTTATACAAGCTGTTCTAGTATGATATGCAACACAGAGCCAGAGTTTTTAACACTGAAGTTATTTTTTCAGTATTTGAAAATCAAAGTACATTAAGAAGTACTGTCTCCAACTTCCTTCTTCTTACCCAACATTTTTACCCTGTTAAACTAATCCAGTTTATTTTGACCTAACAGAAGCTGAAACTGAAGTTAAATTTATCAGTAAATTAAAAAACTGAAAGAAAGAAAAATTAATCTCATTCGCAATCTGTTAAGAAAAAAACACTATGACTAGATTCATAGTCATACAAAATTGCAAAATATATTTTATTTCAAACTTTGGCTTGATCATATCTATTCTGATATGTAGATATTTGACTTGATTTGTATAACTTCTTGCTGTTTCCAAAAAAACTAAATCTCTTTAAAATGTCTTCTGAGCTGAGTAACAGACTAAATGTTTTCTGCTTCTAGAAAACTTGGAGCCACCCTGATATCCACATAAGTCAATGTGTGGGTTAAAAGGACAGCAGTTCTCTTTTTTCCCACCAAAACACAAGTGACATTTAAGTGTATTTAATATTCACAGTCCAACATATTCTCCTCACTCTGGGCCACCACCATGGGTAAGAGAGACAGCTAGTTTACATGAAATTCCCCCACAAAATTTCTGTAAACCTGTATTTTCTTTCCCATTAATCCATCATGAAACTAGTCAAGAACTATTGCAGTTTTTGCCTTCTTCCTGGCTCTGTTTTAAATCCTCTTCCTTCTTTTCTTTCTTCTTTTACCCCACTTTTAATTTACCCTACTTGAATTTCATGTAGCCTTGTAAGTCACCTTAAATCTTTTTTAGCACAAAACAAGAATACTGATTCTATGTATTTGCAAAAACAATCTCTTCTCCTTTACTCTAGATAAAGCCTAAAAACTTTAATTCCTGCTGCCCTTAAATATTCTCTACCTTACTGAATGCACAAATATCAAAATCTGTGAATTTATGCTTTTTCCACTTTTCAATACTTCATTCAAAAATATTTAAGGATGAATATCAAAAATACAGGAAATCATCTGTGCCCAATTTAAGTTTAAAGGCTCAAAATAGGAATTAAATTATTTGCACAAATAAAGAAACTGCTTGCTATACATCTTTTATGTCTAAAGAGTGTAAAACTTCCAGTATCTTGCATATGGTAATACCTTCGTTGAACAGTAGGAACTTTTTAATGCTCTGATGTAAGGCTGTGATAGCTTGGGCTATCATGAGAATTTTTTTAGCACTATTTTTAAAACCACTAATATATACTCCAAATATCAGAATTGAGCCTCTGCTCAATTGAATCTGTGTGAGTGTGAAAGAAAAAAATGTAGAAGAAAATCACATTTTTATCTAAATCTGATGCCTGCTAATCTACTTGGAAAGGTAAGCATTATAAAATAGGAACTTCCTAACAGTAGTGCAGAGTTTAGTGCTGCTAGAAGGAAAATTAGTAATAAAAGTAGTAACTGTATACAACATAGTAATTTCCAGCCATCCCATTTTATAGAAATAATATCCTTTCACTTCCCCCAAAGTTATCTAAGCAAGCAACAAATACTCTATAATTATTAGGGTTTTTCTTAGAGCAAAATTTGATTTTAAAAAGTTTGACACTTTCACTCACCTACTGCAGGACAGAGTATTGCCCATATGCAGATACTAAACCAATTGTCTAAGCAATTTCTTGTGTTTAGAAATTCAGTGCCACTACTAAGGCTCAGAATTTGGCTTATGATGCATCTGTAAGCAAACAGCCTGACAAGCACCCTAGTGTATTTCAGGATGACTGACAGGACACAGTGACTCAAGCAGGAAGGGGGGATGGGTGCTCTTAAAGCAACATGCTAGCGAAGGGTGACATCAAACAGCCGAGTAAGACTTGAAATTATAGTGTACAAATTTTCGGTGAAATAATAACTTATTGCCTAGTGCAAGCTAGCTTTTAAACATAGTTTTGTGTGCATCACATACCCAAACACTATAAATTCCAAAATGATTTTAAAAATTTATAAAAGTAGAAAGAAAATATTAAATAGGCAAGCTATATGATACATCCCTATACCTATCAAACTTATAATTTGATTAAGAAGTTATTTTCTATGATCCAGCAATTCCACTCCTAAGTGTCTATCCAAAAAGAAAAGAAAAAAAAAAAAAAAAAAAACACCAATTCAAAAGGAAATCTGCACTCCTATGTTTATAGCAGCACCATTCACAGTAGCCCTAGATATGAAAACAACCTAAATGCCTTAAATGTTCCAGAGGAAATAAGTGGATCTAGAAGATGTGGTACATATACATAATGGAATACTACACAACAATCAAAAAAGATAAACTCACGCCATTTGACGCAACATGGATGGAGCTGGGATTATGCTAAGCAAAATAAGAAGGAAAAAGACAGATATTGGATGGTTTCACTTATACGTGGAATACAGAGAAAAAGAGTTAGGAATAAGACAAAACTTGTAAGCTGGCCATAGATCTGAGGCATCCAGCAGGGAAGGGGAGGGGGAGGGCCAACACAGTGGAGGGAAGAGCACAAGGCACTATGGTGATGGTTCATGTGTGCTGTGGTGGTGGGAGAACTACAGGGACTAGACCTGAGTGAAGAAATCAAATACTATCCAAAAATGAACAACGATGTAAGAAAATAAATTTAATTAAAAAAAAAAAAAAAAAAGAGTAGCAGAGGGGGAACAAAGCCATTCATTTTTAAACACACTCCCTCACTTAGCCAGCAGAGGGTGACATTTGATTCTGAAAGCCCACAGCACTGCATCCAATGATATTTATTGTTATACTTGAAGAACTAGGACACACCTTCTCAACTTTCTTTATTAAATGTATTTAGAAATATCCCATTCTATTTTGCCCATATAAATTTGAATTACATAGCCCACATTAATGATTAATATTTCTCATCGGTGACAAAGTCTACCATTATTTCTTGCTTTAACACATTAATCAGATGCGTTTTGATGGCAGTGAAGGAAAAGCACTTAGGAGGCTAACAAGTGGCAGAATTGGGTTCACCCATTAGAAGGACTTTCCACAGTCCTAGGTTTTTCTGGGACAAAAACAAAGAAACAAAAACCCCACCTGCAGATTTCAAGCCTCGCGAGAAAATTCAAAATAAATTCCAAAGGAAATAGAACTATATTATAAAACAAAATAATCTCTCTTCAAAATGATATATAAAATTTGTAATCTGTTTAATTGACAATTTTTAATTGCCCTTTGTAATCTTTGCTATTGTCCATTCTATATTAGCCTATAGACTAATTTTAGAAGCTATGGTTGCTATTATCACAGTAATATTATATTTATCATGAGCACATAGTGTTAGGACTAACAAACTCTTCATAAAAGCTACAAATTTGGGGGCTTCCCCTGGTGGCGCAGCGGTTGAGCGCTGGGTTGTGAAGCTTCCTGCAGCCTCTGCAGCGGCTGGTTTGATTCCCGGCTGCCCCCAGGCCACCCGAGGAGGGTCCCACATGGCGTGCAGACCTCTCCTGCCGCCCACTGCTCCCCCCAGCAGTGTACTTCGTCCTTCTGCCTGCTCTGCTTCTGGCTCTGGTGAATTCTCTCACCCTCCCACTCTTTTGACTGTACCCAGTGCTTGTATAAATAAATAAATAAATCTTAAAAAAAAAAAAAAAAGCTACAAATTCTTTGTTTTAAAACTTTCCACCCACTTGAGTTTGGAAAAACATGAAAGTTGATTTGCCTGCTTTACTCTAAAAATAAAGACTTTATCATCTAATTAGCTAAAATCATTAACTACCAAAAATTTATCTTGACTGAAGATGTTTTCTATGCTTCACTGAAGCAATAATGACAAACATCAAGCTTACTAAGTTAACTATGTCAAAAATAAATCTAAAGAGTAATCTCTCTTTTTATGGTCCCAGACCCATTCCTTATACTAAAGTATTAAATTTTCCAAAAAGGAAAGACATAATCATTATTTCTTCTATTGTGATTCAAAAAGGTAACTATATCTTCTTTTCTATTAAAAGAGAATTCTACTTCTAATAATAAAAACAAGTTTTGGGTTTTTTACTAAAACATCATGCTCAGTAAAATAAACCAGAAGGAAAAAAAAATATTGAGTGGTTTCACTTATAGAAGGAATAGAGGGAACCAAATAAGGGTTGGGGGGGGTGGAATAACAATAATAATAAGAAGAAAAACAACCAAATTAGCAGGCAATCATAAATCAGAGACATTCTGTGAAGGGGTGGAGGAAAAGGGATTAAAACAGGGAGAGAAGAGCACAAGGGACTATGCTGAAGGTTCACGGGTGAATTGGTGGTGGGAATTCTTTTACAATGATGTAAAAGATATAAATAAAAAAAAATTTAATCATGTTCAATACTTGAATATAACAGTTTCTTTCCTCATATAGTAAGTAATGGTGGGCCTCCCCTGGTGGCACAGCAGTTGAGCGCTGGACTGTGAAGCTGCCTACAGCCTCTGTGGCACCAGTTCCATCCCTGGCTGCCAGTGAGGGTCCCACATGGAGCACAGACCTCTCCTGCCGCGCCCACTGCTCCCCTCAGCAGTGTATTTTGTCAGTCTGCCTGTTCTGTTCCCCGCTCTGGCTCTGGTGAATTCTCTCACCCTCCCGTGCTTCTGACTGTACCCAATGCTTGTATAAAAAAATAAATTAATTAATTAAAAAAATAATAAGTAATGGTAGCCATGTAGAAATCATTGATTCTTTCAAGAAATTTGGTATCTTTAATTTTCTAAATTGATATATTCTCTATTATATAAAATAGATATTTAGAATTATTCTTCAAATTAATTTATAGGATGCTTCCAGAAGGAAATTTATCAGTATTACCAGTAATTTGTTTATCCTCTTTACCAATCTTCTACACATTTTAGAATATACAAATAATTAATTTTTTTCTGTTTTCATCTCACCACTTAATTCTACTTTACTTTCCAACTCTGAGTTTGGCTATTCATACAGGATCTCCTAAACTATGTCTCATTCAGTGATTTTTTTTCCCCAGGTCCCTTAAGAACCTACATCTAAAGGCCTTGTCATCCTCAATTCTCTTTGTGGCTAAAATAATAATTATAATTATTATTATTATTATTATTATTATTTAAACAACAATGCTCTGGAAGAGAGGAGAGATTGAATGACTTGCGATTACAGGAAACACTTATTTAAAATAATTTCTTTAATTTTTAGCACAAATGCCTCCATACACTTTGTTTTATTTGAATTTTCAATATACTTTTCATATATTTCATTTTATCTTGAAAACATCTTGTTACCTCCCTAAGCCATTGCAGGTTGGGATCAAAACATAATATTCACACAGTTGAGCAAGTTTCAGACATATATTAGGTATGATGAGTTTGAGGTTTTGAATATGGGATGCTTAAAGGATAGAATACTAAACTAAAAGCAAAGGAATTACAATAAGTAAAAAATAGAAACCACTGGTGTCTTGTTCCCACATCAGACTTATGGAGTCATGCCAACCTGCTTCATTCCAGAGCAGAGAGCCAGTCAGTTGCTGAGGCTATATTTGAGAGAGAGGAAGGAAATCCTTTCTCCCACTTTCTGTTCCAAAGATAATAACAGAAAACTAGAGAGCGATGGATTCCACTACTAAGTAGCCATATTTATTTTCCTCATGTCCCCTCATTTACTCTCTAAAAGTCAAGTCTACTAATTTTGTATAATAGAGCAAAAGAAAAGAGGAAAATCCATTTTGCAAAATTCATAATATCCCTAAATTGTCTGAAAGATAACTGCGATAGTGATTAAATTTAAACTATCACATCACTACTAACAGACCTTCAACTGTACCAAAAAGAAAGAAATCAAGCATCTGAACTCAGTCATAAGCATAGTGAATCACATATCTTTGACTCTAAGTAATAATGCTGCCCAACTGAATAAAACACACACACATACACATTATATACACATTTTTTCTCTTGGAACTTGAGTACACACGATTAGATTGACACAACCACGCTCCTCAGTAAAAGCTCAATTGATGGAACTGGTCCATGAGGGTGTCAGACAATGTTGCCAGGGCCTTTGACCCTTCCTTCCACTCACGGTGGTATAAGGCCTGAACACAGGTCATCTTAGTGCAGAGCTGAGAAGGAAAGATGACAGAGCAGAATACAGAAGAAGTTTGAGTTCCTGATGCTATCAACTGAGAACTTCACACCTCCAGATTTCTTGTTATTTGAGAAAAAATAATTCTGAACTAATATAACTAATTCAGTTTATTCCTTTACTTTCCATGTGGAGCATTCTATCAGCTGCACTTATAATGTATTTGATTTGTCCATATCCTTTTTTAAGCACTTAGGTAGTATCCAACTCTTTGATATGAGAAACAATGCAATAATAAACATTCTGATATATGTTTCTTCATGTACATTCATTATGATCTGAATTATGTCCTTCCCAAAATTCAGCATTTGTAATCCTAACTCCCTGTACCTCAGAATGCAACTGTATTTGGAAACCAGGCCTTTAACGATAGGCTTAAGTTTAAATGGTACCATTAGGGTCAATCCAATATGTTGGTATCCTCACAAGAAGAGGAGATCAGAACACAGACACATGCAGAGTTAGGGTAGAGCAAAAAGCCAACCATCTGAAAGCTAAGGAGAGACACCCCAGGAGAAACCAAACCTGCCAGCACCTTGACCTTGGATTTTAGCCTTCAAGTTGTGAAGAAATGCATCTCTGTTGTTTAAGCCCCCTGGTCTGTGGTATTTTGTTATAGCAACTCTAACAACAATATAGCAACTCTAATACAATTCAGAACTGAAATTTCTGTGAGTAATTAAATTTCAACAGATATTACCAAATCTGTCTCCAAATCACCACCACCAGAAGACCAGGTGAGTTCACATGTCCCCATCTTCTCTGTAGCAGAATATGTTACATATTTCAATTTCTGCCAACATGGGAGGTGCAAAGTGGGTCCCATTGTTTTAGTTTCCATTTCTGACTACCAACAAGTAATTGGCAATATGTATAGGCTGACGAGTCAGCCGTTCAAGTTTCCTTTTTGTGAATTGTTTACTTGTATTTTTGCCCATGTTTTCCCTAAATTTCCAGTTCTTTCTTCCTTATTTTCAAGAATCCCCTATGTATTCTAGATATACACCTTTGTTAGCAACATTCTTTGGAAATATTCTCTCCCTGTGTGATATGTCTCTCTTTAATGCTGAAACATTTTACCATCTCTTTACAGAAGTTCCATTTCTTCACATCCTTATAGATACTAACTAGGTTACTGCCAGACATTAGTATTTACCAATCTAATAGGCATAAAGTGTCCCAACCTGGTTTTATTCTGTGTTTATATAACCAGGGAAGCAAGCTAAATGTAATTTCACTGATTTATTGGCATTCCCATTTTCTCTTTAGTGAATTACCCTTTCAATGACAAGTGAAAGGGTAATTCACTTCCCCCTACTGAATTATTCTATTCCTTATTCATTTTTTAGTTCTTCTTTATGAAATGCTAAATTATCTCTGAATGGTCTGATTTGGTTATTTCCACAATAGTGCAATGTAACAAACCACCCTCAGATTCAATGACATAAAACAAAACTTATTCTCTCTAATGCAATTTTGGGTTGGTTAATTCAAAATGGACCTGGCTGGGCCTACTCCAAGATATAGTTGGTAGATGTGTGTATGTGGAATACAGATCTCTTCCATGTTAGTTATCCCCCTTGGACAAGGAAGCTACCATGAACATGGTCTTCCCTTGGCAAAAACAGAAATACAAGGAGGGCAAGTAGAAATACACAGTGCCTCTGCAAGTACAAATTCCAAATTCACATTCTGACTCTCTGTCCACATTTCGATAAGCAAAGCAAGTCACAAGGCCAATCTAGTACAAGTGGAACAGAGAAATATATTCCACCTTTACTGGAAAGAATTGCAAAATCACATGGCAAAGGGCATGGAGATAGGGAGGGAGGATGGGGAACAATAATGCAGTCGATGTTATAGGATTATTTGTATATGTAGCCTCACAACTGGTAGCTTTTATTTGTCTCCTTTTATGATATCTTTTTTCACAAAGAAAGTTTTTTATGCTGAATACTTTAGTCTTTTACTTCATAACTTGTTTTTGGTGTCCTATTTAAGAAATTATCTCCTACCATAAGATTATAAATACAGTCTCCTACATTTCTTTCTGGAAGAATGCAACCACGAGGAACAGCAACCAATATATTTTAAATTAAAATATGCATAAATGCAAGATTTTATTACATAGATTAAGGGTCAAGGCACAAAGTTAAACAAGTAACCAAAGTTAAAAATAATTGCCCGAGGATGACTGCTTATTACGTATGAAATTTTGAACTCGGTCCTTAAAAAAAAATTAATGGATATAGGCTACAAAGAAAAAAGATGCAGGGATCATAATCACAAAACTTGTTACTATTTCATAAAGAGACTGAGCTAAGCTATATAGTCAAAACTGGAAAGTACAAGGTCACAGGAAAAATAAATCGTTTTCTCGGGTCATAATGTCTTAGAAAAAGAAAAAAGAAACTTTTATGGAACATAAATATAAAACAATGTTATATCTATAAAATACATGCAGTAATAGTAGGATCTCCCTCAATAGTTTGACGTAAAAATTAGTCTCAGCTATTAATTTTCAAATAAAACCACTTCCCACTTGCCAGACTGGCAGGAAGTCTTGTATCTCTCTTGTCCCTCAAATCATTCAATAACTCCAGGGGCCTCTTGATCCACATGCCTCAGAGAGAAAACAGGAGAATTTCATTAGGCTGCTGAAGGCTCCTGCTGGTGTTCTGCTCCTGGCACACAGTTTTCTGATGAAAACGGATCCCCTGCAGTCAGGTGTAACCTTTTCTCCTGCTGTGCACCTGCCTTTTTTGCAGCAGATCCCAACAGTGGTCACAGGATTCTTCAAAAGGGGAACAGTGGGCCCCGTCAGAGTTATAGCACGCACTCATGGCATTCACGCCAGTAGTCTTTGTGTTTGTCAGGCTCAGTGGCTGGGTCAGGAAGGTCTCCCAGCTCCAGTCAGGACCTTACTGGATGGCCTCTCCTACAGGGTGACACAGGACACGCTGAAGGTCTAGTGTTAGGGTCTGTCGTGTTCTCTCTTAGTCCTTTCTTAATCATGACCAGTTCAAAGCATTAAAAACTGTCTAATAATAAATATATTGTAAAAGGAAGGAATCAGGTCTTCATTCTTTTCCCCAGGAAGGCTCCCAGGCTCTTCAAATTTCCTCCATTTCTCCCAGTGTTGACCAGTTCTGCAGGTGAAGAAAGACTGGGAGAGGCAGCTTTATCAAGTCAGGAGGTGGGAGGAAAGGGAAAAACCCTATTTTACCAGTACTGATGACACAAAAGGATAAAGACCTCATGAAGGATTTGAAATCACTAGGGAAATTTTCCCAAATACCTTATGGTTGTCAGATAAAATACAGATTGTCCAAGTGTAGGGTAAAGAAAATGTCAGGCTTTTCTGCCCTTCCGCCATCAGGATAGATGATGGATCCTTGTCCTGAATGCATGCCTGATGGCGGGCACCGGGAGTAGGGTGTGGGCATAGGTAGATGGGATTCACCTGGGCTGAGACTGTGCTTTTAAGGGCGGTGTCACCGGGACGCCAGCAGCAGCCGAGAAAGAAGCCGAAGAGAAGCAAAGAAGCAGAAGCAGAGAACGCCAGAGAGCCCAGATAGAGTGAGGATTTGCTGGGGGCTGGGAGGACTGCCAGCCTCCCAGCCCCCCAGCACCCCTGCCTGCCATATGCCTGGTGAACCCCAATAAAAGACCTGCAAAAACCCACTAAGGACTCTGACCCTTTACCTCCTTTACCCGTTCTGCATGGGATCAGAAAACCTGCCCTGTGTCCAGTCCTGACCTTTACACCAAGTAACTTTGAATTTCAGATAAATCATAAATAATTTTCTGGCATAAGTATGTCCTATGAAGTATTTGTGACACTCATACTTAAAAAAAAAAAAACAACATTATTTTATTGTTTATCTAAATTCAAACTTCTCTGTGTCTTCTATTTTTATTTGCTAAATCTGACCGCTTTGCCCTATCTACTTCATGAATGGAACAAATTCGGAGGAGGAAGCTAGAACTCCCTTGTGCCAAAATTTAAAGCAGCCACGGAGCAAGATCCTCACATTCAAGCCTAGCCCTATCAGGGACTGGGGCTAGAGGAGCCAACTAAAAGGTCAGTTCTTAAGCCCTTGCTGCATAGGAGCTGCTCTTTTGATAGCAGAAGATGTTTCCAGAACCACCTCCCAGGAATGCATTTCTAACTACGCTCAGCTGGAAGAGTTTAATGCCCAGAAATGCAAACTGGGGCAAATGGGACAAGGGGAAGTGACTCTGTGCTCTGCTATAGTTGAGTCCCAACTACAGAGGTAGAGAGAAAGAAACACTAGCAAAAACAGTATTCGAATTAGATTGTATGCATCTTCTTTAGAAAGGTGAATCTGAGTTGCTTATAAATTATCTAGGACTAAACTCACTTCCAAGTAGAAGACCTAGCAGCAGGAAAAGAATAGTTTCCCCAATGGACATGAACTTCCTGAAGTACAGGAATTTACTAAGACTCTACTGAGACATTTGAGAAGGAAATTCAGCAGTTCCAAAGTTGATAGTGATGGAGCTCACTTATGATAAGCAACAGAATCTAATCTCTTGTCTTATAAAAATAAATAAATAGAAAAAATCCAAAATTAAAAGACCCTGATATTTTTTAAGAAGGAAGATAATTGTCTTAAAGTCACAAGAGGAAATTATCCTCAAGACCAAAGGAAATTTACAATACATCTATTCTTTGTTCCCAGTGAAATACCCAAACATAAATTCTAGAAAAGGATGGAAAGGCTAAATAAAATGAAAAGAAAGTTGACTGAGTGAGAGATCAAGGTAAAGAGAACCAGCCATGATTTAAAAATAAGAATTCAGCAAAGTGAGAAAGCTAACAGAGTAATTAAAAACTTATTTGAAGGAATTGTGCCTCTTCTTTATCTTTTATCTTTTTTTCAGCAACTTCATCCAGTCAGCAAAAGAAACAGAAGATGGTGATGCTATCCTGGATTTAATTCTTACCGACAAAGAATAGGTTAGCAAAGTGACAGTGACAGGAACCTTGGGGAAAACAGAACAAAACACCTTAGTATTCATTATAGCCACAGAGGAAAACACAAGGCAAAGTATGACAAGTATCATAGATTGCTTAGTCATTCAGAGAAAATATAAGAATGTCCCAGTGCCAGAGAGTCTAAAATGAAAGCTAGGTCAAAAACTAAAACCCAGGCCTCCCTGGTGGCACAAGTGGTTGAGCGCCGCACTGTGAAGCTGTCTGCAGCCTCTGCAGCACGGGTTTGATCCCGGCCGGCAAAAATCCCACACGGAGAAGCAGACCTCTCCCATCTCACCCGCTGCTCCCCTTAGCAGTGTATTTCAGTCAGTCTGCCTGTTCTGTTCCCCACTCTGTCTCTGGTGAATCCTCTCACCTCTCCCGCGCATCTGGCCTGTACCCCAGTTCTTGTATAAAAATAAATAAATCTTTTAAAAAAAAAAAACTAAAACTAAAACCCACTATTGCCATCACAAATGATAAGAAAATGGAAGAGAACTAGTCAAACATAACCCAACATGTCATACAAGGAGCTTTCTACCAATCTGAGATGTTTAAAGGACATGTAAAAGAAGGAAGAGAGTGAAGATAAGGATGAAGACATTAGTGTAGTGTTGGCTTATTAGTGGAGTGGGCTAAACCTAGGCTGAACAAAGACTTACGAAAAACACTTAAAGCAACAGAAAAACTTTTAGGCTGTCTTTGAGGCATGAAGAACAGGGAAGGTACAAACTTCCAGGCAGATTTCATGACGTTAACATGTAACAGAGAGAGCAAAATGACAACATTTTGACTTTGCTTTCATCTTGTCTATCAAGAATAGTCTTCATAGGGCCTTCCTGGTGGCACAAGGGATTAAGCACAGCACTGGGAAGCTGTCTGCAGCCTCTGCAGAATGAGTTCGAATTTGATCCCCTCCCGGCCAGGAGCTACCCACATGGTGCAGCAGACCTCTTCTGACTCGTCCACTGTTCCCCTCAGCAGTGTATTTCAGTCAGTCTGCCTGTTCTGTTCCCCACTCTGTCTCCAGCGAATCCTCTCACCCCCACACCTCTGGCGTGTACCCCAGTTCTTGTGTGCATAAATAAATAAATCTTTAAAAAAATGAATAATATTCATAAATGAGTTTTCTAAAGAAGAGATTTCTTCCTTAAGAAAGACATTGATAAGCAAAAGGGTAAAAGGTGGTGAGGGATGTTTAATTGTTTGTATAAGTGTCCATTTCTAGGTACATCCTATTACACCAGGGTTTCTTATTCTCAGCCCTACTGACATTTGGGGCTGAGTAACTTACAGGAAGCTCTCTTGTTGTTCCAAGATGTTTAGCAGCACCCCTAGCCTCTAACCACTGGATGCCATTAGTGTCAGCCTAACCTCTGTGACAACCAAAAAGCAGTGTCCAGACAATCCCATATATTCCCTCAGGAACAAAAGTACAGTCTGTTGAGAACCACTATGTTCCAGAGCCCTGAAAAACTTGCATGTTTTATCGCAGAATTATTATTGGCATCTTTGACTAACTATGGCATTGGGTATTGACAACCCCTATATATATATCTAAAAGATAAATTCTGAAAATTAAAAGCAGTAAATTTCATATTGATTCCCAGCAAATGTCAATATAGTATAAAAGTATTATTAATTAGAAGAGTGAGCAATGATCTCATAGTATCTTCATATCGTTTCATTAAGAGACACTCATAGTAAACTAATTTCTTTTTTTCTTTTTCATTTTTTAATCACTGCTGAAGAGCATAAATTGGCTTCATAAAACATTTTTTTAATCTGTCAAAAATTTGTTGACAAGATAAAGAAATGCAAGCTGCCTCACAGACTGTTGGTTGCAGTGCATGTTGGTAAAGTCTTTTTGGAAAGCACTCTAGAAATATCCATAAAATTTTATACAAACAAATTCTTACACTAAGCAAAGTCACTTTTAGGAATTTGAACATGTGCTCAAAGATGCATGCCAAGGACTGAAATATTATTTGTGATAACAGAAAGTTAGTAACAGACTAAATGTGTGCAATGAGGGACTAGTTAAATAAATTGTCATCTATTCTTTCATTGATTTGACTTTAAATGTGACCAGAGGGTCAGGAAAAGTCTTAGGATATATACAGAATATAATTGGAAGTCATTTGTAATTGGGAGATATTAAAAATATTTAACCAGGGCCTCCCTGGTGGCGCAATGGATTAAGTCTCAGCACTATGAAGCTATCCACAGCCACTGCAGCATGAGTTCAACCCCTCATCAGGAAGCTAACCCACATAGCGCAGCAGACCTCTCCTGACTCACCAGCTGCTCCCCTCAACAGTGTATTTCAGTCAGTCCTCCTGTTCTGCTCCCCACTCTGTCTTTGGTGGATCCTCTCAACCCCACACCTCTGACCTGCACCGCAGCTCTTGTATGGATGAATAAATAAAATAAATCTAAAAAAAAAAATATTTAACCACTAGCATCACATAGGCCCCAACCAATCAAGAATTTAGCCTGGAGCTGAGTTTTGAAGGCTCATCTTGTGTGACGTATTTATTCTTTAGTTGCCTGGTTTACAAAAGATCTAGGGAGTTCCAGGCAGAGACCAAATGAGAACAGTTCCACTGGCGAAGGCAGTGAGGGAGTACAAAAGCAGTTCAGATTTTAACAATTGCCTTTCAGTTAGATGGACCAGGAACTGAGGGGTTAGGATAAGGGCAGGCAGAAAATTTCTTCCCACTGTATACCTCTTGTGGCAAATGCTCTAGATTTGTTAATTCCCTTTCCAGATCTGACCTAACTTTCCTCTGCTAAGAAAACTTTCTAAATAACCTGCTCTTCCCAGGACTCCCTTGCAGAAATAGCATCCAAACTTCACCAACGAAACATTGGTTGGGTGAGATTTTCTAAAGATTGCAGGTATCCAGTCTTTCTAGGAAAGCTGCAATGGGGTTTCCAGTGCACAGTCTAGGAGCCAGGAATGGTGAAAACAGGTACATCTGCAAGACTGTGCCTGAGGTACAACTGGACATATTTCCCACCTGCAATGTTTGTGTCTGTTTCTCTGTCACTCCTAGACTCTACTAGCTCTCTAATGTCACTGATAAAACTCCTTCTGCTGGGGCCTCCCCGGTGGCGCAGCGGTTGAGCGCTGGGTTGCGAAGCTGCCGGCGACCTCTGTGGCGCAGCGGTTCGATCCCCAGCTGCTCCCCGGCCACCGGAGGAGGGTCCCACATGGCGCGCAGACCTCTCCTGCCGCCCGCTGCTCCCCTCAGCAGTGTACTTCGCTCCTTCTGCCTGCTCTGCTCCCCGCTCTGGCTCTGGTGAATTCTCTCGCCCTCCCGCGCTTCTGACTGTACCCAGTGCATGTATAAACAAAACAAACAAATAAATAAATAAATAAATAAAAACATGCCTCTATAAATAAAAAAAAAAAAAAAATGTGTTTAAAAAAAAAAAAAAAAACTCCTTCTGCTGTAGTCAGTTAGGACAGTCCCATGGTTGCAATAAAGATTCCGGGTTAAGGGACACTTTGTTAAAAATAAAAATTAAAATGTACACATAAAACTTTTTCAGTTCAAAAAATTGATTTTTATAAATGATTTTTTTAAGATTTATTTATGCATACAAGAACTGGGGTACAGCCAGAGGTGTGGGGGGTAGGGGGTGAGAAGATTCACCAGAGACAGAGTGGGGAACAGAACAAGCAGACTGACTGAAATACACAGCTGAGGGGAGCAGTGGGCAAGACAGGAAAGGTTTGCAGTTCCATGTGGGTTGCTCCCTGGCCAGCCAGGGATCGAACTCGTGCTGCAGTGGCTGCAGATAGCTTCAAGTGCTGTGCTTAATCCCTTGCGCCACCAGGGAGGCCCTATAAATGATTTTTTTAAAAAAGACATGCAGGCTGGATGATGGTACAGCTCAGGGAGGACACACCTAGATAAGAAGCAAATCTGAAAGAATAAGCCTAGACAGAGATCTAGGTCCCCAAATCCCACCTTAACCTAAGTTGTGTCTCAACACTGGACTCACATCTTAAAAACACAAATGTGGACGCAAGTTGATGGCTCTCCTTCTTATAAATAATAACCAGCTAAAAATATGATGAGAGGAAATATAAAGACAACATTAAATCTCTACTGAGAGACATAAATGAAAAATGAGGTAAACAAAATGATGACAGGTAGGCAGATTAGACATTACAAAGATGTTATTTCTCCCTAACTTAAAATCTCATAGGCTATTATAAGAACTTGATTAAATGTTATACTAAAATTCATCTGTAAATAAATAATACATGATTGTATCTGGGGAAACCCAGAAGGGGAAGAAAAGAATGACAATGATTAATCCTTCCAGGTATTAAGACATATTGTTAAATAAAGTTATGTTAAAAGTAGGGATTGAAGAAAAATTAGATACAAACGTTACTAGAATAGAAGAGATATTAGAGATTCTAATACAAATTTAGCCTCTGATAAAGATGTTAGTTCAAGTTAGCAGGGAAAAAAAGAATAATTCTTAAATAAATCATTGAATCAACTGAATAAACAATTAAAGGAAAAAATTAAAAGCTGATTCCCAGCCTCACCCCTTGGCTCAAAATCAATTTCACATACAGTGAAGATTTTTAAATTCTGAGAGAAAGTATGAATGAATCTATGTATAATTAATTTATATATAATAAATGAAGCAGAAATCCTTTCTAAGCAAACATAAAACCTGGAAGCCATGAAAAAAGATATATTTAAATTGAGTACAAAAATATGTTATTTTCTGTGTAATTAAAAAGAAAACATAAAAATCAAGAAAATTGACACAAACTAGGGAGAAATACTTGTTATATATTAAACAAACTAAAAGCTCATTTGCCAAATTTATTATGAGGGTATAAAAATAGCAACTCAAAAGAAAAATATGGGCATAAGAAATGAAAACACCAATTTCTGTAAAGAGAAAGATAATAGGCTAATAAACATTTAGAAGTGCTCAACCGTGCTCATACTAATTAAATAGAAATCAAAAGGACAAAATATTTTCACTTGTCATATTATCCAAGTGAAAAGTATGGTAGAGAATCATCAGTTTTGGATAGGATGGGGACATACCCACACCCTCACATACTCTGTGAGTAGAGGAACAGCAACACTAAAATAAAATACATATATATCAAGGGCAGACCGGGCGTGCAGGGGAGCGCGTCCCCGGCACCGGCATTTTGCAGCAGGGACCTTTCTTGCTGGAGACTGTGTGAACCCAACAGAAGGCTCACCGAGGAGCCAGAGGTAAGCTGGGAGGCTTGCCCATGCCGGGCGCCTTCTAGCCTGCAGTCCCAGCCCAGAGGGGAGCAGCACCCACCACTGGGGCAGACCGGGCGTGCAGGGGAGCACGTTCCCGCATCGCCATTTTGCAGCAGGGACCTTTCTTTGCTGGAGACTTGTGAACCCAGCAGAAGTTCCCCAGAGGAGCCAGTGGTGAGCTGGGAAGGTCGCCCAAGATGCCGGCCAGTACCAGCAACACAGTGTCACAAGGAATATGGCAAATTAGAAAACAGGCAGTAGGGAGTAGAAAAACCACATGCAACCCAGCAACTCCTCAGCAAAAAAGCACACCGCAAAAAGAAAACCATCTACCAGATTGCAATGACAGTAACTTGGAAGAACTTCTGAGCCTTCCAGAAAGAGAATTTAAAATTGCTGTGATTAAAAAACTGACAGAAGTCATAAAGGAAAACAATGATAAGGGAAAAATAATTAATGACCAGAAGAATGAATTGAGTCCCTAAAGAGGGAAGTAAAAGAAATGCAGGAGATCAAAGAATTAATGGAGACACTAAAGAACTCTGGGAAAAGCAATGAAAGCAGAATAGATGAAATGGAAGAACAAATAAGTACTCTTGAAGACACAGAAATAAAAAGAACTAAAACAGAAAAGGAAGGAGAAGTACAAAGGAAAAAGACTGAAGAAAGACTTCGGTAACTATCTGACTCCATGAGGAAAGGAAATATAAGAGTTATAGGAATCCCAGAAGGAGAGGAGAGAGATGTAGGAACCGAGAAAATATTCATGGATATAATTGAAGAGAACTTCCCAAACGCGAAGGAGCTGAAAATTGATATACAAGAAGCAAGAAGAACACCAAACTTCCATGACGAAAGGAAAAATACAGCAAGACACATAATAGTAAAGCTCCCAAGAATCCAAGACAAGGAAAAAATAATGAAACTAACAAGAGGGAAGAAACAGATAACATTCAAAGGGAAACCAATCAGACTGACATCAGACTTCTCTGAAGAAACACTACGGGCAAGGAGAGAGTGGAGGGACATAGTCAACAGACTCCAAGAAAACAGATGCCAACCAAGAATACCCTATCCCGCAAAGCTCTCCTTCCTCTTTGAAGAAAGAATAAGGACCTTCCCAGACAAACAGAAACTCTGGAATTTTATTACGACTAAACCCCCACTCCAAAAAATACTACAAGGAGTCCTAAAGCCAGAACCTCAGAGGGATGAATAACAACAACAAAAGAAGGCCAAAGAAAGTTATTAAAAGAATAAATAAATAAATCAAAGGAAAGACAAACACAATGGCAAATACAGATGCTAACATATCAATACTAACTCTAAATGTAAATGAACTGAACACTTCAATAAAAAGACACAGAGTTGCAGGCTGGATTAAGAAACAAAACCCAACCTTTTGCTGTCTCCAGGAAATACATTTAGCTGCAAAAGATAAAAATAGACTCAAAGTTAAAGGATGGAAAACAATTCTACAAGCAAATGGACCAAAAAAGAAGGCAAGAACAGCTATACTCATATCAGATAAAACAGATTTCAAACTTAAAAAGATAAAAAGAAACCCCAGTGGTCATTACATTATGATCAAGGGGACAATACTTCAAGAAGAAATAACACTCATTAACATATATTCACCAAACGAAGGAGCACCAAAATATATCAGACAACTATTGGCGTCTCTGAAAACAGACATCAGAGAAAACACATACATAGTGGAGACTTCAACACACCACTATCAACAATGAATAGATCAACAAGACAAAAAATAAGTAAAGACACTAAAGCTCTAAATAAGGATCTAGAGTGCTTGGGCTTAACAGACATATATAGAACACTAAACCCAAAAAAATCTGAGTATACATTTTTCTCAAGCGCACACGGATCATTCTCTAGGATCGATCATATACTGGGGCACAAGACAAACATCAACAGATACACCAAGATTGAAATCATACCAACCATCTTTTCTGACCATGAAGGCATCAAACTAGAAATAAACCATAAAAAGAAGGCAAGGTACTCTCCTACCTCGTGGAGATTGAAACCCACACTACTGGAAGTCCACTGGACTAACGAGGAGATAAAAGAAGAAATTAAAAAATTCTTTGAATTGAACAACAAGGAGGACACCAATTTCCTAAATGTATGGGATGCAGCAAAAGCAGTAATAAGAGGAAAATATATAGCAATAGATGCTCACATCAAGAAACAAGAAAGAACTCAAAGAAACAACCTAATCTCGAAGCTCAAAGATCTAGAAAAAGAACAACAAAAAAAACCCAAAACCAGTAGAAGAAAAGAAATAATAAAAACCAAAGCAGAAATAAATGAAATCGAAACTAAAAAACAATCCAAAAGATCAATGTAACCAAGAGCTGGTTCTTTGAAAAAAATAAAATAGACAAACCCCTAGCCAGGCTCACAAGGGCAAAAAGGGAGAAAGTACAAATAAATAGGATAATAAATGAAAGAGGAGAAATCACAATGACACAGCAGAAATAAAAAGAATAATTAATAACTACTATGAACAGTTATATGGAAACAAGTTCAACAATCTAGAGGAGATGGACAAATTCCTACAACTCTACAATCACCCAAAGCTAGATAAAGAAGAAATAGAACACCTAAACAGACCAATTACAATTAGCGAAACTGAAATGGTAATCAAAAACCTCCCCAAAAACAAAAGCCCAGGACCTGATGGATTTACAAATGAATTCTACCAAACATTCAGAGACGAATTGGTGCCTATCCTTCACAAACTCTTCCAAAAAATTGAGAAGGAAGGTATAACACCTAACACGTTCTATGAAGCCAACATTACACTAATACCAAAACCGAACAAGGACAACACAAAAAAAGAAAACTATAGGCCAATCTCCCTAATGAACACTGATGCAAAAATCCTCAATAAAATTTAGCTATCAGAATCCAACAGTGTATCCATAAGGTAATTCACCACGACCAAATAGGATTCATTCCAGGGACACAAGGATGGTTCAACATCCGAAAATCAATCAACGTTATCCAACACATCACAAAAAGAAATATAAAAACCATATGATAATATCAATAGATGCGAGAAAGCTTTGACAAAGTGCAACACTCATTCATGATAAAAGCCCTTGAAATTCTTGGGATACAAGGAACTTACCTCAACATCATAAAGGCCATATACGACAAGCCAACAGCCAGTATCATTCTCAATGGTGAAAAGCTGAAAGCATTTCCATTAAGATCTGGAACAAGACAAGGATGTCCACTCTCACTACTGCTTTTCAATATAATACTGGAAGTCCTAGGCAGAGCAATAAGACAAGAGAAAGACATACAAGGAATCCAAATAGGAAAAGAAGAAGTCAAACTATCACTATTTGCAGATGATATGATAATATACATAGAGAACCCCAAAAACTCCATAGAAAAACTAATTGAACTCATCAATCAGTTCAGCAAAGTGGCAGGATACAAAATCAACATGCAAAAGTCAGAAGCCTTCCTATACACTAACAATAAATCTGAAGAAGAAGAAATGAAAAAAACCATCCCCTTTATTATCGAAACAAAAAAAATCAAAATTTGGGAATAAATCTAACAAAAGAGGTAAAGGACCTTTACAAAGAAAACTATAAAACACTGTTAAAAGAAATAGAAGAAGATACATGGATTGGAAGAATAAACATTATTAAAATGGCCATCCTACCAAAAGCAATATACTGATTCAATGCTATTCCAATCAAAATTTCAATGTTATTCTTCAAAGAAATAGAACAATTATTGATGAAATTCATATGGAATCACCAAAAACCCCGAATAGCCAAAGCTCTCCTGAAAAAAAAAGAAGGGAATGGAGGCATCACACTCCCAGATTTCAGGCTATACTACAAAGCCATAATCATCAAAACTGCATGGTATTGGAACAAGAACAGACACACAGACCAATGGAATCGAATAGAAAATCCAGAAATAAACCACAGATTTATGTCAACTAATATTTGACAAAGGAGCAAAGAATATGCATTGGAGCAAATAAATGGTGCTGGGAAAACTGGGCCGCTACATGCAAAAGAATGAAGCTTGACTACTACCTCACACCATACACAAAAACCAACTCAAAATGGATTAAAGAACTAGATATAAAACCTGAAACCATAAAATACATAGAAGGAAATATAGGCGAAACACTGTGATTTGCACATCAAAGACATCTTTACAGACACATCACCCAAAAGCAGTGATAGTGAAGGCAAAGATAAACAGCTGGGACTACATCAAATTAAAGAGCTTCTGCACAGCAAAGAGACAATACAAAAACAAAGAGAAACCCACCAACTGGGAGAACATTTTTGCACACAACACTAATGATAAAGGATTGAGCACAAAAATCTGCAAAGAGCTGATGAGACTCAACAACAACAAAGAAATAATCCAGTCAAAAAATGGGCAGAAGAGCTAAAAAGAAACTTCTCTGAAGAGGAAATGCAAATGGCCAACAGGCATATGAAAAAATGTTCAACATCACTTGTAATCAGGGAAATGCAAATCAAAACTACCATGAGATACCATCTTACACCAGAGAGAATGGCACATATTAAAAAAACTAGCAACAACAAATGTTGGCGAGTATGTGGAGAAAAAGGAACTCTCCTGCACTGTTGGTGGGAGTGCAAACTGGTCCAACCACTATGGAGAGCTGTGTGGAGATTTCTGGACCTACTAAACATAGAGCTTTATATGATCCAGCAATTCCACTCCTAGGTATTTACCCAAAGGACACAGAAACATCAATTCCAAAGAACACCTGCACCCCTATGTTTATAGCAGCACTATTTACAATAGCTAAGCTTTGGAAACAGCCCAAATGCCCAAAATAGATGACTGGATCAAGAAGATGTGGTACATATATACCATAGAATATTACTCAGCATTCAAAAAAGATAAACACATGCAATTTGCAGCAACATGGATAGCGCTGGAAGGGATCATGCTCAGCAAAAATAAACCAGAAAGAAAAGAAAAATACCGGATGGTCTCACTCATAGCAGGAATCTAGAAAACTTAAATAAGGGACCAGGAAATGAATAACTATAAGAAAGTGAAAATCAAAATCAACAAAAATCTATGAACCAGAGACACTTTTAGGGGGTGGGTGGAGGGAGGGGAGGGATTGGGGTCAAAATGGGGGGGTTGTTGAAATTGTATGGGGAATATAAAAATAAAATTTATTATAAAAAAAATACATATATATCAAAATAAAATACGTCTATATCATCACAGATGAACTAAAGTAGGCTAAATTCCTATGTAGTAAAACATGATTCTTAAATAAATCATTGAATCAACTGAATAAACAGAGGAAAAAATTAAAAGCTAAAGGAATGAAATGAAAAAAAATGAAAAATTTGAAATTTTTCAAATGAAATGAAAAAATTAAAATTTAAAGGAATGAAATAGTCTGTATGGATTGCTATACAACAATCTAAATATAACTGTACTATTTAAAGGAATAATGCCAGAGCAGAATACATAGATATTGCACAAGCAACCAGGAGTGCCTATCACCTATTATTTGACTCTTAAAACCAGGATATCTTCATTATCCATATTGGAAACTGCTGAATCTAACAGAGAAGAAAGTTAATGCTGAAAATTCCCACAGAAACATGCCCTACTAGCTCTAGCACTAGACAAAGACAGACCCTGGTTTGTCTTCTGGAAAATAACAGAGAAGTCAGTTTTATTTCTTCCTCTCCATTTAGCCTCACCTTCAAAAATACACACGATAGGAAACACCATGAGGACAGAACCTTTATTTGGTTCCATAGCACTGGTACACAAGTCATCCAGAATGAGTAAATAAATTCCAAAGTGGCTAGAGTGGACCCAATGCAGCCCTTTTGGAAATCTTACCCCTCGATCATTCTGCAGGTTCTCAGTGGGCTAATCCAGGGTCTCTGCATTGATACCATGGCCATAAATTTCATGAACTGAAACCAGGTAATTCATTTATCTAGCTAATTGTACACTTCCATCCTAATTCTCTACCCTATATGCATATAAATAGAGGTGATAAATGCTTGTACTGTGTAATTGAAGCAATGCTATTCAAAGTACAGGTCAGAAATGAGATTGCACCAGAATGTAAATCAATTATGGCACCCTTCATCTAGAAAGTCTTGCTACAAAGTCTTAGGGCGTGGATGATTTATATTCTGGAACAAACTTCTCATCTCCTTTCATGGACCAGTAACAGACACTGAGAACTGCTGATCACACTTTAAATAGTGTTAGATATAAAAGTAAGACCTTTATTATGTGTTCAACTACGAGTATATGAAGGTCTTTCTTGTGCTAAACATTGTATTCTCCATTAAATCTATTTCAACATTGATAGAGGGTCCTGAAGCAGCACAAGCATGCTGGGAAGGTGGTAAGGATAATGAAGGGGAGGGGGAAATGCCAAATAAAATTGCCTTACAATTTTGCACAAAGGACCTCAAAATCATTTCTCAAACCCTGGAAATTAGTGATTAAATTGGTAGCAGATTACTGGCTGTGTCCCAGTCAGCAATAATGTAGTTAAAAACAGTAATTAATCATGTGAAAATCAGGTGCAACAGCTAATAGTCCTGTTCACTTTTTAAAAATCTCTAGTCTCAATTATCTGTCACTTCCCATTAGATTTGCAACTAGACTAAATTCAGGAGTTCCATCCCACAGTAACATTTCACTTAAAACCCAGTATCCAAACGAGAATCAGAAAATCACGCTTTCTGAGTCCCTAGACTAACATTCCCATGAGTCAATGATCCATAAATAAACACTATTTTTAAGACTTCATTACAAAGTACATAGTCTCTTCAGGCAAGATTGGGTTGCCAACTTCTTAACTTTTAATTCTTTCTATTCCAAAGAAAAAGAAGAAATATGCAAACAGAAATTCTTAAGGAACTCCCATCCTTCCATAGCTGTGGTCTTCCTCTAAATCTTATAGAAAATAAAACTCCACAATTAAAAAAATTTAATACAAGCAGTATATATTCTTTTAAAATTCACAATCTTAGACCTCACCTCCTGCAAATCATATTGGTATTTCTACTCCACTTTGATTTTTCTGGACCAATCATTACCACCAAAAAAACAAATAGTTTTACTTAACACCAATTCCTTAGCTCTTTTCCTCCAATATATTCTATTTCTACAACCACAGTTCTCAAATTCAACACTAACAACATAAAAATTTTGTGTCTTCCCAGACTACCACTCTAGCCACTACCACTCTATTCTAGCCTCATGTTTCCCTAAGCAGAAAAACCCAAGCTGGAGTTCTGGTCTTAAGTCTGCTCTTTATCCTTTTTCTTTCCATTCTATTGCCTACAGATGTTCTGCAATCTAATTTCCCAAACTATTATAACTACTTAGTCCTTCCTAAATCTATACTTCTTTTGTTACAGTTGGATCATAAAATTCAAATAAATCAGAATGCATAGATGGTCTTTGAACACAAGTTATTTATAAATTCTATTGTTCTAAAGTAATATGGTCAATAATACAATCTGCTGATCTCAGGGAGAGATGAAGTATTTTCAACTCTGACATGCTGCTCCGCTGATATCTATAAAAGTTCATATGTGGAAATCTTACAAATAGAGGTGATTCTGTCCTTCCAAACACTTAGTATATTGCTACCTAAGTGCCTGATAACAATGTTTTCTAAATCAGAGACAATCGATAAATATTTCATTTGGTAGACAAGTAATTTTACAATGCCTCAAAAGAAAAACAGCAAAAATCCATCTTCTTAAAAATCACAACTTTTGCCTTCAACCCATTTTCTCTAATCCAACAAGTCCACATGGAAAAATAGAATTTAAAGAAATGATCTTAAAAATAAACACACACAAAGATATTTACTTTTACATAACGCCTAGATGTTCAATGATTAATATTACTATATCCATTCACATGGAAGATCTTACACACAATTTAAAATAATATCTATGTAGAATATTTTTATTAAAAGTTAAAAAATAATAAGACTCCGAATTTCATCTGCAGTATTATTGCAATTATTTTAAATTCATGCAGAGGAAAAAAGACTAGAAGGAAATACAACAATGATATTACAAGTAATTTTTTTTACACTTTCAAAATTCTGACAATGAATCTGTGTTATTTTTAAGATGAAAAGTAAATGTTTTACTATAAAAACCCCAATATTTTACTCAAATAAGAAGGAACACACAGACTATGTATAGGAAATAACAAATGGATATAACTGTGTCTTTACTGTCTGTATTAAGGGTTTCCCATCTAACAAATTTCTCCTATGCTGTTACTCAGGTAACTTTTTATAGTGGGTAATGAAATTTTAATAGCATGACCAAACATGCCATTCAAATTTGGTTGTTGCCATCCACATTTCCCAATCACAATTATTCTCAATATTTCAATCTGTCTAATTTGAATTTACATATTTCCCATTGTTTTACTTTAAGCAAATCGTTGGATCTCATATATCGTCAGAGATGTAAGTCTTTTTTAGTGGTGTTTATCAGAGACTTAACATCCCTAAAGTCGATGAATTTCCTGATGCCTAATCTAAATGCCTTCCTGTTTCTATTTGAACTTATTCCTTCAAGATCTGTCCTCAGTGCAACCAAGACTAACTACTGGAAGTAAATCAGAACCCATCAGATAATGACCTTCTCTTTACATGATTATTACATACCATATTCACCCCATATAGCATGATTTTCACTTGATTACAAATGGGACTAAAACAGTTTCAGAAGATTCCTCAACCTCCTACCATTACTGTCAATTGCAAAACAAATATGAAACTAAAAAAAAAGTTTTTGCCATGATCTCACTTAAAAGAATCATTTACTATGAATAAGCTTTTGGTTGGAAATTAAATCCCTTCGAACATTTTCTATCTTTACTTCCTTTTGCGACAGCTCTATGCCAACGCACAAGCATACAGGCCATATCTTATCTTTTCCTGCAGTATCCCAATTGGCTTTTTATAGCCAGAAACTCTCTGAATGCAAAGCACGACCTTGGCTACTAGTTTCTCCTGGCACTAGTTGGAAAGTTATTTTTAACTTTAAAATTAGCATGAAAGCCTACATTTCTCATCATAACTAGTCAAAACATTCCCATTTTATATAATAATGTGATGTTCTTTAATTCAGAATGAAACCCCACATTTTAAGCCTACAATATGTAACTAAAGCAGAGCAATTCAACACAGAAAAAAGAATGTACTGAAGTCAACTCTTCTCTTTATAAACTTGACTCTTACCTTTCTGTAGCTTCCTAAAAAGTAAATGGGCTTAAAATTCAGTTCCTGTAGGGGGATTTTCCAAAAAGAGCTTTGGGGAAAAAACAAAACAAAGCAAAAGAAAAACAGACTTCTTGATTAGTCACAGAGTTACAGAGTACAAAATTGAGAGCCAGTGACAGTGGGGCAGTCACTTTAGCTGAGTGTCGTTTACCCAGGATAAGAAAGAAAGGGGAGGTTACAAGCCAGGGTGGGTGGTATCTAATCCTGAGCCGCTAGTCACTGACCTCACTGACAACTTGTTACTGAAAATACTTCGCTGAAAAAGGCCAGGCACATACTTTGCCTAGAGATCTACAAACATAGCTGGCAGGAAGCTCTGAATAAGTTAGATTTTCATTTCTCTAGTCCCTTTCCAAAATAAGGACTTCTTACATCTAGTTAAAGCTGACTGCTACAATTATTGAGTGAAAAAAATGATAAAACAGTGATAATAAAAGTTCAGGAAATCCATACGTTAAAAGATCAACTCTGTAATATTCAGAGTCTTCAGTACTACAGGATGATGTGTCCCATCTGAAATAGTGTTTTCCTCTAAAATCTATCCTGTCTCATGCCCTTGCATCAAGTATCCAACTTACTGCTTCCAGAACTTATGTAGCAGCACATAATTATTAGTAAGGAAAGTAAAGCTGTATCAAAAACTCAACAAATGGAACTATTATTAAAGTCACCAAAAAAAGATGTCTCCAACGAATTTTTTTAACATATGGCTATGCTTTTCTATATTTCCTCTTCCTTTTTTTTATATCCTTCCCTTAACATCTCAGTATTCACTGGAACAATCTTGTATACCCCTGCCTTCTGCTCTATCATGTCATCAAATCCTTGACACCCTGCTTGAACTGCGTTTCTTAGACATTATCACTTTTGTGACTTTCTTCCAATCGCTTCTAAAACATTAAATGGTAACTGCCCCGAAAACAGAACTACTCATTTGAGTATTGGCATTCCTGTTCTTGAAAGGATAAATTCAAAATAAAGAGAAGGCATTTGTGTATTAGTTTCACAAACTCTCTTAGAATAAATACTTGAAAGTCAAGAGGAAAGAAAGACAGGGTCTAGGGATTGTCAGAGAGAACTATAAAAGAGATTTCATTTTATGTAATTTCTAGAGAAATGTGAGAAATAGCTATAGTTTATGTAGCTTCCTTTTAAATGTAAGTAATTGACATTATATTTCTCCAAAGTTTTTTAGTACCATGCTGTTCTCCCCAGATTTTTTCGAAGCAGATTTTTCCCCCTGGAGAATCTAGGAATAGCCTCTTTTCACAGTGAAGACAAAGAGTAAGTTTTATGTCTCTCAATCCATCTTTTCTTGAATAAAGAAATCACTTGACACTTGCAAAATAGAAGTTTTTGCTTTAGAACTTTAATAATGAATGTTTTCTAAACCCAGACTGTTGAATGGAGCCCAGGATAAGATATCCAAATTCTATTATAAGCCAGTCTCCCCCACTGTAAAACCACAAATAAGTTTCCTACCTGCTCTGCACTCTCCCATCCATCTGCAAAATGGAAATGAAAACCGCTGTTCTTCCTAATTTTTATGGAATATGTGAATTAAATGGAAAAAAACTAAAGTGCTTTAAATTACACTGAATTCCAGAGATGCAATACAGAAGCAATATTGTTACTTACTGTCAAAACAATTAAATACTGTAAATATCTGAAATGCAATTTTTAAGAGTTTTATGGAATTTGTTTCTTTGAATCCCCAAATAATGTCTGCAGAGCTCCAAAAAAGGTTTTAGCTGAAGTATTTCCCAATAGAACCACAAGAGGTCCTCTTCCTAGCAATTCCAATCACGTGGGACTTCATGAGCACTGGCCACATAGTCCTCTGAATTTACATGGGTTGGTTGACAGAAAACACAGATTACCTGTGTCAAATTTCCAAGGATAACTATAGAAAACCAAACAAAACCAGAAAATTCTGGATTTCTCTGGGTGATCACTGAAGCTTGCTGAACACTAAAAGTTCCTGTGAACTACATAGTTGCTGTATTCTGCACCCTGGCTCCCTTCCAGTTTTCACACTAATTCCTTCTTGTCACCTTGCCCAGTCTTGTTCAGTATTTATTCTCCTTCCCTATTTACTTGTTTCCTTTATTTATATGTCTCAAACTTTAAAATTTTGGCTCACATTCCTCTTGCAAGCAAACAAAGGTTAACAGTAGTAGACCTGGAAAAAGTAAAAGGAAACAGAAAGACAATAAATCAGGGCCATTAAGAGTAATCCTTCTGCAGTAATCAAAACTGTCATTGGCTCTTGATGTCTGGGGTATCCTCGGTCACTCAACCAGACATTCTGAGAAGCCCCTTGATGTTGTGAACATAGTATAAGTTATCTTTTATGCTAGGAGTACACTTCTGAATCTTTGGGTAAGCTTTAAAGAAAGTGTCTTGGTGGTTGAGTCACTATTGAATTGGAAAGCTTTTTTTTTTTAAGATTTATTTATTTATGCATACAAGAACTGGGGTACAGGCCAGAGGTGTGGGGGGTGAGAGGACTCACCAGAGACAAAGTGGGGAACAGAACAGGCAGATTGACTGAAATACACTGCTGAGAGAAGCAGCAGGCAAGTCAGGAGAGGTCTGCTGTGTCCTGTGGGTCAGCTCCCTGGCCGGGGATTGAACTCATGCTGCAGTGGCTGCGGATAGCTTCATAGGCTGCGTCTTAACCCCTTGCACCACCAGAGAGGCCTATGAATTGGAAAACTTCTAATTACTTTCTGAAACTATAAAAATCTCAATGAAATCTCAAAATGAAATTTCTTATTGGAAAGAGATTGAATTGAGGGGGCAGGGGGAGGTGAAAAGGAAATGTAAACAATTATCTTGGATATCCTTAAGAAATATTCTTAATTTGATAGCTGTCAGAAAAGATATCATTTTGTTTTTTAAAATTGCATTTTTTTATTGGGGTGACATTAGCTTACAACACTGTATACGATTTAGAGTTACAGGTTCACACATATTCAAATGTGTATTACCACATAACACGCTGACAATCAAAGCCCTCATAAACCTCCACTATAGTCCACTGGACCCCACTTTGCTCCCTGTCCACCTCCAAGAATTTCATATCTACAATTATATTTTTTTTGTTTGGTTTTGTCTGTGTCTTTGTTTTGCTTCTCTAAATCCCACGTATGAGTGACATCAGCCAGTATTAGTCTTCCTCCTTCAAACTTATTTCACTTAGCATGATCCCCAATTTTCTTGTAGTATTATTTTCTAATCATTAACTTAGAGTCTGTATTTATCATTGGAGCTTAAATGGAAACAACAGAAAGTTGGGTTTTGTTATCTAATCCAACCAGTCACTCATGCTTTTGACTGGTGAATCAGTCCTTTTGTGTTAAGGGTGATTGTTGGTATTGAGGGCTTACAACTGGTAATTCTGTCTTTAATTTACTGTTTCTCAATCAATTTTTTGTGACTTTCTTTAATTTAGGGGAGCTCCTTTCAACCTTTCTTGTAGTACTCTAGTTTGACAAATTTATTCAGCTTTTGTTTCCCTGGGAAGACCTTTATTACCCCCTCACATCTGAGAGTTTTGTTGGAAATAGTATTCTTGGCTTGCAATTTTTACCTTTTTTTAAGCTATTTAACTTAATCTAATCTTATTAATCACTATTTTAAGAAATTGATGTTTAAAGTAATTAATAATGCTTAAGTTTTTCAACATTATTTCTATTTTTTAATTGAGGTAACATTGGCTTATTACATTTTAAGTGATTCAGAGGTATAGGTTCACACCTCTTCACATGTAAGTTATCACACCACACCCACCACCAAGTCACCCATAGTCATACACCATAGTCCATTGGCCCCTCCCCCATGTGGTAGTTTTAGCCTTTTTGATTGTTGAATAGTATTCCATTGTGTATACATACCACATCTTCTTGATCCAGTCATCTATTTTTGGGTATTGGTTAGTTTCACTTTTTTTGCTTGTGGATGTCCAAGCTTCTCAACATCATGTGTTTAAGAGGACTGCCTTCCTCCATTTCATGATTATGACACCTTTGTCAAAAATCAATTTTCCAAGTTTACATGGGTTTTTTTTTCTGGGCTCTCAATTCTATTACATTGGTCAGTGTTTCTGTTTTTGTTCTGATACCACACATTTTTCTATTACTATCAATGTTTATTTCGTATAGTTTGAAATTAAGTAGTGTGAAACTGCCATTTTTTTCCTCAAGACTATTTTGGCTATTCAGTGCATTTTTTCATTCCATTAAAAATTTAGAGCTGTTTGTTCTATTTCCTTGAAAAATATCATTGGGATTTTGATAGGTGTGTATTGAATCTATAAATTATTTTAGGCAATGTGGTCATTTAACAATGTTTATTTTTCCACTTGATGAACCAACGATATCTTCACACTTCCTAGTTTCTTCTTCTATCACCTCTGACAATATCTTATAGTTTTCAGCGTATAGATCTTTCACATTAATTTGTTTAGTCTAAGGCATTTATTTCATCCTTTTTGATTTGATTGTAAACAGAATTATTTTCTTTAATTTCTTTCTTCTACTTCATTGTTCACATAGAAAAATGAGATTTTTGTGTATTACTTTGTGTCCTTTCTCTTTACTGTATTATTTTATTATTTTTAGTAGATTTTTGGTAGTATCTTTTAGAATTTCTAAGTATGTCATCATATCATCTGTGAATACTAATATTTACACTTCTTTTCCATTTTGGATTCCTTTTATTTCTCTTCCTTGATTAGGATTTCAGCATTGAATACTACATTGAACAGTAATGGTGAAAGGGGACATCTTTTTCTTGTTCCTGAGCTTAAGGGGAATATTTTCTGTGTTTGAACTGCTAGGATTTCATGGAGTTTTTTTCAAATTTGTTATTCTAAAATCATTGCCTGTTAGGTTCTCAAAATCTTGTTCTTGGCATAGGTCTCCAGACTTCATTTCTTCTTTTTCAACTTTTCCACCTTTTGTACAGATGTTCTTGCTTCCTAAGCATGTGTATTGCCTTGTTTGTTTTTCCTGTTAGGGTCTATGGGTTTAATTTTGTGTTTTTCTTGTTTGTTTAACTAGGCAGCAGGTAAAGTAGGGAGGGGAAGCTAAAGTCCCAGAATTAAGTCTCAGGTGGGAGAGAGGGCTACTCCAAGCAGGTATTTACTCTGTGACTTCTCTTATTTCAGAGTAAGTTCTGATCACTACTTCAAGGAGCCCAAACTCCAACACCCTGCCTCCTCACCACTCTGCTCCATGGCATGGGGCTAACATGCACAGGGGGCAGAAAGCATATGGTGATGGGCAAGCAACAGGTATCTCCATATGATCTTCCAGGAGAGAGAGGGGAAGGGTCTCTGTCACACCTTAATCAGCAGTCCCCACATCCATGAGTGTGATGGCCTGTACTCCCTCCTCACTAAAGAGATTTACCATGCCTGGTTTGGCCCAGTTCCCAGCCTGTTCAGCAAATAACCAGGGACAATGCAAAATCTTCATGGGACAGTTCCCTGTCACTGGGAACTGAGATTTTCCATAATTTTTCCTTTTTTTAATTGTGCTTAGGGTAAAAGCTTATCGAAGTCTCCCTATTATACCAAGCTGTGGGTGGAATCCCCAAATTTGTATCCCCAGTCTAAACCTCTCATGAACCCCAGAGGCATACATTCAATGGCCTACTCATTTGGATAGCATTTCAAACTTAAAATGTCCAAAAAGAAAAGTTCTTGATTTTGTCTCTCAAACCTATTTCTGTCATTCAGAAATAGGTTTGTAATAGTCTAGTAATTGGCACGATTACCTAATTGCTTAAGCCAAAACCTAGGAATCATCCATCACTCATTCTTTTCCCTTGCAATCAAGAATTTCCATTAATTCTTCTTCCAAAAGTTATCTCTAGGGCCTCCCTGGTGGCACAAGTGGTTAAGCACAGCTCTGAAAGTATACACAACCTCTGCAACATGAGTCCGATCCCGGCCGGCCAAGGAGCTACCTACATGGCACAGCAGACCTCTCCAGTCTCGCCCACTGCTCCCCTCAGCAGTGTATTTCAGTCAATCTGCCTGTTCTGTTCCCCACTCTGCCTCTGGTGAATTCTCTCACCCCCTAAACCTCTGGCCTGTACCCCAGTTCTTGTATGCATAAATAATCTTTTTTAAAAAGTTATCTTATATACATCCACTTTTTTCAATATCCCTATCCCAACTATTTACAGTTGCAACTATTCCTTTGCCATACATTCTCTATATAATATCTAAATGATCTGTCAGCACACAGCCTGGCTAAACTTTCTCTTCTGCTTAAAAGCATTCAATAGCTTCTTATGACTCATAACAGAAAATCCAAATTCCTTACCAAATCAACAAGGCTCTTCATCATCTGGCTCCTGTCAACTTCTACCATCTTGATTCATAGCATTTGTCCCTCTAGTTCATTGACTTCAATTATAGTTTTTGTTTATAAAATACCGGTTTATTCCCTTAGGGCCATTGCACTTGCTGTTCTTTTACTAAAATCATTTTCTCCCAGCTACTTACATGTCTGCCTCATCTCATCCTTGATATAATCTTTCACCTTCTAGGAGAGGTATTACTTGATTACCTTATCTCACTGCTCCGAGTCACTTATCACAACCTTGCAAGTTTATTTATTTGTTAACCTGTCTTCGCCATTGCAATGAAAGCTAGGGGCAGTGGCAATATCCATAACAGCATGGCACCTGAAAATTAACTATAATTCATGGTAAAGTATCATAAGCTATGGGATTTCAAAGGAACAAAGACAGCTTTAGGTGAAGTGAGTAATCTAGGAAAATTTCCTAGATGAAGTTACATTTGCCTTGATGTAGTAATGAAAGATGTCAACAGCAGAATATAATGGTGTTCTATTAATTTTATCTCTCAATTATCTTTCAAATCCATTGCTTCTCCATCTTTACAGCTACTATTCTGGTATAAACTACAGTTGTCTCATTTATTGTTTTTATATATCATATTTATCACCTAACTTCTCTCTCTGCCTCTATTTAATTCTGTATAAACCCAAATACAGCATTTAAATGCTAGTTGGGGTGTACTTGGCATTAAAATTAAAAAGATCAACTCTCTCAGAACTACCAAAATTGATACATTAACCTCATAGTCTTGGTAATAACAAAGGTTCTAAAATGAATGCTTTTCTCATTAATTTTTCTCATTTAATTTTCTCATAGCACTATGTCTCAACTTTGACAGTCCATCTTGCTGCTAGTCAATAACCTTAACCAGCACAGTAATTAAAGTCAATCATGTCTGCTTTAGTTCATTGATTACACTTACTTCTTTTTCAACTTCTTAATGAAAATTCCCAGCACAGACCTCTGGGTGACATTTCTTTAATTAATTAACCACCCTATCAGTTCACTGAATATATTAATAAACCAGAGCATCTTGTATTGATAGTCTTAGAAAACAACTTGCTCTTGAGGTTTTGGAAATCAGTTATTTTCATGGTTACAGAACACCTGGAATGAAATTGACATTGTCATTGAACCTGAATTTTTGTCTCAAATTATTTAAATAATAGATGTTACATTACTTCTAAATGATTAACACAAGTTTAATTGATTCAGCTTTAAAATGTCAAAAAAAATTGACTCTGTCACACTAAGCTCAAAAGCAAGCCCTAAGTGATGTAAATAACAAGTAAAGGAGCATCTAAACTAAAGATACTCAGCAAGAGGTGTTGTAATATCAATATTATTTAAAAGGTTGGATCACTTTTGTTTTCCTAAGAGTGAAAATTTAAAATTACATTTTAAACAAATTATCTGTTTTAAGAAAGCAAATATAGTGGATTTTCAGCTCATACAAATGTAAATCAAGACTCATCTAAATGTGATGAAGAAAATGACTATTACTGTTTTACACAGAGAAATTTAGTAATATATTTCTCTGAAGAATTTTATTGCTTCTTTATAAGAACTGTTCCTTGTCCCTGCCTGAATGTATATGGTTAAAACATCAGAACTTGCACCCCTTTTATGAAATAAAATTTCCAATGTATTTTTTTCACATCCTGAAATAAACTTCATAGTTAATAAACTAGGCAATGACTATGTAGGCTTTAAAAATATATTTATAGATAAATCTTATTAATATGTGATTATATATACTTACATAAACTATGTATTTTCATTTAATTATGCAAATAATTTTAGGGTCAGGCATACTTACCCTAAAACACATAATAAAATTGTCAATTTTCCACTTATGCATAGAATCACTGTGAATGTGAAAGCTATAAAAGATTAATAAAGATGTATGTGTTATATTGGCAGGTCAAATACCACAAGCACTGGAATAGTGATATGATTTTTTGATGATGGGGAACAACTCTTGATACAATAAAGAACAAAAAAAGAACAATCTTCCTCTTATATACCCAAAATAGTCATATGCCTAGAAAATTCAGTTCGTATTAAAACTGTGCAAAGAATACCTTTTGTTTATAAAACACAGAGTTGTGTGTAAAACAAAGTTAGCTTCTACACTTACTAGGACCTACATGAATGTTTAATGGCATATTTGATTTTGGATGGATTTAGAACAATTCATTTTAAAGGAGAATTCCACACAATGCAAAATCTCTAAGTTTCCTCAGTCCAAGCAGATTAACATCTAATGGTCCCAAAACTACTGTGACAACCAACACTGTCTTTCTCCTGAGGAGGGGCTGGGGGCGTGAAACTTGAAACAACTGCTATAAAACATTGCATGTTGATAAAAGCCCCAAGGCTGAAATGAAGAATATGGATGATGATTACATGATAATGATAGATAAGATAGGTAAGTAAATAAAGAGGGAGAGGGGAGGAAGGAAACCAAGGAGCAAGGGAGGAAAGGAAGGAAAAGATAATAAATAGTCTTAAATAGAATGGCATAGCACAATCTAGACTGCTCTACTGATGTCTAAAAGATTTTGAGAGAATTCAGATTTATAGGAAATATATTAAAAACAGCTATGGTAATTGTCAGGAGGAGAGAGACAGAGGGTAGGTAGTCCTCACAGGATTGAACCATTATCTTATAAATGAAAGAGTAAAGTTTTTCCTGAAAAGAATGGTTATTTCCTTTGCTATTTATTCTGGGAGAAAAGTTGAGAATAGGACAAGAATGAGAACTGAAAAGACAGGTTTAAAACCTAGAGTCCAGATAGAAGAGACCAGGCAGAGAGTATCTCTGTGTCAAAGAGACAAGTTGGCAGGTTCATGATAATGGCAAATAAAAATAAGCGAAAGAAACACTTTTCAAGGATGTCTTGAAAATGGCCCAGAACTTGGAATAAGGGATAGTGAGCACATTCGCAGCTGCTGCTTTTATTATCTGTGCTGTTCTTTTCTTTGTCATACCTCTTTCTATGAAAGACTGGTTAAAATGCTAGGCTAATCTATGACAAGCCAACAGCCAGTATCATTCTCAATGGTGAAAAGCTGAAAGCAATTCCATTAAGATCTGGAACAAGACAAGGATGTCCACTCTCACCACTGCTTTTCAATATAATACTGGAAGTCCTAGCCAGAGCAATAAGACAAGAGAAAGACATCCAAGGAATCCAAATAGGAAAAGAAGAAGTCAAACTATCACTATTTGCAGATGATATGATAATATACATAGAGAACCCCAAAATCTCCACAGAAAAACTAATTCAACTCATCAATCAATTCAGTAAAGTGGCAGGATACAAAATCAACACGCAAAAGTCAGTAGCCTTCCTATACACAAACAATAAATCTGAAGAAGAAGAAATCAAAAAAACCACCCCTTTTATTATCGAAACAAAAAAAATCAAATATTTGGGAATAAATCTAACAAAAGAGGTAAAGGACCTATACAAAGAAAACTATAAAACACTGTTAAAAGAAATAGAAGAAGACACAAAGAAATGGAAAGACATCCCCTGCTCATGGATTGGAAGAATAAACATTATTAAAATGGCCATCCTACCAAAAGCAATATACAGATTCAATGCTATTCCAATCAAAATCTCAATGGCATTCTTCAAAGAAATAGAACAATTATTGATGAAATTCATATGGAATCACCAAAAACCCCGAATAGCCAAAGCTCTACTGAAAAAAAAAGAAGGAAATGGAGGCATCACACTCCCAGACTTCAAACTATACTACAAAGCCATAATCATCAAAACTGCATGGTATTGGAACAAGAACAGACATACAGACCAATGGAATCGAATAGAAAATCCAGAAATAAACCCACAGATTTATGGTCAACTAATCTTTGACAAAGGAGCAAAGACTATGCATTGGAGCAAAGAAAGTTTGTTCAATAAATGGTGCTGGGAAAACTGGGTCGCTACATGCAAAAGAATGAAGCTTGACCACTACCTCACACCATACACAAAAATCAACTCAAAATGGATTAAAGAACTAGACATAAGACCTGAAACCATAAAATACATAGAAGGAAATATAGGCGAAACACTACGGGATTTGCACATCAAAGACATCTTTACAGACACATCACCCAAAGCAGTGATAGTGAAGGCAAAGATAAACAGCTGGGACTACATCAAATTAAAGAGCTTCTGCACAGCAAAAGAGACAATAACAAAAACAAAGAGAAACCCCACCAACTGGGAGAACATTTTTGCACCCAACACTAATGATAAAGGACTGATCACAAAAATCTGCAAAGAGCTGATGAGACTCAGCAACAACAAAGAAAATAATCCAGTCAAAAAATGGGCAAAAGAGCTAAAAAGAAACTTCTCTGAAGAGGAAATGCAAATGGCCAACAGACATATGAAAAATGTTCAACATCACTTGTAATCAGGGAAATGCAAATCAAAACTACCATGAGATACCATCTCACACCAGTGAGAATGGCACATATTAAAAAAACTAGCAACAACAAATGTTGGCGAGGATGTGGAGAAAAAGGAACTCTTGTGCACTGTTGGTGGGAGTGCAAACTGGTCCAACCACTATGGAGAGCTGTGTGGAGATTTCTGGACCTACTAAACATAGAGCTTCCATATGATCCAGCAATTCCACTCCTAGGTATTTACCCAAAGGACACAGAAACATCAATTCCAAAGAGCACCTGCACTCCTATGTTTACAGCAGCACTGTTTACAATAGCTAAGCTTTGGAAACAACCCAAATGCCCAAAAATAGATGACTGGATCAAGAAGATGTGGTACATATATACCATGGAATATTACTCAGCATTCAAAAAAGATAAACACATGCAATTTGCAGCAACATGGATGGCGCTGGAAGGGATCATGCTCAGCGAAATAAGCCAAAAAGAAAAAGAAAAATACCGGATGGTCTCACTCATAGCAGGAATCTAGAAAACTTAAATAAGGGACCAGGAAAATGAATATAAGAAAGTGAAAATCAAAATCAACAAAAAACTATGAACCAGAGACACTTTTTGGGGGGTGGGGGGCGGGAGGGGAAGGATTGGGGTCAGAATGGGGCGTTTGCAATTGTATGGGGGAATATAAAAATAAAATTTAATATTTAAAAAAAAAAAATAAAAAAAATAAAATGCTAGGCTATAGAAAAGTAAGGAAAGATCTCTGTCCTGATTCATTTGGAAGATCAATCTGGAAAACAGGACAAAAGCAGCAGTGCACAGTATGACAAGGCATAAGACAGAAAACATAATGGACCTCTTCCTAAACACAACTGGGATAATGCAGAAATAGTCAAGAGATACTTTATGGGGCTGATTTCTGGCACAAAGTCAACACACATTCTGTGATACTAGAATCTGGATATTTCAAAGAATAGGAGAACTTATTTTATAAAGCATGTGTTGAAGATCAGACACTTGAGTAGTATATAGTTAAATCTTCAACACTAGCTATTTTTTTAGATGTTAACTACTTAATAAATAGTATATAACCACATTGCATTTTAGACAGGCTCTACCTCAGTTTTAGCTGTGAGAAGGTACAAACAAGAAAGAGAATGGGCCAAGTAATGAGTAAGAATAAGGGTAGGGAAACTGAGCAAATTATAATGTTGTACCCCCCAAAGACCTGAATCATAGCCCAATCAAAGTAGCCCGGGGGTTCAAAGGATATAGCAAACTTGTATTTAAATAGGACCAGTTACAATGTCCTATTACATGATAGGACAATGAGGCACTGCAGCAGGAAACTTATCCCAGCCGGGTTCTCCACTATACGTGATGGTGATGCCCTATTTCAGGTGGTTAATCTGGAAACTAAGTATGAAGCAAGGAGCAGATCCCCAGCCAAGAGCACTGGGCAGAAGCTCAAGCACATTGATTGAACAAAAATGTTACAATTAGAAGGAAAGCTGTGATTCAATGAACACAAGAAAGCCCAGGCTTCACCCAGGCATACCAGATATGGGATTAATTTACATATTACATCTAAAGGGTGGATTTGCTAGAGAAATGGGTCTGATTGAGGCTGTAGATTGCAAACATTAGTATCTACACAAGTGAAAATATTGGGGAAGGCAACCTTTTTTGCAGGTTTATAAGTAACCCAATATTCTTTGGGTATCTTAACTGATTATAGCTACTCAACTAAATAAGCAGAAACTTTACCTTATGGTACCCAAATATGACTTATCTTTGTTTGGGTGTGCAACACTTTTCACTAATCAAGCATAAGAGCTTAATGTTTTATAAATAGCCCAATCAAAAAATGAGCAGAAAAGCTAAATAGAAACTTCTCTAAAGAGAACATACAGATGGCCAACAGGTACGTAAAAAGATGCTCATAGTCACTTTACCAAGGAAATGCAAATCAAAAACACAATGAGAAACCACTTCATTCATGGTGAGAATGGTCAACATCAAAAAGACCACAAACAAGTATTAGTGAGGAAGTGGAGGAAAAGAGACCCTCTATGTATTGCTGGTAGGAATACAGACTGAGTCAGCCACTTTGGAAAAGAGTATGGACGTTTCTCAAAATATTAAAAAGATGTAACATATGATTCAGCAATCCAACTCTTCGGTATCTACCAGAAGAATACAAAAACACTAATCTAAAGGGACATATACATTCCTATGTTCATTGCAGCACTATTCATAATATCCAAGTTATGGAAACAACTTAAGTGCCCAATTACAAATGAGTGGATAAAAAAATATGTGGTATATAACCACAGTGAAATACTAATCAACTACTTCAAAAGACAAAATCTTGCCATTTGCAATAACGTGCATGGCATAGAGATTGTGCTATGTAAAATAACTCCAAAGAAAAAAACACGAATTATTTATGATTTCACTTACATGTGAAACCAAAATAAGTAAAACTAAGGAACAGACAAAAAAATAAAGATTTGGACTCTGACTGCAGAATTGAGGCTACTTGATGTGGAAGGTGGAGAGCAAATTAGGGAAGGGACTATGGTGAGGATTATGGGTGCTTAAGTGATGTGTGTGGAGTGATAATGTACATTTGTGGATTTGTGAAGCTATATCCCTAAAAAATAGTGTTATAAACCAATGTTTACCTCAGTAAAATAAACAATTCATCTTATCAACTAGAGATTTTAAGGCACTTCCAAAAGGACCAAATTAATACCATTAATTCAAAAATAAGGAAAATCTCAGTTTTAAAAAGTAGACCACAACTCACAGGCCTTTTCTAACTGTGATTGCTAATTGTGAATTTAAATAAGTTAAAACTTCTATTAACAATCTCTTGTCTATACACAAAATCAATGTTTTACTTGAGAAACTAGAAGAAAAAGCAAGAACAAAATTTTTTAATTCAGTCCCAAATTTCACCGGATATCAGACTATTTACTAGCTTGGAAAATATTCAGAAAAAAGACTGACAGAGATGAGTAATAAAATGAATTATGAAAGTATTTTTTAGTCAGACTTGGCCAGCTGTAGCTCTGTTCCTCTTTTTCTAAGGAAGGTGAGACAGAGTATGAATCACATCCTGTAGTTTTTGCTATTTCCTTTCTCCTCTTGAATTTTAGCAGACACCTAAAGGCACTCAAATGCACAAGTAATTCCCAGCTACCTATCTCAAAAAAGGGGAAATAGCACAAAAATGCTATCCCAAAAGAAACTGTCAAGGAGGAAAGGGTTTAATTAGGGACACAGCTTTGCGACTGTATCATTTTGTATTTATTTCTTTACTAAATGGAAATAAATCACAGCAAAGATCTATAATTCAGTAGGGGAAGCACTAAAAAGTCTAGAAATGTTATCTAAAGAAATTTTAAAAATAAAAAATACCATGGATGTTTCTCAAAACATTAAAACGATCTACCATATAACCTACCACATCAGAGATGTTTTATATCATCTCTCATCCCTTATAAAATACCTATAAAGCTGTTTTAAATGGCTTTGTGGTTTCATAAATTAAGTTTATCTTTTTCACAGTTCTATTTAATATTCATAAATGAATTAATAATTTGTTCATGTATTTTCAATGTTTATGAATCTCATTAAAATTGTCAATGAATTTCTTATTACACATAAATGCTGTTTTACCCAAAGTTTTACCTGAGGAAGAAAATAGGACCTGAGGAAAGAAATAGGACCATTCCAGGCTGGGTAGGTTCACAGTGGGTTCAGGCAGCTTAAAAGAGAAACTTGGAGCCCTTGGCATTATCCCCACAAGTTTTTTTTAATAGTCCGCAGGGAAAACAAGCCAGAAGGGAGACAGCAACTTGGGCCCCCCTGGGAATCTCTATACTCTAGCGGTTTCTCCCTCTTGCAGGTGTCGCTCATCCTCTCGTGGCCATTCTCTGCTGCAGCCGTCTCTCCCTACAGTTACCCTTACATCCCTGGCCTCTAAGCTCAGGAGTGCACACTTGCACATGCTCACACACCCATGCTCAGGTGTCCAAAGTCAGGCACACGTGCTCCACATTAACAAGATTAAGGCTGCAGATGATAGCCAGAGTCCAATAGTGTAAAATCCTGACCAATTCACTTACCCTACATGGAAGAAAATACAATTATATTTTTTTACAGAAATTTTTAAGAATTCTCCCCATCCTCTGATAAACAATCCCACAAGATCCATTACCCTAAAAAGTAGCTTCACTATAAATAAATGCTTTTTAGGGGCCTCCCTGGTGGTACAAGGAGTTAAGACTCAACCTATGAAGCTATCCACAGCCACTGCAGCGCACAAGTTCGATCCCGGCCAGGGAGCTATCCACATGGCGCAGCAGACCTCTCCTGACTCGCCCGCTGCTCCCCTCAGCAGTGCATTTCAGTCAGTCTGCCTGTTCTGCTCCCCACTCTGGTGAATCCTCTCACCCCCCCACACACACCTCTGGCCTGTACCCCAGTTCTTGTATGCATAAATAAATAAATCTTTAAAAAAATGCTTTTTAGGGCCTCCCCGGTGGCGCAGCGGTTGAGCGCTGGGTTGCGAAGCTGCCCGCGGCCTCTGCGGCGCCGGTTCGATCCCCGGCTGCTCCCCAGCCACCGGAGGAGGGTCCCACATGGTGCGCAGACCTCTCCTGCCGCCCGCTGCTCCCCTCAGCAGTGTGCTTCGGTCCTTCTGCCTGCTCTGCTCCCCGCTCTGGCTCTGGTGAATTCTCTCACCCTCCCGTGCTTCTGACTGTACCCAGTGCTTGTATAAACAAAAACAAACAAACAAATAAATAAATAAAATAAAAAAAAATGCCTCTATAAAAAAAAAAAAAATGCTTTTTAGTTCACCTTTTAAAACATTAGGAACCAAGTATCACCTATATCACATGCTTCTGGTTCCCTGCCCACATCTGCTCAGTCTCACCTCTGATTCCAGTCACACCTGTGGAGGGTAGTTCCTGGCAAGCTGCAACTTCCTGCTGCAACATTGTCAGTGTCACATCTCACATCTCTTCAGCTGTCTGCCCTGGGGCCTCGCTGATGCCACCTTCTGAGGGATTCCCCACTGGGTCAGCTGTGACTTTGATAATGTAGACTTATCCTACACTAGTCTTTCCTTTTTTCATCACTTTGCCAGGTTCCTCAATCCTGCTGCCTGGTGTTATCACCCAAATAAGCTATTTAAACTTAAGGTCCTGTCTCAAGCCTTGCTTTCAGAGAAAACCTAAGCCAAGACCACTTATATCAGGAGTGGACCTAGAAAGCAGACCCTGAGGATCGTACTCTTGAATCTGTTCACTAGCAGGCCAGATGGAAATCAGAGCCCATTGCTGGTGATAATCCCAGCATTTAGTATCTCACCAGTGTGCACTGAGATGAAGTCCAAGCAAAACAGCAGGTTGTCAGCATCTATTACCAATACCACATTCAGTAACATCAGGCAAATAATCTGAAGATGGCTTATAGCTAGCAGTGTTTACACCACAGAAATTGTCAAACATTACAAATTAGGGTTCCCTCACTGTAGTGCCAGGAAGAGCACAGAGCAGGATCTCTGTGATCCAAGCAGACTGGTGAAGGAGGAGTCCTGGAGTTCTCGGTGGTTTTCTCAGGCTTTTATTGAGTTTACCAGGTACCCGGCAGGCAGGGACGCCAGGGATGCTGGGAGGCCTGCCCCAGCAAGTCTTCACTCTTTCGGGCTTTCTGGCGTTCTCTCCTGGCCTCTGCTTCTCAACTGGTTCTCTTCCTGTCTCTCACTTGTTCTCTTTCTGATCCTTTTCTCTCTCTTCTCTGCTGGTTCTATTCCACGATGCCGTCCTTACAAGCTCTGTCTCAGACCAGGTGTATCCACCTACGTATGCCCACACCCTACTCCAGGTGCCCGCCATCAGGCACGCATTCAGGACCTCAAGGATTCATCATCAATCCTAATGGCAGGAGGGCAGAAAAACCCGACAATCATTTACCCTGCACTCACCCCCAGCATCCTGAATCTGCTCCACAGAATGAAATGATGATCAGTCTACAGCCTGCAAAAATGGCGGCATAATGTGCTGGTGGAAAAAAAGGCAGAAATATTCACAACGCTATTAACTTATTTGCTAAATGAACCATTTCTTGATGAGATTTTCCTAATTTTTAGCCTACATTTTCAAAGTTCTGTAGCAGAAAGTTTCTAAATATCCTAAAATGAAAACAGTAAAAATAATATTAATTTAATTTTTAATACTATGCTCTGATTTAATTTCTACATTGCTAGATTCAAAGAACATGATAGGAAAGTAGGACATTAACTCCGCTGTGATTTTCTGATAAGAAAACTATAAACTGTGTACAATGTAATTTTGAAGGAATTGAATGGTTGGAATATAATAAAATGGTTTGTTTCCAGAGTGACTGATATATCAAGACCAAATTCTGAAAAACCAAAGTATAGTTTATGTTCTAAAAATAGAATCAGGCCCAAGAGTTAGCTAATCCTTTCTATGTGATGAAAGTGTTTCAGAACTAGACAAAGGTGATAGTTACACAATGGTATGAATGTACTAATGCCACTAAATTGTTTCCTTCAAAATGGTTAATTTTATATGTCAGTTTCACCTCAATTCAAAAACAAAACGAAAATTGGCAAGACAATTTTCTCAGCTTTTGAGTTCTTTTAAGAGTCTGGTGCCTGACATTTTGCAAGAGGGAGAAAAAAAAAAGGTATAAGAGAAAAATGTTGGATTTTTTATGTATAAATCCAGAACAAATAATCTTGAATGCAAATCTCCCAAAAGTATTAGCTGGATTGGTTTCTCCACACACTTCTGTCCTGGAGGGACATTCTGACAGGGCCAGACTGACTTCACACATTATTCATGATTCTAAAAACAAATCTCTGAAATTTCTGAGTAAAACATTATATATATCAGTGCCCAAAAGCAACAAGATAAACAGGTTACTTTCAATTAGATTCAGATGGCTTGCATCTATCAAAATAAATACAAAATTAAGACTTAATTCCACCTCTTCATGCAAGTTTTTTCTTTTTTTTTTTTTAAGAACATTAAGATTTCTGGTTATAGGGCCTCCCTGGTGGCACAAGGGGTTAAGACACAACCTATGAAGCTATCCACAAACTCTACAGCACGAGTTCGATCCCCAGCTGGCCAGGGAGATACCCACATGGCGCAGCAGACCTCTCCTGTCTCTCCCACTGCTCTCCTCAGCAGTGTATTTCAGTCAATCTGCCTGTTCTGTTCCCCACTCTGTCTCTGGTGAATCCCCTCACCCCCACCCACACCTCTGGCCTGTACCCCTGGTTTTATATGCATAAATAAATAAATCTTTAGGGGGAAAAAAAAGATTTCTGGTTAAGCTTTGATTAAACCACAATTTTTTATCCAGCCACATTATCAAACATATGAAAGAATAATGAAATTTCAGATGTACAAAGTTTAAATATATTTGTTCCTCTCATTCTCCCTTTCTGAAGTAGCTCCTAAGGTACATGCCCTCCTACTGGGAGTAAACCGCAACAGAGGAAGATATAATCCAGAAAACAACAGAATACATTCCAGAAGAGAACAGAAGAAGACCCCAGGATGACATGTGAGCAGTCAGCTTAACAACAACTGATCCAGATTTGAGTAGAAGGATAGAAGGTTCCAAGGAACATGTGGATGCCAGGAAGGAAGGAAAGGAGGGGGAGGGAGGGAGAGATTGGGAGAAGAATAGATGGAGGGAGGGAAGAGATTACCTGATGTGCTTAAAGACAATGAAAGATTTCTAGCCCTGTCAGAGATTTGGGGGATGAATTAGTAGTAATCATGCAGAAAACTAAGCAGCCAAAAAAGAACAAAAAATCATTAATGTCTGGGAAAACAAAAATTCTAGTAGAAATAAAATTTAATCACAATCTAATTGTGGCTTATTTATAAGTAATTACATAATCATAATAATATAAATACCAAATATTGTTTGGGTTTTTTTATATGTTGAATTTTTTTTAATATTTTTCATTTTTTTATTTTTTTATTTTTTTAGATTTATTTATTTATTTATACACGCACTGGGTACAGTCAGAAGCGGGGGAGGGTGAGAGAATTCACCAGAGCCAGAGCGGGGAGCAGAGCAGGAGAAGGATCGAAGTACACCGCTGAGGGGAGCAGGGGGCAGCAGGAGAGGTCTGCGCGCCATGTGGGACCCTCCTCCTGTGGCCGCGGAGCAGCCGGGGATCGAACCGGCGCTGCAGAGGCTGAGGGCAGCTTCGCAACCCAGCGCTCAACTGCTGTGCCAGCCCCCAAATATTGTTTTATCCAACTATTATATAATTTAAAAGGCAGGATGTGGAAAAGGATTGTATAAAAGTTGAAGACTTATATTTTATAGTAAAAAAGCCAAGATATAAAATGAAATCTGAAACAAAAATTCCAGAAATGTCTGTCGTGGTGGTGGGTGTGGTGTGGTAACATACATCTGAAGAGGTGTGAATCTATACCTCTGAATCATATACACTGTTGTAAAGCAAAGTTGACTCAATAAAAAATAAAATAAAATTCAAGAAATAGCAGTGTAAGAATAGTTTTTAGAAAGATGGACATACATATGAAAATAAACAGCTATAAGAGCTAAAAGTGGTTATCATATTCAGAGAGTGTGACTTGAGGACAGGGAGCACAGTGTAGAGAATGCTGGTTTTTCATTCTATCATATGATTTGCTTTTAATAAGTATTTGTTTCATTAGATAAAAAGTGAACTTTAATTTAAAAAACAGTATTTATAGATCTCTACAATACCAACTGTTGGATTTATGTTTTAAAAATCAAACAAGAGTGTTATGGCATTAAAAACAACTTAAATGTTCTTAAAGTAAAACATGTTTGCAACTACAAAGATATTTATTCATGTAGTTAAAATCATACTTGAGCATCTAGACAAGATACAGTCAGGAACAATTATCATAAAATCTAAAAGTATCATCATATTTAGAACGTTTGTTGACTATCTTTTTAACAGTAAAAACCTCATGTTACTAGTCTCTTCCAAACTGAGTAACCCTCTTTGTGTGTCCTACATACTTCTTCTTGATGTAACTTTCTAATTTAAAAATGTACTGTATTTTAGGGGGGAAAATAACCCTCTAATTTTAGAATTCATCAACAATAGAATGGCCTTACTACCCATTTACTTGAATAATGAGCCAATGATACAAAATGGGCAGCGGTTTTGTAATCAAGATATTCTTCTAATTGAGTATAAATTAGATAAAATATCTTCTAAGTTGCTCTCTCACAACATATTAGCCTCTCATTATTTTCCCATTTGTCCATATAACTTGTAAGAACTGAGTATCAAAACTGCAATAAAATTTATCAAGAAAATACTAAGAATTTGGTTAAAGATGGCAAGTTTAGTGCACCCTTATCTTCTTCCCCTTCAAGACTTCCTACAAGTCAAGATCCTAAATGATCTGAGAACAAACACACCAAAGCAGAACAGTGTTTATGAGGGAAATGCTCCCAGATGAAAACAACAGGTTCACAATTCCCTATTACCCATTACATAGATGAAGTCAAGTAAAAAGTCTAGACAGGGCCTCCCTGGTGGCGCAAGAGGTTGAAGGCAGTGCTGTGAAGCTTGACTGCAGCCTCTGCAGTGTGAGTTCAATCCCCGGCCAGGAAGCTACTCACATGGTGCAGCAGACCTCTCCTGCTTTGCCTGCTGCTCCCTCAGCAGTGTACTTCAGTCAATCTGCCTGTTCTGTTTCCCGCTCTGTCTCAGGTGAACCCTCTCATCTCCCACACCTCTGGGCTATACCCTAATTCTTGTAATCATAAATAAATAAATCTTTTAAAAAAAAAAGGTTAAGACATAAAATCTGAAGCTAAAAGTCAAGAAATGGTGGATGACTAGCTATTCATATCTGTACTTGTTCAAAAAGAAAAATGTCATATACCTATATAACATGTTGATTTCATTTCTAATTAAGAAATAGTCACGCTCAGTTTCAGAAAAGAGATTGAAAAATGAAAGAGTCCAAATAAATTTTCTTTGAAAAGTTGCTGCTATACTTCTAAATTCTTAAGATTTGCCTCTTCCCAAAAGAGCACCAAGTCAAAAATGATAAATCTACTTGGATGTGTGTAAGGTATATCAAATGTAATACATGAACAATGGAATTCTGAATTCCTCATCCCTTGCCCTTGTCATGGTGCAAAGGAAGTCACCTTGCATCCCTCTGAGTTCTTTTAAGCTAGAAAATAATGAAATGAAAATGAGGTGGATTGATAAGAACAAAAAACAAAAAGAAGTTTAATAATAACTTGTTAACCTCCTGTATACATGGGAGCGACCCAGATGATTACCTCACCCATTTGGTTTCAGACACCATATTAAATAGCTCAGCCAACACAGAAGGACTTGGGGTGTGGGGCAGGCAATTAGTTGGGGAGGTTATCAGGCAAAGGCACAGTAGGCAAAAAAATGCAGCTCACCATTGAAAAGAGAGAGTAGGTCTTCCTGGAGAGGCCCTTAGAGAAAGAAGTTTCATAAATAACTAAAACAGTCTCTGCCCTGCCTTCAGAGTCCCTCCCTAAAGTCAAACTTTTTCCAAAAAGAAATACTTTGGGGTGGCAGATTTTTGTTCCCCTACACTACTCCCCTTACTAGATCATACCCATATCCACCTCAGTGCCTTCATCCAACACTTAGGGAAGACACTGTTCTTATCTTGGAGAATGGCAAAATAGAGGACTTGTGGTAGCACACAGTCTCTTATTGTGCTAAAAACAATTCAGCTTTGGCCCTAACCTTGCATTTGCCAGTCAGCAAAGACAGAGCTGCACTCACCTTCTTTAGAAGCTACATAACCAGAAATACCTTCCTTAGAAAATAGTTTAGCAATATCTTACAAAATAGTTCAGCAATATCATACAAAAGCATATTCCCCAGTACTAGCCCTTCCACCACTCCAAGGGTCTTACTCCTTCAAAATATAATATTTACTTTTCTTCCTCAGAGTCATTCTTGAAAACAAAACATTTACCATTATATTACATTGCCATAGAGGTTTTAGTCACACTAAATATTTTGGGCAGCTTGCTGGTGGCTTGATGAACCATTCAGAGGGAGAAAGATATTCAAAAAACCCTATTCTCTACCAGGCAATTTGTTTCAATGTTTCTAACAACCACACAGGGATTTTTTTTTTTTATCACAGTGAGCTTAGCTCTTCAGATGCAGTTTCAGTTACTTCCATCATCTATGTAATTAATACCTGCTTATATACTTAAGATCTTATTAAATAACCCTTCCTCTTTCTCTTTTTCTGATCAGTTAAAATTTCCTTAACATTTGTTCAAATATTAACTCTGAATTTTAATTAATTTAAATCAATTGTTCTTTTCTTTTAATACAAAGCTAAGAATCACATAAAGATGAAGTTCCTGACTGTGATCATAATCATCGTGGATATGGTGCTGAAAGATCAACAACTGTATTACATGTTCTGAATCTGGAATGAATAGTTGAAGAATCTGCTATTGTTGGAAATTCAAATCAAATAGATAAAATTTACTAAGTACTTAATAAATTAAAATTTATTAAATCAAGTTTCCAGTAAGGATAAACACTTACTGAAAATAGAAAACAAAAAAAAAATTTGATTCTGAATAATCTACAGAAGAAAATAATATGAAATATTTTATCTATTACATAAACAATAATTTACACAAGAGTTAATCAAAACAACATCAAGATACTTTTTCTAACTTAGTGTCAAAGATTTAAAAGAATTATAGGGATGTAGGCATAAGGAAATCAAGAATAAAGAGAAATAGATAATAAGACACTTTTGGTGTAAATGCAAATTGGGAAAACATCTCTGAAAGGGTACTTTGGCAACTATTATCAAAATCCTTTAAAATATATATATATATATGCATTTGACTAAAAATCATATACCTAAGGATTATTCCCAAGTAAATAACCAGTCACATATTGAAAGAGGCATGTTCAAGGAAGCAAGCAACATAATTTACAGCCATGAAAAATTATAAATAATCCAATTATCTTGCAACAAAAAAATTTTTTTAAGCATAATAAATTTTGTGTAACTTTTTTGGAAATGACACTTGTTTACAACATTGTCTTGTGATTTAGGGGTACAGATTCACACCTCTTCAGATTTGTATTATGACACCATGCTCAACACCAAAGCACTCACAATCCACTGTAGAGCATTGGTCCCCTTCCCCAATTTACTCCCCATTCCTCACCATCCCCCCCTATAGCTTCAACTCTGCAGTCATATTCTAGAAGTTGTTTCGGTTAAAAAGTTTTTCTGATCCTTTCTTATGTTTCCTTCTAATTCACCTATGAGTGAAATCTTTCACCTTCTGACTTATTTTGCTTAGCATAATACCCTCCAGTTTCACTCATGCTGTCACAAATGGCAAGATTTCATCTTTTTTTATATAGCTTAGTAGTATTACATTGTGAATATATGCCACACCTTCCTTATCCACTCATCTGTTATTGGGCACAAGGCTGATTCCATAACTTGAATATTATAAATAGTGCTGCAATGGACATAGAAGTGCATGTATCCCTTAGAATTAGCATTTTTACATTCTTCTGGTAAATACTGAGAAGTGGAATTATTGAATCATCTGGTGGCAAAGTGTTTATTTAGGTCTTCTACCCATTTTTTTGATTGGGTTTTTTGTTTTCATTCTGTTGAGTTGTATGAGTTCTCAGTATATTTTGGATATTAGCCCCTTGTTGGATGTAGAAGGTGGAAATATTTTCTCCCACTCAATGGAGTGTTTTTCATTTTCATGATAGTTTCTTTCACTGTGAAGTTTTTTATTTTGATGTACTTCCATTTGTATATTTTGATTTCATTTCCCTTGCTGTTACAGTTGAGTCCCCAAAGACATCCCTGAAGCTGATACTATTTTGCTGATGTGTTTTATAGTTTCAGGTCTTACATCCAAATCTTAAATCCATTTTGAGCTAATCTCTGTGTATGGTGTGAGATAGTGTTCTGGTTTAATTCTCTTGCATACAGCTATCCAGTTTTCCCAAAACCATTTGTTGAAGACATATTCCTTACTCCATTGTATACCTTTAGCTCCTTTGTCATAGATTAACTGTCCATATAAGTGTGGGTTTATTTCTTTAAGAAAAAATCCTATGATAAATACATGGATATTGAAAAGATGGTGAGGCTGGCCACATATAGCTATTTCAGCATAAAAGTATCCTTAACATAGAGTAAACAGGGAAAAAAAAGCACCAAGAAAAAATAATCTAGTTCAAAATCAGCAAAGGCATTTGTGACAACATGGATGGCCGTTGAGGGCATTATGTTAAGTGAGATAAGTCAGATCGTGAAAGACAAATACTGGATACTATCACTAAGGTATGGAATCTAAAAGAGCTGAACCCATAAAAACAAAGAAGAATTGAGGTTACTATGGACTAGGGCTAGAGGAAATTGGGAGATGTCGCTTAAGGGTACAAAGTTGGAACTAATCCCTAAATAAATCCTTGAAATCTAATGCACAGTATAACAATCATAGGTAACAATACTGTATTCTAGATTTCAAAGTTGCTTAGGAACTAGATCTTAATTATTCTCACCACAGAAAATAATAATAATGTAATGGTCACTCTACCATAATGTCATGATGGCAATCATATAGTAATATAGAAATTATTAAATCAATACATCAAAAAATGAACTGACTACAGCAAGAGAAAATTTTGTTGTAGCTTTGCTTTGTTACTTAGAGCAGTCATTGGTAAACTCTGGACTACTGTCCAAATCTAACCCATTGCCTGTTTTTTGTAAATAAAACTTTATTGGAACCCAGCAAAAAATAATTTATCAAATCAACACATTTACCTTAAGACTACATTTTAATGGGCAAGAACTTGAGTAGACATTTCTCCAAAGATATACTAATGGCTAATAAGCACACAGCAGGCACCTAACATCATTAGTCATTTGGGAAATGCAAATCAAAACCACAATGAGTACTACTTCACATCTACTAAGGCTATAATTTTAAAAAATGGAAAATTACAAGTGTTCTCTATATCAAGTATAGAAAAACTTGAACATTAGACATTGCTGATATGAATGTATAATGGTACAGCCACTGTGGATAACAATTTGGCAATTCCTCAAAAAGATAAACATAGAATTACCATATGATCCAACAATTCTACTCTTAAGTATATACCTAAGAAAACTGAAAACAGATGTTGAAGCCTGTACATGATGAATGTTTATAACAGCACTTTTCATAAAAGCCATGAGGTAAAATAACCCAATGATGGGTAGGAAAATAAAATGTGGTATACCTATATCATAGGCTATTACTCAACCATAAAAAGAAATGAAGTGATACTTTGTATATTGATGTTGATAGCAGTATTACTCACAATAACCAAAAGACAAAAATAGCCCAACTGTCTATCATTAGAGGAATGGATAAACAAAATGAGATATAATTTGAATATTATACAGTCCAAAAAAAAAGAAATTGTTACATGATACAATATGGATAAATCTAGAAAAGTTATTTATAATGCTACATGAAATAAGCCAGACACAACAGGACAACTATGGTGTGATTCCATTTGTATGCAGTACCTATAGAGACAGAAGGCAGAATGAAGTTTCCAGGAGCTGAGGAGAGGGAGGAACGGGGAATTATTGTTTAATGGGTACAGATTTTTTGCTTAGGATGATGGAAATATTCTGGAAATGGATAGGGGAGACAGTTGTGCAACACTGTAAATATACTATCAAGCTCCTGAATTGTATACTTAAAAATAATTTAAATGGTAGATTTTATATAATATATATTTAATCATAATTTTTAAAAGGCAAGTAATAATGTCAAAACACACAGAAAAAATATAGAAATGAAGTAATACTATATGCTAAAACATGGATGAACCTTGAAAGCATTATGCTAAGCAAAAGAAGCTGGACACAAAATTTCATACCATATAATTTTATTTATATGAAAGTTGCAGAATAGACAAATCTACAGAGACAGAAAGCAGATTAGGGACTGCCAGGGGGCTGGAAAGTGATTGCTAGGGGACAGTGGGGAATTATTCCTAATGGGTACACTGTTTCCTTTTGGAATGATAACAGTGTTCTGTAATAGATAGTGGTTACACATCATTAATGTACTAGAAGCCCCTGAAGTATACACTTTAATGGTTAAAATGTTGAATTTTATGATATGTGACATTTACCTCAATAAAACAAAAGCAGAAAAATTGTCATGTACACAAAACTATGTGAAGAAATATGTACGTCTAACGAGAAAGACAAGTAGGAAAAAAAAACCTTAGGTGGGTTGAAGTTTTTTCTATTTTTCAAATTTTTATAAACATTATTATACTATTTTTATAACAAAAAGAGAGGATAGCCATGTACCAAACATCTACTGTACGTTGAGTACTTCATTAGGCATTTTCATGAATCATGAATACTTCCCCATCTTCTGGGTAAACACGAAACATTTGATGGTCACAGTTTTCTATTTGTAAATAAAGGGACTGGACTAGTTTTAAAGTGTCTTACAGCCTTAACATTCCATAATTTCATAAAATTAAAAAGAAAAACACCAAAATAATTCAAAACAATTGATTTGTTTTAAAAAACAAAGAAATACTGTACTCCACATGACCCATGGTTCTCAATATTCTGCCTCTGAAAGCAGTACTAAGAAAATGTGCCATAAAATATTTGCCTTCTACATCCAACTTAGCTTAATTTAAAAATGCACATAAAATAGAATCCAGGAGTGGCAGAGAGGAGAAAGCAATCAAAATTAACAGGAATCAAAACTAAAATGACCATGATTGCAAATCAATCTTTTATGGTATAACTGTCATAAATCATAATATATTTAAGTCATAATTGTGTTGAAATTCATGTATTTTACTTCTTTTCCTTGCCTTGGCACTCACTGCATTAAACGACAATGTTAAAGACCTAAAGGAAAGACACATTTTGGGGAAAGTCATTGGGAAAGTCACATTTTTTGAAAATAAAATCTATAATAATTTTGATCTCTTGGTTCATTTACTGATAAATCAACAAAAAAAGGCAATCTCATTTTTAAAGTCTACATTAACTCAAACTGAAAATTAAATGTTAAATGTAAGTGTTTAACTTTTGAAATATTGCAAGAACAGTTGAATCACAATTATTCTTACCAAATACACATTAACTTTGTAATAGATTCTTTTCCTTTGCTATCTTGCTTTCCCCTCAAAAAGAAAAAGAAAAACCAAAAAAAGAAAAAACAAACAGCAGAATTTTTGGTTGAACTATTTTAACCATAATCAATTCTCATTACTGTCAAGCTCTTAAGCAAGTGGAAGAGAATTCTTAAGGGAAGGAGAAGTTAAGGAAGAGAAAGCGCTTTTAGAAAACATTATCATCATTTAACTGTACAGAAAAGAATTTAGAAAGGACTTCAAGTCAATATACAATTAACAAAATCATTGAATTATAGATTATCTCAGAGTACATGTACCATCGAAGAACAGGAATAAAAAAAGGCTAAAAAAATAATTTCTTCTTGGATATTATCAGGAAAGTGCAAGTCAATTTTATATATTTATACCATAAAACTTATGCCTGGATGTGTAGGGAATAACTTTGTTCCCATATGGTGTTCATAGAGATATTGGGACCACGTGTAGCTCTGCCAAATTTAAAAATAAACTGTAAGATTTCACTTATAACAGGAATATAGGGGAACCAAATAAGACGTCAGTGTAAAAAAAAATAATAATAATTAAAGTACAAACCACAACAAAGCAAAAACAGACAATTATAAACCAGAGACATACTGCAGGGGAGGAGGAGGGAGGGGGTGAGGAGCACAGGGGACTGTGGTGATGGTGCAGGGGTGCCTTGGGGAAGGAAATTCTATGGGGACTCAATCTGAGGGAGTGACGGGAAGCAAGTATTGTCTTTAAAAATTTTAAAAATGATAAATGTTAAAGTAAAAAATAAATTTTAAAAATGCAAAAAATAAATAATAAAAATAAACCATAAGAGATAAAAGGTCTAAAAGGACGATTTTAAATGAGATAAAACTTATCCTTACAATTCTCAAACTTTTTGCTCTCCTTCCACAATTTCATGCACTTAGAAACTTAGCACCATAATTTAGCTAAAAGAAATAGTATCGAAAAATCTCGAGAAAATTCACACAGTCCTCAATAAAGGTCACGAACTTCCAGGCTTCCGAAGGTCAGGGATTTGTCTTCCAACCTTAATGTGAAATTATAAGCAAGGTGGAGAGTCTATGGACACTTTTATAAACTTTAACTAGCCGACCACCTACTAAGCACGCCAAATTGTCCAACAACCAAAAGAACTCGCGTGTGAAGCGCCACGTGCTGCGTTTGCGCCCTGGAGTTGGTGCCAACCGGCCCATTCCCAGGCCTCAGTTCCCAGCACAGAGCTACCCGGTTGAGTGTTGTAACGAAATAACGCAAACACAGCACCGGGAGCAGCAGCCACGCTTAACAAAGGAGGAACTGAATGGGTCTTACAGGGGACTGAGGTGATGGTGCACCGGTGCTCTGGTGAAGGAAACTCTATGGGGACTACACCTGAGGGGGTGGGGGGGAAGCAAATATTGTTTAAAAATGAACAATGATGTAAAAAAAAAAAAAATTAAAAATTAATTAAAAAAATAAATGAATCATTAGACCTCAGACTTAATGCGCAGAACTTGGTTCTCAAAAGGAAAGGGAACCGCTAAGCAAATGAAATCTTTCCTGTTTCCTGCTAAAAGAGTCATAGGTCTGGTGCAGTAAATAATGCAAAGTAAATGTAAACAACAAGTTTTGCTTCTCTAAAGCCTATCCAGATGAGATTACCTAAACGAGATTACATTTTAACAAGGCCAGACAGCCGGCCAGGCTGATTGATCTCCCAGGGCATCCTCAAATACCCGTCTTTTGTCACAAACTTTTGTGCTTACTGACCGATGTTATCAATGTAAGTTGGTTGTGTATAAAAGAAACCCTTTGTCCCTAGACTGGTGCTCAGACCTGGACTACCCAGGTCTGAGCGCTCATGCAGGAGTAATAAAGCTTCTCCTGACCTCACCATTCCTGAAGTACCGCTTGTTCTTCCCTTGTCTGGGTAAAAGGCTAGAATTTACTTTGCAACAAAGCCACCTCCTGCATGGCCCTTCATCAACTGAGCTGGTTGCTACCACACTCGGGGCCTGACCTCTTCTAGTAAGGCTCAGCAATGAAGGGAGTGAGAGAGAATGAGCGATCACTGCACCGGCTGGAGCGAGGGAATGGGGAACTCAAAGGCAGAGCCCCGAATCCTCACACCTCCCCCACATTCTGCAGTAGAATTCAAGTCTTCCAGGCCAAGGCGGGAAACGCAGCCAGCTGCACGCCTGCTGAGAAATGCAAAAGTTTCCCCACGCGCGGGCCCGCAGCACAGAATGGGGCAGATCTTTGTTTCACAGCGCTCTCGGCGACCTAATGAAGAAGCGGGAGGGCAAGATCCAGTTCGGCGCTAGAAACTAAGCAAGGTCGCGATTTTCCGAGAGCAGCGAAGGGAAGGGTTTCTACGACCTGAAGTTACCCTTACTTAAGGGGTTTCTATTATTTTTTCGCGTCCACGAAGATTTTCTAGCAACTTGAGCTGTCAGCTCGGGACGCTCGCGGAAGTCGTAGACCCCGCCTACTGGTTGCCCTGGTGCGCGTGCGCACAGTTATTATCATACTAAGATGTCTCCGCCTTTCCATTTCTTCCGTGGCAGCGATGGCCGAGTGGTTAAGGCGTTGGACTTGAAATCCAATGGGGTCTCCCCGCGCAGGTTCGAACCCTGCTCGCTGCGGAAGTGGAAACTTCTATTTTCTACTTTTTAATAAACACCGTCCGTACTCTTTTGACAGTAAGTCCTTGTCTGCCAAATGAACGGCGCGCCTGTATTAGTGCTCAAAGAAAAGCCCATCAAATATCTGTGCCACAAACGTAAACTTATAGTTTTAGAGTCTTTGTCCTCAAAGTGAACAAGATCACAAAATAAAGTTAAAATGAATATAAATACAGGCAGTTTTCTCCCTCTCCCACTCACTCAGTGGCCAGAATGGACTGTCTTTTCTTTTAGTTCTTTGAAAAGACCGAATTCTTTCCCACCTTAGGGATTCTGCACATGCTCCGATGTCATTTTCCCCACCAAATTGGTCAGGTCCTCTTCTTATGTGATTCCCCCCTTTTTTTTTTCTTTATAGCATGCCATACATTAGTGTAAATGATTGCTTAATTCCTTCCTGATGGTGAATGTGTGTGTGTGTGTGTGTGTGTGTGTGTGTGTGTGTGTGTGTGTGTGTTTAACCACAAAATTATCTAGTGGTTAGTGGGCTCTCAAAGAATAATTTTGTTGTGAATTTTGTGGTTGAGAAGGTCATGGTCAAGAGGTCTCAGAATACCTGCAAGTCTAGGTGGTAGAGTCACTAAAGAGGGCAGGTAGACTGTTTCCCTTCAGCTTTGGGAACAGAATCAAAAATGTATGTGAAGAGATTTGTGCCCTGACTACAGAGATCAGCAGGGATATCACAGCTGTACTACCTACCTGATATATTGCAGAAGTGATCCGTGTGATTTATGAGGCTGTTGTTTTAGCACACCATGTTCATTGTAAAGGAGTTTCATCCTCAGATTCCATTAATGGAGGCATTGTGTAGTGAGACAACAGAAAAGAGGATTAAGAGATGGGGCTGGCCTGGGACACGTGTAAAACTTGTAATCCAAGTCCCCTCTGGACTTCACAAGCCCACCTTGCCCTCCTTTGAAGGCCTTGCTCCACAATGGGCCATCATCCCTGACAACATCTGATGTGGTCTTTAGGCCCTCTCTGCATGCTAGAGGTTAAACAACTGAAATAATATCAGAGTATCAGCTTCTGCAGGGGGTAGAAAGACAGAAGCTCTGACACTGGAATTTTCAGATAAAACAGATAATTTATTCTATCTGAAGTACTGATGGTGAAAAATTAGAGCTTTCAGCTCTTGTTCTAATAACTAGTTTTCTCCCCAATCTACATGAAGTTGATCAGTCAGGCTCACCCAAGCTGGCACAGTGAATGCCACTAGAAATGAGTTATTTCTATTTCCTTCCCAGTCTTCCCCACACCTACTCATCAGTCCTAGATCTGAGGACAGTTTCTCATGGAGGACTCTGAAGTCTACAGAGCGGATGTAATGGGCTTAGATTTACCTTTGCTGTTTTGGCTGGTGCAGGGATACCAGGGGAGACATGAGTGAACACAACCAGATTTCAGTTGGTATCTCCAGGTCATTCAGAAGACTTCAGTGACAAATAACATGACCCATGGGCTCTGTGCTCCAGACACTTTCTGCTGCTTGAGGTCAGACAGGGAGAGGAGTCAGGGACTGGTAAATTTCCCACTCAGGTACCGAGATACTGTACCATCCCAGGCCATAAATCCTCATCCCATTCCAAGAATCTCAGAGCACTCATTCTCTTGCATCATGTATATCCACAAACACTTTTGTGGAATATGTTTCATTTGAGATCAGATTCTCAGAGAATTTGTCTGGCGAAGGAACTTTAGGCACATTTTACCTAACACTGTAAGTCCTTCCAAGAGATGAGTATACACAGTGTCCATACAAAAGTCACTTATCTTCCAGGTGTTGAAGCATATATGTCAGTGGAAATAGATGGTTGGTGTTTTAAGATAATATGTACTTAGGATGTTGGAACACAGAAATGCCACAATTACTTTTTATACACACCTCTAGCTTAGAGGTCAGCAAATTTATTCTGAGTGATCAGCTGGTAAATATGTCAGGCTTTGCAGGTCACCTGGCTTCTATTGCCACTATTCAACTCCCCCTCTGTTTCATGAAAGAAGCCATAAATAGATGAGCGTCGCCACATTTCAATAAAAACTTATTTACAAAAGTAGGTATCAGGCTGGATTGGGCCCTCAAGCTATAGTTTACCAAACCCTGCTCTGTATGCTTCTTTTCAATATAATAATAAAAAAAGGACTTCTCATCATGTGAAGACATGATTAATTGGGACACTTAAGAGGCTAGTTAAATTTTCACTACTTCATCGTGGTTTATCCATAACTATGAAATCTTATGATTTCCATTAATATATCAAGAAAGTACTTCAGGGCCTCCCTGGTGGTGCAAAGGGTTAAGCACAGCACCATGAATCTATGCAGCCTCTGCAGCATGAGGGCCAGGGAGCTACCAACATGGCACAGCAGACCTCTCCTCTCTTGCCCAATGCTCCCCTCAGCAGTGTATTTCAGTCAGTCTGCCTGTTCTGTTCCCTGCTCTCTCTCTGGTGAATCTTCTCATCACCCACATCTCTGGCCTGTATCCCAATTCTTGTATATGCATAAATAAATAAATCTTATATTAAAAAAGTACTTGGGTACATATACAAACATGAAGCAAAATTGGGACTAAATGTTTTCTAAGATCATTTTATCTCAATAAATCAGAATGGGTCAGAATCTTCCAGAATTCTCCTCTGCACAGTGTACTTGTCTGCTCCACTCACTCTGGAAATGTTTGCTTATTTTCTCCTCCTTCTGTAGTTTGCCACCCAGGCTATTCCTCTGAAAATAGAAAATACTAAATCTGCTTTTGTAAACACAGCCTTTCAACCCTTGAGCATCTTAAAATGTGATATGAATCTGGGTTTGCAAGTTTATTTGCAAAGTATCTTGAAGGAGCAGGAAGAAGAGAGACTGAAATAAGAGTGACTAAACTTCACATCCAAGTTCCTTCCCTTTTTAACTGTGCAATTTCGGACAGATTACTTAACCTGTCTGAACCTTAGTTTTCTTACCTATTAAGTGGTAATAGTAATCACTTCTAATTTGTGGCTTTATCAGTATTAACTTCTACTTTCTGATCTCCAACCACAGGAGCTGTAAGTGCTTTACAGATGTTGTCTCATTTTAATCCTCAAAACAGACTTTGCCAGCCAGTCCATCAGTTAGGAACTGAGGATGAGACCTCATGCTCTTATTCCCTTCCCTCACCCCAAAGTAGGTTTCTCATAAAGGTATCTGGGACCAACTTGAAGGAACCATTAGACATGGCTGAAAAAGGCCATTTGTCATATACTTCTGATAAATATATCTATGGCATATGTACAACATTCTCTAAAACAAGGATCTTAATCGTAGTCTTCCGTTTTCAGATTTAGGAGAAAGGACTAAGCCCTTTGCATAGGTATCAGGAGCTGGCACGGAAATCACTGTGGTCAAACAGCTCTAAAAGCATTGCAGAGGTTAAGAGTCAATGCCCCCTTCCCCTCAGATTGACTGATGTTAATCAAGTTAACACCAGACAGGGCCTCCCTGGTGGCACAAGGGGTTGAGCACCACACTATGAGGCAATCTGCAGCCTCTGCAGCACAAGTTCGATCCCCGGTCAGCCATGGAGCAACCCACATGGCATGGCAGACCTCTCCTGTCTTGCCCGCTGCTCCCCTCAGCAGCATATTTCAGTCAATCTGCCTGTTCTGTTCCCTGCTTTGTCTCTGGTGAATCCTCTCTCCCCCCTGCATATCTGGCCTGTACCCCAGCTCTTATATGTATAAATAAATAAATCTTAAAAAAATTAACATCAGATAGATTAGTAGGCGAAAAGAACAAATTTAATTACATACATATGGAGAATTCAAATGAATGTGAATTCTAAAGCAAATGAGGCAAAATGGGAGCGGGGAGTATATATCCTGAACTTAGGAAAAGGATAGAGACCTGGGATTCAAGGGGAAAGGGTGGGGGAGAAGACTCACATGATGAGGAGAGGGTGACTCATGACAAAGATGAGAAGCTCTATAATTATATATTTGCCCTGCCCTGCCATATAGATAGTTTTCTCCAATGGAAAGGTAATCTCTGGTAAAAATCCTAATTCTAGGTAATACCCCCAATTTCTATTCTTCAACATAGCTAAGAGAATAGTCAGTTTCTCACAAGTCTGTAGGGCCTCAACTCGCCTCAGTTTGAAATAATCTGTGGGGCCTCCCTGGTGGCGCAGGGGTTAAAGACAGCGCTATCAAGCTATCTATCGACAGCCACTACAGCACGAGTTCGATCCCCCGCTGGCAGGGAGAAACCCATATGGCACAGCAGACCCCTCAGCAGTGTATTTCAGTAGATCTGCCTGTTCTGCTCTCCACTGTCTCTGGTGAATGCTCCCACCCCCCGCGCCTCTGGCTTACACCCCAGTTCTTGTATGCATAAATAAATTAATCTTTAAAAATAAATAAATAAATGAAATAATCTGTGTGCCAAAGTGACACATCTTGGGAAGGTCCAATCTGATATCTTGGAGAGGCCAATCCTTCAGCATAGCCTAACCTCAATAAAGCTGAACTTAATCAAAATAAAAGCATTGTCTACACAATTACCCTAGAATCGAAGGGAAGTTCGTCGCTCTGCTAATCCACTCCATTTCCAGGGGGAAGAGAGAGCCAGCAGGAGAAGTACTCATTTATCTTTTGACATCTCAAATGAGTCAGCACTTGGAAACTATCCCTTCCCTTCCTCCTTCTGTTAGTCAGGGTGTAAAGGAAATCATCCCGTACCCCTCTGGGCTCTTCTCAGGCTGGAAGAGTAATCCAAACAGCACCAGAAGGGTTAGCAAAGGAAAAATCAACTTAATAACACACTTATGGAGAATTCACATGGCTGTAAATTCTAAAGAATCCTGTGTTTAGGGACCTGAGGCATCAAGGAGAGGAAGGGGGAGACTTCTGTAGAGTAAAGAAAATGCCAGGCTTTTCTGCCCTCCCGCCATCAGGATAGATGATGGATCCCTGCGGTCCTGAATGCATGCCTGATGGTGGGCACCTGGAGTAGGGTGTGGGCATAGGTAGGTGGGATTCACCTGGGCTGAGACTGGGCTTTTAAGGACTGGCATCATGGGGACACCAGTAGAAGCCAAGCAGGAGCCGAAGAGAAGCCAAGAGAGAAGCAAAGAAGCAGAAGCAGAGAACGCCAGTGAGCCCAGATAGAGTGAGGATTTGCTGGGGGCTGGGAGGCCTGCTAGCATCCCAGCCCTCCAGCACCCCTGCCTGCCGTGTACCTGGTAATCCCAATAAAAGCCTGCAAAACCACTGAGGACTCTGACTCCTCCTTTACCTGGTCTGCTGGATCAGAAAACCTGCACTGGTCCATTCCTGACTGTAGGGTAGGTAAAAGGTATCAGGCTTTTCTGCCCTCCCGCCATCAGGATAGATGAGGGAGCCCTGTGGTCCTGGGTGCATGCCTGATGGCGGGCACCTGAAGTGGGTCCACCTGAGCTAAGAGACTGATTTACAAGGGTGGTGCAGCAGAGTGCGGGGTGGTGGTGGTGCGGTGTTAAGGGTGGAGGAGTGGAGTGTACCGAGGAGTACGGCGACTACAAACAACGGCGAAGAGCATGTGGCAGCTAGAACCGTTCATAAACCTGCCCGGAATGGGTTGGTTGCCTTACATTGACCTTACAATTGGCGTAAGTCAGCAAGATGATCCATGCAGTCTGGTATGGAGCCCTCCGAAGACCTGGAGGGACTAAGGAGTAACAGACTGTGTGTGCCTGTGCTGGAGGCGCCATGGCGGCACAGAAGGTGGACACCTTCCTGGCAGCTGCGGGAGGAGACCTCGCCTGGAGGAGGAGACGCCCGAGAGGACCAGCCAATGACCCCTGAGGCAGCAGAATCATCGGGGAAAGAGGACCACAATTCGGAGCTCGCCAGTGCTGATGCAGGGAGAGGCCTAATGGACTTGGACTGACAATCCAGCCAGAAGGCGGAGGACCTTGGCAGGTTATGTATTTTGAGAATCTGGGGGTGGCCAGTGGGCCTTGATGGCCAAAAGCAGCCTGTGTATGCCCAGCAGCTAAGCAGAGGAAAAAAGCCAACTGAGAAGGCAAAAGCTGGTGCTGATGCTGAGTTTGGGAAGGCCTGAGCGGCTGTTAAGCACTAAGTAAGCTGAGGAAGGACAGTGAGTCTCGTAAAATCACCTGTGGGTGATGCCCTGCTCGTTGCCTAGTGAGGGTGAGGAGCTGAGGAACCCGTCCTTGGGGGACAGGTGGGGAATGTGGCTTGAGGTGGAGCCCAAGCCGCAAGTAGAGTTGGGATCCCCGACCCATGTGCTTGTGCAGTGGGTTGGCCTGAGTGCAGGGGTCTGCGAGTCGGATGGGTGGCTGTGAAGGCCGAATGTTGGAGCGACTGCAGACAGAAACCCTGAGGGTTGGCGATTACCCCCAACAGAATAGAATCGCCAATCCCAGAGCGAGTGCATCCTGGGGGTGGATGCTGTGTGTGTCTTGTAGCCGAGACTACAGCCAGAGAAGACCAGGAAGCCTGACGGCTCCTGGCGTGTTACAGTAGATGCTGTGAGTGGCTCCCCTCCCTCGTATGAGCAGTGCCTTCGGCAGCAGATTTGGTGGCTCATCTGCTGGTACCAATAATTGTCTTTTGCACTAGGTTGGGGCCCTGCCTGGACTTATTTGTGTTCTGTTGTATTTTGTTATATTGTGATGTGTTTGCTTTTGTGGGCCATGGCTGCATTGTTTATGTTTGCTAAGAAAATTGTATATATGTATAGACTGTATGGCAGAAAACCCTGAGGGGGTGGACTGTAGGGTAAGGAAAATGTCAGGCTTTTCTGCCCTCCCGCCATCAGGATAGATGATGGATCCTTGCAGTCCTGAATGCATGCCTGATGGCGGGCACCTGGAATAGGGTATGGGCATAGGTAGGTGGGATTCACCTGGGCTAAGACTGTGCTTTTAAGGGCTGGCATCACGGGGACACCAGCAGAAGCTGAGCAGAAGCCGAAGAGAAGCCAAGAGAGAAGCAAAGAAGCAGAAACAGAGAATGCCAGAGAGCCCAGATAGAGTGAGGATTTGCTGGGGGCCTGGGAGGCCAGCCAGCCTCCCGGGCCCCCAGCACCCCTGCCTGCCATGTACCTGGTACTCCCAATAAAAGCCTGCAAAACCACTGAGGACTCTGATTCCTCCTTTACCTGGTCTGCTGGATCAAAAAACCTGCACTGGTCCTTTCCTGACCTTACACTTCACACGAAAGACAAGAAAAAGGGATACCTCCTCTTTACCCTGAGAATAAAAATGAGCTTCTTAGGTAGAGAGCACACGTTCGCCAATAAAACTACAAGTGAATAAGACCCCCAAAACTACGTTCTTCTAAGTCATAAAAGGGAGAGGACAGCTTGTTGGATTGAGAAATGGGCAGAAACTAATGATCTCGTCTTTCATTAGAGAGGGGTGAAGGACTTAGGCAAGGACAAAGTCTTCTCCTAGCATTCAGGGCCCTGACTGCTCTCAACTCAAAACAATCTGAATTTTGGGCCTTCCTGGCAGTGCAGGTGGTTGAGCACAGCGCTGTGAAGATGTCCGTAGCCTCTGCAGTGCCGGTTCAATCCCCGTCGGCCTTGGAGCAACCCACATGGCACAGCAGACCTCTCCTGTCGTGCCCTCTGCACCCCTCAGCAGTGTATTTCAGTCTGCCCGTTCTGTTCCCCACTCCGTCTCTGGTGAATCCTCTCACCCTCCTGTACATTTGGCCTGTACCCCGGTTCTTGTATAAATAAAATAAATCTTAAAAAAAAAAATCTGAATTTTTAAGTAGTGGTGATAGACCTCCCAAGGCTCAGAGGGTCTCCACAGCCTGTAATTCCCATATCAGGGTGACACATGACCTACTCGGGGCACAATGAGAAAAGTTGACCTGACCCTTTTGGGGAGACCAACCCACATAATGTTATTCCCTTTTCTTAACTCCTTATTCAATCCAGAAATGACTGGGCTTCCTGAAATTTTTCTAACAATTCAAGATGCTCCAAAAACAAGTTCTGTGACCACAGCCCCTGCTAACTCACGAGCTCCCTGAGTACAGCGATCACGGCTTCCGGACAGCAAAAACCAGACCAACAAAGAACGCAGGCCTGAAAATTTCCCTGCAGAATCACAAAGGTTATTTATAAGGCAAGGGAGTGATGGGAGGTCTGTGAGACTCAGGCTCAGTTACTGCTTCTACCTGCAGAACCTTTCAGAGGTGAGATGTATGACTATGAATTTTTTTCAGTACCTACAAGTATATATTGGCACAGTCCCAACTGCTTTGCAAGACTGATTTGAGGGTGAATTCATTTCAGAAACTAATTTATTTCTAAAATGCAGGCAAAGAGGTTCAGAGGTGCTGTCATCTATCGCTTTTCCTGTCGCTGCTTTTACTATGAAAATTAGCCAATCTATCGTTCAGATCCACTTGTGACAATTTGCTTTTGGTTTACATTCATCCAGGCTTGAAAAACGACCAAAGCTCAGGCAGACTGATGCTTCCTGGACCACTCATTTCTAGCACATATTAATACATCAACTCCAAGTAGTACGTCTTTCTAAATCATGCTTCATTTTTCCCCCGCTGTTTTTTAAGCTTCATTAAAAAAATAACCCTCTACCTATTTTCCTCAAGATTGTCTCTATAAAACATCCAACCTGATACTGACTAAGCGGACCTTCATATTTCAATTTTTCAGTTGCTTGTTTTCATCATCTATTAATACAACATTTGAGTTTCTCACTGGGGGCAGTGGTTGCCTATGGGGAAATAAGAGATTTCTAACTTTCCAGCTAAAATCCACCACGTGGCTGTAACATTTCCCGGTTATGACTCTTGCAAGACCACAGGTTATGTTGGGTGCTCTCCATTTTAAAAAATGACAACAGTATCAAACTACTTGTATCAATTTTTCACTGAAGGTTTTATCACTATTCAGATTGTTGCAATTCAGGATGAGGCCAACACATCAGAAGCTTGCCATTGAAAAGATAATTTCTTTTTTTTCTTTTTTTTTTCCTAAGATTTATTTATTTATATAAGAACCGGGGCACAGGCCAGATGTGCAGGAGGGTGAGAGGATTCACCAGAGACAGAGCGGGGAGCAGAACAGGCAGACTGACTGACCACACTGCTGAGGGGAGCAGCGGGCAGCAGGAGAGGTCTGCCGTGCCATGTGGGTTGCTCCGTGGCCAGCGGGGATCGAACAGGCACTGCAGAGGCTGCGGACAGCTTCACAGCACTGCGCTCAACCACCTGGCCACCAGGGAGGCCCGAAAAGATAATTTTTTACCCATTCACAGTTCCCAAGGGCGGGGAAGGGAAGAGAGGCATGACATGGGGTGGGGCTTATGTCAAGGGAAGCACAGGGTCAGTCTGGAGGCTGAGGGAACAAGGGGGAAATGTGGGCTAGAGCCCTTATTTTGGTTTCTGCAGAAAGGAGCGGGTAAGGCAGGTTATGCAGGCTCAGGGGTGGCTAGCTTGAATGCCAGCAGGTTCTGGAGGATAAGGGTACCCCCAGTTGTCTGTACCTGGCCATGGGGCATGTAGGTCAGGGGAACGGTGACCCTGAAAATAAGAGCTCCTTGAAGGAGAGGGTGGAGATGTGGGCTCACAACTGATTCATTTGATGAAAGACATGCCTATTGGCGAGTAGTTTGCTATCTCCAGGAATTGGCAAGTCCTGGGAGGGGCAGTCTCTCCGGGTTAGACATCACAGCATCAGAAGATACACAGAAAATAAAAGATATAGTTAAAGGTGTGTCCATTTCTCACCAGGAAACAGAAGGCATACTCCATTTAGGACAATTGTATGTGGGTTTAATAAAGAGACTGTTTGCAAAGATGTGGAGACGGTGGAAAGAAACCACAAGGGACAGCAAAGCTGTCACCACCCCTAAGAGGGGAGATTGACCACTGGAACTCAGGAGGAAGAACTGAGGAGCAGCGACCTCCCTTTAGGAGACATAACCGTTACCTGTAATGCCGGGTCCTGCTGCCTGTCACGACAGATGCTAATACCATAGACAGGAACTGAATCTATAAGAAGCGCATTTATGTAGGTAACTGGTCAGCTATCTGAGAATGGTGGGCATATCACCCTGAAGAGACCGCTCTGACATCTCATCTCCAGCAGGTTGTTACCTGCTAGAGCAAAAACAGTGAGCTGAGCAAAAACAGTCATAAGTAAATCAGTTCTTCAGAACAGCTGGTCAAGAAGTTCCTGGGTTTTTGTGATGTTTAGTTCCCAGTTTGTTCTCGGCTTACCAATTATCTTGACCTTGGTACATCCTGGCCTGCTGGTTAATTTCTGATGGTACCGATGTCCAACATTCATGCAGGCATCATCAGGACAGGAATTTCAGTTCAAAGCCAGAGTTTTGTTTAAAGAAAATGGACCAGTAGTCATTCAGTGGACCTGCAGCCTGTGCTAGGTGAGCATGTGCCAACCCCGATTCTGGGTATGAGGCCCTGCCCTTCCTCGCTAACGCCCTATCATAACCAGGACAAGGTGATCCTGCAGGCAGGGGGTTCCCTCTTCACCCTCTTCTCTGCTCCCCGAAGGGGAGTCCACACTGGCTACCTCAACTGGTCAGCTTCTGTGGCTGAGGGCAGGGCAAAGAGTGTATCTGAAAGGGCAAAAGGAATTATCCAGGGAGCTGCTTGGGAGACGAAGGAAATAAAGCAATCACCCATAATCCAGCTTCTTAACACAACTTCCTCACTGTGCTACATTTCCTTCCTGTGCTGTATCTGTATCGTTTAATCTACAGTCACATTAAAATTAAATCATTGACTGTTACAAATATACAGAGATGCACAGAAAATAATATAGCATGTAGCGTATTTTATTATTTCATTCAAATCACTCATAGACTTTCTGCTGCTCCTTTGTCTTCATCATTATATTTTAAATGGCTCTATTATAAAATATAAGTTAACTGCACCAAATTGAATGAGACAATTGCTGCACATTTTGGCTATTTCCTTTCTTTGCTAAATAAAAATATTAAATAATGTTGTGATATACACTTTGAAGTAAAAGTTTTTTTCCACATTTTATGCTATTTCTTTAAGATTCGGATCTCCAAGAATGAAAATATTAAAGCAAAGGATCTAAACATTTTTGTGACTTTATATATACATGTCCCTAAATTGCATTGCTGAAGATTTGTACTAATGTGTGGTGTCCCCAGTAATGCATAGGCAAGCTAGGGTCACAGTACCCTCATCAACATTGAGTAGTATCACTTACAACATTTTTCTTTTTGCTAATTTCACAGAATATTATCTGTTCCTCGTTTTTATTTCATTCTCCTTTCTAGTAGAACTTCTAGGTTTTACCATATGTTTGTTTACTAGTTGTATTTGCTGTTCAATTTCTGATTTTTTTTTAAAGATTTATTTATTTATACAAGCACTGGGGTACAGGCCAGAGGCGCGGGAGGGTGAGAGAATTCACCAGAGACAGAGCAGGGAGCAGAACAGGCAGAAGGACGAAACACACTGCTGAGGGGAACAGTGGGCGAGACAGGAGAGGTCTGCCACGCTAAGTGGGTTTCTCTCTGGCCAGCCGGGAATTGAGCCCGCACTGCAGAGGCTGCAGACAGCTTCACATTGCTGCGCTCAACCTGCTGCGCCACCGGGGAGTCCCTCAATTTCTGACTTTTTAACAAATTAGCTATTGTTCCTAAAGCTGTTGCTGAAATTAACCCTTGGAAGAATCCTCACTGACAACAATGGTGTGTCATGGTGGTGAGAGCAATTTCAAAGGAAAGAGGTTAATGAATTTCAAGCTGAGAGTTTATGGTCTTAATATCTACTTTTGGGGGAAGTGTATAATGCTATTAGTTTATCCATCGCTCTCCTATTTACCCTTCATTCCCCTGATCCAGCACTTAAAATAACTAGTGCAAAACTAAATGCAGCCTGAATGATAGCAGCAATTAATTCATGTTATTTTCTGTTCCCTGTTGGCAACATGGTGGTTCTGTGTGAGGTTTAGAGATATTGTGGGGTGGCTGCTGTTCACTGGCTGATCCTGAGATGGCATGTGTGTCTATTCTGATCTAGTGTGATCTAGTTTCTGTGTGTGTGTGTGTCTCTTTCTGTCTCTCTCTGCCCCACCACCTGTAAGTCTCTGTCTGCCTCTGCCTGTCTCTCTCTCTGCCTCTCCCTCTTTCTTTCTCTCTCTCTCTCTCTCTCTCTCTCTCTCTCTCTCTCTCTCTCTCTCTCTCTCTCTCCTTCTTCACAAGCTATCTGAGGATGTGACTATCTTTTTTTTTTTTTAAAGATTTATTTATTTATTTATTTATTTATTTATTTATTTATTTATTTATACAAGCACTGGGTACAGTCAGAAGCGTGGGAGGGTGAGAGAATTCACCAGAGCCAGAGCGGGGAGCAGAACAGGCAGACTGACGAAGTACACTGCTGAGGGGAGCAGCAGGCGTGGCAGGAGAGGTCTGCACGCCATGTGGGACTCTCGCCCAGCGGCCAGGGATCGAACCGGCGCTGCAGAGGCTGCGGGCAGCTTCACAACCAACGCTCAACAGCTGCGCCACCGGGGAGGCCCCAGTGACTCTCTTTTTAAATCAAAATTCTCAACTATTAGAAGAAAAACCTAAGAGAACTTATTAAAAACACAGTCTTTGGCTCTCACTGCTAAACATTCTGATCCAATGGGTACACAGTGAGCCCAAGAATTTATACTTTTTTGAATAATGGAGAGGCAGGGGTATCTAGTAATTACACTTGTGGAACACTGGTATAGAACCTTAGGATAAATAATTTGTCTGCACTGAAAACACTCAAGGTATAGGGCAGAAATAAAGTGGAAACCAGAAGCGGGGCATATAGTTGAGTAATGGTTCCTTCTCTGTGCAGTCTCCAAAACTGTCGTTTCAGGAAACTGAAAATATAGACCGAATTCGATGGAAAAGGGATGTCAGTATGTGGCAACTGTTTCATATGCTAAGATGCATAGCATGTAGCAAGCCAAACCGATGTGCCCTCCCTTGTGGAAGACTACCATGCAGTGACACTGAATTCATAACATCATTTAGAGACAGAGCACCTCCCTACACTCTGTTTGCTAAAATCCTAAAGTGTACCTCTCAGCTTCCATGTCAACCCTACCTCTGATCCCAGAGTTTGAAATAACAATTGGTCCTTAGCGCACACATGTTCCCCAGTGGGTGAAAGCATTCTCTGCTACACAGCACTGATAGCAGCAGGGGCCTGAGCAACCTGGAATTGCTGGAATATTTAAGAGTTCTTCAGATCCCTCTAGGCTTTATTCATGAAATGTCTGTTGCAAACAAGGATACAGCACACCAAACCTTAGAGGTGCAGAGACAAATAAACAACCAGTTGAGAAGTCTTTAGGCACCATCACGGCAACTAACAAATGCTTTCCGGGTGGACCTTTCTCCGACTTTTGGCCCAATGCTACCATCTTGTGGCTGCCTGAGGAATGGTGACTCGGGTTTATAAGAACTTTTAGGAGACCATGTGACTAATATTGCTGAGAGGAAAAAAATCTTTACATTCCCTTGTGATATATACTCATCAATTTTTGTGTCAATAAAATATACTTAAGGAAATTATTAAATTAGAATAGAGAAATGTCTAGTCAGAGAAAAATAGAAGTTTAGAAAGGGTCTTAGAAATCACCTACAAAGAATAACCAGATTTTTTCTTTAAGACTAAATCAGGCCTCCCCTGTGGCGCAGCGGTTGAGCGCTGGCTTGTGAAGCTGCCCGCGGCCTCTGCGGCGCCGGTTCGATCCCCGGGAGGGTCCCACATGGCGCGCAGACCTCTCCTGCCGCCCGCTGCTCCCCTCAGCAGTGTACTTCGGTCCTTCTGCCTGCTCTGCTCCCCGCTCTGGCTCTGGTGAATTCTCTCACCCTCCCGCGCTTCTGACTGTACCCAGTGCATGTACAAACAAATAAATAAATAAAAACATGCCTCTATTAAAAAAAAATAAAAAATAAATAAATAAAAAAGACTAAATCACCAAAACAACGAGGCTTTGATGTTTTTCTCTGTTAAAATCACTTAAACATCAAATTACACATTTCTCACATGGTAACTTTGCATCACGAAATTCTTTTTCCCGATATGGGATCAATCCCAAGGAGAGATGTCATCCCATACTCACGGCAGAAACCAACCTGTATGTGTTTGAAGTGCTTTCCCTGGCTCATTTTTCTTCAGGGCTTCAGCTGTACATGCACATCTACACTTCTGATGTCTTCCCTTGAGCAAAGAAAAATCCTTCCTCCTGGTCCTTGTTAAACACCCCTAGCGCCGTGTCGCTTTCTTGCTTCCTCTCTGAAACAAGTTGTAAGGTTTAACTCTTACCACTGAAAAACACAAAACTTTTGACACATGCCAAAAAAAAAAAAATCTATCCTACTCTGGGCAAGCACTGTAGTTGTCCTCGGCACAGTTGTGGGCAGAGCCTTAAACAGCTCCAGAGTGCAGTGAGAAGACAGAGGCCCTGGGGGGGTGGTGAGGGGAGGGGGCTATTACAGAGGATCCCCAAATAGGTATGAGAGAGCCACAGCTGGCAGCGTGAAGCGCTAAAACATTTACATGAAGGCCAATGGCTTCTTCTTTAGTTTCTGGAAGGAAATGTTTACCTTATATTGTATAGATTTATCACAAAAACAGTGCTGTTGTGGCAGACGACTGTGCTCAGTACAGCACTACTGTGTGAGAGATTGGGGCGAGGCCAAGGGTCCAGTGACCAATAAGATGGGTCTTGCCTCAAGGAGCCCCAAATGTTGTGGCAGCAGTAGGTGGACACCAGTGACTGGACAGTGTGACGCCAGCTGCCGAAGGTGCAGGCTGGTTCTGGTGCTGAAGGAGCAACTGCTAGTGAAAGCAGAGCAAGGAAGGGCTCATGGCGGAACCCAAACCCTCACTTTATTGAAGAGAAAAGTAAGTCCTTTGTGTTTAACAGCTTGTCCAACATCTCTGTTAGAAATGCAAAGCCGAGGCCAAAAAAAACAAAACACACAAAATAACAGACCCTGGACTCCACAGGAGCTTGACTTACTTGGGGCACACAAGGGGGCTGCTGAAGCTGCATAGATTTCTGAGGTGGTTTATACATGTGTCTAGTTTTCTGCAAATCTCTCCTTCCTTACCTCCACCTCCACCTCTCCCTCACCCTCGGAGACATGTGGATCTGTGTCATTCTCCTCATTCAAATTAAAAGAGCAGTAAACCCAAGGAGGACATATAGTGAAGGTATTTAGATTATGATAAGGCAGAAGAAGCAGAGGAAAAAAAGAAGTACAAGAGTTTACGGTTGGCAAGTACTGATATATTTATTATTATAACTTTTACTATGGAGTGCTTTTGTTTCCTAGGTCTGACATAATAAAGAACCAAACAAAGCACACAAATTGTGCTTGAACAAATGAAAAATGTATTGAAATCAAGCTGTCAGCAAGATTGTGCTCCCTGGGGAAGCTCATGAGGAGACTCCCTCGTGGTCTCTGTCTACAGTAGCTTCAAGGGATGACCTTCAATCTGGGCTTTGAGTGACTGCAGCTGTGCTCCTCCAGTCTTTGCCTCTACCAGTCACTGGGCATTCCCTGTGTGTCATTTTTCCCTGTTCATATTTCCCCCAGATTTTGCTCCAATTTAATTGAGATATGATACATGAATTGTGTCAAATCAAGAAGCACAGTGTGTTGATTTCATATACTCATAGACTACAAAACGGTCACCACCATACTGCTAGCTAACACTTCCCTCACTTCACATACTTGCTATTTCTTTTTTGTGGTGAGAACATTCGAGATCTAGTCTTCTAGCAACTTCAAAGTTTTTAACACAGTGTTATTCACTATAATCACCATGTTGAGCAGCAGAACCTAGAACTTCTTCATCTTACAGCTAGAAGTTTGTATTTTTTGACCATTGTATTCTTTGACCTGCATCTCCCCATTTCTCCCACCCACAGTCCACTGGCAACCAACGTTCCACTCTGTTTCTATAAGTTTGGCTTTTTAGATTCCACATATAAATGAGATCATACAGTATTTGTCTTTCTCTGCCTCACTTATTTCATTTAGCATACTGTTGCAAATCACAAGATTTCATTCTTTTTGAGGGCTAAATAATATTCCTAGTTCTTAAAATCTGTCAGCTGGCCCTGAGCCACACTGTTTAAGTTGCCTCCTCCTGCCCTCAGACTCCTCTCACCACAGCCTTGTGGCCCTGGATCTACAACTTTTTCTTGTATCTTCTCTTCCCCTCACCCTGATGTCTTTTCTGTAAGTTTTTTTGTTTTGTTTTGTTTTGTTTTTGTGGGACCCTCGCCAGTGGCCGGGGAACGAACCCACGCTGCAGAGGCTGCAGGCAGCCTCACAGCCCAGCACTCAAAGGCTGCGCCACCAGGGGAGGCCCTCACCCTGATGTCTTTTCTTTCCCTACTTCCAAGATTTTTCTCCAGGTTAGTGGTTACCAGACGGGAGGGAGGGGGAAGGTGAATTAAATGGATAAAGGGGGATCAAAATATATACCCTTCTAGTTATAAAATAAGTCAAGGGGATGTCAGTGTACAGCATGGCTATAGCTAAAAATACAGTATTGTATAGTTGAAAGTTGCTAAAATAGTAGATCATAAAGTTCTCAATACAAGACAAAGTCTGTAATGACATATGGTGACTAGACTTATTATATAATATAAACAAATATCAATTCATTATGTTGGCTCATCTTTGTATCCTGAGTCCCTAACACAATGCCTAGCACATAGAGAACATTCAATCAATAAATGAAAGAAATAGTGAAAGACAGGGAAGAAAAAAAGCAGGATGGGAAAGCAAAGATGACTTAAAAAGAATAGAGGCACAACTCAGACTTGTGAGAATAATCCATGTCAAGAAAGTCCAGAAAGGGCCTCCCTGGTGGCGCAAGGGGTTAAGACACAACCTATGAAGCTATCTGCGGCCACTGCAGCATGAGTTCTATCCCTGACCGGAAGATACCCACGTGGCGCAGCAGACCTCTCCTAATTTGCCCACTGCTCCCCTCAGCAGTGTATTTCAGTTAATCTGCCTGTTCTGTTCCCCACTCTGTCCCAGTGAATCCTCTCAACCCCACACCTCTGACCTGTACCCCAGTTCTTGTATGCATAAATAAATAAATCTTAAAAAAAAAAAAAAAAGACCAGAAACAAGTGTTGGCAAAGATGTGGAAAAAAAGGAGCCCTGGTGTGCTGTTTCTACCAACAGAGATGTACTGTAATGTGAACTGGCCCAGCTGCTATGGAAAATAGGGAGGTTTCTCAAAATATTAAAAATAGATCAAGTATATGATGCAGTAATTCTACTCCTAGGCATCATCTACTCAAAGAATAAAAAAAGTACTAATGTGGGGCCTCCACCGGTGGCGCAGTGGTGGAGTGCTGGGCTGCGAAGCTGCCCACAGCCTCTGCAGCGCCGGTTCGATCCCCGGCTACCGGTGAGGGTCCCATATGGCGCAACAGACTTCCCCTGCCGCCCGCAGCTCCCCTTAGCAGTGTATTTCATCAGTCTGCCTGTTGTGCTCCCTGCTCTGGCTCTGGTGAATTCTCTCACCCTCCCGCCCTTCTGACTGTACCCAGTGCTTGTATAAAATAAATAAAATCTTTAAAAAAAAAAAAAAAAGCACTAATGTGAAAGGGATATGTGCACGTCTGTGTTCACTGCAGCACTAGTTACAATAGCCATGTGTGGAAACATCCCACTCGACCAAGGACAGAGGCATGAAGTAACAGATGTGGTAGATATACATGCACACACACAGGGGGACTAGTCAACTATAAAAAAAAAAATGTACTTTTTTTCGTAACATGGATAGAACTGGAGGAGACTGTGCTAAACAAAATAAGGCAGGAGAAAGACAAACACAGGATGATAGTGCTCAGATATGAAACAAAACAAGGAGTCAGACAACAGTAAACCAAAAACAAAACCTAGAAATCTAACTGAGGCTGGGGGCAGAGAGAGGAGGGGTGAATGGAGAGCAAAGGTGGAAGTCTGGGGGCAGCCTGAAGAGAAGGGACCTTATATTTCCGATACATAGACAGTGTTGCAAACCAATGTGAACTTAATTTTAAAAATTATAAAAAAGAAAATAAGAAATAGAGGCAAAAAGGAGCTCTACAACTGATCTCGACAAAGCAAAACCCAAGAAGTTTGAATTCGAGATCCTAAAAGTGAGGTCAAATCAGACCTTCAAGAATGATTGTTTGATCAGCACAGCATTTAAAACATTTTTCATTTAGTGACCCAAAATTTAAGAATCACATATAAATCCAGATTTCTAGGAATATAAGGAAATAGGAAAATAAGACGAATTCAGCCTGAGCCTAGCTTCCTCCACGGTAACCACTGTCTGGATCTGATTTCCCCAGATCACCAGTCTCCCTCACTCCTTATTGGCCCAGAACGGAAGGGGATTATCACTGTCCAATCACTTACTTGTACTCATGATTCTCTTGTATTTGGCCTCCTTTTATATATGATGTGATCTCGGTTTTCTTATAATGGCCTACTTCAGTCATTTTCTTCACTTGTCTGGCTCTTTTAAACAGTAGAGCTTGTCACCCCTGTCCCAGGGAATCTGCTTATCTATTGATGGATACTCTGTAGCTATTTTGAAAACTGAAATTTATTCTAGAGTTGTAGTGTCCAGTAGAACTTTCCACGATGATAAAAATGTCTTATAATCTGCAACCCATGTGGCTCTTGAGCACTTCCAATGTGGCTAGTATTGAAACAGTGCTATAGAAGGGGCTATAGAGGACCCAAGGACAGTGCCCAGTAGAGGACAGGTCACACTGCCTGTGGGTTCTTCACCACATACACAATTGAGAGACCATTTAGGTTCAGGGAACAACGACAATGGCGTTTGAGAGTCTCTAAGGCCACAAGTGGGCAGCTACCTCACCCCAGATAGTGTACACTGTGCCCAGAAGTCCCAAACAAGAGGCCACTCATCCAAGATGGTGCTGTCTCATCAACAAGGCCCTGAAGCTCATGGCACACCAGCAAGCAGCAGTCCCGGCACTAACTCACCATAGCTGGAGGTGCACACAGGGGGGGCATTGCGATGACACCATAGCAGCTCAAAGCAACAGTCTGAAGGTCATGATGGACAGCACCAGAGGCTGGACCAGATACCAATGGAGGAAACAGCACTGGGAGGCAGTGCTGGACAATCAGAAGCCATGGTGAGTTCTCAAAGGTGACCTGCAGAGTACCGGTCACCCATCAACAGTGCTAGATAGCACTGGCCAGTAGTGCATCACCTCCAGACACTAGGAGGTGGTGTAAGATACACCAGTGGTAACAGCTCTTTCTGAGTAATAACTCTTTGAGACACCAGGTCTGGAGCTTTTGGTGCTCCTTTTTAGGTGATGTCAGAGGCATGGCCAGAGGGCAGCAATCCACAGCTTCTCCAAAGCTTTTCAGCTTCTTTTTTTCTTTCTTCTGAAGCCAGGAAGAGAGTCTCTCAGGCGGGTTCCTGCCTGAACTTATATCTTCTTTCCGGTTCCCCACCCACAAGTCTGATTGGGCCATCTTCAATCATATGGCCGATTGGCCCAGGTAGCACTAATCAGCTCATAGCTCGCACCTGATCCATCCATTCTATTCTCTGCACCCAGTAGCACTTCAGTTTGTGCTCACAGGGTGAGCATTGAGCCTGGGCCCTGCTTTCAGTATGAATAATGAACTGCATTTCTAATGTTATTTCTTTAAACTAACTTAACTTTAATTAAGAGTATTATAGGTGCTACCATATTAGAAATGCAGTTCTAGGGTAGTGTTTCTCAAGATTTAACATGCATTGAAATACCTGAAAATCTTGTTAAAACAAACACAGTTTACAATTTAGCAGATCCACTGTAGGGCCCAAGATTTGCATGGCTGACAAGTTCCCAATGATGCTGATGATTAGGCTTCGGATCACATTTTGAGGAGCATAATAAGACTCCCCTTGAGAATACAGAAAGATGCCAAAATAATTTCTGGACCCTACCCTTCATAGATTCTGATTCAGTAGGTATGCTGTAGGGCCCAATAATGTGCATTTACACCACCTCCTGGATGATGCCAGAGCACCAGTCTATAGAATAGGAAGGTGTGTTTGTTGGGGGGGGGGGCAGTGAATTGTTTTAGTCCCTCTCTTATTTTCTTTCCCAAATGCTGCTATTAATAATTAACATTTGTGTCCTAAATGAAGGTAGTTACTTTCCCATTTTATTGATTAGGAAACTGAGGCACAGGGAGGTCAATGAACTAAGATTACACTGCCTATGGTTGCCTAAGGTTACAATGATGGAAAGTGCAGGTTTTTTTGTTGTTTGTTTTTCATTTTTGTTTGTTTTTGCGTAGAAGAACTGGGGTGTAGGCCAGAGATGGGAGGGGTGAGAAGATTCACCAGAGACACAGTGGGGAGCAGAACAGGCAGACTGACTGAAATACACTGCTGAGGGGAGACAGGAGAAGGCTGCTGCACCATATGTGGCAGGGGATACAACTCAGGTGGCAGGGGCCAGGGAGGCCTGTTAAGTACGTTCAGCCATAGCTTTAAACCATTAGGGCTGTCACCATGGATATCTGCCTGTGCCATTGCCTTATGCAGACTCCCTGATTCCTTGAATTTAGGTCAGAAGAATCAAAACTGGTTTTGACTTAGAATTTTCCTGGGTTCACATCTCATTTTACGCCGGAGGAAGTAAAAGTAAAGGACTTGCCAAGGCCACACAGCTAATGGTTTCTCTTGGTGTATTATCTGAACGACCTTCAAGTTACCTTCTATTTCTAAACTTTTTGATGCAACATTTCTACCGTTTGAACATGTTGAACCTTCTAAAACTGAGCACTTGGAGCTAGCTGTTGCTGGTGGAGGCACATCACCCTTCTCGCCACAGGGACATCATCTACCAGAATCCTTTGATCTTCATCCGCAGGCTGAAAGCGGTAGGGTGGAGCCAGTGAGTTTGAAGGTCAATCGATCCGAGAGAGGCTAGGTCTGTGCCTGGGGTCGAGCCGGGTAGTCGGGATTTGTGGTCAAACGGTTAGGCGGAGAATCTCACTCGAGCAAACTGTTCAAAAGAAGCTTGGTTAGCAGCTGCCAGGCCTTTCTTCCTGCCGGCAGGCGCTGTGCGGACAGTAGCAGCAGGGGGCGCTCTCGCGGCCTCGCCGACTGCAGAGGAGGCTTGGAGCGAGCCTGGGCGACAGGGAGGGCCCTGGCTGCAGCTCCTAGACCCTCTGGGGATCCCAGCGTTCCCCTTGGATTTTTTTTTTTTTTTTTGGCTATTTATTTTATTTCAACACAAACTTTAAAACCATTAGGACAAGTTATCACGAGGACACGTTCTAAACAAGTAGAAGGCTATAGAGCAAAGGATAAACCTAATGACTGCACACATAGTGTTGAATCAACCAGCAAAAGCTGTTTTTTTAGAGCTCTCTTAATTGCGCTTCAATTAAAATATTTCAAAAAACGTTTCTGTTTCATGAAAAAAAGAGAACAAGGGAGATGGTAAATGTTTTCTAAAAACTCTAACATGAGATTCTATTGACACTAAAATTTACCTTAAACATCCTGAGTCAGACCCCTCTCTCCGGCTTCTGCTATTTCTCCTAAGCAGAGTTCTCAACTCCAAATTGGTGTTCTTTCATTGTTACGTTGTGATGTTCAATTCAAAATCAAAGCTGATGGAGAAGTTACACTATCTGATTTTCAGACTCCCCCCCCCAAAAAAAAATCAAAGGTGAAGTTCAGACTAGAGACTGAAAATGGATTTGTCCATTTGTGGATACACTTGTGGGTGTCAGTAGACAAAGCTGGGAGAACCATTACCATCCCCCATGATACTACAAAGCTCCAATGGGGGTTGGGAGGTGGTGGAAGAAAAGATGAGTTTGTCAATACCCTTTGTCGTAAGCATGCATGGGCATGACTTTAAAAGGTGTGTTGTTTATTTTGGCTTTTTATGTCACCTTTCTTATGGTGAGAATGTTCTCCAGAATTTCACCATCTTCCAGGGGTCATGCCCCCTTGGATCTTTGGGATCTGAAGTAATGGTGGTGCCGAAGGGGGAGCTCCAAACTCTTTTATGTAAGTAGAGACATCAAGACATTAACCAGACATTAACCTGGAGCTGTGTAAGGCACTGTGGTCCTCCACTTGACCTGCTTAGATAAAATTACCCAAGAGTTGTAAATTCCAAAACTTTTGGGATTGACACTCACACCTATCAAATCAGAACCTCTGGGGTGGGACCCGGGCATCAAAGTTTTCATGTGCAAACAAGATATGTGAGAAAATACTTTGGAAATTGTTTAAGTGGTGGAGTTTTTATTTATTATTTATTAGACCTTGTTTTAGAGCCTCCCCTTATGGTCCAAGGTAGAACATATTTAATACTCTTTTCTATATTTAGTATATTAAATATTTAAGTACACTAAATATGCCTCGATATACTCTAAAGACAAATCACCATTGTCTTTAGAAGTTGGACCTATCAAGAACGGCATCAAATTCAGCTGAATATGAAAAGCTAATTGAGTTATTTGGGGCTAATTTATATAGAAATTCCTACTTAATTATAATCTCTTTCTTTGCCTGCCCTTTTACTTTAAAGAACATTAAAAAAGGAAGAGTTCTTAAAGAGAATGATGGAGGAGACATCTTCTTTCTCCACCTTCCTTATCCACTTCTACTTTCGGATTCCACTCTCATTATTTTTCACACTGTTCTGGCTCCCACTGCAGACCCTAAACAGGCCAACTCTGGTCCTGCCTGAGATTCTGTGTTCGCACCAGTAGAAGAAACTAGATCAGAGAGTTCAGTGATTAAATTAGCCCCAAATCCCACAAGATTAAAACCAGAGAAAGATCTAGTTTTCCATAAACCTAACCTAGATTCCACTGTGAAAACATTCAGTCTTGGCAGCTAATACAAGAAATCATCAAAGCAAAAACATTGGCAGAAATTAAAAGAAACCAGGTAAGAGGAGAAAGGTTGAGAATGAGCTGCCTGATGCAAAATATTCTTCCACAATGAGAGGGAGATGACGCAGAGAGCAAAAAAGTAATAATACCGAAGGCACAGCCACACTGATGCATATCACAAAACCTGAAATTGAAGGGAATTGAAGCCTTTCATTGTGAGACATTTCATCATTTTCTCAGTAATTGCATCAGTTTTACAATTTCTTCCATCACTGACTCCCCAGCAGTCCTGGCAACTCTTCATCTATGATGTGGAGGTGGCGGGTAATGCTGTTTGCCTCCAGGAAATTAAAGACCCCTCTCAATAACTGCATTAGTCATCAACACTTGCTGCTGTGATTGATCTTGTAAACACCATCAGATCTGGGCTCAGAAAGGATATGAAAATTCATAAGCAGGAAAACAACCTTATCTTCCCCCTTATCCAGCTCTCTCTTTACAAGAAATATCTGCAAAGTCTTTTTTGCATTTCTAATTTGCTCATCAAGACACATGTTTTTGACAGGCTGGGGTTATATACACTGGGGACTAGAAACTCTTTGGGACCACAGGAAATTATGAATTCTGCCTAGGTTTTCCAGAGTTGCTCTGTTGAGTTGCCCTTTTCCTAAAAGAGCAAAAATGTTTCAGACTTGTATTTCATCATCTCTGGACACCCAGAAAGCAAGAAGCTATAACAAGAAACCATGAAGAAAAAAAAAAAAATGCCCCTCTTCCTGTCTCTGTGGAAAGCACCAGTACTCTGGTTTGATTGTTGTGTTCTATCTTGGGTACTCCCGGTATCAGGTGTTAGGGGAAGTCCTGGGAAAATATTCCATCAGCACAATGCTTCAAACTGAGCCATTCAACAGGGACTAGCCTCAAGTAAAGGAAAAAAACAAAACCACTTCAAGACAGGAATCACAATGAACAAGCACTTGGGGGGTGGGGATCAGCAGGGGGGAATGCCAACATAGTGGCTCCAAGATCTCTGGAAATTTGCTAAATTGCATCTGTCATCTACTTAATAATATGGTGATCAAATTCTACATGTGTATATATATTCTTTGATATATTCCAGTGCTAGGTATTTGTCCTACAGGCATACTGCAAATAAAGAAATGCTATGAACAAAGCTATTCATTACAGTTCTATTTGTGGTTGCAAAAAAAAAAAAAAAACTGTAAATAACCTTGAAAGGCATCAATAGAGGACAAGTTAAATAAAGTATGGTTCATCCACACAATGGAATGAAAGAGTAGAGTAATACTTACATACTAAAATGGGAAGATCTCCAAGATATATCAACTGAATAAACAGAAGGCATGCAGCAGTGTAGTGTGCTACCACGTATGCAAAGAAGAGAAACATGTATGTGTGTGCAAATGCACAGGTTATCTAAGAAAAGATATGCAATTAATGGTACCTCTGCAATGGAAAATTGGGTGAAAGTGATTTCTTAGATTCAAAAGTTCACGTAATCTAGCCTTTATCTGCATTCCCACCTGTGAGGTAGGCATAATGACAGTCCTGAAGCTCATTTTATTACATACCATATTTTTTGTCTTTATTTTCTATTTTTGAAGTAAAATTTGCAGATAAGGTAACATGCCAAATCACATTTTACTGAAGTGGTAACATATTGTAGAAATAATTCTCTAAATGACTGACCCTGCCTTCTGGATTTGACAAAACATTGAAATCAAATACAATCAAGGGAGGGAACTAGTACAGGGTTTATAGTCATCAAAAAAATTTTTTTTCATCTATGCTATGGGGTGGGTTGGGTTCTCTCAAGATTCATATGTTGAAGTCCCAGCCTCCAATACCTCGGATTGTAATTATAGTTGGAGATAAGATCTTTATTTAAAGAAGTGACTGAGTTAAAAGGAGGTTGTAAGGGTAGGGCTATGACTGATGTCCTTATAAGAGTAGAGACAAAAGGGGTATGTGTGCACAGAGAAAAGTCATGTAAGGACACAGTGAGAAAGTGGCTACTAGTAAGCCAAAGAGTCCTTAGAAGAAACCAAACTTGCACACAACTTGATCTCGGACTTCTGGACTCCAGAACTATGAGAAAGGTTGTTGAAGTCTTTTTTGTTATGACAGCTGTCAAATTAACATGATTTACTATGATACTATTTCCTAAGAGGAATACATTTTAAACCACAAAGGGGGGAAAGACATGATTTATGTATAATTTAGCTTTTAAAAAAAAAACCTATATTTTAATTTTTCTCATTTTGTCATCAACTAAGGAACCGCTTGCTCTCTATAAATTTTTTCTCTTTTTAATTTTTCATCCACTTGTTTTCAAACTAAGAAATAAACTATACTACACATGATCATAAGTAATTTCAAACTAAAAGCAATGTGATCTAATAGGTCCATTTTCATAGTTAGAATGTAATTTGTACTTTTATTACTCATTATATAACAAGAGAAATCTTGTTTAAAAAATTTCCTCAAATAAATTATAAGCTTTTAATTTTATCATTATTAAAATTAAAGTAGAAATGTCTATTCAAATTGTTTTTTAAATCCAGTTGAATTATCAATTCATTACAAATGTTGGAAAATTTATTTACTTTATTCTATGGCGTTCAGACAAGTAATTCCACCTTTTAAGTCCAAAATCAGAAAATATTCCTTATATATCTAGCACTAATAGAGATCATGGTATATCAAGGAAATATTTAAATTCAGACATAGCTTTTTTTAAGTAGATTTCTATAAATAACATTAACAGGAAGCACATATAATACAGTCTATCCTGAATCTGAAAGTTTTAATTTTTTTTCAAATATTGAAACCATCTTGTCTCCTGATTTTCACTTAAGAAACACATTGTGAGAATGGGTTCAAGGATGGTGGAATTAATTGATACTCAGTAATTCACAATCATTACATATAAACATGACATTTTAAACATGACATTTTAAAGACTGGAACAAAGACCACATGTTGGCAGCACAGGGGATATCTTGTTCTCTTTCTTCTGTGGCTCAGAGCCATTTCATATTTCATAGTTTCTGAATTTCCTCAGGAGTTCTGAGGGAGCATCCCCAGACCAGCGGAAACGAAGGTGTCCACAGTTCACATCCGAAAAACCTTTCGAAAAGAAAAGATTTTAAAATCACAGATAGTAAAAGTCAAACTTGTAAAACAGTTTGGTTATAAAACTTCACTGCAAGATGTAAAATGTAAGAATCTTTGGTATAACCTGTTAATATCAAATAGAAATGAATTAAATTAACTTTTGAATTCTTATGAAGTTTATACAGTTTATTTGGATAAAAGAACTTCACAGGCTTAAATGTTTAATAATAAAAAGATTTTATAAATGCACTCAATGGTAGGAATTTTGACAATTCACCTGCAAAGAAATTGAAAACAACTTTCAAACAACTGCCAAATGTAAAAGGTCAATAATAGCAGATCCCTGGAACACCAATAATTTATTCTATAACAGTAAAATATTTTTATTCCAATAAACAACTTTTTTGAAAACAAGAGAAAAGGTCATTTTCCTTCTCTACTAGAGGAAGTATAAATTGGCAAAATCCTCTGGCAGGCAATTTGGCGGTATTTATCAAATTCATTAAAATGTATATACCTTTATCCCAATAATTCTAGTTCTAGAAATTTATTAAGGGAAAAAATCATGAATGTGCTCAAGGGTTTAACTATAAGGATTTTCATCATGACTCCATTTCTCAATTTTTTTAAAAAAATGAAGAAAAAATCTAAATCTTCAGCTGTAGAAAGTTGGTTAAAAGGCTTTGATATAGTCATTAACAATTTTTTAATATTTTGGACATAGAAAAATGCTCATAAGATATTGCTAAGTGACAGGGAGTTAGAAGGCAGTTTAGACAGTAGAAAAAAATATACTAAAATATTAATATTTTTCTAGATGGTAAGATTATAAGTGGAATTTCTTTCTTTTGCTTAACCACATTTTCTCACATTTCTACAGTAAATACATGTTGCTTTTAGTTTTAAAAAGATGTCTTCCAGTTTGAATTTCTCTAGAAATAGATCCCCAAGCAAGAATTTGAATGCACGACCAATCTGGGAAGTGATCCCCAGAGGCCCTCGTAGAGAAGTAGGGGCGAGAACCAAATCTATAAAAGTACATAATCGGACAAGTTGCTGCCCTGGACAATTGGGGTGTGGTCCCCTAGGAACCCTGGGAGACAACATAAAAATACCTCAGCATTATCCCACTTGAGGGGTGAAGGACCTGGGAATTTAGCCACCCACTCCCATTCATTGTTGCCTGATTGCTATACCACCAGGGCATTTGCCCCCTTCCACTGACTGTCTGCTCATTTGCTGCAGGGCAGAGTTTATTGCCAGAGGAAGCCTCTGGCAGAAGCAGGGTTGGCAATGCCTGGGAAGGGACTATCAGCTGCTTCTGCTACATTTGAATTTTTCTTTTTATTATAGAGTGTTACACAAAACTATTTTATCCTAGCATTGTATTTATCAGAAGGCATATTTATTGCATATTTAAATGGAAAGAAAGCGAGTTTGTCTTGCACACCAGTTTCCAGATGTCACACTCCACATCTTACTGGATGTAATGAGAGTCATAAGATGGGGACTGTTTGATGGCTGTTCATCACAGAAGAGGCATCAAAAGGCAAACTCCAAAGTAAATATCAAGCGCTGATTGAGAAAATTAACAAAGATGCTGAAATTTATATGAGAAGCCACTCAGGGTTTGGTAAAGCTGACATGAATAATATCTTGTAAATGCTGGCATTATAAAATTTACACTGCAGTAAAACGAACTATAAATAATCAAGCAAGTGCACTTTGGTATACCAAACTCCAGTTTCACAGCACTACTCAGCACAGCCAATTATCTTTTTAAAAGCATTAAGAAAATACTGGTTAATGTATCTTTGGTAAAATTTCACGTCTTAATCTCCAACAACAGCTCTAAACAACAAAGCTCCCTTCTCTCATCCCTCAACTTCATTTTTCATTCTTCAACCACAGTAAGAGAATACGCTTCATCATGTGAGGACATCAAAACTGGCATCATAGTGCATCCTGAGTAAATTACAATATATCTATACTAGAATAGTTAGCAGCTGTTAAAAAGATTATGTTGTTTCTACATGTATGGAGAAGTCTCACAATAACAAATGCTATACTAAAAAAAGCACTTACAATGTACATACTCTAAATATTTTACATATATTAAGTCACTTACTTCTCAAAAAAAGTTATGAAATAGACACTAGTATTTTTTACCATTAGATTCAAATAAGAAAACTCAAATACAGAGAGGTTAACTCACTCCCCCAAGGTCATATAACTCATCAGTGAAACAGTGAAGATCTGATTCTAGAGTCTGTGCTCTGCACCACTGTGTAACAGGCAGGAAGGTACATGGAATAACATTGTTCTTTATTTGCAAAGTCCTCATCATGAACATATACATCTACATGACTTTATTAGCATAAAGAGTAGTATGGAAGGAGACACACCTGAGCATCATCACTGACGACTCAAGAAGTAGAAACAGAGAAGAATGGGAGGCTGGGGGAGACACTAAGTTATTTTCTTTAATGATTCTTCGAATTTTTGAGTGACAAGCTCATATTACTTTGGGGGTTTTGATATCTAAATTACTTTTTTAAAAGAAAGAACAATTTTTATAGACTCTTGTGAGAGGTATTCAAGTGCAGCTTTAGGATCTTGCCTAAACCTAAGAAGTATCCAACCCCCCCAGTTCTGGTGAACTCAGACTACATTTGAATTGGAAACAAAAAGTCCAGGTTCAGGGAGCACAGATCTGAACATTCCAGAATTGAATGCCTGTGTGTGCCTGTGTGGGTGGGAATTCCTATGTGTTTACTTAAAACACTTGTTTTTTCTGAAATGCAGGCTTCTGCTTTGATCAGTTTGTTATAACCATTTCCAGCTATGAGGCTGATGCAATCAACATACAGATTCTGCAAGAGGGCTGCTTGGGTAACCAGCATAGAAAACTGAATCAAATTCTAAAAACTTTTTCAGAAGGTCTATAATTCACCACAAACTATCTTCTTTTTAAAAGTAAGTATTCAAAGGGGAGGTAGCAAGAGTCTAGGGTGGTGGGCTATGGGTTCTTGGGTGGTGGGTGCACTATGGTGACAACATCTGATAAAGGGGGGATTCCCCCTCTTCAATAATACAAACTCCCATGTAAATCAACATTAATTCAATAAATATTTAAAAAATAAAAATAAGTGTTCAAGGATGTTCAAACTAAATTCTAATGGGAGTCATTAGAATAAGAATTTGAAAGGTAGTTACAGTGTGTGTATAAAACACACCTATACAAAATAAACAGAGACATGACTAGTCAGACAAAGACATGATAGTAACAGCTAACAGTTTTGCAGAGCTTATTATAGTGAAAGACTGTGCTAAGCATTTTGCATGGATCTTCTCATTTAAGCTTCATGACAACTTGATGAGAATGTACCATTATCATTCACAGTTTTCTCATCTGAAAAATGAGAATAATAAACTTGTAGTGAGAATGAAATCAGTTAATATATACAAAATTAGTGTTAAATGAGGTAATTTATATAAAGTTGTATGTGCAAAGAACATTCCTGCACATAGTAAACACCCAATAAATGTTAGCTAGTGTTTTTTCAATCAAGCAGTAGATACTCCCAAAAATATCCCAAAATTTCCCTTGCAAGGAATATATTGAGGAATCTGTCTTCTAGTTTCTTCACCAGTGCTAGGTATCCTTTAAGGTGCTAAACCGATTTGTATATTTGGCATGACTATGTAGTTAGAAAAGGTTGAGAATAAGTACTATTTAAACCAAGCCCTTTAATTTCAGACCTCTGTTCTATAAAACTCACACAACATGACTTACTTGGAGAATCTGAACATTGTGGGAGAAGTGACTTCTCCAGGGATTCAGATTCTTTTTGCTCCCTTTTCTCCATGGTTGAATCCAACTTTTTTGTCTTTATTTCTCTTTGCTCCTTCAATTCCTTATTTTCAGTCTTGTTGGTATGAGTCTGGTCAGATTCTTCCAGCATCAAGTCTTTTTTACTTCTGACAGCCCAGTGCATCGACTACATTATTAAAAGAGACATTCAATATAAAATCACTATTACGGTAGTCTTCTATATTTAAAGTTCAGCATGTAGCAACACCTGAACTATTTGTTATAGTGTTGATTAAAAGAATGTTATGACTATTGGGCCTCCCCTGGTGGCGCAGCGGTTGATCGCTGCACTGCGAAGCTGCCTGCAGCCTCTGCAGCACTGGTTTGATCCCCAGCCACCCAGCGAGGGTCCCACATGGCGCACAGATCTCTCCTGCCCGCCCGCTTCTCCCCTCAGCAGTGTATTTCGTCACTCTGCCTGTTCTGTTCCATGCTCTGGCTCTGGTGAATTCTCTCACCCTCCCACGCTTCTGACAGTACCCAGTGCATGTATGAATAAATAAATCTTTAAAAAAAAATGTCAGGACTATTAAACAAACATTAATCAATTAATCTACATATTAGTTAATCCTCACTGATTTGGAAGACCAATGATATAAGTAGAAATCCATTTCATGGTACAGAGTGAACAGACTAGCATCAGAAAGGTGCAAAGAAATACCTGCTTCCACAGGAAGTTAAATATAAAATATCCATATGATCCACTTCCATTTCTAGATACATACCCACAAGAACAGAAAACAGGTATTCAAAGAAAAACTTCAACATGAATGTCATAGCAGCATTATTCACAAAAGTCAAAAGGCAGAAACAACCTAAACATCCATGAACTCATGACTGGATAAATAAAAAGGTGGTAATATCCAAGAAATGGGTATTATTTGGCCATAAAAAAGTTATGGCATATGTAGGTTAACCTTGGAAACATAATGCAACGTAAAAGAAGCCAATACAACTTATATGATTCCATTAAATATGAAATAGCTAGAATAAACAAATTCAGGAAGATAGCAGATTTGTGGTTACTGGCAACTGGGGGAAAGAGGTATCGCATGCCTCCCCATAACAAATATGAGGTTTCCTTTTGGGGTGATGGGAAAGTTCTAGAATTAGATAATGATGGGTAAACAACATTGTGAATGTACTTAATGCCACTGAATGGTATACTTCAAAATAATTAAAATAATGAGTTGTTATGTATTTTACTATTGATAAACAACAAGGATGTGCCCCTTAAACTGACTACTATTGTATCAATAATTAGGTAAACTACTATTGCCACAACTACTATTGTGGCCTTTCATCCAGTCACAATTAATGCAGAGTTGACAAATACTAGAATTCTGGATTATAAATCTTCTCTTTAAGAAAACTCATACACAAAGCAGGAATCCAACCAATATTTACTGTGAAATTTGTCCTAATTTTAAATGGATTCATTTTATGTCAATTAGTTGTCCTCAAAGAGCAAGAACTTTCTAATTATTTTCCATTTATTTTTTAAGGACAATGTGAATATATATATATATATATATATATATATATATATATATACATTGTATAGATGTTTTCTAAAAGGAAACACAATAATGGCAATGGTGGTATTCTGGGAAGGGAAAGAAAACCAGGGAGGGCTGGAATAAGGATGAACTCACTTTTTGTTACATATCCTATTTTACTATTTTGATTTACTTTAACAAAAGTATGTTGGTTTTGTGACATATTTAATTTACAACTTAAAAAAAAAATCAAGGACCATAAATCAATAGTGTTGGGCATGGGCCATTGATTCCTGGTTTAACCCTTATATTTTTATAATCACAAGGTCCAAAGTCCCTGAAAACTTTTCACAGAAATCCAATATCCTAAAATTGTGTTTTATATACCTGGTGGGGGTCCTTTGCTCAGTGGTTTAACCTTGTAACTCTATCAGTGTAGCTCTGGCTGCTTACCATGAGTCAGGAATAGGGCGGTTTGGGGGGAACCAAAAATGAGTCCAGCAGAGTCCAGAGTGTTCACTATTTTAAACACAACTAATACAAAAAGATTGATGCACTCCTATGCTCATAGCTGCATTATTTCACAACAGCCAAGTCATGGAATCACCCTCAATGCCCACTGATAGATTGGATAAAAGAAATTGTGGGATATATACTCAATGAAACACCTCTCAGCTCTTTATAAAGGTGAAATAGTGCCTTTCAGGAAAATATGAATGAATTTTGATGGTTATGCTAAGTAGATGAAGTCAGAAAATGAAAGATAGTTACCAGATGGTTTCACTTATTTGCAGAATAAAAAATAACCAAAGAAAACAAACTCACAAAACAACAAGAATAAATCTCTATGAAAAATATACTGGTGGTGCAGCAGACCTCTCCTGTCTCACCTGCTACTCCTCTTAATAGTGTATTTCAATAAATCCCCCAGTTCTGTTCTCCACTCTGTCTCTGGTGAATTCTTACACCCCTGGGCCTCTGGCCTATACCTGAGTCTCCCCCACGACAAGTGGCAGACTTGGCAGGAAGGAGACTTTACCTGGGGAAAATCTCCACGAAGGTAAGAACCATGGCTGCTGCATCCTTCTATATGCCTGTCTTGTTGTAAATGCTTAATAGACATTTATAAAAAATAATTACATACACACACACACACACACACACACACACACACAGGGGATGGGGGAGGAGGATATGAGGAGGAAAGGTGACAGGGCTGTGGCAGTGGAGATTTGGTGGAGGGAGAGTATGGCATGTACTCCCCAAATTATATAATTGTGAAGTTGGACTCCCCAAATTATATAATTATGTAAACCACTGTCAAATTAATAAAGCTTAAAAATGGGTCCTGCATATATATATATATATATATATATTCCAATATATATATATATATATATTCCAATTAAAATGCTTAAAATTGGATAGATGAAGTGGATGAATGGAAGGATACATAGATGAGCACAGAGTAAGAAACAGAGATTGAGATTTCTCTGCATCAAAAATAATTGAAGTAGAAAAATTAGCCCTGGAAGGCAACTATAAATCAGAGACATTCTGCAGGGGAGGAGGAGGGTGAAGGCTCAAAACAGGGGCGGGAAGAGCAAAAGGGGCTATGGTATGGGACATGGGTGAATTGGTGGTGGAAATTCCATGGGGACTACACCATAGAGGAGAAAGCACACATTGTACAAGAATGATGGAAAATGCATATAAAAGAAAAAAAAGGAAAGAAAAATTAGCCCTAGATTCAACCAAAACAATGAACATAACCGTTTCTTGAAACTTCATTGTATATCTTGGGACACAATTCCTGAAGTATTACTAAACAGTGACATACTAGCTCTGTTACTCGAAAACCCATAAGCCACCTACTTAGGGAAGTTATAAACAGAATACATCATCTTCCTGATATCTAGGATAGTGTTTCCCATGCTCCAAAAAAATAGAGAAAAAGCAAAGCCAAGAAACTATATTGAATGAAACGCTGATTTTTCTGAATTCCAAAGCTTATTGAATAAGCTCAAAAGTTGTGACATTTAAAAACTGCCACAAAGGGGCTGAGGCCTGTTACACACACACATTCCCCACTTTGCAAGCGTCATCTTGCATTTCAACCTAAGAGCACTTCTTTCCTGGAGAGTCTGAACTATCTTATAGTAATGCTGTTGCCAACTTTTGTCTGAGAGCCCTGCTTTATCTACCAGTTTAACACAAAGCAACACAAGGTGATGGTGGTCAAATATTACATGTGTACATGACCAAGTTCTCCATGTAAAAGGTGTGTGTGTGTGTGTGTGTGTGCGCGCTCATCATGATTTTTAAAGAAAATTGGGAAGAGTTAGCAGCTTGGTGTTAATGAGTAATAAGCAAAAATGGTCATAAATAGTATGATCTCAACTATATTTGAAGGTAGATAGATATAGCCAAATATAGATATATAAATATATGTAAACATAAAATATAGGTGCACAGACAGAGAGGAGGACAATGTGGCCTCATACATACCCTAAAATCATAAGTATATTCAACTCCTCTGCTCTAATCCAATAGAGAATTCACTTCTCCCCATCTTCAACCTATCTCTCAACAACTGTAAAATGGGATTATCCTGAATCTTCTTCCCCAAAAATAACCCACACACCCCAAGATCCACAGATCACCCTAATAAAGCTGTTACTGCCACCATTCAATGTGGTTCTCACACTAACAAATGAAGGGAGGAAAACACTGGAAGAAAATGCACCAAAATGTTGATATGGCTGTTTTTACATGGCAGGATAATAAAGTTTTTTTCTTTTCTTTGTGTTGTTTTCTAAGTATTTAGTATAAGTATTTCTCAGTATTTCACTCTTGAAATAAAAGTGCCTATAGTCTGCCTTACAGAGGTGTTAATGATTAATGACTGACCTACAGTAAATGCTTTGAAGCCCCTTACTCATCAATTCCTTTATGAATAAATCAGAATAAAGTATTTTATTCAATATGTAGTATCTGTTGTTCCTAGTTAAAGAAACTTGCAGGGGGGAAATACAAACTATCTAACTTTATATACAGGCACCTCTCATACTTTGTAGTTCAATCACAGAACTAATGTAAGCAATACTGAGCAGCCAGTTTGCTGAGACACAATTAGACTACTCATTTCTGTGTTCACAGGTGAATTTCTTAGCTCCTCCAGGTATTAGGTGGGCAGGGCATTGGATCTCAAGTAAACTATTGTGCAGTGATTCCAGTGATTCACTGGAACAGAACAAGCATCAACAAAAATATCAAATGAGAGAAGTTGATCCACACTAAGAGGGAGATTAGAAAGGGGAGCATCTATATATAATAAAAAAAAATTAACTGCACCAGACAGAAAATCACTATATGCATGGAGTGAGTTAACACTAAACAGACATGAAGCCTAGGTGCAAAAACCACTGTCCTACAGTCTATGAAATTGGATGTAGTTGTTCTACCTCCTCAATTAACTTGTTTACTAGCTTTCCTTAATGGGTTGTTGCTTTTTTCTTCTCTAGAAGTCTTTTTTTTTTTAATTCTTGAATTTGATCATCACTTCATATAAAAAATTGTGTCTATGTGCCAGTAAACATAGTGATAAATAGAAGAAAAAAATCAGTTGACTCACATGAGCCATGAATATGGCTGAATAAATTATACAAAATTGACTGGTAATTTGTTTTTTTAGTTTTTGGGTTTTTTTAGTTATTATTTTTTTAATTTTATATATTTTTACATCATTTTTCATTTTTTGCACAATGTATGCATTTTCATCTTGGTTATAGTCCCCATTTCCCATGAGTGAATTTTTTACTTGCCTGGGTGATATCTGCCTTGCTTTTGGATAACATCCAATTAGGACAGACGGCCTCGAACAGGCCCAGAAGGTACTGAATTACACACTGTTTCCCATCTGGCTGGGGAAGCTGGGGCTATACAGGCATAGAGGGAAGCTTCCCTTACAGTCTATGGCCAAATGGACTCAACCTCAAAACACCTCTCCAAGCCTGGAAATATAACAATGATCCAAAAACACATAAGGATGACTGGCAGCCCCAATAAGTCCTTCCAGAAGCAATCAGTTTGTCAAACAATCAATCAGTTCACCAAAAATGTGTTTCTATTAACTCTTTATAAAATTTATAGCAATTGGGGGGCCTCTCTGGTGGCACAAGGGTTAAGATGCAACCTATGAAGCTATCCGCAGCCACTGCAGCATGAATTCAATTCCCGGTCAGCCAGGGAGCCACCCACATGGCGCAGCAGACCTCTCCCGACTCGCCCACTGCTCCCCTCAGCAGTGTACTTTGGTCACTCTGCCTGTTCTGTTCCCCACTCTGTCTCTGCTGAGTCCTCTCATCCCCCCCTCCCCGTGCCTCTGGCCTATACCCCAGCTCTTGCATGCATAAATAAATAAATCTTTTAAAAAATTTATAGCAATTGATGTGATATGACAGTTTAAACAGCTTGTGAGTTTTCCTGTGTTTTATTTTGACTATCACTTTCCCACAGTGATCCTAAAATCATTCTGCCATGTATTTTTGGAACTAGAGGGAAAGACATACATACCCTGGTTCCCTTGGGATAAAACCACTTAGCATGACAATGATGAATATCTCTAAAATTCTTAGGGCTAAAAAGGTCTCTTTTGTCAAGTTACCCAAGGTCCCAAATGCCATAGTTCCTAAAGACTTCATCCCCTATGTTTTTTTTTAAAAATCAGCACCACATATCTCAACTTGAATTTCCACCATATTCATGGACCTGAATGAAGTCTTACAATATTTTTACGAACTAAATTATCAGAAAGAACTTCTAAAAAGGAAAAGAAAAATAGTGAAAACACAAGCATTAGTGTGGGAAAAAATTATGTTACAGTTTCATCACCCAAAAGAGATTTCTGCAATATGATTTTGTGTGTGATGGTGCAAAAGTGCACTGTGATTTGTCCTGCCTTCAAGGTTTTGAGACTAATAGTGCTCTCAACCAGTGCTTTTTCTTTCATTGAGTTTATTTTGCCTAAATAAAAAGCAGAAACATGGGGTTAGTGATTTGAAGGATAAGAATTTTATAGTATCTAACAATCCAAAAATGTATAGGGCAAGCAAATATTCAGGCATGTTTTAGATAAATGTCACTTAAAATTAAAATCTTAAGTCACAACCATTTTATTGTCAGAATGGCTTATGTAATATACTCAAACCAAGCACCCTAATGGAGATGATTATCTTCAAAAGGATAAACAATGATCTATGAGATGATGAATAATATTAGTATGAGAACAGTTATTTATTTATCTAGGGTAGTGAATGTGAAAGGGGGAGGAAATGAAACCGCACACACACAGAAGCAACAACTAAATGTTAGAGACAAGAGAGACTTTCCCATGCAGACGTCACTACGGGGATTAGAACAGAAAGGAATGAGAGGAAATTAACAGAAAGCCTATCAAATGAGATACAAGACAGGTGAAATTTGGAAAGGGGATTCAAAGTCCACTGAAGAAGAGGAAAAAAACAAATCAGAAAGAAGTTTTAGCCCAGAGAAGATTGTATGACCAAAAAAAAAATCATTGCTGATTTAAAGCAGAGAGATACACATCTCATCATTTTTGTACCACTAATAAAAATAAATCTGAAACCAAATGCTAGCCCAGCACACTATTTCAATTTTGTTGACAAGACAAATGATGCAGCCAGTAAGGAAATACCAATGTAATCATTGTAAGACCTCAAACAGTTCATAGTGAAACTAAATTCAAAGCAGAAATGATGTGTTTGGAGGCAGGAAATTAATATTTAATGGAAAGACTTTGGCAATATAAATTAGAGCTGGGATTTGGAGAAGAGTTTTTTAAAGATCCCTAGCTAACTTGATATTAGCAGGTAAAATTAAGTAACAGAGTTCAGTGGTTCATAAAGAAAAATGAACTATTAATCAAAATGCATTAGAATAGCAAAGGTCATTAATTCAGCTGCAGTTAACAGTAAGTCACACTCTGTAGAGAGGAAACATGGTTGTGCAGAGGTGGCAGAACACTATTTAGCCATGTCAACAAGGAATTTTGGATATACGCAATGTAAAAGAGTATGTGAAGTTAAGTTTTATAGTTTTTAAAAGATTGTCTTTATTGTACATATATGGTTAGTCCTTCATAAATAATTAGTCCACCTAAATAAATCTTACAAAAATGTGCTTCATTCCAAAATGAAGATGAATAAAACAGTCTTTATATTATGTACAGTGACTTTAAGAGGTTTACTTTGTACTTCCCTATTATTTCGAAGACCTTCCCTCACCATTACAGTTCTTTTTATGTGAAAAAGACAATTTGTTCATTCTTCTTAAAATAAAAACTAATAAGTAGTAAATGTAAATCTAACCCTAAAGAACTGTAACTTAAGAGATGTGATTCACACTATAGACTAATTCTAACAAGTGTCCTCAAAAACTTGCCTATAAGGTTTCTTCTATGTCTTATGCCATAGAAAATTGTCCCTATGAGGAAAAAAAAGCTAGATAGTAAATCATATCAAAAAATGTAAAAACCTTTAAAATTCCATTTTCTCTATAGTATTTAAAGGTCAGTATAAGAAAAAAATTAATGTATAACCATAATTAAGTAATTACTTTGATACTTAGGTTTTTAAACAGAATGAAGAAAGAGAGCACAATTTAGTTTTCTTTCTTCAAATTATGAAATTTATGACTTGAGAAGAGAAGAGGTTAATGCCAGTATGAATTTAAAAGAATGCAGATGAATTTGCAATGATTCAATAGACAGCAGTATATGAGCAACTTGAGAAGCAGTGTTATCAGAATGTATAAAACAGTAAATGACAATGTGAAGTGTATATACTAAAGAGTCAAAGAAACTTTCTGGCACTGACCTACTGCCTCTGTGGTGAATTTGTCTTCAAAGAATTTTGTGGACCTTGATTTATACCCAGACTCTGTCAGCTGCTTGGTGTTCTTCCTCATATTGATTATCGACCCTTGAAGCTAATACATGAGTCTAATCCAGACTCATCCTATATCGCTTGCTTCATAAATTCACATCACCCCAGAAAGAAACCTACCGTTTTCACAGAGTCACTCAAAGCTTCCCACTGCTGGAATGGCATCGAGATCTGGCTCCTTCGCCAGTGGTCATAGCGAGCTCGACTCTCTTCATTAGTGAGAATTTCCTTTGCCTTCTGCAATTTCTGAAAAGTCTCCACTGGAAAACAAATCAAGAAATAAGCACTTCTCTCTTAGAGAAATTATGTTAAACTCCCAAACATTCAAACTGATCTCACTGAGATATGCTATTTATAATTATGTGACTGAGGACTAGCTCCCTTTGGCAAGCTTTAGGTACCTCACTTGTAAAAAATAATAATACTAATAATAACATGGTAGGTAGTTGATAAATGGTAATTTTTGTCACTAATCTATTTGACCAGATGGCATACAATAAATTTTCATGGCTCTATTGGAAAAACATCTTGGAGACACGTCTAATGTTTTTTCTGTTCCTGGGTGAAGTTAGATCAATATCACAAAGCAATGGTGTTTATGTATACCAGCAAAGAACAATCTGAAAATAAAATTAAGAAATTAATTTCATTTACTCTAGCATTAAAAATACTTAAGAAAAATGTTAGCAAAATAAATGCAATATACTGAAAACTTATAAAACATTCCTGAAAGAAGTTAAGTATTTAAATAAATGGAAAGCAATCCACACTCATGGGTTAGAGGACAACTGTGACATGTGGATATCCACATATAAAAGAATGGAGTTGGATCCCTCCCTCACACCATATACAAATGTTAACATATACAAATAATGTGATCAACATGAATCGTAAATCTAAATGTAAGAGCTAAAATGATAAACTCTGAAAAGACAACATATGAGTAAATCTTTGTGACCTTATTAAGCAATGGCTCCTTCGATATGTCATCAAAAACACCAGCACAAGCAACAAAAGAAAAAAATTATACTTCGGGCCTCCCTGGCGCAGAGGCTGAGCGCTAGGTTGCGAAGCTGCCCGCAGCCTCTGCAGTGCCGGTTCAATCCCCGGCTGCTCCCGGCCACCGGAGGAGGGTCCACATGGTGCACAGACCTCTCCTGCTGCCCGCTGCTCCCCTCAACAGTGTACTTCGGTCCTTCTGCCTGCTCTGCTCCCCGCTCTGGCTCTGGTGAATTCTCTCACCCTCCCGTGCTTCTGACTGTACCCAGTGCTTGTATAAATAAATAAATAAATAAATAAAGGTTTAAAAAAAAATTATACTTCATCAAAATGGAAACCTCTGCACTTGGAAGAACACCATCAAGAAAGTGAACAGACAAGCTGTGGAATAGGTGAAAATATTTATAAATCAGAGATCTAATGCAGGATTTATAGCTCAAATTTATAAAGAACTTTTGCAACTCAATAAAATCAATAATCTAGTTTTAAAACGGGCAAAGTATTTGCACAGACATTTCTCCCAAGAAGATATACAAATGGCCAATAAGCACATGCGAAGATGCTTGACATCATTATTCATTTAGGAAATACAAATCAAAATCACAATAAGATATCACTGCATGGCCACTAAGATGGCTAAAATAAAAAAGATAATAACAAGGGTTGGAGAGGATGTGGAAAAATTGAAAGCTTCATATATTGCAAGTGGGATTGCCCAAAAGAGTGTAGCAACTTTGAAAAAGTTTGACAGTTCCTCAAAATGTTAAACAGAGTTATTATATAACCTAATAATTTCAACCCTAAATATATACACAAGAGAACTGAAAACATTCTTATAAAAAAATGCTTGCATACAAATGTTCACAGAAGCATTATATTCATATTAGCCAAAAAGTGAATACAATTCAAATATCTATCAACTGATACACAAATAAGCAAAATGTGGTATATCCATGCAATGGATATTACATACTGATAGATGCTATGACATGGAAAAGCCTTGAAAACATAGTGCTAAATGAAAGAAGCCTGTCACAAAAGGTCACATATTGTACGATTCCATTTATATTAACTGTCCAGAAGAGACAAATCTACAGAGTCAGTAAGTAGATAAGTGGTTGCCAAGATCTGGGCACAGGGAAATGGGAAGGTAATGAGTTTCTTTCCTTTCCACAACCTGATAAGATAGATGCTGTAGTTGTTGATCCTTTTTTACGAACCTAATACAGAAAGACATTACTGTATCTTTGCCTAAAACTTCAAGTGATAGAGTCAGAATTCATATGCAAGTCAGACAGGCTCCCCAGCTATGCTCTCTAGGCAACACTTGACCGACTGCCTTCCTGCTCCTTCCATTTCCCTGCAGTGCATGTTACACTCTAATCTCCACTTTCTCCTCCACCTCTAGGGATAATAAAAATGTTATCATCCATCAGTAAGATTCAGGTCATGCCCTTGAAGAGTTCAGAGTCCAGTAAGGAAGCGGACAAATACACAAATCATTTCAATACAATGTGATAAACAGAAATACTGGTTCTACTTGGGGAGTCAGGAAATACTTCATTGGTTTTCTACATATTTGAATACATCTTTGACATTGTTTTTCTCACCTATCTCATCTCTAATACATTAGCAAACCCTTCTGGCTCTATTTTAAAATAAACCCAAGAGCTGACCTCTTATCACCACCTACACTGCCACAGCCCTGCTTTCAGTCATCTCTGCTTAACTGATCTCTCTGCCTTTGCCTTGATCTTGTTTCTACACAGCAGTTAGAGTAATATTTTTAAAATAAGTCACACAAGATCACGCCAATGACTTATCATTTCCCACATAATAAAATTGAAAATTCTTTCCTCGGCTGGTAGGCCTGACATGCTCTGCCTGCCTTATAGTCCTTTCTTCCTACTCTGACCTCACTTTCTTCTGCTTTCCCCCACATCCCCTTCAACAGCCATATTTGCTTTCTTGATGTTCCTCGAGTACATTAAGCACATTCCAGCCCCAAGACTTTAGCACTTGCTGTCCTTTCTGCCAGGAACTCTTCTACCCCTGGCACTCACAAGATTTATTTCTCCCAGGTGTCAGCTCAGCACTTGTTGAGGTCTGTCTCCTCTTCCAGAATAAAAACTCCACAAGGACAAAGACTGTATCTGTTTTATCCTCTGCTGCACCCCTTCCACTGAAGCAGGACAGTAGGAGTCAGAAAGTATTTGCTCACTGAATGAATAAATGAATGCTTCCATTTTTTTTTTACAGGTGCCTAATCCTCTTAATTTTTTTAATATTTATTTTTTACATCATTGTTCATTTTTAAACAATATTTGCTTTTCCCCCCCCAGGTGTAGTCCCCATAGAATTTCCTTCCCCAATGCACCCATGCACCATCACCACAGTCCCCTGTGCTCCTCCCTCCCTCCCTCTGATCCCTCTCCCTCCTCCTCCCCTGCAGGATGTCTCTGGTTTATAATTGTCTGTTTTTGTTTTGTTGTGTTTTGTATTCGAATGCTTCCATTTTGGTGTGAATATAAAAATATCCATCCAGTGCTATTCCCTGAGCTCCAAGTACCAAAACTGATAACATATCCTCAAAACAGTTTGTAAATTTGGGACATTTTAACAGTATCATTGACAAAAACAAAACTACCTTGATAATGCTAAAAATACCTCATGAAAAGTAGTCAAGATCCTCTGGAACAGAAGGTATTAGGGCAAATGTGCAGTCAATACTGATGATATACCAACTGCAAAAATCCTGCAATGTTTCTATAGTTGGGAAAGAGCTACTGATCCCAAGCCCCTCGTGGCCTAAACATCATCACTTCCAGCACTCCCCCCAGCAGCCAGAGATACTGCTCACCATAGCAGGGCAATTCTAGAACCTGCTCCACAGCTGGACAGCATTGACACCTTACAAGCCATTAGCTATTTAATACGACCTCTCCAGGTAATGATAATAGTGAGTGTTAAAGGGAAGACCCTAAAGTTGGACCTATTGAAAGCTATAGGAAAACAAACAAATTAATAGCATCTCACCATATCAGCTCACCCTGGTGAGCAATTCCTTCTGTTACTGAAGACCACGTAAATGCCCCACTGTATAAACGAGCTGTCACTTTTCCCAACAGCAATAAAAGGTTCATGAAATTATCACTATGGATGCACATGCCAGTTACTACTAGAGCAGTGGCTGTAGAGATTTACATATTTATCTATGAGTCACCTTCTCTTTGTATATTACTGTTGGCCTCATTTCACAGTTTCCTGAACAAAAGAAGTCCATTTGGAATTGTTCTAATGTCAATCACTCAATAATTGATATAAGCAGAAAGCAAATGAGACTTTATCTTTCCCATTAAGTGACCTTTCCCTTGCTCCATCCTAGTCACCACATTTAATAAAATTGGGCTCTGGTTTATATTTGTCCTTTAATATACTGGCTAATCAAGTGAATCACACAAGATAAACATTTGCCAATTCTGAGAAGAGAAATCTCATTTTATAATCTTATATGAGCTAATGACACTGGAACGTTTGAGAGGCATTCTGACTTAATCCATAAGTGTACTTTGAAAACACACGGGTCTTTTTAAATTCATATCTTGCAACAAAACTTGTATTACTCTACCCACATTTTACATGTAGATCACTTATTGCTACTTGAGAAATAATAAAAATGTAATGTCAGAACATGCTTTGAAAAAAACCTGGGGGAAAATATACCAACTGTTAAGAGGGGTTTTCTGGCAGAAGAGATAATAGCAGACTTTCACTTTCAATATCATTTATTACCATATGTTATTTTTATTCTAAAGGGGGAAAGCAATAAAGAGTTTTTTAAGTAGATAAACAATGAGACATTGAAATACATCAGTTAGCAAGGGACATAGAGCTCCCTTTCTTCAAAAATCCAAAGGCTTTTGAATCCTGTAAATCAATAATAAAAATACCATTTCACAGGTCCTACAGTAAGTCTGAAAGAAAAGTTAATAAAGCACTGTCCCAAAGCAGTTACTGTCATGAGACTGGCATAAGCAATAATCAGGAACTTCTGAACTTCATGACACAATTTCTATAACACAACCAGTCCTATCTACATGAACACAATTGAAGAAGAGAAGACATTTCTAAAGCCTTAGATTTTTATTTATGAAAGTAAGAATATTCTTTTTTTTTTAATAGAGGCATGTTTTATTTATTTATTTATTTGTTTTGTTTGTTTGTTTGTTTTGTTTATACATGCACTGGGTACAGTCAGAAGCACGGGAGGGCGAGAGAATTCACCAGAGCCAGAGTGGGGAGCAGAACAGGCAGAAGGACCGAAGTACACTGCTGAGGGGAGCAGCGGGCGGCAGGAGAGGTCTGCGCGCCATGTGGGACCCTCCTCCAGTGGCCGGGGAGCAGCCAGGGATCGAACCGGCGCCGCAGAGGCCGCGGGCAGCTTCGCAACCCAGCGCTCAACCGCTGCGCCACCAGGGAGGCCCGAAAGTAAGAATATTCTAATAGTTATTCATAAAAGGGAAAACTATCTCATTTTGTTAAATTTTACCTTGGAATACTGCATAAAATAAGAAAGTTCACTGAATCAAGATTGTCCACATTCACTGAGCTCTTCCTGCATCCAGGACTCATCTCCACAGCAGACACATTAGATAATATACTATTAATCTAACCATTTCACCTATGACAAATGCTAAGGCTTGAAGAAGATCTTCTTGCCACCTACCATCTAAGTGGAAGCTCAGAGCAATCTAGACAGACAGGTCTGTATTCACATCTACTAATCTATCATGCTAACAAATCCATAAAGTGAATGGCAATGATGAGACTACATTTAATGGATCAAAAGTTATACAGATATCCCTCGCTGTTCAAAAGTTCACTTCACTCTTCCAAAGGGCCTACGGTGGTAACCATTTTCATTATATGAAAGAAACCTAAAGAGAATTTTCACTTTTAAGACAAAAGGCAAAAAGTTAAAATAGCATTTACAGTTTCCTTTGCAGAGAACTTTTATAGGGGCAGCACACACCCTGAAACTTCCCTTGGCACTGCTTTATACAAGCTGTGTGTTTATCTTATCTTTTCAGCTTTTACTATATGTTAGTGTTATTTTAGGTTTCATGTGTTATTTGGTATGATTTGGTAGGTTGTTTTTTGTCTGGAAAATGCTGAAAATTTTTTTCCAAATTAATGGTAATTGCTTCTTCACTTTACTTTGGCTTAGGAAAGTTTTCGTAGAGATGCTCTACTTTTGGATGACAGTGGAATTGGAGATGTGGGGAACCAGTACATACATACAAATTTAATTTCTTCTACCTGTGGTTGGTCTATTGGGTAGTCTTTCACCTTAATGAAAATAAATTTCAAAGTCTGTCTAACGTATTTCCAGATTTATGGCAAGCTAAAAATTCAGCAACAGGTTGAATTTTGGCTTAATATTTTAAAATATTTTTTATCAATAACCTTAATCCTTCTCTGAGTATAAAAAGAGCCAGTTAAATTTTAAGAAAGTCATGTTAATCCAATTTGAATAAATGGATACTTAAACAGATCTGAAAACAGTCCCTATCAAAGGTTGTATCATCAATCAACTGCAAGCCTGACAAGGGAGATATGATAACTGTGTACCTTTTCATTTTAGGCAATATGTACACAGTCCAGTACAACAAGTAACTTTAAGGTAGCCCATATGTGAAAACCACCATCACTATGGCAATGGAAATCTTAATGATTACACATGTAATGATTCATCATGTACCCTGAAAAGATATTGTTTTCCAGAGACAGAGAACAACTTAAAACCAGGCTTCACTGGGAAAAAAAAAAAAAAGTTAAAGAATAACCTGGGGTGGTGGCTGTTTTTCAAATGTTTATACTTTTGTTAGGACATCTATCCTAATATTAATTCCAGTTCAAAGAGGTAATGAATATGTCCATTAGGTCATTCATTCACTCATTCAAGAAATGATTTGTGCAAAGTAGGTGTCCTCCATTGCATGTGCTCTCCTAAGTGCAAGACATACCACTGTCAACAAGATAAGCAGCCAGCCTATTTCACTGAGTTTCCTGGACTACAATAAGCAAATAAGCAAATAGGCAGCATGATACATAGAGTTTGCTGCCTAATTTGGAAGGGGTTCTGAATAGTTGGGGCACACAGGACTTCCCAGAGGAAGTGATGGCTAAACTGAGACCTGATGCAGGAACATGACCTAACCAATCACAGCAGGGCAGGAAGGTGTGCAGGCATTCCTGCTCCAGGCAGAGGAAGCAAGGCTTTCTCAAGACTCTAGACCTGGAGAGTAGAACACGTGGGTTTGTAGATAGAGAAAAACTGAGGATGGAAAGATAAGGCATGGGGAGAGAGGAGGAAGTACCACATAAAGGAGTATGTTCCTAAAGACCCAGTAATTACAAAAATTGAACTATTACAGACATAATGTAAAGTGAAAGACGTCACACATAAAGGAGTACCTATATACTGTATGATTTCATTTATATGAAATTCGAAACTAAACAAGACTAATCAATGGTGACAGTGATCAAAGACTTGGAAAGGGTGCTAACTTTGAACAGAACATGAAAAGGGACTGGCAGGGAAATGTTATATATCTTCATGGGCAGTGTTAAACTGGTATACACTGGCAAAAATTTACCAAGTTTACATTTATGATTTTTTTCACACTTCCTTAAACAAACTATGCCTTAAAGGGGGAAAATCCAATGGGTAAAAGTAATAGTGAAGTATCTAATAGAAGATGACTTCACAGATTAGAAAATGATCTATTTATATAAATCAAAGGGATCAGTAATTTCCACAGAAAATTACTAAAAAGTTTTAAAATAGGAAAAATATTTTTTTCCACTGTACTGGAAAACAAACTATTCCCAACTCAATATGAGCTCTGAAAATTGTTCTGCCTAATGCTTTTCTTTTTTTTTCTTTTTTTCTTTAAATTTTATTTTTATATTCCCCATACAATTACAACCCCCTTATTTTGACCCCAATCCCTGCTTTCCTCACCCCCCACCCCCCATAGAATGTCTCTGGTTCATTGTTGTTTGTTGATTTTGATATCAGGAAAAATATTCTTTTAATGAAGAGGAGTTTGGGGTTTATCATTTGTGCAATATGGAACTATAGACAGGGATTAATCATAACATTTTCCCTATGAAAAATCAAAGTACATATATACCTTATATGTATGCCAGTGTAGAAAGAAAATGAGAATAACCATAGTGAACAAGGCCTGTGAACAAAGGGGATAAGGATAGATGGTGGCCAGTGTGGAGAGTCAGAGATAGTACCTTCCTCTTCCCCGCAGTGTTCTCTATCCATCTTCCCCTAAAACTTCCAACTTGCTACTGTTGTAGAGTGCAGAACTCCTGGGGAGAAATATAAAGCCAAGGCAAAAAAACCCACAGCACACAGCATATTGAGATTCAGGGGAATATAACACCACATGGCATTGATGAAAGTGGCTAGGGAAAAGCAGGTAACCTATAAGGGAAATCCTATCAGGTTAACATCAGACTTCTCAGAGGAAGCCCTACAGACAAGGAAAGAATGGAACAATGTATTCAAAATACTTAACAATAAAATGCCATCCATGAATACTATATCCTGTAAGGCTCTCAATCAGACATGAGGGGAAAATAAAGGCCTTCCCAAATAGAAACTGAGAGTTTGCCAACACTCAACCTCCTCTACAAGAAATGCTGAAAGGGGATGTTTTATCTAAATCAAAGGGAAGAAAATCCACAAAAACTGAACAAGGAATTAGGTAGAAACAGAAAACTAAAGAAAAAATAACAACATATCAATAACTACCCTAAAGGTAAATGGACTGTATTCATCAATCAAAGGCAGAGTGGTCAATTGGAGAGAAAACAAAACCCAATTCCTGCTGTCTCTAAGGTCTAAAGATAAACACAGACTCACAGTAAAAGATTGGAAAACAATCTTACAAGCAAACAAGAACCCCAAAGAATGCAGTAACATCCATACTTATATCAGATAAAATATATCTCCAACTGAAAAAGTCAGCAAGGGACAGAAATGGACACTACAGAATGATAACAGATCATTACATCAGGAAGACATAATAGTCATCAATATATATGTACCAAATAAAGATGCATCAAACTAAGACAACTATTATCAAATTTAAAATCAGATATTGTCAGCAATACAATACTAGTAAGAAATTTCAATACCTACTTTCACCAATGGACAGATCAACCATACAGAAAATCAATAAGGAAATAAGAACCTTAAATGAGGAATTAGATCACATGGGCTTAATAAACATTTATAGGACACTGTACCTCCAAAAGCTGAATACACATTCTTTTCAAGAGCACACATAACATTCTCTGGGATAGGTCAAATGTTGGGTCACAAAACAAATGTCAATAAATTCATTTTATTTGTTTCATCTCAAGTTTGTATTCATCGCAAGTATATTCTCTGATTACAATGGTATCAAAGTAGAATCAACCACAAAAAGAAAGCATTTCATTACTGAAACTCATATGGAACCGAAAAAAGACACTAAATAGCCAAAGCAATTCTGATTTAAAAAAAGAGGAAGAGTGGTGGTATCACAATCCCAGTTTCAAAATATACTACAAAGCTGAAGTAATCAAAAGAGTATGGTACTGGAACAAAAACAGACACACATGGACCAATGGAGCCCAGAACTACATGCACACATCTAAGGACAGTTTAATTATAACAAAGGAACCAAGAGGATACATTGGAGAAAAGAATCTCTTCAACAAATGATTTTGGGGAAATCAGACAGGCACATAAAAAAGAATGGAACTAGATCACCATCTCACACTTTACACAAATATTAACTCAAAATGGAATAAAGACAAGGATGTAAACACAAAACTGTAAAATACATTGAAGAAAACATTAGCTTAAGTGATGTCTTTGTGGATTCATTGCTGATGGCAAGAAAAACAAAAATGAATATAAACAAATGGGACTACATCAAACTAAAAAGCTTCTGCAAAGCAAAAAGATATAATAATAATAATAATAACAACTATCAGTCAAACAAAAAGACACTCTACTGAATGCGAGAAAATAATTGCATACATCTGGCCTAGGGATAATATACCCAAAATATAGAAATAAATTCATATAACTCACAAAAATAAAAAAATTAAAAAATGGCCAGAAGAAGACATATAGATGACCTATAGGCATATGAAAAAAATGATCATCACTTACCATCAGGGAAATGCATATGAAAACCACAATGAGATACCATCTCACAACTGTGAGAATGGACCTCATCAAAAAGATCAGAAACAACAAGTGTAGGCAAAAATTTGGAGAAAATGGACCTCTTATACACTGTTGGTGGGAATGTAGACTGGTCCAGCCCCCAGGGAAAACAGTGTGGAGGTTTCTCAAAATATTGAAAGTACATCTATCATATGATGTAGCAATTCCACTCCTAAGTATTTACCTAAAGAATGCAAAAACACTAATTTGAAGGGACATATGCACTCCTATGATCACTGCAGTACTGTCTACAACAGCCAAGTTATGGAAACAAACTAAGTGCTTAAGGACAGAGGAGTAGATCAGAAAAATGTGGTATATATACACCGTGGAATACTACTCAGCTATTAAAAAAAAGAAAGATGGACTCTTATCATTTTCTGCAACATAGATGGAGCTGGGGGAAATAATGTTAAGTGAAATAAGTCAGAAGGAGAAAGACATATACCAGATGGCTTCACTTATATGTAAAATATTAGAGAAACAAAACAAAGGATCATACAAAACCAAACCAATAACAAACCCTAGCAAAATGATTGTGGAATTAGTTTACAAGTGGGGCAAAGAGGATGGAAAATAAAAGTGGCATACTGGACTATAGCAGAGGATGGTGGCTGCCTTGGTGGTAGGTGTGATATTGTGACACAAATCTGAAGAGGTGTGTAACTATGACTCCAAATAACATACAGTGTTGTAAACCAACGTCACCACAATTAAATAAAAGATGGAAGGAATGAAAGAAGAGAGGAAAGGAGCAAGGAAGGGAGGGAGAGAATCAAGTTACTGTTCAATAATTTTTTAAATTCTACACATTATTCATTTTCATGAGAAACAGACATTACCTGCTTTGGAGTTTTCAGGATGCTTGTCAGGGTGACATTCCAGAGCTCTGACCTTAAATTCAGCCAGGATTTGTTCAACCTAAAACAAAAATTAATGTTTAAAATATGGAGTCAAACTTCCACATCATGAAGGAAGAAACTGGGTATCAGTTCTTCCCAAAATAGCCAAAATAGCCAACCCAAAAATTTTTTTACGATTTATTTATTTATTCAAGAACTGAGGTGCAGGCCAGAGGCATGGGAGGGTGAGAGGATTCACCAGAGACAGAGCGGGTAGCAGAACAGGCAGACTGACTGAACACATTGCTAAAGGGAGCAGCAGGCGATACAGGAGAGGTTGGCTGCACCATGTGGGTATCTCCCTGGCTGGCCAGGAATCGAACCGCGCTGCAGAGGCTGCAGACAGCTTCACAGTGCTGCGTTCAACCTGCTGCACCACCAGGAGGCCCCAACCCATATTTTTATGTTGATTCTTATATTTGCACTTTGATTTTTACTCTAAGAAATTATTTCCTCAATAACAAAATTCAGAAAGCATCTAATAAAAGCTCCTATTTAAATAACTGTGATTATGATTTAACTTACTAGTATATTTAGATGATAACTCAGGATACCTATGAGCTCAATATACTGAGGTCAAAAATGATCAGATAGGTTTATCCAAAGAATACTTGAAAGATGTACTCACACATCCAAATTGTTGAAAAGAGATTTAGCCATCATTCATTATTCAAGAGTGACTATCCAGATTATAAATCATCCATTATAAAATTCCTTCCTCCTGCCTTTTGGCTCTTTTTTATCAAGAATTTCTCAATAAAAGAAGAAGGACAGAAGTCAAATTTGTTGATTATTACTAATTAGCACCTTGGTTAGAGATTTTGACTGGGAAAACAGAAACTCCAACCCAAACTAAAAGAACAATTGAGAGACATCTATGATTTGACTTGACTTCAGACACCAATCCAATCCCCATTATCATGAATTGGATTTATTAATCATAATTGCAAACACAACATGAGACAACAGTGATAGGTTATGTGACTCTCAAATCTGATTGCTTTATTTTAAATTCTAGTACTTCCTTAAGATTTTAATCAAGTTATATAATTTCCACCTGCCTAGGCATCCTCATCTTTGCATTACATTAATAATGTAAGTACAGCACAACATAAAGCTTGCTAATAGTCAGAACACAATAGTAGTGTTTAATCAGTGGTTAATTAACTTGTCCAGAGTCATTTAACTGGTTACTAAAAAGCTAAGTTTTTTGTTAACTAAGCAATTGGACTTCAAATCCAATAATCTTTTTATTTATTTTTATTTTTTATATATCTTTTTCATCATTTTTCATTTTTGCACAATGTATGCATTTTCATCTTGGTTATAATCCCCATACACTTCCCTCCCTGCTTGTTTTGATCCTACTCCCTTCTCCCCATCCTGTAGTGTGACTCTGGTTTATAGTTGCTTGTTGATCTTGATTTTTTAAAATTTTTGTGTAAAACTGTGGTGTAGGCCAGAGATGCAGGGGGTGAGAGGATTCACCAGAGACAGAGTAGGGAGCAGAACTGGCGAATTTACTGAAATACACTGGTAAGGGGAGCAATAGGCGAAACAGGAGAGATCTGCTGCACCATATGTGGGTTAGTTCCCTGGCCAGGGATGGAACTCAGGCCATAGTGGTGATAGCACTGAGCCTTAACCCCTAAGACACCAGGAAGGCACCAAATCCAATCATCTTAATCACTGTTTTATATGGCCAAATTCTTTAGGTTAAAAAATCCTATCAAATTCCATATTTACTACCCACTAACTAATGAAAGCAAATTACCTCTTGTGTGAGAAATGAATTCTCAAGCTGTTCAGCTCAATATTGTTATAAGATCACTGGAGAAACATTTTTATCAGTTCTATGTCATCTTTAATTAATTCTTAAAATTTTTCTTCACTTTTATTATCTATTATAGACAGATTGTAGAATCTGAATTTATAAGACAAACTGTATTAGATATCCATATATATAAAGTTGAGACTGATAATTCTTTTTTTTTTTAAAGATTTATTTATTCATGCATACAAGAACTGGGGCACAGGCCAGAGGTGCGGGGGTAGTGAGAGGATTCACCAGAGACAGAGTGGGGAGCAGACCAGGCAGACTGACCAAAATACACTGCTGAGGGGAGCAGCGGGCAAGTCAGGAGAGGTCTGCTGTGCCATGTGGGTAGCTCCCTGGCCGGGGATCGAACCTGTGCCACAGTGGATGCGGACAGCCTCATAGGTTGCCTCTTAACCCCTTGCACCACAAGGGAGGCCCAAGACTGATAATTCTTTTCCTTGTTAAGCAACTACTGAGAACCCAGTGGACTAACAAGAAGAGATAAGACTTTCTGTTAGAACAGTAATTCCATTTTCTCTTCTTGGGTGCCGCCTTTAACTATCAGTCACCATAATCTGTTTATATAACAAAGAAATTAAAAATGAGACTTATTTAAAGAATTTTAAATATTAAAGATTCTAAAGATTCTAGTAATAGTATTTTTTAATTAACAAGTAATGCATGAATACACAAACTGAAAAAATTTCCTATCAATCCAGAATAAAAAGTAAAACTCTTTTACCCCTTTTCCACCAAGGTAACAGGTTACATCCTTTATGACACATTTTACACATTTATATACAGAACTATGTATATATCTTGAGAAGTTTTGATAACTTCGGGTAAAAGGATAAAACTAAAGCTATTGATCACAGGTAGAAAAATTGGGGGTTTTATCATTACTGCTGCTTTAATTTTTAATTTCTACTCAATTAGGCAATATTCTAAAATGTGGTATTAGTTCATAGAAACAAATGTGTCAAATAGTTAAATCTTAGTAATACTCTGTGATTATTTAGTTTCTTTTTTGTATTTTCTGCATTTTGCCAATATTATGTTTTTAAAAATTAAGAATAGCCCCTGTCTGTCTCTCATTATTTCTTATAGTTTTACCGTTGCAAAGTTTAACACAAATCTCCTATATAGGACTGGCTCTGAGTAAAGGTTAAGTGTGTTGCTTTGTCTTGGGCACGCTCTATTTCTCTCCTGGCATCTCCATACCATGTGTCCAGTGCCAAGTGCAGCCCATGGGCAACTGAGGCCCTCCATGTCAAGGTCCACTGAATGCTGCCTTCTTGACCCAGTGCCCAATGGCCTGGAAAACTACCTATCCTGTTAACCAATAAACACTAAAAACTGTTCAACTTTAGTCACAATCAAATAAATCAAAACCTCCAAAGAATGATAATGACCAGTATAATTAAGGATGCAAAAAATTAGCATTTCCTGCTTTTCTGGTGAGAATGCAAATAGGTGAAAATTTTCTGGAAAGCAATTGTGAGGTTATATATATATATATCCATATATATATATATATCCATATATATATATATACACACACACACACACATATATATGAAAGCTATATATTTAATTTTTCATATTCTTTGATCCAAAAATTCCAATTCTAGGAATTATTTCAATCAGTTATAAAATGATTCAGTTATAAAATGATTCAATGAATAAATGCTATAATTTTTTTTCTTTTTTAGTACTTTTTATTTCAATGTCTAACCTTGATAGGAATTTTATTTTTTGAGTGATGGGGTCACTCTTAGGGTGAAATTATAAAACCTTACATCTATTACAACTATGCATAATCTTACATTGAATGAAGCATAGTTTTGTTGACAGGAATGCTCTTAGATTTTATTTGGCTTATTTTCCATTTAGAGTCCACGAAGAGCTAGCTGCCGTCTAAAAATTGTCCTTAATTGCATTGAATTGTATAAATTTATTTTTTAAAATATGCATATATAGCATTCTCTACTTTTAATATACAAAGTAAACTATATTAATATACTGTTTATCTACCTTCAGTGCTTCAGGAAGAATAAATTCCATCTGCTTTTTATTTTGTTATTTTATTACTATATGGAATTATACAATATGTACCTTATTCTTAAGTAGATAATTTGATTGAGATCAGTCAGCTAGGCACAGATGGCAAAAATGCCTAGTTATCTGAATTCAATTTGGCTTTCTTTTAAACTTATTTTTCCAGCTTATACATGAATAATCAAGTCTTGAGTGTTTTACAAAAATTTTACAAATTAGTTACAACTCTTTTTTAAATATAAATTATTTTATTTTATATAATTCTTACATCATTTTTCATTTTTGCATAATGTACGCATTTTCATTTTGGTTATATTCCCCATATTTGGTTATATTCCCCATACAATTCCCCCCATCCTCCCCTGTAGTGTGTCTCTGGTCTATAGTTGCTTGTTGATTTTGATCTTTACTTTATTATAATTAGTCTTTTTCCTGGTCCCTTATTTAGGTTTTCTAGATTCCTGCTATGAGTGAGGCCATCCGGTATTTTTCTTTTTCTTTCTGACTTATTTTGCTGAGCATGATCCCTTCCAGCTCCATCCATGTTGCTGCAAATTGCATGAGTTTATCTTTTTTGATTGCTGAGTAATATTCCATGTGTATATGTACCACATCTTCTTGATCCAGTCATCTATTTTGGGGCATTTGGTTGTTTCCAAAGCTTAGCTATTGTAAATAGTGCTGCTATAAACATAGGGGTGCAGGTGCCCTTTTGAATTAATGTTTCTGTGTCCTTTGGGTAAATACCTAGGAGTGGAGTTGCTGGATCATACGGAAGCTCTATCTTTAGTAGGTTAACAAATCTCCACACAGCTTTCCATAGTGGTTGGACCATAAAATGCTATAAATTTTAAACAACAATGTTGTATGAAAAGTAATAAGGTATTAATAGAATATTTGTTAAAGCTAATTGCAATATAACTATAGGCTGGTATATTTTACACTCATAAAAAGATCAATTTGTGGAAGACTTTGCATATGTATGTTGCTATGAGAAAAGACGAACTATGAGAAAAATAAAGTATTATGTGCAGTATAAATCCACGTTATACCTCAAAAGGATTATGTAACATTCATTTAATTTGTATGTTTGTGTGTGTGTGTATATATATATATATATATATGCTAAGATTAATTGAGACTTATTATGTGCCAGACACTATTCTAAGCACTTTATATAATAGTCTCATTTAACTTTCATAACTCTATGAAATGGGCACCATTCTTATTCCCATTTTGCATATTAGGAAACCAAATCAGAAAATAAGATTAATTTTCCCAAGGGTACATAGCTAATAAGTTGCAGGGGCAAGATTTGAACCCAGGCATTCTGATTCCAAGCTCATATAAAAATACACATATAAATATATACACATATACGTGTGTACTTATTTACATAATGCAAAAATACAACATATATGCATATATAACAGACATGCACATGTCATGCGCCTAAATATTAAGCACTCTCAGGGTAACATTTTCTTTTTCTTTTTTAAGATTTATTTTCTTCAAGAACTGGGGTACAGGCTAGAGGCACGGGAGGGTGAGAGGATTCATCAAAGACAGAGCAGGGAGTAGAACAAGCAGAAGGACCAAAGTACACTGCTGGGGGGAGCAGCAGGTGAGACAGGAGAGGTCTGCCCTACTATATGGGTATATCCCTGGCTGGCTGGGAATCGAACCGGAGCTGCAGAGGCTGCAGACAGCTTCACAGCGCTGCACTCAACCCGCTATGCCACTGGGGAGACCCCTTAAGGTAACAACTGCTGTGGTTTCTTTATACTTCACATTTCCTTTTTGAACATAGATTAATTTTAGAAATTAAATTTTAAAATTTCTATCAGTGCAATAACTTGATCTCGGCCAAGAAATACTCTCAAACACAATAGGAACTGATCTGATTCCCAGTTGGATGAATCTTCTTTAGTTTTTCAGGCCACACAAATGCCCCATTTCTCTCCCTACATGAATCTAAATTATGACCATCAAGTAAGACCATCTCAAGTCCCATCTCTTCTCTAACGTCTTTTGAGATATTCCTTAATTACTATTGTACTTATATGCAGTACCACACAGTTTGTTCTCAACCTCCTCTGTATTAACTTTGGTTTCTTGACTAGATACCAAATTCTTTATACACTCACATCATATTTCACCATTTTGTTTTATTTTGTTTTCTCCCATCACTTTTAGTCCCACATGATGGCACACGTTGAGTAAATATTTGAGCATAGACTGACAGATGTTCTTTAAATATCATGACTGGCATCAAGGGTATGCATACCTTAAAAGCCACCAAGCATCTGAAGGATGTCACTCTACAGAAGCAATGTGTGCCCTTCCATCGTTTACAATAGTGGAGTTGGTAATTATGCCCAGGTCACTGGGGCTAGATTAAGGGTTGATGGTCCTAAAGGAATGAATTATTGCTGCATATGCTTAAAAATCCATAAAGTAATGCTGAAGATTGAAGGTCATGACAGACAAAGAAGGTCTAAGAAATATTCAGACTGGAGATGACTAAGGGAACGTAACAACTAAGTGTAATAGAGAATCGTGGCTTGGATTATGGAAGCGAAAAGGGACATAGTTAAAAAATGATGAAATATGAATAAGGCCTACACTTTAGATCACAGGTTGACTAACTTTGTCCCACAAGCCAAACCTGGTCCACTGCCTGTTTTTTAGATGAAGTTTTGCCCTGGTCATCATTTTCATATTATATAGCTTTCTCACAGTGGCAGAACTAAACAGTGGTGGCACAGACCATAAATCCTGAAAACTATAAGATATTTGTTATCTCAGGGCTAGCATCAGTGTCAAGCAAGCAGGGTACCTAAGCTTATGGATCCTTTCTCCCCCACCCCTCAGGATTCTGCACTTTGACAATTCTAAGAGTTAGCACCTCCTTAAATTTTGAGTCCTAAGCAGTCACTGCTTGCCTCACTCTTCCCTGATCTTGTCTATCTAGTCTGTTACCAGACAACTGTTTGCTGGCCCCTGTTAATACTATTGCACTATGTCAATACTATGTCAATTTTCTGGTTTTGATCATTATACCACCAATACATATGATGGTAACATTAAAGGAAGCTGTGTGTATCTCATTTCAGTTTGTAAGTAGAATCAAAATATCAAGTTGTCAAGATAATACTTTCATTATCCTTTTAATATGTCACAGTATACACAGAGAAATGTGTCTACCACTGGTTACCACAAACAAAATTAAAATTGTAATAAATGATCTGCTATAAACATTATAAACAAGCAATTGAATCATTTTATTAGGTTTGGTCAAAACTAAATTTCCTTCTTGCAGACTGAAAAGACAATAGCATAAGTATAAAAGATGGACAAGGGGTCAAGAATGGGAATATAATGAAAATACAATGACTTTTATCACCTAGCATGACAAAGTTTTTTAAAAATCCTAATTGTGAATTATGTTCATTTGATTTTAAGAGTTCCTTCAAAAATTATTTAGCAATAGTCTAAAGCATGAATACCATACATGGTAAAAAAAATGGTAATACATTTTCTCAATTGCTCCAAGCAAATTACCACCAAAATAAAAAAGAGTAACATATTATTCTAAAGGAAAAATATGCAACTAAAACATCATTATAACCTATCTTGTGTGTTTAACATCAAAGTACCTAATATAACTTACTCCATGTAATAAAAAAAGAGATTTTAATCCTCTGTGTTCAATATTGCACCCTATTCTCATAATAAAAGTACACTGTATTACTAAATTTCAGTCTTATGAAACAAAGATAAATAGAAAAGCATTTTGCTTTAAGTGCTTTTAAATGCATTAAAGATAATAGTTATAAATACTTTTAATATATTTAATATATAATAGTGAATATATTTTGTATATATCTCAGTAATATTTAAAATATGAAACACTGGTAAAAAAAATGGTAATACATTTTCTCAATTGCTCCAAGCAAATTACCACCAAAATAAAAAAGAGTAACATATTATTCTAAAGGAAAAATATGCAACTAAAACATCATTATAACCTATCTTGTGTGTTTAACATCAAAGTACCTAATATAACTTACTCCATGTAATAAAAAAAGAGATTTTAATCCTCTGTGTTCAATATTGCACCCTATTCTCATAATAAAAGTACACTGTATTACTAAATTTCAGTCTTATGAAACAAAGATAAATAGAAAAGCATTTTGCTTTAAGTGCTTTTAAATGCATTAAAGATAATAGTTATAAATACTTTTAATATATTTAATATATAATAGTGAATATATTTTGTATATATCTCAGTAATATTTAAAATATGAAACACTGGAAATAATGAAGTATTTAACAATAAGAGAATAATTAACTGATTCAAATATTATGCAGTCATAAAATTGTGTATGAATTAATTAAAATGTGTATGAAGAGTGTTTAACAGGATGGAGAAATCCTTGTAATAATGTCCATGGATAAAAGCAAGAATCAACAAGTATATATAATATTATCCCAACCATGTCTTCCAAAACATACACACACACACACACACACAGGAAAAAGACTGGAAATTAACATACCACACATTAACATTTACTTTGGGAAGTAGAATTATAAATGAGTTTTCCATAATTAAAAAAATGTACAACCTTTATATTTGGCTATAGGAAACTTTAAAAACATTATTCTCTTATAGATCAAGTGAACAGCTATAGAGTTCTCACATGATTTGTTTTAAAAGCTACTCTTTTAAGAAGTAATATCTCTTTTAGGAAGGAAAAACCATTTGACATATTCACAAAAAAGAATATTTCTTGGTTCATATAATTAACTGCTCATATGAAAATACATATTTTAATAAAACATTCCACAATAACTAATTGCTAGAAAATTATTTCATTTTAATTATAGTATAGTTTTTGTATAGTATGAAACACTGCCAATGACAATTACAATAAAATTCCAGAAATGTATTTTTAGTATATTGTGAAAGAGTATAAGGCCATGTGCCAGAACACACATATTTCACTCAGCAACTTGCATAAAATTTCATCAAACACTATTTAACATACAACACACATTTAAATTCTGAACTTTCTCTGAAACCAAAGTGTTTTTTAAAAATACAAGATTAGATTTTAGCAATGAGACTAAAACTTCCAATTTAAAACCTTAAATAAAAATTGTAAATACTGTTATGAAAAAGAACAGTTTTATCCACTGTCTTACCGAAGACAGTTCATCGCATCCCAGTAAGGCGTAGTAATCTTCAGTATCTTCTGATCTGTAATTCAGTATTGCATCCATTTAGATTACTAGATCAGCTTTTCTTCCTCCTGAAACAAGAGGCAAAATGCGTTTCAAACTAACAAGAAAAGCCCTTTTAAATCTAGCTTACAGCAGCACATTCCAAACGTCAGTAACTAGATTGGCTGGTCACAGTCTACACAGCAGATGTCATCCCAGACCATTGTAAAAGCTATGTTTCATTGGTTGTTTACAAAAGAGAAACACTAGACCACGTGCCTGACTGTTGCAGTGCTGTCTGGGATCTGTAGTTTGACTTTAGGTAAGTGATGCCTGTCAACCATAAGTCTTATGGGTTGACAAAGACTGTATTTTAGTCACAGTTAGCCATCTCTCCATCTCCTATGTTTTTTATCTTTTTCTTTCCTTTTTAAGAGATGAAGAAAATTGACGCTAAATGGTAAAATCTTAGGCTTTGTTAAATATGAGTAGCAGGAATTTTTCTGTGTGTTTAGAATTTTTCATAACTTTTAAAAGTTTTAAGAGTAGAAGATGAAATAAGTCAGATGGAGAAAGACAAGCACCTCATGATTTCATTTATACGTAGAGAGACTCATATAGAACTAAACAAACAGATGCACAAAATAAAACAAAAATAAACTTTTTAGACTATAAGATCAATTAGTGATTACCAGTAAAAAGGGGGTAGGTGCAGGTTAACTGGGTAAAAAGGGGTCAATTGTCTGAAGGATAGAACTGGACTTTTACTGGTGAACTTAATGTAGTATATACACATGTATGTATTTTTAATTATGCACAACTGAAACTTATGTTATTATTCAGTGTTATTTCCACTTTTTTTCAGAAAAAGGAAAAAAAAGGAAATTGCAAATTTTCATTCATTTCATATCATAGCATAAGTAATTTATTCACTTGACAAATAATTAATGAAAACCTTTTTTGTGCCCAGCAGATTGTAGGGAAAGGTATGCTAAACAAGTCTCAGTTCTTATAGTTTACATTTTGAATGGAAAGAGACAGACAAGAAACATCCAACAAAATCATTTAAAATAATGATTTGTGCTATAAAGGCAATAAAATAAAATAAAAGTCTTTCTCTTTTGTAAACAACCAATGAAACATAGCTTTTACAATGGTCTGGGATGACATCTGCTGTGTAGTCTGTGACCTGCCAATCTGGTTACTGTCGTTTGGAATGTGCTGCTGTAAGCCAGATTTAAAAGAGCTTTTCTTGTTAGTTTGAAACGCATTTTGCCTCTTGTTTCAGGAGGAAGAAAAGCTGATCTAGTAATCTAAATGTATGCAATACTGAATTACAGGACAATGAGGCGAACTCTGTGATGACTACAGTCAGACCACTATGCCATTTCACCTAAGCTGGCACTCTTCAGATTCAGGAGTGTCTAGTCTAAGGTGAGTCCAGGAAGTCTATATTTCAGCTCATTGTGGCCCTAGAAATTACAGTTCATGTCTAGGATTTAGAGAAGGCCAGTGGTCAGAGATACAACATTTTAAGTTTAGCCCTTTAGCCTTAACTGTTTAAATGCTCCCATAAATTCTCAACTTAAAAAAAAAAAAGCTTCATCAAGTCCACTTGTATGCATCTTTTTAAAGATTTCTTTCTTTCTTTCTTTCTTTCTTTTTTAAGATTTACAAGAACCGGGGTACAGGCCAGGTGCGCGGGAGGGCGAGAAGACTCAACAGAGACAGAGCGGGGAACAGAACAGGCAGACTGACAAAATAAACTGCTGAGGGGAGCAGCGGGCGAGACAGGAGAGGTCTGCCGCGTCATGTGGGACCCTCGCCAGCCTGCTGGGATGGAACTGGCGCTGCAGAGGCTGCGGACAGTCTCACAGCGCTGCGCTCAACCACCTGTGCCACCAGGGGAGGCCCAAAAGGTTTATTTCTGAAGACAAATAAAGCTTGAAGGTACTTTTTACTAATCCTTCATTATATATACACTCTTGTTAAAAGTTCTACATGAAATTTGAAAATAAAGTACAAATTAGGGCCTCCCCGGTGGCACAGCAGGTTGAGCACAGCTCTGTGAAGCTGTCCGCAGCCTCTGCAGCACGGGTTCGATTCCCGGCCGGCCAGGGAGAGTCCCACTTAGCGCGGCAGACCTCTCCTGTTGCGCACGCTGCTCCCCTCCGTCTGCCTGCCTGTTCTGCTCCCCACTCTGTCTCTGGTGAATCCTTGATGATTCCACTTAAATGAAATCTCTGGAAGTCAAATTTGTAGAAACAAACAAAAAAAAATAGAGGTTACCATGGGCTGGCTGAGGGTTGAGGGAGTTGTTTAATAGGTATGGAATTTCAATTGGATCAGGTCCTTGATGAAAACACTTGCACTGTGACTTTATAAGAGAAGCAGCACACCTTGAAAGGAAGTGCCCAACTAGACAGTCATGTTCTTCTTATTTTATAAACTAACACAAATTTCACATTCCTGTTTTGAAATTAATTTTCATTTACATAAATGTTATTCACCCTCAAAAATTTGGGATTTTTTTAAAAGACACAGTATTCCAAGGTTAGTAAGTAAAAAGTGGAAGTTTTGCCTCACATCCCCCTCTGCCCAGAGGGAAACAGTGTGAGTTGAGTTATTTTTCTTGTATTTTTCATATTTTTCTAAATGTTTATACTCCAGAACTTCTTTTAAATGTAGAGTATTGCACTGTGATATCCCCACTAATGCCTTATTCAAACAATAGCAAATGGTAAGAATATATCTTATAAACCTTCCAACTCAACTCTAAATTTCACCACTAAGACAAAAAACAAAAGGTTTGAGGTCATGTAAGAATACATTACATATGAATATAGTGTATATACTACATGTAAAATAGCCAAATGTCCATATATAATACTTAAATTTCATTATTTATATAGTTATATATATTCCATTATATATTAGTTGTATATGAAACGATCAAATGACCTCTTATAGTACTTATCTTTTAGATTTAGCTAAACCTACATATTTAAAATCATATCATGTATTAATTTAGTAATAGTGCTTTTCTTCCATTGTATGAAAACTTGGTAAAATTAGAAGAATAAGCCATCTACCTTTTTTCCAAAAGGATGGTTTTGGAAAAAACTTTGCCTTATATTTGAATATACATAATATTTTCTCAATCTGGGGATTCTACTTTAATCATTCGTAGGTTTTAAAAACATTTGCATAATTTTTTCTCTTTAAGATGTGTATTGATTAGAAAGAATACTTGAATAAATATTAATGACCTTTGGGGGAGGTATTCAGGAAAAGGTAATAAAGCAAAATGAGCAGGAGATCTGAGAAAATTTGGAGGGCCTCTTTATTTGTTTCCCCAAAGCAACCTTCAAAACTGCTGAAACATCTCATGGGAGGGTTGTTCTACCTAAGTAGGATGTCTGGAAAAAATCAACGTTTATAAAACTAAAGCTATTCTTCCTATACCAAAATAAATTACAGATAATCAAATAGTTCAGAAACTGTTAAAAAAATAATAAACATGATATACTAAGATTAGGCAAACACCTTTACAAGGCCAGAAAATACAAAAGCAAAACCGTAAGGTAAATAATGTGCTAGGTAAGAAAATTCACATTTCTCATAACAGAAAAAAGGCTGCTCCTAATTTCCCTAGAATGCAAATAAAAACAGACAAATCAGTATAAAAAGACACAGGTCCTGTAAAAAACTGGGCAAGGATATGACTAGTTTAAGAAATATAAGTGACCAGTAAACATGAATAGGAATGCAACCTCACTCCTAATTCTCAACTATGATACTGTAAATCAGCGTCATAACTGTTCGCCTCTCAGACTAGCAAAATTTCTAGTTTGATAATATCCAATGCCAGAACAAAAGCCAAGTGAACATACTCACACACTGTTGGATAAGTGTATAAATTGGAACAATTTGTAAATTTGGTGGTATTTATCAACTTTTATAAAACATACCTCATAAACTACATATTTCTGTCTCCACGAATTTACCCTGTGGATTTACACCAAAATATGTTTAAGACGATCATTGCAACAACAATAATTGGAAACAACCAAAATGTCCCTGGATGGGGTAGAGAAGAGGAGCAGTGGAAGAATAAATTATAGTATTTGTGGGATGTAACTATTTTATAGCCATTAAAAAGAGAATTAAAGTGCAAGTATGGAAAACTCTCTAGGATGAATTATCAAATGAAAAAATAAAGTTGACGAGAGTATTGTAGTATTATCTACTTCGTGTACTTTTTATTAACATGTACATTTGCGCTCAGCTTTTCCTCTAAAAAGCGGGTACGTTTTCTTTCCAGAGAAGGGAACCGGGGAGATACCGAAGGGAAGCTTTTAGTTTCAGTTTATACCTTTCTGTAATGTCTGTATAAAATCAAGGTAGTCGTCCCGTCATTGTTATTTTCTTTATGCTCATTAGTACTTTAAAAGAGCAAACATCATTTTACATATGCTCACTGAAGAAAACCTTTAAATATATGCAACAAATACACGGTAGAATTTTACAGCAGAGCGCCTCAAGATTCAGGTGTCCTACCTTAGAGACGAGGATTAGGAACACCGCCCACTAGCCTCCCGCCCCAGGACTACAACTCCCACAAAGCATCGCGGGAACAGCGTGCGGAGGCGACCGGGGACGTCCTAGCTACTTCCGGCTACCAGAAAACCGTCCCTCCGGAAGTGCATTTAGAAAATGTTTTACTTCAAATTCCCTCGTCTTTAAGAGGGAAGGAAGAAAAAAAAGTGAAACTCAATCGTAAAGGGAAAGGCCTGGAAAATAAGAGTTTAAAAGCCCCAGAAGCTCAAAGCGAGAGCAGAAGTCAGGCAGTCAATACATGGGCTCTGCGCGCCTCCTCAGTCCTCCGAGGCGCCGCTTCCCCCCTTCTCGCTTTTCCTCCCAATCTCGCGCCTAAGTTCCGTGCTACAATTTAAAATCGACCCGTTTCCGTTGCAGGGCTAACAAATCCGAGCCTCTACGGCGCAAAGCCCAAGTCCCAGAGACTCCCTGCAATCGTCAGTCCTGTAACACAGGCCCGGCTCCCTGCTCAGTCTGGGATCCTGGACTCAGTTCTGCTCTCGTGACAAAAGCGCCTCCGTTCTGACTTAATTCCTAGGAGCCCCTGCTCCTCAGAATTTACTGCTCCGTTGCGCATCATAAGATGCGGTGGAGGAGAAAACGGAGTCTTCCAGGACCTTAACCTCCCTAGGTTTTCGTCCCTCCATTTGTAAAATAGTCTGGTAAAATCCCTCCTCGACTATGAGAGCCAAAACGGCTTCTGCCACGATATTGGAAATGCCATAGAGAATCTTTCTGTTAAGTCAGACATAAAATAGTTTTTATAAATAATTCTTCCTAAAGGCTCTTGAAATGCTATGAGGTACTGGGGAGTAAGGTACTGGGTATGTCAATATACTCCATGCTCGGTTTTGCTAAGAACCTAAAACTGCTCTAGTGTTTTAATTTAAAAAATAATAGTAACAATAGGAGTGATAATTAACACCTCTACTACGCTTCTACCAGTGTTAAAGCTTTAAACCCTGTCTGACTCAAAGACTGTGGTGATGAAAATGTATAAAAAGCTACATCAAATCTGACCAGAACTTTAGCATATTTGAAAAAGCACTTGACTGGATGTTAGGAAGTCTGGTACCTTGTGTTAGCTATCCACTGTTTCCTTTTTGAGCCACACTTGATTGTGAAGGAGGATGCCACACCAAGGGCAATGATTTTCAGACTTAAAAGGTGCATATAAATCACCTAGTGATCTGTTTAAGGTGCAACTTCTGCTTCAGGTTGACTAGGTGATATCTGAGATTCTGCATTTCTAACACATGCACCCCACAACAGTGAAGTAAGTTTCTGTTGGTCTAGGGACCACACTTGAAATAGCAAAGGACAAGATAACCTCTGAGCTCCTTTCACACTTTTAACCACTCTCCATTTGATCATTTTTTCTTTTCTCTCAAGGAAACATTAACGGTTCTATGAAAGAGGAAAATGACTAAAGATTCCTATCTGAATCCAAAAAGGCAAAGGAAAGAACTATTTAAGCTATGATAATAATGTCTCTGGAAGGATACACAAGCAGTTGCTTTCAGGGAGGGGGACTATGGCCCAAGTACTGGAATGGAAGGTAAAGTTTGCTGTATACTTTCCTGTCTTTTGAATTTTTACAGTATTTTCTGTATTTTCTACTTTTAGAAAATAATTCATTTTAAAACTGTCATAGAAAAGTGACTAATATGCCACTTGTTAGGAAAGAAGAAGTCGCCAAATTAATAGTTTGGATCTTCTATCACTACAACATAATTATTTTTAAAGGTAATGGAATTCCTTTAACAGTCACTTGCTCAGAAAACAAGCACTTCAGGGTCTCCCTGCCATTCACGTTTTTTTCTCATCTCAAAAAAATTGCAGTGAAATACATTCGTAATGTAGTAGTCAAATCAGATAAGAAGGTAATTTAAGGAAATAGTCACTTAAGGGTATGAATCTGAACAAATCATGAGGTAACTTTGGCAGTAACATCAGTGAGTTTATGGTCCTATGAGTCCTGATTCCCAGAACTTTTCAGAGCAGTGGTCCTCTAGTCTGGCAACAGATTACAGTCACTTGGAAAGTTTTATATACGCATATGTATATATATACATAGATAGATAGATAGATAGATATCACCACATTGTTACATATTTATGCACAGAAATACACACACACACACACACACGCAATGCCGAGACCCTCTAGACCAATTAAAAACATCTCAGGGAATGGAGCATGAACATGGATTTTTTAAAAAGTTTTCCCCAATCATTCTAATGTGCAGGAAGGTATAATCTAGACCAAGGATATTAATTTGATACATGGAAAAAAATAATGGAATAAAAACAAGAAACCTTTAATGAATGCTTTCTATGTCCTAAGCTCATGTACTCTAGTAATTCAGATAATTTGAATTCAATTCAAATTTGATTCAGAAATTTGATTTCAGATTTGATTCATAGATACCATGTGATTTCTGTGAAAACCCAAACTTTTCAAGAGTGCTTGCTAAAAGGAATGGAAATTTAAATATAGAAAAATAAATACTCATGAACATCATAGCTCAGCAAAAATCTTAACTAGCTATCATCCTACTTAATAATCCTATGCCTCAATTGCCCTTTTCCATCTTTACAACGGTGGAGGGGGGTGCACTGATAGAGTGTCTACTTCACAGGGTTAATTTGAGGATTGAAAAGTAACAAAAATCAACGTCTCTGTTATCCAGTGACAGCTCCCTTAATGTCAGTTATTTTTATACTGGTAAAGAACTGCTAAAGGGTGGATTAGTTGGTGGGGGGCGGGGGAGTTGTGAGGGGTTGTGATGATGAAAGTGAGTCCTTAGGAAAGGAAAACTATGTAGAAGGGTGAGCTGTCGAAGAGGGGAGTAAGGTAGCTTGTCTAGATGAAGAGAAGTTAGGCAAGTGTAGACTTAAGCAGAGACTCCGAAACAATGGTGGCCAGGACCTGGATATTTAAGCCATGCAGTTATAAGACAACCTCACTGGGGCCTCCCTGGTGGTGCAGGGGTTAAAGACAGAGCTCTCACAAGTTCGATCCCCGGCTGGCCAGGGAGCAACCCACATGGCACAGCAGACCTCTCTTGTCTTGCCCACTACTCCCCTTGGCATTGTATTTCAGTAGATCTGCCTGCTCTGCTCCCCCACTATCTCTGGTGAATCCTCTCACCCTCCCACACCTCTGGCTTACACCCCATTCTTGTATAAACAAATCTTTAAAAAAAAAAAAAAAAAGACAAGCTCACTGGAGTGTTTTCCTCATGTTTTAATTTTAAAACCTAAAGACTTTACTGGCTCCTGCTTCATGACCGCAACAAATCAGTGCAATGATTTTTTGTTTATTTTCCCAAGCCACCATTTCGGGAGGATTACATTATTTCAGGAATTCAAACTTCTGGGTGTTTCAGAGTTCCATTAAAGATATTTTAGTTCTCTCACAGGATGTTTGCACTCCCTCCCAGTTACTAGCACTACCTCATGCTCGCCACTAGAGGGACTAGAACCAAAGCAATCATCAGCTTCTAGATAAGGTATTCATTTTCCTTAATATTCAATATTTAGTATTACAATCTTTTCCATCTGAAGCATATTTCTTATTTTATGTATTTTTAAGTATTCATAAAATTAAATCCTACTGTGATATAGTAAATTAAAGATTCCTATAGTAAATTAAAGATACCGACCCTTATCTCCAGCTCCCATACACAAACAGCCACTTAAAAAGATTCTAATGTATACTTTCTGATATTTTCAGCTTATATACAGACATAAGTAATCTTTTATTTAAACCCATATTTATTCCTTAGCTACCACTCTTTGTTCCTCTCCTACCATTTTTTGCCTGTTATGTGAACTATATTTCAGATCTTCAAACTTGCCAAATTTGTTCCAACTTCAATACCTTTGCATTTACTACCTTATCTTCTTTGACCACTTTATTCCTCCAGGTCCTCCTCAGTCATGTGTCAACTCATAAGTCACTTCCTCAGAGAGGCCTTTTATAACACTTATCAGGTAACTACACATAGTACAAGTCATTCTCCATCACCATGTTTTTGTTTTTTATACTTTCACTGCTTGAAATTACCTTATTTATATGTCTGCCTACCTGCTCGCTACTAAAATGTAATCTCCATGATAGCAGAAACCTTGACTACCTTGTTTACTTCCATATCCCCAGTATTTATAATATTAAAGACTTAAAAGTATTTATTAATTAATTAAATAAATGAGTGCTGTACATACTATTCTACAACTTGGTTTTTCACTTACTAGATCTTACACAAGATGTATTTTACTTTTTGTGGATAGGCTAACTTATATTTTTTATATATTTCAGTCATTTCTAAGTTTTCAATTTAATATTCTTTAAGTTAGACATTTATACAGTACAAAAATAAAACAACATTAAAAAAGGAAAGTAAAGACACCAATTAATCAAAAATACCTTCTACAGCATTCCTATAGAATATATTAAATATCAATCATCCCCTTATAGTTTTTATTACAGTTCTCCAGTTCTTATCACAGACTAAATCAAGTATTTGGCTTATAAATAGACAGTTTACTAAATAAGGACATTTAAATGCAAAAGCATTTGCCTGGAAGATAGACCAGGAAGTAAAACAGAAGGGGAAACCACCAGCTTTGCTTAGTAGATGTCGTATATATAATAGTATATAGTGTTTCTCAACACTGGCATTTTGGATGATATAGGATTAGGACTGTCTACATGGCAGGGCATTTACCATTTAAGCTCTGAACCCATAAATGCTAATAGTTTTTTCCAATCATTGTGGCTGTGGAAAATTCCCCCATATATTTCCAAAATGCTGCATGGAGGTAAGGCATTGCTGATGAAATCTTCCAGTGCAACTCCTACATTTAAAAAATAAGGAAACAGGTTCAGAGAAGTCACTGAGATAGACGCTCTCACTTTTTCCCAAGTGTTCTGCCCATTGTTGAATGTAATACTTCACTCATTACTCAGGGTTAAAAGAAGAGCAGTTCTCCATTAGAATCCCTCCATTACCTGCCCATATCTTTCTTGCCTTTCTTCTCTATCCCTTTTTTTCTCATTTTGCAAAATGGTAGGTTCAAGATTCAAATTAAACCATTTCATCCATTTATTTTAACAGATTTATTGGATATATATAGATATGTTTCAGGCTGTGGACGAGGGACTAGAAACATAATGGCAAACAAAACAAACATGGCTCTAACTAACCCTCATGGATAAAGTGGGGAAACTGACAATTTTAAAGTAGAATAAATACATACAAATATATAATTACTAATTGTGATAATGAGAGAAATGAAAAGAACATAAGGGGAAACTTATTTAAAATTGTAGCACCAGGGAATGCCTGTGAGATGAAGTTACATTTGCGATAATGCTGGAAGGTGAGTAGGAGTTAAGGACAGTTGAGCAATACCCTAAGCAGGAAGGAACCAGGAAAGAAGATTGCCCTTGGAAAGTCATAATGAGCACAGGGTATGGCTGAAAGACAATACTGAGGATTAAGAGGATGCAGGACCTCACTAGCCACAAGAGGAGTCTGAATTGGGCCTCCCTGGTGACAAAGGGGTTAAGACACAGCCTATGAAGATATCCACAGCCTCTGCAAAGCCTCTGCAGCACAGGTTCAATCCTCTACCAGGAAGCTACCCACATGGTACAGCAGACCTCTCCAGACTCACCTGCTGCTCCCTTCAGCAGTGTATTTCACTCAGTCTGCCTGTTCTGTTCCCCATTCTGTCTCTGGTGAATCCTCTCACCCCCCACCTCTGGCCTGGAACCCAGTTCTTGTATGAATAAATAAATATTTTTTTTTTTAAAAAAAAAGAGGAGTCTGAATTGTTTTCTGAGAATAAAGATACAAGTCACAAGAGTGGTTGCCAAAGGGGAAAGGATTGACTATGGCACAGAAAGAAACTTCCCAGGGTATTGGAAATGTCCCATATCTTGATTGGGGTGCTGGTTACAGGGGTATACTTATCAAAAACCTAAATTAATATTTGTGCATTTCACTATATGTACATTTTTACCTCAATTAAAGAAAAAGGATCACTATGGCCCCAGTTACTTAAGTGATGCAGTTCAGAGTATAAATTCCATAAAATTGAAATCATAGAAATTTTATTTTTAGTCTGAGGCTTATATTAAATTAAGGAATCTCTCAGCCCTCAGAGTACTATTTAATTCATTTAAAACTACTGAAAAAAAAGGAAAAGAAAACAACTAATAAAGTAATATTTCTTTACATCATTCCTGTGGAATATATGCTCTAAATATTACATATACCCTAATACGATATCTACCTTTGAGTTCTTACAGCAGACTAAGTCAAATTTTTTTTAAGAGGCATGTATTTTTATTTATTTATGATTTATTTATTTGTTTGTTTTGTTTATTCATGCACTGGGTACAGTCAGAAATGCGGGAGGGTGAGAGAATTCACCAGAGCCAGAGCAGGGAGCAGAGCAGGCAGAAGGACTGAAGTACACTGCTGAGGGGAGCAGCGGGCGGCAGGAGAGGTCTGCGCGCCATGTGGGACCCTCCTCTGGTGGCCAGGGAGCAGCCTGGGATCGAACCCGCGCCGCAGAGGCTGCGGGCAGCTTCGCAACCCAGCGCTCAACCGCTGAGCCACCGGTGAGGCCCCTAAGTCAAATTTAATAGTAGGCTTCAGTGGACCTTACAGGACCCAATAACTGAGCAGCTTTAAAAAGACTGATGCCGGGTCTCCCGGATGGCGCAAGGGGTTAAGACGCAACCTATGAAGCTGTCCACAGCTACTGCAGCACAAGTTCGATCTCCGGCCAGTCTTTTGTCCAAATTAGCCTTCGAAAATATGATGTTGTATGAAACAAAATGATCCTATGTGTGAGTTTTCTTTCTTTTTTTTCTTTTTTTTCCTTTTTTTTTCTGGGACCCTCGTCGGTGGCCAGGGATTGAACTGGCACTGCAGAGGTTGCGGGCAGCCTCGCAACCCAGTGCTCAACCACTGCGCCACCAGGGGAGGCCCCTATGTGTGAGTTTTCTATGAATTTATTTTCCCATCTCTACTGCAGGTTCCCAAAATTCAGGAAATTCTCTTCTGAGTATCCCTCCACCTACCTCCCCTCATGAAGCACAGAACTTTTGCACTAGATAGGTGTAGAACAAATCCCTATTGAATTTAGAGTGCTTTAAGAAAAATGCTTCAATTCACTTAGTAATCTGCCTTCTGGAAGTAATGAGCTGGTAAAAGATGGCCTACAGGAAATAAATAGAATGGAGAATTGGGAAGCAAGAATTTGATTGCATCCAGGTAGAGGGACACCATTTCTAGTAGACTGTAGTACCAATGTGTGCCCACTGGAAGACCCTCTTCTACTGAGCTATCCTACCTGCCACACTCAGTGTTTAGTGGGGGGAGGACTGGCAGAGAATAAATATAGTAAGATATGGGTACTGACCAGGAGAACCCATTTTCTCAGTCCAAGGTACTGGAAGACTTTCCAGGGGACATATAGGTGCACAGAATTCTAAGAAACTCTGTTCCCAGACCTTCAACTGTACCCTTTTGTAGCATAACTCAGGCTATCTCTCTTCATCTCCCTTCATAACAGCATTTTCCCACCTTACAAAGAAAAGTCACACTGAACATTACCGCAATATAGCAATGTCCCAAGTGTGAGAACTTCTATTTGTGAGAACTTGAGAATTTGAATTCTCAAGATGTCAAACAATCACACAATTAGAATGACCCCTTTAATGTTTTAATCAAAATGTCATACGTACTCCTTAGCTTCTTGCCTTCCCCAGACTTAAATGTATTTCTGTTAAGGATGCATCACTGATTCATAAATGGGGTGTATTTGCTTTGCTGGGATATTCAAAAATCAGTATGAACAATGGGAGAGGTGGAAATTCTTGCTTAACAACCTCTCTTCTTTTATCCCTTGGCTGGTGCTAAGAAAGTATTGTTCCCAAAGGAAAGTATAAGGAAAGCAAAGACAGCATAGTAAGAAATATTGAAAAGCGTTAAAATCGTTTTTATGAGGAATTTGTTTTGAAAATTCTCTTCATCTATTATAGCACTAATCCCTAGGATGTGTCACTAGCTGGGAAGCAGACACAATTGAATAACTGAAGCAGAACAACATAGCAAGGATGATTCTCTTAAATGCAACTCAGAAGTTTCCTTGGAATAGCAAATTAATCAGAAGTTTTTGATTCTGACTAAACCCAAAAATAAACATTTTACATAATTTCTTTTAGATTCTATATGGATTATTTAAAATAATATAGTAATCACATGCTTTATTAAATTATATCAAAAATATTTATTCCCTTACTACAGACTATCTGTGTTAGTTTTCTATGCTGGACTGGAGTCCTGGCAGAGTTTAACTAAATCCACTACTTAGGATCTCACAGGTTTAAATCAAAGTATGGTCTGCAGCTTCCATCATAGCTGAAGCTCTTCTCCATGTCCATGCTTAATGGTTGTCAGAACTTAGCAGGTCTGTTACAAAACTGAGGTCTCAGCTTTCTTGTGAGGTGCCAGCTGGATTCTACTCTGCTCCTAGGGGCTAGGCAGTTCCTTGCTTAGTGGCCCTAGACAAGCACCTCAGGACATGGACCTAAGTTCTTCAAAGTCTTCAGAAGGTAACCAAATCAGGGAATAACTATCTTATCTTATTCACAGGCCTTCCCAGGAGGGTATAACAGGATGTGTAACCATTTTCACCTTATTTCCCCTTTTAGCATTATATTACTTTTTTCTTTTTGCTAAATACATAGAAAAAATGTAAAAGTGGTATCCAGAAAATTTAATGGAATAATTTCGGGATTCATCTTTAATTAAAGGAATTATTTCATAATTCTTATTTAACTATTACTCAAAATCAAATATCAAAGATCAATATGCACACATGCATTTGCTTGGAAGACCACTTTTATCATACCTCTAATTTTATAAGTAACATAATTTTAGCTATGCATTATATTCCATTATTGTAAATTAGGTAATAAAAGCCATTTAGGCTTATGATGTCTTATTTGCAATAAAAAAAAGATTAGGGGCATCCCTTGTGGTGCAAGAGGTTAAGTGTCAGCACTGTGAAGCTATCAGCAGCCACTGCAGCATGAGTTTGATCCTCAGTAAGGGAGCTAACGCACATGGCAAAGCAGACCTCTCTTGTCTCACCCACTACTCCCCTGAGCAGTGTATTTCTGTCAATCCACCTGTTCTGTTCCCCACTCTGTCTCTGGTGAATCCTCTTACCAGCCCACACCTCTGGCCTACATCCCAGCTCTTGTATGCATAAATAAATAAAAATAAATCTTTTTTTAAAAAGTAGATTAATTTATATTAGAATAAAGTTGATTTAATCTTATTTGGCTGCTTTTAGTGGCATGATACAGACTTATAAACTTTTTTTTTCTTGAACAAATTTCTATTTTTGAATCTATGTGTGACTTGAACCTACAAAATCAGAGGAAATATCTTGTTCCAGAAAGTATTGTGCTTCTATGCCAGGGTTTTGACTGCCTAGGAATTTTGCCAGTTACCTGAAGGTGATATTAATCTTCATGGTAATTTTCCTTCCATGAGAAAATGGTGATTAAGTGTGATTTTAATTATCTACTTTATTTCTTTTCTTTACCACTGTTCTCATGGAGTCAAGGGATGGTTTACTAATTTACTAATTTAGGACATTTGAAATCCAACTACCTTAACTTTTCATTATAATTGCAACAGATGCTGTATTTTAAAATCCTACCTACCATGTTTTCTCAAGTATATTCCAATATTTATTGAATGCCTTCTATATGAATGATAAGTGATATATTCCCCAAGTTCTATATAGTCAGAAACTATGTATTTTTTGTCTTTGTTTATATTCCATTATGTATTGCAGTCCCCAATATGTAGTAGATACTTAAGAGAATTGAATTAAATGATTGATTGAAAACTAAAATCCTTAAAAGATTATCACCAAATAGGTAAGGTAATATAAATGCATAAATAGCCATTATAGTGCTAAATGTAAAAAATAATCATATAAATATCATCTACCAACTTCTATAAGAATAGAAATATTCAAAAATAAAAAAAAGTTAATATTTCAGGATGTACATAATACTCACAGTGAAGCAGATTTCTCTATTCTCCAAGTGCTGGCCCAATGATTATAGCATACTTTGGTTGTGTTTAAGGGACTTTGCTGTGTCTTTGAACTTGAGCCAGTACCTTCTGTGGAAATTCACAAGGTTAGTACAATGCTTCTGCCCCATTTGTTCTTCAGAGGGCTAGTAGGTATGCCATTAGCACGGAACATTATTAATCTGAAGTTAGCCTGTTAGCTCCAGAGAAATCTCTCCCACATGAAAGTCAGGCAAGATCATTAGACTATAGAGATTATTTTGATCTCTACCATTCTCTTTCAGATATGCAGTAATATTTAGAATGAGTAAATACTGCTCAAGGGGTTTCCCAGTATTAGGAATTGGTTGCCATATTAAAGATTATTACCCATCTTGGTTTTCTCAGTTTGATTTCTTTTTTTTTTTTTTTAAAGATTTATTTATTTATTTATTTATACAAGCACTGGGTACAGTCAGAAGCGCAGGAGGGTGAGAGAATTCAGAGCCAGAGTGGGGAACAGAACAGGTAGACTGATGAAGTACACTGCTGAGGGGAGCAGTGGGCACATCAGGAGAGGTCTGTGCGCCATGTGGGAACTTCACCTGTGGCCGGGGATCAAACCAGTGCTGCAGAGGCTGCGGGCAGCTTCGCAGCCCAGCGCTCAACCGCTGCACCACCAGGGGAGGCCCTCAGTTTGATTTCTTATTCTTCCTTTGAGGTACTAGCATCGAAACTTGACTGTATGAAGTTAAACAGTTTTAGTGATTAGGAAATTTATGATTCAATAAAAAAATTATTGAGTTCCTGTGCTATCTGGTAGGCATTAGGTGAAAAACTGAGACCAAATTGAAAAGAAATAAGTGGTCAGTGACCATACAGTGTGGAAAGGGGTTATACATGTGCACATTCTTATGATATTTTCAAGTACTAATTTTAAAATTCTACTAATGAAACATTAAATAATTTATATAAATTTTAGTAGTATATGATTCAATATGTATATTGGTATATATATCATATATGTAGCTATTGCAAAATGATCACCATAAGTCTGGTTAACCGACCTATCACTACACACAGTTGAAATTTTTTTCTCGTGATAAGAACTTTTTAAGGTCTACTCTGTTAACAACTTTCAAATGTATAATACATTATTATTAGCTACAGTCACCATGCTATACATTACACCCCTAGGACTTATTTATCTTATAACTTTACCTTCTGACCACCTTCAAAGTTGCTGCTTACAGTAACTTACTTTACTTATTTATACCCTTATAAAATGGTTTTATAATAGTTATCACAGTACACATTAAAGAGAAGGCATTTTCTGACAAAGTAAATCTAGGTGCTGATTAAATTGACAATAAGGACTAGCTTTGCTAGTTAGATTAGGCAGTGGACAATTTCTGTACTTATACTGCTCATTATAGCCATAAGCCATACATGGCTATTGAGCAATTTAAGTGTGGCAAATGTAATTAAGGAATAATGCTATTTTTAAATAAAAAAACCCAAATTATAAATTTTATTTTGAAATGTTTTTATTATTGATCTAAATGAAACATATACTACATCAATTTCACCTATTTCTTTTTTTTTCTTTCTTTTTAAAAAAATTTTTATTTTATATATTTTTTACATCATTTTTAATTTTTGCACAATGTAGGCATTGTGCATTTTCATCTTGGTTATAGTTCCTATACAATTCCCACCACTCTTGTTTTGATCCTACTCCCTTCTACCCACCCCCCCCTTTAGTGTGTCTCTGATTTATAGTTGCTTGGTGATTTTGATTTTTACTTTATTATAATTAGTTTTTTTCCTGGTCCCTTATTTAGGTTTTCTAAATTCCTGCTTTGAGTGAGACCATCCGGTATTTTTTTCTTTCTGGCTTATTTCACCAAGCATGATCCCTTCCAGTGCAATTCATGTTGCTGCAAATTGCATGAGTTTATCTTTTTTTGATTGCTGAGTAATATTCCATTGTGTATATGTACCACATCTTCTTGATCCAGTCATCTATTTTTGAGCATTTGGGCTGTTTCCATAGCTTAGCAATTGTAAATAGTGCTGTTATAAACACAGGGATGCAGGTGCCCTTTTGAAATAATGTTTCTGTATCCTTTGGGTAAATACCTAGGAGTGGAATTGCTGGATCATATGGAAGCTCTATGTTTAGTAGTTCAAGAAATCTCCACACAGCTCTCCATAGTGGTTGGACCAGTTTGCACTCCCACCAGCAGTGCAGGAGAGTTCCTTTTTCTCCACAACCTCGCCAACATTTGTTGTTGCTTGTTTTTTTAAATATGTGCCATTCTCACTGGTGTAAGATGGTATCTCATTGTTTTGATTTGCATTTCCATGATTACAAGTGATGTTGAACATTTTTTCATATGCCTGTTGGCAATTTGCATTGCCTCTTTGGAGAAGTTTCTGTTTAGCTCTTTTGCCCATTTTTTGACTGGGTTGTTTACTTTGTCTTTTCTGAGTCTCATCAGCTCTTTGTAGATTTTTGTGATCAGTCCTTTATCATTAGTGTCGTGTGCAAAGATTTTCTCTCAATCCATGGGGTGTCTCCTTGTTTTGGTTACTGTCTCTTTTCCTGTACAGAAGCTCTTCAATTCAATGTAGTCCCAGCATTTATCTTTGTCTTCACAATCACTGCTTTGGGTGATGTCTTTTTTTAAAAGATTTATTTATTTATTTATACAAGAACCGGGGTACAGGCCAGATGCGAGGGAGGATGGAGAGGATTCACCAGAGACAGAGCAGGGAACAGAACAGGCAGACTGATGAAATACACTGCTGAGGGGAGCAGCGGGCATGACAGGAAAGGTCTGCCACGCCATGTGGGACCAGGATCAAACCAGTGCTGCAGAGGCTGCGGACAGCTTCACAGCGCTGTGTTCCACCGTCTGCGCCACCAGGGGAGGCCCTGGGTGATGTATCTTTAAAGATGTTACTGAGGTGTATGTCATGTAGTGTTTTGCCTATATTTCCTTTTTATTTTATGGTTTCAGGTCTTATGTCTAGTTCTTTCATCCATTTTGAGTTGGTTTTTGTGCATGGTGTGAGGTAGTAGTCAAGCTTCATTTTTTTTGCAGGTAGCAACTCAGTTTTTCCAGCACCATTTATTGAACAAACTTTCGTTGCTCCATTGCATATTCTTTGCTCCTTTGTCAAAGATTAGTTGACCGTAAATCTGTGGGTTTATTTCTTCACCTGTTTCTTTTAAATGTTTTTTAGGGTGGCTGCTAAAAAGTTAGAATTACATGACTCACATTCTTATTTAATTGGACATTACTGTTTTGTACATAGATTGAGCTAACACTGCTAACAAAAAAGTATTCAAGAGCCTTGATAAAAGAATTTTATCAAAATAAGTGCTGAATTAGAGTCAGCAATATTTAATAGTCTAATCTTCATGAGATTAAATAAGGTACCGCTAATAGAAAATTAGGTACAATTAATAACTGGTAAGTATTGGTGCCTCCCCGGTGGCACAGGGGTTAAAGTCTCAGTGCTATCAAGCTATTACAGCCACCGAGCCACCGCAGCATGAGTTGGATCCCTAGCCAGGAAGCTAACCCACAAATGAACAGCAGATGCCTGCTGCTCCCCTCAGCAGTGTATTTCAGTAGATCTGCCTGTTTTGCTCCCCATTCTGTCTCTGATGAATCCTCTCACCCCTGAACCTCTGGCTTACACCCCAGTTCTTATATGCAAAAATAAATAAAATAAATATTTTAAAAAATAATAATTGCTAAACTTATTACAGAATGAGAAAGTGAAGGACTCTAATGACCAAAGAACATATACTTTTGAAAGTCAAGTAGTTTCCAGTTATTTGCTTTCCAGAAATCAAAGGAATAATAAAATTGTCATGTATTTGATTATAAAAAATTAATTTCGAAAATAGAAAATTATGTGATTTTGACTTGTAACTAGGAAGTAGTTCAAAAATTGTGTGAATAGCTATAATACAATTACAATTCATAAGACAAATTCACAATTATAGCTATGTATATATGTGAATGGGTTTTTTAAGAACTAATTGATTCAGAACCTATTTTATTCTAGTAATAACTACTATTCATTCCCAGATATTTTAATTGAAAAAAATTAGATTATATTTAGTGTATTTAGTGTATTATTTCCAATAATTATTTCCAATAATTATTTCCAATAATTATTTCCAATTAGTGTATATTTCCAATACAAATTAATTTTTTTCCTTATTTATCAGAATTGATATTATTTTTGGTAAGTTGGATCATATTAATAATTGTAGCAATAGCTCAATCCAAAAGAAATACTTTGAACTTTCAGAGGAAGTTTTTTTTTAATCAAATAGGAATTTAAATATATATATATGTGTGTATATATTTAGGGCCTCCCTGGTGTCACAAGGGGTTAAGCACAGCACTGTGCAGCTATCGGCAGCCTCTGCAGCATGAATTCAATCCCAGGTCAGCCAGGGAGCTACCCACATGGCACAGCAGACCTTTCCTGTCTTTATTTCAGGGAATCTGCCTGTTCTGTTCCCCACTCTGTCTCTAGTGAATCCTCTCACACACCTCCCCCCGCCCTGCATCTCTGGCCTGTACCCCAGTTCTTATATGCATAAATAAATCAATCTTTAAAAACATTACTTATAATAGTCAAGACAGAGAAACAACCTGTGGTATCCATTAACTGATGGACATACACAGTGGAATCTGTACATACACAGTGGAATATTATTCAGCTGTAAAAAAAGAGGGAAATCCTTCCATCTATGACAACATTAATGGAACATGAGGACATTATACTAAGTGAAAAAGTTAAACAAATGCTGTGAAATATCACTTATAAGTGGACTCTAAAGAAAAAAAACAAACATATCTATGCAGCAAACAAATTGGTGGTTGCCTGAGACTAGGATGGGGGGAAGGAGCGAGTAGGCAAATTGTATAAAAGTGGTCAAAAGGTATGAAAAACATGTAAGTCTTACAATACTCTATTACATATTTAAATGTTGCAGGACAGAAATCTTAAAAGTTTCCATCACCTACACAAAAGTGTTACAATGTGTGGTAATGGGTAACTAAACTTTTCCTGTTAATCACTTCACAATATACATATATATCAAATCATTCCGACATATACCTAAAACTAATTCAACGTTATATGCCAATTTTATCTCAATTTAAAAAACAAACAAAGCCAGTATAAAGAACAAGATTGATAAATTAGTTTACATTAAAATGAACACTTCTGTTTTTTCAAAAGACACCATTAAAGGGGTGGATTTAGTAGGTAAAATGCTTATAGGAAACTTTTAATAAAGATACAGTGAGTGCATGCAGCTGACAAACTGGCTACACAGCTGGATTATATTTTGGTGTTGGTCATTGACTTCTATTTGCTCTTAACTCCATTTGGTCACCCTGAATGATAAATTTCCCAGACTTCCTAGTGAGCAACCACATGACTAATTTCTAGGCAGTTCTATGTGAAGAAGTATTAGTGTCATTTCCACAACTGGCCCAAAAAGAGCTCAACAAATATTACTAAATTTCCTTGTCTGTCCAGTTGCAGAACCACAAGATAGAAGGAACAGAGCCTCTTGATCTCTTTTCAAAGGAAAGCTGACCCAAAGTATCATTTGACTAAGAACAAACAGGTAGGATTGTTGTGTGAGGGAGAAACTTCTGTTGCATTTAGCCACTGACAATTTTGGGTTATCTATAGTGAGTCTACGCTAACATAATGATCACAGTGGTTTTTATTATATTCTTTTCCTCAGTCATGTCTTGAGGGATTCCATGGTGAAAATTTGGGAAGTCTACTTAACTAGAATAGCCCTGCTTGTACCTTTTTAATATATGTAATGTTTGACATGTGAATGAATGAATGTATGATAAAAAAACTGCAAAGGCACACAAAAGTTTTACAGTGAAAATAAATCCAGAAACAAGGTATGCTGGAGATTGAATTCTTTAAAAATTCTTGAACTAGGAGATATAGAGATCTTCTGAACTGGTGCACACATCCATGTTCTGGGAGGATGATGTGCCCCGACTCCATGGGAACAGAAGCTCCCCGTTCTGGACCTTGCCCTATGTACCTATTCATTTGACTGTTCATTTGTATCCTTTTGGTATGTTTACTTTGTAAATATCAGTAATATGTCTTCCTGAGGTTTATTAACCATTCTAGGAAAATTATTGAACCTTAAGAGGGCATCATGGGAAACTCCCAATGTATAGCTATTTGGTCAGAAGTACAGAGGCCTGGGACTTGTGGGTGGCATCTGAAGTGGGAGCAGTCTTGTTAGACACTCCAGGTATTGAGTGTCACAATTGAATTGACTGATTGAACACACAGTTGGTACCTTATCCTGTCAAACAAGGTACCAGAAATCTAATGTAAGTTTCACTAGCTTTCTCACCTGAAACAAACTGAATTTCCTTACACTTGTTGCCTTTTTTCTTTTCTTTTTTTTTTTAGGATTCATGTTGCTCATTACTCTTTATTCGCTAATTCTTTTTCTTTACATACTTCAATTTTTCTTTCATGATTTTTATTCATTCATTCATTCATTCATTCAATAAACATATAAGCTAGTTACTAGAGAGCTAATGAAACAGAAGTAAACCATATAAACTAAACTGTTATAGTTGGGGGAGCTAGCCAATAAAACACATAGAGAAAAATAATTTAACAAATAAAATAGGTAACATGCTCTATAATATATTGAATAAGAAGTAAAGAGAACTCATTCTAATGAACGCAGCACAGGGAAAAGTATGACAAATATGTGGCAGGCATGTTTGTATTTATCTTAAAAACTGATTTCAGTTATTTTGTACACATAGAAGCAAATACATTTATCTCCATTTTGTACCCCATTTCATTTTTTCACAAATAGCACTATCCATACTGTTCTGCAAACTTAAAGGTGCATCCTCATTATGCAATATGAAAAGCTCAATTTAGAGAATATTAATGCTAAAATTATTTACAAGAAGGTCAAGACAAGATACACTGAAGATTTGAAGTACTGAATGTAAACTTGCAAGGACTAACAATGACTTGAATTTCAGGCAAGTAGTTCTCTACCACTTGGAGGCCAGAAGTCCAGCTGGGATGATTCCTTTGTGTTTGTTTGCTTGCTTGCTTTTTAAATGCAATTTCTGTCTCTCATTTATCCTACTTTCTATTCATAACCCACCCCTGACCTTTTAGTGCACCAGCAATCATTGATCAGCTAGCATTTCATAAAAACTAGCAAGGCTTTGATGCATAATTTACAGAAATGAATGAGTGACTAAAAGGATGTCTGTAAGTTTACCAAAGTCTCAAAAAAGGTGGATTTGGTGTTTTGTTTTTTTTTTTTTTTTGATGGGATACCAACTCTCATATTGCACATATTGTCACCTCACATATTAAATCCCCCAAATATTGTTAAGAATCAATTTATGAACTATTTCTAAGATAAAAAAGAGAGCCAAGTATGCCCATCAGAAAAGATGAAGCAGGTTCCTTTATACTTAGAAATTGAAGAGAGATTTGGTTAGCAATCAATGAAGATTCCAAGTCTTCTAGGAAGAAAAAGGTGATCACTTTCAGAGATAAATAGAAGTAACCAGTTATAACAGGATAGTATTGTAACAGGGTGGTCCCCAGGAAAGGGGGAGGTTCCCTGCCCCTCCCAAGGGAGGGTGGAGCTGAGCAGGAAGAGGAGAAGCTGCAGAAGAGACTGAGGAAAGAAGCAGGATGGAGCCAGGAGACCTGGAGGAGGCGCGTGGAGCCTAGAGACACGTGAAGAAACTGCGCTTGTCTTTTGGTCGTGGACTGGGTGACACAGATGTGGGTGAGACCCGTGGGGAGGTGACAATGGCAGCTTTTATCTTGATGTTGATTTTGCTCTTTTCCTTCTGGGCTTGTCTGATTGTTTCTGACCCTTTGCTGTGGGTTCCCACTGGAAGGTGCTTTAGACTCATGGCAGGCTTTGGGGCCTTGCTCTGGGCCAATCCCATTTGGATGGACTTTTACCCACGAGGGGACGGGTAACTTTGGGTGCTTCACTTAGAAACTAGACTCTTTGCCTTACCTGTATTGTTTCCTAGTTTTATTAAAGTTCCTTCCCATTAAAGTCTCCTATGTTTTGTGTTGATGCGGCGGATGGCAGAACCCATGTAGAATAGGCAGGTTTGTGGGGTTTGGGCTGCCCCTCTCCCTGTCCTATAACAGATTTGGCGTCCAGAGTGATTTAGGACAGGGCCATCCGTGGTTAGTCAGCCCCATGGGGAAACTGGGCTTCCCTATGGCACTGGCTACCATAAGCGCAAATGTGATTTTTGGTTTCTCCGGTGTGTTTGTTTCATATGTCGATTTGCTGTTGAAAAACTGGCTTGGGCTTTGTGAAGATCTGTGTGTCTGTATGTAATTTGTTTGTAGTGACTTGCTAAGACATTTGATTTTGTGGAAGTTGTTCTGTGTCAGTTTTACTCAAAAGATTAGGCAGTACGTTGGACCATGTGGCCAGATCAAAGATGGCGTCTGAGGCCACTTGGCGGGCTCTTGTAAAATTCAGAGGTTCTTGTTGCTAGGACTTTGGAACTTTTTTTTTCTTTCTTTCTGTAATCTCTGCTGTCTCATTAGCATTTCTAAAGGCAATAATGGTTCTTCAGTGGTATGTTGCTTTGTCTTTGGCTACTTCCTGCTCTTTGCCTGATGCATTTTGCCAGCCAATTGTGGAGCAGTGGTGTTTAAATTAGCAAATGTATGCCTGGGTGTTAAGTGCAGAGTACCCTTAAGCAGTAACTGGTAATTGCTGGTAGCCTTGATGGATTCTTGGAGATAACTTGAATTTTTGCAAAGTCTGGATCAGAAAAATTAACAAGATTTTGTCTGAGTCTGAAAGGATTTGCTGCTGTGAATTTTGTCTACACAATTTGTTTTGGGCATGTTTGCCATTTTGAATCCTGAATTTGTTCAATTGCTGGTGTAAGACAAGATTCTAAGTTTCTGCTTCCTACTGAGGAAGGTCTGTTATGGAAAGCACTCTTTAGGGTGCATCATATAACTGTACCAGGTTTTCATACCTGTGTTGTTGTTGTCCCTCCCTAGTGTGGGGGAGGTGTAATCTGTGCTTAGATGTTTAATCTGCTCTTTCAGCTTCTGTCCCAGAGTGGCTAACAGAAGTAAGGAGATGACTCCTTTTAATTGAAAGTTAATTACTGATAATTTGATTTTGCTTTTTCAGGTTCTATTCCAGGAAACCCAAGGAGTGCCTGCTTGGTGGCTAACAAGAGATGACTCCTTTTGCTTAAAAGTTAACTGTTACTTTTATTCTTTCAGTTGCTGTACAGAATACCCCAGGATTGACTTCTAACAAAAAGTCTTCAACACTGAAAACCCTAAGGTGATAAACAAGGTCATGTAACTCTTGTGATTAATAAAACTTTTCCTTCCTATTTCCAAAGTTTTAGGTTTGTAAGATGACAACCGGAAATTTTTCTGCCAGCAACACTCCACATTTTTTTGGACTTGGACATTTTTTTCTGAGCCTATGGAGTAAAACTGCAGTTACATAACATATTCTACGTGGCATAACTAAAAAAAAAAACTGTCTTTGTCTATATGTTGTATGTCTGTATGTCCTTGTGTCTGTCTTGGCCTAGAGAGGTTGAAATATTGGTATACGTGGTGCCCATAGACGTTGAAAAAAAAGAGTCTCCAGTTATGAGAAAAACTAAAGGTTATGGTTTGATTGTCAACATTGTGCTACTGAACTAAGCCGGTGCCTTCATAGAGATTGAATATTGTTGTTTCTGTTAATTTTCTGATATTTATGGCAAAGCTTCCCAGAAATCTAAATTCAAGTACAAATTTGGTAGCCTGTCATTTGACTGATGCAAGGAAATTTTGTGGAACCTCAGTAGAGCTCCTGAGACACTCCACGAAGTTTCTCCTTTTCCTCCTGGGAAGGCATTACATGAATTTGTTTTATTTGGCTTTTACCTAATGAAGTAAAACTGGAAGGGAAGCATTGTCACTTGGGAAAATGGTAAAACTTTGGTGTATACAGAATGTTAACAGTGGTTTTCTAAAATGTGTATTTAAAAAAAAAAAAACCTCTTAGTATCTGGGATGTATTTAAATTGTCACTGGTGATTGTCACCTTGTAATATTGTATAATTCAATTGTTTCACATCTACAGAAATTGTTTCTGGAAATATAGGGAGAAAAGGTCTCAACAGATTCCTATTGATGGAACTGTTGAGAGTAAAACTTTCCTACTAAGGACTGAATAGACTTGGAAATACACCTCATATTTACTAAGTTTTCCTTGACATAATACTGATGATTTTTTTTGCATTTTGTTCTAACTCCACAAAGTTTTCTTGTTTTGGTGACCAGGATCTGCAGCAAAGTTGTAATTTTTTTTTTCTTTTTTTCCAACAAAGCTAACTTGTGTTTGCATTTTCTCTCCCCTTGATACCAACACAGCATACAAATAGTGGTAGTAATTTTGCTACTTATCTTAGAGTCTGTTTTTGCATAACTTACATAGGGATTTTGTCTGTTTTAACAAAAAAATTGGACGCGAGTTTGATTGTGTGGCGTTGTGTGGAGTTCTTCCAGAAAGTTGAAAAAGAGCTGAACCAAGAAGAGGAGAACCTGTTTGCCTTGTTTGTAGGGTTCCAGAGACCTCCAAAGAAGGTGAGGAAGCTTGCCTCCATTGGCAGGACTGGACAACCCGGCCAACGAAAATGCCCTGGTACCCTCGAGAAGAGGAAAGCCCAGGTGGAGTCTGATGAGACCAACTTTATACCTGAAGCATACATCGACTGGATGCCACCGGTTCGCTCTGATCCTGTATGGAGTATTTCAACAAAGCCAGCTAAAAATTGCTGTTAGTTATTTCTGCCCTGTGATTTTATGCAAAAATAGAAAAAATGGTTTAAAAGTAAATTTAATTTGCAAACTTTTGCTATGCTGTTAAAGTTTGGGATCAAGGTTGAGAAAATTCGTTTTTTCATAAGTTGAACCAATTTTAAGATTTTTTTTCTTTTGGCTTGGATAATGGACTATTTTCAAGTAATGGAAAACTGTCATACTGAACATTCATGGACAATGCTGCTGACTAATTGTTGCTTCTCTTACACACATTGTAACCCTGAAAAAAGACTGTCTCCTAAGATTACACCCTGAGATCTGTGCCACCATAGATATGGTGGAATAAAAATTAAAAGGGGGGATTGTAACAGGGTGGTCCCCAGGAAAGAGGGAGGTTCCCTGCCCCTCCCAAGGGAGGGTGGAGCTGAGCAGGAAGAGGAGAAGCTGCAGAAGAGACTGAGGAAAGAAGCAGGATGGAGCCAGGAGACCTGGAGGAGGCGCGTGGAGCCTAGAGACACGTGAAGAAACTGCGCTTGTCTTTTGGTCGTGGACTGGGTGACACAGATGTGGGTGAGACCCGTGGGGAGGTGACAATGGCAGCTTTTATCTTGATGTTGATTTTGCTCTTTTCCTTCTGGGCTTGTCTGATTGTTTCTGACCCTTTGCTGTGGGTTCCCACTGGAAGGTGCTTTAGACTCATGGCAGGCTTTGGGGCCTTGCTCTGGGCCAATCCCATTTGGATGGACTTTTACCCACGAGGGGACGGGTAACTTTGGGTGCTTCACTTAGAAACTAGACTCTTTGCCTTACCTGTATTGTTTCCTAGTTTTATTAAAGTTCCTTCCCATTAAAGTCTCCTATGTTTTGTGTTGATGCGGCGGATGGCAGAACCCATTTAGAATAGGCAGGTTTGTGGGGTTTGGGCTGCCCCTCTCCCTGTCCTATAACAGTATCAGTTTAATTTGAGGTACTTTTGGATTTAGTTGGTACTTTAGAAATGTTTCCAAAATCCTATTTTTTTTTTTTTTTTTTTTTAAGGATGAAGAAAGAATTTAAGGTGCTTGCCTCCAGTCACCTAAGTAACAGGCACTGTACAGCCAGGACTCATGTTAAGCTTAGGGGACATTATACTATAAACTCCCAGAAATACTTTAAGCAGAAAGAAATGCTGCACTCCAGAGTGGATACCCCACTAAACACTGGCTCTCGAGCTGCCATGTGCTTTACTGAGCCTTAGTTACGCAAAGTGGAAGGGTTTCAAGTAAAGAAGGAACTGATATTTCTTAAAATAAGGGTATACTTATTTTACATCAAGCTATCTCATTTCTCATCACGACCAAACAAAATAGGCCTTACCACCATTTTTGAGGTGAGAAAATTGGCTTTAGAAAGATTAAATCGCTCAAATTTTAACTACAAACCAGATGTGTACACGGGTCAAGTCATGCTCATTCGCTTTCATACCGCCCCAATTGAGCCGTAGACTCATCCTATAAAGTTCAGAGGAGAGCAGCATGCGAGTCAGGAGAGGTCTCCTGCGCCCTGCGGGTGGCTCCCTGGCTGCTGGGAATCAAACTCCTTGCAGCAGAGGCTGCAGATAGTGTCATTGGTTGCGTCTTAACCCCTTGTGCCACCAGAGAGGCCCCCTCCCCCCACACCTCTGGCCTATACCCCAGTTCTTGTATGCATAAATAAATAAATCTTAAAAAAAAAAAAAAAGTTCAAAGAAGGAAACTCACTCATTTGGAACCAAGATAGGGCCAAAAAGTAGATTGGTTGACCCCTCAATACCCAGGCCACTGGTACTCGTGCAGACACCGGCTTTTAAGGATTTGCCAATCTACACCACTCTATAAATGAGGGGAGTGCTGGAGGTGGGGTAGGAGAAGGCACCCAAATGGTAGGAAGGTGAGAACTGAGTGTGTCCTTGCTTCTGCTCACGCCTGTTAACAAAACCCAGAGAGTGACATATTTCAGGGGCTAAGTGTTGGCCACCATTGTTTTCCTTATTTCCTCTTATGAATCAAGTTTTAGGGCCTCCCTGGCGGCGCAAGGGGTTAAGCACCACACTATGATGCAGTCCCCAGCCTCTGCTGTGAGGGGTTCCATTCCCGGCCAGCCATGGAGAGACCCACATGGTGCGGCAGACCTCTCCTGTCTTGCCCGCTGCTCCCCTCAACAGTGTTTTCTGTCAATTTGCCTGTTTTGCTCCCCACTCTCTTTCTGGTGGATTCTGTCACCGCTCCCCCCCGCCCCCAATCTCTGGCCTGTGCCCCAGCTCTTGTACGCATAAACAACAAATCTTTTTTTAAAAAACCAAGTTTAACCCTAAGTTTCAACCCAGAAAAGGCTAAGGCAGACAAGGCGTGCACCTCAGACCTTAGTGGAAACTCGCAGTGTGAAGCAAAATTCCAGCCACGCCGGCGGCGGGGACTTGAGGCTGGTTTAAAAGAAAAGTTGAGCAAGCGGCGGAGCAGCGAGTCAGGCTCCAGGACGGCGTCGGGCGCCGCGCGGGGTGGGGCGCGGCCGCCCGGCCGGGCTTCCTCCCGGCCCCCGCCGCCCCCGCGCGGCACGTGACCCGCCGTGTTGTGGTCCGGCCCGCGTGGGTGGCGGGAGCGGCGCGAGGGCGGGGGCGGGTCACGTGACCGGGTTTAAATCTCCCGCAGCCGGAGCCGCGGGGGCGCCAGAGCCGCGAGTCGGGCGGGAGCAGCGGAGGCGAGGGAGGAGGGCCAGAGAGGCAGTTGGAAGATGGCGGACGAGGCGGCGCTCGCCCTTCAGCCCGGCGGCTCCCCCTCGGCGGCGGCGGCCGAGAGGGAGGCCGCGTCGCCTCCCGCCGGGGAGCCGCTCCGCAAGAGGCCGCGGCGGGACGGCGCCGGCCCCGGGCAGAGCCCGGGCGAGCCCAGCGGGGCGGCCCCCGAGCGGGAGGCGCTGGCGGCGGCCGGGGGGTGCCCGGCCGCGGCGGCGGCGGCGCTGTGGCGGGAGGCGGCGACGGGCGGGGAGCGGGCGGCGGCGGCGGCGGCGGCCGGAGGAGACAATGGGCCGGGCCTGCAGGGCCGCTCCCGGGAGCCGCCGCCGGCCGACGACTTCGACGACGACGACGAGGGCGAGGAGGAGGAGGAAGAGGCGGCGGCGGCGGTGGCGATCGGGTACCGAGGTGCGCGGGGCGCGGGCGGCCGGGGCGGCGCATCCCCTCGGCCCTCTCCGGGGCCCCTCCCGGGGCGGGCGCGGGCCGGCGGGGGGCGGGGGCGGCCCGGGGCCGGCTCTGCGGCGAGCGGCTCCCCGGCGGCTGCGGCGGCGCGCCTGGGGCGGCGGGCCCGGCTGCGGGAGCGGCCCGCGGCCCCGCGCCCGCCCTGCGCCCTCTCCCCGGCCGCGGCCCGCGGGGCGCGCTCGCTCTGCGCAGCCGCCGGGCGGGGACGCTCTGGCAGTTGGGTTCCGAGAAGTTTTGCGTTGCAGCATGTTGCTTTTCTTACAAGATCTTTTGCGCCTCACCCCAGCATCCTTAAATCTGCAACTTTCGCTCGCCCTGGGCATCGACCTTTTTGTAAATTGCCTTTGCAAAATGACACCTGTTCAATTTGTGACTTTTGGGGGGGGCGGGGGAGGGCCTTTTTTTTCAACTCGCTTTAAATTACAAATACTGAAGCTGTTTCTAAAGCCATATCCTGCAAATTTGAAGAGCTTAGCTGTTTCCAAAGACATTATTCGTCTGGTAATAGTGGGCATGGGAGAGTCCACTATCGGACAGAGTGGGTTGCCCCCCCCCCCAATTGCGTTCTTTCAAGTTTTTTAGGTTGTGTACGTGTAGGTGGGTGGGAAACCCTGAAAGCACGAATTGACGTCTTTCTGCCTCACTAACATAGATAGCTCAGTTGTATTTGTCACCTAATCCTGAGGGTTATATAGTTTCGATCTGAGGAGTTTGCCCTGAATAGTTGTGCGTTTTATCAATATTCATTTGCGTTAATAAATCCAATCTACAGGCCATTCAGCCACCAAAAAGAGGAAACAAACATGTACATCAGGGGTTGGGTTAATAAAAGGATCATTGATTACAAATAATTTAGAAAGGGAAACGAATAATGCAAAAATATCTTTGTATGTTTAGTATTATATAAGAGAAGCACAAATTACTGTAATTGTATTTAAGGACTTTTGGGTAAGCTTATTTGACAAATTTTTGAACTGCATTATTTTTGATAAGTAGATTCAGTCTACTTTTTATGTTTTAACTGAGTAGACTTAATTCTAAATTTTAAAGAATGGAAAGTTTTAAGAGTCTGGGCATAATTCCTAAAAATAAGGATATATTGCTCCTATGAATGGTGCATGGTGACCCTTACACAGGCAATATCAACTTTAAGGGTTTTATTCAATGAAAATCATTGCTACTTACCATTAGAGATCTTCATGCATTTTAGATGCAGATTTTCCAGCAGCCTTGAGTTACTTTTGTTTACTTTTGCAGACAACCTTCTGTTTGGTGATGAAATAATCACCAACGGTTTTCATTCCTGTGAAAGTGATGAAGATGATAGAGCCTCACATGCAAGCTCTAGTGACTGGACCCCAAGGCCACGCATAGGTATGTTTTCAGAGAATGCATGCCTTTTTTGGTATTTTCATTTTGTGTTAACTAAAATATATAATTTTCTTCCCCCTCAAGCTGGTGATGAGGTTCTTAGATGCTTGCTGAGATTTTTCGTCAGCTCATGTTTTTAGGGAAAGTACAGTGCTTTGTTCTGTTTTTGTTTATAAGCAGCTCTGGCCTATGGAAAGCTGATCCTGGTATTTCTCAGTCAACCAGGCCCTTTTCTTCTCACCTGGGATCCTTTTCACTTGTACCCTCTGTGAGGAATACCCTTCTTCCAGTTAAAATATGCTGTCTCACACATATCCCTACATTATTTTTTTAGCACTAAATAAGCTATTTATGTTTTTTTTTTGGTTTATTTCCTCTTCTAGACAGTAAGTCCCACGGGGACAGTAATTTGTGACTGATTTTATTTGTATACTGTTTTGTCAGTACCTAGAAAAGTGCCCGGCATATAAAGTTTCTGCTTTGTAAATATTTATTAAATATGTGCATGGAATAAAAAGCATTTTAAAGTAGAGAGCACTGATTTTTATACCACAATTTTAACATAACCATCTCTAATGTGATCTTTTCCTTAAGGTGTTCTCTTTAAACATAATGATGACTGTTTCTTCTTCTTAGGTGTAATATTTGCTATATATTTGTTTTTCTCAAATGAGGAAACTGTTCTAAGAAATTCAGGTTAAAAAATTAGTGCTCAAAGCATCAGCATTGTATGTATCATTTGGGAGATTTGTTAATATCAAACTGAAGATTTTTTTTTTTTTTTTACTTTTTTTTATTTTTTCTTTTATTTTTTAAAGATTTATTTATTTTATACAAGAACTGGGGTACAGGTCAGAAGTGTGGAGGGTGAGAGAATTTGCCAGAGCCGGGAGCATAACAGGCAGACCGAGTGAAAACACTGCTGAGGGGAGCAGTGGGCAAGGCAGGAGAGGTCTGCTGCGCCATGTGGGGTTGTCCCTGGCTGGCGGGGAATCGAACCGGTGCTGCAGAGGCTGCGGACAGCTTCGCAGCGCAGCGTTCAACCAACTGCGCCACCAGGGAGGCCCTCAAACTGAAGATTATTATAGAAAGAAAAAAAGTTATGTGTAGATCTCCTTTATGTTTTCCTTTTTAATGATTTTCAGGACTGATAATAGGTTATGTTAATTTATTTGTCGAATTCTTTTGTATATCTGTTATTACGATGTATTTTCCTGGATTTTACCTATAAAAACTTAATTCTGATAGTCTGACTTTTAAAATACGTACTTGGTATTTCAGAGCTCAAGGGTATGCCCAATTCAATTTGATTTCCCTTACTTCTGTGGGGTTGAGATTTAGCTTTGAAGATGTAAGAAATACCTTATTGCATTTTCTTATTTAGCAAAAAGTCTTCCTAAAGATTGCTAATTTAGAAAATACATGAAATGTTGCATTACTTGCAAGTGGATTTGATCTTAACTCCTCATTTCTTCATATAGGTCCCTATACCTTTGTTCAGCAACATCTCATGATTGGCACAGATCCTCGAACAATTCTGAAGGATTTACTACCAGAAACAATTCCTCCACCTGAATTAGATGATATGACACTGTGGCAGATTGTTATTAATATCCTTTCAGAACCTCCAAAAAGGAAAAAAAGGAAAGATGTTAATACAATTGAAGATGCTGTGAAATTACTGCAAGAATGCAAAAAAATAATAGTTCTAACTGGAGCTGGGGTATGTAACATGTATAATTAACACTAGTAAAAGGGGGTGGTGGCATACTTTTTTTCTTACGTTTTTTCAAATTAAGAAACATTTTTCTGGTGTAGAAGAATTTATCCTTATATAATGTTTATGTTCGGAAACCTCTAAAAAGTGAGTGCAACAGCTATTACTAAATTTGTTCAGTTTTTCTTTTTAAAGATTTATTTATGTATATAGAACTGGGGTACAGGCCAGAGATGTGGGGGGTGAGAGGATTCACCAGAGATAGTGGGGAGCAGAATAGGCAGATTGACTGAAATACACTGCTGAGGGGAGCAGTGGGCAAGTCAGGAGAGGTCTGCTACGCCATGTGGGTAGCTCCCTGGTGGCCGGCCCGAGATCAGACTTGTGCTGCAGTAGCTGCGGACAGCCTCACAGGTTGTGTCCCAACCCCCTGCACCACCAGGGAGGCCCTGGTTCAGTTTTTTTAAAAAGTCAAAATCTTAAAAAAATTTATTTGTTTACTGACATAGTGGAGGTAAGGCAAGATTTTTTCAGGTGATTCTGCTTGCATTAAAGTGTCTCAGAATATGATGGAGAAACTGGATCTTTGTTACATCTGTATGGCAAAACCAGTAACCTGACTCATATTCACAAGTAAAGAACTTAGTGTTGGGAGGATAACAGGTTACTAGTTCTCCCTTTTAAATTAAGGTGATATGATTATGGTGGCTTGGCATTTTTCATTTGCCCCAGTTTAAGGTTGCAGTTACCAGCTATGAAAGACTTGCTTATTGTAAGTATTAACAGAATACAGAACATTACATGGTAGTAGTAGCCAGAGCAACTGCTGGAGTGTAATTCAATCCTGTTTTCTGCCATTTTGTGTTAAAGGGAAGGATGTCACATTTTCTTAAATGATGAGCAAAATTATGAGTTGCTCCCAGATATGATTTGTGATTTACACAGGTTTGTCTTACTGAAGTCAATGTGGAATCAATGCTAGTAAAATTATGAAAAAAAAACATCATTGCTGAAATCCTTATTTGAAATGTCAAGGTTTAGTTGTAGGAAAAGGTGTCTAAATCTATTTTTTTTTTTTAAGATTTTTTATTTTTGTGTAGTATAACTGAGGTGTAGGACAAAAGTGGGGGGTGGGGGTGAGAGGATTCACCAGAGACAGAGTGGGGAACAGAACAGGCAGATCCACTGAAATACACTGCTAAGGGGAGCAGCAAGCGAAACAGGAGACCTCTGCTGCACCATGTGGGCTAAGCCCCCTCATGGCACTGGTGGGCCATCATGGTGGTAATGTGCTGAGACTCAACCCTTAGACCATCAGGGAGATGCCCCTAAATCATTCTTAAAATTGAAATATTGTACAACAAAATGTTTAAATAGTGAAATTTAGTATTCTTAAGATGGTAGAACCCTAGCAAGATGAAAGATTTCTTTGGAAGTACCCCCTTCTCAATCAGTTTGCAACTGCTTTAATTTATTGGTAAAATAAATGTTAAAAGTTAGCCTGGCTTAAAATTCCTTATCCCGTTATGAATGGAATATGTGGTGAATTTAATTATACCGGTTTGGGAGATGTTTTATTTCTACTTGAAATAGGGCAACATTTCTGTTACCCAAAGGAAGTTTTAAACTAAAAGTCTTCAAATATTCCCTAGTTGTTTGGTACAAAAGCTACAATTATAAAGATAGAGGTAGAAGATTCAATTGTATAAAGTATATCATGCTTATTTCAGGTATCTGTTTCTTGTGGAATACCTGACTTCAGGTCAAGAGATGGTATTTATGCTCGCCTTGCTGTAGACTTCCCAGACCTTCCAGATCCTCAAGCAATGTTTGATATTGAATATTTCAGAAAAGATCCAAGACCATTCTTCAAGTTTGCAAAGGTACTATGAACTCTTTAGTTGTTTCTTTGGCATCCTCTTATCTTGAAAAAGTATTTTATTCACATACAGTCTAAAGCTTACCATGTATTGTCTAGAAAAATTGGTACTGGTAACTGTGGTGTGGAGTAAGATCAGAGAAATAAAAAGTCATTTCAGTCAGAATTCTCTTCTTCCCAGAAGGGCTATCATTTAATTTATTTTAGGATTGAGCTTATTTTCAAATAAGACTTTTATATTTTTCAAATTTGCATGTCAGTAATAGCTTTCATATAGTGTAGTCTTTTCAGATGTTAGTAGGCCATATAAAAGTAACATTACTGTTTTAAGTTCTAATATTTTTTGTGGGTTGTAAAATTATAACCATGCTTTGGTATGTTTTTTGGTAGACATTTTTAACATGAGTGTGACTGAAATATTTGTGATGGGGTGGAGAGGATTCTTAGATTGCATTTAGTCAATTTTGTTCTGCTCTAGTCTAGTCTAATCTAGTCTTTCTGGAATTCAGAAGTTACCTAGCCACATGGGGCTGTTGAGTACTTGAAATGTGTTGATGTGATGTTTGAGAGACAGAAGAGCTTTGGGAAAATCTATTATTCAAAATGATGTGAAAATGTCATTTTATTTATTACACAATAGCAAATAATGGTTACAGTGGAAATAGTAATACTTTAAATATTGGGGTGTAAATTATGGCAGTTTTAAACTTTGGTTACTAGGAAATTTTAAGTTATTCATGGCTCACCTTATATTTCTATCAGGCAGCTCTGTTTCAGAGTAAAGTTTGATATTATATTACACTACGACCAGAATCTTTTAGTCATTAGAAAATCTTTTTCCTATAGTTTAGTAAGTTACAAAATTGTTATTGCTAAACTTCACTGTGTTTGAAAGGATTTTTTTTGTTTCAATGACTTTTATAGTGACTCTAGAAGATCTCTCAATTTTATTGTTTATTTTTTGCGTAGAATTGGGGTGAAGGCCAGAGGTACAAGGTGGTGAGAGGATTCACTAGAGACAGGAGCAGAACAGGCAGATTTACTGAAATACACTGCTAAGGGGAGTAGCAGGTGAGACAGGAGAAGTCTGCTGTGCCATATGTGGGTTAGCTCCCTGGTTGGGAATTGTACTCACCAAACTTAGGTTGTAGACTTGATAGCACTGATACTTAACCCCAAAGCCACCAGGGAGTCCCAGTACCTGAATTTTAAATAAAGGGATACCTTCAGATACTTTCAAATCATGAGATCTGCTTATATAACTAGCCCTTTGCACTCCGAACCATTTTACAATATTTTGATTTAATTTCTTGTGCCATTTCAAGATAAAACTTCAGGGGAACATGCATGTCTCAAAAAGTTGCGTTGAAATAACCTCAATTCCCCATAATCACTAATAAATTGCAATGTCCCCTGAGAGGGGATATCCGAGTGATATGCTAGAATTCCGATGTCCCCTGAGAGGGGACAGCGGAGTGCAAAGGGCTAGTATATAGTATTTAAATTGGTGACTGTCTTTGAAGATACACTTTGTTTCAAAAGAATAAATTTAACATGAAGTCATAAAAACTGGAAATATTAGTGAAATACATACATTTTAGAAGAAAGCAAGAATTTCTACACAAATAGTCATTCATTGTATGTAATTACTGAGTAGAAACCTAGATTTCATTTAGCTTGAAAATTCCAAATAATGAAGAGATGTGGTTAAATGGTTACTGATCCATTAGAGCAATTTCTCTATATTGATATTTTTGGCTGGATAATTGTTCTAGGAGCTCCCTCTCCAATCTTGGCCATCACAAATATCTCCAGACATTGCCATTTTGTCTCCTGCAGAATTATTCCCTATTTGAACATGAGTGTATTATAGTGTGCCAGACTGTGGTACCACTTAGAATTTTTTTACCCAAGAACAATTAAGGCCATTATTGATGTTATGTAGCCATGTTCTGAACCATTATCCTGTATAATAAGGGTTTACATTGATTAGTAGTAGTTCTGGTCATAGTTCTCAGGAGTCTAAAATAATTTCCTGATGCTGATACAAATGAGTGGTTGTATTAAGAGTAAGTGAATATGGGGCCTCCCCAGTGGCACAGAGGTTGAGCGCTGGGTTGCGAAGCTGCCCGCAGCCTCTGCAGCGCTGGTTCGATCCCCGGCTGCTCCCCGGCCTCCGGAGGAGGGTCCCACATGGCGTGCAGACCTCTCCTGCCGCCCGCTGCTCCCCTCAGCAGTGTACTTCGGTCCTTCTGCCTGCTCTGCTCCCCGCTTTGGCTCTGGTGAATTCTCTCACCCTCCCGCGCTTCTGACTGTACCCAGTGCTTGTATAAATAAATAAATAAATCTTTTAAAAAAATTAAAAAAAAAACGAGTAAGTGAATGTGAAACTTGAGTTAGATAAAGAAAAACTTTTAAAGGCCTGTGTTTTAAAATGTTGCAATGCCATTTTTAAGAAAAGTAGAGGGAGGTATATTAATTGAATTTTTACTAACTTAATTCTAAAAATGTATATTTAATACATTATCACTTTACTGATAATGTGCAAACACACCAGATAATGCAGGCATACAGATGAGGAATCTTAAAGACCAATTCATTACCTAAAAATAAAAACATGCGTGGCCCCCCCCCCAAAAAAACCCAATTCACCTTAACACAGTGTTAAGACATGTGGATTACATTTGTATAAATGTAAGTATATTTTAAGTTTTTGTTATAAAAACATGCTTTTTTTTTCCATTGCTTTGGATTTGTAATGTTTCGTACTTAGTATAACAACCTTTCTGTAGATACTTGAATACTTTGTAATGGTTATAAAGTTCAGGTGGTATATACTATAATCCAAAAGTACACATTTTGGCTGTTTCCTGCTTTTATAACAAATACTATTGCCACAGTTATTCTTTTTGGTATTTCTCCACTGTTCTTAGTGTAAATTTTGAAAGTGAAATTGCTAAGGGTTCTATTTTGCCTTACTGCTACCTAGAAAGGTTGAATAAAATCACTCTAGTCAGAGTATATAAAAGGCATGATTTATTATTAACCCCAGACCCTTGCCTACCCCCCCCCACCCCTCAGGGGGATAAAAACTCTTCATTACAATATTATTTTATATGGAGTGGGAGGTGTATATGATAAAAAAAAAATTAAACAGTACAAAACAAATGTTATTTGGCCTCTCCCTTCAATCTGTAAAATACTTCCTTAGGTATCCTTTGGGAGGAAAAAAAAAGTAAACCTGTTTATAAATTATCAGTTTAACAGGTTAAAAAAAATTAGCATCCTCTTAATATATAGTGTCTGTTTTTATTAGTGGATTACTACTTTTGACTATTCGCTATGTGTTTACCTTTGAATGACTTGTTTTGTTCTCAGACCTTTTTTCCATTATGATACTTTTTCTCATTCTAATTTTTGGGAAGATTATTCTTGAAGTGTGTTTATATTAGGTGATTGAAATTCCAGCCCAATATGCCCACAAAGATGTACAAAATGAAATACACTTACTTGACTAGTTTGTAATACCTAATAGAAATGGTACATAACCTGAAAGGGGAACTTGAGGTTGAGGAATTAATTGAAAAGGCAGTGTGCGTAGTGGTGAAAGAAGGCTGTGTTTTGCTTGGTCTCAATTTAGGGTTTGAATGATGACTTTACCTAATGGCTCTTGTGAGTTTTTGGCAAGTTACCTTTGTGCTTTGGTTTTTCCATTTACAGAATGGGAATACGAATACATAAATATACATAAGTATGCACATACATACATATAGGTATATGTCTATGGTAGAAGTGTTCCTTTATGCCTGGTGCAGTGAAGCTCATTCAGTGGCAACTGAGAGCTTGACTAATTGAAATTCTTAGGTTAGTACAGAGGTTGCAAACTAGACCCTCAGTTCCAGATGTGACCTGTTTTTGTCCAGCTGGTGAGCTAAGAATTAATTTTGAAATGGGGGAGAAATCAAAATAATAATATATTATGGCATATGAATATCATAGGTAATTCTAATGTTATTGACCATAAATAAAATGTTAGTGGAATGCAGCCATATTTATTCACTTAAATGTTTTCTTTGACCACTTGCTGTACTGCAATGGCTGATTGGAGTGTTTGTTATAGAGACCATTAACAGAAATTGTATGGCCCAGCTCTGAATGTATATTATCTGGTGTCCTCGTATGGAGAAAATTTGCTAAATCTTGAGTTCCTCAAAGAACCAGACTTAAGAAAAAAAAGTTAAAATTGTCTAGTGGCAAACTGATTTATAAGTATTGATTTGGTAAGATACTGAGTAGTCTATCATAAGTGGTTTTATGGGAAACAAGGAATTATGAGGATTTTCCTTACTCCACTGATTAGTTTCACTTCCGTCAGCGTGAAGAATTTAGGTTCTAATTTCTTAAACATCTCTACTTCCTCCCTCTGCCGAAAGAGGTGGATATTAGCAAATAGTGGTATCTTAAACTTTGATGAGTCATTTTAGTTTTGAGAAGTGCAATGAACACCCCTGTCTTTGACTAAAGTGTTAGTCACATTTCTAGAAATGGATAAGAAAGCAGAGTGCTTCTGTAAAGCCATTGAAAACTCACTACGGCAAATAGTTGTATTCTTGCTTATGGAGCCTGCTCAGGAGGTATTAATTCATGCCTGTTTTAATTGACATCTTTTTGTCACTTTGCCTACTACTGTGGATCCTCTTACTCTGTTTTCTAGCCAATTCTAATATTTGTTAATACTTTTTAACTGCTGTATCCAGAGGAAACTTTAATTTGTAGCCTGTGGCCATTTCTGGATTGGTTGTATGTTTTTAGACACAATGTATGGAAGCGGAATGTCTTTTTCAAGCCTTTGGTCTTAGCTCTGCTCCCATTCTAATCTTTAAGGATTCCTATAGCAATAAACAAAGGTCGCATAATAGGACTTTAGGATGTTCAGATTTGAAATGGTATTTCTTACTTAGAACAGGGTTAACATGTCATAGTTCCAAAATGAAATAATTCGTACTTGACCTGAAAATTGTATTCCCAACCATTTAGCTTTAGCAAACCTTTCATGTTAAGAGCCTGCCTTAGGAGTAGTTTTTGTATTAAGATAGTCCTTCCAGAGTAGTTTTTCCCTCCAGTAATTCAGATTATGTATCTTAGTTTAACACTGTGTTAAAATGTAAAGATTTCATACATGGTTCACTGAATAGTCAAAAGAAGGTAAGACAAATCACTTAGGTTCTAACATAAAATATAAAATCAAGCAAAAAGATTCCTTCTTACATTATCTGTAACCATAGGAACTTTTTAAAGTCTAAACTACCCTGACATGTTATGGGTTGGATATGAAGGGAAACTGCAGCATAGAACTGAATCTGGTGTGTCCCATGGGATTTTGAGTTTTCACCCTCTTTTTAAGGCATGGGGATGATAAGACACACACACAACCCAGAAGGTGAGGTCCTGGTAGTCTAGCTCAAGGAGCCTGCTCTGGAGACAGCAATTCATGCGTGTTTTAAATGACATGCTTTTGTCACTTTCCCTACTACTGTAGATCCTCTTATTCTGTTGGTCTAGCCAGTTCTAGTAGTTGTTAATACTTTAACTGCTATATCCAGAGGAACCTTTAAACAAGATACTATGATGCTTAGTCCTCTGAATGTAAGTACACTGAACACAGCATCCACAAAGAAAACAATGGTTGTGCAGCCAACACAACCCAGTGGTCCAAAACATGGCCTTCAGTTTTCTGTAGATAGTAGCTTTAATAAGGTTTTCTTGTTCTTTCTATATGCATTACCTGTTTCTTAAATTGCAAATTTGTCCCTGGAATTCATCTCAATTAGAATAAGGCAAAATCTGGATTTTTGCATAACATTTTAAGTATGTGGACATATATGATAGTTGTTATAATGAGATCTGCATCATTTTTACTTAATTTGCTTGCTTAATATCCTGAGCTGTTTTGTATGGTAGGTTTTTAAAACTGGAAATATTAAATAGGTTTTAAAGTAAAATCACTTATAATCTTAAACTTTTTGTATAATATCAAAGTGAAAGTTTCCCCACTTTTATTTATAGCTTGTTTTTACCCTTCCTGATTTAATATTTATATGAACATATCTATATACATGTGCATATAATTTCCTTTTTTTTGCTTAATGACAAAAACATTAAAAGCAAAACTACACACCAGTGACTAGCTTGCTTTTTTTCTTGTATATCATGGACCATCTTCCAGGGTATAGTGCATCTAGAACCTCCTTCATTGATTTCAGTGGCTGCGTAGTCTATCAGGGATGTAATAGATTTCTACAACCAATTCCTTATTGATGGACATGTGGTTGTGTGTAGCTTTTTGCTAGCATTGAAATGTTAGAGGCTGTAAGGAATGGTAAGGAAGTAGGTAGCAGTACTACTTTAAGAAGGTAGAGAAGAAACTTCCTTTGCCATAGTCACTTACTAATGAAATTTAACAAAAACACTGTCAAAAGTTTGAGAAGACCAAAATTGATACTTTTTCTCTGATCTTTTTGCCATGTGTATATCTGAATTCTTTGTTTTTAAAGAAGAAACAACATTGAAGCATTATTTGGGGGGAAAAAACACACACACAAAATCCAGCAACTCAGCATTCATGAGCAACTCTATACTATACCAACCAGTATGTGCCTGTGCAGTGGAAGGAAAACAATTTTGGTAAGGAATTAAAACTTTAGCTTTAAAAAGTCACCATACCTTTATTTTTAATTTTAGTTTAAACTTCCCCATTTTTCCTTTAAAAAAAAAAAAAAGAATTTGCAGCCAAAAATTAGATCTTGAGGTGTGTATTTCTTCTGACTTTTATTAAAATATTAAACATTTATTAGAGATATTTTGGGTTGACTATCCTTTTCAAGGGGCCAAGTTCACTAATTGCTGAGTTTTATACATGTTACAGCAACAGTCATTTTGTAGGTGTGTGTTGCATCCATCTAGATGCTTTGAGGTGCTCGTGTATTTTTTTTTTTAATTATGTATGCATAGGGACTATCTGTGGTTTTTTTTTTTTGTTAAACATATGGCATCTGCTGCACTTATTTGATCTTTTTTTCTTATCATTTATATCATGTAGGAAATATACCCTGGACAGTTCCAACCATCTCTCTGTCACAAATTTATTGCATTGTCCGACAAGGAAGGAAAATTACTTCGCAACTATACTCAAAACATAGATACACTGGAACAGGTTGCAGGAATCCAAAGGATTATTCAATGTCACGGTTAGTAAACTTCAAGATTGCATTCTATTTATTTTATAGGAAAAACTGTAATTAGAAATACTATTATCCAGAAATAGAGAATTAAGCCTTTGGATCTTAAAATATGATTAGCTATAGAATTAAGAAAAATAGAATACAAAAAATGAAAGCAGAAATATAGCATGCCACTTAATTGTGTAAAACATTAAATATTGTGCTATTGGATTACAAAAGAGAGCAGTGCATTCTACAAAAGTAGTGTTAGATATATATGAAAAAACATGACATCTTTAGTTTGTTAAACTGGGTAATTCAGATATACAAGATGTAAAAATTTTGAAAACTTGCCATCTAAACTAACATTTTCTTATGTATCTAAACTGTAAAGCTCAACTGTTAAGGTAATACAGTTGTAATCATCCAACTCTCCAGAATTTTAGTCATGGAGGAGTTGGTTTATTTTATTGAAAAGAGTAACTTTATCATTGTCAGTATATCAACATCTCTGAGGATTGGATTCTCTCCTAAATTATTTACTGTGAAGTTTATTGAAATTATAAAATTTCTTAACTTTTCTGGTGTCAGATTTTGTAGTCTTTGTGTGTAATGTTAAAGAAATAGAAATGTTCCTTTACTGAAGAATATATATACTTGGCTGTTTTTAGGTTCCTTTGCAACAGCATCTTGCCTGATTTGTAAATACAAAGTTGACTGTGAAGCTGTACGAGGAGATATTTTTAATCAGGTGATTTATCATTCATACTTTATGAGTAAGGCATTTCTTTGATATGTTCTTTGCCCCCAAATCCTGTTTTTTTCCGACAGTATGTGGTGTAGGAAAATCAAGAAAGAATGTTACCATTGAGAATTCAGGTGAAATACAAAAGAACCTTTCAGTACCTTAAGTCAAAAACATTGCTCCATAATGTCTCTAAAATGATGAAATTAACTTCTTAATTAGCTAAGCCTTAAAAAAATCTTGATTATAACAAAGTGTTACTTTGTTAGTTTTTCTCCTTTTCCTTTTTGAAGTTGTCAGAATCTAATCTTAAGTTAGTTGAGATAATGCTTGAAATCATTTTAAAAAGTATTGTGAAAGGTAATTCTCACTGTCTAAAAAATGTAGGAACATATCAGAGGATAACCATCCAGAAATAAGTTCTATTGCTTAGTTGCATATATAATCCTATGTAATTATGAAAGATGGATGCTTATATTGAGAGAATCATTTCTTAAAGATTTTGTAAGAGTGAGGTAGGTGTATATATTTGTACACACACATACATGTACTGGGTTTTACCTGCTAATGTACAAGACTCTTGGATTATCAGATGTAGGTCTACAGATTATAATAGTACAAATAGGATAAACTCAATTTTTCCTGTTAGGTATCCACAGCTTTTCTATTTTCTTTGATAATTTTGAAATGCATTTTAGGAAGTGTGGAAATGTTAACTGTTTCTAACTGAGTTTTCCCTTCTCTTACTCACCTCAACTAAAATCTGGAACATTCAGGTGGTTCCTCGATGTCCTAGGTGCCCAGCTGATGAACCACTTGCTATCATGAAGCCAGAGATTGTCTTTTTTGGTGAAAATTTACCAGAACAGTTTCATAGAGCCATGAAGTATGACAAAGATGAAGTTGATCTCCTCATTGTTATTGGGTCTTCCCTGAAAGTAAGACCAGTAGCACTAATTCCAAGTAAGTTGGTGATAATTCTTAGAGAACATTTCTGTCTATATTGCCATGGGTTGTAGCTCTGTTTATAATAGACCTCAGTTTCTAGTTAAAGAGTGGCAAAGAATCATGAGTTTATTTTTTAGGTTACATTCTTGTTCATGGTTAATTTGACATTTTGATCAGGGGAGAGGGTTGTCAAAATAAAGATAATATCAAATTCTAATGTATATGAAAAATTTAAGAGAAAAGGAAACAGTTCAACTAAAACTTTTTAGTGGAATTTTAATGTTCAAAAGTTAGCTTCAACTAATTCACATATACTTATAAAACAGCCCTTAATCCATGTATTTTTATTCTTAATTTGATTAGTTATTGATCTTCCCAATTTAGCAGATTTCAATACAGTAAATTCAAATATTTAGTGTAATGTTCTCATCTAACAGAGAACTTGGCGGGTTAAAAAATGGTTTGTTCTTGATAGGAATAAAAATTTTATGTCTTCTCATAATCATTGTATATGGATCTGCTTTACTCATAAGGGTATCTTGTATGTATTAAAATGCTCAAATAGAATTTAAAATCCCTATTCTCAGGAATATGTCTTTAACAAGTGCTCATATATACTACCTTTTTTTCTTTCTCTAGTGAGGCAGCAAGGTTGAGGAAGTTCGAAGGAGTAAATCAGTACCACTAGAGTGCCCTAAAAAGTGAGGGAAGAGAAGAGAGGAGAGCATATCAAATCCTTAACCAGCATTACAGTAGACCCTTGTACCCACAGCAATCAAATTAGGCAGCCAGAATAAGGTTAGAAGAAACATCAAATGCTCCAATTTCTATTCACTAGCTCACACATGGTGCCTTTTAGGCAGTTCAACTAAATTTTCTCTAAAAAGTTGTGAAATTCTATTATAGTACAATTTATAATGAAACAATTCAATGTATAAACTCCTTTTTGAGTTACTTTTTGTGTTGAAAGCTAACACAGGAATTTTTAAAAGCTTTCTGGGAGGCTGTATATCAGTGATAGGCAAAGCAATTTTTTAAATATATAAAACAGGTATGCAGTCGTAGACTTGTGTCACTGTATATATCAGGAGCTATTTCAGTAGAATGACTGCCAACAGTTAACTGTGCACTTGACATGTTAACTTACTTAATTTTCACCACAGCCTTGTGGAAAAGTACTGTTATTATCCCACAGGTAAGGAAATGGAGGTACAGAGTGGAAGTCTTAGAGGATTGGTCGGAAGTAACCAGGTGTGACAGGAGCAGAATCTGAAAGATGTCTGACTGCTTATCTTGTTTACATGATAATATGGTGAAATGTAATGGTTTGGTTAAGTATTAGTGGCATGTTTCTTCTTTGGTTTTGGAAGCATGTTAGATAATTGCATAGTACATTTTTTTGTTGAGGCTCTGTTAGGTTATCTCTTTCCCCCTTTTCTGACTCTTTCTATTGTTTTTAGGTTCCATACCCCATGAAGTGCCTCAGATATTAATTAATAGGGAACCTTTGCCTCATCTGCATTTTGATGTAGAGCTTCTTGGAGACTGTGATGTCATAATTAATGAATTGTGTCATCGGTTAGGTGGTGAATATGCCAAACTTTGCTGCAATCCTATTAAACTTTCAGAAATTACTGAAAAGCCTCCACGAACACAAAAGGAGTTGGCTCATTTGTCAGAGTTGCCACCCACACCTCTTAATATTTCCGAAGACTCAAGTTCACCAGAAAGAACTTCACCACCAGATTCTTCAGTGATTGTCACATTTTTAGACCAAACAGCAAAAAGTAATGTTGGAGATTCAGATGTGTCTGAATCAAAAGATTGTATGGAAGGAAAATCACAGGAAGTACAGATTTCTAGGAGCACTGAAAATGTTAGTGAACAGTTTGAAAGTCCAGATGTGAAGAATGTTGACTCCAATACTGGGGAGAAAAATGAAAGAACTGTTGCTGAAACAGTGAGAAAATGCTGGCCTGCGAGACTTGCAAAGGAGCAGATTAGTAAACGGCTTGATGGTAAGAGAGGCTGTTGAACTATTTTTACAAGCGTAATTGTAACAAAATATTTGTAACAAATTAGCAGATTTTGGCAAGTTAACTAATAGGGTAATGATGTGCAGTTATATGTAACAGTTGATTCTGTCTAGGGATACTGTTACAAAGTTTAGGTTTTAAGCTACAGAAACAGTGGTATGTTACATCATCTGGGGAAGAAAATGTTTCTAAGTCTGCTATACTTACTGAATTTCTTTAGAGAATGACAAAGGTAAGCATTAAAGAGGAGGAAATGGGGTATTTAAGTTCTGCCATTTGTAGCAAGAGCTTTAGCTGTTAGAAATTACTCAGCTTTGGGTGCTTACTGTTGTCAATCGCTTTACCTAACTTACCTGATACTAATCTGATGAGGGTAAAACTATTATCACTAATCCTCTGCTACAGTAGGAAAACATGAGGACCACAGAGGTTAAGTACTCCATTCACAGTAACAAAAAGGATGCAGAAGAGCCACTTTGGATTTAAGTCTGTCCTTAGAACCTGTCCTCTTAATCACTATAATGCTCTGTTGTCTCAGATCTAGAAAACATGCAGTTCTTCTTTCTCAATGTCAAGAATGCATCTGCCCTATTTTGAGACATGGGCAGTTGTAACCAATTAATATTAAGATGAGTTAAGTGATTTCTTACTTGGAAGTTCATAAATTGAACCAAGTAGTACATATTTTACGCTTAATGTTCTAAGAGTTGTCAACGGCAATTTTAAGCAAAACAAGGTATATAATTAAAAACCTATTTTATCATAGGATAATTGATAACTCAAGCTCCTACAGTTAACATCACCAAACACATCTAATCGTTAACAATAATTTGTATTCAATCATTCATTTTGCAACCCATTTACTTCCAGTTCAGGGCTGAGGTTTGCTGAAGCTTATCCCAGCAGCTCAGAGTATAAGACACATCCACCTTGGAGAAGACACCCTTCCATCATATGATACACACACCCATACACCCTTCAGTCAGACTAACACAATCTAGATACACCAGTTAACCTAAGTATGCATATCTCTGGGATGTGGGAGTAAACTGAGTACCTAGAAAAAACTCATGCAGACATGGGGAGATTGTGCAAAACTCATACTGTAGGGTCCTTGTTCAAACTCAGTTTTCCCCCTTGTTGAAAATCTATATATGGTGGAAAATACTAAATTAATATAAGTAAAAAAATCACAAGAGTCCCATTCCATTTACCATACATGGTATAAACTGATGAATTTTAGACAAAAGTATTTGTGTTCTGCTCATTTACTATAAATTATTTAGTTCAATTGATGAGGCATTTAACTTTTTTCCACAACAGACATTATAGAAGATATAACCAATCTACTGGTAGGTGGGTGTGTGTGTGTGTGCGCATGCATGCGTGTAACTATGAAATTAGGTGATAAATACCCAAAAGAGTAAATGCTGTTTGGAGATTAAGTTTATGGAAGGTTTTCCCAAAAAGCTAGCTCTGACTTCAGCCTTGAGCAGTAACTAGAATTAAAAGTGAGGGAAGTTTTCCCAAGGAAACTAGAAAAAAAGCATACATACAATAAGGCTTGCTTGAAAATGTGGCAAAAGGTAGGAGGAGAAAATTGTTTAGTCAGGTAATATGAATATCTTTACTATATATTATCAGCTCGTGCACTGGAGTGAATACTTCTGCATTGGGGTGTGACACATGGCATAAACATATCAAACACTGCCTCAGGAACCAAAGCTTGAACCCAAAGTCATCTGTTTGGCATTATTCTTTGATTCTACCTATTTAGGAGTCCTTAGAAGGTATAGACTTTGCAAATATAGACCCTGAGTTGCTCAGATCTCTTGGGCAAGGTTAGTTCAGTTTTTTAAACCTGTAAGATGGAAATAAAATAGCACATACTTCATAGTATTGTGAGAATTTAAATGAAGAATGTGAAATTGTAATTGTTAAAACCAAAATAAATGTCACTTTTTTGCCCCTAATTTTGAAAAAGAAGCAAGTTGGAACATGTATGAGGTAAACTTACAATCTCTCTTGATTGCCAATAGGAAGCAAAAATAGGCTTATGTAAGATACCAGGTACTTGTCAAATAGATCGTTCAGTAGTGGGGCGGGGTGAGGGGGAACAAAAAAAAAAACTTTTTGGGAAGCATGGGTGGAAACCAGAATGAGAAGTGCAGACAGCAATGTGCTAGGACCCCTTAAAAAGATTCAATGGGTATGATTTAAAGGAAGATAGCCCCATTAAGAAGTACCAGATGGGATTTTTTGTTAGCAACTGGAGTATTTGTCTTCCTGTTCTGGTCATGCAAAATTTAATACTAACAGTGTCTTAGGAAATTGAAGAATACTCAAGGAAATAAGTGGTTTTCACATTGCACTTTGTGATCTAGTAATGGACTGAATTTTTGGGGGGGGGTTGGGGGAGGGCATAGAAGAACTGGGAGGTATAGGCCAGAGGTGCTGAGGTGGTGGGTGGTGAGAGGAATCATCAGAGACAGAGAGTGGGGAACAGAACAAGTGGATTTACTGAAATACACTGCTGAGGAGAGCAGCTGGCGAGACATATCTGCTACACTCAGGCTGGGGATGGTACTTAGGCTGTAGCAGTGATATTGCTGATACTTAACCCCTAAGCCACCAGGGAGGACCCTGGACTGAAATTTTTGTGTAGTTTAGATCAGAGTTGTCACACATTAGGTTGTTAGAGTGAGCAACTGGATCATGCATGGTACCATATATAAAACTTGAAAGTTAATTTTGAAAGAGAAACTTAGATGTGCTTGGTAGATGGTATGTCACTCTGGATCAACTATGTAGTAGTCAGATTTTTTAATCCATCTGGGATTTGGCACAGTAAATATGTATAAAAACAGATGGGGTTACTTGTTCGTGTGAATTTAAAGATTAAGAATCTTAAAATGTGCCTTGTAAGTAAAAACTAAACTAAATTTGACCAAACTACAACTTTTAAGAACTTTGTTAGCATTTATAGATTTAAATTGATGCTCTCAGCAGAACTTAGAGGTGCCTTGACCTGGGGCTCATAACTTATGGGAGAGAAAGGTTAACTCGAATTTGAAAAGAAAGATTAAAGTTCAGTGTTGCTTCTACAAAACATATAGCTTTAGTAAGTGGGTGGTGAGGTCTGTGAAACTAAATTTCTAACTCCAGGTGATGCCAGTGTCTAGATGCTACACTTTGAATAGATTAACCTCCTGTGTTTTGAGACGTTACTTTCAATGAACATGAATTAAGCATCTAATGTAGACTGGGCTGCAAACTTGCATCTCATCAACTCTGTTCAAAGGAGTCAGTTAACTGTTTCTGGAAAAAAAGGTAACTATGATAATACCTCATCAGGTTCTTGTAAGAATTACTTCAGTTTCAAGATCAGGAAATTGAGACATAGATAAGCAGCCAAATTAACAAAGCTTAACCCTTTGCACTCCACTGTCCCCTCTCAGGGGACATCGGAATTCTAGCATATTACTCGGATGTCCCCTCTCAAGGGATTGCAATTTATTAGTGATTACGGGGAATTGAGGTTATTTCAACGCAACTTTTTGAGACATGTATGTTTCCCTGAAGTTTTATCTTGAAATGGCACAAGAAATTAAATCAAAATACCGTAAAATGGTTCGGAGTGCAAAGGGTTAATGAATGGCAAAACTAAGATTTGTACCCAGAACCAAGAGTCTGTAGCTTATTTTTGAGAACTACTACAGTAAACACCATGAGTGGTGGTACTCTATAAGATAAAGCTGAATTATGTCTTTATTGCTGTATTTCAGGTAATCAGTATCTGTTTTTACCACCAAATCGTTACATTTTCCATGGTGCTGAGGTATATTCAGACTCTGAAGATGACGTCTTATCCTCTAGTTCTTGTGGCAGTAACAGTGATAGTGGAACATGCCAGAGTCCAAGTTTAGAAGAACCCATGGAGGATGAAAGTGAGACTGAAGAATTTTACAATGGTTTGGAAGATGATGCTGATGTTAATGAGAGAGCTGGAGGAACTGGATTTGGAGCTAATGGAGGTGATCAAGAGGCAGTCAATGAAGCTATATCCATGAAACAGGAACCAACAGACGTTAACTATCCATCAAACAAATCATAATGTAATTGTCCAGGTACAGGAATTTTCCCACCAGCATTAGGACCTTTAGCATGTCAAAATGAATGTTTACTTGTGAACTCAATAGAGGGAGGAAATCAGAAAGGTGTAATATTTATAGACTGGTGAACTTAGATTGTTTTCATGGGTAATTTTTAACTTACTTATTCTGTACTTGTACACGCAACACTAACTTTTTTAAAGAAAGGTACTAAGTATCTTTAATCAGCTGTTGGTCAAGACTTTCAAAAGTTCATTTGTATAATACATTCATATGTATATATAATTTTGCCTAGTGAGTTTCACCATTTTAAAGTTTTCAAAAAGCCATTGGAATGTTAAATTAATGTAAAGGGAACAGCTTATCTAGACCAAAGAATGGTATTTGTCACACTTTTCTTTGTAACATTGAATGGTTTGAAATCCTCCAATCTCTGTTCTGCTAAACTTCTGATTATTTAGCACAATTACCTACTTTTAAGCACTGGCATTTTCCAAAACTTGTGGCAGCTAACTTTTTAAAAATCTCATGACATGCTATGTGTGTAGAAGGAAGTCAACAGTAGGAAGAAGGGAGAGCACTCAGTTGTCTTTGCTTTTTAAAGTAAGACTTGGTGCTAAGAGTTTCAGGAATATTGTATTGTTCAATGAAGATGGCTTTTGTACTTCCCGTGGACATGCAGTAATGACTATATTGGCTCATAAAACTAACCTGAAAAACAAATGCTTTGGAAATGTTTTAATTGCTTTAGAAACAATAGTGCCTGCCTGGGTACCCTTAGTTTTGAGAATATTTGCCATTGTCGTTTAAATACCTATCACTGTGGTAGAGCGTGCATCGATTCTTTCCCACCCACACGTTTAAACTGCCAAGATGTGAATATGCAAAAGCCTTCATGAATTTATAATAATGGTACTGGGGAGAATGTAATATTTTGGACTGTTGCTTTTTTGTTTTCCACTAACAAGGATAGCAACAGCCCCCTGATTATGGTTCCAAAGTAAAAAGATGTTAATTATAACTCAGTAAGTACAGGAGATTTTGGTATAATAATACCAAACTTTACTAGCATTGTGGAGATGAACATGATGTAAACTTGTAATAGCAGAATAGTTAATGAGACTAATTCCTACAACGTGTCTTTATTTAAAAGCTTAGCCTGCCTTAAATCTAGAATTCAACTTTCTCAGCTGCAGAAGCTTCTAGTCTTTCAAGAAAGTTCATACTTTATAAAATTGCACAATAAGCATTTACCTTCTGACCTTTTCCCAACATTACTACCAAATTAGAAAGTATTCCTTTGTTGCTTTAGTATTTATTACAGTTTGTAAGAGGTTTGAATTACAGCTGTTCTTTAAGCATAAGATACCAAGCTAGGACCATTATTGCCAGGGAAAAAAATTTTATTGGCTATTTCCCTACCTAAAAAGATGTTGCCGTTTGACTTTATTTGGCTACACTAAAGAATGCAGTATATTTAGCTTTCCATTTGCATGATGTGTGTTTGTGCTATAGATGATATTTTAAATTGAAAAATTTGTTTTAAATTATTTTTACAGTGAGGACTGTTTTCAGCTCTTTTTATATTGTACATAGTCTTTTATGTAATCTACTGGCATATGTTTTGTAGACTGTTTAATGACTGGATATCTTCCAACTTTTGAAATACAAAACCAGTGTTTTATACTTGTACACTGTTTCAAAGTCTATTAAAATGTCATTTGACTTTTTTCTGTTAACTTACATTGTTTTAAAGTATAAAATTTTTTTAATTCATACAGCTTTGAGGGCTGTATTATATACTTAAACATTTCTTCATTCACTTTTGAACAGTCTAAAAAGAATGGTACTTATGCAAAACACTGATAGTACTGGTTGTATAAGTTGGTTCATCACCAAAAGTTTCAAGACTAGTATTCCAACCAATTTAGGTTAGGCCAAGGGCATTAGCAGGTAAAATGTAGGGGAAAGGAAGAATTTGACAGACTTTGGGGGATCAGTAGGAAATGGTGGAAATTCAGTGATTCAAGTTGCCCAGTGCTAGAAGAAAAAGCCAGGCTAGCTAGGAAATTTAATCACCTGGTACTAGATCTTCCAAGTCTTTAAAATGAGAAGGGGTGGACAAAAATGACTATAGACCACACTTGGTATGAACTTTTTGAGACTGATATGGAAGAGACACAAAGTACTATTCAAAAAGCCAGGGACATGACCTTTACAAAGTATGTGTACAGTAATAAATAAAGAGAATCTTCAACTGGCAGTTTCCTACTCTCCTGCCTACTTCCCCACCAAACTTTTGAAGTTTGTATTTTTAAAAAATGCTCTACCCTGATATATCCTGTTAGCACTAGAAAAAGTATCCATAAAATGCCATCCTCAGATGTTATAAAAATAAGAAACTTTTCCCGTTTATGCACAAGATGGATAAGGCAGAGTCCATGCCTGTAAAGGGGGAGGTATGTAATCACTTAGTTAAATTACGTACTTAACAAGATTTAATTTAAAGCTCTGTTATGCAATGCAGTCTCATTCCCCTTGGTTAAGGCTTGCTCCATATTTTACATTTCAATGATTGTGACACATGCCCTCAACATATAGCTAGCATTTTTCTTAGTAGTACATAAAAGTGTTTTTCATCACCTACTATGCTTAGGAAAGTTTTGTTTCAAACAAGTCTACTTCTAGATTTGTGATTTGCTGATACATATACCAAACCCAAAGATCTAAAGTTACTCTAAACCTTAGGAAGTTAATAGAAATACCAGAAAATGAGAGGCACTCAACTGGGACTGTCAAAAGTCACCTGGCAAACTTGAAAGTGTATAACCAAGAACATCACCTCTCAGTGATTGATATTTAACTGGCATAAAGTGGAACTTGTGCAGAGTTTAAAAAGCACCTCACCTCACCCCATTCAAGGGTCTATCAAGGATTGAAAAGGGAAATCACTTTTAACATTCCATTTCCAGAAGATAGCTTAGCTGGAAAAGTATATTTACTCAAAGCAAGCAGACTATCTCTAGTAGAAGTTTTGGCTTAAAGGTAAACACTGGACAAGAGTGGGAAGCTACTAAAATGGTGAATTCTTCGCCAAGGGACAGAAGTACCTTAAGAAAGAGGTTTGGATGGTCCAAGTGCAAAAAGATGCTTTTGGTGAGTAGTAAGAGACAGAATGGGAGTAATTGTCCTTGCCTTTAGTGGGCTCCCTATGCTGTCCTGTGCACATTTAGAACTTTTTGTTAAACTAAACACAGCGAAAATTGTAAGGGGGCCAAAGATCTCTTAGAAGTCAACCCTTTTAAAAATTTCTAATTTCATGCCAGCATATAAATGCACGTCTTGATTCTTCTGCCTTCTCAGCCAGTCTGAACAATGGCTTCTACCAAATTAAGAAACTACAAACACAGTAACTCTTAAATCTCTGGAGATCAAATATCTTTCAAGTTTAGTGAACTCTTTTTTAACCAGCTTTCCACTCTGAGCTACAATAGTCTCAAGACTTTTCTCGTTAAAGCAAATGGCAATTTGAAAAAGTGTTCATTGGTACTTTAATTTTCTACCATGAGTCTCCTTATTTAATGCCCACTGTATCTCTACAGCAACAAAGGGAGGGAAGGAATACCAGACTTACCCAAAGTGAGCCTTCTATTGTGTGCTTTGTGAGCTCCCAGATAAGATGGTAGGTCCTTTAGATAGCTGGTCAGTGAAATCCATCTGTATTAGTCCATGTGGCTGCTGTTTCACAGATCAGCTTCATAGCATACAGAGGGTACTAAAGAAAAAAAGCATCTGACACACAAATATCTACAAATTTTCCATGTAAACAATCATTACCCTCCAGGAATGGATGCACAGGGAAATGGTATAGTATTAGGTACATGGAATAATTTTCATAGGTAAGGAGGCTACTTTGAGGAAAATTCTCAACCCCGGTGAGAATTTGTTTTAGGACTTTATCTATAATAAAGAGATACGGCTCACCAGAAGTTTAAAACTACTGAAAAGTAGAGGTCCATAGACTGTTATTCAGAACCCATCAGGTCATCTGCATTTTGGAATTAAAGAATATTAACAGAACTTTCTAAGGCACGTATTATTAGGATCCCACTGGGGACTGAGGCAGCATCTAAGTAAATACAGTAAGTAATCAAACACATTAATATTGCCATAGTAAAATGTGCAAATACAGATATACCTCAGAGATGACTATGTGTTCAGTTCTAGACCATCACATAAATATTATAATGAAACAAAAAGCAAGCCGCAAAATATTTGGTTTTCCACGCATATAAAAGCTTGTTTATACTATAACCTATAAAGTGTGCAACAGTGTATCTAAAAATGTACATAATTTTAAAATGCTTTATCAGAAAATGCTAGTCATTATCTGAGCTGTTGGAAAAATGGTGCAGGCAGACTTGCTTAATGCAGGGTTGCCACAAGCCTCAATTTGTAAAATGGCAACATCTGCAAAATGCAATGAAATGAAGTATGCCCAGAGTTCCACTTAATGCCACAAAACAGCCTCAATGTTTCTGATGAGATTGCTGCAAAAGAGATACACAATATTTCTTTTTCAGAGTTGTGAATTTTGGAATTACAAATAAGAGACGTGGGACCTCTATAAAACAGACAAATTTGTGTGGGAATGGTAACAATCCAAAATTTAAGAGATCTTCCCTGACATTATTTTTGAAGAATTTCAAATCTCATGAGAACCACTGAAAGTTTAAATATTAAACCAATAAATCTTTATTATTTAAACATTTGAAAAATAAATATTTGCATTATAGCAGAAAGTCACATGTGCTGCATTAACTCAAATTTAATGACACAACTAAGGGAATATTTTCTATATCATTGAAAACTTATTAAATACCAACCTGTAGCATCAATAGCTGTAACTCAAAGACTGATTCTCATAGTAGCTAATGTTTCTATTCCTGGCAACTGTAGAACAAAGTTCTTACATTACTAAATATTAAGCTCTTCTACTTAGCAGCATCTCAAGATTCACAAAAGAGAAAAGAGGGCTGTTACTTAGATAACTTCTATCCATAATATAGATTTGTACAAGGACATTCAGTCTAGCAAAAAAGTGAAGACATTCTCACTGTGATAATTTTTTGCTCATATTGTTTGAGAGTAAGATTTAAATAACTTTTAACCCTTAAATGTTAGTTTAACTCAATTACAACCATAGAAACTGTACTGGTATCAGAACATAACTATTTTATTACAAAACTTAACACTATTTACAAAATGAAAAAAATAAATGACTTGCAGGCCAAAGTTTAAAGGCTTTCCCCCGTGATTGAAAAAGGAAAAGTAAGCAACAGTTCCATGCACTCACCATATCATTTGTGAAATAAGCAAACTCTTAAAATTCATGTTAGTAAAACTTGAATGTATTCACAATACTTGTATATTTATTGGAAGATGACAAAAGAAAAAAAACCATGGTTCTGTACAATAAGTTTAATTTTAACAGTTCAATTTCCTTTAATTTTTTTGGTTTTCATGAAAACTCATAGCACTGAACATTTTGCAAGTAAGAATTATAGTAGTTACCTCTGTTACCTTGCTGAATTCATCACAAGAAAAACACAAAAACTCTTTTAATGCTTTTGCAGTAACCTGAATAGTTATAACTCCAAAGTTATATTAAACTGAAGCCTTCATTGTGATCAATAGCTTGGATCAGTTTAGATCGTAGTGTTTCTTTTTCTGTATACTTTGGAAGATCCAGAAGATTAAAACAGGTATGGGAAACTGGGAGATATTCCTCACCACCTCCAGTAGACTGGATGACTAGTTTTAGACTCTTCATACCAAGAATAGGGATGCGATCACTACCTGTTAAAAATACTGCCAAGAAAAAAATCATTCAGCCAACCATGCCTCAAAATAACAATACAGAGTTCGAAGTAATTTAGTACAGTCACTACAACAAAGCTTTGTAATAACATTTGTTCTAATGTAGAAGCTTATCTCCAGAATTTGTGGAGGCATGATTTTTGAGACACTAATTACACATCCACACCATTCGTTTTTCTTTAAAAGAGTGGCGATGCAGGAAAAAAGCACCATTTGTATTGATTACCAGCACTGCAGGGATTGGGTGGTCAAATTACTGATTCTTAGCTGAATTAAGAATCTGATTACCAGGAAAAAGAATAACTATAAGAAAGAAAAGACTCAAAATCAACAAACAACTATGAACCAGAGACACACTTTGGGGGGCGGGGGGGCGGGAAAGGAGGGAATGGGGTCAAAATCAGGGGGTTGCAATTGTATAGGGAATATAAAAATAAAATTAAAAAAAAAAATCTGATTACGGGCCTCCCCTGGTGGCGCAGCGGTTGAGCACTGGGCTGCGAAGCTGCCCGCAGACTGCAGCGCTGGTTCCATCCCCGAACGCAGGCGAGGGTCCCACATGGCACGACAGACCTCTGCTGCACCCACTGCTCCCCTTAGCAGTGTATTTCATCAGTCTGCCTGTTCTGTTCCCTGCTCTGGCTCTGGTGAATTCTCTCACCCTCCCACACTTCTGACTGTACCCAGTGCTTGTATAAATAAATAAATCTTTAAAAAAAAAATCTGATTACACAGCCCAAAATGGTCATATTCCAAACTGCTGGATATTAAATTAAACCTTTAATGTAACAATATTTCATTCTTGTTTTTAATTAAATTGTCTTTTTTATTTCAATTTTTTTTTTAAAAAGTATAATCTTAGTAGTGTGTATATGACAAATGCTTAATAAATGTTTTATGGTCTCCAACAAAAACATTTGACTAGTTGTTTACATCTAGTTCATAAATACAAAATACAGTTTTGATTCTTTGTTCTATTGATTTCTATTATTTTTTTTAAGCTGAAGTTTACAACACTAAATATCAGGAATGTTTATCATTTTTAAATGAGAAGCTAAAATGGGCAGCCAAAAACTCAAATCACTTTCAAAGAACGACTGGTACTCATTGTATGTGAAGGATTCATGTATTAATTTTCAAAATATGACTGACAAAGTTATTCTTGATAATCGCAGGAGTAGAACTGCAATTAGAATGCAGATTTTAACAAATGAAAAACACGGAGCAGGTTATGAATAAAAGAACTAAGGCTTAAAAAAGAAAAATTCTATTTTCTATAAAAATTTCCAGTTTTTGGGCTCCCTGGTGGTGCAAGGGGTTAATAAAGATGAAACCTATGAAGCTATCCACAGCCATTGCAGCAAGAGTTCGAACCACGGCCAGGGAGCAACCCACATGGTGAGCAGACCTTTCCTGATTCGCCCCTCTGCTCCTCTCAGCTGTTTATTTCAGTCAATCAATCTGTTCTGTTCCCTATTCTGTCTCTGGTGAATCCTCTCACCCCCCCACACCTCTGGCCTGTACCCCAGTTTTTGTATGCATAAATAAATAAATCTTAAAAAAAAAAAAAGAGAAAAGAAAATTAATGAACACAGACCTGTGCACCAGAACACTTTTTAGAAATTGTGAAAGAAATTAACCCTAGTATACTATAATCAGTATATAGGTTGTTTTCATAAGGGCCAATTCTATTTAGACTGGATTTAGCTTTCAAAATAAAATACATATAATAAAGTGCAGACTTAAAAAACTATTCTAATTGAAAATTAGAAACAGGATCTTAGAATAATAAAAAATAATTTCAAAAAACCTTATCTACCAAAGTGAATCAATATCCATGAGAATAAGTTTATTAGATTCCATTATTATAAAACAACTAGTTGGAAATACTTACACAGAAATTGTTTCTTCTTTTCCAATGGTAATTCATGAAATACTTCCCAAAACATTTTAATTGTAGGATGTTCTGCCCAATACTCCCCTTTGTATTCTGTATTCTAAAAACAACATAACCTTTTATTAATATGAAAGGGTATTAGTTATGTCTTGAATTTGATAAATTGGCTTCCTTAGCACATTATTGCCCAGGAGTTTGAGACTAATGAGATTCAGTTGATTACCTATCTTTTCCTGGACATTTTGCAATTTTGAACTATTGGTTCTATGGGAAAAGGAAAAAAATATGTACACATCAGCAGAAATGCCTCCCCACCACTTCAAAGAACATGACAGGATTGTCTTATCTTCAAAAGTAAATATCTAAAGGATAAACAAATTACTAAAATGTTAGATGACTAAAAGTTCAACATGAAATTATCTGTGATTATATCATTTCCTATATTCATGAACAGAAGTCAAGCCAATTATTTTACATTCTATCCTCCCCTTTAAAAAAAATGGTAGTAAGAGCAACACTAATAATTTCCTGTGCTAGTCAGTTTCCAAGATGACACCCATTGATCTCTCTCCCTGCTAACCATACCCTTGTTGCAGTTCCCTCCCACAACAAAGAGGCCTGACCTGTGTAATCATTAGGATATTGCAGATGTGAGAAATACTAACATCCGAAGCTACATCATTAAATTCTGTGGCTTCAACCTTTGATCATTATTCCGGGGGGAGAAGGGAGCCAATTGCAATTTTATGAGATACTCAAGGTACCCTATACAGAAGTCCTCAAGTTAGACAATGTGGCCTTTTAGACAACAGCTATGTGAGTGAGCCACCTTGGAAGGGAAACTATTCTTAAGTCTTCAGATTACCAAAGCATCAGTCAGTATCTTAATTGCAATCTCATGATAGACAACTGAACTAAATACACCCAGTCATTCTTGAATTCTCACAGAAACTGTAAGAAGATAAAGATTCATTGTTTTTAAGCCAGTAATGTTTGGGGTAATCTGCAGCAACAGAACTAAGTATACTTTCCCTTTTAAAAATATTAGCACTATGAGGAACAGGTGGAGAGAAGAACTGTAAAATGTTCTTTAAAATTCAGCCACAGTTGACTTTATCTTTTAGTTCTTAGCAAGAATCTTCTAGTATCAGGTTCTATGCACATATTATTCCCTCACCTTAGACCACTTAAGCCACCTCCTTCTCTGTTCATCAGGAAATTTCTACTTACCCTTTTGGGCTAAAATTAAACATCAGCTAACTCACTTTTTGATCCATTCAACAGGAGTTGTAGTCAAAGTTTGAGGCTTTAAAGAAAATGCAGTGAACCAAGTCCTTACTTAACTTGTGCGAATACCCTCTAGTGAGAAGCTTTCCCAGATTTGTGCAGCCTATGTAGATACCATTCACTAAACTTTCGTACTAGAAGGCAAAGACCATATCTTTTGAGACTGGCTTCTCTTCTTAGATTCTTTAGTTGTTGCATGTATCAATAATGCATTCCTAATTTTTGCTCAGTAGCTGTCTACTTCATATATATACCACACTGATTTGTCCACTCATCCACTCGAGGACATCTAGGTGGTTCCCAGTTCTTGACTCATTTGCAGATTTTTAAAAATAATTTAAAATAAGCTGTGGTAAAATATACTTAACAAAGTTTACCACTTTAATCCCTTTTAAGTATACAGGTTGGTGGCATTAAGTACATTCCTAAGATTGTACAACCATCACCACTATCCAACTCCAGCACTTTTTTCATCTTGCAAAACTGAACTCTCTACCCATTAAATAACTTCCCATTTTCCCCTTGTTTACAGATTTTTGTGTAAACATAACAATACCTAGAACTGCTTAGTATTATAGCAAGTATATGATTAATTTTATTTAAAAATACCAAATTGTTTCCAATGTGTTTATTATCTTAGTTTGACTTATTATTTTATGTTAGCTATTAACAGGTTCAGACTATGAAACTATTAATGCAATAATTATATCAAAGGTTGCTAGATTAGAAAGACAAAAAATTATAGCCCAACTATGCATATCTCTCTCAAAGCTGATCAAAAACTAGCATCTTTCGTTTAACATCTGAAGAAATATCTGAGAATTACTTGTATGGAGAAAGAGAGAAAGGTTCTTTCAAAAATTCTTAGTCTCTTCCCTAAAGTTTCCTTTTTTAGCTAAGGCACCAGTCAATGAAAATCACGAGTGCTATTTATTCTCTGCTAAAAAAATTTAACATTAAGCCTAATCAAAAAAAAAAAAAGATCTTCACTCTGAGTGTTTTTTCTTAATGGTTTTCTAGGATTCAGGCAGAATGAAAACCTGTTCAATTTTAGTTGGGGCTTCTATCCCACTGCTGGCATAAATGACATTTTTCCATATGACACCACTTTATGACAAGTAGAAAAAGGTATCCCTAATTTGCACATAATTAAATTAATTCACTGTGGAGTAAGAAGGGTACAGTGTTTTCCTATTCAATGACAGTAATAAATAATATAAAACAGAAAACAAGAGGGCAAGATTTCCTTCAATAAACCATGTTTTTTCTTTTTTCCTTTCCATTTAGTTAACATCATAGATGTTTTCCCCTACCTTTTCCAGTTCCTTCCAATCATAATTTGTATTTCCAATAACCATTGCTTGTAGTTCATTAGGCTGGAAGAGCTGAAGGACTTTTCCTCCACAGACCTTATGAAAGCCCGCATGAAAAGCATCAAATAAGGAAGCCACTGATTTATTGAATATATAGTCCACATAAGCATCAACAAACTCTTGCCTAGAAATGAAAACACACAAGCACAGAACATAAATATTATTTTTACAGAGAATGCTCTTTTTGTTACTTATCTACAACACTGAGAAAGTATGAAGTAGTGCTCAAAGGGGACAAAGTCTTTTTATAAAAGTTTATTATTCTTTTTATAAAAAAAAAAAATCCAGAGTATCTATGAGGCATGTAGACTTTACCATTCATAGCCATTCCACTTAGGCTATTCCTAAGTGGAACATGTCATTTCCTAATATGTGTTACTAAACATGTATCCTCAATAACAGTGATCTGTTAAAATATTAGTATGATGAAAAAATGAGAGTTTGGGAATTCAAACTATTTGACAGACAACATTGTTTTCCCTTGGTTTTCAAGGAACCTGAGCTAAATTTATTTTAAAAACTAAATACCTAGTAGAGGCAGTAAGCATTCTTTTAGACTAATCATTAAAAATTCCAAGTACAGATTCTTTTCAGATGTATGTGCATAAATATACGCAAAGAAGTTCTGATGCTTTTTTACCTGTTGTGATACAAAAGGAAATTAAAGGGAAAAAAGGAAGTTCTGTTATCCAGTAATTAGAACTACAATTTTATTCAATTTGTTACTAGCCACAAACATTTTATGCAATTTTCTATCTGTTTAAACACACAATGAGAATGGGTACTATAGAATTTGATTTCAATGTTTTATATTCTTGTTTTCCAAATTAAAAAGGGTGATGCTGTAAATGGGGGTACTGGTAAAGTCAGTCACCTATATTAAAATTATGTAATAAATTAGCAAGTTATAATTTCAAACTGAATTTATAAATGTTAAAAAAAAGATTACATTGTAAAATGTAAAATTGGGTGGGTCTAAGGAAAAATTCATAGTATATGCTATTAGGTTCTGATGAGAAGAGATAATTTTGTAATGATAACTCATCTAATTAGAAAACAAAATTTATCCATGCTAATTAAATCTCTTAAGCATGATGGCTAAATAATTTCATGTGGTAGCATGTGTTTTTTGTCTTCAACATTTTCATTATCTAACTAGGTAGTATAAAATAAAAAACATATCTGCCCCCTTCCTTCCCCTCGAATAAAAAATGTTAATTATTTCTAAGTGAAATAATATTTAGAAACTTTAAAAATTAGTCCAATAATAAAAACTTTGAAAGCTGAAAATAAATCTATCAGTTTTTCAAAATAAAAATTTTAAAAGGATAATTAGATGTATTTTTTTCACATTTTAAAAACAGCTTTATTTTTAGCAAAGTAAATTATATGTAGTTTAAAATGTCAATAATAGTGCTAACAGCCAGCATTTACTGAGCACGTACATGTGCTAGATACTATTCTAACCACCTTAAAATTTTCGCCTTATTTAATCCTCAAAATAACCCCAGGAGTAAGTACATATTATCCTACTTTACAGAAAAGGAAACTGAGGCATGAAGATATCAATTAATTTACCTACAGCTACACACCTCCTAAGTAGTAGAATCAAGTTTATAATTACCTGGATCAAGTCCCTGGCAACAGCTATTAAGTAAAATTTGTTTAAAGAATTACAACATAATAGAAAAGAACAATGCAGTTCTGTCTGCATCTTTCCACCAGAAATTTCCACTATCTGAAGGCAACTATTTGTTCACTGTTTTTTGCTACTTTCAGTTTTAATTATTGTCAAATGAACTGAGTGTCTACAGTGAGAGGTGAGGATTTTAACTGCCCCACTCTCACTTTGCCTCCCCCAAAGGCTCACATTATTAATGATTTCTGGTTCAGTATTAATTATTAACATTTTTATGGTTATAAGTAACATCTGCAAATTAAGCATTCTATAGTCACCTTTCTTTTCTTAAGAACTTTTGTTTCCCTTAGATTGCTACTTCATCTACAACTTCTCCAACAGAAACATCAAGTTCGAGATTCATTCAAATATTCTAGGTAGCATCAGTTGCATTTTTCTCCTGGAGACAATCCTCCTAGAGTCCTCCATCTTCTTGATCTAACCCAAATTATTCTTTCAAAATTTTCACATTGCTGTTCCTACAGAAGAAATTCACCTTGCCTCTCTCCTATACTGGCTTTTTTTTTTTAATTTCATGTCTCCCTTTTTCTTGGTTTTATTTCTTATTTTGTTAGAATACATCTTTTAGTAACTTACTGAGAAAAATGCATTGGAAATAAATTCTCTGAGATTCTGCAAATATGAAAATGTTTTTATACACCCACATACTTGATTGATTTGATATAGAATTCTATGTTAAAAATTATTTTCTCCCAGAATTTTAATCTCCTAGCTTCAGTGTCATTCTTTAAAAGTCTGACGTTATTCTGATTCTTAGTTCTTCATGTGTGTGTATTTTAATGTATATTTTTACTTAGTATCATTTTTTCTTCCAGATTTTGAAATTTCATGTATTTTGCCTTGGCATATTTTTTTCACTTGCCATGCTTTCAATCTTCAAATGCATGCCATTTAGTTCTGCAAAGTTTTTGGTATGTTTCTTTGTCAAATTTCATTCATACCATTATTTTTCTTTTTTTTTTTTTCAATTCTTAGCAATACTCATATGGATGCCATTCTTATACCATTTTGAGGGTACTGATTTCAGTTTCTATTAAAGTTCTGTTCATTATCCTTCATTGTTTCTGTTTCCTTGATATTCTTTTTGACTCCTTTGATCTTTTCTTAAATGTCTATTCACCTTTGGCTATCCATTCACATTTTAAAATTAGACACTTTCTTCCAATATATTGTCAAGAAAGAGGAAGATGCAGACTTTCAATCTCCCTCTTTCTAGTTCAGCCCTCAGCTCTGGCTTTGCCTAACTGTCCTGAAGTCCACAGTCCTTTTAGTTCTATCTTGCTGAAGGTAGATTTCAATCATGAGCTCAGGCTGAAGAGAGTATACTGTCAGGCTATGGAAATGCTAAGGAAAATGGATTTCTCACTGCTTCTGGTAACAGCCAATGTTTCTGTTTCTACATTCCACTAAACCCCATACATTTTCTGATATATTTTTTATTGCCAATGCCTGAGCCTTTGTTCTGCATTAGAAACTTGCTGCCTTATGTCAGCATTCTCTGATTGGCTACTGCTGTTTACTAGCTTCCAAAATGTGTTTGCTGTTGTATCATTTCCCCTCTCTATTCTTTTTATGATCTTTTATCCTTTTATTAATGTCTTAAAGGGATTTCAGAAGCAAAGGGCAGATTACTTCCTCACTATCCACTCAAAAAGTTTTATCTGAGTAAAAACATAAGATTGTGACATGTGACATGTTTGTAAAGAATTAAGAAAATGTTTACTGAATCTTATTACTGCCACTGATGCTGCTATAATTCACTTACCGATTTTGTTTGTTAACAGCTGTGTCTGCACCATTTAGAACCAGCTCTTTCACTTCTGTTGCACCAAAGTTTTCAACTGTGATCTATTAATTTAAATTTTTAAAAAAAGTCAATGTCAGACTCAAAACTTATTATTTTAATATCCTATTATTATATTCTACCTTTCATTAACTATAAGAACTAATAAATTTGAAGCAAAATTTGGCTACCATAAGCTTTTTTTGTGAATTCTGCATAGAGCCACAACTAGAAATTTTTACCCTCTCTAATAGTTTGAAATTCTATCTTTACCAACTAAACAAATAATTACAAATCACTAAATATTTTGTTAACGTAAGAACAGGAAACTGAGTATTTATGATGCATAAAACTTTACAGGAGTTCATTATTGTAGTAAAATATCAGAAAGGATGTTCTCCTGAGGTAAAAGAGAGAATTCAAGTCAGAATGCATTCAACTTATACTAATTATGCATTCTCTCCACATAACAACTGATATTCTTTTTTTTTTTTTTAAGATTTATTTATTTATTTATTTATTTATACAAGAACTGGGGTACAGCTCAGATGCACGGGAGGGTGAGCGGATTCACAAGAGACAGAGCGGGGAACAGAACAGGCAGACTGATGAAATACACTGCTGAGGGAAGCAGTGGGCACCACAGGAGAGGTCTGCCATGCCATGTGGGACCCTCGCCGGCCAGGATCGAACCGGTGCTGCAGAGGCTGCAGACAGCTTCACAGTGAAGCTCTCAACCAGGGGAGGCCCAACAGCTGCTATTCTTGTATGCCTTGTAAGCTTCACAGGCAGGTTTTCCATCTGTGATATTAATTTGGTTTACAAAAACTTTTTCATTTCCTTACTAGACTGTTAATTTTCCTATCAACATTACCATTCCCACCTTTGCATATTTTCTTTCTATTCCCTCTTTTTGGAATATTATTCTCTTCTATTAAAATATTTTAAATTATCTGTTATCTATAAAACTATGGTAAGAATACTATGATAACATGAATAGATCCTGCTCTGGAGTTTATTTAATTAAAGGAACAGAAATGTGTTATGTAAACAACTCATTATAAAATTATAATAAAGACATGAACAAAATGCTATCAGACATAGAGGAAAAGAAAAATTATTACTAATTGAAACATTAAAGTATGTAGTATGAACCCTTGAAGAAAAATGTCATATATGAAGTGCATGTCATATGAGATGCCATCTGAAAAGTACCTGAAAGGATGAGTAGGAATGTGAAAAATTGGGAGAAGGTAGAATTTCTGATTGAGCACGTAGATTTGAATAAAAGGGTAAATATGAGAGAAATATCAAGTTCTAAAAATAAATGTATGGCCCTAAAAGAACAGGAAGGTGAAGTGTCTGAAAGAATACCATATGCTATGAAAAAACTTGGTATAAATGGAAGCGTACAATGAGTTACCAAAAAACCAGACTACCGAGGTCTTTGACACCCATTCTAATCTGTTATTCTGCAAGCAATTAAGACTCACTGAAAATCTCTGGTAAACTAACAGTAGTGGTAAGGAATGTTTGAATCACAATAGTTCTTGAATAAATTAAGTATTCACAAACTTGATAATTGATAAATTAGAGATTAAGTTTCTTGGAATCCAGTATTTCAATCGAGCTGTAAAAATAACTGATATGGAACCAAAATCTCATAATAAATAGAATAAGTCCAATGAAGATTTTCCTTGGGGGGGGGGAGCCATCATATCTACCAAAATTTTCTTACAATTGCAAATTCTTGAATGATAAAAAAATAACCTTATTTGAGGGGGCACATAATGTTTTTGAAAAACTGCGTGATAGCAGAATATGTTATCTTTTGTCAATTTTGACCACAAGATCATAAACAGGAGTGTTTGGGGTGGAAAGTAAACAAATAACAAATAGTTTTTTTTTTTTTTTTTTAAGTTTTGGTTTTTTTTAAAGATTTATTTATTCATACAAGCGCTGGGTACAGTCAGAAGCGCGGGAGGGTGAGAGAATCCACCAGAGCCAGAGCGGGGAGCAGAGCAGGCAGAAGGACCGAAGTACACTGCTGAGGGGAGCAGCGGGCGGCAGGAGAAGTCTGCGCGCCATGCGGGACCCTCCTCTAGTGACTGAGGAGCAGCCGGGGATCGAACCGGCTCTGCAGAAGCTGCGGGCAGCTTCCCAACCCAGCGCTCAACCACTGCGCCACAGGGGAGGCCCAATAACAAATAGTTTTTAAAAAGAAAAAGAAAACTGAAAGTTTTATCTTTTCCCCAAAAGTCTAATTTATAATATTCAAATATTATTCCCTTACAAAGTGATTTATAAACCTTAATGATTTTTCTCTTCAATTGTCAACTAGTCTACTTCTGCTAAATTCTTATTTGACATGTAGCTTTGCATGTGACTTAATCAGTTGCTCAACACCCCCTCCTGAAATAACAAAATTCAGCATTTTTACAAGATGTACAACTTCATTTTCCAAATACTATTCCAATATATTTGCATTTGCATTATGGTTTGATATCCAACAGTGAGTAAGACAAGATGGTCGAGGACAAATATTGGTGTGAAGCAGAAAGGGATGCCTGAGTGGGAATTAATTTTAAGTGGTCAGTTTTTTCATGAATATTCTCATATTACAATAACCTTTGCTTCTCTAAATACTCCTGTAATTGCATATTCACAATCAAAAATTTGAATAAGAGGAGCCCTACAACTGTAAAGATATTTAGCATGATAAATTACAAAGCTTTGAAGTCACAGAACTCATATAACGATCTCTAATTCATGATTGTTTTCAGTTTTCTTCATCTATAAAACAAAAACATTAATATCAATCTTATGAGATAGGATTGTTATGAGGATTAAATGAAATAATGCAAGTACTGTGACTAGCACATAGTAAATGCTCAATAAATGTTAGCTAAAGGGTTCTTCAAGAATTCTGTCCATGAAAATAAAGAAAAACCAAAGGGTATAGCTGCTAAATAAAAGGAATGCTGAATAATTAGACTACCCAGCATCTTTCTATCTTACCGTAAAGTTCAGACAAAATGTTTCCTCTATATCATCTTCAGGATAATCCAGTAATTGTTGCATACTTCTGCAAAATAATATATATGCTCTTTTGAGGTAAAACATCATTGGGTACTTTGACTACTTTGATTATGAATAAGTATCTCTCATTCTTGATAAAATCCTTTCATTAATATGTACTTTTATATCTGTTTCAGAAAGGTAAGTATACAATAGCAAATGTATAAATAATGTTGGAGAATAAAATCACAATAAGGTTCTTATCTCTTCCTCTGAACACAAAGGCCATATAGCTAACTATTTTCAACATTTGACCTTATTTATATACATCTTTCATTTATTTGATGTAATAAAAAGAAACTTTACATATTCCAGCTAAAAATAACAGTGATCAGAAGTAAAAATCCGAATAAATCATTTACTCACAGAAAACACTCTCTTCCTAAATTTATTATTTACTATTTACAAAGTTTAATGTTAAACCACTAAAAATTTAGCAAATGCCTTTATACTCATAAGTCTTTCACTAGAAATTTTTGAATCTAAGTAACAATGGATTTTCCTTAATTAGAAGAGCTTTTGAAACTTTCATTAATTCAAAAAGAACAAAATAATATTATCTCTAAAAGGGAAGTTTTCTGCTCACTCCCCATGTACTATCCCTTAAACTTCACCCTTGCCAATTTTTACAACTAACCTCCCAACATCAGGCACAAGTTCTTTCAAATCATCCAGGGATGGCTTCTTTTTCAGCAGTTTTTTATACAATGCCAAAGGAAAATGGAGGTCCACAATAGTAAAATTATAAATTGCTAATCCACAGATAACACCAATCAAGTGGAACAAATCACTGTCTTCAAATGTCTAAAAATATAAAGGAAAAGAAAAAAGTGAAGCGTTGCCATTCAAGTTAAAACACTGCATCTTTTCTGATTACAAAAACACATATCTGTAGTAGAAAATTTTGAATTTTCTATTTTGAAAATAGAAATATTTCAGATTTTAAAATGTCTATTTCATTCATGAGAATGAATAATAAATAACAAAAAAAATGTTCAATCTCATTCTATTCTCCCTGGGAAAATATCACTGCTGGCATTTTTGCACATTTCCATTCAATGTTCTAAGATTTAAAACTAAAAACCAACTACTATATATAAAACTTCACAGCTGGCTTTCCCCCCAAAAATGTAAGCACTTCTACATCACTAACCATTAAATTAATAAATGTTTCCAAGAATATTTTTCTGATTTGAAAAATTATATTCAAAATTTGGAAAATAAAGAAAAAGCATAAAAAAGAAAATGAATAAACACCTCACCTGTAGTCCAATCAGCAAAAAATAATTTTAAATTTTTGTATGTATTTCCAAGTTCAGAAAAATAATTTAAAAATATATTGACATGGCTTTCTCATTTTTCTAATTGTAACAGTATTTTTATGTCATTAAATATTCTCCCACAACATGAGTTTTAATGATTGCTTTACGTTACATGAAAACACCATGGTTTGCTAAATTAGCTATACTGCTATATTTGGATTATTAAAAACATTTGTTAAATTTAATATTTAATTTTAATTTTCAGGTTATATTTTTGTTCCTCCATATGTGCACATGTTCTACTCACCCTGATTATTAAAGCATTATTTTCCCCCACCTTCAGAGAAGTAACATATGGTTGCAGGAAATTCAAGAAAAATATTTTTTTATTATGTGTGAGCTCTGAACCTGGTTTAGTCATTAACATCAATATTTTCAAAGATCAGGTTAGTATTTATTTCACAAGGTTGTGATACGATTAAATGGGGGTAATGTGTGTGAACTGCTGTTAGCTGATTTCTGAAGTATACAATGAAAGCTTGATAATGTTAGTTATCCTAACTAGCTAGTAATTTCAAAATAAAATGAACAATCTTTTATGGATAATTTTATCCCATAATCAAAGGACATTTCAGCATACCACCAAATCATTTTTCTCTACACATATTCCAGTTTACACTGCTATTTGTGGTACACTATTTTTCCAAATTTTCATTGTATGTACACACTGAACACATACAAACACATTTCTGTCTGAGTTAAAAAATCACAACTTATTTGAATATGTATTTGTGACTATCAGAGATATTGAAAATTAAGGATTGATGTATACACATGAAATGCCATTTGTGTACTTGGCCCATTTATATTTGGGGGGCTGTTTTCTTTGAAATTTAATTATTCACATATTAGGGGTAATATATCTCATCACATTTGTTATATATCTTAGTCTGTTATTTTTGTGAAAAAAAATATTGAGCTATAACTGACATATAAGTAACATACAAACTTTGGATCTATATGAGTCAATATGTATATATACTAGGAAAGGATCACCACACTAAATCTAGTTAACATCCATCCCTGTACACAGTTATATTAAAGTAATTGTTTGTATGTGATGAAGACAAATTAATCTTTTTCCTTTGTGATGTCCTACCTTGTGTTTAAGTTTAGAAAGTCCTTCTTAAATAGGGCAGAATGAATAATGTGTTAATCTGTCTGCCTCCTGAAATCCTGAGAATAATGGAGTAAAAACAGTACAAACCCATATCAAAAAAAAAAAAAAAAAAGATTAATAGGGGAGGTGTTTTCTAACACTAAAGCAATTAATATTTCAAAATATAAAAGGCAGATGGATGGCTAGTAACTGATTCAGTAAAACAATTAAGTACAGCATTTTATAGGAGAAAAGTCAATGAAAGACAAGCTAGTTTGTGCTGCAGGTTCAGGAATAGGAAGTACTAATCAATATCTCTAAAGTCAGAGGTATATATCAGCTATTTCAGTTGGTAAAACATAAGTCAGTGAAAGAGCAATCAGAATGAGAATAAAATTAGGATGCTGGGTGGAAAGTCTTGCTTTTGTGAAGAGGATGAAGGTTCTGGGATCTGAGAGAGCTAATGGTAAAGATACTGCATTAACAATAGAAGTAATCAAATGAAGATGTATACAGTAAACAATGAGAATCCTAGTTTCCCTTTAACAGTGTTCAGATACAACTAAAACACTGACAGCCAGTGCACTACAACCTTTCTTGAAAATCTAAAGGATAAAACAACCTATATATATGCTGATATTTAGGGTTCTACCTCAAAAAGCCTCGACTCTAATCACTCAGTGAATGAATGTAGTTTTTAAACCATAAATGTGTATGGCCATACAAACAAAGTACATACATAGTTTTTCAGTGCCATATTTTAAATTGTGAATAAACAGCTAATGATCACAGGAAAAAGAAGAAACAAGAAAGCAAAAGAAATCTAGAGGAATAAGGTATACTAGGGGAAACAAACTAACAACAACAAAAAAAAAGCTGTGTCAAACAAAAGCACCTTTTACAAGGGGAAAAAAAAAAAGAAATATACACTGTCCTTGAAAAATCCCAGACATTGGATTTATTACACAAAGACTTTCAATCAACTTTTATGTAGCTCAAAAAGCTAAAGAAAATCATGAAAAAACAACTAAGAAAAGCAAGTAAACAATGTCACATAATTATTATCAACAAAGTTACAAAAGGGATTCCCTGGCTGCCTAGAGGTTAAGTCCCAGTGCTACCAAGCTATTGCTAGCCACTGTGGCATGAGTTCAATCTCTCGTCAGGGAGCTAACACACATGGCACAGCAGACCTCTTCTGTCTTGCCTGCTGCTCCCCTCAGCAGTGTATTTCACTAAATCTGCCTGTTCTGCTCCCCACTCTGTCTCTGGTGAGTCCTCTCACCCCCAATACCTCTGGCCTATACCCCAGTTCTTGTATGCATAAGTAAATTAAAAGAAAACAAAATTTCTTCATCATATATTATTAAAATAATAAACTAACAAATTATGAAAAGGAAACAGGATTCCTGGAGTTATGAAATACACTAGTTCATTAGATTGGAGCAGGTAGAAAAAAGAATTGTACACTAAAGATAGGTCAATTGAGATTATTCATACTGAGGAAGCATGAATAGAGCCTAAGAATCTGTGGGAAACAATCAAGGGTACCAGGAAAGAGAGAAAGAGGAAAGACCATCTGAACAAATGATTGAAAACATCCCAGATTTGACAAAACACATAAAAACTAAATATCCAAGCACTCAACAGACTCCAAGAATGACAAACTCAAAATCCATACCCAGATATCTTATTATCAATATTAAGAGTCAATTTCAAAGAGACTATTGAAAGTAGCAAAAGAGAAGCATCTCATCAATAAAGTTAACAGCGGATTTCCAATCAGAAACTGTGCAATAAAAAGGCAGTAGGGTGACATATTTAGAGAACAGAATGAAAGAACTTTACAGAGAGAATTCTATATGCAGAAAAATATTAAGAAAAAAAAAGACGGAATTCATATCTACTAAAAATGGAGCAGCAATCCCACTCCTAGGGATCTACCCAAAGGAAGCAAAAACACTGATCCAAAAGAACATCTGTACACCTATGTTTATTGCAGCACTATTTACAATAGGCAAAACCTGGAAACAACCCAAATGCTCAAAAAGAGATGACTGGAAGATGTGAAGGAAGATGTGGTATACATATACACAATGGAATATTATTCAGCAATCAAAAAAGATAAACTCATGCCATTCGCAACAATGTGGATGGAACTAGAAGGAATTATGCTCAGTGAAATAAGCTAGAAGGAAAAAGGAAAATATCAGATGGTTTTACTTACAGCAGGAATATAGGGGAACCGAATAAGACATCATTGTAAAAAAAAAATAACAGTATAAAATACAACAAAGCAAAAACAGACAATTATAAATCAGAGACATACTGCAGGGGAGGAGGAGGGAGAGGGATCAGAGGGAGGGAGGGAGGAGCACAAGGGACTGAGGTGATGGTGCATGGGTGCATTGGGGAAGGAAACTCTATGAAGACTATACCTGAGGGGGTAGGGGGAAGCAAATATTGCTTAAAAATGAACAATGATGTAAAAATTTTGAAAAAAGAAAGAAAAGACTGAGAAAGTTTGTTGCTTCTAGATCTTCCCTTACACTCTGCCCCCCAAAATGCTGTTAATATTAGTATTAATCAGTCAATATTATTAAACTTTTAATGTTAGCCCCCTTTTTTCCCCTATATGGTGAAAAGACAAATGCATAAAATAAATTCATAAAGTATAAATCCACATTAATGGGCACCCATGTGTAAAGCTGTAACTTGTGAGGATAATAAAATAAAGGAGGGCAAGACAGCTATTCTAGGAAGAAAGTTTCTGTATTCTATAGACATTGACTTAGTATTAATTCAAAGTACATTCCTACAAATTTAAGATTTTAATTGTAACTCTCAAAGCAACTAGTAAGAAAATAACAGAAAACTTTTCAGAAAAGGAAAATGAGAAAGAAATCAGAACACAAGGGAAAAAATCAAACACAAAAAGTGAAAGAATAAAGAGCAAAGATATAAAACATATGGAAAACAAATAGCAAATGACAGAAGTGCTTCCTTATCAGTAATGACTTTAAATGTAAATGAATTAAATTCTACAATCAAAAGACAGTTTAGCAGAATGGGTTTTTAAAAATTATTTAATTACATACTATTTATAAGCCTTACATAATGGTATGCCATGCAAATAATCGTTGAAAGAGAGAAGGGCTATACTAATATCAGACAAAACAGACTTTATTTTGTTACCAGATGCCCAAATGAGTTATTGATAAAAGTGTAAACCCACCAAATGATGTAACATTTACAAACATATACAAACTAACAGCACAGCCTTCCTAATATATGAAGCAAAATCTGACAGAATTGAAGGAAGAAACACAATTTTAAAATAATAATTGAAAGTTTTTATACTTCACTTCCAGTAATGGATAGAACAAACAGAAGATCAATAAGGAAACAGAGGAATTGAATAATACTATAAACCAATTAGAACTAACAAATATAGAACACACCACCCAAAAAGAGGAAACTATACATTCTTCTCATGTCTGTAGAATAATTTTCAGGATAGAACATATGTAAGGGTCACAAAATTAGTCTCAATAAAATTTTAAAAGGCTAAAATCACTAAAAATATCTTCTAGATCATAAGAGAATGAAACTAGAAAGCAACAACAAAAGGAAATATGAAAAATCCACAAACATGTGAATACCCTAAAACTAATGGGTCAAAAAAGATTATCACAAGGGAAATCAAAAAATTAGAGGCCAATGAAAATGAAAATACAACATACAAAAATTGACGGGATACAGGAAAAGAAACATTGTTAAAGGAAAAAATATCTCAAATAAATAAACTAACTTTAATTCTAGAGAACTGTAAAAAGGGCAAACTAAACCCAAAGCTATTAGATGGAAGGGAACAATAGAATTAAAGTGGAATGAAAGAACTATAGAATGGAAAAACAATATGCAGAAGCAACAAAACTAAAATTGATTATTTTAAAAGCAACAAGATTGGGACCTCCCCGGTGGCGCAGCGGTTGAGCTCTGGGTTGCGAAGCTGCCCGCAGCCTCTGCAGCACTGGTTCGATCCCCGGCTGCTCCCCGGCCACCTGGGCCACGCCTGAGGAGGAGGGTCCCACATGGCACGCAGACCTCTCCTGCCGCCCGCTGCTCCCCTCAGCAGTGTACTTCAATCCTTCTGCCTGCGCTGCTCCCCGCTCTGGCTCTGGTGAATTCTCTCACCCTCCCATGTTCTGACTGTACCCAGTGCTTTTATTTATTTATAAATAAATAAATAAATAAATAAATAAATCTTTTAAAAAAAGCGACAAGATTGACAAGCCTTCACTTAGAATCACCAAGAAAAATAGGGGATTCTCAAATTATTAAAATTAGAATTTAAAGTATGTTTAGTTATTGTAATACTAGTGTTAATGTTCCCATTGTTAGGCAGTAAATGTCTAAGTATGGAATATTTTATCCTGTCAATTATATAAGGTAGCAAGGAAGATACCAAAGAGTTCCAAGGTTGTGTTAAAAGGACTCATGTGCCAACTTAAAGAGTTCTCCCTGGACAAAATCGGGATGATATGAACATCAATAAAAAATATAATAATTGCAATGGATTGAAAAACATCAAATATGGTTATTAAATCCATGAATAAAATATTTGAAAACATAACCAAAAAATGAATTTTCATCAATTGAGTATGCTAAAGAACAGTCATCCTTTTGAAAAACAAGTAAGAAGTTCCTTTCCCAAAAGAATTGTAAAACTGAAAAAATAGTACAAATGGAAAAATTTCTCTATATAGAAGTACCCGTTAAACTGAGAAAGAAATGTTACAGTAGCACCACCATGTAATTTCTAATAAATTAACAAGCCTAGGCACTGATCATTAATGACTGCTAACATCACAAAGGACAGTAAACCTCCTGGAAGAATGAATAAAAAAGTATATCAAGATTTTTAGAAACAAATGCAAATATTATATTCAAATAACAGAATGCGCAGTTTTATAAGCTGAATCATACATTTTACTGATAGTCTCTAAATCAGGAGGCAGCAATCTTTTGTAAAGAGACAGATGCTAAGCATATATTACGGGGTTTTTTTGCCTCACAGTCTCTGTTGTAACATTCAACTCTGCCTCTGTCAACTGTACCTAGAAAGCAATCTTAGAAATAGGTAAATCAGAGAGGATGACTTTATTTACAAAAACATGCTGGGAAGAACTTAACTCATGCTCTAAATAAGGGGGAAAAAAATCAATGTCCTTAATTAAAAATTAATTCTTCCCAGAAGAAAAGCTAAGTTTAGTGATTATTCTTCAATTCTCAAATCTATCAGCAGAAGAAACAATCAACATCAGTTTCAAGTCAGACTCTAGCGAGTAGTGAGGGAATACTACTCAAGACTAGCTCCAAGTGTGTGCAGTTACACGAAATGGCTTCACTTCCCAGTGGAACATTTTCTGGAAAGGTGCTGACAGACTTTAACAATGAAGGAAAGATCACCTTTTTAGATCTGTCTCTAGATGACATTAGAATTCTTAAACAGACAGACCACACAAACACTGAGAAAGAACAGGAGACAGAACTTAAGAACTCTGTTTCAAGACAGGAATCAAATACTCATAGATATCACCAGCAGAAACAAGGGTGGAGAAAGAAACCATGGTTAAAAACCCATACCAATAATCTTCTGGACTTAAGCCTGGATGAACTCCTTCAAATAAGGAGGAAAAATGCAATGCTGGCTATAAGGCTCAAGCACAGAAAAACAGAGACCAATAAATGTGGAACCAGCATCAACTGGAAGAAACTCAGGGTCAATTGGGAAGAAAATCAAAATTATTAGGAAAGATCTTATGGCCAGAGAGCTCTCATGGGCACACAAAAAGTTCTCATGGCTAATCAGTGATATCTCGTGACCAATCTGTGGTCATGTTCATTCAGAGAGAATTCCTATTCCATCAGCAAGATAGCATTACCTGTCAGAGAGATCTCATTTCCTAGCAGAGAGGCCTCATAGTGAATCAAAAAGATCTCATGACCAATCAAGGAGAAATCAAAGATACTAAGCAGTGGGATCATCTAATATCCAGCCTGCATTTGACAGGAATTGTATAATAAAAAAAAAAAAAAGAGAGAGAGAGAGATGAATACTTCCAGCTACCGACAATAATCAAATGAACATGAACCAAACAACAATACTGAAAAATGATCTCAACTCTAATGAAAATGATGAGGGACATGAAAGATATATGATACAAGTTACAGCTTTATTTCTAAAGACTAAATATATTATGACCAAGATTTCTCTGCACCAGCCCAGAGGAATATACCTGAAATTCAACTTTCAAGTAATGGGTAATCGGCTTTTCTCTCCTCCATAGACTAATCTTTCACTCAATGAGAGCTTCTCTAAGCTGAAAGTGAAGAAAGGATGATGATCAATCACCAATACCTAAAGATCAAAAAGTCCTTACCCTTAAAGATTTGCTGCGAATAGGGATGTTGTAGTGAATTTTATTCAAAAGCATATATGTATATATATAATCTTATAGTATTTAACTTTTTATTATTTTTGATAATGTATTTTTCTTATATAAATTCTGATGTGCGTAATCTGTCAAAACTGTTAACATAAAAAAAGATTACCTTTGTTTGCAGAAAAGAACAGAAAGATGAAGAAGAAGGAAGCTAAATTAGGATAGGAGATTTTAGGAAAACTGCCATATTTTCAGAACTGCATGTTTCAACTTTAGAGAATGTGTTTCTTTGCTTGTTCTTTGAACTCTAGAACACACACATGAATACTAAATAATCTTCATTTCATCATTAGAGTAAGGTAACTGGTAAGTATCTATTATGAATAAATAATCTGTGTCTCAAGAATCAGTAAGATTGAATTCTACTTTTATTATTTTCCAAATCTGTATCCAAGCTTTTACATTTTTGGTAGGAATTTAAGCTTTACTTTTTTTTTTAATTTTATATATTTTTTACATCATTTTTCATTTTTTTAAAGATTTATTTATGCATACAAGAACTGGGGTACAGGCCAGAAGTATGGGGGGTGAGAGGATTCACCAGAGACAGAGTGGGGAACAGAGACAGACCGAAATACACTGCTGAGGGGAGCAGCGAGCATGTCAGGAGAGGTCAGCTGCACCCTGTGGGTCACCTCCCTGGCCGGGGATCGAACTCGTGCTGCAGTGGCTGCGGATAGCTTCACAGGTTGCATCTTAAGCCCTTGTGAACCAGGGAGGCCCCCATTTTTCATTTCTGCACAATGTATGCATTTTCATCTTGGTTATAGTCCCCATGCAATTCCCACTCCCCTTTGTCTTGATCCTACTCCTTCCTCTCCCCCAACCCCCATAGTGTGTGTCTGGTTTATAGTTGCTTATTGATTTTGATTTTCACTCTATTATAATTAGTCTTTTTCCTGGTCCCTTATTTAGGTTTTCTAAATTCCTGCTATGAATGAGACCATCTGGTATTTTTCTTTTTCTTTCTGGCTTATTTCACTAAACCCAAATGCCCAAAAATAAATGAACATGTGCTACACATACACAATGGAATATTATTCAGAAGTCAAAAAAGATAAACTCATGCAATTTGCAGCAACATGGATGGAGCTGGAAGGGATCATGCTCAGCAAAATTAAGCTTTACTTTTGACATGAAATTTATGAGAACTTTAAACTGTTCTACTGTTATTTTTTAACACATTAAGTTTTAAAAAGTTTAAATACAAATATGAAAAACAAAAACACATCATTTTCAGGCTGACCATCCCTCAATTTATTTCGCTAAGTTGAATGTGTGTTTTCATGGCTCTGAATCCAAAAGTTTATAATTTGTCAAAGTATAGTAAGGCAGATCTCTAAAGTATTAGGAATTGAGTAATAGCTACTTATTGAGTTAACTTGATATATACAGATATTTTTTAAGATACAATCTAGCTACATTTTAAAAGATTTATTTATTATGCATACAAGAACTGGGGTACAGGCCAGAAGTGTGGGGGTAAGAGGATTCAGCAGAGACAGAGTGGGGAACAGAACAGGCAGACTGACTGAAATACACTGCTGAAGGGAGCAGCGGGCAAGTCAGGAGAGGTCTGCTGCGCCATGTGGGTTGCTCTCTGGCCAGGGATTGAACTCGTGCTGCAATGACTGCAGAAAGCTTCATAGGTTACGTCTTAACCCCTATGCCACCAGGGAGGCCTGGTATATATAGATATTGATACACACACACACACACACACACACACACACACACACATAGGTGTTACATATAAGTAATTTAGACAATTGAACTTTTTACCTTATCAGAAAACCAAATGAGCCTGGAATCTTCATAATACCTAAACATGCCATATTTAGGATCTAGTAATTCTCTCATGATGAGCAAGAAAAATTCTTTGCGTACCCCTCCTGCATCAACAGCATCTTCTCCAACAAATATAACCTAAAACAACACAAAATGCAAACAATGAATGTAAAAAAATAAAAATATATTCTGGATATCCTGTAACATGTTTATTATGGAAAAATGTTTAGGAACTAATAGTTAAAAAAATTGAAGTATATAATATTATTGATCAGCTTTAAAGATATACCAAAACCAAATAAGAAAACATTAAAAATAGTACCTGGAAAAAACTTATGCAATAGAAAATGTCAAATTACCTTGAGGGGCTTTTTATAGTCTATATTTTTTGTTTTCCTAAGAACTTCCATGGCATCTCCTACAATATTTTCTCTACGCACCACTAGAATTAAGCAGGGATTCACAGATTCAATCACTGGGAGAAAAAGAGAGGAGACATTCTGTCTGTGGGCCTGGTCAATAGCCATCTAGAAAACAAAAGATAAAAATTTTAATAACAATGCTATAAAAAAGCTACGGTGACTGGATAACTTGTACTTATTATCTGCAGATATTCTGTATTTCCTATAATTGTTCCTATATTACTGGATTCATATAACTCTTAAATACAGTATCTAGGATAACATAAAGAGTTTAACTGTATTCTGAGCATAAAGAATATTCTTTTGAATTTTTTATATCAATGAATAACTAATAGCACCATTACGTAAACATAACTATAATAATAATGATAAATCTGGGTATTGTTGTTTCTCAAAAAATAACTAGGGGTCCTCCCTGGTGGCGCAAACAGTTAAGCATCAGCGCTATGAAACATTCGACAGCTACTACAGCACAAATTTGATCCCCGGCCAGGGAGGTGACCCATACAGTGCAGCAGACCTCTCCTGTCTCGGCCACTGCTCCCCTCAGCAGTGTATTTCAGTAGATCCACCTGTTCTGCTCCCAACTCTGTCTCTGGTGAATCCTCTCACTCCTATATCTCTGGCTTGTACCCCAGTGCTTTTATGCATAAATAAATAAAACTTATAAAAAATAACTAGGATTGGGAGTGAGGAAAAAAAGAAAATCCCATTAAAATAAACCTATAAAGAGAATAAGTGACAGGGTAAAGCGGCATTATAGAAATTCACCTAATAGAGTGATCACTGAATGTGCTCACAAACCAAGCATTTGTCTTTCACCACTTAAACTCTTCTTATGGCCTCACCCACATCATGTACTTATTCTAAAATGGTGATTAATATTGTTTTAACAAAGACCATCCAAAAAATGGATTATTAGCTGTAGAAGCTACAAAAATATTTATTTCTTCTATTGATGTAAAAGGGACCTCTATCTCTAAAATTCCCTAGTATTATTAAAATGCCAGGATGGATAAAGAATACCAAATGCATTTAAAAATTGGGAAAGTTTTAAATTTTAAAGCATTTTTAGCACATTAAATTTCCAAGGTCTCATCTCATCCTTGTCTTAAGTCCTCAACCTGTATAGTCACATATTCTATGTCAGAGGAAGAAACTCAAAACCTTTTTTATTTATAGGTTCAAGTTATAAAACAAATGTACTATTCAATTTAACCCTTCAAAGACAAAATGTTAAATAGTTTTAAAATCTTCATTGTAAATAACTGTTTAACATAAAATAGAGGAGGTTGGGAAAGAAAGGAGGGAAGAGATGATCAACCTCAAGAAAATATACATTAAAACATCAAGAAAATTTTATATTCATCTTCTAACAAGTGGTAAAATTCTTCCCACTTTAATTCATCTCACTGCTAGTCACTTCCATCTTTTACCAAGTATATAAATAGGGAATATACAACATAATGAAGCAAGATTTGAAACAACCTAAATGCCCCAAACAGATAAACGGATCAAGAAAATGTGGTATTTTTATTTCCAATAAAAACAATAGAATTTTATTAATAATAATGGAATATTATTCAGCAAAAAAAAGATAACCTCATGCCATCTGTGGCAACATGGATGGTGCTGGAAGGTATTATGCTAAGTCAGAAGGAGAAAGATAAAATCTGGATAGTTTCACTTAGAAGGTGGTATACAGAGAAACGAAATCAAGGTCAGACAAAGACAAACCTTGAAAGCTGACTATAGATCTGAGAAAATCCAGGAGGGGTGCAGGGGTGAAGGTAGAGCAGGAGGGGTGAAAAAGGGTGGGAAGATGAGCACAGGGGACTATGGTAAAGGACTGTGAGTGCCTTGGTGATGGGAAAACTATGGTGATCACAAACCTGAGGGGAGAAATCCTATACTGTCAAAAATTAACAAGGATGTAGAAAAAAGATACTTCATTAAAAAATAAATTATAAAAAAATAAGCACAAAGGTAAATGTTATTTGTAAGTTCAGGAAAAAAAAACCTCTAGTGAGAAAGAAAAAAAAAGATTTGAAGCAAATAAACATTTTATCAAGTAAACTAGCATAACTATTTATAAAGAAAGTATATTTATGTAATGAAACAGGTTTGAATAACTTTTAGATATAAACTGATGAAAAGTTAAATTATTCCATTTTCATTCAAATATATATAAGTAGACCTCATAAGAATTTTCATGTTATATACAACAGTCTTTTTGATAGGTGACAGATGTATTTTGCAAGACAGAACACAAAGGTATAAAATACACCCCAAGATTACTAAATATAAGCAAGTTTCAAATATTTACTTCTTAAAACATCAAAGCAACAACTAAATACTCTAAAATCAGATTAGTTTATACAATAGTTTACCTGCATTTGTAAGACTGCATCTGTTTGTAATAGAGTAGTTTTTGCTTGGGCATCAAATACAAATGGATATGTACAGATTGTAACAGGGATATCTGCCAACTGAAAATAAAAAAATTCATTAGTTCAAATTGGTTTGTGATATATTTCTTGTATGTACTATCATTTCTTTTAAGGTTCATCACTTTCGGTTTACACATTTGTGTATTTATTCCAGGTATTATTTATAAACACTGTGCTTATTTCTAAATATAGAATTTTTACTAATAATCTGACCAGGCATTGACAATCCCAATTTCCAATTTGGGAGGGAATTGTGTATTTGAGAGCCCATGAAATTGTAACTTCCAAGTATATTTTGTCTAGCACATATTAATTCTAAGTTACAATGATTTATGTTACAACTTTATTGTAAAATTGGGGAATCCTACATCACATTCAGTGCCCAATTTTTTTATGTTTTTAAAACTATCAACTGAGGCCTAAAATAAGTAATATGTTTATTCATTCATTCAAGAAATACTGCACACCACTAAGGTGCCAACATTATGAGCTCAACAATATGTTCATTAATTTGTCATACAAAATAAGCACCATTGATAATACTCTCTGTCTAATTTTTAAGGTGGTAAAACTTCTTTTTTATTACCATTACTGGTCATTAGTCACCTTACAGACAACTGTTTATCTAAGCAGGTAATGCAGTGATAAGAGTGCCAAGTAACAGTGCAGAAGATACAAAAAGCTATGAATTGCCAGGCAGAGTCTCACAATTAGAGGATATATTCCGACCATATACCCAACAAAGATTAATGCTTTTATGCCAGTCATGCAATAATTTTGTGCCAACCCTGATACAGAACCCCTGCATTAAGGCCTTCAGTGCAGACTCAAAACATGAAACAACTCTCCTTTTTAAGGACTTAGGAGTTCTCTACATTCTGAATCTGCATCTTTATACATCACTATGCATTACTTCATTCTGTATTTCAGTCTTCATTTAGCCTGGGCAGGGGAATATACATGGTTTAAATATATTAAGTTACTATGTTCTCAAGAGTTATTTTTTCACAACAAACATTCCCAGTTTTCTAGTCACCCTGAAAGTAATAGAGTTTCCAGCTAGCTATTGATGGCATAAATCATTTTACTACTAAAACTCAAATAGACTGAAATATTTCTGAAGACTCCTATATTTCCAAAAACTCTATGATTTTAGAATTTTATGTGCTGCTTATATTTGAGGAAGCAAAAATGTTAGCTCTATAATTTAAAGCTAACTCTGCAGGCCTTGTTGGTTCAAGTGCTGGGGAAAAAGCAAAGAAAAGCAAAACAACGAAACCAAAATTCTATAAATGAGTAAAAGTAGTAGTATAATACTGCCATGGATTGAAAAGATGGTTTAGAGTTATTGATTATGTAAGCCAAAGTGCTAGAACTTAATAGATACTACATGTGAAAAAGTGAGGAAGGTCATCATACTGACAGGGTTTTAAAATCTGCTGTTTTATATTCTGATAACACATTAAAATTTTATAGTGGGAAACATAGGAGGATAGGAACTATTTTAAAACAAATATTGTTGAAAGGCATCATACAGGTATAAAGTTAACTAAAAAAATTTTTTCTTCGGAAAATTCCTCTGAAATGTTATACACAACAATCTACTTACTCATTTTAAAAGTGATCATACGTATTCATATTTTTCAAGTTACATAAAAGAGAAACCTTTGGTTTTCCTATCACTTAAGACAATATGGAATATATTTTACTTTTAACATACTTTATTACACCAAACTTACCTCTGTTAATCCATGGTTGACATCCTAAGACAGCAATGCAGAATGTAACAATAATGAGGAAAGAGTAAGATTAGTGTACAAATTTAACTATTTCTATTCAAAGTAGCATTTAATATATTATGCTACAGCAGAATACTAAATTAATGAATTATACCAAAACATAGCTACAACAAAATTTACCCTTTCTACATGCACCTTATTTTTGTTATATACATAAGACCTTTGTTTCAAGTACCTGATAATCATAAAATTTTTGAGGTTTGAACATGACAAATTCGGTTTCAGCAACTAAGCACTCCACTCGCAGTATTTAGGTAGGATAGAAAATTAACCCTTTATTTGGTCTTGAAAAAATAATTTTTTTAAGAATTGTTAATTTAATATTTATTTATGCATACAAGATTTATTTATGCATACAAGATTTATTTATTTATGCATATAAGAGCTGAGATATAGGCCAGAGATGTGGGGGGTGAGAGGATCCACCAAAAAGAGAGTGGGGAACAGAACAGGCAGATTGACTGAAATACACTGCTGAGGGGAGCAGCAGGCGAGACAGGAGAGGTCTGCCTTGTCATGTGGGTTCCTCCCTGGCCGGCCGGGGATCGAACTTGTGCTGCAGAGGCTGTGGAGTGCTTCATAGTGTGGTGCTTAATCCCTTGCGCCACCAGGGAGGCTCTTGAAAAAATAATTTTATGGCTCAGTTTCCTACCTGGAAAAATTAAAATATTCCTCACACTGTAAGACTAGATTAAGCCTGACAGGTTTGCAAGTGTCTAGTAGGGGCCTACTTGGTGGCACAAGTGGTTTAGTGTCAGCTCTATGAAGCTATCTAGAGCCACTATAGCACGAGTTTGATCCCCGGCGAGGGAGGTGACCTACATGGCACAGCAGACCTTTCCTGACTTGCCAGCTGCTCTCTCTGCAGTGTATTTTCAGTCTGTCTGTCTGTTCTGCTCCCCACTCCATCTCTGGTGAATCCTCTCGCCCTCTCCCCCCACACCTCTGGCCTGCACCCCAGTTCTTATATGCATAAATAAATCTTTAAAAAATAATATATTTTAAAAGTGTCTAGTAGATCAAAATCTATAAAGTGAGGAAAATAAGCCATAAATTGTTTTTATTCATCAAAAATAACCAGTGAAACATAAGGGATCTTATATTAAGGGCTCTTTAACAGCAATTATCTTAAAATGGAATAGGGCAGGGCAGGGTTTGGTAAATAAGAAAGACAAAAGGAAGACAGACACATTTATGATAGAAATAATGAAACCTTACTATTTCATTTAACAGAAAGGTAAACGTTCTTACAGAAAGCTTCCATATATTCTTACAATATAGACTCATGTAAAGTGATACAATCACCAAAAATGTTAATAAATTTGCAGATGGTAAACTGTATAGTGAGGAATTAATCTTACCCAAAGAGAGGTCTGGTTTTATCCTCAGCTACTGGGAGGCAGGTGATCTATAGGTCTTTGGAATGTCATACCTTACAAAAGTGTCTTTGCCTGAAGGGCTCTGGGTTTATGTGATTAGCAGTTCTGCCTCTAGAAGAACTGGGAGACTAAAGGTCAGTCACATGGACTGTATGTAATCACGCCCTAATAAAAACTTTGGGAACTAAGAATTTGTAAAACATAAATGCTTTTAAGAAGAACAAGGGAGTTTTGAAAAGTAAAGATAAACTTTTCTGAGAAATACTGTAGCTGTAAGTGAGCACAAATGTACTTAATTCATTTTATTTTTTTTTTAAGATTTATTTATTTATTTATACAAGCACTGGGTACAGTCAGAAGCGTGGGAGGGTGAGAGAATCCACCAGAGCCAGAGCAGGGAGCAGAACAGGCAGAAGGACCGAACACTGCTGAGGGGAGCAGCGGGCGGCAGGAGAGGTCTGCACGCCATGTGGGACCCTCGCCCAGGGGCCGGGGATCAAACCGGCAGCTTCGCAGCCCAGCACTCAACTGCTGCGCCACCGGGAAGGCCCCTTAATTCATTTTATTAACTAAAAAAGAAACTCAGACTCAGAAAATACTGCTATTTTTTTCCCAAAGTTGGTCCTCCAATTTATTACATTAAATCTATCTTTCTAGTTTGCTGGTGAACATGTCATGTTGCTAGCTCAGCACTGTCCATAATTAAAGTAAAACATTACTCTTTGGAAGATATATAGTGATCATTTAAATAAAGCATAAATAATACTAAGACTTATGACTTACATGTGTGGATAATATGATATCAAACTGTAAGAATTTCACGAATTACCAACTCTTTTTATAATATCTAGTTAGATCCGACATGTTTTACATAGGTATACAGTTCTTGAAATAAATATGCATTTAAAAACACTTAACTGAATCTTATAGTGATTCAAACAGGTAGACTCAGTGCAGAACTTTGTACAGTTCGAATTAGTCAGTTTTTACTAGATATATATTGATATGTATGTGAAGTAACTAAAAAAAAAGGAATCCAACTGAACAAAGTTTTATGCACCACAGCCAAAGCAGCTTGTACAGTGATAAGCAGGAATAGGAATTTCAAATAAAAATTTGAAAAAAGTAAAAGGAAAGAGACGAAAGGTTGGGAAAACAGAAGGGATGAGCTGAAAATTTAGGAATATCAGCAGTATGAAAGGCTATTATAAGGAATGCAAGGAATTTCACAGAATTAGTTTTTAATGTGTAGGGGGATAAGGTAACTGTACAACTAAGGAATTCCTAAAAACCTTGACCAGGAAAAAAAAAAGAATCTCAACAGATTATATCATAAAGGTTAATAAAGGTAAACTAATTTCCCTGTAGTTTAGAGAAAGATACATACATATACATATATATATATATATATATATATATATAGAGAGAGAGAGAGAGAGAGAGAGAGAGAGAGAGATACACTATATAGACATAGTTCTATAATTCAAAGTGGACAGCCAGCCTTGGAGTCCACAGTAAATTAAGACCCTTATTATGGCTATGGATTCTGATTTCTAAGATACACTAAAGCCTGCAATACAAATTAAAAATGAACAAACTCCCACTGCCATAATTTATTCAATATTGATTTATTTAATATCATCCATTCTATAAATGTAGAGAAAAGAAAAAGCGTATTATTGAAAGAGTAGAAAGTAATAGAGGGCAATTCTCAAATGTAGCAACCATATAACACAACTGGAGTGAATGACAAGCAAAGAAGAAAAGCCTAGAAAAAGGAAAGTGGTTTTCTACTGTCTCCTTATAAGAAAACAAAAGTACTGAAATAGCTCCTAAAGAAATTTGATACCACCACCACTATATACCCAGAGGAGTCTAGAGGATAAATACGCCACACTTAAAAGCATTCAAACTATAACTTCTATGCATAGCATTAAAATTATTGCCAAGTAAAAAATCCTATTAGACTGGCCTCTCTCCTAACTTGCACTAAATATAAGTAGTTTATGATCTGTAAAGAAATTCAGAGCTCAAAGGATATGTAATCTAACCCAAAGCGATTCAGGAAGATATTACTCTTCAGAATGTTACTCAAAACGGGTTTGCAGATGCCCAGGGAAGACATATTTTCAGGGGCCTATAATTACTCTGGAAAAGTTTTTAATGTTTTTATACCAGTAATTTAAAATTTGCTTTAAAATCTAAAATTATAATAATCCATTTATAATCTTTGTATTATTATGGAACTCCAAGAGTTCCAATGGTTGTGACTATCATCAAACCAGTGCCACACAGGTCTCTGTGTCCAGAATTTCATACATAAGTGATGTTTGATGAGTGAAGGCCAAATGAGCACCACATCACATTCTAAAAGCAAATGTTTTACTGTAGTTCAAATAAAGGGCAGCAAGAGAACAGACTTGTCACAGATCTCAGAATAGAGGTTACTCCGAAATTAAAGTCATTGTCAAAGCAGTCAGTAATAACAGCCACCATTTTACCAAACTTAACCATATATCAGGAATGTCCACAAAGAGCTATAATTAATCTTCTCAATAGCTCTATAAGATATGTATTATTATCCCTAATTTACAGAAAAGGAATTAAGTTATTTCCCCAATAACATAGAGTGAATAAATGCTAAGGTGGGATTTGAACCCAGGTGTGTTTATGTTATATTCACTGTATTAACGTAGTGAGTGGGGATTCCTAATAAAACACAATCATCCTCCATGGTAAATTAGTATTAACTTGGTTTTTAAATATTGCTGTAATTTCTTAGTGTAATTTATATTTATAGATTTGCTATGGTTTTAGAGTTCTTTAAATGCTAAGCACCATGAAATTAGAATTAGTTTAATGCTAATATATATACTTAAATAAAACAATCATAAATACATGTAAGTAAACACTGGGTTACTTAAACTGTTGCACTTTAAAGGTGTTAATGAAAATAGCTTAATTAAAGGAGTTAATATTTCAGTTCCAAAAACATTGCTGCTTAAAGACCTAAGATACCCGACATGGTGTGTCAAGGTATATATACAAAGTCCACATTCTGAAGCATCAATTATTCTCAGTGGTAAATAATTTAAAATCCTTTTACATTTAAATGAAAATTTATTATGTCCAAAATTTGCATTCATTTAAAGATAAAATATGAAACTTCAAACAAGTTTTACCAAGAGAAATTAATGACTTCAAGTTATAGGGTTTTTTTCCCCCTGCTCTTAAGGGTATCCTGGAAGAAGAGTTTGAAAAGCCTTGTCAGAGAGAGAGATTTAATTTTAAATAGGAAAGGAAATATTTATTCAAAAGATTCCTGAGGTCAAGTACTTTGTTTTTTTTATTTAAATTTTATTTTTATATTCCCCATACAATTACAACCCACTTATTTTGACCCCAATCCCTCCTTTCCCCGCCCCCCAACCCCCCATACAATGTCTCTGGTTCATAGTTGTTTGTTGATTTTGATATTTTCTTTCTTATAGTTAAAAACCGTTGTCCTTTGACTTCAGCTTTTTTATTTCTCTTCAATGCAAAACTTCTTGCAAGTATTGCCTATCGTTTCTGGCCCATCAGGTATTTTCTTAAGCATACTTTACCTTATACTGGCATAAATACGGTTATCAATAATCTTCATGTAACCAAATTCTTTGCTCAAGTCTACAGTTTTATTCTATTTTTCAGCAACATTCAACATGGTCCTTCATTTTTTTTTTTTAAAATCTTGGTTTCCATAACAGTCCCCTAAGTTTTCCTATCTCTTTTGCCACTCCTTCTTAAACTCTCTTGTGGATTTCTCTCCTTTCCTTACCTAATCAGTATCTAACCATGAGCAATTCCTGTCCCTTTTACCTTCAAAAGATATTCCAAGTCCATTTCCCTCTTTCATCTATACAACTATTATGTAGTCAAACCCATCATTTTCCTCCATAAATCTACTAAAATGGTCTTCTAACTAGTCTCCCTCTCTTACTTTTGCTCTATTCTCCTCACTCCATTCTCCATATAACCAACAAAACAATCATTTAAAAATATAAATCACGTATATTTCCCCTGCTTACTTCCCTCCAATGGCTTATCATAACACTTCAGATAAAACCCAAGTTCCACATCCTAATAGTACATTGAAGTAACTGCATTGTAAAATCATATGCTTCAGATTTGCATCAGTGTGTCTACATGCTGTTAATAAGTTCACTGCTAAACATTCAATTCTATCCTCGATACTATGGTCCCCTTTGTCTGGATTTACCCATCTTCGCTCCCAATTCCCTTGTGGTAACCACTAATTGGTCCCCTAGTCCAAAAGTTTATTTTTGTCTTATTAAACACATCTGGTTTCTCTATATGCCATAATACAAGTGAAAGCACAGGGATATCTCTTGCTCTGTGTGACTTATTTCACTAAGCATAATAGTTTCTGGGTCCATTAATTTTGGTGCAAATAGTAGGACTTCATCTTTTTAAATAGCTGCATAGTATTTCATTGTGTATATATACCACATCTTCTTTATCCACTTGTTAGTCAGCGGGTACTTATGTTGTTTTCAGCTCTAGGCTACTGCAAATGAATGCTTCAATAAATGTGAAGGTGCATCCATCTCTTTGAATTAATATTTGTTATCTTTTGGGTAAATATCCAGAAGTGGGATATCTGGAAAATGTGAAATTTCTATTTTTAATTTTTTGAGGAATCTCCATACTGCTTTCCATAATAGCTATATCACTTAATATTTTTACCAATACTGTAGAAGCATTTCCTTTTCTCTTCACTCTCTCCAACAGTTGTTACTTTTCATCTTATATATAATAATCATTTTCATAGGTGCAAGTGACATTGTTCTTTTGATTTGCATTTCTCTAATAAGAGGTGACAATCAACTTTTTATGCACCTGTGTTTCCACTGGAGAAGTGTCTATTCATATCCTCTGCCCATTTTTAAATCAGGTCTGGTGGTCGAGAACGCCACAATCAGGCTTTTTTTAATTGTATAGTTTTATTAGTTCTTTGTATATTTTGGATATTAATGCCTGGTTGGACATATGATGTACAAATAGCTGCTTCATTGGATATGTTTACGTTTTGATGCACATTTTGTTATCTGCCAGAAACTTTTTAGTCTGATGTAATCCCACTTGTTTCTGCTGTGTTTACCTTGCCATTGGAGTGACGTCCCCAAACACACCTCCAAGGCTGATTTCAAGGTGCATATAGCCTATTTTTTAGATCTCTTTTATGGTTTCAGGTTTTGTACCTGAGTCTTTAATTCATTTTGAGGTCTTTTTGTGTGTAAACTGGTCTAGTTTCATTCTTTTGCACGTGACTTCAGTTATTCCAACATCATCTATTGAAGAAAATTTATTTGCTCCACTATAAGCTCTTGGCTCTTCTGTTGTAAATTAGTTGTCCAGATGCATGTGGTTTTATTTCTGGGCTGTCAATTATGATTCACTGATTTGTACAACTGTTTTTATTCCAATACCAAATTATTTTAAGTGCTATTGCTTTGCAGTATAGCTTGATGTTGGGGAGAATGTTACCTCCTTTTCTCATGAATGTTTTTGGTATTTGTGTTCTTGATTTTTAGTTCTATTTCTGTGAAGAATGTGGTTGGCTTTTTAATAGAAATTGTATTGACCCTGTATATTGCTTTAGATAATATAGGCATTTATTGATATTGATTCTTCCATGAGCATGGAATACCTTTCCATACCTTTGTGTCTTCTACTATTTTCACCAACCTCTCATAATTTTCAGTGTAGTCTTTTATTTCCTTTGGTTAAATGTGTTGTGCCAATGACTTTCTTTAGCTTGTTAAAATTTGCTTTATATATATTTAGGTGTTGTTCTTTTAGATGCATATATGCTGAGAATTAAGCCTTCCTGTGGTATTGAGTCCTTTATTATATAATGTTTATCTTTGCCTCTTGCTATTTTTTTGACTGGAAGTCTATTTTATTTGAGGTAAGTAAAGTGTTTCTTCCTTTTTAAATTTTCCATTGGCATGTAAAGCCAGTTTCTATCCCATAACTTTGAGTCTGTTTGTCTTTATAACTTAAGTGAGTCTCTTGTAAGCAGCACATGCTACGTGGATATTTTTTTTCCTAATCCATCCACTCACTGTGTCTCTTAATTGGTGTATTCAATTCATTTTACATTAAGGGCGATTATTGATATATGAGGGCTTGCTACTGGCATTTTTTCAGTATTTTTCTGGTTCTATTTATTTCCTTGTTCAATTATTTGTGGACTTTCTTCTTTCCAATTTAGATAGAAGCGTTCCTTTTCAATAACTCCTGTAGAGGAGGTCTGGTGTTGGAAAATTCCTTCAGTTATTATTTGTCTGGAAGGCTTTTTATTTCCCCATATTTGAAAGAGAGTCTTGCAGGTCATAGGATTCTTGGTTGGCAGTTTTAAATTGAAGTGTTTTGAATAAGCCATTTTATTCTCCCCTGTTTCATACAGTTTCTGCTGAGAAGTCTTAAGAAATCCTGATGGGAATACCTTTATAAGTTACCCACTTCTTCCCTGAGCTGCTTTCAATAGTCTTCGTCTTGAGTTATTGATCATTTCATTACCATATATCTTGGTGTAGGTTTCACTGCATTTAAGTAACCTGGTATTCTGTTGGTGTCATAGACTTGTATAATCAGTTCCTTCTCCAGGTTTGAGAAGAAACAAACCAGTCTTTAGTACATTCTTATTTTAGCTCTTAATACTGTGCATGGTATTAGCTAATATGTCTGCCTATGTCTAAAAATATTCAAAAATAACCACTTTCATAGTGTCTATTAGATATATTCCAGACAATTTTGGTGGAACTGATGAATAACAGAATGTCTAACAACAAGGGCATGGTGCTCTAAAAGGAATGGAAGGTTACTTACCCTACTACAACCATTACATACATATATATATATATATATATATATACTGTTTAAAATGCTTTTGGTTGGATGGATATTTTAATAATGTTAATTCTTCCCATCCATGAGCAGGGGATGTCTTCCCATTTCTTTGTCTTCTTCTATTTCTTTTAACAGTGTTTCATAATTTTCTTTGTATAGGTCTTTCACCTTTTTTGTTAGGTTTAGTCCCAAGTATTTGATTTATTTTGTTTCAATTATAAAAGGGATGGTATTCTTGATTTCTTCTTCTTCAGAATGATTGTTTGTGTACAGGAAGGCTACCGATTTTTGTGTGTTGATTTTGCATCCTGCTACTTTACTTAACTGGTAAACAAAATAAACAATCTAGTCAAGAAATGGGCAGAAGAACTTAAAAGACATTTCTCCAAAGAGGAAATGCAAATGACCAGCAGGCATATGAAAAAATGTTCAACATCCCGTATAATCAGGGAAATGCAAGTTAAAACCACATTGAGATACTACCTTACACCGTTAAGAATGGCACATATCAAAAAAAATAAGCAACAACAAATGGTGGTGAGGATGTGGTGAAAAAGGAACTCTCCTACATTGCTGGTGGGGGTGCAAACCGGTCCAACTACTATGGAAAGCTCTCTGGAGGTTCCTCAGTCTACTATAAATGGAGCTACCATACGACCCAGCAATTTCACTACTAGAGATCTACCCAAAGGACACAAAAACAGTGATTCAAAAGAACACCTGTATCCCTATGTTTATTGCAACACTATTTACAATAGGTAAAACCTGGAAACAACCAAATGCCCCCAAACAGATGACTGGATCAAGAAGATGTGGCATATATACACAATGGAATATTATTCAGCAATCAAAAAAGAGAAACTCATGCCATTTGCAACAACATGGATAGAACTAGAAGTAATTATGCTCAGTGAAATAAGCTGGAAGGAAAAAGAAAAATATCACATGGTTTCACTTATAGCAGGAATATAGGGGAACCCATTAAGACATCAGTGTAAAAAAATAATAACAGTACAAAACACAACAAAGCAAAACCAGACAATTATAAATCAGAGACATACTGCAGGGGAGGAGGAAGGAGAGGGATCAGAGGGAGGGAGGGAAGGAGGAGCACAGAGGACTGAGGTGATGGTGCATGGTGCACTGGTGAAGGAAACTCTATGGGGACTACATTTGAGGGGGTGGGGAAAAGCAAATATGGTTTAAAAATGAACAATGATGTAAAAAATAAAAATAAAAATATAAAAAATAAAAATAGCTACCTGAGGGGTAGAAAATATGGCCTGAAGTATATAATAGTTAGCAAATCATAGTATTAAACCTGATTATTTTATACCCAGTTACTTATCTATCTATTAAATCTTGTGTGCCTAATATAAGTTATATGAGACTATATTGCTATTTTAATGCGACATTGTTTCTAATTAATAGCCACAAAGAAAGAAGTATGGACACATGTGAATACTGGGTAAAAATCTTGAACAAATGAAGAGCAAAAAGGGGAAAAATAAAAAATAGAATCAATTGTGTTAGGGCTGTCTTCTGGTAGTTCTCAAATACTGATATCACAATAGTAATACATGCTTAGTATTTCAGTATCAGTGACTCCAATATTTTCAACATCAGGCAAACAGATAAAAAAAGTAATGAAAGTCAAAAATCCATCTAACATTTGCAGCTTTCTTTCAGAAAGTATAATATATTTATTTGGTCTGGCTTTGGCATAAGAATAGAATGTTTACTTATAAATAATGCAAAATATATAACTACTCCTCTGCCATGCAATGTGTTTTTATTCAGAAGTTAACTCTGAAAAAAATTAGTGTTTCTTTAGCATTAGAACAAACAATCCATAAAAATGACAAAATGAATTACAATAGGAAACCTACCATTCCATAGGCTTGTTGTTGGACCCAGTTGATATAATCATTCCTTATGTCTATCAATTCTTGTACTTCATGTATATAAAATTTATCATACTGTATAATCTGTCCTGTTTTCTCATTTACCTACAAAAAAATTAAAATGCAATTAACATTAAATTTTATCAAATCCTAAGATGGATACTGAGAAATATTTAAATACAAAATTACTTGATTCCTTAGCTAATTTTCTCTTCATAGAAAAAATAGTTTACCGAGTGCCTACTATGTGCAAATTTTAGTTAAGTGCTATGAGAAACATGAAGATTTTTAAGATGTGATGTCAATACCTCAAAATCCAGTAAAAAAGAGAAATATTTATATAACCACCATACAACATGACCACTAATGTAGGGGAGGAGGAGGGAGAGGGATACCACTATACAACATGTACCACTAATGTATAGGCAATCTATATATAAAAACACAGATGCATGCACTAGAAATTATAAAGACCCTTTGGTTGAGGAATGAGAAATAAGAATGACAATGCTATTAAATGTCACTCTGGACTGGCATCTGATTAGAATAAGCTAAGAGATGACATTTTGGTAGATGTGGAAAAGAATACAAATTACCACTTTAAAAAGACTAACTACCAACAAGAAAACAAATCTTTACAGTGGAAAGCACTACCATAACTAAGTGATCAAACTACTACCGATACTAGAATAATGAAATAATATCTTCTGCAGATATAACGTAACAGGAAGTACAGATGTAATCTATGAAACAAAAAACTAAAACTTTAATGTGACTCTAACCGTGTCTCGATCTAAATTCCAATTTACAAAGAAATACAAGGTATAGAGAAAGAAAGTGAAACATCATCTTCAGGGAATAATCAGACAAATATTCTGATTATAAGGATTTTACAGGAAGTCTGGCCAGTCAGGACTCTCCAGAAAGGTAAGATAACAGGGATAAAAAGGTGGGGAAAAACAAAAGGGGTTCTAGAGGTGGATATGCAGAGTACCTTGTATCAAATTAATCCTCCAAACAATAACAATTATAAAACCTGTATCATATATATATATATATATATATATATATATAGTTATTTTAAATTGCTGGGCATCAACCAGAAGCAGGAACAGACACAATTTTTGAAAGAGAGCAAATGGAGAGCTACATATTTTTCCCATGGGAGTATTTCCAAATCAACATGAGGCAGAGGGGCACAGATTGAGCAGAAAACAACAATCTTACCAGACAGAGAAATCAGGTCAAAGTTTGGGACTACCAATGTAGCCAGCGATGAAGAAAAACATCATAAGCCCCACTGCCTGGGGCTTCCAGGCAGTGAAGCCCCAAAATCAGTATGCAAATTCCCTCATCTTTGGTCAACTCTTACACAGGATGGGGGGAGGGAAGAACCAAATCACCTCAGAATAAAGTAGCAACTAAGGCTACTCTTAGATTAGACTTTAAGACCAGCATTTTCGAAGGGAAAACACTCATTTCATAATGATAAAGGGATTGACTTATCAAGAAATTATAATAACCTTCAAAACAGTATTTTAAAGTACATGAGGGCACTTGAGAGGGCTGCCATCATAGTTGGAAATCTGAACATTCTATTTTTGATAACTAATTTTTTTTAAATAGAGAAAATCAATAAATATATTTGAACAACAATTTCAACCAAGTTGGTATCACTGTCACAGACATTCCACCCCATAACACATGTGGAATATAAATAAAATAGACCATATCTGGATCATAAACAAGTCTGAATAAACACAATTAAAGAATCCAAAATATACAATGTGTGATCTTTGACCACAATTAGAATTAAACTAAAAGTCAGTAACAAAAAGGTAATTGGAAAACCCTAATAACATTGACAAACAAAACACTTTAAAATTACCCCCAAGCATTTCCATCAGAGGGCTTAAGTCACAAGGTAATCAAGTGTCCTGAATTCCAAGGATGGACAAATACTTCCAAAGAGAAATGGGATGTCTGATATGGGTCTCCCATGGCAGAGCAAGAGGACAAGAACATTGTCATACAGGCCATGAAGAAGACATGAGCTGAAATTGTCAGAAATGGTGGTGCAAGAATTAGCTGTCGCTGTAAGCAAGAAACAGAGCCTGCTTCCATGATTCTACTCAGGTAGAAAGCAAAAACTATAAGCAACTGGAGAAGGAGCAGTAACTCCATACTTTTTTCCTGGAGGAGGGAAAACTGTCAATCCATGAGAGGAAGAGGGAAAAGAATAGTCCTGAGCCCAGAATCTTGTTATCAGTAGGCCCTGAGTACCACTACTGGGGAAATGGAGGGTGGGGAAGATGGGGAAAGAATAGAAAGCACCACCCCTGAGGTTCAGGCACACATGATCTATCTAAGACTGAGGCCATATGTCATGATAATAAAGAACCTTTCCTGTGCTCTCTCCTTTACCAACCTTGAAATGAATGAGAAACTAGTAATACTAGTGGACCACTGAGGAGAGGCAACAGTGAGAAGGTAAATCCCTCTTAAAGAGCAGGCATGCAGAGTAGAGCACAAACACTGAAGAAAAATGGTTGACACTTCACTGCTGTCCCAATCACAACAGAAATTTGAGACTTCTGGTACAATAAAGGTAACTATAAGCAAGCTAAAAACTTACTGCAGTTTAACACCTGTCCGGACTAATTTAAAGCCCCACATTAACAGTCACACAGGAGAAGAGGTATATTCATTGACAGACTTTAAAACTATTTACTTCAGTCTCTAACAACCAAAAATTATGAGACATTTCAAAAAGCAAATAAATAAATCAAAAACAAAGAAAAACCACACATAAAATGTTTAAAGACAAAGCAATCAACAGAATCAGACTCAGAGATGACTCAGCTGCTGAAACTACAAGACAGGGACTTTAGTAAAATATGTCAAACTTAGACCAAATAATACGCAAAAAAAATCAAAATTTGCAGGATGCTGGTCAAACAGAACATAAGAAAATTTATAGCATTAAATTATCACATTATATAAAAGAAGATCTAAAGTCAATGATCTAAGTTTCTACTTTAAAAACCTAAAAAGGGATGATCAACTTAAAGATAAATGCAGTACAGGAAAGGAAATAAAGATGCAGAAATCAATGAAGGACAAAACAAAAAAGCTAGAGAAAAATTAGTGAAGAAAACCCATTGTATGCAAAGATCAACAAAACTGTTAAGTTTTTCTCTATCTAGACTAATCAAGGGGAAAAAAAAGAAAGAAAAATCAAATCACCACTATCAGGAATGAAAGAAGGGGCATTACCACATAGATACTACCAAAATTTACTCAAGGGAAAAAAAAAAAAAAAAAAAAACACCTGAATCTTACTATTTTTTTTTTTGGAAGAACTGTTTTAATTTCCACAAAAATATCAGGCTAAGATGGTTTCACTAATGAATTCTAGCAAATATTTATGGTAGAAATAATGCCCACCTTAAACTCAAAAAGTAGACAGAGGGGGACCATTTCTTAATTCATTTTATATACACAGAATAACCTTGATACTAAAAACTGATGACATATATGAAAAACAAAAATTACTAAAGCAAAAATCCTCATGAATATAAACCCTCAACAAAGTATTAGCAAATTAAATCCAATAATACATGGAAAGTATTGTAATGCCAAACTAGCCTTTATCCCAGGAATGCAAGATTGGCATAACATTCAAATATCAATGAATTTTTACTACACTTTAGGGAAAAAAATCATTTTCACCTTCAATAGATTCAGTCAAAAGCATAAAATAAAGTTCAATTCCCCTTCATAACAGATACTCTCAGCAAACCAGGAAGTTTCTTCAAACAGATAAAACTCACAAAAAACAAAATCAAAAATCCTACAGCTAACATCATACTTACTGGTAAAATATTTAGCGTTTCCTCCCCCCCCCCCAAGAATAGGAACAAGACAAGGATGTCCATCAAACCCATTTATATTCAAAATTGTACAGGAAGTCTTAGTCAATAAAGTAAGAAAATAACATGATTATATACCAAAAAATCCAAATGAATATATAAAAGCATTCTGGAACTAATAACTTATCAGGATCTCAGAGTTTAAGGTGAACACACAATGTAAATTTCTCCATGCTAGCAACAAACAACTGAAAAATTAGAAAAATTTAATTATCACTAATAGCATCAAAAACAATATATTTAGTAATAACTTCAACAAAAGATACGTAAGATCTCTGAAAACTACAAAGCACTGTTGAATGAAAATAGAGTCCTGAATAAAGAGAAACACAGAAAAAGACTAGCTGACTCAATAAATACAAAAAAAGAAAGAAATCTGACTGTACTCTAGCTTTTTTAAAAAAGCAGCAATATAAAAAATATTTTTTGAATAACAAAAAACTGGAATATGCCTAGATAGAAGGTATTATAAAATTACAGCTAATTTCCTTTAGGAAAATAATAAAAATGTTGCTATGAAGGAAATGTCCAAGAAGATAAATACTACAGTGTTAAAGGGTAATAACAGGATTTTACTTTCAATTGATTCAATAAAAAAGTATATACATGAACATACATAAAACAAATGTGGCAGCATGTTAACAATTGCTGAATCTAGAATGGAGGACCTATAGCCACCTATTTTGTCTTTCAATGTTCGTGTGTGTATATATCTGTGTGTGTGTATGTGTATATATGTGTGTGTGTGTGTGTGTGTGTGTGTGTGTGTGTGTGTGTGTGTGTGTGTGTGTATATATATATATATATGAAGATGTTCAAAGTAAAATTGAGGAATGAAGTGTATGAAAAGGATTTCAAAAGGTTTGAGAAAAAAAATTATAGTCAGAGAGAATAGTATGATCTAAAGAAGATGAAAATTCATATGTACTTGCTAAACAGGTTCAAGGAGAATGAGAGGCATGTGGAGCAGCTTACAACTTGCAGATAACCACAGTTAAATCCTGTCTAGGTCAGCCAACCACTGCCAACTTTCAGGCTCAAACAGGATCCACTCTAGCAGGAATGAGAATAAATGCTTATTTTTGTATACCAATGAGTTTCAATATGTTTTGTTGTGGAGTATTACTGACAAGGGCTGACACCGAGAAGTTTCAGAAGTACTATATAGAACCAGAGTGATATTTTATGAAAGCTATACTGTTGGCAGAGTAAGGTATAGTTAAGAATAGATACTGAGACTAGAGTTAAGGAATCAGAAAGTTGAGGCTTCTAGATAATAAAAAAAGAACGCAGAGCTTGTGGCAGTTAATTGGATTTACAAAACAAAAGATGAGTCAAAGACAACTTCAATATTTCAAGTCTGAGTTTTTAAAAATGCCGGCAACACACACGTACACAAATCAGGAAAAATCCCGAGACGCAGCAGCAAGCACTGAGAACAAATTTAGAATAAACCCTTTTTTCAAACTTAAAATGATGGCTAGAATGTCAAATAGTATGAGAGAGGTTTGCCTCAAAGACACAACTGAGAACCATTTTCCTTGAAAGAAAACTAAGGCTATGCAAGAGGTGAGGAAGAGGTAAAGAGTAAACCACAAAGGGCCAAGTGCAAACACTTAGAGGCCAATTTAGAAGGAAATAAACCACCAAAACAACAAAGAAAGTTGATCTAACAAACAAACTAATTAAATTTCCTATGGAGAATAAACAAAATTGATTACAGTTGAAAAAAAATCACATACATACTAAACCAACTACAAGTAGTGCTGGAAAAAGAACAAGAGGAATTATCTAGTAGAGAGCTAAATCAGCCAAAAACAATGCTGGTGTCCAAACAGATACTCAATAAACATGAGATGAATGGATGGACAAATGAAACTTTTAAGTGATCGTATACAGTTCATGCTTCGAATGGCACTTTAAATTTCCACTAAAATACAGTTTACCTTAAAGTTTACTCAGATTTTATGCTCCAGAATAAAATAACAATAGCTATCATTATGAACCATTAAAAAGATGTTACACACATTATCTCAATCTTTAAAAGAACCTCATGAAAAAGACATTATTATGATATGGATAAATATGTTCAGAGTTCAAGAAATTTAACCATGATAACACATCTAAAGAGGCTGAAAACTAACACAGACTTCTCTAACATACATGCATTCTCACTACATGACATCTAATTTTATTCCTTAATAATACACTCAAATATATGAATATGTGACTCTTTGTAGGTGTGTACAATATATTTGGAGTGTCTATAGTTGCAAATATATAAAACTATATTTTTAATGAATATGTTAAAATTATTTGTTGTCAAGTACAACCAATGGGTGATCCTATGAACTTAGCCTTAAAAGTACAAATAATCCAGTTTAAGAAGCATCTACTAATAATACTGTTTTCATTTGCAAAGGTAATACTTAGTCATTTACAAAAGCACTTTGAGTTGTTTTTTTCCCTCTGTTTAATTTATATATGTAGCTAGGATATCCATTTGAAGGTAACTGACCAGTATAAAACTGCTATTCCTGGTTTTCAAAGAAAACAATGAGGCTTACTTTATACATGTCAAAATCCTCACCATAGAGCAGGGGTCAGTTTGTGGGCCAAATCCTGCCCAAAACAGACTGTTTTTCATAAAGTTTTATGTTGAGAAGTTGTAACAGAAACCACATGACTCAAAAACCATGAATATTACTATCTGATGCTTTACCAAAAAGTTTGCAGACCCTTGTCCTACAGTCTTTAATTCTTTCTACTAAAAAAGAAAGCATACACAATAATTACACAAAAAACACATTGGCTTTTTTTCCTGCTCCAGTATTTATGTTTAGCATACACACTTTTAATTATATGGGACTCTAAAATTTAGTGACCATTGAAGAAAATGATTAAAGCACATCCCATTGACCCATGAGATATATATTTCTTAATCTTAAATATTTTAGACATTAAAAGAAAAGCTGCAGTTTCTTTCACCAGCAGCAACCAGTGTCTATAAGTTGTATTCCTACAGGAATATGTTTTCAAAAAGAAACACTTTGTTAGAATAAAGATTAACAATTCAGAAACCAGATTTGATCAGGAACTGACAAATTGTTCAAAGTTAGACTTGGGAGAAAATTAAAGATGAAAATTAATCCAGTTATAATGATATAGTAACCACAGAGAAAATCAGTTAATAATTCTTTAAAAATAGGTAAATTCAACACTAAAGACTGAATCAAAAAGCCTACATACAAATTTATACATAAAGTCAACATTTTGAAAAAAACATATTTGTATGGAAGATAATATAAGAACAAGTCACTATTTTCATCATTAATCCTGAGTTACATGTCCTCCAAATGCTCTCATAACACCCTTCATCTTCCTTAATCAAGCACTTTTCTTGCTCTATCATAAATGTTTGTTTATTTATTTGCATATATACAACTATACTACATTTATAATTTTAACAAGGATAGAAATCACATCTTTTCCTTATCACTATCTCTCGAAGTCCAATAAACTGATAAGCACATAATAGGCACTTAGTAAATATTTGTAAAATGAATAAAAAAGGAAAAAAATCACATGGTAGAAGTTCAAAACAATCTATACATTAAGTATTATTGCCTAAAATAGACAAAGTAAAATCTATATGATCACAACACTTTTATTTCACATTTTAATTACAGTTTAGTATTTTGGTTTATAAAACCTCAGTTAAGAGGTGATATTTGTATGTATCTCATTGGTTTGGGTTTATTTAAGGGTTCCTTGCCCCAAAAATGTTTGAAAATCACTGATTTAGAAGACTAGCAAATGTAGCAATTAGGCTAGACAGGTTAAATCTTTTCTTTTGGTTTATCAGTATTTCTACAACAATTTGCAGAAACTACTAAATAACTCAATTACTTGCCAATAAACTAATTTCTCTAGCAATACATATCCATTCCTGACAGCAAGTACCAAAGCTATCTTTCTTATGATGCCATTTGGAGCACTAGAAATGATTTTTAATTCAAAAAGCTTTCCAAAGGACATGACATAAGGGAGGAACAAGTCATCCACATATCCTGAAATAATCAGGAAACAGCACCTGGTTCCTAATCCTGCTCCAGGGTTAGATAAAGAAGGAAACTGAGGAAACTGATTCATATTCTTAACCATGGAGCAGAGAGAAGAACATATATAGTTGTCAGAGTTAAGATGTCTTTGAAAGGGCAAGTTTCTGATAAGCAACTTGTATTTCTTAAGAGATGAGAATGCATCATCCCTAATAGCAAACATCCACAGTTATCTATTCAAGACAGATTAGGACCAAGGAGAGTATTCTTCAAAGTGAGGGACAAAAGATAAGTGACTGCCCAAGGACTCTTAGTAAGAGATACTTAAGAAATTGATATCATCATACTAATTTTGAAGTATATAACAATTTCAAACAAGCACCCAGTTTCCTCATAACAGTAAACCAAGTTAAAAGCAGCAGTTTCCCAGTCAAATGGTGATGGTGGTAATAACAAAACCACAACATTATGAATGTATAATAATTACATGTTGTATAATTTGAGAAAAACATCAATTCTGGGAAACTATTAAGGCCAGTATCTTAGTCTTGTTTTCTAGCTAATTCTCCATTTTGCATAGGTGATGAAGAAAAACTTGTCAAAATCACCCTAATAGGAAGCAGTACAGATGGAGGTAGAAACATAGTCTTTTAACAATACAACACTGTCTGTAATTACAGAAGTATGAACTTCCAGATCTAGGAACACAAAATAAAACTCCCTTATAAATACAACATATTATGGAGTAAATTAGAAAGAACAAGGATTTTGGAAGTACATATGAATTTGGATTTTAATTTTGCTATTTACTAGTTTATGACCTTTGACACTGAGATTCATTTGCCATCTATAAAAAGGAGCAAAATTCCAACTATACAGAGTTTAAGAATTTAATAAGAAATATATACATATATAAAGAACTAATGTACAAATGAATTAATGTACACATGAATTAATGTACAAAGGATGTTATCTAATCCTGACCACTGATAACAAGCAATAAATAGTAGAGTATTTTCTCCTTTCCTTTAAGTTAGTAAGAATTTAGGATCCTAGCACATCTAGCATGGCTCTGATTCTAGCACATCTAGCAGGGCTCCATAAAAAAGAACTGGAGATAGAACCCTCTAGGGTTCTTCCTCATCAGAGCTTGAGGCTTCTGAAGTAGGTAGGTAAGATAAACTACTTGGTCAAATTCTGTCTACAATTATGAACAACAAAAGGTTTAAATTCCTTCCTTTATTGTACCCTCTCCCTTTGTGGTAAAAGACACAGTTAAATGAGAAAAATGTTAAGAGGTAATAAAGATAAAGAAAGAAGGGAGTGAATAATAATAACCCCAAAATACTACAAGAAAGTCTGTTCTAGGGAAGGCAAACAGAATAACTTGTCTCCCTAGGAAATTAATGGTTATTATTTATTCAATTATAAAGAGAAGAGAAATGACTTGTTTTTCTAGGAATCCTGGACATATTAAACATGAAAGAAAAAAGTAAGATCAGGAAGTCAGTAGTTGAGAAAATACCCAGGAATCTCACTAACCAAACAAAAATGAAAGTAAATGCTCCAAAAGGATTCTCTTTTACAGAGGACAGAAGGACTTTATTCTTTATCCCCTTATCTTTTAGCTTGATACTACTAAGCAAGAAGGATCTGAAAACACTAAAGAAGCTGTTAAGGAGAGGAAACTAAAGATTAAAAGGTTCACATGGGTTTTTCAATCATTCTAGATGCTAGAAACATATGCTTCTCCCTTAGGTCATGTCTCCCAAAATAGCATTTCAAAAATACCAAATGGCACAACAAAGATATACCTACCAGCTGTCAGGGATGTCTCAAATCCATCTTTAAATGAAACAGCTGAGACTCTACTTCTTCATATAACTTTGAACTGCTACAAGTGTAAAGGGTATTATTTCTTACACTGGGAAGAGGGCAGGAAAGAATAGGCAAATCAATGAATTATGTATGGATTCAATTTCAAGTTAGTCATTTGTTTCAAATAAACTATTCTACTTTGATTCACGCCATTAGTACTCAATAGCAAAAGAACATGAATTTAAAATGTTCATAATCCAATAGGATGCTGTCTCTTTTATATAATCATGTATAAATAATTTTAAAAAGTTATTTAAACTAGCAATTTATGTTCTTTACAAGTATGCTATTGCCCTGCCCATCTATAGACAAGTTATCTATAAGTGCCTAACAGTCAAATAGAATAACCCTAAAGTCTAAATATATTTCTTTTAAAGGAAAATTTAGATAACTTTTCCAAATTCCTGTATCCTTTTCACAATCTAAATGTGTAATACATTAATGTTAAAATAAACATTATCAATCTGTTAGTAGCAATGGGGATAGAGGAAAATAAACTATTGGACATACCCTATGTAATATTTCTAAAACCTTTAATGCAGTGTGAAGAAAACTGTTGAAAATTCTTCGTTCAGAAGGGGGAATGCCGATCTTGTAGAGTTTCAAAAGATGTACCACAACTTCCTTAAAAAGTTCTACTATCTTGAGGAATAGTGGAGGTTCAAGTACTGACCACCAGTTTTCTGTTATTAAAGGGTGAACATGCAAATAAAATGAATTTTAAATATCACAATTTTCAAAATTATATTGACTTTCTTCTAAACCAGTGACTCAGCTCTTTAAAAATCCCAGAAAGATACACATTATACAATATTTAATGTAACATTTTTAAAGATTTATAGGCCCCACTCCACCCCCTCAAGTTAAACTCTACAAACTTCTCAAAAGCAAAAATGAAGGAAAATCTATTGAAGTCACTTTTTGGTTTCCTAAATTATGTTAAAAATTAACCATTATACTTAATATGAAATCCAGTTGTTAAAACTGCTTTGGAAATTAGAATTTTAATTTCTAAACAAAACACTTTAAAATTGAATTGTTACAATTTAAGAATATTTCCAAATTTTAGCTTTCAACTTAACATAAAATTCAAGTATTATAAAATTCCTTTAGAATACAATACTCATGAAATTCAAAGAGACACAGAAACAATACAAAGTATAAATTATCTGTCCTTCCCCACATTCGTACTTAATATACTTAGTATCTCCAAATATCACAATCATATGAAGCAGAAAGAACATAAAAACTTCTGACAAAACAGAAACAATAGAGTCCTGCTTCACTGTTTTATTATTGACTAAGTGCTTCAGATTTGTTCTCCTTACTTGCTTCCTCTGCTCACCCTCAGCCTAAAATTTCTTACACTGATTTTATTATTCCTCTGTATCTCAGCTTCCCTTACCTAACAAAAACTATTAGAAGGGTAAGCACTGATTTAAATATACCAAACAAACTAAACTACATAAAGGCCAGGAGACGGGGATGAAATTGACACAAATAGAAAAATTAAAGAAAAGTTTAGACTAAAAAAACCAAAGCAGATAGAGATAGAACTATAAAATTACATGATTTGCATAATTTCACCTACACAGATAAATAAAATCAAACATCAGGAAAATAGCAAATAAGAGGAATGGAAGGCAAAGGGTTAACAGAGTTCAGAGGACTTAAAACCCAAGTTTGTTTAGTTTTAATTGTTCCTCCTCCTTTAATAGCAAGATCACTGTGAAGGGGATGAGGAAGGGGAATATGGAAAACAGTTATCATCTTTCCTGATACTGTCTCTGCTGTTGTGGTTAAAACTTTTAACATTAAACATGATCTGCCTCCAACAGCTAGCATCACATGAATAGAAAAAAATAACAAAAGGAAAAACAGGATTTTTCCCCTCTACATAATGATAAATAAGCAGAGTAGCAAAATTTCCAACAGTAAAAAACAATTAATGACCATTTTCACTTAAAGGTAAAAGGATTCAAAGGAAAAAAAATATTAAAATTCTTACCAAGTACTTTCAGTGGTGCCTTTTCGAGGTTCACAAGAGCTGCACCGAAGGGAATTGCTATTGTTGTGAAATTATTGGAATCACTCATCAGGGGACATTCTGGTAGAGTAAGATAAAATCTCAATGCTTCAACATCAGGTAAGGAGCTAGTCAGTTTAGGAATAAGATTCTTTTCCAAACTAGCTGCCACCTATATTTTGATAAAAAGTAAAACCTACTTCATTTAAAATGAATGTACTTTTCAAACAGTAACTCATACTACAGCAAACATGAAATTGTATAAAAAAAAAATCTTACAATGAATCAATGAATGAACTTCAGAAAATGGTGAAAATTAATGCCTAAGCATTGCTGAAAATTTTTTAAAAATCTTGTGTGCAAGTCTCAATTTTGATTCTCTACCTCTACAGCAATATAAAGACAGTCAAAATGGTAATTTTTTAAAGATTTATTTATTTATTTATACAAGCACTGGGAAAATGGTAATATTAAGTAACAAATTAAGTAAGGTTTGTAGATATTTGGTAACTAAATTACAAATGCTTTTTTTAAAACTCTCATTTTAATATTTTTAGTGAAATCATACAAAATACATCATAAGAACATGAAATTATAGAATTGGTTAGGCTATAAACATTTAAAGTAACATGGAGCAAAAACTCAACAGGCTTTATATTACAAATATAAAAGTTTAAAAACAAACCTGCTGAGATATCTGAGGATGATCAGGTTGTATAAGTTTGTGGAATAAAAGCCTAGCAGCATTCATATCAACCCCTGAAAATCTGGTACCTGTTCTATAGTGATCATCATTGCTTAAGGAGAGAAAAAGAGAGAGAAATAATAAAACATTAACATTATTTCACTCCTTATTTAATATATTACTTAATATAATAAATTTGAAATTTCAGCATGCCAAAAAATTGTCACTTACCTAACAGCTAAAAAACTTCCATTTAAGCAACCAGAGGAAGAAAATGTTCCATCTATTTCACTAAAAAGAAAATTAAATATTTACTATTTAATGCAATTAGACTATATCAGAATTCCATAAATTACTAAAAATTTATTAAAATTTTGTAAAGTCATTAGTTTACCCTACACTTTCTCAAGCAAGTCAAACGTTCTTAAACATATTTTTAAAATGTAAACACGGACATTTCATTTCACATGGTGGTAATGTGAATCTGCAATGTTATTTTTTTGAAGTCTATTTAGGCTTTTGAGAAAAGTTTTGTTTGGGTAAATAATTAAAACAAAATAAGCTTATCAAAGATAGCACCTCACTCCAAGTTTCAGTACCACCACCAACAACAAAAAAAAAAACCCTAAGTACTTAATAAATTTAACTGTAAGCAAAACACGCAAGAAAAGAATGGATACTTCTTTTTAATATCAAATCTTTCAGGGAACATAAAAGTTAAAAGCCAGTGACTATTATGACGTTAGAAAGAATGTATTTCAAACCCAATTCTGACGGTTATATTAAAATTTTTATCATTCAACATATCATGTGTATGAAAGTACTGCAACATATAAATTTAATCATGAGACATCTTAAAATATAGAAATTTTACACATTTAAATTTTTGTATGTAACCTACTCAGTGAGTGATATTTAATGAAGTATTCATTTAAATAAAAATTCAGAATTATAGGTTGCTCTACCACTAGTTGCTAGGTTGTGTTTGCATAAAATGTTTTTCTTACTTGGCTATCTCCACAGGAAACCTTCCAGGGGGGTAGCTCAGCCATTTTTGAATTAGAATTTCATTCACAGTCCAGATTTGCTTTGAAGGATCAGGACATCTAAAGTCATCTGGTGGCCCACAGTTCTAGATTTTAAAAAAGATGAACCAGTGTGAAGAGTTACTACACAATATAACTTAAAATCAAGACATACCTCCACTGCGTGTTTGCTCTTTATAAAAAACTCAAGTAAAAACTAAACACTTATCAAATGGATGAGAAAAAAATTGTAGACTTAAAAATTTAAATCAACTATCAAGTCAAAATTAAGGCAACTATTTTAAACATAAAAAACATCAATATAAGTTTAAAAATTCTTCAAAATTAGTTGAGCTTAGTAATTATACAAGTGACTATTATTACCTGGGGATTAGAGTAATGTGAAAAGCTTTGATCTCCACCTGAGAAAATTCTTTTTACACAGAAATATTCCTCAGAATCTGTAATAAAAATATTAAAAAGTCAAGATTTATATGACATTTTTTCAGTGCATCAAATATGATATTAGATTTTCTCTTAATTACATAACTTAGAGCACCTACTCATGGACTCATGCTATAAAATGACTTGGAACATTCTGATTGTTATGGAGATGAGACTGACCAAGCAACAAACATTAAATGATTCCATAAGCATAAGCAGGAGTTAGGAAGTTCACAAGTTTTTCTTTTGGATTGTACAAAAAAATGGCTGTTTCTTGTCTGTACCTTTATTATCTCAATATATTTTAGTTTAAAGTGAAAAACATATAAAAATGTAAAACTGATCAGAAGAAAATAAACTTTATAATGCAAAACCATTTTCTCTTTCAATATATCATTCAAAAGTAAGGAGACAGGGCCTCCCCGGTGGTGTAGCAGTTGAGCGCTGGGTTGCAAAGCTGCCCACAGCCTCTGCAGTGCCGGTTCGATCCCCGGCCTCTAGGCGAGGGTCCCACATGGCGCGCAGACCTCTCCTGCCACCCGCTGCTCCTCTCAGCAGTGTACTTCGTCATTCTGCCTGTTCTGCTCCCTGCTCTGGCTCTGGTGAATTCTCTCACCCTCCCGCCCTTCTGACTGTACCCAGTGCTTGTATAAATAAATAAATCTTAAAAAAAAAAAGTTTATAAAGAAAAAAAAGTAAGGAGACATACATAGCTTTTTTGTTGGCAACAACTTATCAATAAAACCAAATCAGGTCAAAAATAGAAAAAACAATAAAGTAATAAAGAAAGAACAATACACTTCTTTTTCAAAAAGTTATCCAAAACCTCTTCCTTTTTCTTCTGCTCCTCAAGGTAGAAAGAGTATGAAGATACTGGTAGGCCAGTATTTAAAGTCATCAATACTAAAATATCAAAGCTCCATACTACAACTTAAGGTTAATTATTTCCAAATATAATCCATTTCTGTCATATTCCTGACCACAACCATTTAGTTAACTGAGTATTCAATCACCTAGTACTATTGTGACTATGGCTGCTACAGATTTAAAACTACTTAAGAAAGGTACCACATCTTAGTATTTGATAATTCTCTACAAGCAAACACAATGTTTTGTTTGCAAGAGAACTCAATATTTGTTAAATAACTAGTTTAAAGTAGTAAGAGCTGGGCCTCCCCGGTGGCGCAGTAGTTGAGCGCTGGGTTGTGAAGCTGCCCGCAGCCTCTGCAGCGCCGGTTAGATCCCCTGCTGCTCCCCGGTCCCACATGGCGTGCAGACCTCTCCTGCCGCCCGCTGCTCCCCTCAGCAGTGTACTTCAGTCCCTCCGCCTGCTCTGCTCTCCTCTGCCTGCTCTGCTCTCCTCTGCCTGCTCTGCTCTCCGCTCTGGCTCTGGTGAATTCTCTCACCCTCCCGCGCTTCTGACTCTACCCAGTGCTTGTATAAATAAATAAATAATTCTTTAAAAAAAAAAAAAATAAAGTAATAAGAGCTTGGGTTCAGACCATTAATATGAACACATTTCCCACAAGCAATAAAAATGTTCTAAAATCAAAAACAACTTTTAAGAACAGATTAAAAGGGTAAAACTAAAATATTAAATAAACTGATCATTCTTGACAAGGCCACATGAAAATGTTCACTTCCTCAAAAGATTTAGCAGGATGTTACTCATTTATTCCTAAATTGTGAGTTTGCTTTCTATAAATAATTATCAAAATTTTTGACTGAAACTACAGTACACATGAATGGGTTTCTAGGGACTGTGAATAGAGTATCAATAGTTTATTTCCTAATTTTCCTTTAATTATTACTTCAAAAAGTTTGTGAAACTTAGTCATTTGTCTCATACAGTATCTGGCAGACTGGATTCTCCCTCTATCCCGAGGTTTCTCCTAACACTGATCTTGATTGTTTGCATTCCTATAAATTGGCAGGAATCTAAAGAAGCTAATTAGAATTTGATTATATAAGTAAAATTATCACATGGTGTTGGTAGAGACTGTACTTCCATAAGGAAGCACATAATGTTTGGCTGGGTATTTTTGTGTGTGTTATTAGCAGACACTGATGTTCAATGCTTAAACCATTAATTCACTGTGGGTTGAAAAATGATAAAATACTAACATTGCTTCTTCATTTTGCAGATGGACCATTAGTTTCCCCCTAACATTAACATAGTTTCTTGGCCTATAATAGGAAAAGAAGGATCAATGCTTCCTCTTTCCCATTTATTTATTATGTGCTTGTTTTTGAGTTTGCATTCCTTTGATAATAAAGGGGGCAGTAATATTTGCATTCTTTTTAAGTAAAATGAACTTCATTTTGGGACTTTCCATTAACTTCCTTACTTGTTAGGTGTCTTAATACTTGTTTCATTTATTAGGCATCTTACTGTTTTTCTCACCAATGCGTATGAATACTTTGGATACTCAGGCTATCAGCTTTAGGTTGTATTTGCTACAAATATTTTTCAAAAAACAATATTGTTTTTCCAATCAATCAAATGTATTTAACCCATCCTATGATAATTTATGCTGCCATTACTATGGAAAGAAAGGCTTGTCCCATCCTCAATAGAATTATTTTATAGCATTACTTTCATAGAACTAACATCTTAAGAACATTTATACATTTAAATCTTTAATCAAGCTAAAATTTATTTTAGTGTATATATTAGGTTAGGATTCAAATTGACTCCCTCCCCCCTCAAATTTTCATGTGTTGAGAAATTCATCCCCATTCACAGATTAGTAATGCCTTTTAAAGTTTAAACTTATACAACTCTAAACAATTCTGGCACTCTTCAAAGTCCTTCTTAACACATATCTCTAAGAGATATTATCAATCACCTAGAGTTTGACACTGACACAAAATCTATATAAAATGTCTACACAGAGATTTTCCACCCCCCCCCGAACTCTCCACTAAGTTATAATTATCTGAATGTCTGTGAATATACCAATAATCTAATATAATTGTTATTGTATTATAGTATATGATGTCATATCTAGGAGGGTCAGTTCAATTTCTCCCTACTCTTTATAAAATATGTTATCCAAAAAAAACCTGTCTTTTTTTTTTTTTAAATAGGCCCTCCTGCCAAAAAATACTTGAGTCTTTTTTTTTTTAACTGAGGTAACATTGGTTTACATGATTTATGGGACTAGATTCACACATCCTCAGATGTACGCCACCACACCACATCCACCACCAAGGCACCCATAGTTCTTTACTAGACTATTAAAAACCTTTCCTCCTTTGGAAAAAGGAACTCTCCTACACTGCTGGTGAGAATGCAAATTGGTCCAACCACTGTGGAAAGCTATGTGGAGATTCCTCAAACCATAAAAACAGAGCTACCATATGACCCAGCAATTTCACTCCGAGGAATCCACCCAGAGGACACAAAAACATTAACTCAAAAGGATACCTGCACCCCTCTGTTTATTGCAGAACTATTTATAATAATTAAGATATGAAAACAACCCAAATGCCCAAAAATAGATGAATGGATCAAGAAGACATGGTATATATACACAATGGAATACTATTCAGCAATCAAAAAAGATAAACTCATGCCTTTGACAGCAACATGGATGGATCTAGGAGGGATTATGCTCAGTGAAATAAGTCAGAAGGAAAAAGAAAAATATCAGATGGTGAAACTTATAGGAGGAATATAGGTGAATCAAATAAGGGATCAAGGGAAAAAATAGTAACAATAAAAAAATTAACAGGCAACTATAAATCAGAGACATTCTACAGGGGAGAGGGAGGGAGAGGAATCAAAACAGGGGAAAGAAGAGCACAAGGGACTATGGTGGTGGGAATTCTATGGAGACTATACCTGACAGGAGAAAGCAAACATTGTACAAAAATGAACAATAATGTAAAATATATATAAATTATATTATAATTAAAAAAAAAACCTTTCCTCCATTGTAACCATCCCCCACTTTCCCTATTCGCAAGTAGCTTCAATTCTGCAGGCACATTTTTAGGGTTTGTTTTGGTTTAATTTTGTCAGTTCCTTGTTTTTTTCCTACATTTCACATGAGTGAAATCATCTGGTATTTTTCTTTCTCCTTCTAACTTATTTTTAATATATTGTAAATCCTCCATACATAGTTTCCATAGGGGCTAACAGTTAAAACACTTCCCACAAATAGGGTACAGATACCATTTTTCTTCACATCTTTCTCAACACTTCACACAAACAGTTAACATACAACAAAGAAGCCCAGAGTATACAATGGAGAAAAGAATGTCTCTTCATCAAATGGTGCTGGAAAAGCTGGACAACTATAGACGAGAAAATGAATTAGATCACTATTTCACACCATAATAAAAATTAACTCAAACTGGATTAAAGACTTGGATGTAATACCTGAAAGCATAAAATACCTAAAAGGAAACATAAATAGAATACTTCACAACACTGGTTTCAGGGATATCTTTGGGGACTTGGCTATAACAGCAGAAAAACAGTAAACATACACAAAAAAATGGGACTACATCAAAGCAAAAAAGTTCTGTACATCGAACAAAACTATCATTAAAATGAACAGACATCCTACAAGTGGGAATCAGACTTTGCATATCATACATTAGACAAGCGGCTATTATCCAAGATTTACAAAGAACTCACACAACTTAACATAAAGAAAACAGTCCAATGAAAAGAAAATGGCCAGAAAAGCTAAATGGACCTTTCTCCAAATAAGACACACAGATGGTCAAGGGGCACATAAAAAAAAAGGTGATTATCACTTATCAGGGAAAAACAAATCAAAACCACAATGAAATACCATCTCACACCTGAGAAAATGGCAAATATTAAAAGACCAGAAGTAAAATGATTAATTTTCAAACTCCATCTCTTTTCCCATTCTACTGCAAATAATCTCAAGTTTCAATAGTGACAAAATGCATTTTTAAATGACTAAACTCTACATGATTTATTTCAATATTCATGCTGCTTTAAATTACAAAATCGTTTTGTTAAGGTATTAACAATGCCTTTTGTGGGAGAAACTGATAGGACAAAACACCAGCATGCTGTTAGGGACACCAGAAGAACAATACTACTACTGAAATAACTGCATGTTTCAAACCTAAGAGTAACTGAGGAAAAAAAATGAGGCTCCATTCTGAACACAAAATCAAACAAAAAGAAATAAGAAAAACAGTATATCCTGACCTGTACTAGATAAAAGCATAATTGAAATAGCCTTTTAGTTACCAAAAAAAATACTTTCAATAAATAAAATCAAGGTTATTTATAATAAAAAGCTTGGATTTTTTTCAAAAGTTAACCTTCATAGTTGGAGCATCACTGAACAATAGACTCTAGTCCAAAGACTCAACAAACTCAGAGAAAAATCCCAAAGAAAATCAGATATGAAACATGAGAAAACAATTCTGAGGTATGATTTAGGATGTATAAAAAGAAACAGGGAAAAATTCTACTCTTGTTTACTGTGTTTCTTCCCTTATATCTCTTTTACTCTCACATTACTACCTCACTCATACAGAATACATATGATACTTGCAGTCCACAAATGTGTGGAAGTTTCACTCATACCAAGAAATTCCACAACACCAGCAGGATGTTGTGTTCCTACATTGAACACAATTCAACTCAATTCTGATATTATCTGCCAGAAAATGGTATCATCTGATAATATCAGATTTCACAGGTTAATGATTCAGTCATTCAGACAGCCTTACTATCACTTCAGAAGTGAGTCTTGAGGCCAGACTGTTACTTTTGCTTCCTACTAGCCAGCAACAGACTGGAGGTTCCAATTCCTCCTGCACGCTAGATGCCAGTCACAAGTCCAGGTTGTACATGTACTTTTGACTGACTAGCTAGTAATCAGAAGTTTCCCATAACCGCGTCCTTAGATTTGATTAATCTGCCAGAGTGGCTGACAGAACTCAGAAACATTTTATGTTTACGAAAAAAGTTTATGATAAAAGTATATGATAAAAGGATACAAATGAACAGCCAGATGGAAGAGAAGTATAGAGCAAGGTATATGGGAAATACATGGAGCTTCCATGTCCTCTCTGGTACATCGATGTCTCCGCACCTCCAAGTATGTATTCACCAAACCAAAAACTCTCCAAACCACATACTTTTGGGATTTTATGGAGGCTTCATCACATAGGCATGATTAACTCCACTTCTAGCCCTTCTCTTTTCTCAAGAGATTGGGAGGAGGGGCTGAAAATTCTAAGTTTCTAGTTTGGGTTTGGTCTTTTTGGCTTCCCAGTCCCTATCCAGGAACCAATCAAGAGCCCACCAAGAGTGGCCACCTAGTATTCTTATCACTCAGGAATTTATTAGGGTTTTGGGAGCCCTGTATCAGGGACAGAAGCAAAGATAAATATTAGAACAAGAAAGTATACCTAGTGCTCCTATCACTTATGAAATTACAAGTTTTCAAGAGCTTTGTGGCAGGAACCAAGGAAAGAGAACAAAAATTTTTTTTATTATCTCATAGGATGGTAAAGGAAAATTTTTTTAAAGCATATTTTGGTTGTAGCCTGTCAAAGTAGATGAGAAAACAATATTTAAATATTTCAAACTCTTTTTTGGGGGCCTCCCTGGTGGTGCAAGGGTTAAGCACCACACTATGAAGCAATCTACAGCCTCTGCAGCACAAGTTCGATCTCCGGCCAGCCAGGGAGCAACCCACATGGTGCAGCAGACCTCTCCTGACTCACCTGCTGCTCCCCTCAGCAGTGTATTTCAGTCAGTCTACCTGTTCTGTTCCCCACTCTGTCTCTGGTGAATCCTCTCACTCCCCTGCATCTCTGGCCTATACCCCAGCTCTTGTATGCATAAATAAATAAATCTTTAAAAAAAAAAAAAAGATGGAATCCATCCAATCATCCATTATAGTTGAACACAGTAATAAAATTTATTATATACACATACAGTATTATTCAGCCTTAAAAAGAAGTAAGTTCTGATACATGCTAGAACATGAATAAACCCTAAAGACATGATGCTGGTAATGAAATTATCCAGTCACAAAAATACAAATGTAAGTGTTTTTACTTAAATGAGGAAGCTAGAGTTAAGTCAAATTCATAGTCAAAGTATAGATGGTAGACACCAGCTAGGGGGAAGGAGTAAATGAAGAATTATTTAATGCATACAGAGTTTTAGTTTTTATAAGATGAAAGTGTTCTGGGGTCTGATACACAACAATGCAAATGTACTTACACCACTACTGAACTGTGCACTTTAAAATTAAGTTCAAAAAATTTTTATGTGTATTTTACTATAATTAAAAATAGAAACACTCCCTTCCCACTGACATCTAGCCACTACCCAGTTTCCATATGTCCAACCCTCGGAAAGCACTTTTATTAATTTATTTATAAGCTTCCTTACACATATTGTATAAGATTGTTAGACCCAATGCAGCATGGATGTGAAGGTTTCACCACATCAAGTCAGCTCAATTCTGATGCTACCTAATAAAAGATAGCATCAGATTCCCCTGAGTAGGATGGGCTCAGTCTGCCAAGGCCACTCTCCACTTCAAACACTAGTCACAAGTCACGGTTATTACCTTGCTTCTCACCAACTGGTTATAGATCAGAGATTCCCAGGAGCTTCTCCTCAGGTTCAACTAATTTGCAAGAGCAGCTCAGAGAACTCAAAAAACTTTACATTTATTCACTAGAGCACAGATTTCTTACAAAGATTAGTATTCAGAGACAGCAAGATGGAGGAGATACATAGGGCAAGGTATGGAAAAGAGGCATGCACCATTGGTGGTCTCTATATGAGTGCCATTCTCCTCAAATCTTCAAGTTCATCAACCAGAAGCTCTTTAAAAATGTTCTTTTCGGATCTTTTATAGAGGCTTATTACAAAGTCATAATTGATGAAATTACTAGCCCTGGCAACTGACCTCAAACTCTAGCCTTTCTCCCCTCCCAAAAATGGACCAATCACCCCATCTTAGACTTAAAGTTACATCCTCAATTCATGTTAGTTTCCTTGGCAACCAAACCCCCCCCCACCAAGTATTTTTCCTAAAGTTACCTTCATTAACATAAACCCATTAAGAATAACATGATACCCATTTAAACTTTCATAGCTCAGAAACTGTCAGGAACTGACTATAAAAGACTAAATATTATTACAAAGATATTCCCAATGTTTTTATTACTCAGGAAATTCCAATAGAAGCTATGAAATAAAAGAAACTCCCAATGCTATTAATGGCTCAGTACATTCCAAGGATTTTGGAAGCCATTAGCCAGGAACTATGGATAAAGACCAAAAATATAAAGAATATACTCTGGAAGTCTGACTGCCTATACGTAAACACACACACACTTCTTATAAACCATAATTATTTGACCATAAAAGCAAATATAAATAAAACAACCAAATATACTACCTGTGTCTATTTTCACTCAATAATATCAAAATTCTTTCATTTCAAACAAAAAGCTTAATCATTTAAGAGTAACATTTTAATGATATCTTTAATGTGTGTTCTAAAGCTTTAACATAACATAACTTACCAATATCTGGTGGATATTGCCCATTATATGGGAACCAATTTCCCTTCACAGTGAAAGGACTTTTCCTGTTGCTTGTTGAACCAGTTCCAAGTTGCCCATTACCACCAAGTCCAAAAGAATAAATTCGTCCCGATGAAGGAACAAAAGCAGAAGTGTGCTGCCTAGAGTAAAATGATAGAAAACCTCAGACTTAATGCCACCTTCCAATTCACATTTTTAAAAAAGCACAGCAAATATTAATTTTTCCTTTTCAAGAGCAAATTACTAAAGTCATTATAGCTGTTAAGTTTCCATTAAAATATTCATTAATAGGGCCTCCCAGGTGGCGCAGCGTTTGAGCGCTGGGTTGCGAAGCTGCCCGCAGCCTCTGCAGCGCTGGTTCGATCCCCGGCTGCTCCCCGGCCACCGGAGGAGGGTCCCACATGGCGCGCAGACCTCTCCTGCCGCCCGCTGCTCCCCTCAGCAGTGTACTTCGGTCCTTCTGCCTGCTCTGCTCCCCGCTCTGGCTCTGGTGAATTCTCTCACCCTCCCGCGCTTCTGACTGTACCCAGTGCTTGTATAAATAAATAAATAAATAAATAAATCTTTAAAAAAAAAAAAAATAAAATAAAATAAAATATTCATTAATAACTTTATACTAAATGAATTCTATATTCCATAAATAGGCTGCATAAGCATGGTCAAGAAAATGTACAAAAATGTTCAAATTTTGAAAGGCTCTGACTTATCCTGAAAACCACTATAGTAGATGATTCAGCACTAGAGATAGTGTCTAACCATGTTCAATTCAAGGAAGTTTCCCCCCCTCCCTTTATTCACTGTCAGGTTTTAGTCAAGAGCTATGATCTATGAAGGCCTACCATATGGGTACCATGAAAGGAATTAGGGATCCTAACTTTATATTTTAGGTTGATGGTCTGTTTATTATTGCTTCTGTTCACAGAAGTATAGACACAAGATAGGTAAACCAATCTTGTACCCTTTCTGATCACTGTTACAAGCCTATCTCCAACTAGATGAGGAAACTTCTAGAGGATTTAAAAGGCTGGCACTTTATCCCCCTTTATTTCCACCCTCTCCCTTTTCCCATACCCCCTTTTTTTTTTTTTTTTTTTTGGGCTTTACCCCCTTTTGGGAGTCAAATATTTAAGATCTAGAACATTCTAAAGTAACTGCATATACAGGGCAATTTAGAAAGTCACTGCACATGCCTAGGAAAAAATCAGCAAACCTAGAGGAGGGAGAGAATCTGATTTCCAATGTTACCACATTATAAGGTTCAAATATCAAGTTAAAAAAAAAAATCACATGGCACAAAGAGAAAGTGGAAAGTATGGCCCATTGACAAGGAAAAGGAAGCCAACATAGGAATGCAAAACCATACAGCCACTTTGGTTACTTGCTAAATAAACAGTATTATGCTCTCCATTATTTATTCAAAGGTTAAATCTTGTTTCCACACAAAAAGCTGCACTTGGATATTTATAGTAGTAGCTTTATTCATAATTGGCAAAATTTAGAAACAACCAAGATGTCCTTCCAGTAGGTGAGTGAATAAACAAAAGTATGGAACATCCAGACAATGAAATGTGGAGATATTTGATAGGAGAACCTACTGTAACCTCAATTAAAACAAATAAATTTCTTTAAAAAAAAAAAAGTATGACAGTTTATAGAAATGCAAAGATTTATATCATATATCAGATATTATATGCCATCATATATAAATATTCAAAATGGCATTATTGGTACTTGCCAAAAAATGGAAACACCCAAATGCTCACCAGTAACTAAATGAGTAAATTACATATACATATAATTGAACAAAATACAGCAATGAGATCAAGTGATAGAAACCATAGGTATACAAATACGCATAGTCTTACAAACATTTTTTTAAATACAAATATTTTTTTAAAAGCCACTAAAGGCCATCTACCATATGATTCCACACATTTGAAATTAAGAGTTGGCAAAACCTAACTATAATGTATACAGATATATAATAACTGGGAAAAAATGTAAGCTAAATAATCAGAATTGAATTAACTAGTCAAGCAAAGTACATTCTGCTTCTTGGGAATGTGTCTAACTTAATCTATCAAAGAATTTTACAGCTCCCAAGAATGGGAACCAGTAAATCAGTATTCTAATTCAACTTTCACCATAACTAATCTTTCTTGTTAAATAACTAACAGGCCAATTTCCTCATTTAAAAAAAAAAAAAAAAGGGAAAGATGATTTATAGTTTCCATACAAGTGATGCTAAATTAAGATGTAACAATACTGCATACATATGATTAACACATTGCCTCAGATAAATCTATTTCACATAAAATAATCAGTATAAAATGTGTCCCTCCTGGGCCTCCCGGGTGACATAAGGGGTAAAGACGCAACCTATGAAGTTATCCGCAACCACTGCAGCATGAGTTCGATCCCCGGCAGACCGGGAAGCTACCCACATGGTGTAGCAGACCTCTCCTGACTCACCCGCTGCTCCCCTCAGCAGTGTATTTCAGTACATCTGCCTGTTCTGTTCCCCACTCTGTCTCTGGTGAATCCTCTTACCCTCTGCACCTCTGGCCTGTACCCCAGTTCTTATATGCATAAATAAATCTTTAAAATAAATAAATAAATAAAAATAAAATGTGTCTCTCCTGTTACTATAATTCTCCAGCAGCAATTTTTTTGTATTTTTTTTTTTACTTTTAAATGTAGTACTTTGTTTCTATATCATTGTTAATTTTTCCAGCAGCAACTGAGAGAGAATAATATTTAACACAGTTTACAAGATATCCAAACAATGCATTAAAAAAAATCCCTACTTTCAGCTGGAACCAACAATCTTTGAGTAAGTCTAAAAAAAGACCAACACAGGGAAAGAAAAGACACATACCCTATATATTTTCTAGGTCTTTTATAAAACACACGGTTGTTCCATCCAAATATACAAGAAAGACAATATTGTAGACATCAAAGAACTAAGCATAGTTCAGAAAAGGAACACACCATGGCAAAACTGGAAGAATTTACAATGTCACCCAGCATGCCTTTGGCATTTTTTTTGCAAACAAACACATTAAGAGCAAGATGCTTGGCAAGAGAATTTGTGACTATAGTAAGCACATTTAGTAATCTAAGATAGCTTCCTGAAATACATGAAGGAAAATGATCAGAGAAAAAGAAGCCAAGGAGAAAAATGCTTTAGTAAGTGCCTAAGTGCCAGCCTGCTCCACCCAGAGGCACACTTCATGAGAACCAATGAAAATAAGCCATAAGCTGCTGGAATGCACTCTATTTGAATTTATAGCATAAGAGGTATTAAAAAAAAATCATAAAAGAAGTCACAAAATTATTTTACAGAAATGAAAATACTCTTTTTACGTAATAGTTTACCTTCCACAAGCAATCTGAGTGACAATGCTTCCCATAAGTTCAAAAACTTTCCTTGGATTTATTTCATGACTGGTAGAATTGTGACCCAACTGACCATAACCTCCAGCTCCAAAAGTAAACACTCCACCTTCCTAAAAAAAGAAAGAAAAAATTCTTTATCATTAGAAGGCCTAACAAAAGAAAATAATCTTGGGCCTCCCCAGTGGCGCAGCGATTGAGCGCTGGGCTGCAAAGCTGCCCACAGCCTCTGTAGCACCGGTTTGATCCCCGGCCACCAGCGGGGGTCCCACATGGTGCACAGACCTCTCCTGCTGCACCTGCTGCTCCCCTCAGCAGTGTACTTCATCATTCTGCCTGTTCTGCTCCCCGCTCTGGCTCTGGTGAATTCTCTCACCCTCCCGCACTTCTGACTGTACCCAGTGCGTGTATAAACAAATAAATAAATAAATCTTTAAAAAAAAAAAAAGAAAGAAAGAAAATAATCTTTAGGAAAATAAATTAACTTTTAGTTTGAAGTCAATTTTTCTCTTATATAGACTTCTCAATTTAATACACTGATTCTCCAAGGCAAACTGTCTTAAAACAGAGAGTTCCAGGTTGAAAGCTAAGTATTTGCACATATTTCATAAGTTTTAAATTATGTTTTCAACATTATATTAAGTTGAAGTCATCATTAAAAAGATACTTAGTTTCAACATTACCTTTTATTATCAATTTACTCTTGTTGAATCCCAAGTATATATTATAAATTTTCACAAAATCTAAACATGGTATCACCTTCAGTGTTCAAATTAGCTATGCTTTTAAAATAAAAATTCTGCAAAAAAGCATACAGTTGGTACAAAGTAGGTGGCTTTCATGTATTTTATAAAAATACATAACCAGATTAGAGGTTATGTGTTTAAAATGTAATTTGTTATGCCAACTTAACAATAGCATGATTCATATTTTTTAATATAATTGCTCTTTCTTCACAGTTATAGCTACAATATACAATTTTAATGTATCATTTAATAGCATGTCTTTATACACACTGCTCTGTAAAGAAATGGACTTTTCTTTTTAAAACTTTTCATGATGGAAATTTCAAAAAAAATACACAATAGAAAAAAAATTATATGAACCATCATATAATTATCACTCAGTTTGAACAACTAACAAATATTAGGTTAATCTTGTTTTATCAATTTTTCTCCCACTTACAGATGGGAGAATTTAATGCAAAAATGTTCTAAGAACTTCCAGTAAACTGTGGTCATTAAATAATTCTGCCTTAAATGTATACCCATCTTCAAGCATATATCTCTTACAGACAAAAATATATAACCATAATACTACCATACTTACAAAATATTAATTTCAAAATCTTTTTTGATAGAAATAGCAAATGCTTTAATTTTTATTCTTTATGCTTTGTCATTGGCAGTTCTAGCTTTATTTAGATATCAAGTGAGAAATGAAATTGTATGTATTTAAAGTGCACAAAGTGATAGCTTGACAAATACATTGTGAAATGATTACCATAATCAAGTTAACACATCATAATTTTTTTTGTAAAAATGCTTTAGATCTACTCTTCAAAAAAATTTCAGTATGTAATACAGTATTGTTAACTATAGTTAACATACCACATACATTAGATCCTAGAACTTAATCAGTTCATTTGGAAGTTTGTACCTTCTCAACAGTATCTCCCCATTTCTCCTACCCCCACACCCAAACCGCCTTCTGACAACCACCATTCTATAAAGGACTTCACTGTGAAACACAGTTTGCAAATAAGAGGCAAGAAAAATGCTTCTTTCTCATTAATTTTTATAAAAATAAGTTGTTATAGAGCAACCTCCACAGAGAAGCAAAAAGCCTTGCTTTGTACTGATCTTGGGAAGAAGAGTACCACTAGGTAGTGATGAATTTTTATATATTTGATATGCTTCCACTTATTGCAGTTATTTATTGCAGTAAAAGCTCCTTTAAATTGTCCTTCTTACATGAACATAGTAGATTTTGCTTTTTTTGTAACACAAAATGCCCAAAACTATTCTTTTTTTTTTTGGGGGGGGGCCTTTAAACGATTTTAATTTCCAGGTGGAGTGGCATGGCAGAGGGCAACAAGCCTTAACTGTGCAGCTCAATCTGTGGGAAGAGTATGCACAGAGCTGCCAAAAGGTTCTGTGGCAGCACTAAATTGCAAGTACATCCTCCATCATGCTGGGATTGAAGCACAGGTAAATCAGAAGGCAATTCCAGATGACAAGGGTGAAAAGCGTGCCCAGGCTTGGTGTGGAAGTTTCCCCTCATTGTAGCTGTTCTTTGGGATACACAACATTTCTCACATTGACGGAGGGAATCCAGTGGGTCCTATTTAGCTTTCTGTAGTGTCAGCATCTTCTTATGAGGACCAGACAGTGCTCTATCTGCTCCATCCATTTTCTTAAGTTGGAGCGGTGGGTTTGTGTCAGTCTTTCTACTTAGCTGGAGTTCTGGCTGTTCCTTGATTCTCTTCTAAGGGGACTGGGGAGTCACAGAGGGGCAGGGTTGGGAAGACAATTTCCAACATGATGAGGAGAGAACCAGTAACATGGGTGACCATGGAAGGCCTTGACGCCAAGCCACTGGGGCAATAGAAAACAAGACTGCTCCTTGAAGTCGGAGTCTTCTGACCTCAGAGGACATTTAGCAAAGTGCAAGGAGGAGATTCTTTAGAGGTGAGGAGAGGTGGGTGCAGACTCCACTTACAGCTTGTTGTTCTTCCGAATATTTATTAAAACATTCATCTTGTCATCCATATCCTTCTGCATTTCCTTCATAAAATCCCCAAACTCTTGGAGTTTATCCAAGTCCTTGTCCATTACCAACTTTATCTGTTTCATCTCTCCTCCATTTTTCTTTTTTAATAAATTTTATTTTTATATTCCCTATACAATTGCAACCCCCTTATTTTGACCCCAATTCCTCCCCTCCCCGCCCCCACCTCCCACGAGTGTCTCTGGTTCATAGTTGTTTGTTGATTTTGATTTTCACTTTCTTATAGTTATTCATTTTCCTGGTCCCTTATTTAAGTTTTCTAGATTCCTGCTATGAGTGAGACCATCTGGTATTTTTCTTTTTCTTTCTGGCTTATTTCGCTGATCATGATTCCCTTCCAGCGCCATCCATGTTGCTGCAAATTGCATGTTTTTATCTTTTTTGAATGCTCAGTAATATTCCACGGTATATATGTACCACATCTTCTTGATCCAGTCATCTATTTTTGGGCATTTGCGTTGTTTCCAAAGCTTAGCTATTGTAAACAGTGCTGCTATAAACATAGGGGTGCAGGTGCTCTTTGGAATTGATGTTTCTGTGTCCTCTGGGTAAATACCTAGGAGTGGAATTGCTGGATCATATGGAAGCTCTATGTTTAGTAGGTCAAGAAATCTCCACACAGCTCTCCATAGTGGTTGGACCAGTTTGCACTCCCACCAACAGTGCAGGAGAGTTCCTTTTTCTCCACATCCTCGCCAACATTTGTTGTTGCTAGTTTTTTTAATATGTGCCATTCTCACTGGTGTAAGATGGTATCTCATGGTAGTTTTGATTTGCATTTCCCTGATTACAAGAGATGTTGAACATTTTTTTCATATGCCTGTTGGCCATTTGCATTTCCTCTTCAGAAAAGTTTCTTTTTGGCTCTTCTGCCCATTTTTTGACAGGATTATTTTCTTTGTTGTTGTTGAGTCTCATCAGCTCTTTGCAGATTTTTGTGATCAGTCCTTTATCATTAGTGTTGTGTACAAAAATGTTCTCCCAGTCGGTGGGGTTTCTCTTTGTTTTTGTTATTGTCTCTTTTGCTGTGCAGAAGCTCTTTAATTTGATGTAGTCCCAGCTGTTTATCTTTGCCTTCACTATCACTGCTTTGGGTGATGTGTTTGTAAAGATGTCTTTGAGGTGCATGTCATGTAGTGTTTCGCCTATATTTCCTTCTATGTATTTTATGGTTTCAGGTCTTATGTCTAGTTCTTTAATCCATTTTGAGTTGATTTTTGTGTATGGTGTGAGGTAGTCATCTCCTCCATTTTTCCTTGAGCTCTTCCCTCACCTCCCTGAGTTCATTCTTGAGCTCACATGTCCCTCCTGATTTGGCAAACAGCCCTTCTTCTTTTATACTCATATGTCTGGTACAGGTCTTGGCCACCAGGAACAGTGAATGATCCCTGACTCCAAATCATCTCTCTAGGGGTCTCAGGCCTGGCTGCCGGCATGGTCTCAAAAAGCTTTTCATTTTGGTCAGCTCCGGCTTCAATTTCAGGCAATCTGACTTGTAGTTCTTGTTCTGAATTGATAGTGAACCTGCCCACGCCTGCTGGCACTAGAAGCACCAACCTGGAAGCTCTCTCCCAAAGCTATTCTTAACATATCTTTTTTGCCCCAGATATGGGATCAGACCCCTCTAAGAAATCCTGGTTCCTTTTAGTGTAGGGTCTACAACAATTGAGTGACATGCTTCTAGACCGTACATGGTTAATTACTTCCAGGACTTTTCTGTAGCCATGGGGAGAAAAAAATATTTTTCAGAGAAAAATAAGAGCTTCTGCTGACACTGTGATTCAAAGTAAAGATCGCAAGCTTTTAACTTAAGTCCTACTGTTTTATACCTCTTTTAACACTGTGCATCTTTCCACTATAATGGTAATCCTAAGGAATAACATAAAAAATATTTTTACTATTCTTCCAAGTATCAATGACAGAAAAAAATGACCAAATGTATACCTTGCCCACATGATTTATGATTACTTTATGATTACATCTATAATTTGATAGTAAGTTATGATAATAAGATCAGTAGGTACAGCTCAACTTTCTTACTAAAGGCAAGACAATAAAAATTTTTAATAAGCTTTATAATCGGTCATGATATTTTTATATCTTGAGTACAATATATATCATAATGACTAGGAATTAGTCTTAGCATTCTAGAATTTCCAAAATGAGAGTGTTTATAATTTTATAAAGTCTGATTAGAAGTTAGTTTTTTCTTCCCAAATTTGTGCAACTTTACAGGACAAAGAAAGATAAGAAGCAAAACACTGATTTCCAATTTAGGCCGGGAAAAAAGTGCTAGTTCCTTTACAGGTACACAACTAAAATAAATGGTATTCTTGGTAAAAGTAGTTTAAAGTTATTTTCATTTTACTACTAACTGCTAGAGAACTATACAATACTTTTTGGCACATATGCAAGAAAGGAAGAGGTCACTGACAAAATGCTATAAATGCTATAAATGCTTGTTTGATCCATGACCTATGGATAACATGTAATCAGTCATTTCTTCTACTTTTTATATAATATTTATAAGACAAATGCAAGCAAAACTAAAAGTAGAGTTATGAACCATGAATATAATTGATAAACCCAACATGGAGACCCTGACAAACTAAAAATTATTTAAGCAATATTTCATTAAATTGAAAAATTCAACATTATACATTATCAGTACAATAGAAGATTACCATTCACATTTCATAAATTAAAATTGAAAATTTAGGTAAATTTTTCATAAGAAAACAATAATGTAGATCATTTATATTATCTTTCAGACATCAGTAACACTCAAGTTTTAATGTAATATTGTGAAAACATTAATTACTTATGAAATAACTACCATAAGTAAAAATAAAAAAGTTTTATAGGAGTACAATACCTTGGTTAGTGCAGCAGTATGATCTTCTCCACAACAAATATAAACTATTTTCTGTGTTCTTAGTGACTTTAGTAAATTAGGAACATACCTATCTGAAAATCGCAACAAGAAATGTTAACAGTATTTTTAAATTAAAACTCTTCTAAAATGTGTTTTCTCTAACTCAGTAGAGAGCAATGTCTAAAAAAATTTAACTATAGGGCCTCCTGATGCCCTAGGCTTAAGTCTCAGCACTATCACCACTATGGCCTGAGTTCAATCCCTGGCCAGGGAGCTAATCAACATATGGCGGAGCAGACCTCTCCAGTCTCGTCTGCGGCTCCCCTTAGCAGTGTATTTCAGTCAGTCTGCCCGTTCTGCTCCCCACTCTGTGTCTGGTGAATCCTCTCACTCCATGCACCTGTGGCCTATACCGCAGTTCTTCTACTAAATATTTTAAAAAATTTGTAGCTATGATTTAATGCTTTTGTTGTATAAGCCTACTAACTTGGGTCCCACGTCTTTCAATTCATGCTATTGTAATAAAGGAAGGGCTTAAATATAATTAAATCCCTGTAATTTAAATTTTTTTTTTTTTTATAGAGGCATGTTTTTATTTATTTATTTATTATATTTGTTTGTTTTGTTTATACATGCACTGGGTACAGTCAGAAGCGCGGGAGGGTGAGAGAATTCACCAGAGCCAGAGCGGGGAGCAGAGCAGGCAGAAGGGCTGAAGTACACTGCTGAGGGGAGCAGCGGGTGGCAGGAGAGGTCTGCGCACCATGTGGGATCCTCCTCCGGTGGCCGGGGAGCAGCCGGGGATCGAACCGGCGCCGCAGAGGCCGCGGGCAGCTTCGCAACCCAGCGCTCAACCGCTGCGCCACCGGGGAGGCCCCCCTGTAATTTAAATTTAATATGTTAAACTGTTTAAATGCCCCAATGCAATCAAGGAATTTCAAAACCATTTAACTGCTTCTAATATATATATGTAAAATATATATATTCTTGTGTATATATATGACTATACTCTTACACATACATATATATGTGTATAGTCTTATATACATACATACATATATATTCTTTTATTCCCCTGATGACAATAATGGTCACAAATTCTACTTGAAAACTTGATAATATACTTTCTACTTTTTTGTAGAAGGAAAGAGCTATAAATTTCTTACCTGCTATCTTTTTCTTATGCAGAACAAAATACTTTAAAATCTCTCTGAGAGTATTTATTACTAGCAGTCGTTACTAGATCAACAATTCACTTTTGTTCATTTAAAATCATTACAAGTATGCTAAACTTTATTAAATTGTTTTCTGTATTTCAAATATTGGCATTAGACCTAATGTCATGATTATAAAAAATCAAATTTTCCATCAAAAATCCCAACTTGTTTCAAGTTGTTTCATAAATTTTTTAAAACATAAACAATTTATTTTCAAGACTCTAGCATTAGTATTAAAAGTGAAGTCCATACTAAAAAGTTAATGACTCAGATTATTAAAATATTTCCTTGAAAAACTCTTAATAGGTTAACACTTCATGTTACTTTCCAGAATAATTTTAAGATTTCTCTCCAATGGTGGTGGTCAATAATGTGATTATCAATTTGAAGAACCATCTTTCAACTCTCTTAAAGTAAATATCCAAGAACAAAGATTTTTGTCCAGATAAACTTTCTATAGATTATGATAAAAGGATGAATTTTATGACCTTCCCACCATCCCTAAAAATATTAGCAAATTGGATTTTTAAATTAACTTCTCATACATTTCTCTGAAAAAAATCACTACTACATTGCAAAATACCAACTCTTTTTAAAAAAGTGTATTTATCTATAAATAATGAAAACCTACCATTTTCATCATTAAGACCTAGTTGGCCAAATTTGTTGCGTCCCCATCCAAAGATAGCTCCAGAAAGGGTGAGAACAAAACTATGTGCTCCTCCTGCAGCAATTTGCATGAAAGGGATTCCAAGCAAGGACTTAATCAGCTGTGGTGAAGCTTGCCTTTTACAGTCAGTGCCTAAACCCAACTGGCCATATTTATTCTGTCCCCAGCAGAAGACTTCACTTGCTGTAAGACAAAAATTATAAAATTAACCATTTTTCTCACATAAAAAACATTTCATTTGAAGATTATCAATTACTTGGAGAGATTCCTCCTCACATCACATGGATATTCGTAATCCTCGTTCTTACATTTATGTCTTATATGGAAAGATACACTATCTTAGAAGAAAATTCTGTTAGTACACTTTAGGTTTTACTGACTAAACTAAAGAATGGGTAAGTCACATAACTGAGGGTAACCTCATTTTCTTGTTTCTCATATATGACTGTCTCAAGAGTAAGGAGGTTCTCCAAAAAATTAAAAAGAGCTACCATATGATAGAATAATCCTACTTCAAGTTATTTACCTGAAGAATGTGAAAACATTTATTTGAAAATATAACCACCCCTATGTTCATTACAGTACTATTCACAATAGCCAACACATGGAAACAACCCAAGTGACCAATGACAGATGAATAGATGAAGAAGGTGTGGTACATATACACAGTAGAATACTATTTAGTCAAAAATAGTATTCTCGCCATTTGCAACAACATAGATGGACATTGAGGAGATTATGCTATGTGAACTAAGTCGGAAGGAGAAAAACAAGGAACATGTGATTTTAGTCATGTGTGGCACATAAAGAAAAAACCAACCCTAGACTCAAACCAACCAAGGGAATGGTGGTTACCAGAGGAGAAGAAGGGAGGAGGAAATAGGAAGAGAAGATGACTGGTTGCTGGTGGATGGTGACTGGACATTTAGTGGTAAGGATGGTGTGATACATAGTTACTGAGGTAGAAAACTACACACCTAAAACCTATAGTATTTTAAGTTAATGTCACCTTTTTGAAATATTTGCAAACCTTACTTTCATTCTGTGATTTCTCCTAACAGGCTTCCCACACTCAAGGCTTTAGTTATCAACTACATGCTGATCACATTCAAAATGTTATCACTAGCTCAGACTTCTCTGCTCAACAAACCCATGTATCCATTTACACCTGGATTTTTCAAAGACACTTCAATTTCAGTGTGCCCCAAACTCAATTCAGGACCCCCATCCTGCTACCCATACCTGCATCTCTTTCTAGTATTTCCCATCTCAGTAAATTACATCATAACTAATTTAGCAGTACAAGTCACAAATGTAAGGAGTCTTCTGTAATAACTCTCCTCTCAATACCATATGATACAGCAATACCACTCTTGAGCATCTTATTCAAAGAATGTGAAGCCATCAATCCAAAAACTTGTATGCTCTACAATGTTCACTGCAGCACTATTACAATAGCCAGGATATGGAAACAACCTAAGAGTCACTGAAAGAGGATTAGATCAAGAAGACGTGGTATACCTACACTGAAAAACAAAATGTTGCTATGTACAGCATACTGGGAGGCATTTGAGGGAATTATGTGTAGTAAAGCACACTCTGTCTGGTGAATCCTCTCACCCCCTGCACCTCTGGCCTGCACCCCGGATCTTGCATGCATGCATAAATAAATCTTTAAATATATATATTGGACACATATATAGAAGAATCAAAACAAAATACTTACAAAAACTAGCAAACATTAATTAACAAGTGAGGTTTCTGAGGTATATAGAAAGGGGGAGAAGGAGAAAGGGACAAAGGGCTATAAAGAACAGTGGTGGGAAAAAATGGTGACTTCTATGAATTAAACCAATACCTTTATATGTTATATATCAACCTTCAATGAGGAAAGTAAGGGAGAAATTGCTGAAAATACTGGAAACAGGTTTAAGTTTGCCTTTTTTTAAAACTGTAATCACTGAATTATTCTTATAAAAATATTAACAAGAGGAGGCTTTTAAGACTACTCAAGAATTGTGGGAGCAGTTTTGAGACAAAGAACAAATGTGTGATCTTATTCTCTGAAGAAAATAAGAAGCAGGCAGATGAATTAGCTGAAGAATAAAGAGTCAAGTACTGGATGAAAAATCAGTGGCAAAACATTTTAAATAAACCCTTTCTTAATTTCTATACCTATTCATCATCTTTTACCAAGTTGTATAGTTTTCTTTCTAAAGGAAAATATGGCTAGATCTATTCAACAACTTACCTGGTTCCTACAGTAGTTCTCTATGCCATTTCTGCTACCCACTGTCACCTTGTTTTGCAAATTTAATATTTTATTTTTATTAAATAGCTATCATTAAATTATTTTTTTAAAAATCAGTTATTACAAGTCAATTACTAGTTTAAGTGTATAATTGTACACACTTAAAAGTAAGCTCTCCTCCAAAATTAAGATTCCTAGTTCCTTTCCCAAGAGACAATCACTCTTACCAATTATTGGTATGTATTTCCAGAAATAATCTATATGTATTTCCAAAGATAATCAAGGTCCTTTGTAACAGATTTCTATTTTACTTCAACTGAAGTAAAATTTCTATTTATCTCAACTGAAGTATGAGTATGTTACAATATCCACATAAAACTACTTGCCAATACTCAAAAACACAAAATGCTTTCCTAATTCTATGCTTTTATTAATACCTATCACCTTAGCTAATCCTCAACATTTCCCCTACACCCTTCTAAGTATTTGTACAATGCAGAATAAATTCTACACAGCTTCAAGGCTTATAAGAAATACCAATCCCCTCCTTCTTATAAGCAATTCTATTTGACTGTATATATTTATCTTTTTCTTCATTCCCAGAGCATTTTACTTTTACCTTGACCAAAGCAGTTTGCATTTTTTGCTACTCAAACTATTGTTATTTAAAAGGACACTATTTAAGCAAAGAAAACTAGGTGGTATCATCCCTAAAACATTATCTGTACTTCCCAACAGCTCCAAACTAGTATTTAATTAAAATCCCACTAGGTTGTTTGCGTGTCTGTGAAAACTGGTAAGCTAATTCTAAAATGTGCATGGAAAAGGATCAAGAAGTAAAACAATCTTGAATAACAACAACAAAATTGGAGAATTTTATGCTCACTTAAAATATTAATAAAAATGGGGCCTCCCTGGTGGCTCAAGAGGTTAAATAAGTCTCAGCACTATGAAGCAGTTCCCAGCCACTGCAGCAGGAGTTCAATCCCCAGCCAGGGGGCTAACCCACATGGCACAGCAGACCTTGCCTGTCTCGCCTTCTGCTCCCCTCAGCAGTGTATTTAATGGTTCTGCTCCCCACTCTGTCTGGTGAATCCTCTCACCCCCTGCACCTCTGGCCTGCACCCCGGATCTTGCATGCATGCATAAATAAATCTTTAAATATATATATAAATAAAAAAAGGGAAAGGAAAATAAAAACACTTACCTTTAGAAAGTGCAAGTGAATGATAGTAACCGCAAGCAACCTGTGCTATCTGGATATCTGACAAACTTTTAATATTTCTAGAAAATAAGAAAAAAGATCAGGATCAGTTAACTCTATTTAAGAAATGAATCTTGAATGCTATATATTTATGCCATATTGATCACCTACTATATAGTAATTTCCTACCAACCTAGCAGTTCATGCCTACATACTACAATCCAATTTAACAAAAATTAATAAATTAATAAAATGAGGAGGGAAAACACTTTAAAAGGGTGATACTTAATACGCAAACTATGCTCAACTACACTTACTCAAAAACTCCTGAGTGCTCTTATAAATCTAATGCTTTTATTATCACAAAGTTTTTTTAAATCTTTAAGTGTGAAACTTGGCAACATCTTTGTAAAAAAAAAATGTGCATTATCTAATTGTCTAAAATTAGTGCTTGGCCTAGTTTAATATATGTTTTCCTCTATCAGCTCCTTAAGAAATAGGGAATCTTATGTGGTGGACGAATTCACAAATCATAAAACCTATTGTTTATGGTCTATCCTTTTACATCTAAATGTAAATACTTTACATGAATACTTTTACATCTAAATCAGTGATATTCCATTTATTTTTATTATTTTTATTGTGTATTATGATCACTGATATGTTCAGTCATATTTCTTCCATGTGTTTTCTTTTTAGGGTTTTTTTCCCCTCCCTTCTGATTTTTCCTTCATTGCAATGTAACTATCAAGATTATTTTTAAAACATAAAAATCAAGTAACTTTGTACATCAACTATCCCAGGTTTTCGTATGTAGTTCCTCTTCACCTGATCATTCTGATTTTCCAGAATGTTTTCAAGAAAAAAGGGGAGAGGAAACATACTGTGTTTCTGATTGCCCTTTACCTGATACTGCCACCTGACCTGATTTTGCCATATGAGAGTCCGGAGCAAGTTCTGACCAGAGTGTCGATACCCATGATTTTCGGGAGGCAGCTTCAGCAAATCAAATTTTGAGCAGGAGAAAGGAGAGTTACTCTAATTCCATATTGTTGTATTAAAAATATTTTTATTTAGTGGATTTATGTTCTTAACTACAAAATCTGAGAGTTGTACTGCTATTTAGCAGAATCCAATAAATTAGCAAGATCCAATACTTTCAGATTTTCAAATGCAGCAAAAACACTATTTTTCTACATTTAGCAAGATTAAACATTGGCAATGCAAAAGTGGGAATGAAAAAATACATGGATATGTACAACTGTGCTGAAGTTACTAAACATTTACTATTATTGATTCAGTATCAGGCACATCATACATTAACAATGACCTATATTAAATATTTTTAAAAAGCAACTGCTCCAGATATCGAGTCTAATTTACAAGACCAAGAAAAGGATTTCAAAAGACTTCATTCTCATAGTTCCACTTTATTCTTTCACAGCACTTATCACTAGTAATAACCAGTGTACATATCATTCAATTATGAATAATGTATACTGTGCTAACCAATAAAATCTGCAAAGTCAGATTATGTGTTTTATAAACTATTTCCTAGCACCTGCCATAATGTTTAGTAAAAAGTATGTAATGAACATACTGCTAAACTGAATTTGTAAAGTCTCTGTACTTTTATGAAGAAATTATTCATAAAATGTACCTGAAAGACTTCTAAACTCACAGAACCAATTTACAACTCAGTGACTCTATTTTTAAAATACTATCAAGACTTGAAATATACATAAATGCTAATTTCTTTCACCATGTCTACTTCAAAGAAAAGGAAATATATTCTTCTGTCATTAGTACTTTAAAGAAAAAACATCTCTTTTCATCTCTGCATAAATTTAATAATATACTGAATATTGGGGGGGTGAAGATAGGCTCTATTGTTTTAGCTTTCAGGTAATAAAAAACTAAAATAATACTATGATAGGTAAAAATTCAATTTATGAAATTAATTTCCCATGTTCCTTTTTTTCTAGAGATAACAAGTTAGAAAATTCTTAATGAAGTAGAACTTTATAGAATTCATCAAAAGTAATCTGGCCTTTTAAAGTAAAAAAGATAATGTTAATGTATAAAGATTTTTATTTTTAAAGGGATTCCAATGCAATTAATAAGAAAGTAAAATAAGCCAGAATAAATTTTGTAAAAGTTTTATTTTTACATGTAAAAATACACACACACGAAGATTCCTATGATCTATATAAAACACTAGAAAACTTAAATAAGGGACCAGGAAAATGAATATAAGAAAGTGAAAATCAAAATCAACAAAAAACTATGAACCAGAGACACTTTTTGGGGGGTGGGGGGCGGGAGGGGAAGGATTGGGGTCAGAATGGGGCGTTTGCAATTGTATGGGGGAATATAAAAATAAAATTTAAGATTAAAAAAAAAAAAAAAACACATGTGTTTAGAGCAAACATTTTACTGCTTATAAATTAACTCCCTGAAGTCTAGAACATACCAAAAATTTTAAATGACTATGATATCTCTAAGATGATTCACTGTTAAGAAGAGTAATTTCTTTATGAATTTTGAAAGTTATCTGAAATTTACAAGAAAACAGCAAATAAACTTGGAAATAAGATTTATACTACCTCTTGGGAATTCTGCCAAAACATATTAAATACTGAATATCTCATACTCATTATATAGCAGTATTATATATAACAATACTGTTTTATTTTTCCAACTTAATATATACACAGGCAATAAAAACAGAAACCAAGCATTTCCAGTTGTTTGAGAAGATGAAATTCTAACAACTATTAACTAAGACTGGTAAAAAGTTTACACTGTATAATTAAAAATGAAAAATTACAGCATTAAATATTTTGCCAATTCCAAACATATCAAAGTATATACATTAAGTACAGCTTTTTATATGTGAATCATACCTCAATAAAGTGGCTTCAAAAATTTTGCCAATAGAACATATTAACAATAGTCTTTCCTCAAGTCAAACCATAACTTTCTTAGTGATTTGTATATAGTACTAACACCAATTTTTTTCAATTTTGAAAAATTTAGATTAACAACTGATTGAGCCTCTACTATTAAAAAAGTTTTAATTTTTTAAATTCAGATGCTAGTGTTAAGCAGAAATTTTAAAAAATACACTAAAAACTGAGTGAAATCAAGAAAATAAATTTTATTTTTTACCAAGCTATTTAAACATATATAATTAAATTTTATAGTCCAAAAATAGCTATTATCACAAGGATCATATTATACCATCCTGTTACAATATTTTGTTGAGTATGTCCAAAAACAGAATTTTAAAAATAAACTATATCTTCATTACCAACAATCACTTTTGGAAAGTTTGCATAAAAAAAGTATTTACACTTACATTAAACTAACAGACCATAAAAATTAGGCTTAACTTCAATTTCAGCCTTTCTCCCAGAAAAAGAAAAGTAGTAGGAAATTATCAAACTAGTAATTACTTCAAATATAATCTATTTATTATTAATTTACAAGCTTCTATCTGCTAGCATAAAAATGGATTTTGTTGTCAAGAAAGTAGTCTAATGTGAATGGCATTTTTCTAGTGACTCTTAGAAAAATTGTAAAGACCTAATTTTTAAAATATATTTACAAATATCTGAGTTTCATTCTCTTTTTTATAAATGTTATATTCAAAATGTATGTGATGTAGTGATGTAAACTTATGTCACCCCAGTAAAGGAAAAAAAAAGTACAGGAATTTCCAAAGCTGGCTGACATCTTTAAGCATCTAAATAAAAAGCTTTGTGTCTAAATATGTGTTGGTATGCAAACAAAAATGAAAATAATCACTGGTAGTATGTTTCTGTTGAAATACTAAACAAAAATTTAAACAAGAAAATATTGGTAAAAACTTGTATGTCACAACAAATCATATCAGTCCATGAAAAACAGAAAGATGAACAACAGAAATGCCTTAACACAAAGCTTAAAGTTAATATAGATCTCTAGCAAAAACAAAAATAAAGGCTTTAAACCAAGGACTCAAATAAAATCTTTTCCACATCCCCATCCAGGTTCAAGAGCAGTAAAGTCACAAGTAAATAATATATTACCAAGAACATTCAAATTGTCATGTTAAATTTTCTCCTTATAGTTACCTTTCTTTTCATTTACTAATCATCTACAGATTACAAATTGACTGAAAACACTTATACAAGAAGTGAGTAACGACAAAAAAGATGAGAATTAAGAAACCAGTGGAATAAAAATAAGGGTAACTAGAAAGCTTTTCCAGGAACCATGGCTTTAAGACTACCAACTTAGAAAATCTGACATATAAAACCCTTTCAATCCTAAAATCACAGAATTTTTAATCTTAAATTAAAAATCTCATTCTGCAACAATTACTTGTGAAAGGAAATAAAAACAGAAAAGGATATGACATATATGTGGTTGCGATATTTCTATAAGTGATTTGTATTATCTAGTCAATAACTACTTATTTGCAAATTACCATTTTCTCCTGAAAAAAATCAAAATTGAAGTGACTTTAAAAATTCAATTTATTCAACCTAAGGAAAAAAACAAGTTTTCCAACAGCATGATCATTAAGAAACATTAAAAACACAATGGAATTAGGTTCATTATTTGTTATCACAGAACTGGGGTTTTGTAGAATTTAGTCACAAGTTCAACAAAGGAAACATGTTAAGGTGATTTATCCAGGAGCCAACAACATTTCATCACCAGAACAGATATAAAATGTCAAACTGAAGATTAAAAAAACCTTAATATGCTAAAACAAATACAATAAATGTGTACTTGAAGCTTTTCAATATATACATATGAAAGAAGTTTATAGGCTTATTGAAGGAACTACCTTCTCTAGTTTAAAAAAAAAAAAATTCATTTTTAACAATGGTAAAGAGTTCCTACGCTCCATTTTCTTATCCTAGTAGTTACATCCTATTTCTTAAATCGAAACTAACATTATCGATGTTAAATTAAAAATAAAATATTTAAGAATGTGTTTTTGAAAATGCTACATAGAATTAATAACTTGGTTCCCTGGAGAGATCTCTTTTGTCCCTATAACTATTATTAGGAAAAAATAACAAGAGTTTATAGGAGTCAAGAATTTGTAAAATTTTAAAAACTACAAGTGTATTATTTATTATTTGCAGTTATTAATCTTAAAGCAATGTTTATAGCCTATGTATATATACAATATTAATGAAGCATTGTTTATTTTTAAATTTTGAAATAATTCTGTGATGAAGTAATGGTTAACATATATTAAATTGTGTCTGCTATTATGATGTAAAAAAGTAGAAAGTAATAAATGTGACTGAATTCTTTTAATGTTAAGTAAATGTGATTTCCATATTCATTAAGATTGAAAAAAAAGATAGAAAAACATGCAACCAACCAATATTTAATAAATATTTCAGCAGCTTAGGGAACTAAGGTAGAATTAATTCTTTAATCAGTGTAATCCACTTAAAAATTTTCAAAGAGAAAATTTATAATAAAGTACATATTCCTTACCCATTTTCTCTACACACGAATTAGGGGGGAAATATGGAGTATAGAAAAATACTTAAGTAAACTCCTAAAGAACCATAAAGGAAAAATAATTAGGTGTCAACTACTATATGTCCATAGTAAATGGGATAAATTAGGTAACAAATTTATTAAAAAAGATTGCTGAGGACCTCTTTCTGGTCACCTTTGTTACCTGGGTACTCTGATACATTCCTCTGTTCCTAGCAGGCCAAGTTGTCCATCAGAATCAAGACCCCAAGCATACACCTGGCCCTTGTCATTTAGGGCTAATGTGTGAGCTTCTCCACATGAAACAGCTACGATATTTTGAGCATCCAGGGCAACAACCTGTTCTACAAAAATCAAAAAGAAAGACATTACATTCTAATTGTAAATTTCCAATGAGAATAAAACACACTCTTCATGTTACACAAACATGCTTAAAAATGCTTAAATACAAAACAAGTATAACTTCAGTCATTCTAAATAATCTAACAAATATGATCTGTATGAAATTCTCAATGTGATAAATGCAGATATACATCACAGTTGACATAATCAACTCAGACTATAAATGATTTGAACATTTTGTGTTCCTCAATCAAAATCATCACCAAAAAAAGGAGTCCAGCTGAAAGAGAATCATTTAAACAACCTAGCCTGTTTGATTTTAATTGAAACATACATTATCATGTACATAACTTTCACTATGGAGCGACTAAAATATATTAAATAACCTTAATTGGAAATTTCTGACAGGAAACAATTTCTTCACAGATCTCATTAATAAAGTATTTATTGACTATGCTGAGGAGAGAATCAAAAGGCAAGGTAATGGTAATATATAGATCCCAGTTTATGGACTGCCATTTTAATGTCAAAGATAAAAAACTCCTTATGTGTTTAAAATGTATTCAAGCCTTAAACCTGAAATTAATTTAAAATATTGACGCTTCATAAGAATGTCAGTAAAAAAAAATTTGACAAATTTTAAAAAGTGAAATTGCTTCTTTAGTCTCCTTAAAATGTACAATGTCTATCAGTTTTTTACCCAAAAAAATCAGTACAATTTTTTTCGCTACCATTTAAAATTATAATTTCTTAGCTTACCAAGAAAGCTGTAATTACTGTGTTCAATAAACTGAAAGCCTCGTATTGAAGCTATTCAAAATAGAATCAGAATATCTTCAGAAGGAACTTTTAGGTCAATATACAAATACAGGGCCTCCCCGGTGGCGCAGCGGTTGACAGCTGGGTTGTGAGGCTGCCCGCAGCCTCTGCAGTGCCGGTTCGATCCCCTGCTACCAGCGAGGGTCCCGCATAGGCGCAGACCTCTCCTGCCGCCTGCTGCTCCCCTCAGCAGTGTACTTCAGTCCTTCTGCCTGCTCTGCTCCCTGCTCTGACTCTGGTGAATTCTCTCACCTTCCTGCGCTTCTGACTGTACCCAGTGCTTGTATAAATAAATAAATAAATAAATAAATCTTTAAAGTATATATATATATATATATATATACACACACACACACACACAAATACAGATGTTCAATAATGAAGCACTGCATCAAGTAGGGTTAAATTTCTGTGTCTAGAGAAATTCAAATTGTATCTAGATTACTACACTGCATTGTGGATTAGGAGATTAGCCCTAGATAACTTCTAGGAATCTGTACACTTTAATGATGTTATCTTAGGTACTTACCTTAAAGTACCATGAATAACTCATGAAGCTAGTGAATAGTACATGGATGCTCATTATACTTCTCTTACTCTTTATGTATATTTTGTGTATATGATTTAAATATATATTGTAGCTATATACTCAAAAAAGTAAAACAAGATATAACACATACCATCACCCCCAAAAAAATCAAGAAAAATAACTGACTATAACATTGCACCAAAACATTCACAAAAGTAAAACACACAAAAGAGCTGCTGTCTCTCACACAGGCCCCAGAAATAAGTCAATGTCTTCCAAGACAATTCTTAAAGGCAAATGTAGTAAAGAGCAGAAAATGATAGCATAAGAGAGATAAACAAGCAGCCTTATTGGTTCAATAGTAACAAATGAACAATATTTATATTAAATAACAATGACTATGAAATCAAAGGCATCCAAAAATCCAAGAAACAGAGCATCAACACCAAACACTAATGTTTACTGTATACCTCATGTGCTCCAAGCATGAAAGATATACAGATAGATAAAAAAAAGTGTTTGAGCTTAGGAGTTTATAATCTATTTTTTTAAAAAGTGAAATAAGAATTGTGAACAGGCAGCACTCTGCCTACCCAACTGTGACAACGCAGGTGCTTCTTTTCACCAACTCTCTCCTCTGCGGGGCAGCACCCTCCCTGCCTGCCCGTGACCTGGATTATACCAGGACTTCTCTTCACTGACTTCCCTCAGCAGAATAAGCTCTCCTCAAGGCCACCTGCCTGCAACCATGCAGGCCTCTCACAGCAAATCTGAGCCTTTCGGGGCAGCTCTTCCTGCCTGCTTGTGTCTATGCAAGTTTCTTTATTCCTCTGTCCCTTCCCCTAATAAACCTGTTCTTTAAATATAAAAAAAAAATTGTGAACAAATACTAAGATAAAGATATACAAAAGACCATGGGGACATGAAAAACTTCAATTAAGTTTTGAAAGACTTGGCAAGACAGTGACATGTAAGCTAAATTCTAAGCCAAGGAAAGATGAAGAGATTCTGTACCCATTTGAGAAAATTCCAATTCTTTGTTATAGCAAAATAAACTAAAAGCAAAGTCAAAAGACTGATGAGAAAAACAGGGAAAATGTTATTCCCAATTTTTAAAGGCTTAGTAGAAAAAAAATAGTAATCTAGAGATAAATAGTCAAAAGATAGGAACAATTCACAGAAAAAGAAACAGTCATTAATCATATGAAAAGATGCTCAACTTCCTTGATGGAAAAAACTGTACTGAAAAGTCTACTATATTCAAACTATTGATATACTGAAAAGTCAGTAACATGTTCACTGAGAAAATTCATCAAGTCACAGACTTTTAAGTAGTGTCCCATATGAGTTTAACCTTCAATTATTAAAGTTTTTACCTATCAAGAGAACGAGAAGACAGGTCACAGACTGAGAGAACATATTTACAAAAGAAACACCTAATAAAAGACTATCATCCAAAAATACAAAATCCCTTAAAACAACAATTAAAAAACTACTAGCCCAATTACAAAATGCAGAAGACCTGAACAGGGAGGGAGACCTATCAGTGACATATGAAAGGATGTTCTATACCATGTGTCATGAGGGAACTGTAAATTAAAATAAGATACCACTATTTGGAGATACACCTACTAAAATGGCCAAAATCCAAAATAACATCAAATGTTGGTGAAGATAGAGAACAAAAGAAACACTCCCTCATTGGTGATGAGCACGCAAAATTGTACAATCCTTTTAGAAGACAGTTTGGCAGTTTCTCACAAAACATACTCTTACATGATCCAGAAGTCATTTCCCTTAGTATTTATATAAAGGAGATGAAAATTATGCCCCCACAAAAAAAAAAAACTGCAAGTGAATGCTTATAACATCTTTATTCATAATTGCCAAAAATCTGGAAGCCACCAAAATGTCCTTCAGAGGGTTAATGGATAAACTAGGTACGTTCAGATGATGGAATACTATTTGGCACTAAAAAGCAAAACAAAACAAAAAACTGAGCACTGAGAAGAGACAAAAGAAACTTAAATGCATATTACAAAAAGAAAGAAGTCATTTTTGAAAAGGCTCCATATTGCCTGATTCCAACTATATGATAATCTGGAAAAGGTGACATTAAAAAAAAATAAAACTTCCAGGATTATGTTGAAAAGCAGTGGTGAGAGTGGACATCCTTGTCTTGTTCCAGATCTTAATGGGAATGCTTTCAGCTTTTCACCATTGAGAATGACATTGGCTGTGGGCTTGTCATAGATGGCCTTTATGATGTTTAGGTATGTTCCTCGTATCCCGAGAATTTCAAAGGCCTTTATCATAAATGGGTGTTGTACTTTGTCAAATGCTTTCTCAGCATCTATGGATATTATCATATGGTTTTTATATTTCTTTTTGTTGATGTGTTGGATTACATTGATTGATTTTCGGATGTTGAACCATCCTTGTGTCCCTGGAATAAATCCTACTTGGTTGTGGTGAATTATCTTATGGATGCATTGTTGGATTCTGTTGGCAAGGATTTTGTTGAGGATTTTTACATCAGTGTTCATTAGGGAGATTGGCCTGTAATTTTCTTTTTTTGTGCATTTATTCCAAAGAGCACCTGCACCCCTATGTTTATAGCAGCACTATTTATAATAGCTAAGCTCTGGAAACAACCCAAATGCCCAAAAATAGAGGATTGGCTCAAGAAGATGTGGTACATATACACAATGGAATATTACTCAGCAATCAAAAAGATAAACTCATACAATTTGCAGCAACATGGATGGAGCTGCAAGGGATCATGCTCAGCGAAATAAGCCAGAAAGAAAAAGAAAAATACCGGATGATCTCACTCATAGCAGGAATCTAGAAAACCTATTAAATAAGGGACCAGGAAAAAGAATAACTGTAAGAAAGAAAAAAATCAAAATCAACAAATAACTATGAACTAGAGACACACTATTGGGAGGGGTGAAAGGAGTGATTGGGATCTAAATCAGGGGGGTGCAATTGTATGGGGAATATAAAAATAAAAAAATAAAAAGATTAGAGATTGCCAAGAGTCAGGGGTGAGGTAGGATAAATAGGCAGTGCACAGAGGATTTTTAGGGTCATGAAACTATTCTGTACAATCTATCCTATACAATACTACAATTCACCACACATTTCTCCAAATCCATAGCATATACAGCCCAAAGAATGAGCCCTAACATAAACTATGGATTTTGGATGAAAATGATGTGTCAATGTAAATTCTTTAATAGCAATAAATGCAACACTGTGGTACATACAGGCTGCGGGTAGTGGGGGAGGTTGTGCATGTGTGAGGATAGTGGTATATAGGAACCCTGTATCTCCTGCTCAGTTTTGATGTAAACCTAAAATATAATTTACTGATAAAACTTTTGTTTAAAAAAGACCTTTTTGGGGCCACCCTGGTGGCACAAGGGGTTAAATCTCAGCACTATCAAGCTATCAGCAGCCACTGCAGCACAAGTTCAATCCCAGGCAGGGAGCTAACTCACATGCCACAGCAGACCTCTCCTGCTCCCCTCAGCAGTGTATATTGGTTGATCTGCCTGTTCTGCTTCCCACTCTGTCTCTGGTGAATCCTCTCACCCCCTGCACCTCTGGCCTACACCCTAGCTCTTCTTGTATGCATAAATAAATAAATCTTCAAATAAAAAAAGACCTTACTCACCAAGGTAACACATTTCACCTAATAAAAATCTAAGTTTGACAAAAACAAACAATTATAAACCAGAGACATCCTGCAGGGGAGGTGGAGGGGGAGCACAGGGGACTGTGGCAATGATACACAGATGAACACTGTTTAAAAATGAACAATGATGGGCCTCCTCTGGTGGCGCAGTGGTTGAGTGCTGGGCTGCGAAGCTGCCTGCAGCCTCTGCAGCGCTGGTTCAATCCCCGCCCTCCGGCAAGGGTCCCACATGGCGCGCAGACCTCTCCTGCTGCGCCCACTGCTCCCCTCAGCAGTGTACTTCATCAGTCTGCCTGTTCTGCTCTCCGCTCTGTCTCTGGTGAATTCTCTCACCTTCCCGCACTTCTGACTGTACCCAGTGCTTGTATAAATAAATAAATATATCTTTAAAAAATTTAAAAAATAAAAAAATAAAAAGAACAATGATATAAAATATATACAAATAAATAATTTTTAAAAAAATCTAAGTTTCATAGTTTATATATTGATAGTAGGCAACCTTGTATATTGATAGTAGGAATGCAAAATTGAATCACCTTTATAGACACCAATGTCTCACTACCTAACAAAATATTTTGCACCTAGCAATTTCACTTTCAGGAATTTCTCCTTCAGATACACCTAATTCTGAAGGGAAACAGACTGTATCAACCCAAAATATGCCACTCTGGTATTAAGATTATTTTGAGACAAAGACCATTAAGAAGCAGATACAAGAGAAGCACTTTCTTGCTCTCACCCGTTTGTCTTAAAGCAGGACAAAGGTTTCACTTACATGTGGAATCTAGAGAAACCAAACAAAGCATCAGACAAAGACAACTATAAGGCTGACCCTTGAGAGCAGACAGTAGATCTGAGACATGGAGGGAGAGGTGGGTGTATGAGGGAGAGAGTAGAGAACAGGAAAGAAGCAGAGCACAAGCAGAGCACAGTGCAGTGTGATAGAGGACTGTGGGCACTTTGGTGGTGGGAAAACCATGGTGACTGTAACTGAGGGAAGAAAATCCCATAGTGTGAAAAAATGAAACAGTGTGTTTACAAAGTAAAAATAAAAGCAAGACGAAAAATAAAAGCAAGACAAAAATTTATAAAGGTGTCCCCTTTCTCTTTCAGGAAGGACAGAATTTAATCACCAGAGACAACTCTAGACCCTATTTATTCAGAGGTGGCACCAGTAGAACCTATGTAACAAACTTTATTAACTAGTTCTTATCTTTTGTTAGTTCTCCCACAATTTCCATCCCAGAAATTCAAATTCCTTTTTTTTAACTTCCTAAAAATGTAGTGTTCTTTTGTTAAGATGCCAAAAGTTCATGTTCTACCACTCCCTTTAGTTACTCATTATTATATAAGCTCATGTTCTAACACTCCCTTTACTCATTACTCATTACATGAATGTCCCAACACGTAAGCATAATGCACATGTTAATAAACTTGCCTTTTTTCTCTTGTTAAACGCTTATTTTGTCTAGACCAGTCATAGGTGGTGCACCTAGGAAAAAAGGTTCTTTCCTCCTGCATGTAAATGTGTATACTTACATATATTTGCAACATAATATAATAAAAACTAGAAATGGCCATCAAAATCCATCAATAAAGATTCCATCTACACACATTATATAAAGTATAGTGTGAAAAATACTATGCTCTACCAAAAAAAAAAAGAGGCAGCTACTCAGAGGTACAGAAAGATTAAGGATATATTATTAAAGAAGGAAAAAAAATCAAGATGTGGAAAAGTGTACAGGATTGGCTATTTCTTGTAAAGGAAGAGGGAAGAATAAGAACATATATTCAAATATGCCTACATTTACATAAAGTTTAGAAATACATATATACACAAAACTAATAAACATAATTAAAGGGTGGAATATGGCAGTCAAATGTAAGATCAAAATTTCTCAATGTATATTTATATTATTCTGATTTTTGAATGATGTCAGTATATTGTCTATTCAAAAAAATGAAATTTAATTAAAAATAATTAAAATAGTAAAGGCAGTGTCTTAAAAACATTTTCAATTTAAAACTGACCTGAGCTTATTAATTTTTTTCTACATATTAAAAACTCAACGTGATTTTTGTTCTTTCAAAATTTTAGTCCCATTAAATTACTGCAACCTATTTGAGAATGGGTAACTACTTCAGAAAAAAAGTATTAAAGAAACATAATAACAGTTATATATATTGCCTTTTCTGACAAGAAATATTCAAAACTAGTAGCTTCTCTGTAACATTTTTTAAATTACTTGTTTTTTTCCCAAATGGCTCATCTCACACACACACACACACCCCTCTCAACCCATAAGTATGCTAAGATGTCCTAATAATGATATATTGAGACATTTCACATCTAGGTGAAATTCTAATTGAATACTAGAAACAAGATGATCTTTAAAAAAAATCTATGATAAACAAGAATAAAGGGGGAATAAATGAAATCAGCAAACCAAGCAAACAAAAATCACAAGAAAGCACTATGCCCTAGAAAAAGAGAAGAGAATTCATACCAAATCCAGGGGTTAACATTTTTTGAGTATTTACTATGTACTAGGTATTATGCTAACTCTATTTGAAGTTTTAATCACCAAGCTACATTTGCCTTGCAAAAACATAGAAAAGGGAGAAATAAGCTCATTAGAAAACAAATGATTCCTTTGATAAACAGAGGCTATAAGATGTTGGAATTAAGAATACAATTGCTAAACTTGTTGAAAAAGGTTTAATAACATTGCATGACAATTACAGATTTTAATTAAAAAGATGTTTCTTTTTAAAAATACAAATACAGGGCCTCCCCGGTGGCGCAGCGGTTGAGCGCTGGGTTGCGAGGCTGCCCGCGGCCTCTGCGGCGCCGGTTCGATCCCCGGCTGCTCCCCGGCCACCGGAGGAGGGTCCCACATGGCGCGCAGACCTCTCCTGCCGCCCGCTGCTCCCCTCAGCAGTGTACCTCGGTCCTTCTGCCTGCTCTGCTCCCTGCTCTGGCTCTGGAGAATTCTCTCACCCTCCCGCGCTTCTGACTGTACCCAGTGCATGTATAAACAAAACAAACAAACAAACAAACCAGCAAACAAATAAATAAAGCATGCCTCTATAAAAAAAAAAAAAATAAATAAAAATAAAAATACAAATACACATATAAAAATATATGGCAAAATTTTAACTCTTGCTTATTGTGCTAATCTCTCAACTTTTATTTTACAAAATGTTCATATAAAAAGTTCAAGAAAAATGTCACCATGTTTGTATCAGAACTTATGGTTCACAATATTTCTCTTTAAGACAAAAGGAACATTTAATTTTGGAAACCACAAAAAAGCCAAGAAATCATAAGTGGAGGAGGTTGCTCAGGGAAAGAAATATATAATTTTCAGAGACAAAAGTAAAAGCAGAAAAGAGCAAGCATTAGGCAGATGTAACATATCACCTTGTAATACCCAAAGCTGATATATTCAAAATAGATCTTCTTTGTTCTCCTGGTTCTTCTTGTATTGTTAAAATACAATGTTTTTTAAAACTGATGGCACATCATATTAATGAGGAGAAAAGGTCATTTTGCAAACATTGTCATTTTTAGATCTATAAAAGACAAAATGTTCAACCTAATGACTTTTTTTCCTTACATCATCTATTTCCTCCCATTTACCTCTGTATGTACATCTGACTTCAGCATTTTTTCACTTACAAACTGCATCAAATAAATTTTGCTGCATAAATGTCATGAAAGAAGAATACTATTACACATCCTTTTGGCAATACAGGATATATACAGGTTCTTGTTGCAAAATGTTACATGCTAAAATCCTTCCTGTTGAATGACTAAGGATAAGTCATCTTATTTTCTTTGGGACCTAGAAATATAGCTGTCAATTGTTGAGCCTGTGAAAATTCATGTAGAATATCATCTCCAAACTCACTGTTCAAGAGTTTATGAATATAAGCAATTTCATCATCATACAATGGTACTATCTATATCCATCCACCTTCTGATTTGTCTAGTAATTATGAAATTTGTCTAGTAATTCCTCTGTCAATTTTCTTCTCTTTGCCATTATGGATAAAAAATGAGAAACCCTGCATTCTCAATTGTAGTCAATGAAAGCTATGAAAAGAAAATAAATAAAAGCTACAAATAGTACACAAAGTGTAAAAGCTTTCAGCTTTCTTTTATACCTCCTGAAAAGATGTTGCAAAAGTCTACAAAATGCATGAAAAAGAACAAAGATACTAAATATTGAAGACTTACTTTACTAATGCATTATCCTTTCAGGAAACCCTATCATTCTTTTACTTATAATTTTAGACTTTTTATTTTAGCTGGGAAACAAATACCAAAACCCAAGAATGCTCAAGTCCCTTTTATAAAATGGCATAGTATCTGCATATAACCTCCCATATACATTAAATAATCTCTCAATTACTTATAATACTAATACAATACAAGTAATTGTCATAATTGTCATACTGTATTTTTAGGAAATAATGACATGAAAAGTTTGCACATTTTCAATACAACTGCAAGCATCATAGGTCATCACCACCAGTGAAAATACAAGATTAGGCTACTACAACTCTGATAACAATTTCATCAACTGATGAACACAACTGTTTTATGAGTATTTTTGTTTAAAGACATTTGAATGAATGAATAATAATGTTGATTCATTAACATCTAATTAACAACCAACAACACTGTAATTCTTGCCTGAATGTATTTTCTTATAAGGTATACCAATCTTCTTGTCTAAGAAACACCAGATAGCAGTTTATTTCACTAAACACTGACACTCAGCTCAGAGGTCACTTTGAACAATGAAATCACCAGCAAAACTGAAAAAAAAAAGTACACTATACTGACACTTGTTCATAGTATGAGAGATGAAACAAAAGCAGTGGATTGCTTTGCTCATTCTCATCTGGAAATGTGGACATTGGGAGTCTCATACTTTACAGTTCTGTTCATGTCCAGGAACAAGCATGAAAAGTCCTGTGAGTACTGACTATAACCAAGATTGATTTAATAACTGTACACATATATACTACTTCTAGACAACCAGTCACAAATATAGAAGATGGTCTATTAGGAGTCTTTTCCAAGCCAAGGTTTAAACCTGATAAGATATAATCATCAATAATATGCTCTGAGAACCCAACAGACAAAGAAAACTAACAGTAAAGGATATAGTGTCCTTTGGTTAGAAAGATAGTAACATAGAAACACCACTAGTAACATATTCACAACTAACATCCCTTAAAAGGCACACCTTTTTCAAAATTCTAAACAAACTATTTGGGGACAACAATTATATATTATGCTTTCATAGTTCTGAAAATTTTATTATGGAATAAATCATGTACCTCCATATGTTGAAGATTTAGTGTCCAGTACCCCCCAAATATAGCCTTAATTGTAAACAGGGTTATTGAGGATGTGATTAGTTAAAGTCATATTGAATTAGGGTATGCCTCTAATCTGTCTGGGGTCCTGATAAAAAGGGAAAGTTGATCAGACAAGAATACAGGAAGAATGCAATACAAATGAATGCCTAAGATTGCCAGCAAACCACCAGAAGCTAGGAGAACGGCCAGAAACAAATCTTTTCCTCTTAGTCTCTAGAAGGAATCAATGTTGCTGACACACTGATTTTGGATTTTTAGCCTCCAGAGTTATGAGACAATACATTTCTGTTATTTAAGCAACCTAGTTTGTAATACTTTGTTATGGCAGCCCTGATGAACTAATACATACTTGAAAAAATATTTCTGGGTTCAAAACATTCCTGTCAATTTACACAAGTACTACCATTTATGTTTTAAAAGCAATCCACAAAAAGAAATAACTTATTCCAAATAATTCAATCACAGCTAAGTCTGATTTTGAAATTTAGGAGTTTCAAATTCATAATTATATTATTTCCATGAAAAACAATTTTTTTAAGTAGCAGAAAATATATTTACACAAAATTGGTAAAGGATCGTTCTCTAAACAATCTAAAACACAAACAAAAATTTTTTTAGCTCTGGCCCCACTAACTAGACACACCCACCATCACTGCCACCATGATGGGGCTAGTACTGCTCCAGCTCAGAATTTTCATGGTCTCTGGACCTGCATGGTCTTCATGGAATCTGCTACACCATTTTTGATGTGGGATTCTTCTTTGATACAGTATGGTTCCTGACAAACACATCCCCTTTCAGGTGGATAAAACTAGGCACTGCCTAGCTAGCTCCCTGTCAGCACTTGGCCAGCATGTGGTATCTATACTAGAGGCTCCTCAATCATTCAGGGAGGGTTAAGGATCCCTAGAATTAAAAGCAAGAACCAGGTCAACATTATGTTCGATGAGGCTACGGCCATCCATGGCATCATGGCAACTATTATTGACATGGCTGAGCCTTTCAGTGCAAATGACCCCTAGTCATTGGCCACTGAAACCACCACATAGGCTACTCCATCACTTCATCACTCCATCACTACTCCATCACTTCAACCTCCTCCATGGAGTCTGTGTTAGCACCATGGGCTGTATAGCTGTGATGACCAATGTACAGAACCCGAACCTCTTTGTGAAGATTCTTATAGTGGAGATCTTTGGCACCACCACTGGCCTCTTTGGGGTAATCACTGCAATCCTTTAGGCTTCCAGATGATGAGTGGGTGGGACGGAGCATCACTCCTATTTTTATTGTGATTTTCCTAGAACAGAGAGAGTTGTCCCTTAGCCTTTCAGGGGGTCTGGTATTCAGTGCCCTCTGTGGACTCACTCTTGATACCTTTTAACTTAAAAACACTGCCTGGCTAGATCCTCATGGTGGGGCCTGGATCCCCACCATATACCTATATTCCACTTCCATGCCCCAATTCATCTTCCCAGTGTTTGTGTAATAAACATGGTATTTTTCTGGATCAAAAAATAAGTAAAATGAAACAAACAAAAAATGTTTTTTACACTACCAACAACAAATGCTGGCAAGGATGTGGGAAAAAAGGAACTCTCTTACAGTGCTGGAGGGAATGCAAACTTGAATGCAAACTGGTCCAATGACTTATGGAAAGCTGTGTGGAGGATCCTGAAAATATTAAAAATGGATCTACCAAATGACCCCCAGTAATTCCATTCTTAGGAATCTAGCGAAAGGACACAAAAACACTAATTCAAAAGGAAACCTGCACTTCTATGTTCAGTGCAGCACTATAAAATAGCTAAGATATGGAAATAACCTTAAATGCCCCCAAAACAATAAATAAATGGATAAATGGATCGAGAAGATGTGGAACACATAAACAATGGAATAGTTGCTCAGTGATCAAAAAAGATAAACATTTGCAGCAACATGGATGGAGCTGGAAGAGAGTATGCTAAGTGAAATAACTCAAAAGGAAAAAGAAAAATATCACATGCTTCACTTACAGGTGGAATATAGGGAAAACAAACAAAGAGTAAAGAAAAAGACAAAACCTAAAGGCAAACCATAGATCTGAGACATACAGCAGGGGAAGTAGAGAGAACACAAAGGACTGTAGTGATGGCTCATGGTTTCTGTGGTGGTGGAAGAATTATGGGGGCTACACCTGAGGGGAGAAATCAAATACTGTAAGTAAATGAGCAATGATGTAAGAAAATTAAAAAATAAATAATATTCAATTTTTAAAAAAGGCAAACTGTTAAAATATGTATTACAGTTCTAAACATGCATGCCCTCTGACCCAGAAACCTTCCTTTTTGGGATTTATTATGTTACAAAATGATGTCTACTGAATCATAGTTTTGTAACTGAAAAACAAAAAATAGTAAATAACCTATTTCCTGTAACAGGCAGGTAGGTAAATAATAAAATACCCACATAATAAAAATTTGATGCTTTTATTAAAAAAGAACATCTATATGGGAAGATAGAACTTTATTAAATGAAAAAACAACCCACAGAATCTTATATACGTGTACAAGATTACATATTTTAACACAAGTATAAAAGGTATGAAATAAAACAAATAGTAGTAGCTTGGGATATAAGGGGAAAGGTGACCTCCATTTTTTAAATAATATTTCTATAACTTTAAAAAAAATAAAGTACATGTATTATTTTGGTAATAAGAAAAAAAGGATTTTTCTTATTTCTCACTTTAAAGATCCAAACAAACAAAACCAAAAGCCAGTATAAGGAAGGAAATAATAAAAATGAGACTAGAAATAAATAAAATAGAAATGAAGGCAATAGTTGTTTCTCTAAAAAATAAACTAGATAATCTTCTAGCTAGGCTCAAAAAGTTAAAAAAAGGAGAAAACTAATAAATAGGAACAGAAAAAAAAAAGAGACGTTACACCAGATATCTCAGAAATACAGAGGATCATAAGAGATTACTTTTGAACATTTGTATGCAAGTCAAGTTGAATAACTAGAAAAACGGACAATTTCTTAAAAATATATGCCCTTTCAAGACTAAATTGGGAAGAAACAGAAAACTTGAACAGACCAATCACAAGCAAGGAAACTGAAACAGATATCAAAAGTCTACCTATAAAAAAAACGCCCAGGGCCAGACAATTTTGCTAATAAGTTCTACCAAATCTCCAAAGATGAACTAATACCTGTCCTTCTCAAAACCTCCCAAAAATGGAGAAGGGATACTTCCAAACACATTCTATGAGGCTAACATTGTCCTAATACAAAAAAAAAGGCCAGAGATATAAAAAAAAAAAAAAAAACCAAACACAAAAAACTACAGACTAATATCCCTGATGTACATAGATTCAAAAAGTCTCAACAAAATCTTAGCAAATCAAATGCAATAATGCATTAAAAGGATCATACATCATGAGCAAGCGAGATTTATTGCAGGGACTTAAAAATGGTTCAATATCTGAAAATAAATCAATGTAATACACCACAACAAAAAAAGGAAATAGGGGCCTCCCTGGTGGCACAAGGCATTAAGAACAGCACTATGAAGCTATCCGAATCCCCAGCCAGCCAGGGAGTTACCCACATGGCGCAGCAGACTTCTCCTGTCTCGCCTACTGCTCCCCTCACCAGTGTATTTCAGTAGATCTGCCTGTTCTGTTCCCCACTGTCTCTGGTGAATCCTCTCACCTCCCACACCTCTGGCCTGTACCCCAGTTCTTGTATGCATAAATAAATAAATCTTTTTTAAAAATATATATATATAAATTGTATGATCGTATCAATAGATGCAGAGCAAGCATCTGAAAAGATTCAACATCCACATATGATAAAAACATTCGAAATACTAGGGATATTGGAAGATAGACATACCTCAACAATATAAAAGCCATATGTAGCAAACACAGGGTAACATCATATACAATGGTGAAAAACTGAAAGCTTTCCTCTAAGATTTGATACAAGACAATGTCTACTTTTACCACTACCACTCAACATAGCACTGGAAGTTCTACCTAGAACAATCAGGCAAGAGAAAGATATAAAAGGAATACAAACTGGAAAAAGAAATAAAAGTATTCCTAAGTGTAAAAGACATGATAATAATATACAGAGTCCTACGCCCTCCACTAAAACACTAATTGAAATAATAACTCAGTACAGAAAAGTGGCAGGTTACAAAACCAATTTAAGAAAATCAGGTGTGTTTCTATATGCTAGAAAAGAAATCAAGAAAACAATTCCATTTGTAATTGCATCAAAAGGAATTAAATACCTAAGAGTAAACTGAAAAAAGAGGTGAAGGACCTATACAATGAAAACTATAAGATATTGTTAAAAGAAATAGAAAACAACGCAAAGAAACAGGAACATATTCCCTAATTGTGGACTGGAAAAATTAACAATGTTAAAATGGCCATCTTACCCAAAGCAAAATACAGATCCAATGCAATCCCTGTCAAAGTTTCAATGGCATTCTTCAACAAAATAGAAGGAACATTATTGAAATTCATAGGGAACCATAAAAGACACTGAACAGCCAAAGCAATTCTGACAATAAAGTATAATAGCGGTATTGCATGCCTAGACTTCAAAATACAAAGCCAAAACAGTCAAAATAGTATGGTACTAGAATAAAAATAGACACACAGATCAATAGAACTGAAAGCCCAGGAAAAAATCCACACTTATACGAACAGTTAATCAAAGACAAAAGTGTTAAAAATATACAATGGAGAAACGATGTGGCCCTTCTACCACTTGGGGCCTCTGCATCTGTGTGTGTGTGGCCTCTATATGTACACGTGTGTGTGTGTGTGTGTGTGTATAGGATTTGGATAAGGCTCCCTGCTTGACTGCCTTAAGACAATGGCCCATATCACAAGGCAGCTGGGGAGGACTAGGTAGCCACTGACTGACTGAGTGGCCATGGTCTGAGGTGGTCTGGGAGTACCTCAGAAATTACACCAAGTACCTGTACAGGAAATCCTCCATGTATACATGGCCAATATGTCCCCTCTAATTCCCCATAAAGTTGACGGCCCTTTGTATTTCCGGGATCCTGCTCATCCTGCAACTGTCACATAACCAATCATGCTTGCTTATTACTGCTAATAAATAGCAAGAGAGCTGCTCACTGAGCAGCAGAGCCTTGCCTTGTAAACCTGCTCCACAACTCATCTCTCAGTATGTTACTGAGGGAGTGCTGGCACATTCCCAACCCAAGAAAAGGAAAGTATCTTTGACATATGATGTTGGGAAAACTGGACAACCACAGGCAAAAGAATGAAGCTAGACTCTATCTCACACCATATACAAAAATTAATTCAAAATGAACTAAAGATTTGAATATAAGACCTGAAACCATAAAATATACAGAAGAAAGCAGAGGCAAAACACTCTTGACACTGGATTCCATGATGTCTTTGTGGAGTCATTTCCAACAACAAGAGAAACAAAAGAGGATATAAACAAATGGAACTACATCAAACTATAAAGTTCTGCACAACAGAAGTATCATTAAAACAAAAAGATGGGCCTCCCTGGTGACGCAAGCGGTTGAGTGCAGCACTGTGTAGCTGTCCACAACCTCTGCCGGTTCAATCTCTGCTGGCCCTGGAGATGCCCACATGGCGAGGCAGACCTCTCCTATTTTGCCCACTGCTCCCCTCAGCAGTGTATTTCATCAGTCTGCCTGTTCTGTTTCCCGCCCTGTCTCTGATGAATCCTCTCACTCTCTTGCACATCTGGCCTGTACCCCAGTTCTTGTATAAATAAATAAATCTTAAAAAAAAAAAAAAAGATAATACCCTATGAATGGGAGAAAATATTTGCATCTGACAAGGAGCTGATATCCAAGATCTACAAAGAGCTCATACAACTCAACAAAAAGAAACAAATAACCCAATCAAAAAGTAGGCAGAACAGATAAATAGGCACCTCTCCAAAGAAGACATTCGGTTAGCCAACAGGCACATGAAAAAATGCTCACCATACCTTACCATCTGGCAAATGCAAATCAAAACCATAATGACATACCGGGCCTCCCCGGTGGCGCAGCGGTTGAGCGCTGGGTTGCGAAGCTGCCCGCAGCCTCTGCAGCGCCGGTTCGATCCCGGGCTCCTCCCCGGTTGCTCCCCGGCCACCAGAGGAGGGTCCCGCATGGCGTGCAGACCTCTCCTGCCGCCCGCTGCTCTCCTCAGCAGTATACTTCGGTCCTTCTGCCTGCTCTGCTCCCCGCTCTGACTCTGGTGAATTCTCTCACCCTCCCGCCCTTCTGACTGTACCCAGTGCTTGTATAAATAAATTAAATAAATAAATAAAAATAAATCTTTAAAAAAAAAAAACCATAATGACATACCATCTCACCCTTGTGATATTGGTCCATATCAAAAAGACTAAACATGGGGCCTCCCTGGTGGCACAGGCGGTTGAGCGCAGCACTGTGAGGCTATCAGCAGCCTCTGCAGCATGGGTTCGATCCCAGCTGGCCGCAGAGATGCCCACATGGCACGGCAGACCTCTCCTGGCTCACCTGCTGCTCCCCTCAGCAGTGTATTTTCCTCAGTCTGCCTGTTCTGTTCCCCATTCTATCTCTGGTGGATCCTCTCACCCTCCCACACATCTGGCCTGTGCCCCGTTTCTTGTATGCATAAATAAGTAAATCTTTAAAAAAAAAAAAAAAAAAAAAAGACTAAACATGAATTGGCAAGGGTGTGGAGAAAAAGGAACCATTGTACACTGTTGATGGGAATGAAGACTGGTCCAGCCCCTAAGGAAAATTATATGGAAGTTTTTCTCAAAATAGTAAAAATAGATCTACCATACAAACCAGCAATTCCACTTCTAGGTATCTACCTGATATATGCAAAACATTAATTCCAGGGGATATATACACATCTATATTCATTGCAGCATTATTTATAATAGCGAAATTATAGAAGCAACCTAAATGGTCAAAATATAGATGAGCAGATTAGGAAGATGTGGAATAGATAGACTGAGGTGTACAACTCAGTTCTAAAAAAAAAAAAAAGGATGAACTCTTGCTCTTTGCAACAGGAAGGGATAATGCTAAGCAAATAAGTTAGAAGGAGAAAGACAACAGATGGTTTCACTTACATGTGTAATTATGAAGAAATAAAATAAAGGGTCGCAAAACCAAGCCAATTAAAAACCATAGACATACACAGAACTCTGATTACCAAAAAGTGAGGGGGAGGTGCAGAGTGGATGGTGGATAGTGTCCAGTGAACTACAGTGGAAGACTAGGGGGGGATTTGGCAGTGGGTATGCTGTGGTAACATACAGCTGAAGGGGGTATACTGATTCTATATAGTGCTGCAAAACATTATTACCTCCATTTAAAAAAAAAAAAAAGAGGAAAGAAAAGATTTTATTTAGCACTCAAGAAACAGACTATCTACCTCTGGAGCAAATGACAGCTTTCGTTTAATTCCTATATAGTGAAGAGAGTATCTCCCTCTGGAATAATAGGTAAACATGCTTATGTTCATTATAGAAAATTGGGTTACTATAGCTCTGGTTTTCTTTCCTGGAATGCAATTCACTGCATGTAAAGAGATTATATGTCTCTTTTTGGTTAGCATGTAGGAATAAAGGTCTGGGTAACTAGGAGGAAAAAAAAAATCAATTGACCACAAATATTAGGATTTACTTCTGAAATGTCAATTCTGTTTCACCGATCTATACATATGTCATTATGTTAATAACACACTGAAAAGTATTTGAAATAGGAAATAAAATTCCCTAAACTTTGTTCTTTCTCTAAATTGCTTTGGCTAGTCAATAAAATAAGTTTATAAGCATGAATTATATAAACCTGTCTTGGCTATTTATATAAATTTAACTATTCTATCTAAATTTTAGGATCTGGTATCAATATCTGCCCCAAAAATATTTCTGGAATTTTGATAGGGACTGTGTTCTTTATATCAACTTAGGGAGAAATGCCATCTTAATATTGAGTCTCATAAGGCATAAATATAATTATCTATTTAATTAGATCTTTAACTTCCATTCGTAAAGATTTGTAATTTTTAGTGAACTGATTTCTTTTGTTAAATATTTTCCTAAGCATTTAATTGTTTTTGATGTTATTGTGAATAGAAAGATATTCAAATTTTAATTTTAGATTATCCAATGCTTGCATGCAAAAAATATGACTGATTTTTGCATATTGATCTTGTGACACACAATCCTGGACTTATTTATTAATTCTAATTTTGTGGACTCCTTAGGATTCTCTACATCAAGGATCAAGTTGTCCATAAATAGACAGTTTTATTTACTCTTTTCTTAAAAAAAAAGTTATCAGAGTCAATAAAACACTATTGCTATGAATAGAAAGCACAGCCATGCTGATAACAATTATAAAAATGAGGTCAGAAGAAGTATACTCTGTTAAACAATTAATTTAAAGAGGCACCATTTCAACTCAAAAGCATATGTATAATTCTGTCAAATCTTAAGTTCGAAATCCGCTGTCTTATTACAACACACTAGTTGCTATATAGGTTTCTTTCCCCTTCTCTTTGAATAATGCAAAACTCTAATTTGAGCAAAGCAAAGTTCACTTTAAAATTCATCTCTAAAATTTTTAAGTTTTCAAGTTACTATATTATGAAATTTTAAGAGCAGTGTAAAATTCCATTCTTGCTTAAGATTATGTCACATACAGTACCAATACATAAGCAGAAAAGAGACTGAAAAAATAAATATTAAATTGTCAACAGAGGTTAACTATCCCTAAGTGTCTTTTCTCCTACTGTTCATTGCTTATTTAAACAACTAAATGCATTTCTAATGAATATGATTCTTTAAATCACTAGGGATTAGTAATAGCACCAGTAAATAATTCACAATGTTTTTTTTTTTCATTTAAATAAACATTTTGTTAATTGTTACGGGGTTACAACTAACCAAAAGGCTAACTTCACTCAAGGCACATACTTCTCAATTTAATCGAAAGTGAAATTGTTTGTTGATATTTTCAAAAGATCTCTAATATAATACATACAATGACCATCATACAGTATATTACAAAACAAATGAAGAATTAAAAAACAAAACTAAAACATAAAAAATTAAATGAAAATTTTATTCCCTAAAAGCAGTAATAATTACCAATAGGAATTTGTAATGTTCACAAGTTCATACCCTTTCAATGCATTCTATCTAGATACAGGTACACTGCTGACATAGATAAAGAGCTTACTATGTGCCTAAAACTGTGCCAAGCACTTTATTTAATCTCATTTAATCCTCATAACATAATGAGGTAAGTATATCATTATCCCTACTTTACAGATAAAGACACTATAATATAAACATTTTCCTAATTATTTAAATGTTGTTGTTCTGTTAGAAAAACCAGGTTACATTTTAATAATTTTATTTTCAAAGTATACTTAAAATGTCATAAATATGTGAAGGTTATATTATATTTTTTTCTTTAGAATAATAGTTGAAATAGAAAAATAGTTGCTTTACTCCAAGTTCTTTTCAAGACAAGCATGAACCAACCCTCAGAATACATACTAGCAGGTTTGGTTCTGTGTTTTCTTAGACTTCTAATTTGTTTATTTGGCTTTCATTGATCATAGAGCCAATTACATTTTCTGTATTCTTAATGCTCTACATTTGGGAAGGGGATGTTACAGATCTTAGTAGAGACTGCCTCTTCCAGAGCTAGCTATTTCCTAAAGAAAACTTTGCCAACCAGCATGCCTTTGCCATGCACACCCACCAATCCAGAGTCTATACCCCTCCTGTCTCCTTAGCTATTAAAATTCTCACTCACCAAGCCATGTTTTCCCTACCCTAAGTCATCCCATGACCAGGTACCAGGCAACTGGGAAACCAACTCCATAGGCCAAAGCATGGAGGAATTAATGATAACTAGCCAAAACTAAATTGTTTATTCTGCCTAGCCTTGTTCTTCCAAGAGAAACCCCAATAAAGAACATGTGCTAAGATCTCCTTGTACTTTTGTCATCTTCCTGTCTTGCTCTCATCCGGTGATCTGGTATAGCCTTCAGTTACTCCCCTCTTTGTAGGAACTGAGAGTATAAAAAACTTCCAGGCCTCATTCTTCTTAAGGCACATCCAACAAAGTACACTGATCATGTGCTCATTCAACAAATCCCCGGTTCATTCTGTGTGCATCAGCATTTATCAGCATGATAAAGAAGTCTTAGGTTTCAATACTCCAGGAACTGAGGATTTTTGTATAAATTATTATATTTAATAGAAAGAGAGCAATGCCATTTATTCATTTAATGAATGTCAAGTACTGTACTTGATACTGCAGAAAACATGTGACTTGAGTTCTTACAAGAATGACCGGGGATTTACAGGAGATGGTACTCGAGCTGGGCAATATTCGAAATACAGAAATGAAAATATGCTGTAGAAGGATTAACCCACAACAATAAGAAGGATTAGCTGGAGGAGGGAAATTAGTTGAAAAGCTATTGCCTCAGTTCTCATATAGAACAGTCATGGTTTAACTGGAATTAAAGAATTTTAGATTGAAATATAGAAAACTAAGCATCCAATGTAATTAGCATTAAACTAATTACAGGTTTCTTCTACTATCCTAAAGTGGAATGTTCTAAGCTAGTATTATTTGAAAAGTTACTTTTGGGAATGCTATTGCCATTCATTTACATGGAATTTTTTTTTAACATTCCCAGAGCCAAAAAATAACACATCAAATCATACCAAATAGGAACAGTCTAATTTGGAGTAGTGTTTATTTGCAAATTATTATCCTTTCTTCTCTTCTCTCTATGCACACTAATTCTATTAAAATTCTTTCACACTAAGAATTTTGTGTACTTGGATGGCTGGACCCCTATTGGTCATGCATGTTTGGGGGTTGGGGTGCCTCTTCCTTGCACGCTAACACCAGCACATACTCAATTTATTGTTAAAATTATTTCAGCTATTCAGAATCAAAAGCTACTTATACATGTGATTGCATCTTGTGACTTAATAAGCTTTGTTTCCAGTAAAACCTAGAAGGGGGTCATAAAGTCTAGACATAATTAATAGCTTTGTGTAAGTTAAGTGAGAAGTAAGTGAACCTATTAATAAAATTCAAATGAGCAGGTATCAAATGGCCCCTGGCAAATAAATGTTTTAATTTTATCTTTATATAAAAATTCAAGCTTACAAATCAGACAAAGTAGAGAAGGCAATCATTTAATCTTAAATTTACAAAGGTGTTAAATCACCAGGTTTTTTAAACAGTCTCCAAAAGCATAAAATTAAATATTGTTAATGGACCATTAATTACTTGATAACTAAGAACCAGGGAAAGATTTACAATTAACCTAATGTGATCTGAAGTGAAAACAACTTGGAAATAAAACAGTTCATGCTTTTAGTCTTGATCTTTCTCCCCTCATATAGAATTGAATTTCTTATTAGTCACTGAATATTGTTATCAAAACAAAATTCACCTCATTAACCTTTTTATCTCTCCTCTTAAAATGAAAGTTAACAGTGCTCCTCTTCCTGAATTCCTTATTTCTACTAATTAATAAATCCACAGAGGATCCTACCTGGCTCCTCCCTTTACCCCTTACAGTTTAGTTCTGTTTTCCAAAGCCTATTATTTTTACCTCCCTAATCTCTCAATCTACTTGCTCCCTTCCTGTTTTAAAGGACTACTGCTGAAAAATAAATATATAGAGGACCACCATTATAAATTAATTTCTTTACCTTCAAATTGCTCCTTTATAAAAACCAAGTTGTTACCATTAAAGCTATTACTAGATATTCACCAAATCCATGTTCCTTTATTTGCTTAATTCTATAATCTCATCTCAATTTTACATTTCTAGCCTTCCTGCTCTTTGTTCTCAGACATTTCCATTAACTGGATTATTAGTCCCTCTACAGGCATCAAATCTGCCTATTGTCATTTGAGCTGCTTTATCCAAAACCACTCTTCTACATTAGTTACCCCTTGAAAAACTGCCCTCCAATTCATATGGTATCTTCCCTATAAAAATTCACCTACCTTGATTACATTATTCATCTACATAACACACCATTTATGCATAACACTTAAGCACATTTTACATGCCTCTATTTGTGCGGTTTTATCTTCCCTTCTAGATCTTTAAAAGATATTCATTACATTTACCCAAGTTTGTCAAGTTAATAAATTTTTAAAACTTTCATTTACAAATAGTTTATAAGTTTATCAATTTTACAAAGTGAGACACAACTGTGCTTAAAATTTTTAAATAAACTCAACTATCAGTCTTTTTGAGATTAGCTAAAATTAAAGATGTTCTTTTCCCTAAAGAAACAGCAGATACAAAGTCTAACCTGACGTATATGTTTATGGCAAAAATTGGAAATAAGTTCCCCAAAACAGGAGAATATTTAAGTATATTTGGAATTTCTCAATGCTTAAATGTTAATTGTCATTAACAATATCCCTAAACAATATTTTGAAACATGGGGAAATACTGAATTATTATTCAATTATTAATGGAAAGAAATTTTGAGAATTAAGAACATACTCCTAGCTTGTAATTAGAAACATATATAGGTACAGAAAGTCTCAAATGACATTAATATTTATCTATACATGTCATTATGATTTTTACTGTCCTGTTTTTCCCAAATTCTCTACCAAATGTATGTAAAATATGTCATATTTTAATAATTAGGGAAAAATATGAAAAACTAAAAATGTGTTACCTATCAAAGGAATAAAATTAAACTAAACTTAGGCATTAATATAGAAATAATTAGAATATTTTGAAATAAGATGAAAAAACCTAATATAAAGGACTCTAGAATATTTTCTGTTTAACCAAGAGAAGGTATACTAAAATTCTGCCACACAGAACAGTGATTATAGTTAAATAAAATATTATGGTTCAAAGACTGAGCCACCAAAATCCAAAAAATATATTTTGACCAAAAAAACCCTACAGTACAGTTACATACAAAGCATAGGTTTTTCCTGCAAAAAAATAACTATCATAATTCATTAAGATATAAAAATAATTACCCTTTTAATTCTCTCAACATGGGAATAAAATCCATAGAAGTTGATAGGAGATAAACCATGGGGTCTTTATTATGGTTTCTTCACTAATGCTTCTCTCTTTTTTCTCCCACTAACACAATCCTAGCCTAAAGAAAAATTTTTGTTAATTATCTGTGAATAAATTTTCCCTGACAGGTTTTCTAGACTAAGAAGTACCTGATATGCGTTACACCCTACAAAAACCAAGCATCTATTAAGGGAGATGTGTTTTCTGTTCTCAAAGCAATTTTAAAAATCCATGGGGATTTTGAGAAATGAACTTTTACAACAGAGATACATTTGTAGGACATATTGGGGACATGGAAACCTAAGAATACTAACAAGAGATGGAAACTAGACCACATACACTGTTAATCTGCAACAAGAATCCTTACTAAACTGTCCAAACAGTGAAACCAAAATCTACCAAGGAATCTTTCCAGGAAAGTACATAGCTTACTTCCAGTCAGGTAAAAACACTAATATACTAAACACAAAGAGATAATCATTGGTTCCAAATCCTTTACAGAAACCCCCAACAGACTGCTCAGATTAGGTATCTACTGAGATTGTCTTCTCTGCGGGTTAAAAGTTTTATAAAGCAGTCACCAAACCAATGCATCCTACAAAGAGATACATGGCAGACTTGATACAACACAGCTAATCCAAGTTCCAATGTTAGCCACCAAATCAATTGTGCATGGCAGTTACTATGGATCTGGGATTGTAGCATAGCACAGCATTAGACAAAAAGGGATACAGAGTAAGATATATAACAGAGGAAAGAGAGGATACTGGGTGTTACCATAGTAAGCTTTTGTTTGTTTAAATATTCTTCATACCACACAAGGCTATAATGAAGTACCAAAGTGGTATCACAATGTTAGCATCTAGGTAAATGATTTATTTCAATATGCCATCAAATAGAATGGTGAGCAATCTGTGCATTAGTATTTGATCTGCCTCAAACAGAAGATATCACTGTAAATAATTCTAAACATAAGCACAATTTAGTGAATAAGGTAGGAGACTGGTAGATTTTAATTTTCAGATTTAACTTAAAGCTGTTCACCAGTCACCTGCTGTTTTGACAAGTTACTTACCAACTTGTGCTGCCATTTCTCCGTAAATATATCCCCTAAGATGAGGATAATTCTTGCAAACTGTGTCACAAGCATTTGAAAGGAACCATGAGTTATTGTGTAATGCTCTTGGAATTCCTCAGATGTAGGGTCCTACACAAAGTAAAGTATTATTATACATCTCTCTAACAGTAGTCATCTGTTTGCATTATGACTTTTCTTCCCTACCCTTGACACTGTGATTCTTGGGCACTAACCTTTCTCAAAGTAAAGCATCCAAAGAAAGCCTTCATTCCTGACCCACATAATTACTTTTTCAAGTCTCGATAGTCACATCTTTCTCTTCCCTAGGAGGTATAATGGAAATATACTTTTGTTCAATTGAAAAACAAGTGGGTTAATTTGGTATTTTTAATCTACTCTGTAGTGCATGATTTTATTTCCCATATTTGTGTATATTTGCTATATTACTTTTTAAAATTTTAATTATATATTAAGGAATTCACTTATAGATTTATGTTTTATGAACAGAAAGAGCAGGTTGGAAAATGAAGTAGCAAGAGAGGCAAGCAAGTAACTACTGCTATGTAACCAAAATGCTTTTCTGGAATGACCCAACAGTAGAAATTATTTTAGGATACAAAAAACAGAATCAAAACTCATAATCTTTGTATCTTCTATAGAGAGTTAAACATAAGCTACAGTAACATTTATTATGCTATTCAAAACTAGCTTCTGCTGGCCATGCTAATCAAGTTAATTTTCAGTTCAAGAGTAAGCTATACTTGAATTGTTTAGCTTGTGTTGGTACTGTATTATATCTTGAAAAGAGGATGTTTGATCTTACACAGTTTCTAAAATGGTTTTTCTTTGAATTTATGACCAGGTTGAGAAGGAGGGAAAGAATTACAAAACATGGTGTCTTCACTGTATAAAATAGTGTCTTTCATTATAAAATAATTTTTAGAGATTTTTTTAACCCTCAAAATTACATTAAAATACTGATGGAAATTAGTTTCCTCCTAGGTGACTAAATATTTTTCTACATTTTAAATATAGCTGGAGAAAAACTTCATGGGATAGAGGTAAAATCACATCATTCAGAGTGTTCTCTTAACATTTGCTAGCCCAGTAATTGTTAGTCTTTTAATCTCTCTTAACTTCAGTTTGTTGATCTGTAAAATGAGGACCATAACACCTCTCCTAGCTACCACACAAGACTGTTGTGAGGCTTAAATGAGATAATCTACTTGAAAAAAAAAAAAAAAAAAAACATTTTAAACCACAAAAAGTTATCACAGCAGTCATTTTTACAGACTCATGTTCTTTATAAATTGTGGTCATAAAAGTTTAGTATTGATTCTAAAATGAAATAAATTGAAACATGTTAAAAATACATGTGTAGGATCATGGACACTAAATTATACCTCTGGCTGAATATACAGTCAGTAAATGATCTTGTTAACAAAAGAAAACTTCCTATATATTATCCTAAAACCTTCAGAAGTAAATTTGGAAGGACGTATAAAAATAAAACTAACAACTCATTTATTGTCCTAAAATATTGGAAAATAAATATATTTACTGTTAGCTATGGTGCAAGAAATTGAAAGACATTAGTTTTTTGTTTTTTTTTTTAAGGGTGCTAAAAATTCATATGAAGGAAAAATATACACATGAAACTTCTGAAACAGCTGTTCACTTCTCTGGAAATAATTCAGAAAGACCTAGTAATGATAGCAAGGGGTATACATATATAAGAGAACAGAGATGAAAATGGGCATAAACTGCACTCCAGGTATTATAAAGAAAATCAGTTAAACCTTCCTATGTAGCTCCTAAAATGTCCAGATTGGGAACCTCTCCAATAGGTCACATGTCAAATCTATTAACTATACTGTTATGGTTGAGTCCTCCAGTAGATTTTATCATGACTTTCAAGAATAACTTATCCTTCAATGAATGAGGTCACCTCTTTCTCTTTCACTCCTTATTATACAATATTTAGTATGCTTATAAAACCAATCTCTATAAGAAAACAATTCTTAGCTTCCTCCTGACTGTTTGCTTTCTTGCTGATACAAGTTTAAAACTCTGATAAAGTGAATTAGCTTTTATTACATAGTCCTAAAAATTCAACCAGACTCAACTGCCAGATTTTCAAATCAATTAAAGAACTGCTCACAAATTTAAAAAGGACTAGGGAAGGAGTACGTTTAAATTACTAAGGAATTATTCCAAAGAGAAATAATTTTAGTTAAAAAATTACTAAAATTTCCCAGGCAAACACTGTATCAAAACTGGGGTTAAAAGTTGAAGTCCCTATCAGAGCAACTACTACCTCCCTTGAATTGTCTTAGATTCTCCTATATCTGTAAACTAGTACACTTCAGTATATCACTGAACCTGGGCTTCTAGTAATAAAAAACTTTTCTCAGGATCAGGATCCCCTCCTATAAAATTAAGCTATGCTAGTTCCAGATTTATCTTTTGGCTATTATACGGTCAATGATTTAATTAAACTTAAAACTTCATTTTCTCCCAGAAATCTCTTTAATGCTATTCCACAATGACACTTTTCATCATTTAAATATCCTATTTTTAAATACATATCACCTATCCAGTTAGCTCAGTTATATATGCCTTCTTAACTCCCAACCCAGGCTCTAAATTTTTCATAGACAAAGTTCACGCCTTTCATTTTTCTGTTCCGTAGAAGGAGATAAAAACTGAACAATAAGGCAAACCTTAAAAGTTATCATAAGTTAGGTATACCCACCCTTCCAACTTTATTTATATTACCAAATAATGCTTCCAGGATGAATCAAAAAGGTGATATAAATGTCACAATGCAATCATCACAATGTCAACATGACCACAAAGAAGCCTCTGGTTACTTAAGTTGCTCAGATCTTCACCAACAGAATTAAAAGCTGTTTCATGCAATATAATCGTTATCTATTAGTGTATGGTGTCTACCTTTGTCCTGGACACAGGACAGGCATTATATTTAAATTTTGTAAACCTAACTAAATTTAAGTAACTGTATTGGCAATTTCTATGTGCTAGCTTTGTACTTTCGACTTGCCTTGTAATCTCTCAGAAATTACTAAAGCAATACAAAGAGACATTCAGTTATTTCAGTGGGGCATGTTAAGTATATAAGTAGCAGCCTCAACACCATGAAAATCTCAACCTGAGGCAGTGTTCCAAACTAAAAAAGGTAAAGGATCCATCTGCATCTGAAGCAGTGATAAGTATCAATAAATTAACATTCGTTTCTCCCAACATGACAATCTAAATGCCCAAGATTATGAAAATCTTGTAAGGTTCCTTAAAATATTCTTGCTTGGTAGAGTACAAGAAAGATGTCATTTACCTTGAGTTCTGCAATAATTAGAGCTACTGTAGCAAGCATCACTACCATTCATCCAAAAAAAAAAAAAAAAACTAAATACAAATTAAGGCAGAAGAAAAGGAACTAAGATAAGACCCTAACAACAAAGAAAAGATGTACAATATTGACAATCAGAAAAGTGAGATTTAGCATGATAGTGAGATGGTATGAAAGATGAGCAACATGCCTTAACTTAGTATCTTAGAATTTTAAACTTACATTAACCTCAAAAGTACACTAACAATAAAAAAAACCCACAGAAATAAAGTAAATGTCATAGAAAATATTTAAGGGCCATTAATGTGAAAGTTAGAACAAGAAACTGTAAATCAGTACAGTTGCAGCTTTACTGAACTTATCACATAAAGAATTAACTTTTACTTATAACAACTGAAAGCAAAATTCATGTGACATCTTATTTTGAAATATGTATATCCAGGAAAACAGAAGATAAAACATGCCCAAATTCCTCAAAATTCTCATTACCCTATAAACTGTTTTAAATTTGGCTTATATGACTACCACATAAAAAGGACATCTTACATTTGCAAAACTTCTAATAGCTAGTATTACTACTTGAAAGTAGGAAATTAGGAGACTGAAAGATATTTCCAACCAAGCCAAATAAAATTATACACTTAAAATGCTACATACAATAGGGAGGAAAATAGAAAATAAGGGTTTATTTTAGTAAGTGAAAGTTAAAAACTCTTATCTTAATTTTTTTTTTTCTCTCTGATGCATGGAAATCAACACAGTATGAATTATGTGTTTAAAGGTGGCTGAACAGTAGTAATTAATAATCTATATACTCTATGTCGAAGATGATGTATACAACACAGGCTGGTTTTCTAAGTTGTTTTGCATCACCATAATTATGTTGACACTAGGGTTTCATACCACAAGGGTTTATAGTTGTAGTTAAAACAAGAAAACATAAAACAAATTATTCAGAAGCATGCAACTGTAAAGGATATATTTAGCTCCTAGTTTGGTTTTAAAGCTTGATTTTTTCAAAAAGGGCTAAGAAATAGAGAAAATATTTGACATTTCAAACTTAAATGATAGAATTAGAAATATTAAACAAAAAATTCTTCAACTTACCTGGTTTCTTTCTGGATTTTTCATGACCTAGCTGCCCTAGATCATTACATCCACATGTATACACTGTTCCATCATCCAGAACAAATACAGTATGCCTGAGTCCACATCCTACATCTCGGACCTTTTTATTTATAAAAAAGTCACTTTTTCTGGGCTCTAATACAATTTCTTCATCAATTCCACCCAAACCTAGCTGTCCAAAAGATGCATTTCCCCAGCACAACATGTTTGTAATTCTTTTGGTCTTCCAGTTTCAACAAACAACTCCCTTCTGAACCACTGGAAAGCTGGAGGTATCCCTATAGCTGAGGAGATAGAAAAAAAGTTAAGATGACTTCAAAGGAAACATGATACATAATTGCTCTTTCAAGTGCTGCACTACAACAGTCATTATATAGACAACATGAAACCTATTTTAAAAATATGCTACATAAGTATTTAGTTTCAAAAACCAATCAGTGGGGTTTTTTTAAATGATGGTCTAAATACAGCATCCAGAAACATTTAAGGAAAATGTATCACTCTCCATGACTGCAAAACATATTGCCCACTTTTGACTTTTTGTTCTCTTGTGATAATCTAACAAACATTAAGTATCTTAATGAAATGAATCTTCTTCCCTTTAAATAATTCAATGGGAGCAAGAAAGAAGACATCATCCACAGCTCCCAAAAATCAACCCATATATATAAAATGTAAGCACATACAGCATCATACAACCTTGCAATCTCCCTCAAATCACAAGAAAATTAAACTTTCTAATACCTACCTCCACATTAACAGAAACTGAAGTTCTATCTGTAATGGAAATAAAACCAATAATGGAAACTTTAAACTTCCCACAATTTAAATGACTCTTCCAATTATTCATACCAATAGGACCTGGAGAAAATTAATGTCCACATGTCAAAACTTAATAATAAGACGATCGCCTCTAAAGATCTTGTGAAAATAGTTAACCCTCCGACCTCACTACTAATTCTAAAACTGAATCAGTGTACATAACTATCATACAAGGAAAAAACATGCATTTTTAAAAATCAAGGTTCTCCCCCAAATTAAACACTTCCTATTAGGAATGGTAACCGTGATAGAAAAAAATTTCCCCTGCGCTCTTTATACCTCCCAGACAATGATTTGAAGATAGAAAACAACTACAAAAAACCCCGGCACTGCCAGTTTTTCAAGAATTAGATGGGGGGTGGGGGGGGCTGGGACATTGATAGCTGGATCTCGAAATCTGTCGAACTTTCTAGTACACTGATTATTTCTTCACTTGTAAAGATGCAGATCACAAAGAGTTCACTTCATCTAAACCTACACAGATTTTTTCTTACCACATCGCATTACAAAATGACACAATTACAGGAAGACAGCCTTATGCCCGTTGTAATCCCCACATTCCTTATGCAAACCTGGGAAGTTTCAAAACCCAACTTTGCTACGTTCGGGCTAGCAAGGGCCGAGACTGTCCCACTGCATGACCTCTCCATTAGATAAGTTTGATTTCATTCTCTTGGGGCTTCAGAACTTGATAGTTCCGAGAGTTCTGCATTGTCTTCACACACACACCCCCTTTTTTTTTAAATTAGAGGGGACGGGAAAATACCCCAGATTTCAGCGCATGAGGTCAAAAAGAGTATGGGAAAGGCTTCCCCTCGTCAGCAACAGGTAGGGGAACGCCAGCAGTTTGCTCCCATCATTCCCCGAACATACTCTCAAATCAGCTTGGGGGGGCCGGGGGGAGCAATCTTCTGCACACACCCAACCTCGCGGGCAGACCAGCCAACTACGGCAGCCGCCCGCTCGCAGCAGCTGCAGGAATCCGCGGACAAGGCTCCGCACCTCGGCGGCCTTCCCCAGGGAGGTGCGACATTCCGGCCACCGGGCCGGGGAGCCCCGACACTGCCCTCGGCCCCCACCCCCCACCCCAAGAAAGCGCTGAGAAAGCACCCTGCGCCCGGCGGGCCTGTATCCGCCCAAGCCGGCCTCCTCCTCCCTACACCGTCACACACCCCCGAACCCCCCGGGGCAACGTCTCACCCGGCCCCTCAGAGGCAGGGGAAACCCTGGCGATTGGGGCGGCGCCTCCCGGGGGAGCGAGGCAACGCCGCAGCTGAGGCAGGTCTCCAGCTCCCACACCCTCCTCCTCCAGCCCGGGGAGGCGATCGCCGGGGCTTCTCCGGCGCCGGTGCCGCTGCTCCGCCGCTCCTCGCCCCGGCGCCTGTGAAACTTTACCAGGTTCCTTGGAGAAAAGCAACCGCCACCGCTGTCCAGTCCAGAGACAGCCGTCAGCGACCCGGATGGAGCGGGAGGGGAAGGACGGGAGGAGAGCCCGGCTGCGAGCGCTAGGGGTGGGGAGAGTTGTGGGGCGAGACCGGGGAGGAGTAGGGAGAGCGGGGGGGGGGGGGGGGGGGAGGTGGCTAGGCGGGGGAGGGGGGAGGGGCCTACCGGAAGTGAACCGCGGAGCACGCACGCGAGCCCGCCCACGTCCCGATTCGGGCGCCTGCGCCGGCGTCTTCCCAGGCCACCCCGACCCAGGCGCATGCGCAGTGTGCCGCTTGCGACGAGGAAGACTCCAAATACAAAAGTTGTAGTTTTGGAAGCCCCAGGTGTTACTTATCTTGTATCAACGTTTCATCGCGCACAAAGGCCAATTTGCTCAAGAAAATTTTCTTCGGTTTTTTGGTTTGGTTGTCTTTCCGTTCTTACCTTCCGGTCTAGTTGATATTTTATTTTGCTTTTTTCCAAGGGGAGTTTGTAGTAGATGAAACACGAATATGAGTAATGAAGGCGGGTGAATTACTTTCTCTCCCAGTTTCAACCCGAGCTCTCAGTAAAGGAGGTATATACACAGCAATGGCTGAAGCTACTGACATTAAATGTCAATATGACCACTTTGTTCGAGGTGGTTGCCTTAACTTTCAGTACTCTCCGTGGGAGATAAACTTACATTACAGGGCGTCTTTTTTTCAGAGAAGATTAATTAATGCATATGGCTAGAGTCCCTGCTTCATGAAAACGAAGTCTGGAATTCCGTGGCTAGGCTTCTTAACATAATCTCTTTAAAAAGAACTCGAAACAAGGCACTTTTTGAAATTTTGTGTTAGACTTTACTGGAACCTTCTTCAGAGTGGCTGCCGAGACCCGGAAAGAATTCCCTAATAGGCCATATTTATCTCATTGAAAAAATGTGAAAAGTGCCTGTAGTACGGTATGTATAAGTATGTGTGTATACACGTTTACTAGGGCTGCCATAACAAAATGTCACAGATGGACTAGTTTTTTGTTGTTGTTGTTGTTTTCTGGAAGAGGAGACAGATCCATGACAACAAAAATGTGTTATCTCAGAGATGGACGCCAGAAGTCTGAAATCAAGGTGACATGAGGATTGATTCCCTCTTGGGGTCTGAGAGGGAAAATATTTTCTATTCTCTGCTAGCTTCTGCTGATTGTTAATCCCTGGCAATCCTTGGTTAGTATATTCATCATTCTAATCTCTGCCTCCATCTCTGCATGGTGTTTTTTCCTATGTTTCTGGGTCCAAATATTCCTCTCTTCAGGGCACTAATTATTGAAATAAGGACCACCCTAATCCATTATGACCTCCTTTTAACTGAGTTATTATCTGCAAAGACTATTTCCAAATAAGGTACTGAAGGTTAGGACTTCTACATCTCCCTTTGGGAACCCATTTCAACCCACAACAATGTGTTACAGAAATAAGTGTTAAATAATGAGATGCTGAAGCAAAAAAAAAAAAAAAAAAAAACCACAATTTTAATATTGGTAATGGTGAAAATGTCCACAAAATACAATTTATTCTTATTTTGATTTTGACAGCATTATTGTCCTTGGAGGACTTTTAATGTCTTTTAACTTTAAGGACTTTATGCCTCTGACTATGTCATTAAAGAGGAAGTTATAGGGTTTGGAATCTTTAAGATAATGTACTTGATGCTGCAATAAATAAATACCAAAACTTTCGGGGCCTCCCTGGTGGCGCAAGGGGTTAAGAAGCAACCTATGAAGCTACCCACAGCCACTGCAGTTCTATCTGTATCCCAGGTCAGGGAACTACTCACAGGGCACAGCAGACCTCTCCTGACTCATCCACTGCTCCCCTCAGCAGTGTATTTCAGTCAATCTGCCTGTTCTGCTCCCCACCTCTGTCTCTGGTGAATCCTCTCACACACACACCCGCGCACCTCTGGCCTGTACCCCAGTTCTTGTATGCATAAATAAATATCTCTTTAAAAAAATACTAAAACTTGAATGGCTTTACACAATGAAAGTATGCTTTTGATGGTTTTAAGAGTTCAAGTGGGTATTCTGAATGAGTCTGATTTCTGGGAATCTGGTGAGATGTGGGCATAGGAGCTTTAAAACGTTGTGAGGTGCCACCTATCACTGCTATGCATGTAACATTAACAAAAACTACACACTGCAGCAGGGGGCTGGGAAACATAACCCCTGCCTGAATTCCCAAGTGCTACTTTATATTATGGAATAGAGAGTATAAAAATATCGCCTGGAGTATTTTTAAAGATAAGTCTTCCTTATAAAAGTGCAGTGGACCTTTCTATATGTTATCTTTAACCTATGACACTGTGACACAAGATCTTAGAAAATAATCTGTGATTATCTTTAAGGTGTAACAAGTACATTAAGTATTATGGATAGATGCTTGGAAACTGACTTTAAGCAGGCAAAAGTATACTTAAATATAAAGATAGCAAAGCAGGTCCTTGCATAACATTTTAAGCAACCTCTCATTTCTTTTTTCTCAGTATTAAGGTGAAATGACATTATTTGAGGACCTGCCAGATAGGATCATAGGGTTATTAGAAAATGTAAATCTGTTGCACAATAAGAGCAGGAGATAGTGAGTTACCGTGGATTCAGAGCCTGAGCCTACAGGCCACCGCAGACCCCAATACTATCCTGCCAAACGGACATTTACAGAAAATTACTTCTCAGCCATAATTTCTATAAACAGGGAATGTTAAAAGTGCCTATCTCACCAGGTTATTGTGAGAATAAGAACATCTACAGTGACTTATCCAAGGAAAGTGTTTTGTAAATGTTAGCTTTTATTATTACTAACATCTCTCCCAAGCAAATAGCAAAAACATTTGAGAAAGCATGCCATTTCACCAAACTATAATTTAGAATAAAAGTAAAATATTTTACCTATTATTTTCATTTAAAAATGTAGTGCTCAGATTGTTGAGAAACTACTAAAATATGTTTTCATTCCACCCACTCTTCACTTCCACTTGCTCACTTCCATCCAGCTATACTACTCATGCTGCACCTCATCTCACTTCCTTCATTCAAGATGCTTCTCATTGTCACCTCTCTGGACTTCACCGACCATCCTATGCAAAAAATCACCTCCTAACCTTTCTGTCATCTTATCCTTTATTTTCTTTCCTATCCATTATCACTACCTCATATTTTATCATATAATACATAAATGGATAGTATACATATATATAGTCACATACATTTTATGTTGATAAATAAAAATAATTATAAATGATGTAAAAATATATAATATAGATGACTATTTGTCTCCTTCACTAGAATGAAGAAGACAGAAAGTAGGAGATTTGTCTTTTTCGCTCAGTGCTCTTATTTACAAGTATTGTGAAGAGTGTTTGGCCAATAGCTTTTGCTCAGAAATTATTTATTGAATTAATTCATGGTTCTGGCAGCATAGTAAATTATTACAGCCTTTTTATAAATAAATGTGACACCATGTATAAAGAATCAGTAAATTTCTTTTAATTATAGTTCATAATAATGGCAATATTTATTGTGAAACATTGCTCTAGACTATTTACCTGTATTAAATCACTTCTACTTATCTGTATCAATTACCTGTATTAGAACTATAAAAAATAAAGAACTATAAGATGCAGTCAACATCTTTATTGATCACCTACTATGTGCTATTCTACCATTTCTAGTAGGAGAGATAGATAAAGAGGCAGGAAACAAAGTATGAACAAGATTTTTATTTTAAGTTGCAATAAGTTATAGAGATTTTACTGTAATGCAAAAATTTTTTTCTAATAGCAAAGCTTGAAACAACCTAAGTTCCAACAATGGGAAAAAGGGATTTATGACAAGGTTAATCCTTTTATTGTTAACACTGAAAGGACAAACTGATTATCCAAAGGTTTGTCACCAATTGCCACCAAATCAAAAATGTTCCATGTTGAGTGAAGAACTGGAAAAGCTGCCTTTAATATTCTTGTACTCCAAGATTTTTTTTCTTTACTCAATCAAATAATTACATGACCACATTTTTTTCAATCCCTCAGTGAGTCCATCTGGATCTCTCATCTCCCCTTTTCATCTCAGGTCTTACAGACCCCATGGTCATCTCTTCTCCTTGGCCCTTGACCCAACATTATGACTCCAGTCTGAAACTTTCTCAAAGCAGTCAGATCTTCTACAAGACTTAACAAGTCTTTACTGAGAACCAACTCTGTGCTGCCCTCCCAACTTTAGTAGTAGAAATTTTTTTTTAATTAAACAGGCAAATAAGGGCCTCCCCGGTGGCGCAGCAGTTGAGCGCCGGGTTGCGAAGCTGCCTGCAGCCTCTTCAGTACCGGTTCAATCCCAGGCTGCTCCCCGGCCACCAGAGGAGGGTCCCACATGGCGCGCAGACCTCTCCTGCCGCCCGCTGCTCCCCTCAGCAGTGTACTTCGGTCCTTCTGCCTGCTCTGCTCCCCGCTCTGGCTCTGGTGTATTCTCTCACCCTCCCACGCCTCTGAATGTACCCAGTGCTTGTATAAATAAATAAATCTTTTAAAAAATAAATAAAATTTTAAAAAAACAGGCAAATAAAAGTATATGAAATTATAATAATAAATACTAAGGAAACAAAGAGTAGAGATAGACAACATTAAAGTTCTTGAAATAAAATGGGCAGTGAAGGCCTTAATGGAGAAGTCGCTTTTGTGAAGAAAAAAAAAAAAAAAAGATTTATTTATTTATACAAGAACCGGGGTACAGGCCAGATGCACAAGAGGATGAGAGGATTCACCAGAGACGGAACGGGGAACAGCACAGGCAGACCGACGAAATACACTGCTGAGGGGAGCAGCGGGCATGACAGAAGAGGTCTGCCGTACCATGTGCGACCCTCTCCGGCCGGCGGAATAGAACCTGCGCTGCAGAGGCTGCGGACAGCTTCACAGCGGGGCACTCAACCTCCTGCGCCACACCACGAGGGGAGGCCCAAGAAGTAACTTTTAAAACTGAAAACAGAGAAGGATCAAGCCCTCTGAAGAGAAGCATGAGAAAACATTGTTAAGTGAAGGGAGGAAACCAAAGCCCGAAAGGCAGGAAAGAGCTGACATTTTCCAGGAATTGAAAGAAAATTAGTATAAATGGGGTACAGGAGACCCTAGATACATTTGCTGATAGACAGTCAGAGTATAGATCAAATAGAGCATATTAAAGAATTATAAGTACAGAGAGTCCCTGACTTGTGATAGTTCAACAATGATGTTTTTACAGTGGGGTGAAAGTGATACACACTTAATAGGCACCATACTTAATTTTTTTATTAGGGTATTTTTTTTGCTTTCAATATTCAGTAAATTACATGTACTATTCAACACTTCATCATAAAATAGCTTTAGATGATTCTGTCTAACTGTAAGCTAATTTAAGTGTTCTGAGCACACCTGAAGGTAGTCTAGGCTAAGTAATGATGTTCAGTAGGTAAAGTGTATTAAATGTATTGTCAACTTATGATGGGTCATCAGGATGTTACCCCAGCATAAGTTGAGAGAGACTGGTACTCCTCAGGGGTTATACGCCAACAGGAGAGGCAAGTATTATGTATGATAAGGAAAACACTGCTTTTGCTGCTCAACTGGACAGTACTGAATTAGAGGATGAAAACTGAGGAAGTTAGATTATTTAGGAGAATGAAACTTTTTTTTTTTTTTTTTGCAATAGTCCAAATGGAGAAAATAATGGTGAGGACTAGGGTGGTTGTGATGGAGATAAAGTGAAGTAGGTAGATGCAAAATACTTTGGGAATAGGATTAACAGGGTTATGATGAATGGTTTGCAGGGACCAGAGAATGCGAGAAATGCTGGGCCACTGGTAGTGTTCTGACTCAAGGACATTTGCAAGGATGAGGCTGACTGTTGAGAGAAGTGGGAGAAGGACAAACTTTGAGTACGAAAATTCAAGAGTTCTGATTTGATCTTATATTTAAAAAATAGTGCACTTCTGTATGAGTTTGCTAGGACTGACATAGCAAAATATCACAGACTGGGTATCTTAAACAAAATATATTAATTTTCCCATAGTTCTGGAAGCTGTAAGTCAGACATCAAGGCAGGGTTGGTTTCTTCTAGCCTCTCTCCTTGGCTTTGCAGATGGCCACCTTCTCCCTGGGTGTTCACATGTCCTTTCTCAATCTTTGTGTTCTTTGAGTCTTAGTCTCTTCCTATAAAGACAACAATCATATTGGGTTGGGTTCTCCCCATTAACCTCTTTTTACCTTAATTGCCTCTTTAAAGTCCTCTCTCCAAACACAGGCATATTCTGAGTTGGGGGCTTTAGCATATGAATTTGGGTGATAAGAGGAACACCCCTTATCCCATCACAATTTTTTCCTGCCTTTTGAATTGCATTTTAAAAAGTTTTTTTTCTGTTATCCAGGTGGGTATGGTCCTAGCCCAGAAGAGAGTGAGATGGGAAAAAGAATTCTCTTCTGCCACAGAAATTAGAAAGCACAGAAGAAACATTGACATTTTTTAAAATAGACTCAAGCAATTCAATTTTATTTGTAGTATTATGATATATGCCATTTAATCTACAATACAAAAACAGACATTCTGGATTATATATTATCCAAGATATCTTTCTCAATTTTCATTCTCACAATTATATTAACTTACTTTCCTTCTCCAAATTTACATACTGGCTTCAATTTCCTTCTCAGTATCTCACTCTTTAATTGTAATGTTCATATTTTGAAAACATGAAACATTTTGAAATGCTCTCTTTTTATTATTTTCCATAATTTCTTTGTGTTTGCCTTCCATCCTCTACTTAGAGAAATTCAGTTGATATTCAAACAAGCATAAGCATGGAAAATTACATGTAATGTGGCCCTTGACCAGTATGTGGGGATGTGTTCATGCATTTGAAATTATTGTGTGATTATTCTAGTTACTACACTTTCTGAACAAAGTGCTCAAAATACCTTGTGGTTTCTGTTTGTTTGTTTTTGGCAATAAAGAACATATTTTTTAAAAAAGACAATGATAACATAAACTATACTTTAAAATGCATCCCATAGAAATTATGAGGATTCTGTGAGTTCTCTTTACAATGAGCATCTCTAAGTAACACAGTTAAAGTGTGGCATCTATACTTAGATGAATCCTTTAAGTTACATGTTTTTCTTTTAAAGGAAACTAGTAACAAAAAAGAAGAGGAATCTCAGCTATTAGAACTTAATGGTCAAACTAAATATATAATGTCAGCAATAAAATGTCCATCAAGTCAAAGAGTAAGATTATATATATGTATAAACAGACAAAACTGTATACACACAAAATGCATGTGCATGTATACATGTGTATTGACATATATACAGATATATAATGTGTGTGTATGTATATCTATCTATCTATATATATATACACATACAGATTTATTTTTTAAGTGACATGCTTCACTGTCCTCAACTGTCATCAGGACTAAAACTAATTGTAAATACAGATCTTTCTTAAATACAAAGTATATTATCCTTCTTTAAATAGAAATAAGCCACAGCATGATTATCTATATCTACTAAATCCTTTATTAATAACTTTCAAAGTAATGATGTAAAAGCAACAGGCTTTCTGTACATCTTATTCTGTTATCACTTTTTACAAGGAGCACTAACAACACACTTCAGATCTTAATTACCATTAAAAATCTTATGAAAGCAGCACAGAGGACCATGGAAGTAAGGAGTATAAAAGCTTTATAAACTCCCCTCCCCACCACAGAACTCCTGTACAGTCTATAACCAACTTTTGGCTGTTTTCAACTTCTACACATTGATTGAAATGTTTTTTTTTTTTAATGTGTACTGCTACTCATGCTTCTTTTGGAAAACTTATATGGAAAAATGTCCTAATAACTGACATCCAGAAATAAATAAAACAGACATTTATTTTTTATTTTTTAATCTTTATTTGCTTTATTGATTATACTTTTTTAATTTTCTTACATTGTTGTTCACCTTTGTACAATATTTGATTTCTCCCCTCTGTGAAATCCCATAAATCTCCTACCTGTGACCTACTCATCCCTTGTGCTCTTCCCTCCCCTGCTTTCACCCCTCTACCTACCCCGACCCGTGCTGCATGCCTCAGATCGAGTTTGCCACATGTTTTGTCTTTTATTTTTTGACCCTTTGTTTTGTTTCCCTATATTCCTCCTTTAAGTGAAACCATCTAATATTTTTCTATAACCTTTCTGATTTATTTCACTGAGCAGAATCCCTTCCAGCTCCATCCATGTTGCTGCAAATGGCATGAGTTTATCTTTTCTGATTGCCGAATAGTATTCCATTGTGTATATAAACCACATCTTCTTGATCCAGTCATCTGTTTTTGGATATTTAGGTTGTTTCCATATCTTAGCTGTTGTAAATAGTGCTGCAGTAAACATAAGGGGGCAGGTATCCTTTTGTGTTAGTGTTTTTGTGTCCTTTGGGTAGATTCCTAGGAGTGGAATTGCTGCGTCATATGGTAGATCCATTTTTAGGATTTAAAATTCTAAAAATTTTAAACTACAACAACACTACTTTCCATAGTGATTGGACCAGTTTACATCCCCACAGACATTTTTTATGGATAGATTTTCATTAGCATTTGAAAATATAGATCTGATAACCTGAGGGAACAATTGAGCAATAGTGAGGAGGAAAGACAAAGTGCTCTAGAAGACAATGTATAGTTGCTGCCTCCACATGCCAAAATACAGTTTAACCATATTAAAATGACAGAAATATTTGCCCAAGAAAAATGCCACACAGCACAAGCTGCTGTTTTACTTTGAAAAGAAAGAAAACAAAGGAGAAAAAATACTTTGTAAACATAGGGCTATTAAGAGGTGAATTGAAGTGTTTTGTGCTGTTCACTTTCAGCAAACACCAAGCAACTTCATCTGTTCAGTCTTTTATTTTTTTTAAGATTTTTTTTTAAAGATTTATTTATTTATCCATACAAGCACTGCATACAGTCAGAAGTGCGGGAGGGTGAGAGAATTCACCAGAGACAGAGCGGGGAACAGGACAGGCAGACTGACGAAATACACTGCTGAGCCAGGAGAGGTCTGCCAGGAGAAGTCCTGGCGAGCCAGGAGAGGTCTGCTTTGCCATGTGGGATTCTCGCAGGCCGGGATCGAATCGGAGCTACAGAGGCTGCGGACAGCTTCACAGTGCGGCCTCAACGGCCTGCCCTACCACTGCCCTGTTCAGTCTTTTAAAGGAAGCATTTACCCAGCAAGCTAACTTTCAAAGAGCAGTTTGCAAACTGCTCCCATTCACAAACACTGATGATGATAAATTAGAAATCCTATGAAATGGTGAATCTTAGAACTGCTCGTAATGTGGAAAACATCTTTTTAATTTATTTTTGAAGAACTGCATTGTTGGAGAATATAATCCATTGTATGGGTAAATATCTCATCCTTCTCTAACTCAGATACAAATAGTAAGACTGAAATAGTTCATTTACTTAAAATAGACTCTTCTGTTTTCAATTTAAATTTGTTTAATATGGGAAATGCTCATTTTAAAAACTGAAATAGCTTTTATTTTAAAATATTGATAATTTGGGACCTCCCTGGTGGGCCTATGGGTTGAGTTTCAGTGCTACCACCTCGAAGGCCCACCGCATGGATTTGATCCCTGGCCAGGGAGCTAACCCATATGGCGCAGCAGACCTTTCCTGTCTTGCCCGCTGCTCCCCTCAGCAGTATGTTTCAGTGGATCTGGCTATTCTGCTCCCCACTCTGTCTCTGGTGAATCCTCTCATCCTCTGCACCTCTGGCCTAAAGCCCAGTTCTTCTACGTAAAAATAAATAAAATATTTTTTAAAACTTGATATTTTAACAGTTAATATTATATAAATCAGAAATATCACCCCAGGAGAGACACATTGCTAACATTTTTGTTGAGTATTATGATATTTTCCATTCTCCAAAGTATATTATATACTCGTAGAGATCAATGTAAGTTTACCCATAGGATCTTGGAATTTTGTAACCAATTTTTACTCATGAAAGTGCTAGAAAAAAAGTGCTAGAGCTTAATTCTGTTCATGTAAAAGACATGTAAAAGACATGCACAGACTATGAACATTCAGAGCCAATTATTGACAGATAGAAGAAAACAATGGATATGTTCAGCTTTATTCTATTTAAGTTGAATAAAAATCTTTTTCAACATTAATGAGATGTAATTGACATATTAGATTGTGTAAGTTTAAGTGTACAATGTGATAATTTGATGCATATATTGGTGAAATGATTACCACAATACGATTAATTAATATTCCCATTACCTCAAAAGATCATAAGTTGAATGTATTCATATGTCTCTTGTTATGTCTATAGTTATCGCCTGTGCTTTGACTGCCTAGAATGACATTTCCAGATTCTTCATAGAATAGCAAAGAGTTCAGGGACACAGAAAGCCTTGAAATTCTGCTTGGCATATTCATCCTGTCTACTGCATTTGCATGTTTAGATCCTTTAAGTTAACAAACCATGTGTTTGTTTATGCCAATAACATGAAGACACATTTCTTTGCTCTTTGGGCATAATTATTTCAGCTTTCATCCTTCCTAACACAACCTCAGGTCCTACTATCATAGTTTCCACCCTGGACAGCTCTCACTTTGTATGCTGTGGACTATCTGTTGTCTTGACTCTGGTTCATCCACACAGCCAGTGGGATGATCTTTCTGAAATGACATGATTTTGTCATGTCTTCTGAAAATCTTTATCATCAAAGTATTCAACATCCAAAACACATCAAGTCTTTATGCCCCCCCACAACCTCACCCTTGCCACATCCTCCAAGTCATATCCTGTGTTTGTTTTATGAGCTATAAAATAGTCTCCTTTACATTTCCTACATTTTCATGTTGCTTCTTCAGCCTAGTGAGATTTTTGTTTTTCTAGACTAGGTTCAGGCAATACTTTCTTTATAAAGACTTATCCTGCCCATGGCCATTGGAAAACCACCCGGCCCCCACCTCCTGTGACATACACACTCTGGTGTCATCTTCTGTTGTAGAACTTTCCCACATTACAACATAATCAACTGACTGTCTTCTCCCTCACTAGACTGCTAGCTCAAGGTCAGGAATTTGGATCTTTTCACTCTTATTTTCCCCCTCAAAACAAATACAATTATTTGATACAATTAACAAATACAATTATCAGAAACTGTAGTTGGCAAAATTTTTATCTTTGAGCTAAAATATGAGAAACTGACCTCCCTGGTGGTGTAAGGTGTTAAGACGCAACCTATGAAGATATCCGCAACCACTGCAGCACGATTTCAATCCCCGGCCTGCCAGGGAGCAACCCACGTTGGCACAGCAGACCTCTCCTGACTTGCCCACTGCTCCCCTCAACAGTGTAATTCAATCTACCTGTTCTGTTTCCCACTCTGTCTCTGGTGAATCCTCTCACCCCCCACACCGCTGGCCTGGACCCCAGCTCTTGTATAAATAAATAAATAAATAAATAAATAAATAAATAAATAAACAAACAAACAAACAAATAAATCTTTTTTAAAAATAAAAATTAAAAAATATATGAGAAACAAATTGTGAGCTAATGTTATTTATTGTGTAAAATATTTTGAAACAATGTCTCTAGGGGGAAAAGGTAATTAAGAAACTCTGTGGAAAAGATTATGAACAGATATGTAATAAGCTCCATTAAATATTTATCAATTGAGCAATTGTTACTAATTTGAATTTTAATCTTTCTCAGGGAAGGAATTGTATTATACTTTTTAAAATTCCCTGAATGCCTAGCAGACTGTTATGTTCATAAAATAATCTCAAATCCATTTTTACTGATTAACTAAATGAGTATTCACTATATCAAAACTAAAGCTCAACAGACATTTATAAGCTCTACTCTTTGAATCTCTAGGTAGATAGAAATACCTTGTGAATTCTTTGAGGACACAATCTATATCTTATTGGTTTTTATAGTCTCATGTTTTAACAGTGAACACAGAACACTGTGGAAGTTTACTAAATCTCTATTATCAAAATTACATCAGTGAAATGCACACCTGCTTTGTTCATCATTGGATTCCTGTGACCTACAGCAACATCTTACTCATAGTAGAAACCTAGTAAAAATATTTGTGGATGAACATGATTTGGAAATCTGGCTACTGGAAGGTATGACTGAAATCAAATATCAAGTTTTCCTTGATCCTTTAGGTTCTGGAATAAATTTGGATTAGAATGAGCGTAATTTACTTATTACTATGAAATAGCTCAAGGGGCGGAGACTGGAGAGTGAGGCTCATAGGAGAAAATAGCTCCGCTGAGGGGAGCCACATGTTCTGATACCCATGGCAGCAACATGAGGAAGCAGCCTAAAATTAGAAGGATGGGCAAGCCCAGGAAGGGAAAGCCACAGCAACTTTCCCTGCCCTTAACAAGTGAGGTAAGGGGCTGGGAGTATCCGTGGAACCCTCCTTATCCTGTGGAGCTCCACTACAGTTTATTCCAGGTAAGGCCTGCCCTTTGAACATAGGTTGGGAGGTAAAGCAAGAGGTTTTTTAAGGGGATGTCCAGACAATTAAAAGATTTAATATTACCTTCTAAAGAAGTATCTCAAGAATATGATTTAGAACAATGAAAGTATACTTATACCCATGCTCACCCAAAGTATTCATCTGAACCACCTCTTTCCCCTTGTTAAATTGGGAAGTTTTGGGGTGTATAGGTGCTGCTTTTGTAAAGTGTTGGAGTAAAGGAAGGAGGCAGTCCTAGAAAATTTTTAAAATCATGTGGAAAAGAATGGATACCTCCTAGTGATATAAGAAAATGTGGATAAGGGAAAAAGGAAAGATTGGTGATAACACAAATAAGACTGTGGGCAGGAGTAAGCTTTTTTCATGTATAAGTTACAGAGAGGTTGAGTTGGTCGAGGACAGACAACAGAATTCTGGAAGTGACCAAGATTTTCTCAGTGTTTCTGTTTCATAAAGAACTCCATTGGTGATTTATTTTATGTTTCACATGAGTTAATCCTAGTTGGGGTATTTATGTATCGCTCTACATAGCCTCTAAAGTTCCTGTCTTCAGTACTAGAATTAATTTTCTATTACCTTTTTTTTTTTTTTTGAAGTTACAACTTCTTATTAATGGTAACCTCCCCACCCATGTTATTTAATGGGTTATCTTGCAGGGTCAACCAGAAGGTATTCTACAATATGACAACAGAAATTCAGAACTTGCTAAAAACCACAGTGTTATTGGCATGTAATTCACATACCATGCAATTTACCTATTTAAAGTGTAGTGGTTTTTAATGTATTTACTGAGTTTTACAGCCATTGTCACAATTTTAGAACAGCTTATCATCCTCTCTCCAAAAATTCATACCCCAAAGCAATCACTCTTCTTTTTCTCCTTTCACCCAAAGCACTAGAAAAGCACTAATCCACTTTCAGTTTTGATAGATTTGCCTATTCCAGACATTTCATATAAACAAATTCATGTGTGTCATTTTGTGAGTTGTTTTTTTTAACAGAGGAATGCTTAAGAATTTAGCAAAAGAGAAGAGAAAACTCTTCTATTGGTAGTGTTTACTATTGATTCACCCTAAAGAGAACTGTCATTGTTTCCAACCTTCAATTTGACTAAGTATTTTTTTTAAAGATTTATTTTTTATTTATACAATAGCTGGAGTACAGGACAGAGATGCAGGACGGTGAGAGGATTCACCAGAGACAGAGTGGGGAGCAGAACAGGCAGACAGACTGAAACACACTGCTGAGGGGAGCAGCAGGTGAGACAGGAGAGGTCTGCCATGCCATGTCGGACTCTCCGTGGCCGGCTGGGAATCGAACCCTCACTGCAGAGGCTGCAGACAGCTTCACAGTGCTGTGCTCAACCTTCTGCGCCCTTGACTAAGCATTTATAACCCATTTTTTTTAAGATTATTGAATTATCATGGCACTTCAGAACTATATATAATTATATTAAGAAATTCTTTTCAGTAGGGATGATTTTAATTAATAATAATTTTGGATATAACCTGATGGAATGAAATGCATCCATTTAGAATATCATTAGAGAACTTGTATGATCCATATCTTAGCGTTTTAATAAATAATAAATGGCATAAGATGTAGTATGTTTAGAACAATGCCTGGCAGGTGATAGATTTTTAGTAAATAACCATTTTTTTCCTGCAATCTACTTTGAGAGTTAAACATTTACTCATATTATAAAATAATCAGAGCAGGTTTGAAGAAAATCTTAATCTAGCAGGGTGCTTTGAACACAGAACTGCTCAGCAGATGCTTATAAAACAGGGAATGAGGGCCTGGCCGGTGGCGCAGCAGTTTGAGCACAGCACTGTGGAGCTGTCCACAGCCTCTGCAGTGCGGGTTTGATCCCAGCCAAGTCAGGGTCCCACATGGCGTGGCAGACCTCTCCTGTCTTGCCTGCTGCTCCCCTCAGCAGTGTATTTCATCAGTCTGCCTGTTCTGCTCCCTGCTCTGTCTCTGGTGAGTCCTTTCACCCTCCCGCACCTCTGGCCTGTACCCCAGCTCTTGCATAAAAATAAATAAATCTTAAAAATAAAAATAAAAAAAACAGGGAATGGAGTTATCACAATGAATATGCACATTATACAGCCGTGACCTTATTTCAAAAAATTATGTGGAAAACAACTTCATATGCTGGACAGGGAAGGACCAATTATAACTTCAAGTTTGAATTCATATCAACTGCAGCTTTGCATAACTGATATTATTTCCCTTTTCTTCAGTTTAGAGACAGTCTAGAGAACTCCAGACTAAAAATTATGTGCTAGCTAAAATGCCATCCCCATTGTTCATACTGTGGAAATATCTTGTGGCTAGGTCTCCAACACATACCTGTCTTGTATTCATTTCATCTTAAAGGTCACACATTGAATTATAGGATTGTGTTGTAGGGAAGTCCAATTGGTTGACTGTCATAAGATCTCATGGCTTGTAATTACCTTGATGAAATCACAAGTTTCTATCATCTGTTTTTCAGCTGTCCAAGTTCAGAATCCAAATTGGATTTTTAAAAAACCCTTCCCGAAATTCAGTACTTAGTTGTCCTTGGTAAAATACTTACATTAAGCAAACTCCCGAGAGAGTAATGCAGCAGCCAGAATTCCAGTTTGTTAATTTACATTGAGAAAGATGGGTTTAGAGTAAACTAATGTCATGTTCCTCAGCAACTTATTTTTTCTCTGTAAGAAAATCTATTTAGGCCTCCCTGGTGACAACAGGGGTTAGTCAATGTTATCAAGGTACCAGCCACTGCAGCATAAGTTCGATCCCTGGCTCAGCAGACATCTCCTGTCTTGCCCACTGCTCTGCTCAGCAGTGTATTTCAGTAGATCCACCTGTTCTGCTCCCCACTCTGTCTCTGGTGAATCCTCTCACCCCCTGCACCTCTGGCTTATACCCAGTTCTTGTACGCATAAATCTTTTTTTAAAAAAATCTATTTAAAATTAATGAAATTGGGGCCTCCTTTGTGACCTTGGTGTTAATTCTCAGTGCTATCACCATGACAACCTGAGTTTGACCCTCAACCAGGGAGCTAACCCACATATGGCTCAGCAGACATCTTCTGTCTCACCCACTGCTCCCCTTCGCAGTGTATATCAGTACATCTGCCTAAATTGAAAATGGAATACTACTACACAAGCATGGATGGGACTAAGGCAGGTACTTGGTCATGGCATCTGGAAGTGCTGAACTGGGGCTCCCAGTTCTACCCTCTCTCGATGTAAAGCTCTCTTGGATGAACACTTTTGATTTTTTTTCTTTGATTCCTCTTTCTCACTTGTCATTCTGATTATCTCCTCAAATATAGACATAGATATAGAAATAGTTGCAGATAGAAATATAGACACACATATATATTTGACAGTTAAAAAGGGTGATTGATAGGTGGTTAGGTAGGTAGATAGCTAGATAGATACTACCAATTAGTTTCAGCTTTTTTTCTTTTTGTTCCCTTGAGACTTTCTATTCTTTTTTGGCTTAGGGGAATACTTGCTATTTTTTTTCATTTTATAGATATAGTATATCTTTATTTTTTTTTAAAGATTTATTTATTTATACAAAACAAGATTTTGGGCCGGATGCGTGGGAGGGTGAGAGGATTCACCAAAGACAGAGTGGGGAACAGAACAGGCAGACTGACGAAATACACTGCTGAGGGGAGCAGCAGATGAGACAGGAGAGGTCTGCCTCACCATATGGGAATATTGCCGGCCAGCCGGGATAGAACCGGCACTGCATAGGCTGCAGACAGCTTCACAGTGCGGCGCTTAACCGCCTGCGCCACTGGGGAGGCCCCATCTTTATTATTTTTTTTGAAGAATAGTTAAGAACTGTGAGAGAAAAATATTCTATAACTCCACTACATGGATATACCCATCTAGCATTTTGAAACATTGTAATTCAGAATTAAAAAAAAAAAAAGGTCATATTATAAACACTGTTTTTTAAAAAACTATTTATTGTAATTATCTTTTCATGTTAAACAAATTATGTTATTTTCAATTTTTTACTATTGCACAGTTGTTTATGAACATCCTTATGTATACACGGAAATGATAGTTCCTCTTTGGGTACCAAAACTTACATTAGCTAGTCAATGAACATTTATTTTTACTTTAGCTTTCAGAGTGTAGATGTGCTCTGCTGATGTTTTCATGTGTTTCTTTTTTTTTTAAGATCTATTTATTTATACATACAAGAACTGGGGTACAAGCCAGAGGTGTGGGGGATGAGAAGATTCACCAGAGACAGAGTGGGAAAGAGAACAGGCAGATTGACTGAAACACACTGCTGAGGGGAGCAGCAGGCAAGTCAGGAAAGGTCTGCTGCGCCATGTGGGTAGCTCCCTGGTGGGCCAGGGATGTAACTCATGTTGCAGAGGCTGCGGATAGCTTCACAGTGCTGTGCTTAACCCCTTGCCCACCAGGGAGGCCCTTCATGTGTTTCTTTAACAAGAAATTTGCTCATATTTATACATAGCTTTAAAATAGTTTTTATACATTACATTTAGATTTTTAATACTTTATCCTATTCTTATACTCACTGTAATCCCCCGAAGTAAGTAAAACATTCTCTCCACTTCTTAGTAACTGAAAAGATGAGGTAACAAACATATAGAATGATTTGCCTTAGGTTATAGAGCTATCGAGAGAGAGAGAGAGAGAGAGAGAGAGAGAGAGAGAGAGATCTTACAAAAAAAAAGCTACAAACTGCTTTTTTTAAAAATTGGTGATTTCCTGCTTATAAGTAAAATTCCTGGATGGTCATGTAAAGGACTCACAAATCTATGTGTATATCAAGCATTATCTAAAAACAGAATAAATATATCATATGATGTTACAATTAATAAAGCATAGATTTGTTGGAAATACATAATTATTAATCCATAATTTTCATGTATTTGCTAAATCAATAGAGTGAAAAAATCACATTTATCATCATTGGGAGATGCACAGATTTTTTTTAATATTGAAAGACATTTTTTTAATGAAATTAAGAGCCCATGCTCTTCATCTTGCCCATGTTCATTCTCTTGGCTCTCAAGTATTATCAACTGGCTTAGAACTCTTGACAAAGCCATGCTATAACAATATAGCTAGCAGTAGTTTATCACAAGCAAAGTTTATATATTTATAAATTTATATATATTTATATATATTTTATATATATATAAGATATATATAAATATTTTGAAGAAAACAAAATTAATAGGTGGCTGTAACTAAAGATGTAAGACATGAAAGGTTGTGAGACATGAAAGGCGGTACATGGCCACAACTCTTTCATGCCATAATTTGCAGAAATAGCCTGGGCACTGACAAAGTGAAAGAGCCAATCTCATAAATCACGTTGCAAACTGGAGGCACTGGCCTCCCATCTGAAGTACTAACCATTTCACAATTCAACAAGCTCAGAGTACCTAGAACTAGCTTCATGTGTACCCTTAAGGCAAAACCTTTACAGGATCTTACTTCAGAGATTTAAGGAATTCCCCTCATAAGCTTTTTATAAAAGCACAAAACATTTTTGTAAGTTTATAAAAGTAAATTCATAGGAATGGTAAGAAAATGGTGGTTGTCAGGAACTGGGGTTAGAGGTGAGTGCGGAGTTATTGTTTTAGAGGAACAAGATGAAAAAAGCTCAGTTTTACAAGATGAAAAAAGCTCTGGAGATCAAACATGATTGCACATAATGCCACAAAACTGTACACTTAACAATGGTTAAAATGGTAAATTTTATGTTATACCTATTTTACCAAACTTTAAAATAAATTTCTGAAGAATAAGTTAATTGGACAAAATTTCAAAATAAGCTTTTGATTAGGACCTTTACTCACAACATCAAAATAGAATGTAATTAAGCTAAGGTATTTCATTTTTTTGGTATGAATTAGAATAAAAGGTATTGAATCATATTATCCTACATATGTGGATACACTTCACCGAAACTTCAAAGGCAAACAAAATAAATAGTGATCTTTGTAAGTAGTTAACTATTTAATACTCAATTTTTTTTTAGTATTGAGTTGCTATGTAACTCTAACAAGTTAGTTATGCTTTCTGTTTGTCAATTTCCTCACATGTTAAACATGAGTATTAAAGCAGACCTGTTGACAGGGCTCCGATGAGATACAGCTAGTAAAAACCCAATAAAATGTGTTTCAAATACAGTGTTAATACTTAAGAGCTTTTAAATAATGGGATTTAAAGCATGACTGTTCTTATATTTGACATCTGCCCCCAATTCATCATTATCATCATTAGCAGCATTTATTTAATAGATTTAAATCTGTTTGATCTTATTCCAGGTAGTGTTTTTATGCATTCAACATTAGTCTATTAAATAATTCAAGATCATGGAAAGAATAAGATATCCCTCATTTTCATAGCTTTCTCATCTTTAAATCACCTAACCTTAACAATAGTTTTGTTCACTTAAGTTGAATAGTAATCTTATGCTGACATCCTTTTATAGATCTGGTGAGAAGATATTTACCAATACACTCCAATTATTTTTTTTTGTCCTAAAACATACACCATAGTGTGAATATACTACTCTGATATTTGTCACCACTCTACTTATTTGGCTATAGAAGACTTGTTTGATACCTGGGTTGTTAGATCAAATTATAATTTAAATCCTTTAGCTATGTTTAGCCCCTTGGCAATGGATGAGTTGGGAATTTAGAATTCAGAAGCAGATGGTTTAGGAGCATGGTAACTAGATATGAAGCTTTTACATCTGTGTCATTGGTTTGAGTTTGAACTTGGTCAATCATTACTGGTGTTTTAAACAAGATGTGAGTCATCTAATTTGAATTTCTAATGAACAGCACCCATGTTACAAAAACTCATCCCTCTTGGCACTAATTGGCATTCTTGTTGTCAGCATCAGGATAGAAGCCAAGAGCTGAATCAGTCTGGAAACCTGAACTGCTGCTGTGTCTGAGTCATCAGTCTAGGTGGCCCATTCAGCCTTTGGCCTTTCTTTAGAGTTTACAGCTCAGCACAACTGTGTGTACTTCACTCCTATGACTTCACAAAGCCAAATGAAAAGATGTTTATCCTAAATACATATTTTAACAACAATAATGGTCATAATGGTGACTAATATTTATTTGCCACTTGCTAAAAACCAATTAAGACTTTTAATGCCATAAGGTAGGTACTATTTTCCCCCTTGTTTTTTAGAGTTGAGGAAACTGAGGCACAAAGAGATTGAACAACTTACCCAAGACTTCTCCAATAATAAGTAGTGGAGTTGGAAAGTAGTGCTAAGTACAACTACTCTCTACCAAATTATAGTAATTTTTTTATTTCTTTTTTTACCATCTTACTATACCACTGATATATTTTTTTAATTCTGCATTTAAACCAACAAGGCATATATCAATGTTTAAATCTTAAAATTGCTCATCTTCCTGTACTAACTTTTATTATTATTTATTTCTGAGAGAGGGAATGTATCTTTCTTATATCTAATACATGTGCAGAATTATTCTGTATTTAAGGTACTTTAAGACTTAATTTTACAATGAATTTTAGGTTCATCTATTTTTGTTGTTGTTGTTGTTGTTTGAGCTCAGCAATATCTGAATGTGTGACATTTTCTTTCTAAGTTAACAGAAAAGAGATAACCAAATGAAACCCTGCCAACCAGTCTATTCCAACAAAAGCACAGTGAATGATAACCAGTAGCAATCCAACTGCCCCTTTTTGCTAACATAGTAATTGGATTCCTTCCACCTACTATTTAGCAAAATCCAAAAGCAGATGGGGGACCTCCCTGTTGGTGTAGGGGTTAAGATGCAACCTATGAAGCTATCTGCAGCCACTTCAGCATGAATTTGATCCCTGGCCAGGGAGATACCCACATGGCGTAGCAGACCTCTCCTGACTCGCCTGCTGCTCCCCTCAGCAGTATATTTCGGTCATTCCTCTTCTTCTGTTCCCCACTCTTTCTCTGGCAAATCCTCTTGACCCCCTCTCTGCCCCCCACACCTCTGGCCTGTATACAGTTCTTATATCATAAATAAATAAATTTTTTTAAAAAAAAGCAGATAGTATTTTTTTTAAATCTGGGCCTCTATTTTATGATAATTCCCATAGTAGCTAGGGAAGTTTTTAGCATTTTGAGATAGACAAGTTTAAGATAAAGTCCATGTGCAATTTGGCTATTTTAATGAATAAAATAAGTTTATCTGGTTCTTATAGTCTCCTTAAGACGATAATATTTGTTGTAATTGCCAGCCAGAAATAGAATAGTATATATAATCACTTTTAAATTTTTTAAGTTACCTTTTATATCAAAGCATGTAATGAGCCTCATTAGGTACATATTTATTTATTTTAAGATTTATTTATTTATTTATTTATTTATTTATTTATTTATTTATTTGTGTGTACAAGAATTGAGTTGTAGGTCAGAGGCATGGGGGGGAGGAGCATTGAAAGGATTCACCAGAGACAGAGTAGGGAGCAGAACAGGCAGATCTACTGAAATACACTGCTGAGGGGAACAGCGGGCAAGACAGAAGTCTGCTGCGCCATGTGGCTTAACTCCCTGGCTGGGGATTGAACTCATGCTACAGTAGCTGATGATAGCTTGATAGCACTGAGACTCAACCCCTGAGCCACCAGGAAGGCCCCCTAGCACATATTTATTGGTATTATGAACTTGGTTGCCTGGGTTTTACTGTCGCTTTGCATTTACTTGTAGAATGACCATTATTCTAGTGCTTAATTTTCCTATGTATGAAATAAATATAAAAAAGAGCAAATTCAAGAGCAGTACTGTCACGTTGTTGTTGTTATTCAGACCATAATAGTCAACACATGATTGTAAATAATTTTGAAAAGGTGAAATGCTAAGTAAACGTTTACTTAAAATGTATCAACTCTATGGTCTCATGCCAAATTTTGCTGTGTCTAACAATTTGCAGATATAGATGCATACAGAGAATTGTTTAGTACTTACTTATTGTTATTTTAGTTCTCTAAGTTGTTCCTTTGGTCAGCAGAGATAGTGAATCATCCAGATTTCCAAGGACTATGGAGCCACTAGATCAGCCACTAGATAATCCTGTATCACTGGAGATCTCCTTCTTGTTACTCTACATCTTCTAACTTTTTTTCCAAGACTCCTAAGTGGAATACTAACAAGCATGGATGTCTCTGAAAAGTGGTATGACGCAGTAGAGAAGAGTTTGGGCTTAAAGTAGAGCTGGGTGTGAATCCCAGCTCTGAGTAACCTTGTGCATTTTTTTCTCTGATCTTTAATTTCTCCTTAATAAAAAGAAGATAACAATATAGTATACCTTGGATAATCTCAAGGAGTAATTCCTGAGACTTTTGCAGATCTCAAGATTTGCAAAAACTGAAGTAGCATATCATTTTTTCAGTTTCACCCTCCATAAAAAGGGCATAATGACCCATACTTCCTGGGGTTTTGTATTAAATTAAATTAGGTATTAAACATGAACAACACTTGGTTGATGTGGACCCTGGGCTGGTTCAGCTAGGGTCACTCAGGGAACTAAATAATTTATTCTGTCTTCTCTTCCTTTCATGAAGTACAATTTGGAGTTAGTCACAAATAATTGGAATCTTTATCTAAATTAGAGCTATCCTCTATGTTTTAAGTATGCTCATTATTGATAGGGAAACAGGGAACTGACTATGACTTGAGCTAGAATCCCAAAAACTAGGACATGAGAGTAGACAGAGCTGTCCCTCAGTTATGGACAGCAAAGTCCTGAAGTCCAAAACTCAAAAGAAGTAGACTATGCACTATATCGGTGACTGGTGCACAGTAAGCATTCAATCAATCGTTTTTCGCTTCCTTCCTCATTTGAATTGATAAATAGAAATAGTATTTCTATGTTAAATTAAGTAATACCCATTAATGGCACTGAAATCAGTAATGTAGATCAGAATTTAGGTCATTGACCTTTCCTGGCTCAATATAAGTGTTCAGTAAATATTTGTTGTATTGAAAGAATAATTTGGTACAACTCAACAATTGGCCATAGATTTTATAGCACTACATGGACAAATATTCATTAAGTACCTAAGTTGTGCCATGCCTTAAGATTAGAACGGTGTGGCCCATACATAATTTTTTCTATTGCTCTGATTCCCAAATAATTGATCTAATTAAATAGATAAATGAAAAAATAGCTTAATTCAGCAATATAAGAAATGTAACAACTATTTGTTTAATTACATTAAAAAAATAGAAGAAACAGTAAACAAAAGCAAGGAGGGCAAAAAAAGGCAAAGAAATACTGGTGGAGTCAGGGATTTGTGTAGAAAAGTGGCAGGTAAGATCAGAAAGGTTATTTATATTTTATAGGACTGGAATAATCACATTTCTGATTTTAACAGGGCTTTTCTTATTCTTCACTGAAATTTGCAAAATACTGTCAGACCAGTAGACTATGTGCAAATAGATTTATCCTCAATCAGTTTACACGGTGGTGGTAAATTTTTGTGTTTAACTTCTCTATGACGTAGTCTGCTTACATATCCCTTTTATTGAATTTACAAGGCACATTTTGAATTAAAGTTTACTGTCTGGGCTAGAAGGTGAAAGAAAAAGAGCTCTAAGGTATTAACAAGAGACTTCTCCTCGCTCTTCTTCTGTACGCTCCCCTCCTTGGCAACAAGTTGCTTACATTCAACATTTAGTAATTTCATGAAGGATCTAATAGAAGATGATAACTTCCAAGAAAATTGTGTCAGTCCTTATTTCAGACAAACAATTTTATTGTGTCTTCTTTGTGAAAATAGCCCTGCACTTAGTCATATGCTATTTTCTGTTCTCTTTTTATTTCTGTTAAATAAACACCAAGTCCCTAAAACCAAGTTATAGCCTTAGGAACCCTTCACCCATTGATACATATAAAAAACAATGGTGAATTTCCTCCTTTGGGAGATTTCTAGCTTTTGCACTCACCTGTATATTTACTCCTCATGTGCCAGCAATTGGGCATTAAAAAGAGAACTAATTTTTTTTAAATATTTATTTTCTAAAAATATTTTTGTTGATGTACTATATAAGTTTGGGATAATAGCTTTACATCTCTATTAGAGAATTAGTTTTAAATTAAATGACCTAAATTTGAACCACCCAACTGTGCAGATCACTGATTAGGTAACTTTGGAAAAGCGAAACTTCTTGAAACATTAGTTTCCTCCTTGTAACATACAGATAAAGATACCTCACTGGGTTGCTGTGAGAATGAAAGAGAGATAACTTAGACTGCTATCATGTGGAGTACCGTTGTTAGAAAAGTGAATTCCCATTTCTTCCATCACATCATTGGATTTAGTGTGATTATTTAGGTCATGCATAAGAACACTGAACTTTGTTTTCCACACAAATAGAAGTTGTGTGGAATCACCCAGAGCCTGACATACTGCTATTTAATATATTCAGCGTTGATGTTATAAGGAGTATTTCAAATATTTTCCTACTCCTAACTTGCAAAAAGTGTATTGACTCATGTTGATGTGCTGAGAAATAACATTGAAGCATTTAAATTAAGTTTACTTTCAAAAGAACAAAGGTCTTAAATTGTCTCAGCATAATGACTATCATAAATAGAAACAAAAACTAGATCTGTTAAAGCATTCAGATTGCCTTTCAAAGCCCTACCTTTTAGCATTAACCCCTAATGCCTCTATCTCCATATCAATTCAGCTGAAATATTGCAGATAAGAACCTACTAGTTACTCTTTGGACACTCCCCCACCTTTCCTCAGCTTCCTAAAAAAGGCATAATGTGAGTTAAAGGCAAATGTGCCAAATGAATGTAGCAGGAGTTCCCTCACCAGGCTCCAAGCTAGCATGACAATTTTCTATTTACTCTCTTATATTAGCCTGTGACTCAATCTATCTCTCCTTTACACAGGCTCCCAAGAATCTTGTCATGAATTCTCAATTTTATCCCTAATTACTGAATCTGTTTTTGTTGGAGAAGGATCTTACTACTCTGAAAAGATTTCACTTTTATCATTCAAAAAAAAAATTTCATCTTAATGATACCGGAATTGTCAGGCCTAGTCTCCCAGCCAGGAACGGATCCCAGGCTGCAGGGGCAGCGCTGAGTCCCAGCCACTAGACCCCCATGGGTTGGTGTCTCACGAAGCCACAGCAGGAACTTCGCAGACGCTCAGGCAAGCAAGCGAGAAGAGGCAGGGTTGTTTAGAGAAAGAAAAGTTTATTGAGGAGAAAAAGAACAAATAAAGAACAAATAAAGTGGGACTCCCAGGCCAAGAAACCAGGCCTGGGAGGGGCAAGGAAGCCAAAGTGGAGTTGTGTTTCAGGGAATATATACCTTCTTTCCCTGATTATTCTAAAGCTCCACCAGTCTCTTTGTGATTGGTTAGTTCTCGTCTGTCTCACTTAATTTGCTACTGAGTGGGGGATCTTCACATTCCTTATCTAACAGCTTTCTCTTTCCCCATTTGTTGCATCTTTATCTTTATGGCCCAGTCCTCTGGATGGGCATCCCTGCATTGAAGCTGCCCTTCTAAGTTGTCCATAAATTAAACCACTCTCCATTTCTCCAATCTTTGCCTCCCTTTACCACCTGAAGGAAACCAGGACTAGCATTAACAATGTTGTCCTTGGTCCTGGGATGTTTGTTTTTCCTAGTGGAATGGGTTACTTTTCCTTGGTTGTCCTTATCTCTGAAGCCTCCCTAAATTCTTCAGAGGTCCCCTCCTGCACTGTCCCTAAAACTGCCTAATTCCTAGCTAGCCCTGTGTCTCATTAACAAAAGCGTTTTTTGCAGAAATAGTCTATTGGGAGGCAGATGGCTTATATTCTAGAGTAGATTCAGCCAGGTAAGTGATTTGAGCAAGGTCAAACAATTGATAAATGGTAAATTCACAATTTGGATGCATGAGTGCCTGGTTCCAATTTTCTGCTCTTTGGAACATAAAGGAATGGGTGGTGAAGTTTCAGAAAGTAAGGACAGATTTCGCCCCTAAGTACATAGCTATCTACTTCAGAACATAGTCTTGGAAGTAAAATCCACTTTTGGATAAAAGACTCCACAACCACTTCTCAGTAGCTGCATAAGAACTGCTTCAACCTTTATTATCTCAAGTTTGTTTTACTGCTTTATGTATAAAAAGCAGTCCAAATACATGGTTGTAAGAAAACGTGAATTTTGTACCATGTATCAGAGGAAACCTTTGAAATTTCAGAATCCCCATTGTTAAAGTCCTCTTTAGTACTTTATTCATTCTGCATTTTTAGTAACCTGCCCTAGGTTATTTCTAAAAAATATTATTGAGTGTATTTGAAAGCATCTGATTTTTTTCCTTTCATATTTTCTCTTACTTTTATTTGTTTAGTCATACAAAAGATTTTTAGGTTTGGTTTAGATCAGAAAAATTATAAACTTAAAATCCTACTTAGTGTTCCTTTAAAACATTTATTAAAAATGGAAGTATATTTTACCCTTAATTTTTTTCATACTACCTAAAACGTGAACATTTAAATATTTACAATGGTTATGAGCACAGACTTAGAATTAGCCTTAGATTTAATCCTGGGTCAATTACTTATTTGTGTCACCTTGTACAAGTTTTTAACTTCTTTCTAATTCTCAGCTATAAAATGAAAATTATGATAGTACCTACTTCATCAATTGTTAAAAGTAATAAATAAAAAGCACAATGTTCATAAAGAACTTAGAAGAGTACCTAGCACATAGCAAAGAAATGTTAACTTATTTCTACACAGATGATTATATTTATGTATGTGCTGATGTAATCATTCTATTAATGTGGTGAGAAGTGAGAATAACTATACCTTTTGGAGTGCATACATGATACTAATTCTTTTGGATCTCTTCAGTAACAACACTAGTCACAAGATGCTCTTTTTAAAAATTCTAGGAACAAATATCCTTCATGCAAATTAAACTTGCTAAAAAAGTATAAACTTTGCTATGTCCTACATATCAAAAGCACAAATAAAAGAAGCCTTGTTTATTGTGTTTTCATGGAAGCCATAGAGCAAAGCCTTAATCTAATTAATCTAAAATTGGAAGTATTATAATAATTAATGTTAAGTATTAGAATAATAATTAAATAATAAGTATTATATTAATAATTAAATATTAAGTATTATAATAATAGATTGTTCCCATGTTTACTTTAATAAATATATTGAACATACTTTAAGTTTTGCATCAATAAGAGTATTTACACATATCATATGCAGCCACTGTATGGATATTTTGTACATTCCTCATCGTCTGTTCTTTAAAATTTCATCATGATTATCCTTTTCATCTAATCTAAGGAGAGATTAAAAAGTTTATTTCCTTAGTCATTATCCACCCCCACTAGCCCTCCAAGCTAAGGACATCGTGCAGACTGAGTTATTAAAGTTGATCTGAAAGAGCAATCTGTTCTAAATGACTGTCCCTGGATGTGCCACGGAACCCTGTAAATACCCTTCATTACTCCTGTAGGGCGGTATCACATTTCTTTCATGCTACTCTTGTGGCCGACACAAGTTAGGCAGTGAGATTTGGGCTTTAGATGGTCCTGGTTGATTGATATAGGAATGGTGCTTCTCCTGACAGGTAACCACAAATTTACTTTTCAGGACTAATTTTTAAATATTAGTAGGTATTCTATTTACAGTTTTTTGTTGTTGCTGTTGTTTTAACTAAACTAGTTTTGAACTTGTAGTTTAAATAATGTTTAACTTTCCTAGGCTAGTATTTTCAAAACCACTTCAAGAAAAAGAAATTCTTTTAAAGATTCAATTGTATTTCTTAATCACACTGTATTATGGGGTTTGTATAAGACCCTCTATAATCCACCATACATGTATTGTTTTTGATGGTCAAAAACTTGTCTCTGATGAGTATTTTTCTCATTGAATAGGTATTTTTCTCATTGAATAGGGTTCTTTAAAAATAAGACATAGAGGATTTTTATTTTTATTTGATGCTGGAGGAGGTACCTCAAGATAAATCTATGAATGTCAAGAAAAACTTATTGAAATTTTGTTATATGTGAGCAATTTCTTTTTAGGAATTAAAATCTCTTACACTAGGGGAAAATAGCAAATATTTTGATAGCACAGAAACTCACGCATGCTTATCCCCCCAAGTGAAGACTTCCTCTGTCAGAGATCTTCCAGATTCCTTGGCATTCCTGTGGATCATCCCAATGTGAGTAAATGTTTCTGTAGCTGAGTGACTGAATTAAGATAACAGCTGAAGGCAAGCACAGGATCATGTTCAAACCATGATAAACACATGTTGGAACGGCCACTCAACTTTATGGGGAAGGCTGAAGACATGTAACCTAGTGTTTGCTGTCATTTATGAAATTTGTTTTTAACTATGTTGGATATGTTTTTAAAATTATTCTTTATACCAATAACCTCTAAAAAATCCAAACTAGTTGATTTTTGGTAAAACATTTATATAATTTCTACTAATAATAAGCTGAGTACGGCCTGCATTACTTGGAAGCAAAAATTAATTTTAAAAAATCCTAGAATCTATAAAATGAGTTTTATATATTGTAAGCAAGATGCCCATAGTTACTGAATATTATTTATTTTAAATATTTGTATCCACCTTTTTCCCAAAAAGCTCAAAACATTTTGTACACCATCTGTATTTTGGAAATGTTGCAGTAAAAATGGGGAATAGCAGTAAAAATGCTATTCAGAAATTCTTTGGCCTCTTTCTTCTATAACTGGTTTTTGGTTTTTTTTTTTTTTGCATTTAAACTTATTTTAATTCTCCCTATTAATTTCTAATTCCACTGCTCTATTTTTGTCTTTCAGTATGGGTTTTTTCACACCTCAATATTTTATACCTAGGTGAAAGGTAGATTACCAGACTTATGATGCACCGTATAAAGAGAAGTAAAATTGTGATCATTTAGAGTGTGCATAAGCATTTCCCTTTAGAAAATCAAATGGTAGCCATCTATTTGCTACCAGAAATAGAGATCTCACTTTCCCATGTTCCTTCCCAAGAACTAGCAGCATTTACATTGATTATAAATAAAATCTTCTCTTTAAGTGAAATGTCTTTAAATAAAACAGAATTAAGGTTAATATCAGCACAGGATTAGTTAGGTGAAAGAGCGAATGAGCCTGTACATTGAAAATTTGAATTTTTGCACTAATGAGAATAACCTAGCCATATAATTCAGTTCTTTTTGTACTCTTTTCCTTCCTTAGAAATAGTTCTTTTGACCCAGATTATTTAAAAAGTACTCTTCAATTCTCTTTTTTCATTTTAACTGTGTAAACACAAAACCTCATAGCAAATGGTATAGTAAAATCTCTGATGTGATCATAATAAATATATTTTATTGATTCAATCTACTACAGGAATTCTGACAATGATTGAAAAGGATAAAAATATCTCTAAGTAAATTCCATGAGTTCAGGAATTTTGGTATATTTATACACTGCTTTATACACAGTACATGGTAAATGGCAGTCATTAGGTAAATTTTCATTGAATAAATGGATAAAAAGAAATCCAGCAAGCAGATGAATGGTTTAATTGAGAAACTAGATATAAACCTTTGTATTTTCTGCTATCAGAATTGAAGAACGGTCTTTGAAAAAAAAAGATAATCAATGGCATATATCTGAATTTTCAAAACCAGGTCTTCTACCGAGATTGATGATGTTATAAAAAATAATATAAACTAAGCAATGAGCTTAACTTTTTTTTGCAATATCATATTCTGAAAATGTATGAAGTTGATGTTAAAGAACCTATACTTTGACAAAGTTGATATTTGAGCAGGTGTTGGTTCGGTTAAGGTTGCACTCTTTTTATTGATTTGTAATGCTTGGGAAGAAAGATATTTGGCATCAATTTTTTTCAAAAAGTAAAATGAAAAACATTATCCTGGGTACTAATACATGAACAGGATTTGTAGCATGTTAATTTTGACTTTTAAGTAATATCAGATAAATATTTTCTGAAGAAGTTTGCTTAAACTAATTTGTTACTGGGTTTATTCTCAGGCTGATGGTTTTTTCCTCACCGTTTGCTCTATTATCTCTAACTTTTAATGCAATTTTCTTCCCACTTTTGCTTAGGCTTTGGACAAACAATTCAAAAAACTCTGTGCTTTAAAACCTTATACCTCAGCTTCATATTGGCTTTCCAGAGTCAGATTTCCTAAAATTTATCAGTGACTAAATGAAAGTAAATTACCAATTATTTGAAATTAAATTTCTTGAAAATTAAGAATTTTCATGTTTTAAAAATAATGACATTTTCTTTGATTGATGGAATGTAGTATAACAAATTTAGAATTAACCCCAAACAGAAAGCAATAAACAACTTGGGACTCTGGCTAGAAATTCTATAACTAGAAAAACTTATTGACACCCACCACCCATAGGTGCTGTCCTGCTATGGAATCCCTTCACTTAGTTTTCTCCTGTCCAATCAGGTGGAATGTTTCACAGGCACATGGGTTATACTGCTCAAAATAACTTGGGACCTGTGAGCTGACAAATGCTCTGGCTCCAGTGGTGACAGGTTGTCCAGCTTCTTACAGCCATCTTCACTGAAACTGAGGTTAACTCCTCACTCTCTATGGACGGCCACTCTCTATTTCCAAGGGTGTGAAGAATTTCCTTTTTCTCCTGAGCTTTCATCTAAAAATTCTCCTTGGACAATTATCATCACAGTGGATTGCCGGGGTTGGACATCCTCATCTGGGTCAACTAAAAAAAGAAAGGTAATATCCAGATTTAAGTTCACGAGTGTGTTTTGATAACAGGGCACTGACAATGGGAAAAGGGATATTTCAGAGACCTAATTACTGCTGTTTAGGGAGAAACCTAGGGTAACTTTCTAATTATGTATGATGGAATACCAAATTATGAGAAAATAAAGTTTTTAACATGTAAAGATTCTAGAGGGGATTGATGAGACTTTCAAAGATCACAGCCTACTTGCATCTTAAAGAAAAATTTCTCAGTAGAGAAAGTTGTGAAATGTACAGGTTATTGACATTTTCCATACATTCATTTATTAAAGTAATGATGTTCCTATAGAGAATTTGTGTGTAATTCCTATTTCCTTTTTAAAGGAAATTAAATCTAAAATAATAAGACTCCACAGTGAAAGACTTTCATTTTAAATTTTTTTATCATGTAAAAGGATATGCTTGCTATATTTAGTGTTGGGAGATCTGCTCCCTGGATTAATGTACACAACAGCTGCAGAAAGTCTTGCTCAAAGGACATTGCTCTTTCTTTCTCCTCTCTCTTTCCCTCTCTTTCTCTCTCTCCCTCTCTCTCCCTCCTCCCTCCTTCTCTCTCCATTCTCCCTTTCTCCCTTCCTTTTCAACAAAAAGACACTTGAGAGCCAGTGGCAATTATTTGGCCTGGTACCTTACACCCTTATCCCTAGATCCACATCTTGAACTCTATTTTTAAAATCACATAAGCAAAAAAAAAAATGAGAGAGAACGTGGGTTAATCTGAATTTCCATTTCCCAAAGAGAATATTACAGTAATAGTATGAGAAATTTTATTACCTTATCAATGGAGCTTTACTCATACTTGTTAAAGATATTAGCATCAGTCAGTTTGAAAGAAACAAAAACAGCTATTCAGTTTTCTTTCTCAAAAAAAATTAGGATTTAATTACTTCCATTTGTTAATGATGAAATGAATTCCACAAGTTCTAAGTGAAGAATTTGTCATACTTTTTAGTCTTTCCTTAATACTTAATAATAAGTTCATATAAATCCATACTTATTTTCTAATAATTAAGAATATCTATATTGATGTCTATAATAAATGTTTTTTAACTAGAATATGCAGTCCAACACATGACTTGGTAACAAGCAAAATATTTAAAATCAAGGCCATCCCAGAAATCTGAAAAATATGAACAATACTTACTTTGTCAAGAGACAAAATTATAGACATTACAGAGTCTTATAATACTGGACATGAAACAAACTGTTGGACACTATCCAAATTCTGGAAACTTGTCTCTATCCCCACTTATAGAATATGGCTAACGCTATTGGAACTCATACTGTGTTAAACCCCCAGCATACCATATAAGTATCATTTGAATGTTTCTATTACAATCTGCTTACAAAGGCACATATTCAGTAGAATGGACTCAGAGCCACCATTCAGAGACCCAAGAAAGAAACTGAATGAATTTTTATCCTGACTAGGTTTTGAAATTCAGTTAGATGTTTTTTTAAATTTACTTTTGAGGAAATGGAACAGCAAATAAATCAGGTTTCCCTGTGAAAGTTCTTTTATGAACTACGGTTAGTATGTGAAAATGTGACAGCTAAACTTTTCAACAGTTAATCCCTATATGTAATAGGAGTAATGAACTCATCTTACCAACTGAAAATGTATGGTGAATGATACTACTAATTTTAGAATAATTCGTTTCCTTCATCCACATTGAGATTTGACAAAGGTGTCACTTATTGTATAGTATTGCTTATAATAAGACCAAAAACAAAAGAAAGATTTTCTTAACTTTTCCCCTCTACTAAGAGAGAAGGAAGACTCAAACACCACAGAGATATTTTCCTAAATGTCTTTGGTGCTTCATAGAAATGTCATTCCTTTATTTAAAGGATGACAAAGAGCTTTTAAAATTCCTGGGGCATTGCACTTTTGCTCAAGCCAAGTACAAACAGAATCGTCTGCTTAGAAATTTAAGAACATATGTTCAGAAGATACATTTTTGGTGAGCACAAAATTTGGTGTGATTAATTACCGGCAATTACTAAAGAGTTCTTAGAATTCATATTTAACCAGAGTCACCTTGACAAACTCTGTACAGACTGCTTGTTACAGAGACCTCCACATGGTGTCATAATGCACCCGGCGCTCTGGGAGGAACCCAGCACAGCCTCCCTACCCACTGCTAGATCAAGATCTTGAGATCTTGAGCAGATTTGGGGCAGTTGCTCCTTTTGCAATCTAGCTTATTGTATTAGGTCATTTAGCTAGCAAAGTCATCTTTTTCTCAAATCCCCAATTACCTAAAAAAAAAAAAAAAGACATACTTATTAAAGACTAGAGAAAGAAAAAAATGTTAATTTTTCCTTACTTTTCTTATTTAAAATGAATCTTTGAGTAATTGGGGATTGACAATGTCTTCTCATTTGGAATTTCCCCTGTAAAATCAAAGTTCTTCATGAATGGTGTGGTCTTGAGAATATACAAACCTCTCATGCCTATCATTTTCGTTACTACCACCAAACACTTTTTTGGTCTTAGATTCCCAAAATTTTCTTCCTTCCCTTTCATTAGCCTTTCGTGAGTCACAAAATTGACTTTTACTGTTTCTTTGCTGTCTTTCAGACTAAATACTAACTTTGGGCTCTGACTTCAGGTATCCTTTACTAGTGTTGCCAATCTCCTGTTGTCCCTCTCCAAATAAATCTTTGGTCCCTTTTCTACCTTCCTACTTTTGCCAATTTGATTTAAAATAATAATAATAAAAGAATGGCTTACTCACCTTTAACCTTTTATCTAAACAATCTTTCCCTTCCTGTAACCTGTTCCTTTTATAGAATGTCACTCATTAAAATGATTCCCACTAACTCTCCTGTGAATCACCTTTACTATGTCTCTTTATTTCAACATTTTCTTCTAATGCATACATTTGCCTGTTTTTATTTGCTGTTTTTCCTCTTTCAAGTTGAAAGAGGAATTAAAAGAATAGACAGTATTTTCAAATTGACATTGATATATTTCCATATGTCTCAAGTTCTTATTCTAGTAATGCAGTACATACTTACTCAAAAAACTATTAATGCCATTCACACCAAAAATAAACTGAAAATAAAACTAAGATGGGGGGTGATACTTTAACAGTGAGAAGGTGAATATTGTAACAATGAAGAAGGATTAACCTCAAAATACATCCATCTGTAGACAAATCTTGAAAAGGTGACTATACCCAACTCTCCAGAACTAATTCCTATGTACTGAGATCTGATTCTTGCCCCAAAAGGGGTTTCTTCAAAAGAACTGATTTAGATACTTCTCTTGTATGTACTTCATCATGGTATATAGAAGGCAAAACAAGCAGGTCAACATTAGCACTAAAGAGAGGGAGCAAAGTCTAATTTTGTCAAGTATTCTTCCCCTAAAGAATATAGTAGGTATGATAATTATACATCAGCAGAAGAGGATTGCCTTAAATGTGTACAGTGCTCTACATTTTTAAGTGCTTCGCAAACAAATGCTGAAGTAAGCAGGCTAGTTCTGCTCACCCTCAGTTTAGAGGTGAGTTACTTAAAGATGTCCTTTCTTTCCCATTCTAGGACTCTTCACAAATGATTATTAAGTATTAGCCTATTTTTGTGTTAATCTAGAAATCATATTTGTTTTCTCATTTAAATATCTAAGAATATTTATGTTTGAGTTCAAGTTATCTCGTTTTAGGCATTCCCAATTCTCCAATCAATGCCACAGTTTAAATAGTCATAATAAACAAAAGATGAGTTTACACCACATATTTCTGTAGGTCTTCTTACAGCCTAAAGAAGAGTGGTACTGAGTTATACTGAATTGAGATATATGTCCAAAATTGAGAGATATGTCCAAAGGTATTAGCATTGAGTTTCATTTTTATGAACCAGACTCATATTTTCAGGAAGTTCTTACTCTTTCAGGAAAGATTCTAAGGAAAAAAATAGACAAGCTTCCTATGTGGTCAAAGTAGATTATATAATTTACTCAAATATCTGTTTTGATATTGACACCACACTATTTCATTTCCAATCTAAGTCCATTTAGTCGATACCATGATCTGTTTTTAAGCATGATCACTCATGCTTTCATTCTTATTTTGAAAGTGACATAAAATCCAAGTTTCAATTTTGTAAGAAGCAGAAGAGAGCAAACAAAGTCCAGTGTCACTCTGAGCACCTAGATGAAATGTCTATGAATACTCTTAATTTACTTTCCTAAAACTTGCTACTGCTTCATCCCAGTAAATGAGTCTACCAGTCACCTAGTTGCTCAGGCCATAAATGATGGTGTCACCCCGACTCCTTTCGCTCTCATTTCCCACTTTCAGTCCATCAACAAATCACACTTACTCTACTTTGAAATGATTATCTCAAGTCTGACCACTTCACACCATCTCCCACTGATACCACTCATTGATCCAAGTCACTATTACCTTTCACAGCATATTGCAATTATCCCCTGACTAATCTTCTCACTTCCACACTGGCTTCTTTCAACTGGAGTCTTTGCATAGCAGTTATGATTGAACACTTCCAAAATCATGCCATCTGCTTCTCAAGCTTTAAAATGGTTTCCCAGACCTCCCCAGTGGCACAGCGGGTTGAGCGCAGCACTGTGAAGCTGTCCGCAGCCTCTACAGCTCCGGTTCAATTCCAGGCCGGCCAGGGAGATTCCCACACGGTGAGGCAGACCTCTCCTGTCGCGCCCGCTGCTCCCCTCAGCAGTGTACTTCGGTCCTTCTGCCTTTTCTGCTTCCTCTGCTATCTCTGGTGAATTCTCTCACCCTCCCACACCTGTCCCCCAGTGCTTGTATAAATAAATAAATCTTTTTAAAAAATGGTTTCCCAGTACATGTTTAATAAAATTTTAACTCCATCACATGGTCTGCAAGGCTTTACATGACATGGCCTTGTGCCTTGCTGACTTCCTTTCTATCTACTCATCTTACTCACCCCCTGGCACACTAAACTTGACTCAAATATACCAAACATTTACCTTTTCAGGCCTTGACACTTACTTCCTCCTAAGTCAGGGACATCTTTCTCCCTGGATGATCAGTAGGTGAAGTTCTCTGCTGCATTAGATACTTTTCCTGAACTTCCTAGCTAAAATATCATACCTCCCTTTATCCCTCATCATTCTCTATTCCCTTAGTTTTCTTCTTGGCATTTATACTTCCTTAATAAGATATCAGCTTTACCAGCTCAGAGACTTAGTTATTGTTTATTGTTGAATTCACAATGCCTGGCACATAGTAGATGCACATTGAGCATTTATTGGATAAATAAATGAAAGCTAGGTAATTCATAATAATGTTCTTTTTAAAATTATAAATTTTATAGCAAAGCTTTTAAATTAATGGTTGAAGAGAAAGAGATACATTTTCCTATTTTAGGTAATATTTATTGGTTTAACAATTTACATGTGTATTTTCTCTGAGAACCCTCTAACATAGAATGACTGTTATTCCATTTGATCGCTGAGGATAATTGAGATCCAGATGCATTAAGCCATTTACTCAAAAGAACTAAATTATTTAATATGGGAGCTGGAATTCAAACCCAGGGTTTCTGATTTAAATCAGTTGTCCTTTGATACTTCTGTTATGGAAAAAAAAAAAAGCATGGTTCCAGTTATTTTATCTTTCCTAAATTTTCATTTGAAAGTCAACTAGAAATCATTCCTGTTTTTCACCAGTTTATATTTTTCTTTGCATCTGTATGTTTTTGTAAATATGATTATCATTATCTGTCCTACTTTACCCTAAAATTAAAAAAAAGATAAACAACAAAATATTTAGCAGGAAATTCTAATGAAGAAAAGAATTCAACAGACATTCACCTTCTATGTACTGTGTGTCTGTGTGTGCAGAGAAGATGGTATTCAAACAAAGTGAATGGACAGAGAAGTAAATTAGAAAATTCAATATATTGAGAGAGTGTTTTGTTTGGGGGTAAGGACAGTGAACTTTGGGAGCAACTTGGAGCAGTACCCAAGGAAAAGAAGAAGCCTTAGGGCAATATCTCAGCTAAGAACATGAAGACCATGTAGCACTTGGTCTGGTAAGGTAGTAAAGGGAGGTGAAACAGGGAACAGCCTAAGCAAAGAATATGCACAAAAATCTGAAGGTAGCAGAACCCGTTCATGAGATTACTTGATACATATGCTGAATTAACTACAAAGCTAGACGTCAGTTTCCCTTCAAATTTGTCCTTGAATCAAGTCACTTCACTAGTTCTATTTCTAGCCATGGTATGTGGCTATAGTTATTATATAACAACAACTAACATAATAGTAACTACCATTTATCAAACGTTTACCAAACGCCAAACACATTACTCCAAACACATTTAATCATCACTTCAATCTCTGAGATAGCTACTATTATTATCCCAGTTTTACTGATGAGTAAACTGAGTCTTACAGAGGTTAAGTAAATTTTTTCAAGTTTATACACAGGGCATGTAGCAAAACTGACATTTGAACCAGATCTATTTCATGCTAAAGTGTTAGGAAATAAATGATACATTAAAACTTAAAGAAATCCTTTATTTTGAACACCTGAATGTTTTGTCATCATAAAAGTTTCTCATAACCATATACATCAGAAAAGCCATGGACTTACACATCAATTGATTCTTAAAAAGAAAAGTATTAGTTACAGGGCCTCCCTGGTGGCGTAAGGAGTTAAGAGGCAACCTATTGGGGCTCCCTGGTGGCACAAGGGGTTGAACACAGCACTGTGTAGCTGTCTGCAGCCTCTGCAGCACGTTTGATCCCTGGCCAGCCGGGGAGCTGCCCATATGGCGCAGCAGACCTCTCCTGTCTCACTCGCTGCTCCCCTCAGCAGTGAATTTCACTCAATCTGCCTGTTCTGTTCCCCACTCTGTCTCTGATGAATCCTCTCACCCCTCACACTTCTGGTCTGTACCCCAGTTCTTGTATGCATAAATAAATAAATCTAAAAAAAAAAAAGAAAAATATAAAAAGAAAAGTAACAGTAATTACTTAGATGAGTATTTTGTTTCCTATTTGCATCATAAATATAAACTTTTTAAAAATTCTTCAATATGAATATCACCTTTACCTAAGTATTCTTTTTTACTAATACCAGTTGAGTGGCCATTACTATTGGCTGGCCCTGTTTAAAAGACTTTACCTTCATGATAGTATTAATCCTCACTCCCCTGGGAAATAAAATTATCCATGTTTTACAGATGAGGAAATTAAAACTCAGAGAACTTAAATAGCTTTCTCAAAGTCATACAACTACTACAAAGTGAAACCAGAATTTGAAAATAGATCTATCTGATTCCAAGGCCAATGCTCATTTCATGTTCCCCCAAGATAAAACTACATTAAAATAAAGAATAAATTAAGAATACATTAAAATACAATAAATATATTCAACTCAAGAGAGAAGGCCATCTTGATTATAAAGCACTTAATTTTCCCCCTCACAATTTAGACATACAGAAATCCAAATAAGCTAATTAAATAGTTGGTTTATAAATAAGATTTCAATAAATATATTAATTACATTTTAAGTCACATTTAACACCTTATTTCAGCTATATTTAACTGTTCTTAGTAGACAAATCAGACAAATTTTCAATTTGGGATATCATTAACACTTCCATATATTATTTTGTGTACAATTTCTTGTCTTAACAAAATTTAAAATAGCCATATATAGTTCTTTGTAATGAGATTATCATGCTTCAATTAATGATTTTTTTATTTTTTGGACATGGCTGCAAAGTTTTATTATCTTCTATACTATGATGAACATCTTTGTAGATAAATCTTTGCATATATCCAACACCTTTGCATTTTCAGTTACTCTATTTTTAAGGAAAAATAGACTTCACCCAAATAAGTGGCCTCAAAAACAGCAATCTCAGGCCGTGGTAAATATGTGAGAAAACACTTGCTGCTGCTAGTCCTTTCAGCCACCTCTAATTGCCTTCACAAGGCCATTGCCTCTTTTGCCAATTTAAAAGTTAGCTTTGGATAACAACCTAAAAGTTTGAGAACTAGGACAGTTCCTAGGAAACCTTATTTATGATATATGAGGCTAAGGGAAATGGAGGAATGAGTTGAAATAAGTTCGTCACAGAATCTTAAAAGCCATAAAAGATTTAGATTACTTTTCTCTCCATCTTCCCGACACATGGCCCAGCATGTAGTAACCAAGATGATAAATAGTCTTCATCTCTGTAACCATTTCTTATTGGTTGGTGGTAACTGAAGAAGTGAAGTGTTAAAGTCAGTGGGAAGGGTACTGTAATCAATTAATTGCTTTTTTTAAGAAGAGAGAAGCGTAACAGCTTGTGAGTTGTAAGCTTATCATCCTTCCAGTTCATGTGTGAATGAAAAATATAAACATGTTAATAATATAAAATCATTTTGCATTACAAAATCTAATTCAGGGGACTTTGAACTAAAGTTATTTGTACTGTTTTAAGCCTTCAAAAAAATTCCTTTTTTGAATTGGTGATCTGTTCATATAATAAAAATTCAAAAGTCAGGAAAGTTTATACAATTAGAAGTATCCTATCTTTCACCTCTCCTTACTACCATAGTCTCTCTTAATCATATTTATTTAAGAGAGTTTTACATGAGTCTCTAACTCTTAATTTTGGTGAGAAATTAGTTGTACCATATTTGAAGAAACTAAGTCATCAGTCTTTAGAGCATATTGAGCCTATAAACAGCATTTAGACACTAGTCGCCAGTCAAATAACAAAAGCATTGTTTATTTTTATGAGCTAGATCAAGCTTATGTTTTCAGTAACTAGAGGAGACAATGTTGTCGATGTCTTTTAATTTCTATTATTTTGTTATATTCAAAGTAAATGGAGATGAAATATCTGTATGAAAGCCCTTTAAAACTAAAATTTCTGTACAGATATTATCAAAATTATGTTTAGAAATTATACAGTCAGTATAGCCACTTAATAACTTTTGCAAATTAAACTTGCAAATTTAAAGAATTTAACCCATGTTTTTATTTTCAATTTCAGAGAAATCTCAGTCCTCTTTATTTTACAATTTGAGAATAATCTTTAAGTCTTCAAAGAGCGTGAAAGTATCCACACTCAGCAATATTTTATTTCAAGTTTTAAGTGCTTAAGAATCCATCATGTTCTAATAACATAGAATTGTTTTTCACTAAAAATGATCCAAACTGTTTGTTTGTCATTGTTATTTTGTGACAGCATGCAAGACGACAGCCTCGAGGCATCTACTTCCATATCTCAGCTTCTAAGGGAGAGCTATTTAGCTGAAACTAGACATCGGGGAAATAATGAGAGGAGTCGTGCAGAGCCTTCCTCCAACCCTTTTCATTTTGGCAGTCCTTCTGGAGCTGCTGAAGGAGGAGGAGGCCAAGATGACCTTCCAGATCTTTCAGCCTTTCTGAGTCAAGAAGAATTGGATGAAAGTGTTAATCTGGCAAGACTGGCCATCAATCATGACCCTTTGGAGAAAACAGATGAAGCTCAAGCTAGAAAGCGTCTTTCTTCCGATCAAATGAAACACTCACCTAAACCAAGTTTTGACCCAAACTTTCACCACGATAATTCTCAAAGTCTTGCTAGTTCTAAAGAGAGTCCCCAGGAGGCAAAAAGACCACAGTATAGTTCTGAAACCCAGTCCAAAAAAGTATTCTTAAATAAAGCCGCTGATTTCATTGAGGAACTGTCATCACTTTTCAAAGCACATAGCTCCAAACGGATTAGACCTCGTGCCTGCAAAAACCACAAGAGTAAATCGGAATCTCAAAACAAAGTTATGCAGGATAACAGCTCCAGTTTCTCCAATCTATCAGAAAGAAGAGAAAGATCTTCTGTTCCCATCCCTATCCCAGCAGATACCAGGGATAATGAAGTGAATCATGCTCTTGAACAGCAGGAAGCTAAGAGGCGTGAAGCTGAGCAGGCTGCCAGTGAGGCAGCTGGTGGAGACACCACCCCAGGGTCTTCACCTTCATCGTTGTATTATGAAGAACCTCTGGGGCAACCTCCCCGGTTCACTCAAAAGTTACGGAGCAGAGAAGTTCCAGAAGGAACCAGAGTGCAGTTGGATTGCATAGTGGTAGGAATTCCACCACCTCAAGTAAGGTAAAAATGTCCCATTAGTAATGTTTGGTAATTGTTTTCCATCTCCCATAATCCTAAATATATCTTTTAAGTATGTTGTTTCAATAATTGCATACTCCTTTTGAGAAAACAGAGTCTAAAGCAGCACAGTTCAACACAACAGTGAACTACCTGTAGTTAGAATCCTGTGTTACATTGTTTCCCTAGCCACCTAATTACTACTAGAATATGACTTATTACTATTTAAATTTTTTTCTGGATCTATAAATGAGGCCTCATCTTTTTCTTATGGAATATTCTTTTTAAAAAAAAGATTTAGGGCCTCCCCGGTGGCGCAGCGGTTGAGCGCTGGGTTGCGAAGCTGCCCGCGGCCTCTGCGGCGCCGGTTCGATCCCCAGCTGCTCCCCGGCCACAGGAGGAGGGTCCCACATGGCGCGCAGACCTCTCCTGCCGCCCGCTGCTCCTCTCAGCAGTGTACTTCGGTCCTTCTGCCTGCTCTGCCCCCCGCTCTGGCTCTGGTGAATTCTCCCACCCTCCCGTGCTTCTGACTGTACCCAGTGCATGTATAAACAAAAAACAAACAAACAAATAAATAAATAAAAGCATGCCTCTATAAAAAAAAAAAATTCTAAAAAAAAAATATAAAAAAAAGATTTATTATTATTTATGCATGCAAGAGTTGAGTGTAGGCCAGAAGTGGGTGGGGGCAGTGAGAGGATTCGCCAGAGACAGAGCGGGTAGCAAATCAGGCAGACTGACTGAAATACACTGCTGAGGGGAGCAGTGGGCGAGACAGGAGAGTTCTGCCGTACCATGTGGCTTTGCTCATGGTGGCCAGGCATCAAACTTGTGCTGCAGTGGCTGCAGATAGCTTCATAGTGCTGAGACTTAACCCCTTGTGCCACCAGGGAGACCCTGAAATATTCTATTTTTTTTTTTGGTTAAGATTTATTTATTTATGCATACAAGAGCTGTGGTAAAGGCCAGAGGTGTGGGGGATGAGAGGACTCACCAGAGACAGAGTGGGGAACAGAACAGGCAGACTGACCGAAGTCCACTGCTGAGGGGAGCAGCTGGCCAGTCAGGAGAGGTCTGCTGCGCCATGTGGGTTTCTTGCTGGCCGGTGGGAAATCGAACTCATGCTGCATTGGCTGAGGACAGCCTCATAGTTTGTGTCTTAACCCTTGCGCCACTAGGAAGGCCTCCCTGGAATATTCTTTTTATAGGACAGTAAAAGTACTAGTTTCAATAATAATATTTTGACTTTTATATATGTGTGTGTGTATAAAATTTGCAAATTTAAAAGTAAGAGAGAGAGAGAGAGATTCAAGGAATTCTAGTCCAAAGCCATGCTCATGTGTTGAGTTTTGCTTTTCAAAGGCAATATAAAGTAATATTAAACATTATTTCTACAATGATGTATGCATTTTATTACCTGGTTATCCAAGTGACCTCTTAAAGAGTTGTTTTACTTTGTATCTTAATCACCAAGCACAGCTTCTGGCACAGAGTAGTCACTCAGAAATGTTGAGCATACTAAAAAACATATAAAGAAACAAGAAACACAACTTAAACTTAAACCAACAGTGAGAAAGTTGACCTAAGATATGGCAAAGGGTTGAAACTGAACAACACAGGTGGTGTCTACCCTTCTGCCTGATGACACTCCCTGGTACTCTGGTCTGTCACAGAGGGGAGATAGCATCACTCAGGCAGCCTGATCAGTCTAAGCTGGCTGGTAAGCACTCAAGTTATAGTACACATGTAATCTACTTAGGTTAGTCATGTTCAACCTACTAGTTTCTGCATAGACTGGACTACCTACCTCCAAATTAGGCCAGATCATTTAGTACACATTCTTTCCATGATAATTTCAAATACAAAAGAACAGTTAGTGCTTCAGTAAGAAAATTCAGCCATGAAGTACTGTAAGATATTCATCTTCAAAAAAAAAAAAAAGTAAACTTGTGATCACCTCAACACTACTTAGTCAATTAATTACAAATTTGCAAATTTAAAAGTGAAAAAGATGTGCATTACTTCCATGTAGCAATATTAATTTTACCTGGGAAGAATTTTTTATATGACTTCTTCATGCCTATATTCCCAACAATTGATTTGGTGCTAAGAAATATTTTATTCACTAAAACTTTTCTGATGAATCAGTACTTAATTTCATGACTGTGATTATATTAAGAAAAAAATTGGAATTTTCCTGCTAGGCTATTAGCTGTCATTATTTTCCTTAGCACAGAATTTGCATAATTATATATGTTTTTTAACTTTAAAAAAGTGATACCCATAATCTTTCAGGTATCCAGCTTCAAACTTGTAAATTTTTCAGTCATTTTTCCTATCATCAAATCAGTCACCAAGTTCAGCTTGATTTCTTTTCTTCTAAATATTATTGCTCACTCACATCTTTTCTCTCCTTTCCACTGTCCCAACCCAGTCTGACCAGACCATCTGATGGTCTTTTACTATGTACTCAGCACTGTGATCAATGCAATGACAGAAACAATATAATATGTGCCCCTGTATAAACCATAAGAACTGTCAGGATTCAGAGAAGGAATGAAACTCTAGAAAGGTCAAAGAAGGCTTCAAAGACGAAGGCAGTTTAGTTGAAGACTGAGAAGGATTTAAGTACACATTTACTCATTATCATTTATTCATTCATTCAACAAATACCTATTTTGTTGCTAAAATAACTCACTGAAAATACAAAATGATTATATTCTGCTAGAAGCCAGGAATCTTTTTTTTTTTTTAAAGATTTATTTATTTATTTATACAAGCACTGGGTACAGTCAGAAGCGCAGGAGGGTGAGAGAATTCACCAGAGCCAGAGTGGGGAGCAGAACAGGCAGACTGATGAAATACACTGCTGAGGGGAGCAGCGGGGATGGCAGGAGAGGTCTGTTGTGCCATGTGGGACCCTTGCCGGCGGCCAGGGATCAAACCGCTGCTGCAGAGGCTGTGGGCAGCTTTGCTGCCCAGTGCTCAACCACTGCACCACCAGGGGAGACCCTAGAAGACAGGGATCTTATTTTGAAACCAAGTCTGAAACTATTCTGAGACTGTAGGTCATAATCTAATAGAGCAATCCTACAGGCATGTAATTGAAACATTGCAATATTATATAGCGAGTTCTAACAAAAGTTTGTATGGGATGAAATGACAACACAAAGGAAGATGTGGCTCTTTTTGGCTAGAGTGCAGGAAAAAGGAAGTTTTGACATAGGAGAATCAACTTTAGTTTGAGGAACCCGAAGGTGGATGAAAAAAAAAAGAACAAAATCCCAGAAACAAGTGTTCTCAAGCAACTGCAAGTGCTTGGATATGTGAACATGGAGTAACAGATATGAACAGATGAGAAAAGAGAAAAATTAAAGAAGCAGGCAGAGGAATGGGTCCTTTTAGGCCAGGTCAACCCAATATATTTTTTTTTATAATAAATTTTATTTTTATATTCCCCATACAATTTCAACCCCCCCATTTTGACCCCAATCCCTCCCCTCCCTCCACCCACCCCCCAAAAGTGTCTCTGGTTCATAGATTTTTGTTGATTTTGATTTTCACTTTCTTATAGTTATTCATTTTCCTGGTCCCTTATTTAAGTTTTCTAGATTCCTGCTGTGAGTGAGACCATCCGGTATTTTTCTTTTTCTTTCTGGCTTATTTCGCTGAGCATGATCCCTTCCAGCGCCATCCATGTTGCTGCAAATTGCATGTTTTTATCTTTTTTGAATGCTGAGTAATATTCCATGGTATACCCATCCTTCCTGTTACCAAGTCAGTCACCAGAGACTGGAACAGTAATAATATTTTTATATGCCAGGGAAGATCCTGATTTAACTGGAGAGGAGAGAAGGAGCCAGATAATTTTGAAGAGCTTTGAAAGCAAAGCAGAAAAATTCAAACTTCATTTCAAAAGCAAGTGGAAAACATTTAAGGTTGTATATAGGAAAATACCAAGATTAAATGGAACAATTAAGTAAAATTAGACTGGAAGAAAAATTAGACCAAAAAGAATGGAGCCTTGAGACCATTTAGGAAACCATGGAAGTTATCCCAGGCATCAGATGATCTGGTCAGAGAGGTAGGGACAGTGGAAAGGAGAGAAAAGTTGTGAATGATGGTCTCACTCATAGCAGGAATTTGGAAAACCTAAATAAGAGACCAGGAAAAAGACTAATCAATGCAAAGTAAAAATCAAAATCAACAAGCAACTATAAACCACACTGGGGGGGCAGGGGGGAGGAAGGGGCAGGGAAAGGAAGGACTAGAGTCAAAATAAGGGGGGTGAGCAATTGTATGGGGATTATAACTAAAATGAAAATGCACACATTGTGCAAAGATGAAAAAAGATGTAAGAATTATATAAAATAAAATATTTAAATTTAAAAAAAGATGTGAATGAACAATAATATTTAGAAGAAAGGAAATCAAGCTGAACTTGATGACTGATTTGGTGATAGGAAAGATGACTGAAAAATTTACAAGTCTGAAGCTGGATACCTGAAGGATTATGGGTATCACTTTTTTTAAGTAAAAAAAAAACAACATATGTAACAGAGAAAAATATTGCTGGGTACCCGAGAGAACAATGGGGTAACAATGGGGTAAAAAGGACTGAGAAGATGAAAGAAGTTACTGATTTATGGAGGAGGTTGATGATATGAATCTGATGGGATGGGGGAACCATATCCCATAGACAGTCAGAAATTTGAGACTAAAGATAAAATGAAGGTAATGGAATTGGAGACATGCCAGTGAATGACCTGGACACTGGGAAAAGTCTGACACAATATCTCTGTAGTGACAAAGAGCCACTTGGAGCGGACTCCCAGTAATGCTAGACTGGGGTAGTGTTTTCTATCCTTCCTTTAACATAACTTGTCTTCCCATTTTTCTCCCCACGGTAAATCTGTACCATGTTACTGCAATACATACTTTACACACTTTTTTTTTTTTTTAAGATTAAAGAGGCTTGGGGTGGAAAGAACCTGCCACCCCACCTACTTACTTATCACTGGAATACCTAAGGTGCTTCCATTGAACACAAAAGCACAAATTTTGATCCAGAGGTTTCCTTTTTAGAAGAATACATTAAAATATTAATGAAACATTTGGGTTTTCTATACAGGAAGCTCATAGTAAAAAGTATCCTTTTTGCTATTTCACTAGAAAAAGTAATAGAATATCTGACAACTGAGGTCTGACCCTGTACTTAAGTGCTCCAAAATTATTTTTGCACATATTGCTGATTCTCAAATGAATTAAGTAGAAACTGTTGTTTACTTAGAGGTGGGATTCTAAATCACTGAAGTTAGCATTTTTGAAAACTTGTTAATATTGGGCATAGCTTCCTTGGAGGAGTTGTCCTAGAAAATGAAATATATTCATATGTTAAGCCCAGATGAAAGAGTCTGCAGTAATTCACAACAAATGGTCATGATCCATTTATGTGTCCTGCCTCCAAATTCTTTTCTCAGGAATGTACAGCTGGGTCACACCAAGTATGTTTGCTTGTATAGAACCTTCTGAAGCAGCACAAATTTACCCTTTATAGATGATGATGCCTGCTTTGGCTGTTAACTTTTGCTATTGCAACTTCTGGACATGTGAGTAGAATTCTGAGGAAATAAAAAGGAAATGAATTAGCTATAAAGATAAAGGATACCTCAAATGAGATAGGGGATATCTTAAAAATATTATCATGAAGAGTTATAGATGTTATATTTTTAAATAAACTCTATTTATTTAAATTTATGTAAATTTTTAAACAATTACATTATTTAAGAGTTTTTTCCTTTTACCTTTTAGAAAAATCTACATATCTTTATTCATTATTCATACAACAAATATTAAATGTCTATTATATGCCAATTTATCATTATAGGCACTGGATTAAAGCAGCAAATGGGAAAAATTCTCCGCCTTCCTGGAACTTAGAGTCTAGTAAGGAACACATCTAATAAAAATGATTGTATGATTATGGTGATTGATGATAAATGCTATGAAAGAGAGTACTATAATAGGGACCAAACCTTGAGAGTAGGTTGGTGAAGGTTTCCTTGAAAAATGCTGTTTCAGCTGAGACCTAAAGGATGAGCAGGCAAAGTGGGGTGTGATGAAAAGTATTGCAATCTGAAGGAACAGCAAACTTGAAACCCTGAGGCAGCAAGAAAATTGCTTAGTTTAAGGAGGTGATGTCACCAGAATATGAAGAGTGAGAAGGAAATGGTTTGTGATGAAGTCCAGAAGGGACTCCTAGAATAGGCTATTCAAAGTGGGTCCCTGGACCAGTAATGTCAACCTCATCAGGGACTAACGTTGATATGCAGATTCACAGGTGAACCTTGGACCTACTGAATCAGGAACTTTTTTTAAAAAAAGATTTATTTCTTTATGCACACAAGAGCTGGGATACAGGCCAGAGATGCAGGCAGTGAGAGGATCCACCAGAGACAGAGTGGGGAACAGAACAGGCAGATTGACTGAAATACACTGCTGAGGGGAGCAGCGGGCGAGACCGGAGAGGTCTGACTCGCCATGTGGGTTTCTCCCTAGCTGGTCAGAATCAGACTCGTCCTGCAGAGGCTGCAGATTGCTTCATAGTGCTGTGCTTAACCCCTTGCGCCACCAGGGAAGCCCTGAATCAGGAACTTTAAGGATGAACCTGAGACACTGTGTTTTTTTTTTCCTCCAAATTATGTCTATTGTGGTAAAATAGGTTTAGATTTTTGTATCAGCTCTGGGAGTTATAGGTTCAAACCTCTACAAATGTGTACTTTCACACCCTACCAAACATCCTCTACATATTCTACTAGCCCCCTTTCTTCCTAATAATAAACTTTTTTTTAAAGATTTGTTTCTGCATACAAGAGCTGTAGGCCAGAGGTATGGGGAGGGTAAGAGGATTCATCAGAGACAGCGTGGGGAGCAGAACAGGCAGATTGACTGAAATACACTGCCAAGAGGAGCAGTGGGCGAGTCAGGAGAGGTCTGCTGCGCCATGTGGGTATCTCCCTGGCCGGGGATCAAACTCATGCTGCAGTGGCTGTGGATCACTTCATAGTACTGAGACTTAACGCCTTGCACCACCAGGCAGGCCCAACAGTGCATTTCTCAGAGCATATTCATATTATTAAGTGTTGCACTATTGTATGATATTTTATGGGAAGGCTAAAAGATTATATTATTGAAACACACTTGGGTTTTTTCCTCTCTTTTTCTTAATATGAGCGATGTTATTATAAACATTCTAATATATATACTTCCGATGCACAATTTTTTCCCAGTCTGTCTATAACTGTCTAGGCACAGAATTGCTGAGAGTATGTACAAGTTTAACTTTATAATAATACTAAATTATTTTCCAAGGATATTATTTCCCATTTACATTCCCATCAATGCTGTTTAAGAGCTCTGGTTGTTCTACATCATTGCCAATATGGTTACTACCATGCATTTTAATTTTTGCCAATCTTTGTTCAAAATGGACATAAGGTTTTCTTACTGTAATTTTAATTCTCATTTCTCTAGTTACTAATGAGGGTGAAAATTTTAAAAAATGTATTTATTGACAATTCAGGATTCATTTTCTATAAAAGGCCTGTTTATATTTTTCACACATTTTTCAATAGGTTTGTTTGTTCTTTCTTATTGATTTGTAAGACCTTTCAAAATATGATTAGGATGTTAGTCATATAACATGTGTTATGAAAATAATCTTTTCCCAATTTGATTTATCTTTTTATATTATCTATCTCATCTTTTGATAATTAGATATTCTTAACTTTAGGGTCAAATACATTGATTTTTTTTCCTTTATAGTTTTTGTTTCCATAATTGGTAACTAGTTTAAGATATTGTTTTTAACCTCAAAGTCATAAAGATATTTTATATATTATCTTCTAAAAGTTTTATAATTTTATCTTTCACATTTAAGTTTTTAATTCATTTAAAATTGTCTTTAGTGAATAATAAGAAACAGAGACCCCATTTCAATTTTTTAAATTGAACAACCAGTTGTTTCAGTTTACTGGAAAATAAGACCAGCTTCATCTTAAATCAAACTTCCATAAATATATGTATCTGGTTATAGCTTGTATTCATGAGAATTTATCTACAGGTGTTTTGGTGTTCTTCTCTCCTAATCCTGTAGCTTATATTTCATTTTCTTGTCTTACTGAGCTCACAAAGCACTCTAATACAATATTGAATTGAAGTGGTGACCTTGAGTATAATAGGTGTGTCTGATCTTAAAGGGAATGCTTTCCACTTTCCACCATTATGTAGAATTTTATCATAAGGGTTTTTTGTTTGTTTTTTATTGTTTGTTTGCTTAAGAATTTTAAGTTTTTCAAAAATCATGAATGGATTGAATTTTATCAAGCATTTTTTCTGCATCCATTTAGACAGTTGTATGATTTTCTTTTTACTCTGTAAAATAAAGTAAAGAATATTGATTTTATAAAGTTAAGTCAAACTTGAATTCTTGGGATAAGCAAGGTCAACACCTTGAAAGTGACTCCAAATTGAGTAAACAGAATAATTTACTCTGAAAGAAAAGTTAACATAGCAAACAAAACACAGGGAGAAATTATCTTTAAAATAGGTAACAATGGAAAGATTTAGGTAGATTGCCTCGATAACAACAGTAAAACTAGAAAACTCAGCACATTCATTTGTTCATTTTGAAATAAAATCCATTCAGCATTTATAATACATCGGGAACTATTCCAGGACTTGAGATTCAATAGTAACTAAAAAGTTTCCTACCATATTTTTTATTAGATGAGGTGAAAGAAATAAATAATAAACAGTAGTTGTTATAAATAAATAAATAAATTGTGAAGTAATTTAGTAATAAGTCCTATGAGAAAAAGAAAAGGTAGGAATCCTAGAAAGAGACAATAAAGTTTCTGGTCAGCACTGCACAAAGTAGTTTAGTCCTTAAAAAATTATTTCAGCAACCATTCTCATTTTCACATTTTTTTACCCTTCCTCTCATTGTGTTTAAAATTGGCGGCATAATTAAGATCAATCTTGATGTATTAATATTAAGCTTTTTTATGCTTTTCTGAAGTTACCAAGAAATTTCTGCCTGAGAGAACTTGATATATTTTCATAAAATTTAAAACATAGACATATCCTCCCCGTGTATATAGTTCCACCCTCCCATAAGTAGAATATAGCAGCATCGGTTTGATCCCCGTACACCGGCGAGGGTCCCACGTGGTGCAACAGGCCATTCCTGCACCCACTGCTCCCCTCAGCAGTATGTTTCGGTCAATCTGCCTATTCTGTTCCCCGCTCTGGCTCTGGTGAATTCTCTCAACCTCCCGTGCTTCTGACTGTACCCAGTGCTTGTATAAATAAATAAATAAATCTTTTTTTAAAAAAAAAAGTAGAATATAGCTATTTTTTTAGAAATTCTTTTTTTTAAGATTTATTTATTTTTATACAAGAGGTGTGGTACAAGCCAGAGGTGTGGGAGGTGAGAGGATTCACCAGAGACAGAGCGGGGAGCAGAACAGGCAGACAGACTGAAATACACTGCTGAGGGGAGCAGCAGGCACGACAGAAGAGGTCTGCTGTGCCATGTAGGTAGCTCCCTGGCCAGCCAGGAGTCAAACCTGTGCTGCAGAAGCTGTGGACAGCTTCACAGCACTGTGCTCAACCTGCTGTGCCACAGAGGAGACCCAGAATATAGCTATTGGACATGAAAATTTAAGTTTGTTAACCTAGTCACAGGCAAACAGGACATATTAACCACAGAATTATGTCATGAAATCCAATAACTTTGAGTTCTGTTAGACAACATCTACTATTATCTTATTGTTCAACAACTACAGTTGCACTTTATATATGAAGAGTCACTCTGACACAAGGAGAGAGCTGAAACATCAGTAATCACTACAATGCCTTTCATTTGTTTCAGACCTTACACTTAAGAGATGGAACATTTTTAATCAAAACCGGCTGAATGCAATTGAAGAAAAGCTCTTTGCTAGCCCCCAAGACTTCTTGGAAAATGAAACAGCTTTGAAGTGACAATATTCCTGATTTGAATTCAGTCACTTAACATTGATGCAACAAACATTTTTCTGAGCAGTTGTAATGCCATACATTGAGCTAGGTGCCAGATAAACAAGTGGTAAACAAACAAACTTGATAATCTCTGCCCTACGGTATTTATTATCCAGTAAGGGGGAGATATTAAACAAGGGAAACTACAAATGCATATATAATTATAAATGATGCATAGGTTCTGTGAAGGAAACATGGTATTTAACAGCGAGACTAATAGGAGGTGCGATCGGGACTTTGGAAGGGCTGGGGCAGGGTTAAAGAAAGACTCTGAGTAATCCTTCTTTTAATGAGCATGATTACTGGTGAATCAGAATAACACATTCGAATTACATTAGAGGTCGTTAATGAGCTAAAACATTGAGTCATAATATTTATCCAAGCCATATTTTAGATAAAATAGTAACCAAACAGTAGAATAGTGATAGGTATCCCAAAAGTCCAGTCAAATTTGAAAAATATGTCTCTTCAGTGTCTTTATTTCCAGGCTTGGTAGCAAGGCAAATTAGCAGACCTGACAACTTGGTGTGTTAAAAGTGGGTCCCTCTTCATCATTTGGGCCTGCCCCGTTTCCCCAGATCACAGAGTCTTTTCTGCTGAGCCATGAAACCTATCTGGCACCTGCTGCCATTCTGCGAGTGTCATGAGGATTTGGCCTTCTTAAACCAGGCGGCTGGACAGGGCATTTCTATGAAATCAGTACCTCACATGGGTAGACATTTTTTTTTTCTTTATCCATTCCTCTTTTAATCAGAATAATTTGTTTTCTCTCTTTTTAAATTTTTTAAAAGATTTATTTTTTTATTTTATATATTTTTTACATCATTTTTCATTTTTGTAGAATGTATGCATTTTCACCTCGGTTATAGTCCCTGTGAAATTCCCACCACCCTTGGTAGACTGAAGAGAGTATATTTCCCTCACTATTCTCAAGTCTTTAGAGTAGCTGCTTAAACTGTTAATACTTTTTTTCAAATGACAGCCTGTCTGGTGCATTATTTCTACATGGGTCATAGCATTGAAGTCAATGGTTCCTGGTTGCTCTCTGGGCCTGGCTGAAGCCATCCAGCCATAAAGGGAGGACGAAAGCATGTCTGAGAAAGTTTGGGAATTTGAATCTTACTTAACACCTTCCACTTAACACCTTCCAACTGGTGTGAAATGTTTCCACTCTCATTTTGGTAAGGAAGAGAGACATTATTAAAGAAATAGATAACTCCATAGCATTTATATAAGGGAAGATGTTTGTTTTGAAATAGTAATTTATATTTGTTTTGTCAAATCAATAAACATACTTTGCTTCAAAAGTTAAATAGTATTAATAGATCACTTTGAACTCTTCACAGTTTCCTATTTACTTCATTCTACAGTTCTAAATAATATGCTAGTGGTTTTCAAAGTTTTTGCTCTTGGGATCCTTCACAGTCTTAAAAATTATTGAATCCTGAAGGCCTCCCCAGTGGTGCAGCGGGTTGAGCGCAGTGCTGTGAAGCTGTCTGCAGCCTTTGGGCGCTGGTTTGATCCCCCGCCAGGAAGCTATCCACCTGGCGCGGCAGACCTCTCCTGTCATGCCCACTGCTCCCCTCAGCAGTGCTTTCAGTCTGTCTGCTTTTTCTGCTCCCCACTCTGTCTCTGGTGAATTCTCTTACCCTCCCGCGCCTCTGGCCTGTACCCCAGTTCTTGTATAAATCTTTAAAAAAAAATTATTGAATCCCGAAAAGGCTTTGTTTAATATAGGAGTTATAGCTACAATTATCACACAAGAAATTAACACTGAGAAGTATTTTAAACATTTCCTTATCTGTTTTAAATAACAAGAATAAACATGAAATAATTATATCAAAATATTTTCCAAAATAAACAAAAATTTAATGAAAAGGGTGGCATTGTCTTGCTTTATTTTTAATAATGTCTGTCTTAATAGATGACAGTTTGATTCCCATATTTGCTTCGTAATTTAGATTGTTTATATATATTGTTTGGGTTGAAAAAATTTTTTAAGTTTTGGCTTAACAGATATGTAGTTCAAAAGAGAAAGGCTATTTTAACAGCATTTTCAGGGAATGTGGCTATTCTTATTTGATAACAATGTTAAAATTCAACTAAAAGTAATTTCTTAAAATTTAATTGCAAGTGAAATCTGAAACCATATCAATGAACTTTTTTTTTAAAACCTATTTTTTTAAAGATTTATTTATTTATGCATACAAGAACTGGGTGGGGTACAGGCCAGAGGTGTGGGGGGTGGGAGGATCCACCAGAGACAGAGTGGGGAGCAGAACAGGCAGATTGACTGAAATTCACTGCTGAGGGGAGCAGCGGGTGAGACAGGAGAGGTCTGCTGCGCCATGTGGGTAGCTTCCTGGCTGGGAATCCAACTCGTGCTGCAGGGACTGCAGATTGCTTCATAGGTTGCGTCTTAATCCCTTGTGCCAACAGGGAGGCCCCTCCATGAACTTCTATACTCTGTTATACTAAAGCTCATTGATCTGTCTTGAACTTTGAATAGATAACATCAAAGTTAACATTGGTTATTTGAAAAATGAGTCATGCAGAGCTTCCAAATGTTGACACATTTTATTATATAATAGACACAGATCACACTTGTTAACATCGCCCTTTATTTCATCAAAAAGTCTTAAGTATTGGGAAATCCTAAACTCATTGAGGGTAATACGAGCTTTCGAAAGCTCTTATCATTCCTTGAAGTCTCAAATTTTATCATTGGCAACAAATGCTATCAGTTATTTTTACTTGAAATGACACACTTTCTTCATTTTTGAGAATATGTCTGCTAAACACCCAAGTCTGAATAGCCATAATTTGCCAGTTGTTCTTTGAAGTTAAATAAAATAATGCTTTGTGCATTAAGCACCTAGTGCAACTCAGTCACATTAATGTTCTTCCATATCCAGCAGAAATGCTTTATACTACTTCCCATTTAACAACCCAGAATATTAAAAAGATAGGAGTTAAGGGGCCTCCCTGGTGGCACAGGGGTTGAGATGCAACCTGTGAGGCTGTCCACAGCCACTACAGCATGAGTTCGATTCCCAGCCAAGGAGATACCCACATGGTGCAGCAGATCTCTCCTGTCTTGCCCGCTGCTCCTCTCAGCAGTGTATTTCAGTTAGTCTGACTGCTCAATTCCCCGCTCTGTCTCTGGCGAATCCTCTCATCCTCTGTACCTCTGGCCTGTACCCCAGTTCTTGTGTGTATCAATAAATAAATCTTTAAAAAAAAGATAGGAGTTGAAAGTTGAGATTTAATAAAAGTAATGATTTTCATTGTTTCATGGAGGACATTTTCCCGTGAAACTACACACACACACACACACACACACACACACACACACACTTCTTATTTTTAACTGCAAGTGTGATTATGAACACAACGACCACCAGTCAGTTTTGTGGTAGTGCCTTAATTTGTGCTGCTAAAGAACCAGCAATATTACCGACTGTGGCTTTTGCACCATTAAACTAAATGAACACAGTGGAAAGGCAAATAGTGGTATTATATGAAATTATTTTTGTCTTCATGGAAATTGAACTATACTTTAAGAACCACTATAATATGCTTATGCTACTGTTACTTGGTATGCTGATGCCAGCTAATTTCTATTGACTTCCTATTCCAGAAAATGGGGGTTTAGTATCCCTTCACCAAACCAATACCTCCGTTGTCTCTTCCTGATCACCTCAGTATAATCACATCAATCACATTGCTATTTAAAAAAACTTTTAACATTTACCTTCTTGTTACTATGAAAATATTATTCCCTGCCAAACCCAGTGGGGCAAAAATGAAATTTTCTTTCTTATATAATTTTTTATTTTGACCTGGGGGCCAATTACTCTCTCTCTTTTTTTTTTTTTAATGTGCTAGTTCTGTGGGCCTATTAAAAAAAGAATTATCTCAATTCTACAATACGTTTATAAAACAACCCCTAAATAATCTGTTCCACATAGTTAAGCTGTCAGGCCCATTAGAGAAATTCTTCCTAATGCCCTTATTTCCAGTACTCCAATATGAAGCAGTGTTCACACAGCCTGCCTCAGCCTTCCTCCTGGGACATCTCTCAACTGAGCAGAAAAGAGGGTGAGACCTGCTGTGGGATCGAAATGCTTATATTCAAAACTTGAAATCTGTTTCCCTCTGTTTAGCTCCACCCACATCTTTTCCCCACTATTTGTATGTTTCTGCAGCCCCAAAACTTCCTGGGTTTCTGCTGCACAAATTTGCTTCATGAACAAAGGAATATGGAAGGAGGCACTTCCTTTCCATATTTTTCAACTCTCCTGGCTCCTCAATCAAATGCATCAGTTTTGGAAGCTAGAAATCCAAAATCAGTGTCAGCAGGGCCATGTTCCCTCTGAGAATCAGGGTAGGACACTTCCTTTAGTGAAAGTTTCTGGAGGTGACTGTCAATCCTTCGCCTTCCTTGTTTTGCAGCTGCATCTCTGCAATCTCTATCTCTGTCATCACAAGTCATTCTTTGTGTCAATCTCTGTCTTCATGTGGGGTTTTTCTCTTCTTAAAGAACCCCATATTGGATTAGGGCCCACCTTTTGACAACTTCACTGAAACTTGATTGTATCTAAAAAGATCCTATTCCAAAAATGTCACAATTGCAACTAATGAAGTTTCGTACTTCAGCTTACCTTTTGAGGGGGATAATTCAACCTGTAACACTCACATTTTTTATATAAAAGCTAACAGTATACATACGCTATTCTGTACATTATGATTAAAAATTTTACGATATATCTTGAGGTTCTAGCCATATCAGTACATAGTTATCTTCCTCTTTTTCTTTTTAGATCTGGCTGTGTTCCAATGTGTGGCTGTACCATCATTTATTTCATCACCCTCCTATAATGTACACTTGCATTGTTTCTAATCTTTTCCTGTTTAAATAAGCTATATACATTTGTCATTTTTATGTATGCAAGTGGATCCACAAAAGGGATTGTTGGATCCAAGGATAAATAAATGTGTAACTTTGGCAGATATTGAAATATGACTTTCACTGGGGTTGTTACATTTTACATTCCTACCAAGCAGTATTTGAGAGTGGACAAACTTTTAGGCATTTGCCTTTACATTTTAAATATTATTTTATGTATTATTTGTGCAAGTTTCTAACTAAAAGAAAAAACTATGCCTGAATAAAAATTTCTAACTTCAAATATATAGAATTAAAATGAAAGATTATAACTTATAGAATCATACAGATGGTCCCTGACTTATGATTTTTCAATTTTACCGTGGTGTGAAAGCTATATGCCTTCAGTAGAAAACATACTTAAAATTTTGAATTTTGATCTTTTCCCTGGGAAAGTAATATGTTATACAATATTCTCTTGAAACTTGGCAGCTACAGTGAGCCAGAGCTCCTAGGCAGCCACACGATCTTGAGTGTAAACAACCTTCTACCAGCTATTCTAGAGGCTCATCAGAAGAGAGGAACTGTGCACCCACCCCATTGCTGCAGGATTCTCATCATCCACCAATTAATTTTAGTTTGATTCTCCAGACATTTTTCAGGCCCAGTGCACTTTCAGCTGTGTATGTTAATGGTGAGAATACACCCACCATTCTGTTTTCCACCTTCAGTAGTCAGTAAATTACATGAGAAATTCAACATTTTTTTATAAAATTGGCTTTGTGTTAGATGATTTTGCCCAACTGCAGGCCAATGTAAAACTTCTGAGAACTATGCTATGCAAGAATGTTAGATAGATTAGCTTTATTAAAACAATTTTGACTTAGGATATTTTTAAATTATGATGGGGTTATCAGGACATAACACCATTGAAAGTTGAGGAAAAGCTGTACTTAGGTTATTTATGAGGGTTGGAACATTCCTGGGAGAATATGACCCATCCTCCTTACTATGATGACTCAGTAACTGAACAAATTAATTTTCAGTTAGCTAGGTCACTAGGAATGAGTGCACTCAACTGCACAATCCTTTAATACTCCTTAGATTATCTCCAAATAAGCAAAAGTAGCACTTAAAATATGTCTTTTTTTTTAAAAAAAAAAAAAAGGTTTATTTGTTTATACAAGAACTGAGGTATAGGCCAGAGGCACAGGAGGGTGAGAGGATTCACCAGAGACAGGAAGCTCTAAGTATTTTTAGGAGAAGTTATATTCTATATCAAAGATACTGCTCTTTGTGGTTTGGCTGTATTTGGTCTCTCATCTATCTTCTCTCATTATATCATTCTTAATAGGAGACACTTTCTAATTCCTAAGTAAAGCATCAGTGTGATTTGAATACTGCCAGCTCCACTCATTGCTGCAATCAAATCATACCCATTAAACAATGGGTAGTTTAATGTTCTAAGTTCATCACGGTTTTCTTCCCATGAAATATCTGAAGTCATATATGCTATTAATTCTCACTTTTGGCCATGTCCAATATTCTCTGCTTTCAGGTGGTACTGTGAAGGCAAGGAGCTTGAAAATTCCCCCGACATTCACATCATCCAGGCAGGAAATCTACACTCACTGACCATTGCTGAAGCTTTTGAAGAGGATACAGGGCGCTATTCCTGCTTTGCTTCTAACATCTACGGCACAGATTCAACTTCTGCTGAGATTTATATAGAAGGTAAAGCATAATACCCGTGGAGCATGGTCCTTACCAATAAGACATATACTTATAATCAACTTATTGAGGGCTTATTCTGCCACACACGTTTCTAGGCATTGTGGATATAGCAGTGAACCAAATAGACAAAAAATCTCTAGGCTCATGGAAAGATAGAATTTACATTGTAATGGGACAGATAGAAAATTAATGCATTAAGTAAAATATATAATATGATAGGTATATATAAGCATGTTGGTATAAATAAAAAGTATACGTGTGTGTGTGTGTGTGTGTGTGTGTGTGTGATGTTTAGGCTGTAAATTTAGATACAGTGTCTGCAAAAGACCTCATTAACCAGGTGACATTTGAGTGAAGATCTGAAGGAATTGAGGGATTGAGCCACAGCATATTCAAGGGTAAGTAACGCTAAGCAGAGAAAGCAAGTGCAGAATGGCCCTCAGGTGGAAGTGGGCCTGTCTTGAAGTCCAAAGATGTACCAATGTGACCAAAGTGAAGCGAAGAAGAAAGTATCAGATGATGTTCAAGAAGTGCAAGATGGGGTGGGAGTGGAGGGAGAGATGGAAAGAAGATCAAGTAAGTCTTTGTAAGTCATTTTAAGCACCTGGGCTTTTACTCTGAGGCAAGTTTTAGAGGATTCTGAGCAGAGACATAACACCACCTGACTTAGCTGTTCCTAGGGTAACTCTGGCTCCTAGTTGAGAAGATGCTGCAGAGTCTTGGGAGACACAAGGGAGAGCATTTGGGAGTCTAAGAAAGGCATTTGCATTAGCACCAAACTTACCTGACAAATTTTAGGAAAAAAGAAATTTATGTTCTTTCTATATCTATATATACCTAAGATTTTGTTCCTATTTTCTCATCCTCTGAGTTTTTTTCTGGGAATCATGCCTTTACATTTTTATCATCTATCACACCTTATGTAGGTCCTTGGTTTTAACACTAAAATATGCTATTATGATAAATATCCCTTTACCAATGAGATTATAAGGCCTCAACTATCCCATTCTTCTTTATATCTCTAATACTTTACATAGTAACAAGTATTTAGTGGACGTTTAATAAACATCTATTGAATAAATACTTGACTAGAAGTGTGTTCTAAGTTTTTATCCTCAAATTTTTGGCATATAATAAATACCTCCAGATTTAGCTCCATTATATCTTCCTGTAATTCTTAGCAAATAAATCCAGGATCAAAGCTCTACTAACAGTGCTGAGATTGGATTGCTAATTTTTTCCAGAGCTTTAAACACCCCCACTCCCAAATGAAGAGTCGCTTGGTAATATTAGGACTGGACGGAAGAGCATCCACCTACACCCACAATGTTTGGAATTCACTATGATCCCTTCTTTTATTTGACCTGTGTGAGCCAAGAACAAGAGGATTTATGAAAACCACAGCATATCTCCAGAGACTTCCCTGTTAGTCCAAAGGCACCAGCAGGTGTTCTACATACAAGAACACTTGGAATTTGGGCTTTTAATTGTAACTCTCTCACTAACTAGCCATGTGGCCTTGAGCAAGTCCTTCAACTACTGAAGGTCTGTGTCTTCATCTGTCAGATTTGGCGTTAGTGTATGGAATCACTGAGTTCCTTTCTAGGTCTAAAATCTATGGGTCTTCAAATGTCTAGGAACCTGTTCAAGAAATTATCATCTTAAAAATTTCATGTCTTATTTTTATTTTTCCAGGAGTTTCTTCTTCTGACTCAGAAGGGGACCCTAACAAGGAGGAGATGAATCGGTAATTATAATTTTCTCTTTTTGCCTTAGCATCCTCAGGTGGTGGAGAAAACTGCTAGTGGGTTAGTAGAATGTGAAGAGGGTGGCTCCATGAATGACCTCAACAAAAAATGACTGGAAAGATTGGAGAAAACTCTACTTCTTTTTGTTAAGTCTCACCTCACAGATTAATATTAATATTCCCAATATTTTAAAAGGAGATATAGCCTCTAATGTATCATCACACTTTTATCTACAGAGTAAAAAACAATAGCCTAGTAGCTCAGAAAATTCACATTTTCTGATTGAGTAATAGTTCTCACAAGAACAGATAGAGATCCTAAATTATACATGAGTCATAATCTTTTTACTAAACAGTTGTACTGCAATGGTAAGAGTAATTAAATGCCTTCCTGCCTTCCCAGTCTCGTAGAGGGGAAAAAAGAGCAAATATAGCAAGAGCTGTATTCCAAGCATATAAACAGTAGGGTAATAAAGTGTAATAGGCTGTGATGTAACCATGGGCAGGGTTGACAGGTCTTGGCACAAAGGATGATTTATTTGTTGGGGAAGGAGAAAGAGATCATGCTATCTACAAGAGTTGGTGATCTTGACCTGAATCTTAAAAAGATAGTAGATGGACACCCCCAAACAAGGGAGGAAAGGGCATTTTGATCAGGAGACTATAGACATGAGAACAAGAAACATTCATAATAGTCATTCTTTGAGATTATCTGAAACACATGGCAATATTTTGGAAGACTGATCGAAGCATACTTAACCGTGTTCACATATTATGTACTGTTCTTTAAGGACAGAAACAGTTCTTTAAATCTTTTGTGTGTGCCTACCTTGGAATGATAATTTTCTTTTAGCTTTTGTGGATATTTGGAAAATTCATAACCAGAGTAAATGATTTCTTCTTTAATGCCCTTCCTTATCATTCTTATGGTGTCAGCTCAATTCCTCCTTTTTCCCCGCCTGTTTGCCAGTCCCTTCCTTGCAGGTCTTCCTATCTGCTCCAACCTTTTCTCTCTTTCACAATCTCCAAATTACATCCTGATAGTCTCTAAATAATAACCTCTGACCATATGGTTCTCCTGAATTAAAAGTTTGTTATATATGAGAAAGTAAAAATCAAACACAAAGCAAATAGCATCTTTAAAAAATCTTTGCATGGCATACAAAGCCTTATTCAGAAGAGGAATAAACAGACTTTCCTGCCCCCTCCTCCTCCATGTTCCCACCTCAGGCTTTCTGCTCTGCTATTAGCAATCTCTTTGTTCAAACTATTCACTTTACTCGGAATGCACTATCTCCTCTGCCTGGCAATTTCCTATTAACTCTTCAAAACCCAGTTGAGTTCCCTAATATATCCATTGCATCCTCATCTTTCCAACTTTAAGGCTCTCATAACACAAGCATAATGGTTTTGAATTTTCATATAACAACTTAAAGCAAAAAGAATTTTTAGTTGTTTATTTTTCTTGGGTCTACTCATAATATTTAGGATTTAGCTTCAGTTGTGCATAATATAGACCCAAAATATCCATTACTTAAATAAGACAACTGATCTCATTTACATAAAATAATGAATTTGGTTGGTAAGATGGCTTCACATTCCACTAGATTCCAGCCTGCTTCCAATTTTTTGCTGCATCTCATTCCAAGTGTTGCCTCTTCTTGGAAGGAATGAAGGGTATGCCCTGCCCCATTCTTAAGGTCATCTTTCTTAAATGATGTACCTCACTATCACTCATATCCCATTACCAGAAAATAGTCACATGGCCACACCTGCCTGCAATGAAGTTTGGGAAACATAGTCTTAATTTGGATTCTATAGTCTTGTGGATTCTATTGAAAATGGAAGTTTTGGAGATGCCAGTAGTCTCTACATCACTGGGTAATTCTGCTTCTGAGAGTCCATCCTGTCTGGCTGGAGAAAGTCAATCTGTCATTATTGGGTAATCCTTTCCCCATCCAAAAATCCCTGGGACATATAAATAACCAGCAATGCTCTAAGCATCTTACATGAATGACCTCATTTAACCCTCTTGACAACCCAATGAGGAAAGAATTCTTATTTCCCCATTTTAGAGGAAGAGAGAGAGTTAACACCTAACAGGAAAGGAAGCCCATCCTGTCCTTGGTCATTTATCTCCTTAGGTTACTGGTGAGAGGCCCTGTCCCAGATCTCAAGTTCCCTTCAAGTCCAGTGCTTTCTTGTGTCCTGACATGCTTGGGTACTGATATCTTTAGCAAGAATGGGAAGCCTTTAACCAGAGGGGTTACCCTCCCCTCTGGACTTATGTTCTCCCTCTTGTCAAGTTCTCTGGCAAGATCCACAGACATGTCTCTTCTCCACAACAAAACTAAAATAATCTCCCCTCCACAGCCTTCTCGAAATTACTTCCCAAACCTCTTGCCTTTCAAATAATCTCTGATTTAATTTGTGTAAACTTCAAGAACTCATTGACGTAAGCTTTTTCAGCTATCTACCATGCCAAAATCCCCAAAACAAAGATTTATAAAGGTTGGTCCTTGTAAGGACAACATAGAGGGCAACAATAAAACAAATTTCAAAAAATTCTCTTCCGCACATGTTTTGTCATAGCACTTGTCTTGAATCTCAGTTAATTGTGGAATATGTCTGACACCCCAGCCACCCTGAGAACAACTAACCTGAGGACAGTAATAGCATCTTATTTTCCTGTTTGCATTGCCTAATAAAGTATGTGGCAAAGAAACCCTCGGTAAGAGTTTGTAGAATATTGTTCATGAAAAATTTTATTATGTCAGACTGTAAGCAATAATGGCATTGTCAGAATTGCTGAAAGAATTTTCACAATGATGATTCTGCTTTATCGCTTTATCTGTTTTAATTATTATCCAGAATCCAGAAGTCAAAAGAGGTGTCATCTCCTTCCGCTACCTCTGCAGCCATTCCTTCAGCAGTTCCCCAAACCCAACCTGTGAGGGTCCAGCCCAGTGTGTCAACCGTTCAGCAGGTACAAGAGTCTAAATGAAACACAAGTACCTTCACTGTGAGAGGCAGGCACTGTCACCAGAACCCACACATATAACATCATCTGTTACAACTTCATGATGATCTTGGGTAACATGTTCCTTTGGTCATGATCATCACTTTCTAAATCTGATCTATAATATCAGTGGTTACTATAATAATGCATGCTCATTGCAAAAACAATCAAAAAGTACAAAAGCGTATTACGTAAAAACTTTAGGGGAGGTTCTACTTTTGTGTCCACATTCCTCAGAGATACTTCCTATTATTAATTTGTAGCAGTAGGGTCCAGGCATTTTCTGTACATATATATGAATATATATGTGTGTGTGCATACATTAAAAATACAAAATCATAGTAATCCAAACATGTTTGTAATATGCTATGGTTTTATTTGTTTATTGGTGATAAATATATTTAAATATATTGATAAAAAAACTTTAAAAAAATTTTAAACAGGGTTACTTATCTAATATATTTACTAATGTGAGGGATCATATTTTTGTTTTAATCCAGTCGTTTTCAAGCTGATCTGTCAGCCCCAGAGGTTATACAGAATCTCTCCGAGGACTTAGGGTTTATTACATAAATGCATATAATTACATGGCTCTATATTTCAAATCTGTCTTCCCTGTATCCATATCACTAGTAGATACTTCTAGCACATATTTATAACCATGACAATAAATTCAGTCTAAAACTTGAATTCTGTGATTTATAGACTGGGAAAATATCAGTCTTTTTATTTTGTATGATACTTCAAATTCTGTAGATTTGATACATCTTGTGTATAAACTAATAACCTTAGTGACAATGAATCTCTTATTGGTTCCCTTCTAACAGTGTCAGAGCCCTACCAACTATTTGCAAGGCTTGGATGGAAAGCCCATCATTGCAGCTCCTGTGTTTACAAAGGTAACCAAAGTATTACTTCTTTCTGTCCTGGCTTTAAACATAACACAATAGGGCCTTCCTGGTGGTGTAATGGGTTAAGTCTAGGCACTGTGAAGCTACTTTACCACAAGTTTGATCCCCGACCAGGGAGCTGATCCACAAGGTCCAAAAGACCTCTCCTGGCTCGTCTGCTGCTCCCCTCAGCAGTGTATTTCAGTAGATCTGCCAGTTCTGCTCCCCACTCTGTCTCTGTGAATCCTCTCACCTCTCCCCACCTCTGGCCTACACCCCCACTCTTATATGCGTAAATGAATAAATCTTTTTTTAAAAATACCACAATATGCAAACAAAGTAGTAAGAGCCAAAATTTACTGGGTTTGTGTGAGAATTTTGGGCTCTTAAGTATAATATAGAGTTTGGGGGTTTGGGGTGTTGTAACTGTTTACTTAAAGTCCCTAATTTTCTTGCTTAATCACAGTTTGTGTAGTGAGAGAAATGTCTTCCACACTCACCACATATCTCTATGGTCCCATCACTGTTAAACACAGTAGCAACTCTGAGGGATGAAGTTATAAGTTTCTAGACACTCATGACACCAAAGGTTTCTCTTGACTTACAAGAGAATCTAGTTTCAGGTAAATGTCTTTGGTGCTTTGGAGTTAAATGCTCTTAAAAGGCTTAACAGGAAGCCTTACTCTAGGACAAAGAGCTTTTATTGTCTAACCATGGCAACCATTGGGGTGGTATCAAATTTTGAGTCTCTTAGTCTTTGTATTTAGAACTGGGAAATTACTCAGGCACTTTCATTTACAAATGAAAAAAACCAAGGGAGATTAAACAATTTACTTAACATCACAGGACTAGTTAGTGACAGAGTCAGGAGTAGAAATAAATTCTTCTTTTTCTCAGTTTACTGTTCTTACCTTTATGTAACTTAGATTTTATGTATATGTGACCAAAAACAATAGATTCAAAGTTGAAATATTGGATTCTTTTGGTATTATGAAGACCAAGTTGATGAAATCTCTTCTTAGATTTATAATTTGTTGTTCGTATGAAGGCCAAACCTAGACCCAAAGAGATTTTGTCCTCTCAGATGTATGCTTTAGTTTAGAGCAGTGGTTCTTAATCAGGGTTAATTTTGTCCCTCGAGGGACATTTGGCACTGTCTAAAGACGTTTTGGTTATCATACAGTGCTACTGGCATCCAGGGATGCTGCTAACCATCCTATGGTACATAGGTTGACAGTCTCCCACAACAAAGAATTATCCAGCCCAAGATGTCAATAGTCCTGAAACTGAGAAATCCTCGTTTCAATCAAAATGGCAAAAAAAAAAAAAAAGGCATCTTTTCCAATGAGTACTGATCCTAAAGGAAGAAATAAATTCCCAGAAACATCAATGTTAAGGACATTCTACCATATCATGCTCATCCAAGATAGTTTCCCTCAATCAGTCTAGACTGAGACATGTTTATCCATACCCCTGTCATTTGGGCATACTTATATAAAACAAGATGCCTCTTGATTTTTCAGGTTCATTACTTGTAACTTGCTGTTGGAATTTCAGCTTTGGTATTTTCAAAAACGTGAAGTAGGAAAGCAACATGTTGTGGCTTGGCGCATACAAGATTTCAATGAGGGATTACCAGGGTGTGTGTGTGTGTGTGTGTGTGTGTGTGTGTGTGTGTGTGTGTGTAATCTAGCTAATAGAGCTACTTTTGTTTCTTATTTCACTGCTAAATCACCTAGCCTTAAAGCAGGGGTTACGTGCCTTAGAAATCAGGATGCTTAAATTTGTCATGCCCAATTATCACACCCTAAAAACAGTGCTAACTCTTCAAAGGCAACTCAACCATAGAAAAATTTATAAGCAGCCCCCAACTGAAGTTCCCTCTTTCCCACCATTTACCTAGCCAGACACCAGAAAGGTATCTCTACCTCCAATTTCAAATCTGTCTTCCCTGCATTCATATCACCTAGTGCATACCTTTATTACAATACTTAACACAATAATAAAACTTTATTTTTTCCTGTCTCTCCCAAGCACTCTGTAGGTTATCTATTATACATAGGGAGGAGTTCATAAAAGTAATAATAGGTTCAAACTGGGTTTTATTATTTAAAAATAATCCAAAAGGACTTACTTCTTTGACTTCCCATGTGCTGATTAGAACAACAAGGTTAGCTGCTTTGTATGTTGATTCTGATTAACTCCTTCTAATTAGATGCTTTAATGGGCAGATACAGTTGTGCCTTTGATAAATAGAAATGGGTGAATAAATTAATCATTAGTGTATGTAGGTTGTTAGCTAAAATCTCAAAAAAGCATTGGGCCTGTGGTGGCGAAAAAGGTCTTTAATACAGAGACCCAAACTCTGAGGTTCTCTTGGACCTTAGGATGTGAGGTTTTGCCTCCATAAATGGATCAGGGTTGTTCAGACCTAGGGCAGGATAGGTTGTGGCTCAGGTTCCAGAGAGACTTATCAGCAACGTGTGCTTGCGTTAGTTTCCGTCAGTGAGAGCAGCACTGAGGTCATAGTCACTGCCAGTATCATTAGCAAATTTCTGAGTCAGAGCCACAGATGATGGTAGTCACGTGATATGAGCCAAGATAACTGATCATTTGCATATGTTTGTTCAGGTTATTCCGTGCTCTTTTTACTTCTTTAGGGACTGCTGGCATTCCAACCCGTATGACTCACTTTCTATACTGCCCAACAAATCACTTCTTTGCCAGTAATGGCAAGAAGCCATGTCTTTTTAAAGACAGCAGATTTGTTTAATTCTTTGTGTCTCTTCTGGTGATAGGAAAATACTGGAATTATCTTCGTTTTAAAGAAGTTTAAAGTAAAAGGGAGGGTGGTCGAGTTTGAGCAAACACTGGGATACTATATGTCTGTTCTGAGTTATTCAGGTGATACCTCTGGTTTTAAACACTATAGACATAGACAATCTTCCATCCTCTACACAGAATCAAAAACCCTTTTCCTCTGTTTGGGGGAGACAAGGGGCAGTAGTCACACTTCTTGAGTGGAAAAGGAGGTAGTTGATCAAATTAGAATCTTACTCCGCTCGCTGCTCCCACTCCAACAGCAGCTGCTCTGGCGGGCTGTCAAGGCTGCGGCAACCTTGGCTCCAGCTGCTTCAGCAGTAATTTGAAGAGTGCAAGGGGGCAGGGGAAGTGAGAATTTGAAGAAGAGCACTGCATTATATAATAGCAGAAGCAGGAAACCCTGAAATAACTGGGCCTTAAGCCGGATCCAGATTTCTGAAGATTGCGTGGGTCCCTTTCCCCAACCCAACAATTCCAGAGGCTTTTCTAACTCAACGATCACACAGGACACCTTGCCAATCAAGAGGCAAAAGGGTTTTCAAACAGTTCTTTATCAGTAAAAACTACTCTGAGTCAACTAAAGCACAACTAAAGCACATTCCCTTGTAGCATCTACCAACTACAAAAAGGTCAACTGGATTAAAAAAAAAAAAGAAGTGCAGAGTCTCCCTGGTGGCACAAGGGATTAAGACACAACCTATGAAGCAATCCGAAGCCCCTGCAGCATGAGTTCGATCCCTAGCCAGGGAGAAATCCACACGGCGCAGCATACCTCTCCTGACTCACCCACTGCTCCCCTCAGCAGTGTATTTCAGTCGATCTGCCTGTTCTGTTCCCCACTCTGTCTCTAGTGAATCCTTTCACCCCACCATGCCTCTGACCTGTACCCCAGTTCTTGTATGCATAAATAAATCTTTTCTTTAAAAAAAAAAAGTGCAATGACAACATGAACCTAGTAGCAGATAAGGGACATGCCTTTTCTCAATGATATCCCTCCATTGTATAGGTGGGTATAGCTTAGTAGTAAGCAGGAACTGTACCCTTTCAACCCTTTCAACTCACAGTTGCAGCCTTTGGCACAGTGCTTGGCACAAAGCAGACACACAGTAATATTTATTCAGTGGTGAATAACTTTCATTTCAATTAAGAAGGAATTGTCATTTTCATTGCTTTGTTGTTTCAGAAGAATAGAACAGAAAAGTCTAATAACATGACCTTAGAAGACATGCTTCTCAGGCTCTGTGTTGCCAGTCACCCTACAAAGACTGTCCCCTCCCAGAGATCAATATGGTGATGAAACACAGGAGAGATTTGCACTTGGATATTGTTTATCTCAGGAGGTTACAGACCTTTGGATATAGTGACTTTAGTCCAGATCCATAATTCCTAGTTAAGACTAATTTAATCTTGTTTATTCATCTTTAGGGAAACTAGTTATGTTCAAGGCTGTCTACATCGTGCCATTAGTAATAGCCCAAGATCTACTGCTGTATTAAACATGTCATCTCGGTGTTCAAAATGTATAACTCTTTAGATTCTGCTGTGCAGCAATGAGAGCCAATTTCTTCTTGTGAAGCTTGTATAGTAAAGCACAATTTTCAGCAATAACAACTATCATCCGCCTTCAAACTATAGAGCTGCTACTTTTATTTTTTTTTTTTTTATTTATTTTTTTTTTAAAATATTAAATTTTATTTTTATATTCCCCATACAATTGCAAACGCCCCATTCTGACCCCAATCCTTCCCCTCCCGCCCCCCACCCCCCAAAAAGTGTCTCTGGTTCATAGTTTTTTGTTGATTTTGATTTTCACTTTCTTATATTCATTTTCCTGGTCCCTTATTTAAGTTTTCTAGATTCCTGCTATGAGTGAGACCATCCGGTATTTTTCTTTTTCTTTTGGCTTATTTCGCTGAGCATGATCCCTTCCAGTGCCATCCATGTTGCTGCAAATTGCATGTGTTTATCTTTTTTGAATGCTGAGTAATATTCCATGGTATATATGTACCACATCTTCTTGATCCAGTCATCTATTTTTGGGCATTTGGGTTGTTTCCAAAGCTTAGCTATTGTAAACTGTGCTGCTATAAACATAGGAGTGCAGGTGCTCTTTGGAATTGATGTTTCTGTGTCCTTTGGGTAAATACCTAGGAGTGGAATTGCTGGATCATATGGAAGCTCTATGTTTAGTAGGTCCAGAAATCTCCACACAGCTCTCCATAGTGGTTGGACCAGTTTGCACTCCCACCAACAGTGCACAAGAGTTCCTTTTTCTCCACATCCTCGCCAACATTTGTTGTTGCTAGTTTTTTTAATATGTGCCATTCTCACTGGTGTGAGATGGTATCTCATGGTAGTTTTGATTTGCATTTCCCTGATGACAAGTGATGTTGAACATTTTTTCATATGTCTGTTGGCCATTTGCATTTCCTCTTCAGAGAAGTTTCTTTTTAGCTCTTCTGCCCATTTTTTGACTGGATTATTTTCTTTGTTGTTGCTGAGTCTCATCAGCTCTTTGCAGATTTTTGTGATCAGTCCTTTATCATTAGTGTTGGGTGCAAAAATGTTCTCCCAGTTGGTGGGGTTTCTCTTTGTTTTTGTTATTGTCTCTTTTGCTGTGCAGAAGCTCTTTAATTTGATGTAGTCCCAGCTGTTTATCTTTCTCTTCACTATCACTGCTTTGGGTGATGTGTCTGTAAAGATGTCTTTGATGTGCAAATCCCGTAGTGTTTCGCCTATATTTCCTTCTATGTATTTTATGGTTTCAGGTCTTATGTCTAGTTCTTTAATCCATTTTGAGTTGATTTTTGTGTATGGTGTGAGGTAGTGGTCAAGCTTCATTCTTTTGCATGTAGCGACCCAGTTTTCCCAGCACCATTTATTGAACAAACTTTCTTTGCTCCAATGCATAGTCTTTGCTCCTTTGTCAAAGATTAGTTGACCATAAATCTGTGGGTTTATTTCTGGATTTTCTATTCGATTCCATTGGTCTGTATGTCTGTTCTTGTTCCAATACCATGCAGTTTTGATGATTATGGCTTTGTAGTAGAGTTTGAAGTCTGGGAGTGTGATGCCTCCATTTCCTTCTTTTTTTTTCAGTAGAGCTTTGGCTATTCGGGGTTTTTGGTGATTCCATATGAATTTCATCAATAATTGTTCTATTTCTTTGAAGAATGCCATTGAGATTTTGATTGGAATAGCATTGAATCTGTATATTGCTTTTGGTAGGATGGCCATTTTAATAATGTTTATTCTTCCAATCCATGAGCAGGGGATGTCTTTCCATTTCTTTGTGTCTTCTTCTATTTCTTTTAACAGTGTTTTATAGTTTTCTTTGTATAGGTCCTTTACCTCTTTTGTTAGATTTATTCCCAAATATTTGATTTTTTTTGTTTCGATAATAAAAGGGATGGTTTTTTTGATTTCTTCTTCTTCAGATTTATTGTTTGTGTATAGGAAGGCTACTGACTTTTGCGTGTTGATTTTGTATCCTGCCACTTTACTGAATTGATTGATGAGTTGAATTAGTTTTTCTGTGGAGATTTTGGGGTTCTCTATGTATATTATCATATCATCTGCAAATAGTGATAGTTTGACTTCTTCTTTTCCTATTTGGATGCCTTGGATGTCTTTCTCTTGTCTTATTGCTCTGGCTAGGACTTCCAATATTATATTGAAAAGCAGTGGTGAGAGTGGACATCCTTGTCTTGTTCCAGATCTTAATGGAATTGCTTTCAGCTTTTCACCATTGAGAATGATACTGGCTGTTGGCTTGTCATAGATGGCTTTTATGATGTTGAGGTATGTTCCTTGTATCCCAAGAATTTCAAGGGCTTTTATCATGAATGGGTGTTGCACTTTGTCGAAAGCTTTCTCAGCATCTATTGATATTATCATATGGTTTTTATATTTCTTTTTGTTGATGTGTTGGATAACGTTGATTGATTTTCGGATGTTAAACCATCCTTGTGCCCCTGGAATGAATCCAACTTGGTCGTGGTGAATTATCTTATGGATACATTGTTGGATTCTGATAGCTAAAATTTTATTGAGGATTTTTGCATCAGTGTTCATTAGGGAGATTGGCCTATAGTTTTCCTTTTTTGTGTTGTCCTTATTCGGTTTTGGTATTAGTGTAATATTGGCTTCATAGAACGTGTTTGGTATTGTCCCTTCCTTCTCAATTTTTTGGAAGAGTTTGTGAAGGATAGGCACTAATTCGTCTCTGAATGTTTGGTAGAATTCATTTGTAAATCCATCAGGTCCTGGGCTTTTGTTTTTGGGGAGGTTTTTAATTACCATTTCAATTTCGCTGCTTGTAATTGGTCTGTTTAGGTGTTCTATTTCTTCTTTATCTAGCTTTGGGTGATTGTAGAGTTGTAGGAATTTGTCCATCTCCTCTAGATTGTTGAACTTGTTTCCATATAACTGTTCATAGTAGTTACTGATTATTCTTTTGATTTCTGCTGTGTCCGTTGTGATTTCTCCTCTTTCATTTATGATTCTGTGTATTTGTGCTTTCTCCCTTTTTTCCTTTGTGAGCCTGGCTAGGGGTTTGTCTATTTTATTTATTTTTTCAAAGAACCAGCTCTTGGTTTCATTGATCTTTTGGATTGTTTTTTTAGTTTCAATTTCATTTATTTCTGCTTTGGTTTTTATTATTTCTTTTCTTCTACTGGTTCTGGGGTTTTTTGTTGTTCTTTTTCTAGATCTTTGAGCTTCGAGATTAGGTTGTTTCTTTGAGTTCTTTCTTGTTTTTTGATGTGAGCTTCTATTGCTATATATTTTCCTCTTATTACTGCTTTTGCTGCATCCCATACATTTAGGATATTGGTGTCCTCCTTGTCATTCAATTCAAAGAATTTTTTAATTTCTTCTTTGATCTCCTCGTTAGTCCAGTGGTCTTCCAGTAGTGTGGCTTTTAATCTCCATGAGGTAGGATAGTTCCTTGCCTTCTTTTTATGATTTATTTCTAGTTTGATGCCTTCGTGGTCAGAAAAGATGGTTGGTATGATTTCAATCTTGGTGTATCTGTTGATGTTTGTCTTGTGCCCCAGTATGTGATCGATCCTGGAGAATGATCCGTGTGCGCTTGAGAAAAATGTGTACTCCGTTTTTTTTGGGTTTAGTGTTCTATAGATGTCTGTTAAGCCCAAATGCTCTAGGTCCTTATTTAGAGCTTTAGTTTCTTTACTTATTTTTTGTCTTGTTGATCTATCCATTGTTGATAGTGGTGTGTTGAAGTCTCCCACTACATATGTGTTTTCTCTGATGTCTGTTTTCAGAGAGGACAACAGTTGTCTGATATATTTTGGTGCTCTTTCGTTTGGTGAGTATATGTTAATGAGTGTTATTTCTTCTTGAAGTATTGTCCCCTTAATCATAATGTAGTGACCATTGGGTCTCTTTTTATTTTTTTGAGTTTGAAGTCTGTTTTATCTGATATAAGTATAGCTGTTCCTGCTTTCTTTTTTGGCCCATTTGCTTGTAGGATTGTTTTCCATCCTTTGACTTTGAGCCTATTTTTATCTTTTGTAGCTAAATGTGTTTCCTGGAGACAGCAAAAGGTTGGGTTTTGTTTCTTAATCCAGGCTGCAACTCTGTGTCTTTTTATTGAAGAGTTTAGTCCATTTACATTTAGAGTTAATATTGATATGTTAGCATCTGTATTTGCCATTATGTTTGTCTTTCCTTTGATTTTATTTATTTATTCTTTTAATAACTTTTTTTTTTTGGTCTTCTTTCGTTGTTATTCGTCCCTCTGAGGTTCTGGCTTTAGGATTCCTTGTAGTATTTTTTGGAGTGGGGGTTTAGTCGCAATGAAATTCCGGAGTTTCTCTTTGTCTGGGAAGGTCCATATTCTTTCTTCATGGAGGAAAGAGAGCTTTGCGGGATAGAGTATTCTTGGTTGGCATCTGTTTTCTTGGAGTCTGTTGACTATGTCCCTCCACTCTCTCCTTGCCCGTAGTGTTTCTTCAGAGAAGTCTGATGTCAGCCTGATTGGTTTTCTTTGAATGTTATCTGTTTCTTCCCTCTTGTCAGCTTCATTATTTTTTCCTTGTCCTGGATTCTTGGGAGCTTTACTATTATGTGTCTTGCTGTGTTTTTCCTTTCGTCGTGGAAGTTTGGTGTTCTTCTTGCTTCTTGTATATCAATTTTCAGCTCCTTCTTCTCATTTGGGAAGTTCTCTTCAATTATATCCATGAATATTTTCTCTGTTCCTACTTCTCTCTCCTCTCCTTCTGGTATTCCTATAACTCTTATATTTCCTTTCCTCATGGAGTCAGATAGTTCCCGAAGTCTTTCTTCATTCTTTTTCCTTCGTACTTCTCTTTCCTTTTCTGTTTTGGTTCTTTTTATTTCTGTGTCTTCAAGATTACTTATTCGTTCTTCCATTTCATCTATTCTGCTTTCATTGCTTTTCCCAGAGTTATTTAGTTCCTCCATTAATTCTTTGATCTCCTGCATTTCTCTTACTTCCCTCTTTAGGGACTCAATTTCCTTCTTCTGATCTATCACTTTTTTAATCATGGCAATTTTAAATTCTCTTTCTGGAAGGCTCAGAAGTTCTTCCAAGTTGCTGTCGTTGCAATCTGGGGAGTGGTTTTCTTTTTGTGGTGTGCTTCTTTCCTGAGGAGTTTTTAGGTTGCGTGTGGTTCTTCTACTCCCTACTGTCTGTTTTCTAATTTGTCGTATGCGTTGGGACACTGTGTTGCTCGGACTGACTGACATCTTGGGTGAACTTCTCCGCTCCCCTCTGGCTCTTCCAGGAGCCATCTCTGTCTTCTGGGGGAGCTTTCTGCTGGTTTTAGGCAGTTTTTACTGAAGAAATGTCCCTGTTCTCAAATGGCGAAGCGGGATGCAGTCCCTGCGCCTCCGGTTTCAGGCACACTCTTCTGCGCACCCAGTCTGCCCCGGACGTGGGTGCCTGCTCCCTCTGTGGGCTCAGACTGCTGGTCGGAAGGGGCCTGGCGTGGAATAACTTCCCGGCTGGCCACTGGGTCCTCCAGAAACCTTCTGCCCTTTTCAAGCAGTCTTAAGAAATGTCCTGTTTTATAGGGTGTTAGTGACTTTTTTTTTTCCTGGTCGCTAGGTGGCGCCAGAGATCTCTCCTATTGTCCTTGGGGGGCTGTTTTTCGCCTACCCCCACCCCGTGGGACAGCGAACAGAGCGGGAATGATAGGGTACACCTCAACAGCTTTGGGGTGCTGTGTCTGCCTTGTGCCCCACCGTCGTGGAGAAACCACGCCCCGAATTTTCGTGCCCCGGGTCTCAGTTCAAAGCCCTCAGTTCCAGGACGCGGGCTGTAGCCCAGTTCAGTGGCGCGGGAATGGCGCCTTTTGCACAGCTCCCGTGCCTGGGCGCCTGGTTCCTGCTCACTCAGGGAGGGACCTTCACCTCAGTGAGGACCTCCGTGCGTCTCCCCGCAAGCCTAGGTCATCTCCCCGCAAGCCTAGGTCGCAGGCACGGGGACCTGGGCAGCTGCGATCCAGGTGTGCACTTACTTTTCAAGTGCACGCCGAGCGAGCCGCTTTCCCGCGCAGGCTTACCGGCAGCCCGGGCTGTGTGCGCGTCTCCCGGGGTCTTTGTTCTTCTCTAATGGCGCCCGGAGCCGTTCGCTCACCGCCGTGGCGGATCCTGCAGGGTTCGCCTCAGCTCCCGTTCACGGGGTGTGGTGGCTGCAATAGTTCCTTTCCACTCACAGTCCCGCTTGCTGCGTCGTTTGTTCTTGTGGGCCGTTTTGGTTTGTTGTTTCCTCCTCTCTGCGGGTCGGAGAGTGCCGCCTCTGTGGGCGGGGGAGGGGAGCAGGGTTCTGCGCTTCCCTCCCTTCTAGTCCTCTTTTATGGCCACTTTCTTCTTCGGGCAGTTCGCTGGCGTCACCCGTTTATCTTCCGTGTCCCAGTTCTCACTGGGACCTGCCGCTTTTCCTCCCTATTCACTTTTTTTAGTGGGAGATCTTACTCGCAGCTTCTCCTCGCCGCCATGTTGCTCCGCCCCCTCGAGCTGCTACTTTTTTTTTTTTTTTTTTTTTTAATAGAGGCATGTTTTATTTATTTATTTGTTTGTTTGTTTGTTTATACATGCACTGGGTACAGTCAGAAGCGCGGGAGGGTGAGAGAATTCACCAGAGCCAGAGCGGGGAGCAGAGCAGGCAGAAGGACCGAAGTACACTGCTGAGGGGAGCAGCGGGCGGCAGGAGAGGTCTGCGCGCCATGTGGGACCCTCCTCCAGTGGCCGGGGAGCAGCCGGGGATCGAACCGGCGCCGCAGAGGCCGCGGGCAGCTTCGCAACCCAGCGCTCAACCGCTGCGCCACAGGGGAGGCCCTCGAGCTGCTACTTTTAATGACATTTCCTACATAGCTTGTAAGATGACCCTTGCTGCCTCCATTGCTATTGATGATGTGTCACCTGGAATAAACTTCCATCTCTCGTATCACAGACATTTAGCAGATTTATTCCATACACTAAAGGAGCTCAGCTAATTTGGCTGCACTCCCAAAATAGAGTGCATGTTTTGGCCTTCAATATCAAGTAGTTGATAATAAAAAACAACTAATATTGGTAAAAAAAAATTGCAAGGAACATATTCTCTCAAGGAGGTCCTTTCTGAAAGTTGTTCATTGTTGTAAACTTTACAGATTGAGAACTGCAAGTCATGTTAGAACATATAGATTGACTTTATTCTGCTTACATTCGTTTTATGAATGTGCTGTTTTTCATTTATTCAATCCCTTCTCATAATATATATATCAGATATCAGATAATATATATACACATATATATGTCACTTGTTTGATAGATTGGTTGTTTAGTTTCCAATTTATTTGCCTCAAGAATGAATGAAACTTCACTATGGGTGAATCCTAGGAAGACATATAACCGCCGTTAAAGTTTTCAAAAGGTTCCAAAATATCCATTTTAGCTAGAATTTGCTCAGATGTCACAATGGAAGATATTCACCAGCTGTCCAAGAGCACCCAATAATCATTGATGTTCCTGCTCTCATTACTGAGGGAGAAGACAAGGAATAATCAGATTTCAGTCAAATAACTCATTAATTTAGAAACTGCTCTGTGCTAATCCCACCCAGAATTACTTCAGCAAACAAATTTGGGGATGCAAAAAACAAAACACTAACATTGAACTACAGCGCCCCCTGGCCGTCACAACTTCAACTTACACTTTTACCCTTTCAGGTGCCCTGTAACTAAAGCCATGTGATTTACCCCCACTGCTGTTTTCTTTAGACAAATACCATGCATGTGATTATGACTTTACAGAAATTTTTGTTGCTTTTATACCTCAACAGATCATTGAGGCTATATTATAAAGAACACATAAAGTAAATAAAGTAGCAAAACAAAAGTCCATTTCCAAGACTATAGAAAGTTAACAAGGCAGAGCCAGGAAGACAGAGTCAGTTATTTGGGCCACAGAGCTGATCCACATCATGGCAGCAATATTCATGCATGAAAAAATACTTTATACCCATGCTGAAGATACCTCGTAGAGACCCACTGGAGATTTTTATTGTTTTTGTGTTACTCTGGGCATTTAAAAACATAGATACTTTACCTAACATTTATATTTTTGCAAGTCCCCAAGATGTTTTGCCCAGAATTTAATTAACTTATCTAGTAATGCACAAAAAGGAAAAGGAAGGGTTAGTAAAAACCTTCATAAAGACTCAAATGTTTCAGTCTACAAATAGACTCAAAGTACATCCACAGAATTAAGCAACTATAGATGTAATGTTGGAGGAAATCCAAATATGGAGGCAATGGTATATTTTTTTAAATTATTCAACATTGGAACTAGATTCTAAAAACGTGTACATTTTGGTTCTAACTATATTCTTCTGATTATAGATGTTACAAAATTTGTCAGCCTCTGAGGGTCAGCTGGTTGTCTTTGAATGCAGAGTAAAAGGAGCTCCATCTCCTAAAGTTGAGTGGTACAGAGAAGGGACCTTGATAGAAGATTCTCCAGACTTTAGGATTTTACAGAAAAGTAAGTTGATGCTTTAAATTTTTTTCTGATAATTTATTTTAATAAATTTATCATATACATTTGGTTTTGTGACTTTTTAACAATTAAATATAGTAAAAAAGAAAAAATAAAAATCACTTGTAATCATACTCACTGAACTAAACTTTATTAATATTCTCTAAGAATCCTTCTATGCATTGTTTTCTTAAAATAAAAATAAATCATACTCTTTTGAAAACTGATTTTTCCACTCAACTTGTCACAAATATATTTTCATGTTAATAAGTATCGATACTACTTTTAAAGATAAAGCAGTATGACCAATTTCATATTTATCTCTTTTATTTAGATTGTTCATAAATTTTTACTATTATACTATATATTTACTACTATAAACTATGCTTCAGTGCTTGTTAACAGAACAAGTTCATGTGACTATGTATACAGTAAATGTGAGTACTGGAATTGCTACTATAAATTCACTTTTTAGACATTTAATATATATTGCCAAAATCCCATCCAATTTAGTTCATCTAAAAGATTGAACTAAATTTAGGATCATCTCATAATTGATCATCCAAACTGGGATGCTTTGGGAAATGAAAATGGGTGCTATTAATAATTATACAAGGATCCCAGGAATAAACCAGTTGTGTCCCAGTTAAACTAGGACACATGTCACCCCAGCTATATTCTACCAATACAACCCATAAGATATGGGAATGCCTTTTATCTCACACTTTCACCAACTATGGGTATTAAGCATTTGTTAAATTTTCCCTAATTTTATGGACCCAAAATGAGAATACTGTTTTAATCTACACTTCACTAATTAAATGTGGATGAAACTCTTTCACTTATCAATTGAGCCTTTGTATTTCTTTATTTTTAAATTACCTGTTCATATCCTTTGCTCATTTTTATATTGGGTTTTTATTCTTTTCATTATAAGAGTTATGTCTAAAGAATTAAATCTTTTTTTCATATTCAGTGCTTTCACCTTGTCATGCAATGCTTGCACCTTGATTCATTTCAACAACAAAATATACTGAAATTTATTTCTTTTTTTTGGTTAATATGTTTCTGCCTATCATAAAATAGTAGCACTTGGATCAGCATGATACATGACTCAACTATTATCAGATTTAACAGCAACAGCAGCAACACTAATGTATTCTGAATATGAGTTAAACTAAGAAAAAAAGACAATAGCTTCATGAATGCAAAAGATTGTAACTAAGTTCAACAACGGTCTACTGAGTGCCAGAATTTGATAAACATTAACTGAAGGCCTGTATTCAGTACTAAGCGGCAAGTTCAGAAATGCTAGAGAATTTCAAGACAAAGGATCTGTTCTCAAAAAACCTCTCATCCTTCCTGAGGCTTTTAATAGAAATCTTAGAACTAGAGGTATAGTTCCCATGTTATTAGTTTGTGAGATTCCAAAGCCAAGAAAGAGCTCTTATCTTCACAAACATTTTTTCAGTCAAGGTTAATGGATAGCAATAAAGCAAATCGTTTTGGAATCCTGCTTCACACAGCAATTTTTCCTCACCTAAAGTTAATACAGCCATGAGGGCCTTCCAGTGGCACAGGAGTTAGTCTTAGCCCTATCAAGCTATTGCCAGCCACTGACCACTGAGGCAAGAGTTCGATTCCCAGCCAGGGAGCTAAGACACATGGTGCAGCAGACCTCTCCTGTCTCCAAAGTTCCTTCCCGTAACAGTGTATTTCCGTAGATCTGCCTGCTCTGCTCCCCACTCTGTCTCTGGTGAATCCTCTCACCGCCCGCCCCCCCCCCCCCCCACACACACACCTATGGCCTATCCCCAGTTCTTGTATGCATAAGCAAATAAAAATAAATCTTTAATAAATAAAGTTAATATGGCCCAAGGAGACCCCAGGGGTTTCCCAAGACACAGCAACATCATTTACTCTTTTGCTGCCCTTCTGTGATAACCGTCCTTCCCTATTAAGGTCATTGGTACTGGGGTCATTTTATGTAACGTTTGTACATCCATCTTATCAAATCACCCCTAGTATGCCAGAGACTGTGGAATGCTCTAGGAAGCTTCTGGTGAAAGTCTATTCTCTCAGTAAAATAAATGCTCAGAACTGGTTGTTTGTTTTTTTTTTCTTTTAGAACCTCGATCCATGGCAGAACCAGGTAAAGATCATTTCAACTTTAAGTTATTAGTGTGTAATCAGTTACATATACATGTTGTTACACTGGTGTTCAGAAAAAGTGAAAAATAAGTTTAGAAAAAGATTCAAATCAATTCTAGCTGTTATTATAGGGGTACAGAGGGGAGCATGTGAGAATTTGGGATACTATCTATTTTGAAAACTGAATAGAAAGGCATTCCAAAAATAGACATTGAACATCTGGGGTTTTTAGACCTCCACTGGGCCCTTGGAGATACACAGTAAAGACCAAAAGTGGTCCTATTCTTACCTTATTTGTAGTGGAATAGTAATTGTTTCCCTTGAAAATACTTCAGACCTCTGACACTTTCATCCAGATCCAGCTTTTCAATAGATAGTCCCATATACAAAGTAATTTCAGAGTCACCCAGAAGAGGTCCATGCCCAAAACAAGTCTCGTCTTTCCCAGCTCATGACTGATAATTTCACAACCACAGTTTTTCCTTCCACCTGGCATAATGCAAATACCCATTGGAGACAGGATACTTTATTTTATAAGGCAGGTATAGTATAATGTAAATGAATTTATCAAGTCATTTTCTGAGCGAAGATTGCTGAAATGTTTGGTAAAGGGGACAGAGAAACAAAGCTTATGCTCAGGAAAAGGGCAGAGGCACTAAAACCATGCCTCTCCATCCTTCAGGATTCTTTGGGTAGCAAGTAAAGAAAACCAATGTATTCTCACATGCAGCAAGATGCCTTAAGAAATAGCAGTCTTGAGATTGGTTAATTTAATATCTCAGAGATCGTCAGTAGCTAGCTTTTTTTTTTTTTTTTTCAATTTCCATTCTGTCATCATCAAAGTATCCTCTTAGGCTGGTTCTACTCAAACACCCAAGAGGGCTGCCACAGTTCTGGATATTACATCTAAATGACAACTTTCAGAGACAAATATAGAAGACTACATCCTATTTCGTCCTTTTTAAAGAACAAGAATACTGGGGAATTTCCCAAAAATTCCCCAGCAGGTTTTCCCTACTAACTCACTGAACAGAATTGTCAGTCAAATGTCACCACTTAGCAAGAATAGAGTTAAGTGTGACGTCTTGACCAGCCACTGCTCACCATCTGAGCTGGGAGAGGCCAGTTTGCCTCAGAGCTTATGATCAATCCAAGGAGCATGGACAAAGCCAGATTCTATTCACGAGGTGGAAGGGGGATGAAAAGCTGTTGAGTGGGTATCCAACATTGTCTGCATTGGCTACTGTCCAGTCTTCCTAAAAGTTGTCCAGCTAATTCACTTAAATTAACATGAAACACTGAGATACCAACTTTTTCCTACTATAGCTATGTATTATTAGTTCATTTAAGTGATGTGTGCCAAGTGATAACTGCAAGTTTAAGCTATTGTCTTAATAACTCTCCTCGTTGGCAATCAAGGAATATCTAGCTATAATAATTTTAGGCTATAATCAAATGTTTTCTCTTGCAATCACTTCTGTAGTTATTCAAAGGGGGATAAAACTGTGTATAGAAGTAATCCATAAGAATTACTATGGTATTTTTTATAAAGGAAAAAAATGCATTTCAGACTTCTTTAACTCAATATTTCAAATTACTCCAAAGCTAATTACTATTAGCTAAGCAAAATAATTATTTATTGTCCACTTTTAAATTCATTTAAAATTCACTCACTGAGGAAGATTCCTATGAAAATAGTGACAGAATTAAATTTAGAAAAGGTTTTATAGTTCTTTTATTTCAGGCAAACCTCCTTTTGCCTTGACTTCTAATTATTGTTTTTGTGATTTTGTTTTGTTTTGGTTTTGTTTTTGTGATTTTATAGTTTGTTTCTCAGTTCTATATTTTGTCATCCGGATTGAAGATAATCTGAGACTTTATAGCATACAATATGATATATTACCATATAATCCATTTGACAATAGTTTATATAGAGTTATTGGTTCTATGTCCTTTTACTTACTTAGTCTGGTAATCATTCAAGTCAATATAATATAATTGGACTAATTGTTTTTAAAAATTAATATAATCAGCCTTTTCTTTAACTTTTAGAGAATTATGATCTGATATCAGTAAGTCTTATAATTCCATTTCAATAATTAAATCAGTAACCATTCTGTTTTACTGGCATTTAGAAGAGATTTGTACTTTGGTCATTGCTGAGGTGTTTGCAGAAGATTCTGGGTGCTTCACATGTACTGCAAGCAACAAATATGGTACAGTGTCAAGCATTGCACAGCTTGATGTAAGAGGTAAGAGCCCTTTAAGTGCTGAATAATTTGGAGTATGACTTTGGGTGTTTTTTTGTTTGTTTTTCTTCACTTATTTTTTATTTTTTTACTGAGGAAGCATTAGTTTACAACACTGTACGTGATTTAGGGCAATAGGTTCACACATCCTCAGATATATGTCACCATGCCATACCCAACACCAAAGCACCCGTGGTCTTTACCCTAGGCCATTAGGCCCACTTCCCACCTGTTCCCATACCTCCCCTCTGAATAGCCTTAATTCTGCAGTCATATTTCTAGATTTGTTTTGGTTTAGTTTTGTCTATTTCTTTTTTTTTTCTATATTCCACGTGAGTGAAATCATCCAGTATCTTTCTCCTTCTGATTTATTTCACTTCCCATAATCCCCTCAGTTCTATCCATTTGTTGAAAATGTCAAGGGTTCACCTGTTTTTAGGGCTGAGTATAGTTCATTATATATATATATATATATATTATATATATATATATATATATACACACACACACACCACATCTACTTATTCCACTCCTCTGTCATTGGACACTTCAGTTGTTTCCATAGTCTGACTATTGTAAATAGTGCTGCAATGTACATAGGCATGCATATGTCCCTTCAAATTAATGTTTTTGCATTCCTCCAGCATATATCTAGGAGTGGAATTAGTAGGTCATACGGTATATCTATTTTTAATATTTTGTGGCACTTCCCTACTGTTTTCCATAGGATTGGACCAGTGTACATTCCCACCGTCTACAAAGTTCTTTTTTTCTCCACCCCCTCACCAACATTTGTTGCTTTGGCATTTTTTTTTTAATATGGGCCATTCTCAGAGGAGCGAGGTGGTATCTCATTGTGAGTATGAATATGAAAACTTTGTATTTCCCCTCCTCACTGCTTTTCATATGAAGCTAACTTGACTTTTCTTAAAAAAAAAAAAATTAACTATTGAGCAAAATGTTCTTGGGCAATATTATAATACTCTATTTTCAATTTCTTATTGTATTTATGATCACCACCTCCACCTCCACTCTGATTATCCTGTGCTACCTATTATATTCCCTAAACTTAATTAAATTAAGTTTAATTTCTTCTCTCTGTCCTCACCATTCTTTCATATATCAGATTATGTTCTCTGTTTTTGATAAGCATTTTCCCATTATCACATTACCATGTCTTAATATTTTCCACTTTGGGCACCCCCTCCAATTTGGGGCTCTAGTCCATCTCAGTCTTGTTGGGGTTGGCTAAATCTAAAGTCCTGTTTTTGCCTTTCAGGAAATGAGGACCTCAGCAATAATGGATCTCTCCACTCAGCCAACTCCACCACCAACCTGGCTATTACTGAGCAACAGCCATCCCCACCCAACCTAGTGCCTCCTTCTGTGGAACAACCCCCTAAACCCAAACTGGAAGGTGTTCTAGTGAACCACAATGAGCCCCGGTCCAGCTCAAGGATTGGGCTCCGTGTGCATTTCAACCTGCCTGAAGATGACAAAGGAAGCGAAGCATCCTCAGAGGGTGGAGCAGTGACCACAAACCAGACCAGGCCTGATTCTTTCCTGGAGCGATTCAATGGACAGGCAGCAAAAACCCCTGAACCTTCTTCGCCCATTAAAGAACCCCCTCCAGTTCTGGCTAAACCCAAACTGTAAGTGAAAATTAGAATAGATAATCAAGAGTTTCTGTGAGCTTCTCTGAGTCTGCCTTTCTTAAAAATGATAGAGCCGACAAAGGGGTTTATGAAATAAGAAAATACAAGTTAAATGGTTTGAAAATTGTGCACCTTTGCATTAATGTAAGAATTCAATTACTATCATTCTTACTGTTAATTGTCTACCTCCACAAAAGTTATACCTAAGTAGTTTAGAAAGATGTTAGCCTAATATTGGAGGGCTCCAGATAAAGTACTTGTCTTCTCTTCTCTTTCCTGCATCTAATAATCATTATAATCTATAATTTTTTTTAAAAGATTTATTTATTTATTTATACAAGAACCGGGGTACAGGCCAGATGCACGGGAGGGTGAGAGGATTCACCAGAGACAGAGCAGGCAACAGAACAGACAGACTGATGAAGTACACTGCTGAGGGGAGCAGTGGGAGAGACAGGAGAGGTCCTCTGCACCATGTGGGACCCTAGCCAGCCAGCCGGGATCGAACCTGCGCTACAGAGGCCGCAGACAGCTTCACAGTGCTGCGCTCAACCGCCTGCGCCACCACAGGAGGCCCTAATCTATAATTTCATCCTTAAGTTTCCTATCTCTTATTCAAATTAAGATTTTGCAGTCATTATGGAAAAGATCCCTAGTATTTTCCTATGGCTAGATATGCTGTAGTAACCACAGTAGGCTTCATAGAAATATAATGGGATAAGAGAAAGAGAAGTCATGATTTTCAAGCTCACTATAGGAGTCTGATATGATTGTCACCCTCACCTTCCAAAGTCAGAGTCATGTTATAATGCTTAATGTTCATCCACAGCAAGCACAGAACGTGAACTACTGTTATGATCTGTTTGGTCTAGTCATCAAAATGATATTTACAATTACATAAAACTTGAAATAGCAACAATAAAATCTACAGTAACAGCACTCCCCTCATATGTTTCTCAGTGCTGGGCACAAGATCTTTGTTAAAAGCAGTTCATGTTATTTAGTTTTCTATTCTTGTCACTATCACATCTGGTAAAATGCTCAATATAAAAGTAAATGAGTTAAAACACACCTATCACAAGTCATATCCAGGAATGTCTTATTCCTTCAAAGTTCTGCTGGTCACAGGAGACTAGAATCTATTTAAAGAGAGGGGAGGAAGTTACCTTAGGGATACAGACAGGAATGGGACTCTAAATACAGTCAGGTCCTGCATGGAGAAGAACTAGAGAGTTGGGAGGTAAGATCATGTGGTCAGCCCACAGCCCCTGTCTCATGCTGTCTGTCTTGAGAACCTTCTCGTTTCTTCTTAGCATATCTACTCCATTCTCTCTCTCTTTTGAGGCTCATCACTTCATACCTCACCCATCATGGTATGTTTCCTACATCCTTAAAAATTAGCCAACACATCACTGATTAGGATAACTAATTCTGAGAAATATGTTTTCACAATCAACTGCAAACTGTGGTTTTACCATGCTGGCTGTCCATTAGATGGAATCACCCTGAGATAGAAGGCAAGCTTCACTGATACAGGTATCATTGCCCAGAGAGTCAATTGACCTGGGAAAATATCCAGGTCAGTGACTCTTAAACTTTATCGAGCTCCAGAATCCTCTGGAGGGCTTGTTAAAACATACATTTCTGCTTTGCTCCCTAACTTCTGACTTGAGTTTGGAGTAAGTTTGGAGTTAGACTTGAGAGTCTGCATGTCAATCAAGCTCCTAGGCGATGCCCATGTAGTGAGTAACAAGGCTCTAGGGGACTCTTGTGTGCATCCAGGATTAAGAACCACTGTCTAAAGAAACACATCCCAAAGCACAGACTTTCCTGGCATGTTCTGATTTTTGTCTATTTCACTCACTTTAAATCTTAATTATTGTTTTCTTCTGGGTGTGGAGAGTTGTGTTTATGGAATGTGGTGGGGAGGTATAAGGTTTCAAACTCTAGACCAGTGGTTTCTAATCTGAGGCTCCTTTTAAAGAACCTTCTCAGAACCTTTAATATCTTAAATTGTCTGCTTGTTTCGTATTAGCAGAACTTAGTCACATGGTATACCAGCTTCAAAGGAGCCCAGGAAGTATAGTCTTTAGCTGTACATGTCACCTCCATTCATAAAGTAGATTTCTTTTATACAGGGGAGAAGTAAGTAGTTAGACAAACTGCGTCTGCCTCCTCATGGGACATTCAATTACTATAAAAATTCTTTCCACTAAGTTATGTAGTGACACTTTCTAAAAATCCAGTCCTCAGCACTATGTAATTCTTTACTGTTTTGTCTTCCTCAAGTTTTCTCTTAATTGTGTGTGTATAGATTTGTGTTAGTATGGCTATGAGTGTACACATACATACATGCTCATAGGCAAATACATGTGGCCACACATGCACACATGCATCCTTTGTGAGTTCACATACTTACAACCTGTTCTTACTGGTTTAACTCATAGGTCTTACTCTCTTAGATTTTACACTAAAATATATTCACTTTCAATCTTCTTGAGAATACAGTTTTCTGCTTATTCTTCGTATTTGGCATTCATATGGAAAGTAGATAGAATGCTTACAAATCTTAAAGCCACCACAGAAAGGGAAGGTATCATTTTTAAACATGTATCAACAAAGCCTAGATAATTAGACTTGGAAATTTTTAACTTGAATATCAAGCTGTCCAGATGATTCTTCATCCCAATTATACTCTCGAATAAAACATGGAGTTTTTAAAAACTCTTTATGCCTCTATCCCGATGGAATTAAAATCTCTCTGTAGACTCTTTTAATGTGTGTTCTGGTCTCAGAACTGGAGCACTCCCAACAAGAGGCCCATTCTTTCTATTTCTTTTTTTTTTTTTTTTTTTTTTTTTTTTATAGAGGCATGTTTTTATTTATTTATTTGTTTGTTTGTTCGTTCGTTTTGTTTATACATGCACTGGGTACAGTCAGAAGCGCGGGAGGGTGAGAGAATTCACCAGAGCCAGAGCGGGGAGCAGAGCAGGCAGAAGGACCGAAGTACACTGCTGAGGGGAGCAGCGGGCAAGGCAGGAGAGGTCTGCGCGCCATGTGGGACCCTCCTCCTGTGGCCGGGGAGCAGCCGGGGATCGAACCGGCGCCGCAGAGGTCGCCGGCAGCTTTGCAACCCAGCGCTCAACCGCTGCGCCACCGGGGAGGCCCTCTTTCTATTTCTTTTTTCTGATTCCTAAACATTCTAAAATTGGGCAGCTAGGTTGCACAACTCCTGGGTCACAACACAAAGAGTACAAGGTGAATGATGCCTTCTGAAGTTGTACATCCTGGGTGCCTTTTCCCTTCATACTGGCAATAAAATGAACTTAGAAAGGAAAGACTAGCAGGTAACTCACCAGGGACTGACTAGCGATTTCTGCCTACTCTGAGTGTGTGTCCTTGAACAGCATGAAGGCATATACCTCCTGTCTGTGCACTTTCTGAAGGGCAAGACCGATGGTGATGGATTTCCCTTCTCTGTCCCCATGCTTGTTTCCGTGCAGGGATTCCAGTCAGTTACAACAGCTTCACAACCAAGTCTTACTGGAACAACAGCAGCTGCAAAACACATCTCCTTCATCTCCTAAGGACTTTCCTTTCAACATGAGTGCTGTGAATTCCACGGCTCCCCAGGTGGTGACTGTGTCCAGCAAGCAAGTGAAGGCCCCTCCATCACAGACTTTCAGCTTGACCCGGCCAAAGCATTTCTTCCCCTCCACGAATACCACTTCGGCGACAGCATCCCCTTCCAGCTCTCCTCCGGCGGTCACGCTGGGCAGCACTCCTCAAGCCATTCAGAGGACAGTCAGCAAAGAAAATCTCTTAGTTTCTCACCCCTTGGTGCAAACCAAATCCCCAGGAGGAGTTTCTGTCCAAAACGAGCCACCCCCTCCAAGTCCAGTAGAGCCAACACAACCACCTTTCTCATTCTCCATCTCCAGCGGAAACCATTTTCAGCCTCACTGTGTGTCCCCAACTCCTGTCTCTCCCACCAGCCGCATTCAGAACCCAGTGGCTTTCCTCAGCTCTGTTCTGCCTTCTCTGCCTGCCATCCCACCCACCAACGCCATGGGGCTGCCAAGAAGTGCGCCATCCATGTAAGTGTCATTGAGGTTTCTAAGTGTAAAAGATGTTGGTTAAGGAGGGGCATAGAGAGAGACTAGCTTGGTCTGGGACAGGATGCCCATTTAGCAGATTCCTAGATGATCCTGTCTCTTAGACACATAATGAATAGTTAATACCTTCTAACAGAGGGCACGATTACTTCGTGATAAAATTATCGAAAACACTCTACACCCACCCTCTGTACATACTCACCTTTTGCACACAAAGTGATGTGTAGGATCCAGTTGTCATTTCAACCACTCTGATTTCTAGACCTTTGTCCCTGGTCAGGGTTTTTTTTTTTTTTTTAAAGATTCATTTATCTATGCATACAAGAACTGGGGTACAGGCCAGACGTGCGGAGGATGAGAGGATTCACCAGAGACAGAGTGGGGAGCAGAACAGGCAGATTGACTGAAATGCATTACTGAGGGGAGCAGAGGGTGAGACAGGTCTGCTGCGCCATATGGGTTGCTCCCTGGCCAGCCAGGGGATTGAACTTGTGCTGCAGAGGCTGTGGACTGCTTCATAGTGCTGTGCTTAATCCCTTGCACCACCAGGGAGGCCCTGGTCAGGGGTTTTCATGGGTGTGTCAGCTGCTAATTTATTTTACAGGCCATCCCAGGGACTAATGAAGAAAAATACAAAATCTCCCCAGCCTGTGAGTGATGATTACATTCGTGAAACCAAGAATGCAGTGATTCTAGAGTTGGGAAAAAAAATGAATTTCAGTGATGTCAGATCAAACCAACAGGTAAGATTATTGAATTCAGATGATTACTGGAATTTCATTGTACAGAATATACTTTTACACAATTTTGTCATTCGATGCTCAGTGATCTCAGTGAGGTTGATTCTGCAGTTTTAGAAACTAGAGCACAAATCTGCCTGGGTCTATAGTTCTTGATTACCCCTGTAGCTAATTCAGTTCACTTGCTTACATAAATTAAAAGAGACTAATCTATTGTCCTTTCCAGTAGTCCTCAGTTCAGTATTGGCAAACACCATCACATCTTTGAAATATTTCAATATCTAAGCCTTGAGATGATCTAGACTTTAAGGAATGCTCGGGTTCCAAGCTGTCCCCTGACTGACTCCATCAACTGCCCATCAGTTCCTCTCAATCGTTACATTAGATTGAATCATGTAAAATAGCCATTAGGAAATATCCTGTGGTCCAATCTGGACAGTACCTTACTTTCTAATATTTACACTGAAAAGGAAGGGCCAAACACAAGAAAGATTGAGTATTTTCTTATGTAAGACATTTTCTTCTCCTACTGTGGCTATTTTTTTTAAATTTAGATTTATATTTTAATAACGTAATTCTTAGTTTATTTTCCAAGATTGGAAATTGATAAAATCTACCTTGAAATATGACATAAATTTTCAGTCAAAATTATATGCCAGCTATTGTAGAATTTGCAACATAAGTGATTATTCCTGAAAGCAAGACTCCAGACTTTTCTGACCATATGCTATTTTCCTAAGTGTTTCTCTCTCTCTTGCTTCCAGTGGAGCCATGGGCATACAATATTTTACAATTGTCTTATATGTTAGGTAATTTTTTTTAAGATTTTATATATTTATACAAGAGCTGAGGTACAGACCAGAGGAGCAAGAGGGTGAGAGGATTCACCAGAGACAGAGTGGGCAACAGAACAGGCAGACTGACCAAAATACACTGCTCAGGGGAGGAGTGGGCAACACAGGAGAGGTCTGCTGCGCCATGTGGGTATCTCCCTGGCTGGCCGGGAATCGAACCCTCGCTGCAGACGCTGTGGACAGCTTCACAGTGCTGCTCTCAACCCACTGGGCCACCAGGGAGGCCCTATGTTGGGTAATTTTAACTGAAGTTAAATAAAAATGTACTACATAAAAGCTTTTTAATTTTGACATTTAATGATTGGTTTGAAACAGGATATTTAGGCTTATTATAATTGAGTATATTTCTCATATATTATTTTAGCAAATTACATATATTTCTGGGAGGCAAATACCAAAACAACTATTCTTCTCTTGCATCTTCTAGATAAACTGTCATGGGTGGAACTAGAACGAGAGCCCTGAGCTCCAGGACAATTTCACATTTTTCCTGAAACTCTGCAACCTTTTTCAGTTTTATGACAATAGTTGCCTTCAAATCCCACAAATATTGCTGCAACACATATCTTTTTTCCTCTAATACTGTCATCACATCTGTGGTTGCTAACCCTTCAAGTGTTGTTGAAATCAGATTTGTGTTCAGCTTCTCTCTTATAACTCAGAGAGGGATCCTGCAAAAATGACACCAGGTCAGCACACAAGCTGTTTGACTACACTTATCATTACTCTGGTAGCTTTAGCATTACTCTAATGGATTAGATCCAAGCTAATCCATTGCCCAATTTAAACAAAAGAAGGGCTTTTTTCTTAATTATCTAAGATGTGAGTACATCATATACCTCCATTATGAATTCATTTCAGCGCTAATAGCTGAGACTAGGAACAGAGTCAAATAGCATCTCAATCTTTTCCATGTAAATATCTGTGACTTGCATCAGCGTTCTTCTGAGAATTATTATGGTGGGTTAGTTACAGAATTGGTCTTAGATCACATTCTATGCCAAGGATAATGAAAGCCATGTTACATAAATGCAATTCAGGAAATGGGGAGCTAAGATGGAAAGCTCACATTAGCTTGGTAGATGTTGATTCTAGGAAAGCTTTGGGGGGGAAATGATGAACAAATTATAAAACTGTTTTAGCCATAGCTGCCTTGAGAAATGATAATGAAAATGTCACTAAGAACTATCTAAATATCTAAAATGTATTGTGGCCCATCGGTGAAGTTAACAGAAAGAAATTTTGCTCATAAAATTGGAGAATAATCATAAAGAAACACTTGTGTACTGAGGGTCTCTTATACCTGCTGTCTGGGACACATAAAATCAAAATATCAATAATCTGTTTTCTCACTCCCATATTAGTTTACACATGTGAGTGGGAAGCACATTATTCCTTCTGAAAATTATGCATTTACTTTGTTTTGAAAACTTTTAGGTCCAAAAAAGTGTGTACTCCTGCCCTATTTTAGCCCTAAGCCAATGAAGAATAGAACATTGATGTCCTTCATTACCACATTATATTGAGCATGAGAATAAATCAGACATCCTTGAACACTGAATATTACTAACTACAAACAATTTCCTCTCCAGAATTCAGATGTCCAGATTATGTATTAGAAAATGAGTTTTCTTTGATATATCTACTGCTTTGTGTTTCTCTATTGTAATGTTTTGGGGTTCATTCTCTACTAATATAATATTACTAGTTAACAGTTAATATTTTCTTGATGATTCTTAAAATTTTGTGAAATACAAAGGTGTCAGCCTTTTAGATTTTCATATTGGTAAAAAAATTTTAGCTTTCTAAACTGATGACAATTTTTTTGAGTTGGGCTAAGCCAATAGAGAGGTGCCCAGTTTCTATGTTTTAGGCTGTATCATTTCCTATCTTGAAGGGTATTATTCAACATCCATGAATCTTCTTTGAACTTTAATAAAACGTAAAAGGTTTAAGTTAGAAAGGTGGATCTAAATATCGTTGACGATAGTTTCTAAATCTGCACACTTTCATGCCCACTTAATGTTTTATTCCAACTTTCCTCGTCATCCTCATCTCTCTGGAAATCTTCCCATCTCTTTGTACTGCAGCTTCCTCCCCTTTCCTTTTTTTATTAATGCTTCTGTAAAATTTTCTGAAGTTTCCAGATACTGCCCTGGGTGACAGAGGAAAAGAAAATAAGTACCTAATTCTTGCTCTGCCTTTTGTTCATCTAATCATCTTCTGCTTAGTCATTACCTCTATTTAAATCTTACCTCTTTCTTCTTTCACCATGACTTCTTTATGAAAATCCTCTGTTGTGAGCAAATAGTCTTGCCACCCATTTCTAATAAGAATTCCACAAAGCTATTAGTCATATGTTGCCCACCTTGTGCATCATAGAATCCTGGCACCAAGATAGTGAGGTATCTTCTGTTTTCCACCATGGATCCATCCACGATGCACCTACTCACAAACTCCCTGGGAACCCAGGATTGGGAGGTTTCTTGTTCATTGCTACATTCCTCTTCTGCTTGGCACAGAGTAAGTGCTCAGTGAATGTTTGCTGAACTAACACACAATTACATGATGTATTTTATGCAAACTCTTTGAAGCTAAAACTTTTTTTTTAAGATTTATTTATTTTTATGCATACAAGAACTGAGGTACAGGCCAGAGGTGTGTGGGAGTGGGGGGCGGGGGCAAGAGGATTCACCAGAGACAGAGTAGGCAGACTGACTGAAACACACTGCTGAGGGAAGCAGCAGGTGAGTCAGGAGAGGTCTGCTGTGCCATGTGGGTAGCTCCCTGGCCAGGGAGCGAACTCGTGCTGCAGAGGCTGAGGATTGCTTCATAGTGCTCTGCTTAACCCCTTGCGCCACCAGAGAGGCCCCTAGAACAGTTTTTTTAATAGAATATTGCATCCCTGGTGCTTCATTTAATATGTAGTAAGAATTTGGTGGCAGGGGTAGAGTAGGTAGGCTATGAAACCTGGTTGTTTCTATTGAAGGTAGCATGTAATCATTAGATAAATGATAAAATAAGACATCTTCTGGGCCTCCCCTGGTGGTGCAGTGGTTGAGCACTGGGTTGCGAGGCTGCCCACAGCCTCTGCAGCGCCAGTTCGATCCGCGGCCACTGGCAAGGGTCCCACAAAAAAAAAAAAAAATAGACATCTTCTATGTATGCTAACTTCCACGTTTATTTAGGAATCTTTTTTCTGATGTCCAATAGGTGACTCCCTAGAACAAAAAGAATACTTTCTCTAGGACGTAAAACTTTCTTTGTGAACAGTATACCCAAAGTTGGTTGGTAACCCTTTAAGCACTCTCTTCCTGCTGGTTTGGTTCTATTTGATATTGCCCCTGAAACAAGTCTCATAACCCAAAGTAGAGGAAGTCAGCCATGAGCTCAGGGAAGTGAGGGGGGCATAATGAAACATGTTTTGGAAACCCAGAGTCTTGGCAATGCTGTATCTGTTGGGGCCTTGTCATAACACACTGGTTCTCAGCAGAAGAAAACTTTCTACCATTCTGCCAACCTGAAGAATACTGCTGCAGATTGTCCCAGAAATCAAATATTTCAAGCTGTCAAACTATCAGACTTAAGAGGATTACCTTTAAAGAAAAAAACTTATATTTTCAAAAGGCATATTCTTCTGAAAAAAAGTTTGCCTTTTTATTTTCTTTCACAGTGCAATTGAAATTCTGTGCAGCTCGTTTTCATTAAGGTCTTTAAAATAAGCCAAGAAAGAGTGGATCATGTATCATTGATTTTCTTGCCTCCAGGCCAGATTCACACAGAAAAATATTCTCTCCTTTGAGCAGATATCACCTATGAGCAGCAGATACAGCTGCTTTTATTCACAAAGGGAACACAAGGACAAATGGAAAATTCGAAGTGTGCATCCACCACAGTGAATTGGTATGTGACCTTTGTGCAGAACAGTGCAGGAAGCATCTGTAAATTTAACTTGCTACTGTTTGCAAGTTTCCTTATAAAATCTGAGTGCCATTAGTCATAACTTGGAATGACAGTCTTGATTTATGTGTGTTGATGGGTAATTACCCTTGGAATAACTAATTCTTAGTTGCAAAGCACTACAGAGAAATCATCAATTCCTGCTTTGGTGTACATTTTGTTAACAACTCACATGAAAAGATTTGGTGCTTTAGTAACAGACTGCATTGAAACTCCTTGACCCACAGTATTCTTTAGGTAGCTCATCTGAAATTATATACTTATATCACATAACTGGTACATTAAACATATATGTATAAAAAGCAATTTTTATTTCTTCTCCCATTATCCCTTCACAATTAACCAGTCAGACCAATTCTTCTCCTGCTCCTAGAAATTTCATATGTGATCTCAAAACTATTTGGACCGCTTTTAGGTCACATAAGGTTCTATGGTGACTTCTATGACATATTATGACATTTAAGTTTCTATTCTATGCAGCAAAATGCAGTCTTGATTCACTAATACAACATTTCCGGTCCTTGTAGTAACCAGTATTCTAATCCTTATTCAAAAATTAGATTCTGCATACAAATATCCCCATTCCTACCTCTCACCCTAGGGACTGATATGAATGGTGGACCTAAAGCCCAGAAAGGGGATCCTCCCTGGTGGTGCAAGGGGTTAAGCATCAGCACCATGAAGCTGTCCACAACTACTGCAGCTCGAGTTCCATCCCCAGCCAGGTAGCTACCCACATGGCTTAGCAGACCTCTCCTGACTCGCCCACTGCTCCCCTCAGCAGTGTATTTCAGTACATCTGCCTGTTCTGCTCCCCACTCTGTCTCTGGTGAATTCTCTCACCTTCCACACCTCTGGCCTACATCCCAGTTCTTGCATGCATGCATAAATAAATCTTTAAAAAAAGTAATAAAGCCCAGGAAGGGGAGGATGGACAGTTTCTCTCCTTGCTGCTCTCTCCTCTGCTTCCCTCACTGCTGTTCTTGACTCCTTCCTTTTCCAACTATGAATGCACAAAAGCTGACCCCACATGACTTTACCTCAGACGGCCCACTTTTGCTTGATGAGAATTGTGTACCGACACAATTCAGGACTATGGGTCACTTAAAGGTGCCATCAGCTTGCATACCACCAAAAAGTCATTTCACTTCTCACTTTAACTTTCTAAGGCAGAAGTCAGATGCCAAACAATGAAGAAACATAGCAAGCTTTCCAATAGGCCCAGTTATCTCCTTCCTAGATTTGAGGTGAAAGGCAGTGGCTAAAGATTAATGTGGGAAATTCTGAAGCATGAAAAGCTGAGCAGATTTCTCTCACTGGATCTTCTCCTTCTGCAAATCTGTCCTTAAGCACCTGCTTTGAAATTTCTGGAGGACAGTTTGTATCCAAACTCACTTGCTTCTGATATCTAGCCCATCTTGATGCCTCATTAGAAACATCCAGTTAAGATCTGGTTACAACAGTATCTATAGTACCTAGTTATGAATAGCTTTTTTTTTTCTTCATCTGTTTTGAATTTGTCTTGCAGCTGTGAGTACATTGCAGAACAAAGAAGTCTGAGGCTGAGAAATTTGCCATCAGAAACAAGCAAAGTGGCATATTTGTGCTCCAAGAATAAGTATCTTATGTAATGGACAATTTTCAAAATCAGTCATTATGTCTAAAAATGTCCTTTCTGAGCTGGTGTCAGCTCTCTAATATTTAACTATACATCCTGCCTGTTTTTCCCTCCTCTTTAGTGCTCTGTTACCGATTCATAATATTTTTGTTCATGCCTTTGTTTTGTATTCCTATTGTCACTTTTCTTTTAACATTTCTTAGGCAGATCAGATCTGGTGGTGAGAAACTATTTCCTTCTGTTTGAGAAAACCTCTATTTCACCTTTATATTTAAATGTTCATTTTGCAGGATAGAGTATTCTCTTGACTGACAGTTCTGTCTTTTAGGGCTGTGAACACTACATTCCCTGCTCCCCCTGCCTGGAGAGTGACTGAGGCAAAATCTGAGGAAAGCATAATTTGGATGTCTCTGTAAATTATCTTCTTTTTCCTTCCTGTAAAATTGTTTACCTATGACTTTTGATCATTCAACAATGAGGTGTCTTGGTGTAGGTTATTTTGCATTTGGAAATGCGGGTGTTCTCTCTGTTTTATGCATGTCCACGCTTAATTCATCTTTTGGATTTGGGATATTCTCAGATTCTCAGCAAGTATTTCTTTGAAAAGGGTCTCTGATCTCTTCTCTCTCTCTCCTCTCTTTCTTTCTCTTCTCTCTCCCTCTCCCTTCTAGAATACCCACTATCCTTATGTTTCCTCCTCTAATTTAGTCTGATGATATTCCTTGTAGAGTTTCTTCACTTTTCCTTTTTTCTCTCTCTTTCTACTGGATGATTAGTACATTTGAGTCTTCTTTTTCTGAAATTCTTCCTTTTACCAGTTTAATTCTATTTAAAGTATTTTCTATATTTGCCTTCATTTCATTCAGTCTCTTTGTGTCTTCTTTGAACATTTCATTCCCTGTAGTAAAGAACTCTCTCTGTTCCTGGGTTTCCTTTCTAAGATCTTGCACCTGCTTATATGCCTTTGACTGAACATTCCAGTAACTCATTTAGCACTTTTAAAATTTTTGTTTTAAAATCTTTATCTGAAGTCTAGGCCCTCTATTTGCATACCCTTTATCTGTAATCTAGAACTCCTGTTGTCTTTTTGCTTTTCCATCTTGTGCTCAGAAGTTCCTTGCTGTCTAGCCATGTGTTGCCTATTCACTTTTATGTGACTGGGGCATGACAGGTTTAGTTTTGTTTCTTTTCTTAGTTTACTTTGGTGTGAGGTGGGGGCTGGAGAGGAATCTGGGGCTTAAATACTTGGTCTCAGTTTTGTTGAGCAGTGAGGTTTGTCATCTCTGTCTCCTCTCTCCTCTCTCCACAGCAAGCTATAATGGGTGCTTAGTTGTCCTAACTTCCCACTCTGCCATGGAGCTGGACCATGATCTATGAAACTTGAGTCTCCTGGTGAGGAGGCTAGGTCTGGTCCGATGGGCTAATTCTCAGGGACTCAGTAGGCCTGGCAGGCAGGGGGTGCCCAAGCAGGGTGCATGGCCTGTCACCTGACTATGGCCATAGGCAATGGCCACCACCACTGTCACTACCACTGCTGCCCCATAGAGGGACCAGCCACCAGCTCTGCCCTCTTGATTCGGCCTTGGTTCCACCCCCTGTGTAATTGGTCTGTGCTGCAGCCTGGGAATAGGGGGTTTTGGTTTTGTTTTTTAAATTTTTACTTATTTTTGCATAGAAGAGCTGGGGTGCAGGCCAAAGGCACAGGGAGGGACGGCAGTGAGAGGATTCACCAGAGACAGAGTGGGGAGCAGAACAGGCAGATCTACTGAAATACACTGCTGAGGGGAGCAATGGGTGAGACAGGAGAGGTCTGCTCCACCATGTGGGTCAGTTCCCTGGCTGGGGGAACGAACTCAGGCCTTAGCATTGATAGAGCTGAGACTTAACTCCTAGGCCACCAGGGAGGCCAAATGAACAGTTTATTTTAAATAACTCATTGAGTGTTCTGTTTTCATCACTTCCCAATATGTAGTACTAGTGAAATAATAAATATATAACCAATATGTAAACATTTATAGTATGACAAAATATTCATATTTTCATCATTTTGCTTCTGTAGTTTTTTTTTTTTAAATCAGTTCAAATATTTATAAATTCTATAAAATCAGGCCCCTGTTGGATAATATCAAGTCCCTAAAATTAGTTGTTTGGAAAACATGAAGACAAAGGGACATTCATATTCTCAGGCAGGCATTTAAAAGCTATATATGTGCAACCAAAATGAAAATGCATACATTGTGCAAAGATGAAAAATGATGTAAGAATTATGTAAAATATTTTTAAAAAGCTATATATGTGACTCACTGTATTCCTGAAATATAATATAATCATTCCTTACTATCATGCATGACAATAATTCTTGGAAAAATTAGTTCATATTTTCAAAATAGAATCTCAGAAATTCATTTCCTCCTAGAACTATTCTGACAATGTAATTAGCCAGGAAATTACCAGCCTTACAAGTCAGGCAGTAGAAGGACCTCTGGAGGTTTTTTAGCTTAAAGCAGGAGTCCATATAAATAGTGGCTAGCAGTGGAATAGAATGGACTGGGAATTTGGGGACTTAAATTGAAACAACAAGCCATAGAAGGCTAGCCTCACAAAAAAAAAAAAAAAAAAAACCCTGGGGCTTCTTGGATTCTGGGGTCTATATGAGGGGCTTGAGAGCTATATGAGTTATTCTTTCTGAATGTAATTTAAAAACTAATAAAATACTATTTAGCACCTATCTCACAAGGTGAAGAAATAAAATGACTTGCTGGTTTTACTCCCAAGTATCTAGAAAATAAACAAATTTGTTAAAAGGAAAAAATATATCAATTTAAAGCATGAATGCAATTTAACAAAGAAGAAATATATGTGCCCCATGTGATTTTAAACTGGCAAGACAAAGGGAAATATCAAATGTGTGGGTGGACTCATTTAATGCATCCATGGAAAATACAGTCATTGTGAAATACAAAGTTGAATCATATGAAATTGCTGCTTTTCTACCATTTTTGACATATAGAAATGATTTCATTTAGTTCAACCTCATCTGTGTATAGTTGGAAGCTTTAATTATTAACTTCTAAAAATCACCTATAATGTTGAAAATAGTCTCAATACTTTTAAAGTAAATTAGGTTGTGTATTAGAAGTGAATAATCTTTCACTTCAACTGGTTTGAATTATCTAATTAAAAATTAATACGCTTAAAGGGCCTCCCTAGTGGTGGAAGGGGTTAAGTCTTAGCACTATGAAGCTATCCACAGCCACTGCAGCATGAGTTTGATCCCCAGCCAGGGAGAAACCCACATGGTGAGGCAGACCTCCCCTGTCCCTCCTGCTGCTCCCCTCAGCAATGTATTTCAGTATATCTGCCTGTTCTGTTCCCCACTCTGTCTCTGGTGAATCCTCTCATCCTTTCATACCTCTGGCCTACACCCCAGCTCTTATATGCATAAATAAATAAATCTTAAAAAAAATAATAAGCTTAACTGGAGAGTAATCAGTTTTTCTGTACTGAAAGAGCTGTGAATTTATTTTGCTTATTCAGTCTGAAATGTGACTGAGAGGGGCAAATTTAAAATTGGCTCCAAGAAATTCAAACCAGGGCCTCCCTGGTGGCACAAGGAGTTAAGCACCACACTATGAAGCAAGCCACAGCCTCTGCAGCATGAGTTCGATCCCCGGCTGGCCAGGGAGCAACCCACATGGCACAGCAGACCTCTCCTGTCTCACCTGCTACTCCCCTCAGCAGTGTACTTCAGTCAATCTGCCTGTTCTGTTCCCCACTGTCTCTGGTGAATCCTCTCACCCTCCCCCCATCTCTGGCCTGTATCCCTGTACCCTTGTATGCATAAATAAATCTTTAAAAAAAAAAAAAAGGAAATTCAAACCAAGAAACACCTGATTTCTATGTTTCCTAAGTTCTAGTTCTACACAGATTCAGGTGATAACATGTGTAAGACAGTAGCTAGAGGTCATGGCTGATGTGATGGGGAACACATGAATCCTTACTCTGTCTATATCTAGGGGCAGATGCATATTAGCCATATGTTTTCAAATGCTATTTCAAGAGCATTCTAATACCATCTCCACCCATCTAAGTCATACAATTGTGGTTAACTAGAGTCACAAGTTTAACCAAAGACTTCACTCCCATCCCAAGCACATAGTTCCAGATTCCTCAAAGATGTGGTAGTATTGGAACAAGTGATTGCCCCATGTCATTCATGCATTCCCTCATTCTTCGGGTACTCATTGACACCTGCCCAGGCATTCACTAATCCAGGTGCTGTTGATAGAGAGAGAAGCAAGACAAACAAGATCTCTGCTTCTGTGGAGTTAATGTTCTAGTGCTAGAAATACTGGATCTCTCAATAAACAAGCAGGCAAAATGCTAAAAAGCAACAAGTATTATGTAGAGAATTAGAATGGAGAGTTATCTTAGGTAAAGTGGTCTGAGAAGACTGTTTTAGGGAGGCAACATTTAAGCTTGATAGAGCATGGCAAAGAGAGGGAGGAAGAGGAATCCAGGGTAAGTTCTAAATTTAGGGTTCAACTTAGCATACTCAAAGTGTGGTCTGAGGACCTGTGGCAGTCTGCAAGACCTTTACACCATGAGATAAATACAGAATTGAGAATAACCATTAAGAAAATTTTATGGAAATTTAGCAAAGTTTATTATAAATCATAACACTTTTATTATAAAGCAAAGTATTACAAATCATAACACTTTTACATGCCTTTTATATTTACACTTATACATATATGTGCATGTTTATAGTTTATATTTATATATTTTCTTGCATTTTCATTGTATATATTTATATATAATTCATTTTTACTTTATTTTACCAAAATATAGCTTGAAAATTTTCAGAACTTAGTTTTCACCATACACAGTATGAGAAACACTGGCTTAACCAGTGTGGATGAATAGTGGTACATTCACTATTCCTGAGATGGGGAAGAACATCTCTGGAAATCAGAAATCAAGTGTGTATTATTTGGACTATACTAAATTTGAGGTCCCCATTAGGCACCTAGCAAGTGATGTAGAGCATATTGTTGGGTATATGAACCACATAATGTGAGCAGATTACTGGATATATGAGTTTGGGGTAAGGACCAGGTTTGGAAATGTTAATTTGGGAGTTGTCAACATACAAAAAGTATCTGGAACTGTGAGATTACCTACCAAGGAGTAGGAGCTAACAATGGAGACTGGACTGAGAAAGAGCACCTAGAGAAAGAGAAGGAAAACCAGCATGGTCTCATGGAAACCAACAGAAGAAAATATTTCAAAAAGGAAAAGGTAGAACTCTGTCTAATGATGCTGAGAGGTCAGAAATGATAAGAACAGATAAATGACTATTGAATTTGGCAAATTTGGAGACCCTGACAACAGTAATCTCAGTGGAACTATAAGAATAAGCCTAATTGGAACAGGTTAGCAAGAGAATAGATAAGGAAATGATCCTATAACAAAAGAACATTATCTGAAATAGTTTTGTTGTGAGAAGAGCAGAGTAATGCAATCAAGGCAATTGATTTAGTCAAGACAGGTTTTTTTCCCAGCAGATGAGAAGGTCTGATAGAGATAGGAAATTAGTGACATAGGCATGCCTCAGAATGAAGTTCAGAAAAGCTTTGCCAAAGCTAAATAGGCCGTTCTGCATATTAAATTGGACGCTTATAGCAGTTATGGAAATTACATTCCATCTTCATTCCATTCCCTACAGGATTCTTCTGGGGCTCCAGGCTCAAGGTGAGGAATCAGGATTCACTAAGGCAGTTTGGGATTTTAGTAGAGACGCTGAAATCTCCTTTAGTGCTCCATGGGGAGGACCTGGGAGTGGAACATATCTCTTTTATTGGGGGTTCCATGCTAAAAATCTAACATCTGAATCTTGAAAAGTTGCATCCTCAAATTACACTGATAGACACCTTCTTCCTCACTCATGGAAATTGAAATTGAAACATGTTGCCATTTTGACAGGAGTACAAAATTTCAAACTTTGAGCAGAGGTTGATGAATGAAATAGAGTTTCGCTTGGAACGGACCCCTGTTGATGAATCTGATGATGAAATCCAACATGATGAGATCCCTACGGGCAAGTGTATTGCTCCTATCTTTGACAAACGACTCAAGCACTTCCGGGTTACAGAAGGCTCTCCAGTCACATTCATCTGCAAAATTGTTGGGATACCTGTTCCAAAGGTAGGGGAAGGTGACCCTCCTGTTGGCCAGCCAACAGCACAGAATTATAGACAATGCCTTCCAGAAAGTTTTATCAGGCTCTAGTCAAGTATCTACTGAGGGAATGAAAACCAATATCAGAAAATGAACAAAATCCAGATAATTTGACTAAAAAAAGAGACAGTCAGGAATAGAGTCATTAAATAGGCAAAAATAAATTGGTCTTTTGAGTAAGTTAGAATTTTAATAAAAGTTTAAAATACATTTCTTAGTCATGATCCTCTATTTTGGGTTATTGATTCCCTCAACCATCAAAATCACCAAATTGTTATTTTTCTCTCTATTTTGCATCTACTGAATATCCACAGTGCCTGTCATTTTACAAAGTGGGCTATTTTTATACCATTACTATTAGGCTGGCAAATGCTGAAAATGTCATGTCGTTATCGTTGGCTGCTGAAAAATTTTATGAGTCACCGGATTTTTTGGCAGTCAACTGAAAGAAGGATTTACACTGGGTATGGCTGAAATCTCTCCACTCTGCTGTCACAGACATGATGTTATCATGTGTGGCTAGGTTCCTAGGAAATGTAGAGGAGGGCAGCTACAACCAGTACTTTATTCCCACCCATTCTGTCTTTGAGAGATGCCCTTGATATATGGGGAACTTCCATGAAATACATACTTAAATTTCAGTTAGATGAGAAATTTAGCAAGTGAATCCTGGTCTCATTCCATTTGCTATACAATAAACCATACTATCCTTTTGAGCAAGGTGAGCTAGCCTAGCCCTTAGATCTGTGACTCCAGAACACTTGAACTTGTAAATAGGGTAATGGAAAAAGATTCAGCCTCCTGTATTTCATTATTTTGTCTCTTAAGATATATAGAGTTCTTGGGGTAACTTTTAAATAATTGTGAAGATTGATAAAAATAGTCAAAAGCTTTATCTCAGTCCTAAATTATATAGCATGGTTAACTTAAATATTCTATATCACAAGTGGAGGAGCATACTATACTGTCATGTTTCATAAGTTTTATAATTTTTCCCTAGGTGCTCTGTAAGGGATGGATCACTTGTAGAGATGGCGATTAGCCCTTGCCTCACCCTACTCCCTTCTTCATTTTCCTCTACAGATGTATAAAACTGTGTTTTATTTGCTTAACTTTTATTTCAGGTTTACTGGTTTAAAGATGGGAAGCAGATTTCAAAGAGAAATGGGCGCTGCAAAATGAGGCGAGAAGGAGATGGGACTTGTTCACTGCACATTGAATCCACCACCAGTGATGACGACGGCAACTATACCATCATGGCTGCCAACCCCCAGGTGGAGACGCAGGCACTTTGAGGAAGGAGCAGTTGATGTCATTGTGAATGAGCAGTGCAAGTTACTAAGGATTGCTGAGGAAAATGAAAGAGAAGCATTGTGATTGTGTGTAACTGGCGCACAGTATCACAACTTAAAAGACCAGTTAGCCACTAATGGGTCAGACATTCAACCCTTCTGCCATTGTGAAAGGAAATCAATAGCCTCTACTCACTGTGTTTACATCCCCAGACCTATTGGGCTAAACCTTGTGCTTATCAATTCATTGACTCTCTAGACATCAATGGATCATTCGATCAAAGAATGATTTATTGTTTTTTGTCTTTAACGAACAAGCAAATTACTTCATATAATGACTTGTGAATATCACATGCAAAATATCCTTTTTTTAAGTAAAATTGGAAAGCTATAATTTTCATTTTCCTTTTCTGAATTAGGTTAAGACTTAAAATTCCCCCAAAAGACATGGTAAATAAATATCTTCAACTACTACTAGAATAGGAAGTGCAGAACTACAATTTCTATTCTCATCCACTCTTCCTATTAAAATGGTAATTTTTAAGATTATCTCTATTGAGGAAAGCATAAAAATACTTGTCCATGCTCCCTGCATATGGATATAGAGAATATTAAAAGCACAAGAATTCAGAAATTTTTTTCAAACAGATACATAAGTTTTATTAATCCTCTCGTAAAAAATCTGCACGATCACCACAGATGCAGATAAAGTCACTGCAGAATCTTTGCTCCTTCTTTTTGCCAGCACGAACATTGACCTTAGCAGTCCCCCTGATTTTCTTCATTCTGTTCTTGTGTTCCTTTCACTGATTTCTTGAGGTCTTTTTCTTCTCATATAGGGCATGTCTTGCAAGTCTATGTTTGGGTTCATTTTTCTCTGCATCATCCAAGGAATCGTAAATCATGCCAAAGCCAGTTGTCTTGCCACCTCCAAAATGGGTTCTGAAGCCAAATACAGAGATGACATCAGCAGTGGGCTTATACATTTTAGGCAGCTTTTCCCGAATTTCTGTTCTAAGTACTGTTGCCTTTTCAGGGTGAAGGACGTCAATGACCATTTGTTTCCACTGAAGCAGTCAGTTGGTCATGAATATCCAGTCCAAATAGTTAAGATGGCATTCATAATGACAGTGGATCTTCAGGCAGCCAGGGAGAAAAAGAGACCTACTCTGAGAATTCCAATTTGTTTATATTTGTGCTTGGTTTATTTTTTCTTAAAAATGAAAGTCATCACAATATCCTTAAAAATCCCTCCTGCTGAAATATTAACAGTCATTTGAGTTATATTGTTTTCATCCCCAAAAGAAAAACTCCCAATTAGTTAGCCAAAATATTCATAATGTTCTAACCTGGAAAAATGTCTATAAATTGGGAAAATGTGGAATTCTTATTTTAATCGTATTTATTTTCTGTTTCTCAGGGGAGAATCAGCTGTTCTGGCCACTTGATGGTACAAAGCTTGCCCATTCGAAGTAGACTAACATCTGATAGCCAGTCTCACAGGTAAAGACAATAAGAATCTCTCTTCTCTAGCCCCTCCCAAGTACCCACCCGCCCACCACAATGAGCACTGAAGTTCAAAGTACAAACTGTTATTTAAAGTGTAGTCCTCCTGGGAACTTCAGCATCAACATTTACCTAGGAATGGGTTGCACATGTAGAATTCCAAGACCTCCTGAATCAGAATCCACATTTTAATAAGATGCCCAGGTGATTCATAAACACAGTACGTTTGTCTACAGTACACTTTTAATGGTTCAAAATCTATAGGGGTATTTATGCACAAAATAAATAATCACCTTTGCTTTAATAAAACAGAAACCATTGATGTTTTATATGTACATAGATTATTTTTGTTGCTTTTGTTGTTTCCAATATAGTAATTGGCTTTCTTCCTCTCTGATTTTACAAACCACTAAGAAAGAGTCTGGCTTTCCCTTGAGTCTTATGGTGCCACAAAGTCTTAGCAAAGCATTCCTTAGTTGTTGACATGGATGAATTAAATTTGACTTAGCAAAGGAACAAAAATAGTGACCCATGTTTCAGATACGCTATTTCACCACCATTGCAACTACACCTTCTTTATTTTTTTTTCTTTAAGAACAGCTGTTACTGTTGGTCAATCTTAACTAGTTGAAGTTCATGGTCACCTTTAATGGTCTAATTTATAGCTAGGCTAAATTTTATTACTCAGAGACACAGGGATTGCAGCTAACTTGTTCTGAGTAATAAACAGGACTTTTCTTTTGGCTGTCATTTGAGGTTCAGATTGAATACTGATTTATTTGTTTATTTGGAAACTTGAACAACTGGTCAAACCTAAGGCAAGGGGAACTGAGTCACTTAGCCCAGAATGACTTCAGAAATAAAGAAGCTAAAGCCTGTTTGTTTTATTACAGACCTCACAAGATAATCCTACAGTGTACGATATGCCTACCACTTTGTTTTTACATCAGCTCCACCCCATTATTTATTATTTGTTTATGGCCCAACAACCTTCTTTCCCTTCCCACCAGCATCCCACCCCAAATATCTTTTCTCTGGGCTCCATACTCTTGCCTATGTGCCAAATGCCATAACTTAGTAAATTGGTTTCAACATTTAATGCTGGAATATGCTTGTTGTAGGGGAAGGTCCCGAGTACAAGAAAAAGACAAAGAGCCCATTCAGGAACGCTTTTATCGACCACATTTTCTACAGGCTCCTGGGGACATGGTAGCTCATGAGGGGCGCCTCTGTCGACTGGACTGTAAGGTACAATGTAGCAACCATCCTTGTTTCAAAATCTGTTGATGTTTTGTTTTTGTTTGCTTGTCCTTATTATTTGTTTGTGTTATATGTGGCATTCTTTTTTTTTTTAAGATTTATTTATTTATTTATACAAGCACTAGGTACAGTCAGAAGCACGGGAAGGTGAGAGAATTCACCAGAGCCAGAGCGGAGAGTAGAACAGGCAGAGTGACGAAGTACACTGCTGAGGGGAGCAGTGGGAGGCAGGAGAGGTCTGTGTGCCATGTGGGACTCTTGCTGGTGGCCGGGGATCGAACCAGTGCTGCAGAAGCTGCAGGCAGCTTTGCAGCCCAGAGCTCAACCGCTGTGCCTCCAGGGGAGGCCCTGTATGGCATTCTTTGAGAGAGAGATAATTTTTTTCCCACAAATCTCTTTTGGAATATTTAATGCCAGACAACAGTAGTTCATGAAATTTTTAACTCTTTTTAATATTAATAAAAAATTACGTATCTACAGTATCAAATTAACTGCATTTGTAAAAGACAACCAAATAAGTAATATATTTCAGACACTTTCTATATGGAATACCTGCAAATTCTTTATTACTAGTAAACCAAAAGTGTGATTTTTTGCATCCTTGGAGTAAATCATTAGAAGGTATGGCCTTTAAAAAATGTTTAGTTATGAAAAGATGACTCCAAGACAATTTATGAAAACAAGCTGACTTCTCATACTAATTAGCATCCATGACCTTTAGCTATTTTAAATTCTAATTCTTTAACCAAAAACAAGATTTGATAGAATAGTGTAGGTATCTCTCATTATAAAGAGAAACCTAAGTCACCCCTTCTGCTCCAGACAAAAATGCAAAATACTATGGAAAATTAGCTCAAATTAGTAAAGACTTGGGCCTCCCTGGTGGTGCAGGGATTAAAGATACACCACTATCAAGCTATCACCAGCCACTGCAACATGAGTTTGATTCCCCACCAGGGAGTTAACCCACATATAGTGCAGCAGACCTCTCCTGTCTCACCTGCTGCTCCCCTCAGCAGTGTATTTCAGTAGATCCACCTGTTCAGCTCTCCACTCTGTCTCTGATGAATCTTCTCACCTCCCACACCTCTGGCCTACACCCCAGTTCTTATATGCATAAATAAATAAATCTTTTTTAAAAAATTAGTAAAAACTTGCAGTTAAGCATTTGTAGAGTTCAATTTTCTAGGTGATTCTTGCTCTCCCAAAGGCTGTCAAAATCATATTTGGGGTTGATTGTTACTTCTTCCGCTTTTAACCATGAGCTACTCCCATATGATTATAATACACAGTGAAAACACTAATTTAATATCTGCCCTTTCTCTTGGCTGCCTGTTGCTTTTTAGAAACATACCATTTCTGAAACCAATGCTTCAGGTCTCTTTTATCTATTTAGCTTCTTATTTCTTATTTATTCTAATCATGACCTCAGTTGGGGTCAAAATACTATATGATTTCAATTCATAAGGAATTCATCCAGACCCCTGTTGTCCTGATGCCTTGCAGAGAGAGGTTCACCACCCATGTTTTCTCTTACTATTTGGCACCTAGCAAAGATGAAGCATTCAACTGCCAAATAAATCTGCCTGTTGTCAACCTGTCATTTGCTTCAGCTGCCCTGTCGTTTGTTAGGTGAGTGGCCTACCACCCCCGGAGCTGACCTGGCTGCTCAATGGCCAACCTGTGCTGCCAGACACCTCCCACAAGATGCTGATCAGGGAGACTGGAGTCCACTCTCTGCTCATTGACCCACTCACTCAACGCGATGCCGGGACCTACACATGTGTTGCCACCAACAAAACTGGGCAGAATTCCTTTAGTCTGGAGCTCACTGTAGTAGGTAAGGTTTGCAGGTGGGACCCCCTAAAGTTATTGCCCAAGTATGCAGAACCTCTGACAGAATTCCTTAGTCCATTGCTCCCCCCATCCAATCTCAGTTTCTCCTTCACTGTAGCAAGGATCCTATTTCTTACATTGCCTTCAAAGACACATCAGCAAGTTAACAATATAATATGGTACCTTATGCATAATATGCATGCAATAAATGGGAATCACTATAATAATCAATCAGGTAATCAATTAGTTAATTGACTATCACTAAATTCAGGTCACTTTCTCTATAGTTCATCACACCAGGCTCTTCCCCAATCCCCAAGCAAAACTTCCATGCTTCAAGGGCCTTCTTTGTCTAGCAAACTACTACTCTGTCTTAGACTTAATTCAGACTTAATTAAGTGCTATCATCACTTAGACATAATGGAGAAAGAAAAGGGGAGACTCTTAGAGCACTCACAGCCTTCTGTGATATTATTTAATCTTTTGCAATCAAGAAGAGACAGCGAATGTTCTACAGTCAGAGATTCTAATTTGTTCTGTGCATGTCCAGTGTCTGGCTCAGTCTCTGGATCATGGAAGGTTCTCAGCAAATGTGAAATTGATAACTTGACCAGGAATCTTTACCTTATAAGAGGATGAACAAAACACTGTAATCCTACAGAGAAGAACAAGCCATTATCACCCCAAGGTGCCAGCCCTCAGGGACTGTGATCCAGCCAAAATTAGATTTCAGAATGTGTGAGTCTGAGCATGAGGCTTCTTCTCCTGCTATCTCCCAGTTGTGGTTCTTGAAGGAAATCAGGGTGGCCTCCGCATGCTGATCCTTGCTGTAGGCTAGTGGCCATTTCCCTCATGTATCTTTTTCTTTTTCTCACTTCTTTTTTCCCAGCAGAGTAGGGAAAGTTCATTCTGCCAGAGTACATTGATTGGAGCCTTTTGCTTTTTTCCCGCTGTTTTGCTGAAGTATTGACTCTGGAACCTGAGATATAAGGACTCTTTACCTTCTTTGCTTCTGGGAGGGGAAAAGTATCATTTGCACTTTTTTTTAATAGCGTACTTTCAACTTTTCTGACCCTATAAAATATTTCAAAATAGGGCCTCCCTGGTGGTGCAAGGGGTTAAGCACTGTATTATGAAGTAATCTGCTGCCTCTGCAGCATGATTTCGATCCCCGGCCTGCCAGGGAGCAACCCACATGGTGCAGCAGACCTCTCCTGACACCCCCGCTGCTCCCCTCAGCAGTGTATTTCAGTCTATCTCCCTGTTCTGTTCCCCGTTCTGTCTCTGGTGAATCCTCTCACCCCCCACATCTCTGGCCTGTATCCCAGCTCTTGTATGCATAAATAAATCTTTAAAAATATATATTTCAAAATAAAAAGTTGAAGGATAATTAGTATATCTTCTCACAATGAAATTCTGTAAAAAGAGAAAAGATACTTAGTACATAAAATACACTTTCTCAAAATGTACTGCTGAGCCATCAGAGACCCCTTTAATTTTACACCTACTATTTACACCCCATTGTTGGCATCCAGGTGCTTGAGCATTGTCTCTTATAGGATATGCGGGCATGGTTTCCTCATTTCTTTTAAAATAATTTCTGGAGTGTTTATCAAGCAGTGTTCTTTACTGAATCATGACAAGTGTTTTGAAAAGGAAGCAAGATGGCGGGTGTCCACTCTGCTAAATTCCAGAACTGTATTTTGTTCGAGGCATGAACCCCAAGGAACCAGCTATTTAAACAAAAGTGGCCCTTCTCTCCTTCAGCCAAAGAGGTGAAGAAAGCGCCTGTGATCCTGGAAAAACTGCAGAACTGTGGTGTTCCCGAAGGTCACCCGGTGAGGCTGGAGTGTCGAGTGATAGGCATGCCTCCGCCTGTGTTCTTCTGGAAGAAAGACAACGAGACCATCCCCTTTACCAGAGGGAGGGTCAGGTACAAACGCACTCACATTCACAGGGACTCCCAAGTTCAGCAGAGCTTGTTGGGCCAGCCCCATAAGTCTGTCGCCCTTTGAACCTGGCTTCGTTCACTTCGCACAATACATTTGAGCTCCGTCCATGTTACTATACAGATCAAAAATGTATGCCATTTTGTTGCTGAGAGGTAGTTCATTATATGGATGTCCCACAGCTTTAAAACCTTAAGTTTTAAATTGAAAATAGATGAGCAATTTTTGAAGATCCTGCTTATTTTTTGTCACGTGTGATGCATCAAATTAGTACCTAGAAAAACCTCTTTGATAGTAAAAAGTTCAAATAAAATAAAGCAAAATAAACAAGGAAAAGGGAGCACAGCCCTCCTTCCCCACCCATCACTACTTCATTGGTATTTTAAGTAACTTCAAGGATCCAGTTTCTTCAGGACAATGCCTTGATTGATTTCCCTAGACCATCCTTAATTTTTTGCCATTTGGCTTTGTGCCACAAGAGAGCAAACAAACAAAAGCAGCTTGTGTACAAAAATTTCTCCTGAAAATGATTTCTTTACAGTACACTGAATTTATCCCAGGGGCTGTTGTATCTGTTGGCTTTTACAGATTTTTGGCATTTAAGAAGTCCGTGTATATATATAGGTCAGGATTTTTCTTTGGCAAAACAGGCGAGAACAGAGTCCTCTATTCTAAAGTTAACACCAGCCTGAATTTCTGATATAATTATCTAGGATGGCAATATACAGCCAAGGTGGAAAATTTTTTTAGAGAAAATAAAAGGAAAGAGGATTGTGATTTGTTCCTGAAGCTTACGAAACTAAATAGCACACAAGCCCTGCTGGTCACATTAGGGTATACCCTCTTCATGCTATCAGCTCATCTACCCCTCACTTTGGCCTACTTTTCCATTGCTTCCTCCTGACAAAATCCTTATTGAAATTTCCAATCTAGTTTAGAAAAGAGATTTTTCTGGACTTTGCTTGTGACAAGGGTGTGAGAATAACTCCAGAAGAACTGGGTCCATGGTGAGGGCAAGAAGAGGTTATAGCTCCACCACATTAATTTTTGCTTTTTTTTTTTTTTTTTTTTTTTTTGGCTCTTATGCTTGCTTTCTTCCCCTTGGGGTCATAGAAGGGAGGGCAAGCACAGCACTGAAGAGTTTTCCCGAATCTTAAGTCTTTTCTGCCTCCAGATACAAAGCGCATATATTCTTTCTTTCTCCAGTATGCACCAGGATGCAACAGGCTACGTCTGCCTCCTCATTCAGCCAGCCAAGAAGTCAGATGCTGGATGGTACACGCTGTCAGCCAAGAATGAAGTCGGCATCGTGTCGTGCACCGCCAGGCTGGATATATACGGTAGTGTAATGGCAACAGTGGCGTGTGACAGGCAGCTTAGAAAGCTTTCTTTCCAAAGGATAGCTATAGTATGTTTCCCTAAATGAACTGGTTATATTATATCTTGATGCTTAAGAGATGGATTTTTAAAGTCATTTCATCCTTGTCCCTAGGAGCTTGTGTACTTTTATGTGTTACCGTGAGCTTGACCTTCTTCCAAAAGAGGGTTTACAATATTAGGAATTACAACTACTTCTGCTTGGGCTTTGATCATCCAGCACCTTCATGCTGTCTCTGCTGTCTCCTCACTCCATGGGCCACCCTCTGGGCCAACTTCTCCTGGCATGTCCTCCCAGCTATATCTCCATACAGCAGAACTTTTACAGTACCATTCATTTGTTCATTTATTCCACAAATATTTATTGCCCCAGTCCCACAGTCAGACTAATAAATAGAGAGCAGCCTTTAAAAAAAAAATAAAATAGCATTTGTATAGTGACCTGTAATTTATAAAATTGTACACTTCGATCCTCCCAAAACCCATGAGATTATTGTAGTTGTAGTTGTTGTTACCTTCATTTAAATGCTGAGGAAACTGAGATCCAGAGAGGTTAGTAACTACAGTTCAGAAGAAAACCCAGTTTTTTTCATTGTTAGTCTTTGAGTCATGTTCTTAATCAAAAAGATTTAGCAAAATTAATCTTTATTGCTATATTTGTATACTCTATGCCTCTCCTCTATAATTTTAACATCAACTGGGTTGTTGTTTTTTTTTTTTTTTTTTGAGACATTTTCCTTAACCCAAAGAGTGATCCCTTTAAAAAAAAAATGATTGGTTGACTTAATAGGTTTGTTTTTCATTACTAATAATATTAACCAAAATAACAAATAAGAGTAACTGTCTAGAACCAGAGGATCCTGCTATTTGTAAGTACACACCAGGTATACCCCTTTTTTAGTACCAAGGAGGGGTCTTACCCTTTTGTTTTCCCTATGTCTAATATTTGGAGGAAATATATAGCTTTCTGTTTCCATTCCCTTAGCCTCAGACTCAAAAAGAAATTCAACAATGAGGAAAACTGACTCTAAAATTCTTTTCCCTGGGAGAATTACAGGAATAGAGAGGCCAGTGATGTTTTTCAGACTAGGCTAGTTCCCTTAACCATTTCACACACTTCACCAAGTCAGAAGGAAGTAGGTCACCAACTAAGAAACTGTACCAGTAAGATCTGAAACTGATGACTCTTGTCCAAATCCTGCCCTCTGGAGACCAAGTTCCCAGTACAGTCTGTCCTGGCTCACCTCTCAGCACATGTCCTAATTGCACAGCACCAACAATGGGAGACACTGTCTCCTCGATTGGAATTCAAGAGAGAGGGAAAAAGATGCAGGACTTAGTTAAAATAAATTCCCTAGGCCCTCCAATACTACTTCCTGCCTGTCTGAGAAAGGGGCAGAATAAACTCCCCTATCTCCTGAAAAGCAGCATGTCCTGCCCTTCTAGACTGGACATACATTGGAGTGTAATAAATCAGCTGAACACTTTTGTGTGATAAGCAGCCTAAAATGTATTTTTTAAAGACTAGATGTAGCATGTTCCAAAAAAAAATGGTTAGGTGGTATTTCAATGCTTAAAAAGTAGATCTCCACCTGTTGCTTCCCCTTCTTCACATCAAGGATCCCAAAAAACCTAAAGAGAAGACTGCTTGATAATTTCTATATCAATTTCTGCACAACCTAAATGGATATTTCATTTAGGCCGTGTGCAAGCCTAAGGATAGTGTCCACAATCCTGTGTGCACTGCCCCTAGCAGATCCCTTGCTAGGTCAATGAGAAGAAATCATTTTAAGAAACCATACTATTGCCCATTCTTCCTTCTCAGATACCCAGGTCTAACTGGATTAGAAGGAATTGGTTTTGAAATTAAGGGTTTAAGAGGTCACCAGCCCAGTTTTCCTGTTCCTGGAAATTTCACAGGGAAATTTTTATTGCTCTTTTACAACTATGGGATTTCTGACTCTCAAGAGGGGCACCTCAGAAAGTGGAGACAAGAACCATATGGAAATGGAAGCCAAACGAAGTACCAAGCACATCCTAATGCTTGACCCAGTCCCACAGGGAGTGTTGGAGTGAAGACAGAATGCACCCTGCAAGGTGCTGCTAGACTGTAGTCGCTGATTGTAACATGTCATTTGGTCCATTTTCCAGCTCAGTGGCACCAGCAGATCCCACCACCCATGTCCATCCGGCCCACTGGCAGTCGCTACGGATCTCTCACCACTAAAGGACTTGACATTTTCTCTGCCTTTTCCTCCATAGAAAGCACAATGGTGTTTTCATGCTCTTCTCGGAGTGTAGTAGAAAGTGATGAACTTTAAGAATATCTGGGTGCCTGGTGTGTAAGGGGACAGACTGTGAAGGGGGAAGGAGGACAAGCCAAACATGGTGGTTTCCAAGCAACTGGATTTGAGTAAGTTCCCACACTGCTGGACCAGTAGCAAAGAGTACTTCGAGTAAGTCAGTTGGGAACTCTTCCAGTCTCAACTGGGGGAGAAATGCAGGGTTGTACCTTTTTAAAGATTCCAGCAAAAATATAAGACAATACAAATGAACCAAAGATGTCATGCAGTTGCCATCCACTGCTTTGGGAAAAATGTTGGCATGCTCCCCTGCCCCCTGCTGTGTTTGGAACCTTTAGGCTCTGCTAGGAGCAATTAGGGGCCATATGCTTGGGCTGAGAGGAGTTAGGCAATAGTGACCTTAGGCATCATGAACTCACCAAACAATGCAAAGGAAAAAGATGGAGAGGTGTCAATCACCTTTCACTGATTATATCTATAGTAGCAGTTTTGGTGATTCATTAAATCAGCTTCTACTTAGCATTAGGAGATAATGCCATGCAACTCACATATGTAGAGAAGTGCTTATGATTTATCCTGGGTGTACTGAGCCATACAATAAGGTATCAAAATGTGAATGAGATACAAAAAGTTCACTGAGACCCTCAATATTGCTCATTGCACTTATTCTGTAGCTAAAACAGAGCCCCAGCCTGTCTGCACCATTTTCTTTCAGATACAATGGTGAGTGGTTTTTTCTTTCTGACTTTATTTATCTCTAGTCTCTAGTATTAAAGAGCTGCTAGCTAAAGAGCCAACCAGAAAGAAATCTTCTGTGGGGTCACTTTAAAAACTACTGGCTTCCATTGTCACTTGCAAAATAGGTAAGAGTCATCATCCTCTCCCCATAAAATCTGACCCTCTCACTCCTCTCCTCTCCCCAAAGTATCTAGGCAGTGAGGAAGACAGGTGCAAAGAGAGGGAGGGAAGGCAGAGTGTTGCCTTCCACTTGCTCCAGCACATCAGTGATTGTAGAAGTTGACAAACCACTGTGGGCTACTTTGACATCTTTCATCAAATCCTATTTTCTATGTAGAAAATATTATGCTAACTGGGGAAATGGGAGGAAAGAGACCTATGCACATTTAATCCATCAACCCAAAGCCCACCCCCCAATTTAAAGAATTTAAAAATTTAAAAATTTAAGTTCACAGTGATATCCCCAGTGGTTAGAAAAGTATTTAGCACCAAGTAGACATGCAATAAATATTCATTGGATGAATGAATATACAATTCACACACCAGTCCAAAACTGCCCTGACAATGATGATCACAGCATAGTTTGTTCTAGGTTCACTGGTTAAATGAATTGCAGGTGCCTGATGCCAGCTCTGTATGCCCAAGTCTCTGGTGTTCTGAGTCAGGCACCCTCAGCTGGCATCTTCCTCAAGTGAACAAACTAATTGCACAGGAAGGCTTGAAATGTTCTCTATTTCAAAGCAAGGATTTCCTGTATAAAAATAAATTCATTCACTCAAAAAATGACTTGTGTGTAAGTTGTTATGCCAAGACTGTGGGAGATAAAATGATATGAATAAGACACTGTCCCTGCCTTCAGGGAGCTTACAGTCGAGTAGGGAAGTTATATATAAGGCATGTAGAATTCTGCTTCTAGAGCAAAGCTATTCTTTATTAAGTAGAAGTTGCTAGTGTTCTTCATGTTATATTTTTCATGACTCTAAAATCATCTTATTTTCAATCGTTATTTCTTAATGAAACAAAGTATCATAGGTTACATCTTTAAGAAATAAAAATTTCAGTCGATTATTCAGAACTATTTGATTTCCTTTTTCATGTATGCAAGAACAACACTATAAATACAGACAATTGTAGTGAAATAGGAAGCATTTCATACAAAATGCATCTTGTAAAATGTTCTGTATCTGTGTTGCCTTTTATTATGAAAACTCTTTTAAGAAAAGAGTCCCTTCTAACTCCAGGAGTGCCATCCACATTATACACCACATCATATCTATTTCTGTAAACCCTAGATAGTCACTTCATGAAAGGATACTCTTCTCTGTCTTAACTTTCTGAATATTTTTTTTATCTGTTGTCATTTCATGTTGAACACAGAGCTGGGATAAATATTTTATTTGACCACTAGATGGAGCCATTTAACCTACATATAACTAACAGTTGACATTTGAACAACTGGATTGTGTTAAAACAGAGTTTCTCAACCTTAGCATTATTGACATCTGGGCTGAATGTGTTAGCAAAAATGTCTTGCATATTATAGGGTGGTTAGCAGCATCCCTGACCTCTACCCACTACATACCAGCTCCTGCCCCTCCCCAAAATGTCTCCAGAAATTAACAAATGCTGCCTGGGAGACAAATCCTTTGAGAACCGCTGTATTTCAATAGTGCCCCGCTTAAAGAATTCTATTGGAATTCAGTTATAATAAGGATACTTATGTAAGCAATTTTAGTTTTGCTAGATACGCATGGATTCAACACATCCAAAATCAAATTCATCACCTCCTTTTCATAAACCATTATTCAACCTAGTTAAATGATTGCTATTAATGGCCCTGTCACATCCCTACTAATTCAAATAAAGTGTCCAAGTCATTATTTGTATCCAATCACTTGAATAATCCTGTTATTCTAACTCTATGATTTATTTTATATTTCCATCCCCTCCAGTTCCTTAGCTCAGACATTCATTACTGTCTTTATTTCCCTCAATACTCTTGACTTCAACCATAATAAGAGACTTCTAGTAGTGCTATTGTTTCTCCTCACTCAATTCTAGCCCAGATCTCTGCATCAGATCCTCTCTTTCCTAAGTGCTGCTCCAATCATATTATTCCCCAATTTTCATACCCTCAATGGCTTCATGGAGTCAATCCATGTGCCATTTGTTCTGCTCTGTGGTATTCAACTCTTGCTCTAGTATGATCTCAAAACTTTTCATCCATTGCTAAAAAGAAACACATCCAGTGTGTGAATAAACAACACATGTTTATGCTCTCCAACCATGTGCTCCTGCTTTCCCTCTGCCTGAAAGGCTCTCTCCCCAATTCCACCTATGGAAATCTTGCCAGTTCCTTAAAGTCCATTTCAAATGCTACTGTCGCTGTGAAATACTTTCTGTTCCACCAGACTCCAGACAAATATAATTCTTATTTCTTTGAAATCTTACAGCAAATTTCTGGAGTTTGGAAGAACATATTACTTTACATAGGACTTTATATAAATCAGCTTCTATATACCTGCTTCTCTCTCCCCTTGCATTAAATCAGCCTGCCCGCACTCAATCTTAGCTACTTATTGGTATGGACTGTCAAAAATTTGCTATGTGCCTTATACAGACAAGGCACTTGACAAATATTTGTTGACCTAAATTGAATTTAAAAGTTCTGTTCAAGTCAGGAGATTTCTATATAAAGTGAACTAGTCTAAAGCAGCAGCTGCGATTTAAAAATCCTGATGCGCAGAACATAAGTTCTGGGGTGGTGGAATAGACATCAATTTTTTTTTTTAAACTTTCCTGGAGATTCCAATCAGCAGCCAAGATAAAGAGGAATCATCCCAGTACTTACCCGGAAAGGCCCAAAGTTATGTTAATGGCATATGTTGTATTATTGGTCCTGGTGAAGAACATCCTCCCTACTGGTTGCATACAGTGCCTGCCTGGAAAGTAGAAATAAACATCCACTTTGGCCTTATTTTGTGCTGCATTCATTAGAGAGGTAGCATTCAGGAAGCCCCCAGAGAAAGTTAAAAAAAAAACCTACAAATACGGACCAACAAAGAAGAAAAGTTGGTGCAATTCACCTGGTCTTTTGTTTCAAAAAGTTGCATGGATCCCATAAGCCCTCTTTTCTCCAAACAACTGAAGGATTTCTTTAACTTGATTAGTCAGGAAAATGGGAATCATCAGTGGGGAAGTAAAGAAAGAAAACACACCATTAAAATCAAACTGCATTTTTGAAACAGCACCCTTCACCTTAAGTAAGGTTTTAATCAGAACTGCCAAATAGTGGGACTGGTTTCAATGTATGGTTCTCTTTTTATTCCTCACATAACTTTCATAGGCATCCAATGAAAAACTAAATGGTCATGAGACTAGCAGTGGATATAACTAGAGCTCTGAATGACCGTGCCAGGCAGAATAATTCCCCAAGGCGTCAAAAACTGGTATTTGTATGGCAAGGTTTATTTGGATAACCCTCAAATGATAATTGGGTTGCCTTCCAAATGTTTGCTTGTCAATTGGCTCCTTAAAGTCAAATTATATTTCCTCACACATGTATCACCCAATGCCAAATTCCTATGGGACCCCAGTAAAGCCCATTTAACTCATGACTCTGAGTTACAGTAAGCATAACTACGGTTAGGTTACACACACTATGGTCCCAAGGACAGGAATCAGACAAGAGGGTCAGTAAGAAAGACTACTTCCTCCTCCTTTTTTGTGTGTCTGATGTGTAAAAGCTAAAGACTGTCTATGGTCCTTTATGTACCTACTGCCATTTTGTGCTTTTCCCCACGTTCTGAAATACTCCTGCTGTGATCCATTCCATCACATCCGTTCCCCATGGCCTGCCGACCTGTTTCCTGCTTGAAAATGACCTCACTCTAGCTAGTTCCGTGCAGCTTGGCTTGATGTTCAGAAGAAAGCAGTTCAATTGAACAAATTTTGAATACCTGAGAGAGTCTTTTAACTTTACAAGAGCGTTGGATTTTAAATGTAGTTGCTTTCTTCTCTCATCAACTTCTAATTGATAGAACTGCTGGGGAAGTTTTTTTTAAAAAAAAAAAAAAATTAGACTGTGAGGCAAAGTATTAAAAACTGGCTGACTCAGAAGTGCAAATTTTTCTTGTTGACCACAGCCTCTTCTCTTGCTCCTCCTTCCCACACTCCCAAAGTATCGTCCAAGCTGAGATCCTGACCCAGGTCTGTCTGTATAGGAGCTATTTATCAATAGATTGTAAATTCAAAGGCAAATTTTCTCATAATGACCTTTATTCAAGGTCCCTTCCAGGTTCCTTGGATAACCTGGACTCAAAGTATTTCCACTGATGGTTGAGTTGAAAATCAGTGTGACTTCTCGGTAAGATCAGCAGATATTTAGATGGCAACAGAGCTTACTTAACTCCGTTTCACCATTGCTGTTTCTTGTTTTACATGGATCAACATTTCAGACAGTTAATTACTGAAGCGATGCTTAAAGAATGCCAGGCATTGTCTAAACTTTGACAATGCACTGGTCATCAGTATGCTAAAAAAGTTGCTAATACCATGTTTTAAAAAATCTGTGCAGTGCAAAAAAAATTGCATATTTGTTAAAAATATGTTTACTTATTTGTCTAATTAGTTAACATACTTGGTACTATAAAACCATACACAGAACTGCCTTTGGTTAATATGTAAACAATGGTCACTTTAAAATCCAAAGAACAATATCCTTGAGGTTCCAAGAAACAAAGAAAAAACTCATTTTTCAATCCTCTGAGAATTGTGTCATAAATGCTGAGAGTAAGCATAAAGAATATGGCTGGAATGTAGAGGCATATAATCAATTTGCTAGATGATTTTAACATATAATAGAGAATGGTTCTCTAATAATAAAAATATTTTAACATTATTTGGCAACAAATACTTTGAGGCTGAAAAGATGTATGTTTTTTGCTATAAAATTCAGAAAACTTTTAGTTTCCAGAGTTAAAGTTTATTTTTTGAAAATGATTGAACCTATTTTTTAAATGTGCAAATATGTTTTTCTTAAAAGTAATTTAAAAAATTGTTCTGATTCAAATTGTATAAATTACTACACAAGTTATATGATGGTTAAATATCGCTAGAACAACAGAAAGATAACTGGGTTTTGAGCTTCCATAAATCTCCAGTATACTTTTCATAGAATGATCTTTAACACCCTAAGATAAAATTCACTTGCCCCCTAACTGAAAACAGAGATGCATAAAAAATGGGAAAGATGGAGGGGTGGGCAGAAGTGAGCAGGACTTCACCAGTTTAGATTGGAAATTAATGGAGATTCAAATTTAGTTTGGGTACAAGTAGGGGCAGGAAGGTACAGTGCAGGTTTTCTATGATCCTATGCAGACGGGTTAAAGGAGAAGTCCTGGAGCCCTCGGTGACTTTTGCAGGCTTTTATTGGGATATACTAGGTACAGGGCAGGCAAAGGGGCTGGGCCCTGCCAGCCTCCCAGCCCCCCACAAGTCTTCACTTTTCCTGGGCTCTCATGTGTTCTCTCAGGGCCTTTGCTTCTCTGCTCCCTTCACTCTGCCGTTCCACTGGCATCCCCGTGACGCCACCCTTACAAGCCCAGTCCTGGCCCAAGTGAACCCATCTACATATGCCCACACCCTATTCCAGGTGCCCGCCATCAGGCATGCATTCAGGACCACAGGGTTCCATCATCAATCCTAATGGTGGGAGGGCAGAAAAGCCTGATACTTTTTACCTTACCCTACAGTATAGTAACATGTTTCAATATTAATTATTTTCATATAATATGGCAAAAATGAATTGCTCAATGTTCCAAAATTCCAAAGAACCTGATGTTTCTATACAGATTCAGTGAGTTATCTACAAACTACAGTCAGATTCATGTAATGTCCCCACAATTAGTGGTACAAGAGCCCAGTGAATCCTATGCTGGTACTGGCTGTAGTGGTAACTACTGAAAGGTTACTAAATATTGACATGTATGACAGCACAAATGGTTTTACTGTGCATTTCATGGAGAGTTAAATCCTCAATATAATTAGAAGATCATTTAAATGCAACTGTATTTTTAACACAACACTGGTAAATTAAGTTTTTTTCAGTATTTTGAATTTTAATAACTTATTTTGTTTTCTGATTTTCACTTACTTTTCCAACCTTTAACATTGTCTCTTGACCTAGCCATCTCCTTTCCTTACCTCCCAATAGCAATAAAAATCTGTAAAATATGTAATGGCCTTAGGAGAGCTCCTATTTCTAGAAATCCTTGTGCAAATTTCTAAGGGCAAATTTCTAATTCATCTAATAAATCAGATGAATTTCAGATATGTGCTCTAATTTTTCTATAACTCTGGGGTGTCTGTTTATTTGAAAAATAAACAAGATACTTGAGCTTTTCCCAGGATGGAGAATAAGATAAATAAACATGAAGAATTTACTTTAGAGGCCCTTAAAAAAGTGGTAGCAGGGTTTCTTTTATTCCAAAGAAAATGTTAGAAATATTTTTCTCTGTGGTAAGTATATTTCTTTTAAAAGTTCACATTTCTTTTCCCCCTGCTCCTTCTTAGAAGGCCAGTACATAGTAGTGGAATTTCTTCCTCCAAGATAGTAAACAGCTTTTAAAAATCTGGAGAAAAATCAAATTAATTCAAGAAAATATTCCATCTGCTTTCTATAGGCAGATTTCAGGGAAATTTATTTTAGCATAGGCAGAATAGCGTAAGGGAACTCTGACTCTTAAGACTGATTGAAATAACTCCACAGTGTACAGACATCCTGTCTTCCTCTCTGGCTTAAGCAACTAGGGACAACTTCATTGTATTGTTTCAGACCCAAGTGAAGAAATATTCCATGCTAGCATGTCAATGACCTTACATTGAAGTGAATCAACTTTAGGATAATAGACAGCTCTGACCCCTCAAAATTGAGCATATCCTTTGGTCTCTGTTTTTGCATTCTCAGCTACATTCAGTTTGAATTTTCAATCATGAGGACCGACAAAGGACATGCATGTGTCCACATGAGTGTCCTTCAAATAAGGAGACCAGGAGCACTCACAGCCAGTGTATTCCAGTTAGAATCAAGTGACACCATAACTATTCCTTTCTCTTCCTGAATATGTACTTTCCATTTGAAAACACACAAGGCCCCAGAAACATGGTATGCTTCCAACTTGGGAAGCTTGAGTCAACTTATTTTCTGAAGTATTTTTATGGCTATCGAAATACTAATGGAAAAAAATATCCTAGCAGCCATTTTGGAAATGCGTGAATCACATAAACTGTGTATTTTGCCTTTGTTACTAGAAAACAGTTAATGGATCTTGGCTTTTATTCCTGTTCCTCTGTACTTTGAGTGTTAGTCTGTGAACTAAAAACCAGTTATTGCTAAGCTAAAATGTTTGCGAGCATAAACTGTCTTTCTTTGGAAGGTATATGGTACTGTACTCTGGTAGACCATGTCATCTCCATGAAACCTGTTTCCTAGTCATATTTCCTTAAAGATTTATTGAGGGTTGTGTTTTGTTTGGAAAATTTGCAACTAGAAAAAGAAAAATAAGTTAAAAATCAATATTTAATTCAACCTAGATGTTTAAAAAAATAACAATGTAGAGGATGTGATGGACTGTTTCTTTACTCATTAAATAAAATTTTATTTATTCTCAATTATTAGATTTGTTATATTTTTTGGTCCCAGACTTAGTATGTGAGATGGGTAAGTTCTTACTCTCCAGTAGTTTTCTTACATCTCAGATGTTTTAGATACACTATCAGTTTCAAATAGCAATCCAAGTCCTGTGTTAATTTAATAAGGCACTAGTGAAAGCTAGTATCTATATTCATGATTCAAGAGGGGAGTAGGTAGACAGGAGAGAATGCTGTTCATATGTTTATGGTCTGCATACTTTGAAATTTCTTTCAACCAAAGATATCTTTAGTGACACCTAAACAGAAAGTGCAGTCGAGTCAAATTCAGTCCAAAATAACACCTCACTTTTACTGAAACGCAGCAACATTTAAGTGAATGAGCTTTAGCCATTGAATCCTGTAATATTAATTGCAACTCATATATACTCCATGTACCTCATATCTAGCAGTATAGTGGCAAGAAGGGCCAGAGCAGGATCTCTATGATCCGAGCAGATGGGTGAAGGAGGAGAGAGTCCTGCAGCCCTCAGTGGATTTTCAGGGTTTTATTGGGATTTACCAGGTACACAGCTGGCAGGGGTGCTGAGGGGCCGGGAGGCTGGCAGGCAACTCTTCACTCTGTCTGGACTCCCTGGAGTTTTCTGCTTCTCTGCTCCCCTCGTGGTTCTGCTCTCTTGGCGTCCCCGTGATGCCGCCCTTATAAGCCCAGTCTTAGCCCAGGTAAATCCCATCCACACATGCCCACACCCTACTCCAGGTGCCCGCCATCAGGCATGCATTCAGGACCTCAAGGATCCATCATCAATCCTAACGGCGGGAGGGCAGAAAAGCCTGATACTTTTTCACTTATCCTACAAGCAGAAATTTTAGATTTTCAATAAAAGTCACCTCATTAACTTAAAAATTGGCTGTACTGTATTGTTAGGAAAGATAGCCTAATCCTTCTTAAAATATACAAATACAAGCAATAGGAAGCCAAAATAATCTGGTTTGGGTAATGAAGTTAATGGTATCGTAGCAAGCATTTTTTAACTAAGTGGTTCTCGGCCCAGTCAGCTCATAAAAATCACCTGGGGAACATTTTAAAAATGTCTATGCCAGGCTTCCCCTTAGAGTAATTAAGTCAGTTCTTGAGCTGGGGACCCCAGATTTGGATATGTTTTTCAAGACCCTTAGGTGTGATGCTAATGAGCAGTCAGGGTTGAGAATCACGGACTGTCGTGAACTTTCCCATATTGATTGCTCTGTTCATTTGTATGTAGTTCTTCAAGACCCAGAGATTTGGAACTTTAACCTCCAGCTGACACCTAGCAAGAGCCCACGGTTATCAACTCATTGGACTGAAACTCTGCCCGCACGGAGTCTTTTTATTAGTGTCCCTTTTAGGACTCTTAGGGCACATATTATTGGTACCAGCTGTAGAAGTATCCAACTCTGTTTAGGATTGTTTATTAATTGGTACACGTTTGTTGTTTTTATGTGTCTACCTAGGAACAAGAATGATGTTGCGAAAGGCTGGATATGAGTAGGGGCTTGATAATATTTGCTGATTTACAGAAAGAGGAACCCCAGAAAAGGAATATTTTTTAATTTCAATATGCCCTGTTGTTAACTAGAAAAAACACAGATTTTCAAAGAACAATATCAAATATTGTAGCAGCTTTAATTTACTTGATAATCTTCAACCTATTCTGTATAATAACATATGAATCTGAACTCAAAAAGATTTTTGTTGCTTTATTCAAGTTCCTAACCCATAAACCATGATTGATTTTTTTGTTGCTTTATTCAAGCTCCTAATCCATAAACCATGATTGATTTCTGAACATAAAGTTTAAGGAGTTTTATCAAAAGATTAGATTGATGGCTGAAATCCATTTATTTTTCCCTCAACTGTCTTCTGAAAAAATAGTACCTTGAATGGGGTAAGAAGCTGAGGAATTTGGTAAGAGCGAAGTTGCTTCCAGTGATTTCCAACACATAGAAACAGGCAGCTAAAGACATAATATTTAACAGATTCCCACTGTTTTTGGGGAGTGGGATGGGGAGTGAGAGGCATATTGAAATATCATTTTAATTGATTTCATCAAGAAAAAAAGAAATATTTATGAAGGGTTCATTCTGTCGAAGCTGCTTTAGAAGCTGTAGAGTTAAAATAAATAGTACAGCTTTCTTCCAGTCGGTATTTATAGTCCAGAGAAGAGGATGTAACCCTACCTGAGAAAAGACTAACAATTAGTACATTTTGGGACCTTCTCCAATTAACACAATACTTTTTTTGTAGCATGGATATTTATTCACTCACAAACTCCACAAATTCGCTGAGGCTATTAATGAAGCTTTTGAAGTCTAAATAAGTAGACTACTGGGCCTCAATCGGGAGAAAGGCAGAGATCCTGAATCTTGCCAATCCTGAATCCTTGGCAATCTTGCCAAGGATACAAGTGCATTCTGCAGAGTGGAGTGTGACAGAAAAAAGCCTTGGCATCATCACTTCTAGAGCCGTGTTATCTGCCCCACTCCAGTGTCTGCTAAGAGCTGTTGAAGTCAAAGGGCAAATGTTTTACTCTCTAAACTGCAATGAGAAAGCAAAAGTCCTCAGTCCTCCTCAGTTTCTTATTAACAGATATCAGAAGGAAAAGGGAATTCAGCATGTTTGTCAATGGGTTTTGTAAGTTATGTTTAGGCACTGGAGAAGACATTTTCACTCATTGCCAACCAAATAGATTTTGATAATTAGGGATAAAAAGGAAAGCAAAAATTTTAATGGAGTCGCTCCATGGATAAATTGCAAATTGGTGGCTGTGTCTAATGTTAACTGTTGGAATCCATGGTGAAAGAGTTTGGGGAATAACTGGGTTTTTTTGTTGACTTCCAAAAATTCCAAATGCACAGATAATTTGGAGGCTACCTTACCTAATTATTAGCAAGACATCCCCCCAAATGTATGCAGAGCTGCTGACCAACAAATTACTGTTTACATTAAAGGATTGGATTATTCATCCAATGGTTGAACAAATTGATAGAAGTAATTCAAATGAATGTCATGTGTATTATTTTACTACCATCTTTATTAGCCTTGATGATACTGAAAGCTTTATTGCTCAACTTGCACTCATTAAAGAAAATCACTTCCAAAAGCAACATCTTCTATTTCCCTCAGTGATATATATATGTATCTACATGTACATATTAATGTAAACGTACATATATATGATGTGGGTGCTTGTATGGAATTAGTGATTAGTAATTGACTTAATGAGGAAAATAAAATGTGGAGGACTGGTCTAGTTACTTAAAAGCTACATACTAATTTGATTAATGTAATATTTAAAAATATGAAAAATATATATTTCAAAGTTGAAAGAGAAAACTTTCAAGCTAATTATTTGAACTCTCATCAGTTTGTCTTTTCTTAAGGAAGTATTACAAACCAGCACTTTTGACAATCGGTGGAACTAGATTTAAACATTGCACATCTTTACTCAGGAAAGCACTCAGCATCATCACCCTTTCAGACCTTTAGTGCCATCAGGAAACTAGCAGGGTACTTGGCATGAAAAAACAAACTCACGTTCTTATTTATATCTTACAAAATCTATATTTTAATAAGGTAGACACTTTTAAAACTACAAAGCATTCATGCCCATGTACTCTATCAAAAAAAAAAGAAAGAAAGAAAAGATCTAAGTACTTCATGCAGGCACACACGAGGAGGCACTAGCATAAACGCATTTACACAACAGGACAAGAGCTCTGTTTGGTGCACACACAGACAATGGATACTGTGACTTCACCCGAACAGGATAAACTTAAGTTTAAAATAGTGATTCTTTCTCTAGACTGAAACTGCAGTGCGGCCTAATCCAAATTTTTTATGATTGTTTTCTTTCAAAGTAGCTCAGAAAGGGAAGACGGAGACATTATTTTCACAGCAATCAAACCACCTACAAGACCCACTAATGAAATCTACAAAATACTGAGGAGGGGAAAGGAAAGCAATAAAGTCTTGGCGTCTATAGGACTATGATGTGAATAAAAGTAACCTGAAATGTTGCTGATTTTTTTAAGTCTGCATCGTAGGCCACACTAGGGTGAGGGCTGCGACTCCGGACCGCGATTACTGGGAATCTCGCGCCAGCGCGGCCTCGAGCCCTAACTGGCCATCTGGAAGGTCTCGGGCTGGAAGCCAAAGAGCCTCTGGCCGTAGCGCTCGCTGTCACCCGGCAACTTCGCGCCCGCGAACTGGATGTAATGGTCGCGGCCGAAGCGCTCACAGTGGAGATTGACCCAGTCCCGCTCGGAGCCGAATCGCTCGGCTTCGGCCAGGATGCGGGTCAGAGCCATGATGTAGCTCAATGCCATCTGCAGGGTCTCGTATTTGGACAGCTTTTTATCCTGGCCCCACTGGGGTACCACCCTGCGCAGGCGGTCGAAGGCGGTGTTGAGTCCTTGCATGCGGCGGCGCTCGCGCGCATTGGCCGCCAGGCGCCGGCGCGCCGCGCTCTCCAGGCGCCCGGCCCCGGCGCACGTGCCCGCACACTCGGCTCCCCCCGCGCACGGGAGGGCGGCGCGCGCCGCAGCCGCCGGGGTATTGGGCTTGCAGGACTTCATCCCGGGCTGAGAAGAAGCGAGGCGCGGAGTCCAGGCGGCCGCTCAAGACCTGCGCTTGGGATGGTCTAGCCAGCGGCTCCCCAGAGCGGCTCTCCTTAGCAAATGAGTCATGCACAAAGCACTTCGCGTGGAAGCAAAGTTTAGGGTGGAGAGTGCGGGACTCCTCCTCTGTGCTTCTGGATAACCAGATTAAAGTCTCTTCACTTGCCCATATAAAGGGGAAATTGAGATGCTGAAGAAAAAGTCATTTTTCCCAACGTGCTATTAAAAGAGAGCAGGCACCCCCTTGCAGCAGAATTTGGTCTGGTTGGTTCTGGGGAGGCCTTTCAAGTCCTTTGGGAAAGATGGAGACTTCCTTTCAGAGAGAGAAAAGTCTTTCCTTGAAGCTCAGATAGAGAAAGAGCGTTTTTTCCGTCGTGGCTGTTGGAGAGTGCGGGATGAATCTTTGAGGGAGGAGATTTTATAGCAGAGGGCTGGAGGAGCGAACAGGTGGTGGCAGGTGGGCGGGCGTCCCTCGGCTTCCATCTCAGCACCTTCCTACCCTGGGAACTGCAAGGAGGGGGCCGAGAAGAGGGAGGGCGCGCAGCAAAATCCTGACATCAGAGCCTTAGTCTGTTGAAGTCTCTCCAAAGCTAAGTCCCAAACTAACACCATCTGGAGTGGCATGGTTGTCCCCAAAAGAATAACAAGGTGGGGGTGGTGGGAGCGTTTAGTCCGTCTTTTCCCATATCATTGGGCAGCTTACATATCAAAAAACTTAACCGAGATTTTTTAATTATTAAAAATCATTTGCGTGAACATGTTAGTCCTGGGATTATGAGCTATAGCAGAAGTTCAGTGGAAGATTTAGCTTTGTCAAGATGTGTGACAATTTTGGATAATGCTGATATACTAACATTTTTATTTTGGATTTTAAATAACTTGGGACAAACCAGCAGATACTAATATTGCAGACCTGGAATTTTACTGTGCAAATAACTGGTTGTTTTCTGCAGAATTATTTGATGTAATATATCAAAAGATATTAATGGGGCCTCCCCGGTGGCGCAGCGGTTGAGCGCTGGGTTGCGAAGCTGCCCGCGGCCTCTGCGGCGCCGGTTCGATCCCCGGCTGCTCCCCGGCCACCAGAGGAGGGTCCCACATGGCGTGCAGACCTCTCCTGCCGCCCGCTGCTCCCCTCAGCAGTGTACTTCGGTCCTTCTGCCTGCTCTGCTCCCCGCTCTGGCTCTGGTGAATTCTCTCACCCTCCCGCGCTTCTGACTGTACCCAGTGCATGTATAAACAAAACAAACAAACAAACCAGCAAACAAACAAATAAAGCATGCCTCTATTAAAAAAAAAAGATATTAATGATACATACCATTTATTATTATCATTTCATAATTGGATTGCTTAAGTCCACATACTTCAAATTAATTCAGAATTTATATTCCATTTCCCTTGACACAGATTCATAAATATTTTCAGGATGTTCATTTAGATGATAATCATTTAGTTATTTAATTTGACATTTAAATCTAATAATATTAATCACAGTGCACATACATGTGCAAAATGGAAACATATAAGTAGTTTGTGAGGTTTTGAAATAATTCCTAATGGAAGACTTCTTTCTCCCACCTCATCAAGCTGTTAATATTTCCTACTACTTGGATGTTTCAGTCATGTCAACTGTCCTCAAAAACAATAAGGAAGGATGATTTCCACAATTGTTAGTGAGGAGCTGATTTATACAGAGAAACCTGTATCTTGAGTCTCTCATCTCAGCTTCTGTATAGCTCTCAAGGAAGAGTAAAGTGGCAAAGAAACCAAATGCAATTAGGTTCAAACCACTTCTGGTTTCTTCAAGAAATCCAAGTATGCTCTTTTTCCTTTTGAAATGTGGATTATATCAGCTTTATTCTCAGATATTCTTAAATTACATTATCAACAAGCTCTCACAAATCAGGAGTCTTTTAATTGTGACTTGCTTTATCCACTATGTCTGAAACCCATTATGTCTGCTCTGACTCCAAATCTTGTTTTCCCATAAGTAGTTGATTAATCCCCAACCGAAGCAATGACAATGAAATGAAGTTGAGAAACATGAAGACTATAGAATGCAATTGAACATTAATGATCTCTAGCATGGCAGATGTTGAACACAGACTTTTGCATGGATCCACTCAGCTGTGTTAACTCAGTCCTAACAGTTTTGGTCAGGAGGAGCAGTCCTGTAACAGAAAAGCCAATGCTATTTAGTGAACAAATTGTTAAATACGTTTTTTGTGTTTTCATAGAAATCTACCTTAATTTCTAATGTTCATTTACTTCATGCCTTTTCCCCAAAGAACCCCCTCTGTGCTATTCTTTAAGTTCTTTCTCTGCAAAACAGACTATACACTTGTTCTGGGCTCTATCCAAAGTGCCAATAGGATGTATGCCTTTGCAGGCCATGAATTCAGGGTTTGAGAGATTATGGCTCATGCACCAAGTGCACTGGAAACATAACTTGAAGAGAAAAAGGAAATTTAGCTGTATGCACACAGCACAATTATTTTAGAACATAAACTAGCAGGTATCTATGACATGAAATTTATCCAAGAATAGAGAATATTGCCATAATAAAAGGTATTAGAAGGTATATAGTAATTCACTTCCTAAATGTGTTCTAGAGGACATTATTCATCTACAAAGATGCTTCTGGAAGAAAGGGCTCCATTGTCAATCTTATTTGGGAAACATATTTGCTATCTCCTGCTTGGAGAATCATAAAGTAAATTGGTAACGTTTCTGAGAACTCAGAAATATAACTAATAGTAAATATTAGTTAGCTAATATTACTAATTACTAATATTAATAATAAAGATAACTATTGGCTCCAGCATTTCCTAGGTGTTCATGAACACAGAACACTTTTTTTCCTAGAAAGACCTTTAACAAGAAGTCAAATCTCGTGTCCTTGGAATACACATTTTCAAAGCTGCTCGAGGAACTATAATATAGTTCACAGATTCAGAAACTGAGTAAAAAGTACATGCACTGAGCAATTCAGTGACTGAGTTAAGAAGTCAAATCTCGTGTCCTTTGATTTTAGAGGCTTTGAAATAATGAGATCACCAAACCCTTCAGTTTAAAATGGGGCGATTGAGATCAGCCAGTGACTTCCCAAAGTCAGAAAAGTCACTAGTAAAATTTCAGGAAAATAATTAGAAATTTTGTTCTTAAAGGACAGTGTCACTTATTTTATAGCCTTGGTGTCCAGTATAGAGCCTAGCAAATAGTAAGTAATACATGACCCTGACTGAACAACTGGAAAAGTAGCTGAATGAAGATAGATGATTGATAGATGATAGATAGATTCCAATCAGAACGAGCATATGCCTAGTGAATAATCCATGCTAATGATTCACAATCACTTGCTCTGTGAAGAGCATATGCCAGTTCCACATTTTGAATGCAGAATGATTTTCCTTATCACAAAATAAGTCCATAATCATTTAAATGCAGAACACACATATCAGACTAATTTCCACAGTGTTCTATAATGAGGATGTTCTCCTACCAGGTGAACTGGCAGTTACTGTAGGTCTGGGAGTTGGTCAGAAATCAAAACTGGCCAGCGGACAGGAAGGAGTTTATACCTATAAAAGGAGGAGAAATATAGGACAAATATAGGACATGACCACTTTTACCCTAATGGAATTCACAACTCAATGGAATTTACAATCCAGTTCTGGAAATAAGACCCAATACATATCAAAATGAATCCTGAATAGGGGCCTCCCAGATGGCCTAGGGGTTTAAGTCTCAGAGCTACCACAGAGACTGCCCTCACCTTCCTGCGGCAAAGCAGCCAGAGTTCAATCCCCAGCCAGGGAGCAACGCATATGGCGCAGCAGACCTCTCCTGTCTAGCCCACTGCTCCCCTCACCAGTGTATTTCAGTAGATCTGCCTATTGTGCTCCCCACTCTGTCTCTGGCCTATACCTCATACTTCTATGGAAAAATAAATAAAATTTAAAAATATTATAATAAAGGAATAATTCTTAAAAAAAAAATTATCCTGAATATAGTAAGTCTGAGACATGCTCCCCAAGAGGCATACCACAAAGTTCATTAGAGAATGGGAAAAGATTAGAAATGGTGCTGATAAATTTATTTTATCTCATTCTTCTCATTTCTGTCTTGGGGTATGTTTCATAGTGTACAAAATATAAATACGTATATTGATATATGAATGTATATAATGCTCTTTTTTCCTGATAAGAACGTTGATCAGAAAAGTGGACCCACAAGCCTCAACCTGAGGCAGTAGAGAATAACCACCCTTAGAAGCTCAGAACCAGGAGATTTTACTGAGCTCTGGACTGGAGGAAGAAGGATTCTGGCGGCCAGCCCCGTCTCTCTGACGTCATCTTTGACGGCTGCTTCTCCTCCGCGGGCCATGCTCAACCCCACTGGGGATTCTTCTTCACGGGTTGCTCCCTCAGCTTCCAATGCAATTTCCCCAGATCTTCCCTGATGGCTCCATTATGTCATTCAGCAACTATTGTATCTGACACTTCATGTCCTTAGCTGGAGACTCCAGGAATTCAGAGGGCTTCTTCTGCACCGTTCCTAACTCCAGCATCTAGAATTATGTCTAACACATAATAGATGCTCAAGAAATACTGGTTAAAGGAAAGGAAGAGAGAAAGAAAGGGCAAAAAGAATGACCCCACATATAGTGGGAAGTTCCCATCACTCCCCTTGCAACACATCTCTTTGTCCTCCTGCTAATGGACTCTTTGGGGGAAAATCATGTCCTCCAAAAGTAGTGGCAACAGACCTGCTGCTTTTTTTTCTGCTCTGAAATTGTTGTATCCGCTGTTTTGCAGTGAGCAGGTGGCTTACTTCCCCAAAGGATAACTCTCATTACCATCCAGCTTTCAGGCAGTACCTGAGTCAGCTCAGAGTAAAAGCCCAAAGGCCTCGAAGGCCCCAGCCAAGCACTGGTGACCACTCCCTGCCCCGGGGGAAGAGGCTTTCCATTTATTACAGTTGCTGCTTTTTTGTTTCCTTGTGCAATTTCAGCAGCTTGGCTGAACAAGTTCTAAATGTCCAAACACCCAGGTGTTCTAGTGCCCAGATTTTGTGCCCATCCTTCCCCAGAGTCATCTTTAATTCTTACTTCCCTACTTGAGCCCCAGTCTCCTATTGACCTCCACTGAGGGGGTTTGAAAAAGATGGCCTGCCTCGCTGACCAGACAGCTGTACCAATCAGATTCTTAGTTCACCACACTGCAATAATTACTACCTGTGGATATTTAAAACCAGAATCCTGGGTATCTTCTTCTGAATTTATTTCCAGTTTCTTCAAATAGGTTGTGAGTTCTGTGAGAGAAGGAGCAAATTTAGGATATCTGGGTCTTGCTAGAATGTTCAGTAAGTATGTATTTTCTCCTTTGTTGACAGAAGATCTTACTCAGGTTAACCTTAGGTGAGAAAACCATTGTTATCACCATTAAAAAATTAACACTGGGGCCTCCCCTGGTGGCGCAGCTGTTGAGCGCTGGGCTGCGAAGCTGCCCACAGCCTCTACAGCGCCGGTTCGATCCCGGGCCGCCAGCGAGGGTCCCACAAGGCGCGCAGACCTCTCCTGCTGCGCCTGCTGCTCCCCTCAGCAGTGTATGTCGGTCCTTCTGCCTGTTCTGTTCCCCGCTCTGGCTCTGGTGAATTCTCTCACCCTTTCGTGCTTCTGACTGTACCCAGTGCTTGTATAAATAAATAAATAAATAAATAAATAAATAAATAAATAAATAAATCTAACAAAAAAAAAATTAACACTGTCAGGAAATATGAGGTGTTAGTTTTTATCTTCACTATAACACCTTTTGAGTAAGGACTTATAATCTTCATTTTGTGGCCAACTGAACCAAGGACCTTGGTTGAACTCAGCTACACAACCAGCAGTTAGATTTGAAACCCAGTTCTTTTCCTCCCTAGAGTTCATGGCCTGTGCTGCACTGAGTCTTGTGTGGAAGAGCTTTGATGGCAGGGGTTGGACCTTATTCATCATTGTGCACCCAGGACCTAGAAAATGCCCAGCACATAGTAAATGCTCACTAAATGTCTTGAGACATGCATACAGCTCTGTGCCAGTCCCAGCCCTCTTCAGCCCTGTAGGCCTAGGATTTGTTAATCTGTGGGCAAATAACAGTCTATTTTCATGAACCACGTCTGAGGTTTCCTTGAAGTGCCATCTCCCATTGGTGATGTAGAATAAGTACCTACGATGGAGATTTCTTAAGAAAATAAAAATGGAAATTCCATATGACCTAGCAATATCTCTATTAGGTATCTACCCAAATAATGTGAAAATTCTAATATGAAATTTGACTGTGTATAAAGGAACCCAGGTTAAAGAAGTGCCAATTAAAAAAAAAGGGCACTGGGCAGCAAGGTGAGATTTCAAACTCTGACCCAAACCACAGGTCATTTGCTTGTGAATAACCTACCTCTGTTATTTGAATGTTTCTGTTGTTGTCTAGTTAACCCACTAAAGAGAGAGAAAGAGACATTCAGACATCATATACCTCCCAATGGAAAAACACAGCACCTTATGTACCTACTAAATATTGCACCTGAATCTTATTTGATCTCTATCTCTAATAATTAACTTGAAAGAAATTTAAAGGAGCAAGAAATATGTTAAGAGGTAGCCTAAAGAGCTGAGTCTGAAAACCTTAATAGGACAATGGACTGGTATCTCAAGAAATACACTGCCTGAAAAAAAGGAGGGGAGTATCCATGGAGTTGGAATAAGAGACTAGAACCATATCTACCATACACAATGTGTGGATCTTGCTTGGATCCTGACTCAAATAAACCAGTTCTAAAAATATTTATGTGGCAATGAGGGAAATTTGGACATTGGTTGAATATCTAATAATAAGGAATTGTTGTCAAATTATTTGAAGTGTAATAAAGTGCTATGTCAAGGTTATGTCGTTTAAATCTTTACATTTTATAAATACATACTAAAATTGTTATAAATATAATTCTATTGCGTGTGGTATTTGCTTCATAACTATCTAGGGCAGAGGGAAATCGGTGGAGGTATAAGTAAATCAAGGTTGTCTGAGAGTCCATTGGTGTTGAAGCCAGGTGATGAGCATATTGTGGCTTGTTACACTATTTTTTTCTATTTGAAGAGCCATAATACAAAATAAAAAAAAAAAAAGTGGGAGGTGAGGAATGAGTTGATCATATCATATGAAGTCCTAAAATTAGTGAGTGTAAAATTTCCAGTTCAGGGATGGATTTGGTGATTCTTTCAAAATGGGAGCATAATTCAGAAGAGGACAGTGTGCATCTACAGGAGCTGGTGGGCAGCATCAGTGCCCTGAGGTCTGGCAGTTCAGCCAACCCTCTGAGTCTGCTTCTGCTTCCCAGAGGTTAACCTAGTCCTTTTCTGAGAAAAGCACGTTGCAGCTGGGAAAAACTTCAAGGCAAAAAACCAGCTGGCAGTTCTGACTGTAGCCCAGTTCTCCTCACTGCAACAGGGTGACCCCCAGAGAAAGGCAGTCCCAGGTTCCCTGCCTCACCCTAAAGAAGGTGGGCCTGGGCAGGGAGGAGAAGCTAGAAAAGACTGAGAGAGAAGGCCTAGTCCAAGAGAAGTGGAGAGAGTGGAAGATGGAGGAGGAGACCTGCAGGAGGCACACGGAGCAGAGCATGTGAAGAAGCTGCAGTTGCTTCTCAGCCTTGGACTTGTACCAGGGACTTGGGGGACATGGAAAAAGACACTTAGATGTGGGTGAAAGACTCGGGGCGGGGCGGGGTGAGGGGGGGTTAACAATAGAAGCCTTTATCTTGATACTGAAGGTTAACAATGAAAGCCTTTATCTTGATATTGATTTTACTCTTTTTCTTCCAGACTTGTCTGGTCCCTTCAGCCCCTTTCCTATGGGCTCTATTCATCTGGGAGGACTGGCCTTTTGTAAAGGCAGGACTGGGCACAGTGCAGGTTTTCTATGATCCAGCAGACCGGGTAAAGGAGGAATAAGAGCCCTCAGTGGCTTTTTGCAGGTCTTTTATTGGGGTTTACAAGGTACACAGCAGGCAGGGATGCTGGGGGGCTGGGAGACTGGCAGTCCTCCCAGCCCCCAGCAAGTCTTTACTCTTTCTGGGCTCTCCGGCCTTCTCGGCTTCTCTCTCAGCTTCTGCTGGCGTCCCCGTGACGCTGCCCTTAAAAGCCCAGTCTCAGCCCAGGTGAATCCCATCTACCTATGCCCACACCCTACTCCAGGTGCCCGCCATCAGGCATGCATTCAGGACTGCAAGGATCCATCATCTATCCTGATGGTGGGAGGGCAGAAAAGCCTGACATTTTTCCTTACCCTACACCCTTCCTCTTGACAAGACCTATAACTCAACTGGGAAGAAGGCCGCCTCCAGGTCTTCTTGATTTCCATCTCTCTGCCTATTTTAATACTCCTATCTTGTTTATAGTTGACTGGAATTATCATTATTATCTTTGTCATTTTTAGTACTCAAGATTTATTAAAAGTACATTAATGTACAACCACTATACTAAACCCTTTCAACATATCATCTTAGTTCATCCTCTCAGCAGCCAGTAAGATGGATACACGTATTATCCCCATTTTATAGATGAGTAAAGTGAGGCCCAGAGAGTTTAAGAAACTTAATCCTTTTGCTGGTGAATGGTAGAACCTGAATTTTTCTGATGGCAGAACATCACCTCTTAACATGTCTATCCAAAGAAAACTGGCCTGCTTAGCATGGGGTGGAATATTGAACATGCTTCAATTGAACGTGCTTCAAGATTAGCACATGTAGAGGAACACACAGGCTAGAGACATATTGCATTTTTGAATACATTGTGGATAACCCCACCATTAATTTGCTTAGCCTGAGAGGTTCAGGTTCTAGTCTCTAGTAAGCAGGCTTTTTAATTCAACTTATTGATGGGCTATGAAAACATCAGACTCTGTTGGAACAATTTTGGGAGAATGCTCTGAGCCCTACCCTGCCCATTAAGGGCTGTAATCTGTGCAAACAACCATAAAATTAATCCACCCAGGGGGGGACATTGATTTCCAATTGGCATAGTTCGCCAGATGCTGTTTGGTCTAAGAACTGCTTGACCTCTTCTAGCGACGCCACCTGCCCTTGGCTTTGCAGGGTGCGTTCCCAGTGGGAAGGCTTCTCTACTAATGCTCGCTGCTGGAACGTGGACTGAAGGACGGGTGGGCACTCCATATGTTGCAGGGGAAAGGCCAGCCAAGCCCAGGGTTGGAGTCACCCTCTTAAGGCTGCCCCCAGGAGATGACAGACGCTCCCACCCCCCAACTGATTAAGTAGGTGACCGGCTGCTACTGAAAGGGAATGAGGGCAGAAAAGAGAGGATGTCTGATTTAACTAGGACCTGGATAAGTAGCTCACCAGCCGGGCAGAAATCAACAATGCATGCTAGACAGTCTCAAATGGTCCGGGTGGTTCTATGCCTGAGACCTAGATTTCTGTTTATTCTCAACCCAGTTTGTAATTTCGATCTCATAATCCCAAACATTTGTCTTATAGTCATTATTATTACACATCAGTCCTTGTCTTCAACTTTGGAATAAAGATGCAATTTATTTTTTTTCTCACGAACAAGCTGAAGTTGTTTCCGCTACGTGATATATGCACACGCACAGCGAAAGGGCAGACTTCTAGATTCAAAGCTAAGGATCTGCCTAAATGACCAGTGCTAAATCGAAATGTCCATGCAATTGTAAATTTCTATAGAAACTAAAGTTTTAAGGAAGAAATCTTTTAGAGTTTCTCAGGCATTCGGTTTACTGGGCAAGTTCTTAGCTCTGTTTTTGCTACAAGTCACTTAAAAGAAACAAGGACGTGAGATGCAAAAAGGAAGACGGTTGTAATAATAGGAAACTGGACTAAAATTAAAATGACACTAAGTCACAGCACAATTTGGCCACTTCCCACCAACTTTTGATGTTCTAATTAGGTTAAATGGTTAAGCAAATCTAGTCAGTCATTCACTTCCCTAGCCAAAAGGCCTGTGATTGTTTGGAAATGGGAAGACAGCCTCCAAAGATGCCCTAATTTGTGGGCAACCTGACACAGCTGTCTTTTGTCCTGCCCAGCACCAGGACGACGGGAGTCATCCCATCAAGAATAATAGAAAATGACATTAGATGCTCTCAAGCCTCAGTCCATAGGATGAAGTAGAAGATAGAAGCAAACAGGAGTCTGCTCTACCCAGAGCTACCCCCTCTGGGCATGCTCAGCTAAAGAAATGAGGATGAAGGGTGAATCCAAAAATCAGCACAGAACTCATGGATTTGGGAGCATATGTGAAACAAAATGGTGACGAATTCAAAACAGTTGAAGCTGCATGATGGCTCTATCTGGGAGGGAGGAGAAGGAGTAGGAAGGGATAGCTATAGTATGTGCTTCTGCTTTTGTGCATGTTTTAAATTTGCCATCATATGTATATATTACTGTTAAATTCAACAAGGAGGCCATTACACTGAGGTGTTTCTAATGTCTTAGTCACCTATACAAGCAAACCAAACCTCAGCGTTGAAGTAAAGGAATCCGTACCTAAGGATGACCTATCACAAGTAGCCAGCTAGATTTTCCCAAATCATTCAATTGCTTAAATGATAGACAACCAAATAATTTCCTCGCTTTGCTTTCATGTCTTCTCTATAAAAGTCTCACCCCTGGCTCCTGGTAGTGTAGTCCTCCTAACCCCTTCTGGTTTAACACTGCCAGACTGGAACCAATTTTTGCTCCAAAAAAAAAACAAAAAAGTTTAATGTTTCTGAGTTTATCTTTTAATCTACATCTAATGATGGAGGGCAAGAATAGAAAGACTGGAAAGGAGGTGCCCCAAGACCAGAAACTGACTCACAAGGAGGTGGGGGTCGAGGGGAATAACATGACCATTAACCCAGCTGTAGAGGTCGTGACCCTCAGGCACCAGCGCCTTATCACAAGGCAGGAGACCCAAGCAGGATCAGATGCTACAGGGAGTGGAGCACAGACTGAGGGTAAAGATATGGAGATTGGGCCCACCCTGGAATCTCTGGTCCCTTCCTGGTTTTGCCTAGTTATCCCAAATCAGCAACAAATAGTCCACTCCACAGAGGAGTGACCCCTCCCAAAAAGGACTATATCAGTGCAGTCTCTGCACAGGCTCGGAGCAGCACGCCCATTGCCCACCGCCCACCTGTGACTGTGCAGGTGCCTCTTTTCACCAACTCTCTCCCTCTGCAGGGCAGCAGCCTCCTGCCTGCCTGTGACCTGTCCCATGCCGTGACTTCTCTTCACTGACTTCCCTCAGCGGAGGCCGCTCTCCTGAAGGCCACCCGCCTGCAACTATGCAGGCCTCTCTCAGCAAAACCTGTCCCTTTCCCTGATAAACCTGCTCTTTAAATATAACTACCATCTCTGTCTCATGGAGAAACTCGCCTGGGGAACTAGCCACGTGCCGCCAAAACGGGAGCTCTGGTGACACCTTTCCCAGAGTGAACCCAAGGACCCCGCACTCTACAAAACTCCATCATCTATCATAAGGAGGAAGTTCTTAGTAGCAAAAGTCAACTTTTGCTCAATCTCTTAAATGGGAAAGAGTCATAGAATACCTAGTCTTCAAAATGAGTTAGTAATTTTGTCACTCTTATTTCAGCAACACATTCCCAGATCTTGCCCTGGCTCTTCCAAGTTTTACCTTAGTTTGGAATGAAGAGTAAAGACTGAGGAGTGGTGTAGGGTAAAGAAAATGTCAGGCTTTTCTGCCCTTCCGCCATCAGGATAGATGATGGATCCTTGTCCTGAATGCATGCCTGATGGCGGGCACCTGGAATAGGGTGTGGGCATAGGTAGATGGGATTCACCTGGGCTGAGACTGTGCTTTTAAGGGCGGCGTCACGGGGACGCCAGCAGCAGCAGCAGAAGCCGAAAGAGAAGCTGAGAAGCAGCAGAACGAACACCAGAGAGCCCAGATAGAGTGAAGACTTGCTGGGGGCCGGGAGGCAGCACCCCTACCTGCCATATGCCTGGTGAACCCCAATAAAAGACCTGCAAAAACCACTGAGGACTCTGACTCCTCCTTTACCCGGTCTGCATGGGATCAGAAAACCTGCACTGTGGCCTGTCCTGACTTTACAAGTGGCTAGAGAAATGGGGTCACCCAGGAGACAGAACAGGAAAAACCTGCCAGATGGGAGAGAAAAGTCAATCACCCAGATAATCCACCCAGAAGATAATTGAGTTGACTATGAATTAATTCTTTATGATAATAACAATACAATCCCATTTTTAAAAAGAAAAATAACAGAGTTTCCTAAATGTAAAAAAGAAAAAGTACCTAATAGTCAAGGAGCAAATTCTCTCTTAACAGGTTACCCTTGGCAGCCATGAATAAAGAAGCAGCTGGCAGTTTCAGTCCTATAGGCGGAGGTTTCCTAAAGGTGAGGGAGGAGGGCTTTGGCTGTAGGACTCACAGTGTGCAATAGCTGCAGGGGATCACCAACCTTGCTGGTACAGAATGATGCTTTTTTTCCTTTATCTTTTAGGCTTATTCATGTCTAGGTTGACAGTAATTAATGAGTTAGTAAAAATCTGCCCTGCCAAGTTGTAACCAGTGTTTCCCAGCGTTGTTAGGGAAACTTAAGAGAACCAGTGTGGGCTAATTAATTGGCCTTCAGGTAGTAACTAAATCAAAGGTGTCTTGGGTACCCTGGGAAGCCAGAGTCTCCTCCTTCCTGAGAATCAATCAGCTCAAGATTGATGAAGGGCTGCTAAGGTCAGACTTTAGAAACACAAAACCATCTGCCAACTCTCTAGGGCTGGTACCTGCAGTAGAGTAATTTTAGAAGAACAGGTGTGCAATTTTAACTTACCTCTTCTTTTCTTTTATGCTGAAATCATGATTTTAACTAGAAAGAGCCTCCAGTTGGTTGAAGAAATTCACAAAATGTTTATTGTAACTTAAAATAACCTGACGCAAAGGTATTGTGATAACCTCAACTGGCTTTTGCACAAAGTCATAGACCAATCTTTCTCTGCAGAAGCTTTGGCAGCATCAGGAACCGGTGACTCCAAGGTGCAGCCAGAGAAGAGGTGCTACAGAGTGAATCTTTGTGCCCCCCAAAAGTCATATGTTGAAATCTAATCCCCAATGTGACAGTATTTTGAAGTGGGGCCTTTGGGAGTGGTTAAGCCATAAGGGTGAAACCATCTGGATGGGATTAGTGCCCTTATAAAAGAGACACCAGGTGAGGACACAACAAGAGGATGTCCATCTATGAACCAGGAAGTGGCTCTCACCAGGACCAAATCTGCCAGCAACTTGATCTTGGGCTTCCATCCTCTGAACTACGAGAAATAAATGTTTATTGTTTATATGCTACCTAGCCCATGGCATTTTTGCTAATTTCTGTCAAGAAAAGACTTTAGGAATATGCATGCTATACACTTGGAGAAGATAGTCATAATACATACATCTCACAAAGGGTTCATATCAAAATTAAAGTACTCCCACAAATCAGGCCTCCTTGGTGATGCAAGGGGTTAAGACGCAACCTATGAAGCTATCCGCAGCCACTGCAGCAGGAGTTCCATCCCTGCCAGGGAGCTACCCACGTGGTGCGGCAGACCTCTTCTGACTCACCCGTTGCTCCCCTCAGCAGTGTATTTCAGTCAGTCTGCCTGTTCTGCTCCCCACTCTGTCTCTGGTGAATCCTCTCACACCCCCACACCTCTGGCCTGTACCCCAGTTCTTGTATGCATAAATAAATATTTAAAAAAAGTACTCCCACAAATCAATAAAAAAGACAACCCAGTTACAAAATGGACAAAGTCTTAGACACTTTCACAAAAGATTTCCAAATGTCCAATAAACCTATGAAGATTTATTCAACACCAGTTCTCCCTGAGTTATTTAAATTTAAAGCCACAATGAGCTACTCCCCAAAGAGTAAATAAAACTAAAGACTGACACTATCAAGGACCAGGAGGATGTGAAGCCAGTGAACTCTATTACTGGTGGAAGCGCAAATTCATTCAACTGTACTAGCAACCATTCGGCAGTATCTATCTTGTTATAGCACAATATTTATTTATTAACAGATTTCATATGGACATCTGAGACAATACTTTTTTACCTTAAGCTTAAGTTATATTATATTTGAATATAAAAAAGATGTATATTTGGAAAAAATATATACTTAATTCAGATATTCTTCCTGGCCCCAAATGACCTTTCCCTCACTAGTAGACAAATGTTATAAAAAGAAATAAAGTGGGCCTCCCCAGTGGCGCAGCGGTTGAGCACTGGGTTGCGAAGCTGCCCGCAGCTTCTGCAGCGCCGGTTCGATTCCCCGTATGCTCCCCAGCCACCGGAGGAGGGTCCCACATGGCGCGCAGACCTCTCCTGCCGCCCGTTGCTCCCCTCAGCAGTGTACTTCGGTCCTTCTGCCTGTTCTGTTCCCCGCTCTGGCCCTGGTGAATTCTCTCGCCCTCCCATGCTTCTGACTGTACCCAGTGCTTGTATAAATAAATAAACAAATCTTAAAAAAAAAAAAGAAATAAAGTTAAATAAATGAATCAGTGTTGCTTTTTAAGGTGAAGAAAAAAATCTTTCTACTAAGATTATTTTGTACCTTTGTTTCAATTTTCTTCCTCCTCTGGGATCTCTCTCTCTCTCTCTCCCTCTCTCCCTTTCCCTCTCTCTCTCTTCCTACTGAGCAGGAGCAAGAAGGAAGTTCTAGAATGATACAAATATTATATATCTTGATGTGGACAGTGGGTATATATTGTATACATTTTTTAAATAGATGTAGTACATATGTCCCCAGGTCACACAGTGGACAATTCCCTCTCCCCACTCTGGGAAAAACTAGTTTTGTTCTGTTTTTTCCTTTGGAAAATACAGAACAGACAATCTCTGGACACAGAGGCATGGATGAGGAAGGGATATCATACCAAATTTGGGGGAATTAAGTAAACCTATGCATGCTAAATGCTGGTTCACCCCACCCCAGTTTCTTTTTCCTCATTTGGTTCCTAGAACTAAAAACTTACCCTCATGTCTCTTTGACTGGACTCGTATCACATGATCAATCCTGGTTCAATAAACAGACGAGAGAGTTTGCAAGATAGGGGAGTCTCCCTCCCCCCTCAAAAAATAAATCAGAAACCTTGAAGTTTGTCATCACCATCATATTATTATCATCCTCATCATCACACATTTATCATACGATTATAACTTACAGACTTGACTGCATGCCTGCTGGACCAAAATGAAACAAATATTATTCCTACAGCCATTTTTCTGAGCAACTTCTCCAACTGCCAGCAGCCTAGGTCAGCTTCTGGGCAGCCACTGCAAGGACCATGATCTCCAGCCACCTCCACAGTACTGTTTCCATTGCTCAGGATCCAAATCCCCACAAGATTGTTTCTGATTTGACTGAGCCTGAGAAGCATGTCCACTCTATGGTTTTACAAGAAAAGGTGGCATCTGGCCACTCTGGCTTCCTTGGTGAAGCTGGGTACTACCTCCTTGACTACTCAGAATGACAATTTCCCAATTCAAGAGGCTAGGGGAATATGTTCAGATGCCGCATAACTCCAGAAACAATGTTCACAACAACAAAAAGTCATGAAGTGCTTTTAATATATCTTTAGATAAAAATTAAAAACAACTTTTGCTGTCATTTAGCAATCCTTCAAATTGATGCCTCTCCAACTGGATGGTCTCATTTCTTTCTCTGCTCCATCAGCACATGGATCCTCTCATTGTGATTTAATAAATGGGTGTTCCTGGTCTCTAGGAATTCACAGCCTCCCACTCACCTCATGCTCTCTGGCAAAAAAAAGGACTGGACCTGCTGTGCACTTTTGATTCTGCTCTAAGTCTCATCCCAAAGGTCAATGGTCTCTGTTTAGCAGCAGCTCTGAATAGTATGCATGTGTGTAAAACAGAAAGTAGAATTCAACAAACATCCCCTTCTACAGAAACTCACTAGAGTGCCATTTGATTTATAAACTAGGGATAAATTCCTGCTGGTGAAGATCACAATATTAATTTGCAGTGAATGATTAGCATTGCCAAGTCAACTCCCTAATACTGCATAAAATAAAGTTTGCTTTGGCTCTCTTAAAAATTGGTGTTTCTTATTCTTGCAGGTCTCAGCAGCCTAACTTGTTCTGCATATGGTTGCATGTTTAATTAGTGATCCGTCTGTAAGTGTCTGCAATTAGCACCATGATGATTAATAAAATAACTCCTTTAAAGCTCCATTTAGCTAGCAGAACTGCACAATCAGGTATAATTAATTCATCATTAATAAATCATGGCTGATTAGCTAATCTGTTTATTACCAACACATTACTGAACAGGTCCCACCTGAGCACAGCTAATTTTTCTATGCTGAATAGAACTGGAAGTTTAAAAAAAAAAATAATTTCTCCAAAACTGCACTAAGCAGCAAGTATATTGGTATGGTCAGGGAGATTTGGGGGCAAAGCACATTTGAAAGTTATTGAGCTGCATAGGCAATTGTCACTTGGAAGGAAAGAAAACAGTGACTAAATATGGAAGCCTGAATACCAGTGGTTCTCACTCTTAGCATACTCAGAAACACCGGGAGGGCTTGTTAAGAACCAGATTTCTGGTCCCCATCTTTAGAGTTTCTGATTTTGCATCTGGGATGGGCCTGAGATTCTACATTTCTTTTTTTTTAAGATTTATTTATTTATGCATACAAAAGCTGGGGTACAGGCCAGAGATGCAGCGGGGTGGGGGGGAGCTGGTTGGTGGTGAGAGGATTCAGCAGAGACAGAGCGGGGAACAGAACAGGATGACTGACCAAAGTACACTGCTGAGGGGAGCAGCAGGCAACTCAGGAGAGGTCTGCTTTGCCATGTAGGTTTCTCCCTGACCAGCCAGGGATGGAACTCGTGCTGCAGAGGTTGCAGATTGCTACACAGTGTGGTGCTTAACCCCTTGCGCCACCAGGAAGGCCCCAGATTCTGCATTTCTAACAAACTCCTAGGTAATGTCAATGCTGCTGGTCAAAGAACCTCAGTTCTACCCTTTCTCATACAGTGGGGGTGACACACCATTGCTATGATTCCCAAGTCCTTTCTAGCAATTGTAATAGTTTAATAATAAGCATAACTTTCAGCACTATTTTTTGTCCTTGAATTTACTTGCTGTCTCAACTGAATTTTTACTTTAGCTTTGCTCTGTACCCACTGAACCTAGTGACAACTTTCTACATGTAAAAACTCTAGGCAAGATTCAAATATACCTTGTGCATTCAACTCTGCATCTTTGTTTATGCCTGTCTCTCTGAACCCTGTCTTTCACCATACTCCTGATTCTGCCTAGCACTCAAGATGTGCCATATGTAGGCCCTAATTACACACCAGCACAAGTGCTCATTATCTTTTCATAAAAGGATGAGCCTGGTCTACCCAGTTAATGTGAGTCCCCTGAGTGCTCTGTATGCTCCCTCTCTACTGATATTTGCAGCCTTCCTCCTAGCTCTCCGCCCTGCCCGCTTATAGCATGGTATCTTATACACAGGAGACAGCAAACTGCTTTTTACCAACCACATCAGATTGCTAACAGCAGTTCTGACCCACAAGATCAGATCCCAACTGGACACCAAACTTGCAGGATACATGGGAAAAACAGCCAAAACCCTAAAAAGAACTTAAAAGGAGATGAACAATCTACCCTCTGAGAATTAATCCACAAAATAGAGCAAATCAGAGGAAAGAAAAACATGGTCAGCTTAAAGTAGTAATTCTCAACCAAGGTGATAGATTTTGCCCATTAACTATTTCAAGGATATTTAGCAATTCTGATAATATTAAGGGAATGGAATAGATTGACTATAATCTGATCAAGGCAGAATGTCAGGGCTGATGAGAAATGGAGGGCCTGGGGAAGGTTGTTGAGAGAGACAAGCATTGGCAGGGTCTAGCCAGGTAAGATCTGAGAAAGAGGATAAGCAATGGAAAGAAGAATCCAGACTGGGTTATGAGGAAGGTTAACACAGTGGATTCCTATCTCATCCAAGTGCAGGCTAAAGTCAGCCTGTCTTACAAATAGTGTAAAAATTTATAAGACAACTCAGGAAGTAGAAATGCTAACTGAATATTCAATAATATTAAGTAATTGTTTCTAATTTTTTAGGTTTTGTAATTAGTTTTCTATTGCTGTATAACAATTATGACAAATGTAGCAGCTTAAAACCTCACACATTGGTTGTTTTACAGTTTCTGTGGGTCAGGAGTCCAGACACAGCTCAGTTGGGTCCTCCCTAAAACTGTAGTCAAGGTATTGCCTGGGCTGGGGTCTCCACTTCATATGAATACTCAACTAGGTGGGGAGAAGGGGAGAAGATTTGCTTTCACGCTCACCTTGGTTGTTGGCAGAATTCATCATTGTAGGGCCAAGGGTCTCATTTTCTTTTTTTTTTTTTTTTAAGATTTATTTATTTATGCATACAAGAGCTGGTATCTAGGCCAGAGGTGCAGGGGATGAGAAGATTCCCCAGAGACAGAGAGGGGAACAGAACAGGTGGATTGACTGAAATACACTGCTGAGGGGAGCAGCGGGTGAGCCAGGAGAGGTCTGCTGCGCCATGTGGGTGACCTCCCTGGCCAGGAATCAAACTTGTGCTGCAGTGGCCGGCTAGCTTCACAGTGCTGAGACTTAACCCCTTGCACCACCAGGGAGGCCAGGGCCTCATTTTCTTGCTGACGGTTGATTAGAGATTGTCCTCACCTTCTGGAGGCTACCAGCAATTCCTTTTAGACTTCCCCAGCATGGTACCTTTTTAACTCCATCTCATTTCATTGGCTTCCTCAGAACCAACATAAGAAATGCTCTAGGGCCTCTCCGGTGGTGCAGCAGGTTAAACCCAGCGCTGTGAAGCTGTCCACAGCCTCCGTAGTGCCGGTTCAATTCCCAGCCAGCCAGGGAGAAGCCCACATGGCGAGGCAGACCTCTCCTGTCTTGCCTGCTGCTCCTCTCAGCAGTATATTTCAGTCACCTGCCTGTTCTGCTCCCCGCTCTGTCTCTGGTGAATCCTCTCACCCTCCCATGACTCTGGCCTGTACCCTAGCTCTTGTATAAATAAAAATAAATCTTTAAAAAAAAAAAAAAGAAATGCTCCAGCTGATTAACTGTTGCTAAAGCTTATGTAACGTAACCATGTATTCATGTTCATGTAATCACATATATCCCATCATTTTTGTTGTACTTTATGGGCTAGAAGCTAGTAAAACTTAAGAAAATTACATTAGGCCTTGAACACAAAGAGGTAAGGATCATTGAGCCTCCTTAAGAGTCAGTCTACCATGCTGGTGAATCTTCTCACTCTCCAGCGCTTCTGACTGTACCCAGTGCTTGTATAAATAAATAAATAAATAAATAAATAAATAAATAATTTTAAAAAAGATTTCTTATAAAAAAAAAGTCACTCTACCATAGATGTGATACTGGCATTGAGTCCTTATATTTTAGAGCTATATATTTAAATATTTGCTGATGAAATGAGATGGAGTTAAAAATTGGCCATGAGTTAAAAATTGTTGCACCTGAATGATAGCTTCCCCAGGACTCATACTATTCTCTCTACTTGTGTATGCTTGAGAGCTTCACAATAAAATTAAAAATAAAAAGACAGCATGTGGATTAGTTATTTATTGCCACAAGTTGAATTACCTTACAACTTAGCGACTTAATACAACAAACGTTTATTATCTCAGTTTCTGTGGTCGCAGCTTAGCTGGGCATCTGTGGGTCAGTTTCACAAAGCTTCAGTCAAGGTACTAGCAGGAGTGTAGACATCTGAGACTCATGGGCTGGAGGATCCACTTCCAAGTTCATTCATATGGCTGTTGGTCATATGAGGCTTAAATTCCTGCTACATGGGCAACAAGCTTCCCAAAGAGAAAGTGATGAGAGAAACATCAAAATAGAAGAGGCCATCTCTTATAACCTAATCTCAAAGGAGACATACCATCTCTTCTGAATATTCTATTGTGCATGCACTCCAACCCTGGTGCAAGGTAGGGAGCGACTACACACGGTCTTAATAACAGAAGGTAGGGATCATAGAGTCATCTTGGAGATAGTCACCATGGTGAAGAAGGCACAAGTTGAGTATTGCCGATATTATCCTTCAAATCCTGTAAACCATAAAGCATAGTAAACACATACCAATGCACATGCCCAAACCTGCCAGCTTTTCCTCCAGTGCTAGAACATATCACTGTTTTATTGAATACTAGATGTAGTTGTCAACCTGAATCAAGGGCTGTGTTGTCTCAAAAATATATTTATTTAAACACTAAAATCACCTTTGACCTTGTCCTGTGTCTATAGTTAAATTCAAGTAAATTAAAGGCAGTATGAGGAGATTCTACTGTTGAAGGAGAAAAGTCGCACTGTTGAAGTGGGGAAACTTATCACCTTGATGACATCTGTCATTTAGGTTCATTTTGCTGACATTCTTTCAGTTCCACAGTCACCAAACAGCTTTCTGCTCCTGCTACCCAAAAACATCATTTCAAAATGTTCAACATCACTTGTAATCAGGAAAATGCAAATCAAAACTACCATGAGATACCATCTTACACCAGTGAGAATGGCACATATTAAAAAAACTAGCAACAACAAATGTTGGCGAGGTTGTGAAGAAAAAGGAACTCTCCTGCACTGTTGGTGGGAGTGCAAACTGGTCCAACCACTATGGAGAGCTGTGTGGAGATTTCTTGACCTACTAAACATAGAGCTTCCATATGATCCAGCAATTCCACTCCTAGGGATTTACCCAAAGGACACAGAAACATCAATTCCAAAGACCACCTGCACCTCTATGTTTATAGCAGCACTGTTTACAATAGCTAAGCTTTGGAAACAACGCAAATGCCCAAAAATAGATGACTGGATCAAGAAGATGTGGTACATATACACCATGGAATATTACTCAGCATTCAAAAAAGATAAACAAATGCAATTTGCAGCAACATGGATGGCGTTGGAAGGGATCATGCTCAGCGAAATAAGCCAAAAAGAAAAAGAAAAATACCTGATGGTCTCACTCATAGCAGGAATCTAGAAAACTTAAATAAGGGACCAGGAAAAAGAATAACTATAAGAAAGTGAAAATCAAAATCAACAAACAACTATGAACCAGAGACACTCGTGGGAGGTGGGGTGCGGGGAGGGGAGGGATCGGGTCAAAATAAGGGGGTTGCAATTATATGGGGAATATAAAAATTAAAAAAAATTTATATAAAAAAGGAAAAAAAAATGTGAGGTTCATTAAAAAAAACAAACAACAACATCATTTCATTCCCTCTTGTTTATTTATTCAGGTGTGCTTGTCCAGCTGCCACCCCTGCTCCCCTGGTTGCTACTTCTGGAGCACTGGGGACACCACAGCTCTCAGTCAATCTTTTGCAGGTTTACCTAGTAAACTAGGAACTATAATCAGTTGCCCTGACTACTGACTCAACTATTCCCAGTTAAATGGCAATTTCAACTCACAAATGTGAATACGGGGTTTGAAAATACTGGATTAAAAGTCAACTCAGATGCTTCAAATTGCAACTTTCACGAAAAAACTCAGTCATCTCAGAGACTTGTTTCCAAAAAATATCTATTAAGAACTTAGCATACATTTAAGAGAGAAATTTCAGAACTTTTCAACAACACAGATATAAAATTATTCATATGGTTCAGTCCCAGGTTTGGAAAACCTTGCACTTTGTGGAAACCCTCCAGTAATCCTGGCCCTTGGTGCCATGCCACGCCCCACCGATTCATTGTGCTGTGCTTTAGAGTGTGGCAAGTCATTGGTTACTCATTAATCACTGAAACAGGTGAATTATCTACTTTATTGCAAATTAGGGGAAGCAGAAAACTACTGCTATAATAAATTTACTTTCACATGCTTCAGCAAAAATAGAAACATAATAGCATTAAGGTAAAAAACAAAATGGGGGTGCTACAGCAATTTCTACCTGATTGGTTTGTAGTTTTTGACACGGCTAAGCACTGCCATCAATGAGATAACTTTAAACACTTAATGACTTGAAAATGGCCCCATCCCAAGTTAATTATGGGTATTGAATATTATAAATTTAAATGAATTTAAAGTTATATTAAAACTCATTTTTTAAAGTTGGAGAACAACCCCACTAAAGTTTTCACTCTAAAACTGCTTGTCAAGATTAACATTTCTTGCAGTGTTTAGTATCATTTTATTTACTTTTTGAAGGAAGAATTTTTCTTTTGGTGTTTTTTTTCAGAGTTTTATTTTATTAACACATAATACACACAGGTTTTTTAAATTTCTGGATTTTTTTATTTCATTACATGTCCTAATTTTTATTTATTAAACATGAGCATGTTCCATTAAAATTCCATGTTTTTTCCATATGGAAAAAAATCCATAATTTTTAGATACATCAGAATTACTCTCAATCTTACCCCCAACACGTGAAGTACCTTCACTTTTCTATCTTCATGACCCATTCTTGTCCATATAAGTTCATATTCCCTATAGGCAGCAGAACATGGCTACTATCTTAGTGTATACTGTAATTTTCTTTCTTAGTATTATAACAAAATATTTTTCTATCTTATGCTATTGGGTCTTTTAATTTAATTTAATTATAATTATTTTTAAATTTTGCATAGAAGAACTGGGGCATAGGCCAGAGTTGCAGGGATTGAGATGATTCACCAGAGACAGACTGGGGAGCAGAACAGTGCTAAGGGGAGCAGTGGGCAAAACAGAAGAGGTCTGCTGTGCCATATGTGGGGCAGTTCCCTGGCCAGGGATCAAACTCAGGCTGTAGCAGTGGTAGTACTGAGACTTAAGTCCGAGGCCATCAGGGAGGTCCCACTGGGTCTTTTTAATGGCTGCCAAATATTCCATCAGATTCTCACATCTAAATTTAAATGGTTCATTCTTACCCCTTAAAGATGTATTCTCCCTTCTGTGACTAGTAGTCATTATCAAAGGTTACACTGCTCTTCATTACTGGTTACTTATTTGAAATACACTCACAGGTGGAGCCAAAACCCCATTAGTTAAGTAATGTGTAATCATTATTAAATATCCATTAATATGCTTCATTTTCTAATTCTAACAAAGATTAAGTTTACTATTCAAGTTTGATAAAGGCAATCCCTTATATTTCTCTGTATACAGAAAATACTTAGTCATTCAAGATAGCAGCTTCACAGCACAATTCTCTCTAAGCTGTCAGAGTGCCCTCTACAACAATAGCAGCACCTCCCCGAATGTCAACTCGTCCATCAGAACGCAATGAAATCTCCAGTTCTCCTCCTCGGGGGGAACACTGAAAGGCTAAAGAAAAATAAAATGAGTCACAAATTAAGAAAGACCTCACAAATTAGCAAGAGACCTTTTATTACAAGCTCTTTCCAGTCAGTGTAAAGAACAAATTCCTCCATCTGTCTATGGTATTGCCCAGGCCCATCCCCTTTCCCCTATGGACTCAGGGGCCACAAAGGCAAGTTGATCTACAAAACACACAACTCTGAGTCTTCCCTTACTGAGCCTTTTTCTGGACCACTTCCTCAATCACTTCCTATAATGCCCAGAAACACCCCATCTGTGCTCTCCAGGCATAAAGCACAGACATGTAAAAAGATAGAGGCATAAATTAGATCTAAGGAGATAAACACATTTGGCCTTGGACCTCCTGAGAAGGCTCCCTCTTCCCAAGTCTGAATAGGAAAAAGGGACTGCATTCAGTTACCGTGGTCGTCAAGTAGCCACGTACCAGACAAACAAGAGAGACATGCCCTGAGCCTTCCTGGAGCTCAGTGCTTAGGGAGTGACTAGACTCAGCAAAGACAGAACAGCCACCCTGGTACCCTCAAGTCGGGACAGAGACTCGGTCCTCCGCTAACTAAGACTCCCATCCCTTTGCAGGGAGGGGAACTCCTACTTTGATTATCAGGGTCGTGTAGCCTGCACTGGCTGTACTGATCTGTTTTCTCTGCCTTTGAGCAATATACAATCACTAGGGGAATAGGTTCAAAAGCAACTCTTTTATTCAATCCTGTGACTAGTGAGGGCAGAAAGGAGCCTGGGTGAGCATCCAACCTCAACCTGTTGCATTATAAATGGTTTCTGTTACACAACTAACTAATTTTATTCAACAAAAATTTGTTGGGCACTTATTGTGCCCATGTGTTGGGAGAAACAGAGGTGATGGGAGATGTTTGGAGTGCAGGATGTTTTCAGTAAAGGACTCAGGGTGAGAGAATTCAAAAAATTTTTCACCTGGGTGATACATAACATTTTAGACATTGTCAAATGGACAGTACAGGGCCTCCCTGGTGGCACAGGCAGTTGAGCGCCACAGTGTGAAGCTGTCTGCAGCCTCTGCAGTGCGGGTTCGATCCCGGCCAGCAGGCGAGAATCCCACATGGCGAGGCAGACCCCTCCTGTCTCGCCCGCTGCTCCCCTCAGCAGTGTATTTCATCAGTCTGCCTGTTCTGTTCCCCGCTCTGTCTCTGGTGAATCCTCTTACCCTCCCGTGCATCTGGCCTGTACCCCGGTTCTTGTATAAATAAATAAATATTTTTTAAAAAATGGACAGTACATATGAGAAAAAGTACTAGCTTAAAGTTAAGCAAATGAAATAGAAACTGATAAAACAGTTGTCCTACCATACATCTCTTTCTTCCCCAGTTGCTGGGACCAGTAGCTGCTGAGAACAGTATGTGCAGACCCTAAAAAGAAATGAAAAGTTATGACATAATCCCTAAGAAAACAGGGTTGACTTTGTGGTAAATTCATAAGCAATTGAAACAGTTTGACAAAACCTTATATGACTGAATCATGCTGTGACCCCTGCCACAGCAGATTGTGAAATTAGGAGTGGAAAAAGAATGAGAATTGATGGGTAATCTCCTCTAAATGAGGTATCCACTGTCTCATACTTTCTAAAGGTTAAATTAACCAAATCGCAGGTTTTTATTCTTGTCTCATCAATTCATTGTTACCCCATGACAGGGAAATCATATCTTTACCTTCACAAAACCTTTCTACATCTTTCAAGGTAAAAGATCTCCTTCTGTCTAAGATATACGTGCAAGGAAAGGTGGGAAATCTGACAGAAGGCCAAAATTTCCACCAAGTCAACATTCCCAGGATTTTAATGCCAAAAGAATTTTCTTTTTAAGGAGGTTTTTTCCCACATGATTGTGCCCTACATAGAGATCAGAAGATAGATATTAAAATGAAGAAACAAAATAGAAACAAATAAATGATACTAGGGTCTTTGGGAGAGAAAAGGAAGAGGAAGAAAAGTTCCTCCTTCAGGAAAACATATTAAATGTTATCAGAAGGCCTCCCTGGTGGCCCAAGGGGTTAAGTGTCAGTACTATGAAGCTATTGCCAGCCACTGCAGCATGAGTTCCATCCCTGGCCAGGGAGCTGATCCACATGGCGCAGCAGACCTCTCCTGACTCAGCCATTGCTCCCCTCAGCAGTGTATATCAGTACATCTGCCTATTCTGTTCCCCACTCTGTCTCTGGTGAATCCTCCCACACCCCCACACCTCTGGCCTACACCCCAGTTCTTGTGTACATAAATTAATTAATTAATTAAATATTAAATGTTATCAGACCCCTCAGCGTGACCGGCCAGCCCAGTTTCCCCAAGACTGTCCTTGTTTTAGCACTAAAGGTGCTGTGTGCCAAGAAACCCCTCAGTCCCAAGCAAACTGAGTGGTTGATCACAGCCCAAATCCCTTCCCACTATGGAAAAGCATTTTACAGGGGGAAATACTTGCCCTTTGTGCCACTTAATATCTTTGTGAAGCAACTATGCGTGTAACAATCCACTCAGAAATTCTCTTCCAGGAGAAGAGGTTGAATTGGACTATTTGGATGCCATTGGGCATTTTCCTGAGTCATTTAAAAGTGTTTGCTTGCTGAGCTTTGAATTTAATGTGCTTTATTCCTCAGAGAGTAACTAAATCAAGGTTATGAAGCTATCCTGGCATTTGTGATCTGCCCAGGTTCCTTCTACCTGGGTCACCACCCCATATACCAGTCTTCTCCATCAAGCATTGCCACCCTTTTGCTGCTTAGCCCATTACTCTCAAAGAAGATGAAAGTAGGAGGCTTCATATTCTTGCCCTTGCCTATTTTTCATTTATCCCTCTGCTTCTGCCTGGTAGAACTCCAATCCCCACATTCCCACTTGAGAGCAGGATTGGGAAAAGAGGAAAAGAAACACTATTCCTGTTTCTATTTCCTACCTGCATGCCAGAAATTTTTCCTTCAAAAACCAAATCTTGGGGCCTCCCCAGTGGTGCAGCAGTTGAGCGTAGGGCTGCAAAGCTGCCCACAGCCTCTGCAGCGCCAGTTTGATCCTCGGCTGCCGGCAAGGGTTCCACATGGCGCATAGACCTCTCTTGCCAGGCCCGCTGCTCCCCTCAGCAGTGTACTTCGTCAGTCTGACTGCTCTGCTCCCCGCTCTGGCTCTGGTGAATTCTCTCTCACCCTCCCACACTTCTGACTGTACCCAGTGCTTGTATAAATAAATAAAAAATCTTCAAAAGCCAAATCTTATCTAGATATCAAGGTCATGCATGCCTGTCACTGAAAAGAATGACAGCATTTGGGACTCTAGTGGACATCAGTCCCTAAGTTTTACAAATGTCAAATCTGGAAGTGGCAACTCAGGGGGGCAGTTTTATTGTTATTATTAAAATTAGGTAATACCGGTGGTGTGGCGGGTTGAGCGTAGCGCTATGAAGCTGTCTGCAGCCTCTGCAGCACGGGTTCAACTCCCAGCCAGCCAGGGAGATTACCACATGGTGCAGCAGACCTCTCCTGTCTCACCTACTGCTCCCCTCAGCAGTGTTTTCAGTCCTTCTGCCTGTCCTGCTCCCTGCTCTGTCTCTGGTGAATTCCTTCACCCACCTGCGCCTCTGGCCTGTACCCCAGTGCTTGTACAAATAAATAAACTTTAAAATAAATAAATAAAATTAGGTAATAGTTACTAGGCACTTACCAAGTGCCAGGTACTGGGCTAAGCACACCAACGTGCCCTATGAGGTAATATACATGCTTTATGAAGAAGGGAACTTAACTCTAAAAAGTTAAGTCATTTGCTCAAGGTCAACAGCTAGGAAGCTAAGATACAAATCCAGCCTTACACAGAGATTTAAGCCTGCTCTACCACCTCCTTTACTCTGTGTTTTTCATTTGAGACTTCAGTGAAGGGATGGGAGTGGGGGCAGACAGGGAAACAAAGGCAGCTCAACTCACACACCCAAAAGGTCACAAGAAGGGCACTTAAACAGCTTTCTATGATCCTCCTCCTCTCTTGTTTAACCCTCCCCTTGCCCCATGTCAGAAAATACCTGTTACAGGATCTTCAGCTACACCGACCCATGGTGCAAAGTATCTGGAGTAGAAGTCAAACACTTTGGTCTGCCCACCAGGTTGTCCTTTAAGGGTAAGAATGAGTCCTTTCACCTTCCCTGAGCTTTCAATTTGCGGCAGATTCTGTGTGCTCACTTTCAGGTTCTCCAGAAATGACCTTGATCATAAATGAGATGGATTAGAACAAACCCATTTCGCAGACCACTCACTGCACACACTGTAAAACAGGCCAGGTGCAGCTTGCCCCAACAGCTCAGCGAATGGGAGGGGAGAACTCGTTTTAACTTCTTACTAGGGAACAATTTTTCTGGCTACATAAATTATGGTTTGAGTGGACGTAGCACAGCCAGACCAAACCAGAGTTATAATCTGGGGGCTGAACCCTCCTGTAGCGCAGACAGACAAAAATCTTGTTTACCTGTCGTAAGTATCACTCAGCCGGACAAGGAGCTTTCGGGTATCTGGAGAATAGCGGATGTCCTGGACCCTGGTGTCACCTATGGCAGTCTGTGGGGACAGACCAGAAACTCAGGAGATGCCCTGGGTCAAGTTTGTGGTCCTCTCGATAGCAAATGACCACTCATGAGCATCTGCTGTGTGTCAGGAGCACCATCATCTTCAGTCCCAAGGGTTGCAGTTAAGTTTGGGAACTCAAAATGTTACTCAAGGAAGGTGAATTTCCTGGTGACCACAGAGGCTTACAATAGATCTTTTCCGGGCCTCCCTGGTGGCGCAGGCAGTTGAGCGCCACATTGTGAAGCTTGTCCGCAGCCTCAGCAGCACAGGTTTGATCCAGCCAGCCAGTGAGAATCCCACATGGCGAGGCAGACCCCTCTTGTCTCATCTGCTGCTCCCCTCAGCAGTGTATTTCATCAGTCTGCCTGTTCTGTTCCCCACTCTGTCTCTGGTGAATTCTCTCACCCGTCCGCACATCAGGCCTGTACCCCAGTTCTTGAATAAAAATAAATAAATCTTTAAAAAAAAATAGATCTTTCCTCACAGACAAGGAGAAAGAGAGGCCCAGCATCATACACACACACACACACACACACACACACACATTTTTGCATGCACCTGCACACACACACACTTACAACTTATCCCAGGTGTTTTGTGAGTCAAAACTCTGAATCATTACTGTCTTTAGAGTGGGAGTGGGGAGGACTTTATACCTACCTCCTAGAGTTGTTACGAAGACTAGATGCGGATTAACTAAAACATTCTACATATCAAGGACTCTGGAGCAGCAATTTGATCGGAAGTGGAGACTATAGCACTCAGCTAATACTGCTCTGCTTGACAAACACACTATTTTCACTTAGGTTGTTTGCTGTAGATCAATAACAAAACAACATTTTATAAAGTGCTTGATTCACCCTTTAGCTAAGGCTACATAAAATTTTGCTCAGATCCAAGAAACCTTGTTTGCTTCTTTGTTTGATGGTTTGGGGTGCTGAGATTATAGGGGGATAAAAGGCCCTCCAAGTCATCCTTTGGTACTATCGCAAGTTCCAGCAGAGTAAATGACAATTAAATGGTAGTAGTGTGGCTATCAAAGGAGACTTCAGATTCTCTTATCCTCTTTAGGGACTGAGATGCTCTGGTCCCAAGGTTAAGGCTCCCTCTAAATGGTATGGTACCTGGGCTATTTGCCTCTGTGATTGAGGCTTATGAATGTACCTCCCTCTAGAAATAGAAACTCCTGCAGCCAGATCCCATCTGGTCTCCAGGACCTTTCAATCCCTCTAAAGTGTCATTTAGTCCTTCTCTGCATGGATTCTTACATCAATTTGAATGTTTAATTCTCAGCTGGAAATCTTTTTTTTTAAAGATTTATTTATGCAACAAGAACTGGGGTACAGGCCAGAGATGCGGGGGGTGAGAGGATTCACCAGAGACAGAGCAGGGAATAGAACAGGCAGACTGACTGAAATACACTGCTGAGGGGAGCAGCGGGCAAGACAGGAGAAGTCTGCTGCACCATATGGGTAGCTCCAGGATCGAACTCGTGCTGCGGAGGCTGCGGATAGATTCATAGTGCTGTGCTTAACCCCTTGTGCCACCAGGGAGGCCCTCAGTTGGAAATCTTAATGACAATTTCTAGGAATACAAAATGATAATATTTTGGAATCCCTGTGGAACAATTATAGTGCCAACTTCACTGGATCAAGGTGAAAAATTAAATGAGATAATGCATGTGCAATGCTTAGCAAGTGGTACTACACAGGGAAGGCTCTCAAAAATATTCTTTTATTAGGGGTCTCCCTGGTGGTGCAAGGGGTTAGTCTCAGCACTATGAAGCTATCCACAGCCACTGCAGCATGAGTTCGATCCCTAGCCAGGGAGGTAACCCATATGGCTCAGCAGACCGCTCCTGTCTCACCTGCTGCTCCCCTCAGCAGGGTATTTCAGTAGATCTGTCTATTCTGCTCCCCACTCTGTCTCTGGTGAATCCTCTTACCTCTTAGCACCCCTGGCCTACACCCTAGTTCTTTTTTTTTTTTTTAAAGATTTTATTTATTTATTTATACAAGCACTGGGTACAGTCAGAAGAGCGGGAGGGTGAGAGAATTCACAAGAGCCAGAGCAGGGAACAGAACAGGCAGACTGATGAAGTACACTGCTGAGGGGAGCAGCGGGCGGCAAAAGAGGTCTGTGCACCATGTGGGACCTCGCCCGGCAGCCGGGGATCGAACCGGCCCTGCAGAGGCTGCGGGCAGCTTCGCAACCCAGTGCTCAACCGCTGCACCACCGGGGAGGCCCTACACCCTAGTTCTTATATGCATAAATAAGTAAATCTTTTTTTAAAATGTTCTTTTATTGCTATCATTATTATGCCCCACCCCCCACCTAGACCCGGGCAGCCAGGCTATGTGTCCCCTCTGTGAAGGTACACTCAGGCTTTCCTGCTCTCCTCCATCAAAGCACAGATCCCCATCTCAGCCTCATCCTTCACTGCAGAAATTGGGAACACCAACAGCTGCCAAGCAGTTTCCATTCTTTCCCCCTCCGCCCTGTGGTGGAGGCTAATGCTATCAGGAAAGTCAGGAAGAACTGGCCAGACTTCTCACCAAATAGATTCAACATTAAAATTTAAACCTCAAATGCAGCACACACTGCTCATTTCAGCTTAGATTGGAATATTTATACTGATAAAAGTCCTGTTCTAGGGGTACCACATCTTTGTATTCAATCTGTAACAAATGAGAAATCACACAAGATCTGGTTTGATTCTTTTCACCTACCTTTATCAGCTTCTCTACTTCACGTAAGTCCTAGGTGGGAGGGAAAAAGACAAAACCATTGTAAAATAGGCAAGCTGTTGGTTTGTACACCATTTATAGCAGTGATTAAAAAAGCACTGACCTGGGGCTGGGTTGGATAAAGAGGCAAGTCCAGGATGATACCGTTTTCTGCCTTTCTGGCCTTTAGTTCCCCACTCAGAGTGACAAAGGTTAGAGTGCTATTCACATTTTCTGGTCAAAAAAAAAAGGAGGGGGGTCATAATGCAACAATGAAAAAACTGTTTGAAAAGGAATCAAGAGGGGCCTCCCTGTGGCGCAAGGGGTTGAGACACAACCTATGAAGCTGACCGCAACCACTGCGGCACGAGTTTGATCCCTGGCCAGGGAGCAACCCACATGGCGCAGGAGACCTCTCCTGACTCTCCTGCTGCTCCCCTCAGCACTGTATTTCGGTCTATCTGCCTGCTCTGTTCCCCACTCTATCTCTGGTGAATCCTCTCACCCCCCACACCTGTAGCCTATACCCCCACTCTTGCATGCATAAATAAATAAATCTTAAAAAAAAAATAGAAAAGGAATCAAGAAATAGGAAGCCAAACTTTGATGTATGTTTGCTTTGTGCCATCTTAGCCTTTCTGGCAGTGTTGTCCTTTCCTGTGAAGGCAGCCTCAGTTGGGTTGCTGGGGTCTAGAGTGTCGAAAATGCTTATCAGATGCTAATTTGAGAGCTAAGAGCATAAAGGATTGGACTTGACTTATTCGGCAACGTTTCACATCCTGGCTGCTTTCCACTTACTAGCTGTACACCTGAACACGTTATTTAACCTCCTTAACCTTGATTTCTCATCAATAAAATGAGATATATTTAAACTGATGCAAATTTCAGCTTACCTGTAAAACAGGATAATAATTAAATCTCAGAGAGATGCTATAGAGTTTTCTAATGTAGATTTTAAAATATCCACCTATAGTAACTATAGTGATAAACTCTAGGAGTCTAAGGTATGCCAAAAGGATGACATTAGAACATACACAGTACGACAGTCTACTATAAACAAATCAGATATATTCTAAATAAAACAAGTTGTACATAAAAAAGATTGGACTGCAAATGTTCATATAATACCCCCCAAGTTACTGAGACAACTCAGGCCACCTATCTCACTTCAATCTGCAACATTTTTAGTGAAAAGAAATACTAGTAACCTAATTCTTTTCACCACCCCCCCACCCCCAATATTTCTATAGTACTGTACCATATCTTAAAGGTGAGAAAATTCAACATTGTTTGTCAACTTTACTGAGCATAAAATTCACATTCTGAAGCCAGAAGTTTAATTTTTCTCATTATAATTGGTATAAGGCATCATCGTTCACAAAGTATTTGGGGGGACCTTATCTCTTCTAACTTTAAGAGAATCCTTTGGGAGATCTGAAAGCTAGCATTCCAAACCTAGCATCATACTAGGTGGCATTTTCAAAAGTCACACAATCCAACTTCAATAAAAGCAACTTTTCAAGACTGAGTTACTAAACATTTCAGGATGTTTCCTTCCTTCCATTCTTATCCCCTATCCACATAAACCTAAATTATCTTTTGAAGATATATAATGAATTACATTATAGATTACAAGGCTTAACTCTCAACATTGTCTCCTGCCCATCCACCTCTCCCTCAGAAAGCTCCAGCTGCCCTGGTTATATACACTGTGCCCCAGAGGCTCTGTATTTGCTGCTGCCTCTGCCCACATTGTTCTTCCTCAATAATGAGTTCTGTTCTTCACAAAGAGGGCTTCATCTTATTCTGTAGCCCCAAAACTCCCTTCTCTAGTGGATGCTGTGTCTAGAATCTCATCCTCTCTCCTCTCAGGGCCAGAACTATATGAGGCAGAGAAGACAGGAGGCACAAAAGTTTAAGAGACACCCACCTTCAGGCCTCGATTTATCACACTTCCACAGATCCTGACTCAGCTGCCAAGAGGCCTGCTCTAGGAACTGCCTTGACTAAATGAGCTACTTTACCCAAAGTCACACAGGCTTTCCTGGGAACTAGGGACTAGTCAAGGCATGCATCTTTGTTTATTTTTGGAACTATCCTGCTTGAAGGACCTTCCTAGCTTCAGGCCTCCCTGTGGATTTGGCCTAGAATTTTCTTTGTTGCTACCAATTTGTAGTTGAACGTCTCTCTCAGTTTAGTCCTGCTCTCTTTACACTCCTACCATTACTGATCCCAGGAAAACTGTCCCCAGTTTTAACAGCATGCGAAGGTGTCTCAGAGTCTGCTTCCTAGAGGAATCTGTCCTGCAACACCTTCCCTCACTCTCCTTATCTAAAGTAATTTCCTCAAGGAACCTCCTTTCCAACTCCTCACACTCTGCAGTTACCCTCTGTCATATCATCCTGCTGAAGTCCTTGCTGAAATTTCTATTTGTTATCTATGCTTGTATGTGGCTGCTTCTGTCACTCCTTTTAGGGCACTGCCAGGCATCTCTCCTCTGTCCCACTCCCACAAAGCCATGATCTTTATCTATTAAACTAAATGCAGCTCAAATGGAAACTGGTAGGATTAAGGTGCTATATGCTCTATTATCATCAAAGGCAAATGTATATAATCAGGACTAAGAAGCTTTAAAATTTATTGTGGAATGAAATTCTATGTAAAATAAAATGGGATTCCAGGGAATAACAACTATGATTTCCAAAGACGCCTGACATATACTCAGAAAGGCCAACAGAAGTGTTACCAAAGTTTGCCAGTTTTGTTTCTCCATCAAGAATTACAAGAAATAAACTGTGATACCTTTATACCAGTCTCTTTGGTTCATCAGAAAAAGAGTGTGAGGGCCTCCCTGATAGCACAAGGGGTTAAGACACAGCTTATGAAGCAATCAGCAGCCTCTGCAGCACGAGTTCGATCCCTGGCCAGCCAGGGAGAAACCCACATGGTGAGGCAGACCTCCCCTGTCTTGCCTGCTGCTCCCCTCAGCAGTGTATTTCAGTCAATCTGCCTGTTCTGTTCCCCACTCTGTCTCAGGTGAATCCTCTCACCTCCCCACACCTCTGACTTGTAACCCAGTTCTTGTATGCATAAATAAATAAATCTTTTTTAAAAAAAGAAAAGAGAAAGATGGTGAGAATTTTTTAAATATTTGCTATCAGATAAGTGATAGGTTCAGAAAGTAAAATCTTATTACTTATTTTGTAAAACAGCACAGCTGCAGAAGCCAGGGTAGCATGACCACAGAGGGGGACCTCACTTGCCGGAGTAAACCACCTTAATCCAAAGCAGGAACCTTCAGAGGAAGAAAAATCAAAGAGACCAGGTCATTCACATACAGATGGGTTTCAAACCTTTCCATTTCTTATTCTTTTCTAAGCAGTTTACTGATGTGACTGATAGCTGAGATGTTGCGAAAGGACAGGTAAAGTCTAGACAAACATCCTAGGGTTCCTCAGGGCAAGATCTGGAGATGAAACCTTCAAATTAACCAACACCCATTTCCCAATGAACTAAAAACCAAATTGGAATCTCTCCCTCTATCTCCTGGAGCAAACAAATAGTAAGTAACTGGACCTTTCCCTTAAATATTATTCTACCATTGGAAAAGCAACTTCAGGTACCATTCAAAATTGGCTTTTTAAAAAAAAAAAGCATACTTACTTTGGGTAAAGTTGTCTGTTGAGTGCAGTCTTCGGATAAAAGCAGTTTCGGAGAGGTTCATTTCCCTTGCAATTTTTTGATGCAGGTCTTCATCCAATTCCTGAATTAGAAACAAAAGCTTGAGACTCCAGAAACACAAATCAGACTTTCTTGGACACTAACTGCCACTAGTTAGTAACAGTTTATTCATATTAAAAGCTACATGCTTAAAAGGAAATAATTATCAAGGCATTCAAGGCACTTTTATGAAGGGTTTTATTTTCTTCAGAAATTCAGGCTAACAGTATGTTATGAGTTGCAGACATACAAAACTAGAACTGAATGGCCTGCCTATCTTTTGCCAGATTATCGTCTAGTCTAAGAGCATGTGTACTCTTCTAAAGAGAATCACCCCTACTGGAATTGCCACAAACTCAGAGATGCACAGGTCTTAACAATAAATACTCTGAATTTAAAGATGAGGCTTTGAGGTAGATTTAGAAAAAGAGCAGATGGGGCCTCCCCTGGTGGCACAGCGGTTGAGCGCTGGGCTGCGGAAGCTGCCCACAGCCGTGCAGCACCGGTTCGATCCCTGGCCGCCAGCGAGGGTCCCACATGGTGCAACAGACCTCTCCTGTCTCACCCGCTGCTCCCCTCAGCAGTGTATTTCGCCAGTCTGCCTGTTCTGTTCCCTGCTCTGGCTCTGGTGAATCTTCTCACCCTCCCACGCTTCTGACTATAACCAGTGCTTGTATAAATAAATAAATAAACCTTAAAAGAAAAGAAAAGAAAAGAAAAGAAAAAGGGCAGATTATGGTGAGTTGGATAGGAAAATGTGGGCAAAGACCTTTGCATTTGGGCTTCTTGGACAGATCATTTTTTTTTTCTTTCTTTTTTTTTTTTTCGCGGACACGGCTTCCCTCCCACCTCCCTCCCGCCGCCTTTGGACAGATCATTTGACCTCTCTTCTGTTCTGTTCTTTTTTTTTTTTTTTTTTGGATTTATCTATTTTATGCATACAAGAACTGGGGTACAGGCCAGAGGTGGGGGAGGGGGTGGTGAGAGGATTCACCGGAGTCAGAGTGGGGAAGAGAACAGGCAGATTGACTGAAATCTGAAATACACAGCTGAGGGGAGCAGCGGGCGAGTCAGGACAGGTCTGCTGCGCCATGTGGGTCAGTTCCCTGGCGGGGGATAGAACTTGGGCTACAGTGGCTGCAGATAGCTTCATAGGTTGCGTCTTAACCCCTGGCACCACCAGGGAGGCCCTCTTCTGTTCTTTTAAATCAGTGACTAACCTATAAAACCTTTGATACGCTAGAATTCTGTGAGGGAAGTAAGGAGAAGCCGGATGGTAGGAATGGAGTGAAATGAGAAACTTTCATATGTGTGGACCTGTGGGCACAGGGAGTGAGAAGTCCCACCTACATAGAGGAGGGGAATGTGGGCTGCTGGGAAGGAGGCACCAAGTTAAGAACTGAACTATTATTTCACATGGCCTATTGAATGTTCTCTGTGGGGATTGGCCCATATGCCCATATGCCCATGCATACAACATTTGAGAGAAATTTTGGTCATTTAATTCTGATGTGGAGTTTTCAACCACAAGCTTCAATGGTAATTATAGGGTGAGACGGGAAAGTCTGTGCTTGTCTTCCTGCATTTGCCTTCCTGGATTTGGATGCAGGAATCTGCAGTAATTGCCAACCCTCTAGCTATCTGATCTGGCCAAACTGCCTATGCTTGTTCTTTCTTTTTCTATTGCTTCTCTTGACCTATACGAAGGCTATCTAAAACCATTTAAGGGCCTCCCTGGTGGCGCAAGGGGTTAAGTCTCAGCACTATGAAGCTATCCACAGCCACTGCAGCATCAGTTCGATCCCCAGACAGGGAGGTTACCCACATGGCACAGCAGACCTCTCCTCTACTGTCTTGCCTGCTGCTCCCCTCAGCAGTGTATTTTCAGTCAATTCACCTGTTCTGCTCCTCACTTGTCTCTGGTGAATCCTCTCACCCCCCACACCTCTGGCCTGTACCCCAGTTCTTGTATGCATAAATAAATAAATTTTTCATATTTAAAATAAATAAATAAAAATAAAAGCATTTAAGCATGCTGCATGAGACTAAACTCACCATCTATTTGTAATAGATTTCTTTGCAAATAGGGTTTTTTGCACATCACACTTCACTGACCATCAGCTATTCAATCCGCTCTACTTTGATATACTGGACCATTTGCAATTTGAATTTCTATAACTGCAATTTTTGTCCAAGGACACTTAAAATGCACCTATTTTCCTAAGGAATCGGAAACAATGTAAAAAGTGTAAAGTACCAGCCCTCATTGTACATCACCGAAAGCTGAATTCTACATAGAAACCAGAGATAAAGATGAATCATGAGAACACTAGTATTGCTTCAACTTTGAGAGCTCTAAAAACAAAAGAAAGATTGCATTCATTCAAAATACCAAATTTTGGTGCAAATAATTTTTCCATTGTATACTACAAGCTTATTTTCACATGCCATACACAACAGTTACAAACCAACAGCTACTCTCCTGTAGCAATACCCATCTCCCTTTGGCATTTTCACATTAATCAAATATCCAGCAGCAAAAACAGAGCCTTGTTTGTTTTTCTGAGTTCCAAGGTATGGTATTGAGACACTGAGGTTCTATCACCATATGGCCCTGAAGAGATTAATGATCAGAAAATCATCTAGTAAAGTTTTAAAATACTCCCATCTTGTGGCAGTTTAGAACTATAACAATCTAAACAGGACAGTCCTGTTTTATCTTTGGTCATTTGTCCCTCTGCTAAGATTCCAACAAAAGAAAAGAACTTTGATGTAGAAAGTTCTAAAGCAACCAGGAGCTTCCTTCTGAGTCTCCTAGATTTCCTATCCTGAAGTTATGTCATAAGGCAGCATTCAAGGGCCTCCCCAGTGGCGCGGTGGGTTGAGCGCAGCACTGTGAAGCTGTCTGCAGCCTCTGCAGCGCGGGTTCCTTTCGCTGGCCGGCCAGGGAGATACCCACATGGTCAGCAGACCTCTCCATGGCAAAGCAGACCTCTCCTGCCTCGCCCGCTGCTCCCCTCAGCAGTGTGCTTCGGTCTGTCTTCCTATTCTGCTCCCCGCTCTGTCTCTGGTGACTCCTCTCCCCACCCCGCGCCTCTGGCCTGTACCCCAGTTCTTGTATAAAAATAAATCTTAAAAAAAAAAAAGCAGGGCCTCCCCTGGTGGCGCAGGCAGTCGAACACAGCGCTGTGAAGCTGTCCACAGCCTCTGCAGCGCCAGTTCGATCCCAGCCGGCTGACGAGGGTCCCACATGGCTCCGCAGACCTCTCCTGTCTCGCCTACTGCTCCCCTCAGCAGTGTATTTCATCAGTCTGCCTGTTCTGTTCCCCGCTCTGTCTCTGGTGAATCCTCTCACCCTCCCACACATCTGACCTTTACCCCAGTTCTTGTATAAATAAATAAATAAATCTTTAAAAATAAAATAAAAATTAAAAAAAAAAGCAGCATTCAAATTGTAGGCCACCTTCAGTTGTCCCTAAAGCTTTTTACAGATGCCTCATCTTCCCAGTTCTTTCATAAATCCCAAAGCTCACACTCACTTTGCATACCTCACTCACCCCCTGCACTAATGAGAACATAAGGCCAACAATTGTTGGTTAACTGGAACTCTTAAAAATAGATTTTGCCATAATTTATTAATTATTAATATTTTTTACTTTCATTCAACAGATGCCTATTTAGAGCTCCCCATGAACTAGGCCAGGTGTGTTGAAAAAAGTCTAAAATGGGTTAAGATATCAAAGAATGAGGAAGATAAGTATTAAGTGAATCTCAAGAGTGATTTGTGTTACCAACTGGGAAATAAGGGGTGCCGAAGGGGCATACAAAAGGAGAGGACACCCAGTCTAATAGTGAGTATGGTTGCTTGAAGGGCTCTTTGGTCAGGCAGAGCTGAGGTAGCATCCTGAAGTCAGTCATTTAGAAGCATGTGACCTTGGCCAAATTACTTAACCTTCCCCTGCATCAATTTCTTCATGTGTAAAATGGGAGTAATAATAATAAGACCTACTCATAGATTGGTTAGATAGTTGAAATGAGATAACATATAAAAAACAATTAACACAGTATTTGACTGTAGTTCCCGAAGTTACTGCTCTCACAGCTAAGGATTATGCTCCAAAAGCCAGTGAGAATCTCTAAGAAGCAGAAATTCCTACATTAACACCTCCTCCTCCTCTGCATACTTCCTGCATAACTGGGCAAAGGAAAACCTTTCAATGTCCTGGGAGATTTTCTCCACATTCCTCATCCCTCTTACAGGCATAAAAATGAGATACGAGATTGGAACACCCTAGAAACCCGAGGAACCTCTGACCCACTGTGATCACACCTGGCTAATGACCTTCGAAGGAAGGAAATGGCCAGTGCACCATAAGTTTCTCCATGTGAGCTGAAGCATGGATAAACACAGTATTTTTATAAACCTGTTTTTCCTTAAATATATAACCCAGTAGGGCCTCCCTGGTGGTGCAAGGGGTTAAGCACAACACTATGAAGCAATCTGCAGCCTATGCAACACGAGTTCAATCTCTGGTCGGCCAGGGAGCAACCCACATGGTGAAGCAGAACTCTCCTGCCTCACCAGCTGCTCCCCTCAGCAGTGTGTTTCAGTCAGTCTGTCTGTTCTGTTCCCCACTCTGTCTCTGGTGAATTCTCTCATCCCCATATCTCTGGCCTGTACCCCAGCTCTTGTATGCATAAATAAATAAATCTTCAAAAAAAAAGAAAAAGCACATGAATGGATATTACATTTGACCCTAGCAGCTTCCAGCACCTGGTAGACAGCCAGTAAATGCCAGTGAGTTGGAATAAACGTACATATTGAGCACAAAACATAATTTTAACAGGAACACTCAGGAATAAATCAGTCTAGAAAAGGTAACCAGTAAATCAGTTTTCTAAATTGGGGATGATTTTTGATTGTCATGGCTGGAGGAAAAGGGGGTACTACTATGATTGACTGTGCAGCAGCCAAGGATATTGCTAAATGTTTTACAACATACAAGACAGCCTCGAACAGCAAAAAACAGTAGGGTCCAAAGTGTCAACAGTGCTGCTGTTGAGAAACCCTGTCCTAAACACACACACACCGCCCACCATCACCAATGCCACAATAACACGAAACAAAAAAAGCTTGAAACAGACTATGAAGGAGAATAAATCTGGGCCCCCTATTCCTGCTAAAAGGCTATTTTCACTAAATATTATACCATGGCCCTCTGATCTCTAATACTTATCAAGAGTTTCTGTACTGTCTTACACAGCTGTCATCTAATGTATGCATTTCATATTTTTTGCTTTGTGTCTATACAGTGTCCATGACTCTCCATGGTCTGTCAGGCATTTGAAGATACTATTAATTCTTTAACATTTAAATATTTTTTAAAAACCTGTTTCAGGGCCTCCCCTGGTGGTGCAGCGGTTGAGCACTGGGCTGCGAGGCTGCCCGCAGCCTCTGCAGCGCCGGTTCGTTCCCCGGCTGCCAGCGAGGGTCCCACCAAAAAAAAAAAAAAAAAAAAAAAAATCTATAAAAACCTGTTTCATGTTCCATTTAACCTTTTTTTACAGCTCTTTTAAATATATAGATATATATATTTTTTTTAATGCATACAAGAACTGGGGTCTAGGCCCAGAAGAGTAGGGGGTGACCTCACCAAAGAAAGAGTGGGAAGCAGAATAGGCTGATCTACTGAAATACACTGCTGAGGGGAGCAGCAGGCTAGACAGGAGACGTCTGCTGCGCCAAGTAGTGAGATTCCTGACTGGGGATCAAACTCATACACAGTGGCTGGAGATAGGGTGACAGTGTTAAGAACTTAACCCCTGCCCCACCAGGGATGTCCCCCTTAGGCATTATTTTGTTGCTTTTACCTGAGGTACAGTGTTATAAATTCCTAGTATGGAAATTTTTAAATGAATTTCGCTTGAAAGGAAAACCAAAAAAATGAACTTTAGAATATTATAGAAGCTCTTAGAACTTTGTTACCCAGAATTATTTTTATTACTTCCCTTCCTGCAGTCTTTTATCCAGTGTTCAAAAAGTTCAAAGTGCAATTACCTAGTCTTTAGTCTGCCCACCATGCTTTTCTGTGGTTAGTTTCTTTTCTGTCAGATTTCACATAATTTTATTTTATTTTATTTTAAAGATTTATCTTTATTTATTTATACAAGCACTGGGTACAGTTAGAAGTGTGGGAGGGCGAGAGAATTCACCAGAGCCAGAGCGGGGAGCAAAGCAGGCAGAAGGACCGAGGTACACTGCTGAGGGGAGCAGCGGGAGGCAGGAGAGGTCTGCGTGCCATGTGGGACCCTCCTCCGGTGGCCGGAGCAGCCGGGGATCGAACCAGCGCTGCAGAGGCCGTGGGCAGCTTCGCAACCCAGTGCTCAACCACTGCGCCACCGGGGAGGCCCAGATTTCACATAATTTTAAAGGGAAAAAAAGAATATTCCTTTGAAGCCCAATATTTATACCCTGAAGTATTTTCCCCTCCATAAAATGCTGTTTCCATCCTCTGAGTTTCCATTTTACCTGGCACTCATTTTAGCTTCTATGGGGACTACCAAATAATGATCAGGTTTGCTTGTCTATTTTACCCATTAGACTTTGAGCACCTCAAAGACAGCCAGACTGACTAATCTTTGTACCTCCTGTCCCTAGCCCAGAGCCTGGCTCATGGAAGAGGTCGATAAATATTTGTAGACTGTGTTAATAATGACAGCCTGAATGCCTACTGAATTGTGATTAGGCCTATACTTACTTGTCGCTATTGTCCTGAGATACCTTTTATTCTCTCTAAGTGTTTTGCATATCCACTGTCTTCAGTCAAGGATAAAAGAGCCCAAGGACAGAAGTCATCATTTATACTTATTTTTAAGCTTACTTATAAATGTAAGTACATTTAATTTTATTATTTATGAGTTGAGGAAAGTGCTAAATTAGCCTCCAAGAGAATAGAATTCTCAGAGAAATGAAAACTAGCAAAAAAATCTTTAGATATCTATTCATTTGTCCCTCATAGGGCACCAAATTAGCCTGGTTCACAGGCCCAAGACACAAAAAAGTAAATGAACAGACTATTTCAAAAGCATCCTCAAAACATGGACTTTCTCATTTTTTTTTTTTTCTTTCTTCCATATGTACTGAAGTATAGTGCTTTGAACTATGTTAAATTCTTGGCCTAAATTCTATGTCCTAGTTTTTCCAAATATGTAAATAATATATAAAATATGTTTTAATGGAGAAAGAGATCCTTAAGTCTGGTGGTTAGCGAGTTGCTGGAGGTAAAAGGAGTAAATTGAGAAATAATTTTTGAAATAATTCTTAATTCAAGAAATAATTCTTGCTAGCTGGCAAAAACTAAGTTCATAAATCATTGATGCTGTTTTCAAAACTCTTCAAGGCTATTACACTGGAAATTGGGGCAAAAATATATAGAGACTCTTCAAAAGCAGTTTTAGTCAATTCCACAAATCTTTGACATAAAGTTTTGTTTGCCTGACTGTCTCTAAAGAAAGTTCAAAATTTAGGATCTGGGGGCCTCCCTGGTGGCACAAGGGGTTAAGATGCAAACTATGACACTAACTGCAGCCACCGCAGCATGAGTTCGAGCCCCAGCCAGGGAGCAACCCTCATGGCACAGCAGACCTCGCCTGACTCACCTGCTGCTCCCCTCAGCAGTGTATTTCAGTCAATCTGCCTGTTCTGTTCCCCACTCTGTCTCTGGTGAGTCCTCTCACCCCCCCCCACACCTCTGCCCTGTACCCCAGCTCCTGTATGCATAAATAAATCTTTAAAAAAAAAAAAAAAGATTTAGGATCTGGCTGTTATTCTCCCGCGAGTTCTCCCAAGCACTTGTGTAACTTGATAAAGCCTATTAATTTTTTTTTTTTTCTGCATTTTGCGGTTGGAAAATGCCAGTTGCAAGGTTGCATAGTGAATGCATCGTTAAGGTAAGAGAAGGACTGTGAATCACTATTTTGCTGTTCTGCTTGAGGGAGAAAATAAGGTATGTCTGGGCCTCTCTGATGGCACAGGGGTTAAAGTCTCAGCACTATCAAGCTATTGCCAGCCATTGCAGCATGAGTTCCATCCCCAGCCAGGGAGCTACACACATGGCATAGCAGTCCTCTCCTATCTCACCTGCTGATCCCCTCAGCAGTGTATTTCAGTACATCTGCCTGTTCTGATCCCCACTCTGTCTCTGGTGAATCCTCTCACACCCTAACACCCCCCCCCCCACCTACACTCCAGTTCTTTTTTTTTTTTTAAAGATTTATTTATTTATACAAGAACTGGGATACAGGTCAGAGGCGCTGGAGGGTGAGAGAATTCATCAGAGACAGAGCTGGGAGCAGAACAGGCAGACAGACCAAAGACACTGCTGAAGGAAGCAGCAGGCAAGACAGGAGAGGTCTGCTGTGCCGTATGTGGGTTAGCTCCCTGACCAGGGATTGAACTCAGGCCATACAGGTGACAGCGCTGAGACAACCCATAGGCCACCAGGAAGGCCCTGGACATAGGAATTTTTAAAGCTCCTTGGGTGATTTTAATGTGTAGACAAGCTTGAGATTCACTGAACTGGAAGTCTCCAACACACACTTTGTCCAACTTAAAAAACAAGATCATCCATTGCCCGCTCTGTTTCTGAAGTAATTCTCAGATAACCCAAACTTGCACTAAAATTGCTTTAAGTTGAGGGGTACCTTGACATGTTTCCTAAAGCCCAGGTAACAACACAAAGCTCCTAAGGTCAAGGAATAGTTCTATTAACATATATCATCATCACCAAACCATTTTAAAGTGAAACTTAAAGTAAATAAGGTTCGTCTTATATTAGAACTTAAATGCTCCTATTTTCTACTTAATTTCCTGGAAAATGTCTCACTTTCTTGGTTCTGAGAAGAATTTTTAATTACCCACAATGTAAGTTTAAAGATATCCACTTAGAGGGCCTCCCTGGTGGCACAAGGGGTTAAGACACAATCTACAAAGTTAACCGCAGCCACCACAAGTTCAAATTAGAGCCCCTGCCAGGGAGCAATCCACATGGCGCAGCAGACCTCTCCTGACTCCCCTGCTGCTCCCCTCAGCAGTGTATTTCAGTCAATCTGCTTGTTCTGTTCCCTACTTTGTCTCAGGTGAATCCTCTCACCACCACCTTGTACCTCTGGCCTGTACCCCAGCTCTTGTATGCATTAAAAAAAACATAAAAAATTAAATCTTTGGGGAAAAAAAGATATCCCCTTAGAATCTTTTATGTTAAATGTATTACCAGATATATCCAGTCACATAAAACTCATCTAAATTTCATTCTCCTCCATATTTGGTGCTAATTAAATGAAAAAAGTAAAAATCTGGGCCTCCCTGGTGGCACAAGGGTTAAGCACTGCACTGTGAAGCGGTCCTCAGCCTCTGCAGCACGAGTTCAGTCCCAGCTGGCCAGGGAGCGACCCAAATGGCAAGGCAGACCTCTCCTGTCTCGCCCACTGCTCCCCTCAGCAGTGTATTTCAGTCTATCTCCCTGTTCTGTTCCCCATTCTGTCTCTGGTGAATCCTCTCACCCTCCCGCATCTCTGGCCTGTACCCCAGCTGTTGTATGCATAAATAAATAATTTAAAAACAAAAGTAAAAATCTTATGTCTAAAAGGAAACTGCAGTTTTCTTTAAATTGACTCTAGTTTTTTACATGAATCTTCGTTTCTCTAGATTTAACTTACATGTAAGAATGCTCACCACATAATTTGTTTGAAATCAACTTGCAGAGAATGTTGCTAATATTTAACAACACAAACCGAAGAGGTAAACAGGTGGATTTGATTTTTTTTTTTAATAAATGCTTGGTTCTAGAGGAGTCTAGAATTTTAGGATCTGCACTTCCAAGCCAAGAACTTACATTTTCCAAGAGGCAAACAGCAGCAGGGTTTCCACGAAATGCTTTTGCTGTGAATGCATCTGCTATGAAAATCGGAAGCTTCATTTTCCTTGCAAGCTGTTTTCCAGGCTCTCAGAATTGCTGGTAGCCTGCTTTTTTCCCTGCCGTTTAAAAAAAAAAAAAAAAAAAAAAAAGTTAATGTTTTACTTAGTATACAGAACCCATCAGCAGTTCCAGATACTAAGTCAGGAAATTGTATTAACACATCTACATTTAAAGGCATGTGAAACCTGAGGTTAAGTTTTTAATGAGATATGTGAAATGTTCAAGGAGCAGGTATGTTGCTTATAGCAATGAAATTACTACCCTTTTGAAAGAATGTTTTTCTAATTATAAATAACTTGGAAAATTAAAAAGCATATAACCATGCAAACCAGCAAAAACATTTTTGTCTTGGACTCAACATACTCAAAGTAGGCTCATGCTTTAGTAAATATCATGATATTTTGTCAATATGCTTTGCAGACTTTCTTGAATTCATGATATAGATTTATTAAAATAACTCTTTTCATTGTAATAATATTGTAATAATTTCATTGAATTAGAATTTTTATACTTCTCATGGTTAAAGATTAGCCAATCTCTTTGTAAAACTCTGGTGGAATTTCACTCTCTCTTGAATCAGTGTTAATAGGTAAAATAGTGTTAAGAAACAAAAAATCACAAATTTAGAGATCTACTTGGCTTTATTAAACCAATCATAAATTGGAGCCTCCTTCATGGCACCAGGAGTTAAGATGCAGCACTACGAAGCTACCCGAAGCCATTGCAGCACGAGTTCAACACCCAACCAGGGAGGTGACCCACATGGTGCAGCAGACCTCTCCTGTCTCGACCGCTGCTCCCCTCAGCAGTGTATTTTAGTACATCTGCCTGTTCTGTTCCCCACTCTGTCTCTGGTAAATCCTCTCACACTCACACCCCGCATCTCTGGCCTGTATCCCACCTCTTATATGCATAAACAAACAAATATTTAATAAAAAAAATTTATATGTTTTGGCAGCATCCCATCTAGATGCCTAAAGGGCTTACACAAAATGAAGTATATTTATAGACAGAAGATGGGTCAAGGTTATAGCAAAGGAAAATATCTTCTCAGGTAAAACCATCTTCCCTCAGTGCAGTCAAGAGGGGTTTATCATGCAGATTACATGTGCAGATTAGGAAACTACCAGCCCACAGTCTCTACCCTGTATAACAACTTAACAACTCATTTAGAGATTAAGAAAGTTAACTTGACTGCATTAGAATCAAACAGCTGGTAGGGAATTATCAAACTGGAACCTAGGCCTCCATGACTCCCTGATGATGAAGACAATTCTAAGTTTTGCCATTTTCTTTGTAAATTCTGGGGTATTTCTTTGTCTCCTGATTTTCTATTCTTGGGCCATAAAATGGTAACTTTACTAGACTGTGGTTAAAAAATAGTTGCTTAAGGTAAGTCCACCCCCCACCCCGGTGACCATCATTGCTTGTACACTAAGAGGCATAGATACATACATAATTGAAAACTATATTTTACCTACCACTCAAAAATTTAAAATCATGTGCAAGAGGAAATAGTCTGTTACTTGCATATCATCTGTGCCATGCTTTCTAAGTTATGAATGTGCTTATGACACAGTCAAAGTAATGTGATAATTAGACTTAAATTTGTGGGTCTGCTACTCCTAGGCAGCCTATACGGCCACCATTTTGTCACCTAAACAAGGTCAAAGTGGTCCAGCCAATGAGGAACAGGAGCCCTAACCCTTAAACCCTTCAGATCAAACAAAAGCACAAAGCTGGATCACACTGGGAAGGTTAGACATCACAAGGTATGTCCAGAATGCCCGGGGGCTGAGGACCAATGCATAACATGTGCATCAGGAAGTATGCCCAGAATGCCCAGGGGGCCGAGGACCGATGTATGACAAGGGACCCCAGAAGCTGATCAGTGGAGGGCCTTGTTGATGAGATTAGAACCATGGCTGGGGATTAGGGTGTAGCATCAAGTAGATTAGAAGTGCCTGGAGGGCAGACTCACAATCCCTAATCTTCTACACCCTTTCCTTTTCCTTAATCTCCCTAATCTCCTAAAAACCAATTACGTGTGTCAATAAAAGGGCCAGGATCTTGGTCTTCAGCAGCATCCTGCATTATGTAGCCTGCTCCATGACTCCCATTTGTCAGTGTGGTGTTGCCCAACGCAACAAAATTCCTTAAAGTAGCTATCTTTTGAAGCCATTTTCCTTGTTCTCCACAGTAATCTACTGGAACATAAAGTTTAATACTTTTAATGATGTTCAAAAGTTAGAGAGGGCCTCCCCGGTGGCGCAGTGGTTGAGCGCTGGGTTGCGAAGCTGCCTGCAGCCTCTGCAGCCGGTTCGATCCCCGGCTGCTCCCCGGCCACCAGAGGAGGGTCCCACATGGCGAGCAGACCTCTCCTACCGCCCGCTGCTCCCCTCAGCAGTGTACTTCAGTCCTTAGGCCTGCTCTGCTCCCTGCTCTGGCTCTGGTGAATTCTCTCACCCTCCCACGCTTCTGACTGTACCCAGTGCATGTATAAACCAAACAAACAAACAAATAATAAATAAATAAATAAGACATGCCTCTAGAAAATTAAAAAAAAAAAAAAAAAAAACAAAAGTTAGAGAAATTGTTTAAGGCTTCCCTCCATTTTCTTACTTAGTGTATAGTTACTACAACTGGATGAGACTTTTTAGTTACATAGACCTGGAATAAACAATTAAATGACTTGAAGAAACTGAAAGTATCAGGGCCTCCCTAGTGGTGCAGGGGTTAACTCTCAGTGTCATCAAGCCATCGCCAGCCACTGCAGCATGAGTTCCATCCCCAGCCAGGGAGCTAACCCACATGGCACAGCAGACCTCTAGTGTTCAAAAGACATTAGCCACCTTAATTAGATACATTCCTAAAAACATATTTGTGGCTTTTGTATGTGTTTAGCTTATTTGCTTTGCATACAGACAAAAAGATTATAATTCAGCTTTTACATTATTTCCCCTCCTTCCTTTATGTTATTTTAGAATGCCATCGTGGGTATGGGAATAACTATCTTAGCCAATTTTTAGTTAAATTGCCTTCTCCCCGCCCCCCCCCCCAAAAGAGTACAATCTCTTTCAATTTCTTTCTTTCTTTTGGGCTCTGCATGGAATTTTCCTCTGCTCTTCATCCTGATGGTGCAATACATGGTCACATGTTCGTCATCTTGTTTTCCTTTGGGTAGTGTGGGTACTTCTATGTCCTTCTCCTTTTTCATCTTTTCTCTTATTATAGCCTCTAACAAGATCCTCTCCAAGGTCCCTCTGATCTCTATGCTAATAGAAAAGCACTGAAATGACCCAAAGAAAGACAAAGAAAAAAATCCCAAAAGCTGCCGGGAGCCCTTAGTTCTTACTATCTCTATGGAAACAATTCCACAGAGATCAATCTGGAAACAATTCAGTAGGGATCACTATAGCAGTGTTGAGCTAATCTCACCAAGCTTTATTTACAGGATTCAATCTGTAAATGGGAATAGTTGATAGGCTTTTTTAAAAATAAAAGTAGTAAAATAGAACACCAAATAAAAATTAGGTTTACTCCAATGTAGTACATTTTTAACTCAAAAATTCCTACTCCTTATAATAATAATATAAAATAACAAAAAGGCAAAAAGATTGCATGTACTAATTTCAAGTTCTCCCTAAGTGTCCATACTGGCAAACAGCAGAGTATCCAATACAGAGAAATTATTGCCAAAAGCAAAGAAAACATGACAGCTTGGTGGTGAAAAGTCATTGGAATGATTTTAAAGTTGTGGCTCATAACCATATAGAGTAAATATGTGAAAAAAATACTAAATTCAATCAAGCAGTGAATAGATTGTTTGAATTCGGGCAAGAGGTGAAGAGGATTACAGAATTCCATCTACCAAATCAGGCTGAAAGACCTGATAAAGTAGCAATGTAACTGGAACCCAGGGAAGTAGAACCAAGGAAGGACTCCATTTGAAGAGTGGGACTTGGAGTGTTATTATTTAAAATCGTAATTATTTATTTTTTTAAAGCAATTATTAAAAAAGAGAGAAGGAAAAAGAAAGGAGTGGAGAGAGGGTTACTCACAACATCAGGACCGTCAAGTCCTGGACTGTGACACCAGGACTGTCAAGTTTCAATAAAGTGCCAATAAATGGTAACTGCAGGTCTCCTCAGATGGTAACTCCAGTGTCAGAAGAGGTAACTTCAATTTGCTTAAAATGAGATTTGATTTCATAAAAATTATTTACAACCCCAGGAAGGTCCTAGTGCTTTAAGACCCAGACCCTGGAGTAAAACCATTTGGATTCAAATCCTAACTTCTGTGAGGTATGTGGCCTCAGGCAACTTTTTTCACTTCTCTAGGACTCAAGCACCTTATCTCTAAAAGGTTACTGTGAACTTTCAGGGTTTAATAAAGAGTCACAAGAAAGTTTCCAATAAATCTCTATTATCCCATTATCCTGATTTTGATTTTCTACCTCTTGTTGAGTCAAAGGGCAAGGGGATAGCTACTAGGGTCAGAATAGAATAGGAAAAGCCTGTGAGGAATAAGGAAGGCTCCAGAGATAAGGATAACAAATTCCAAAGGGGACTAAAGAACCCCCTCTCCCCACCAACCCCTCCCCCCTTAGGGGCAATAGGACATTTCCACACAAAGATGATAAAGGAAAAGTGTTAGGGGGAAAGGATGTCCTGAGCTAATCCCATACAACAAAAGGACTGTAAGGGCTGAGATGCAAGATATAACTCTGGACACAGAGTCATTAAGACAGAATAACTGAGACCACAGAGAACTATGAAGATGCTTTAGAATAATTAGGGAAAGAAGGTATATATTCCCCGAAGGAAGGCTCCACAGCAGCTTCCTTGCCCCTTCCTGGCCTGTTGCCACACCTGGGAGTCCCGCTTTATTTCTGTTCCTTTTCTCCTTAATAAACCTTTCCTTGTATCTATTTCTCTAAACAAATCTGCCTCCTTTCCCTTATTTGCCTAAACATCAGTGAAGTTCCTGCTGTGGTTTTGTGAGACACCAACCGTGGTGGTCTAGTGGCTGGGTCTCAGCGCTGCCACCGCAGCCTGGGATCCGTTCCTGGCAGGGAGACTAGACCCAGAAACCTAAAATTACAGTATCATTGTGATGATGACTACACGATCCCTCCTCCATTCCTTTGAGGGATGTTTTTAGAGTGGGCTCCAGAAAGGTAGTAGGGCCACCGTGTCCTACCTAATTCTTGGTGTCATATGTTATCTTAAGTAGGCTTGCGGTTAAATTAAAGCTATAAGGTGTAAGTTTATTTATGCTTTTCCATTGCTAATGCCCCATGAACTCCCTCACCTCACCCTCGACATGCTTCCCAGTATCTACAGCACAATGTCCAAAGTCTGGATATTGAAAGTCTACAACATAGTCTCGCCCACAATTCCAAGCTAAAGGAACAAGGACTGTGCTCAAATTCATTTCCTCCTCCCCCTCACGTGCATTTCTGCAATACACTTACATTTTAACTTGCACTGATCTCTTCACCAGGACTGCCCTCCACCCACAGAAACGCGACTTGCATTTTTTTTTTTTTGACACTTTGAAAGGCCCTAAGGGGACAGTGTGAAGCTCTGTAATATGGCAGTACAGCCAAAAAGAGTTATGCATCACTTGACGCAATTTTCAAGGATGCAAAACCCTATTGTGGCAACAACCTTACGTCGGCTGCCTTGAGTAGGTGATTGGTCACTGAGGTTATAAAGAAGTAGGAGGGAGGAAGAAAGGCGAGAGAAAAATGCGAAAGCCAGAAGCAATTTAAAAGGAAAGCATGGTCAAAAAAAAAAACCCGGGCCAAGAGCTGGAGCGCCGCGGGGCCAGGGCCCGGGTGAGGAGGCGCTCCGGCCCAAGAGCAGAAACCAGGCCTGGTGGACAGTGAGCATCACTGCAGGGAAACATTTTTCCTGCATAATGCAAACATGGTGGACATGCAGCGCCGTCCCGGCTTTCGGCGGCCACATCACGTGGCACCCTGTCCACGCAGGTGGCGCGGCGCTGGGGGCGGGGCCTTCAGGAATTTGTTCTAGGTGGGACAGGGTACTTGCCGTTTCCGAAACACAAAACAATCCCTTCAAATCACTCTGGAGGGACGACCGCTGCCACCTTACAACCTCCCCTAAGTGGCAGAAAGACGAGAGAAACACCGAGAGAATGTGATGCCGCCAAAGAAAGCAACAAGAGCCGAGTCGCCGGCGCTCTTGCCACCTCCCCCCTAACCCAAGAGAGCGCGCAGCAGTGCGCACGCGCACCTTACTGCGGCTCGCGCCACGGCGGGACTCTCTAGCCTCGCGAGAGCGGGCCTGGCCGGTTTTCGTTGCTCTCGCTCCACCCCCTCCTTCTCGCTCGCTCTCTCCCATCCCCCCAAGCCAGTCGCTGTGCTGCGCAGCTCCCATAGCGGTTGCCGCCGCCGGAGACGGTTGGGAGGACCGTTGTGGAGAGCGCTACACGAGGCGGGCGTCTGCTCCCTCCTCAGATCGGACCCCGCGAGCACCGGAGTTGGCACTACTGTCGCCCGGCAGGGTATCTGAAGTAAAAAGGGGGTAGGTTGGGCCGGTAGTTTCGAGAACGGAATCGGGAGAAGGACGCGAGACTGGGGAAGGGCGTGGGGGGGGGAAGTGTGGAGGTCGCGGCCCTGAGGCGGTCAGGCTGCGCCTCCCAAGCGATCTCCCACTTCAAGGAGGGCGTCGTGTGGGTCGCAGAAGTTGCTCGAGTGGAATTCAGTGGACGAGGCCGAGCCCCGAAGTGGGGGTCACCCAGCTTTTCTCTTTCCCTGCTGGCTCGGCCTCCGCCATTTTGGGTACGGTGGCTTGGCCACCCCGGTTTCCCGCCCATCTCTCTCTCCTGCTTTTACCCCTCAACTTCCGAACGCTGACTGGGAAGGCCGGGGGGTGGGCAAAGCGGCCTGGAAGGAGTGAGGGTGGGGAGCGGTGCGAACAGGGAAAGGCTGGGCTCTGGGGGGGGAGGATCTGGGTTGTCGGGCGCGCTCCCGATTGAAATGGCGCCGGATGGGCCTGGCCTCCCTTCCTCCGCAGTCTCGGCAGGGCCGCCGGGGCTGGCGGGACCGCGAGTGGCTTCTGACGCAGATTGCCAAGATGAGAGAGACTGGAGCTGGGGGAGGAAAGCCAATGGCGACGAAGGCGCTCACCTCCCAAATCCAGGACAAAGGAGGCGGACGGCCTCCTTTGTAATCCCGCCGCCCGGTGGCGAAGGTTTTTAAGCCAGGCCCGGCCGCCGGACGGGGAGGGAAGGGGCGTGCTCTCCGAGCTCTCCGGTCTCTAGGGCCGCTAGATAAACGAAGTGTCTCCGGGGAGGAATAAAGGACGCTTAGCCAGCCCTTATATTCCAGAGTTGGAACTTCGAAAAGAGTACGTACTCATTTTCCAACGGTTTTTTTTTTCCTTCTTCTTCACGCTTTTAAACTTAAAGTCGTAGTGGGTAGTTGACTTTTAAGCAGAAAAATGGGTGACTTGTCACAGGAATGAATGTAAGATGTGGGCATACTTCAAACAGGTCGTCGGGCCTCGGAACCACAGTGTAGTGAGCTTTTGGGCGGGTGTGGGGGGGTGGTGCATTGATGCTTGTGTAAGCCTGGCACACATCGGGTTAGAATTTAAATAGTTGTTAAAACCAGTGATGGCCAGAAAAATGTATGCGTGTACATATTAGGAATTGAGTTGCTGACTTTTCAACATTAAATCTCGAAGGTGGTATTAAAGCTGTGGAGGTGAAATAGTTCATATTACAATTAGTTTTTTCTTTTGGTAGCTAAGCATGTGTTTTATTTTAGTGCAGGATTATAGTAATTTGACGAAGGAAATAAGCCAACTCAGCGGAAAGAGGCTTGCTGAGCTGATTTTAGGTTCGTAGAACAAGAGAACTGGGTCGGTAATTTGCACTGAAGACTGTATAAGAGAGACAGGAAGGCCTGGGAATAAGAGTGTCCAATAATGGATTTGAATCTTTAAAATAAGTCTTACCTACTTTCCAGCCTTAAAAACAAAGATCCTAATTTTGAAGATGCTCTGATTTTAGTGTACTTTGAAAATACAGCCCAGAGTTTTCCTGTGAAATACGGTATGTGGTGTAACTAACAGCTTTCCTGATTGGATTACCCCAGAAACCTTTTTTCCTGCCCTTTCATTTTACATAAACTGGAAATCCATTGCCTTCATGTTTTTAGTAACTATTTTTTGGGTATCTTTATTTTGGTAAACAAGTGGCTGAACTGCAGTAGGTGGTGACTTTGTGCTAGAACTCGTTCATAATCATTTTAGATACCTCACTTCCTTTAGATGGTTTTTAACTGTTTTAACTTAAATAGCAAGCACATCGGAAAGGGGAAATGGTGTGGTGTTGCCATGTTTATCACTTTTTTGCCAAAAATGACGTTTTCTCATTCTTTTTTAGATCGGTGAACCACCATCTAGAAAGTTATTTGATGCATCAAACCCTTACTTACATTATGTATTACACTCCCAAAAATAATACAAGCCTTTTAGTTAGAGGAATTCTGTATTTTACTTGGCCTTTCTTAGAGCCCTTTTTACAACAGCTTTGAGATATAATTCACATAAACTTTAACCCGTTTAAAATAATCTATGGTCGTTTGTGACAGACTTCACTTAGCATAAAATTTAAGAATTTATATTTAAAGTCTAATAAAACTGACTAAAGATTGCTAGTGCTTTTAATTAGTGGTAATGGTTGGGATTAGTAAAGCAGAATTGTGATTAGCAGTGACATTGTTGCAAAAATTGAGGTGGATTATCCTGAATCATTAGTAGATTCTACTAGGTAGTGAGCCAGCTTTATAAAGTATTAGAGCTGATGTCTTTTTATGCCTTTAGTGTTACTCAGGTATTGTAAATAAAATTCTAAAACTCACATGTTGGAGTTTTGAAGAGGTAATAGTGTGTGTGGGGGGGGGTGTACTTTTCACAAACATGGTGTGGATAGTATTCTATAAAATAGTTGTGTCTTTGAATCTGGTTAACTTTCCCTCAACTTAAAATTTCAACAGTTCAGTGTGGTTTTAATACACTTAATAATAAACTTTTTTTGTTTTTATATAGGTCTCATTGGTAAAGGCTAATTCAAAATTAGTTGGCATGCTAGTATTGGAAAGTGCTACCATTTATAGTAAATTTCCATCTTTTTAGCTTCTAAAACTCTGTGTGTGTGTGTGTGTGTACACACTGAAAGATTAAAAAGCACCACCTAGGTTTTTTTTTTTTTTTTTTTTCAGCAGATTAGATTGGCTTTGTAACATTAAATTTTTCACAGGAAGTAACATTTGATTTTTAAATCGTCCTTTTTTCCCATGACAATTTGGAAGTACTAGATTCCAACTATTCTAAAACGATATTTTTTTAATTGTCTAGCTGATGTGCACATTACAGTAAATATTTTTTAAATAAACACCCCCAACCCTGATTTTGATGACTCTTAAGAAAACAAAAAAATTGACCTTTGTTGACTTTGGAAAAGATGTACACCGGTCCTTATTTTCCTTTAAGACTCAGTTGTTTTAAACGTTCAGTTACTTTGTGGTATATTTCATTAGTTTTACAAGGCCCTTTAAACTCCAGTCAGCAGTGGCCACCACTGAATAATTAGAAAGCTGCTAACCAAGCACAGTGACTTCTTAAAACAGTCCAGGAAGGTATAGGCATCACTGCTATATTTTACAACTAAAAGAGAGGTTTCGTTTGCTTGAATTAAGTGCAGGATAGGAATTCAAACCCAGTTTATTTTCTCTTATTTTAAAGCTCATGCTGGTTATTTGTGTGCATAGGAATTAGTTGTAAAGTCAGTTAAAAATTTGCATTTTTGCTGTTTGAATGTATTTTTAAAAATAAAGCAGGTACCAAAGGTGATACATATAGCTACTTGACTAATTGACACATTTTGAAAATTTTCTGCAGTGTTTATTTTAAATGTGTGGATTCTAAATGGAAGAAAAAATTTTATTCTGCAGAAAATAATCCCTATCACATAATTAGGTAGCCCCGATAATTAGATATGATATTAAATATTAGTGACTACTGTTTACATGAAATATAATCCTCAAACATAAAGGAATCAAGTGAACAAATTGTTTTGTTTACAGGGGAGGAAGTGGTGAGGGAAAGGTTTGAAATATTCAGGTGAGTAGGATTCCTACAGCTGCATAGTGAAATTTGTATGGTCTGGTAAGTTTCTGCAGCTGAAGGACTTCTGCATTAGCCTCTTTAAAATGTTCTGGAATTTTAAAAGAAACAATGGTTTTCTTGGGAATGGAACTGGGTGGGTTATTTTGGAGGGGAAGGAGGGCTTCTCTATCCTTTTTAATGCTTTCTGAAATGTATTACCTTTTCTAAAAAGTGTTTAAAAATAAAGGAGTAAGCTGGTTTTCAGTATAAAAGTAATTTTCAGACAGATGGCTTCAGAATACTAGAAGGCGTTCATTTTTGAGTGACCTTTTAATGTTCAATTTAACGTAGTCCCTTTAAAACTTTGTTCTTAAAGTGTTTATTCCAGATTTAAAGAGAGAAGGGAATTTTTCCCCCCTGCAAAAACAGTTTGATGTGTTTAAAATTACTGAACATCTAGTATAAGTTTAGGCTTCTGTATTTACCATGTTTTCCAAGAAAGCACTTAAGTACTTTTGACTGAGGCTCTTAATGTAGGTGGATGGCGGTACTATTCACAACTTGTAAGTAATTTAAGTTTTAAGGCATTTTCATAACTATTCAAGTGAATCATCAAACCTGGGAAATATGAATGGATATTTAAGAGATGAGGAAGGAGGCAAGAGTTGGCCTTCATAGAGTTTTGGCCTTCTGTTATTGGTCCTTAGAAATTTTGGTGGGGAGGGGTCAGGTTTCAGTTCCTTTTCCCAGTTTTTACCTACCTTCAAATTAGAAAGTTGTTACTGGCATCACTGAGTTATGTTAAATTCCTGTTGTGCACCGTTGAGAGGTGTTTCTTCAGTACCTCTGACAAGACTATATTTTGATTGACTGCTTTATGTGCTTGTTTTATTTTTTATAGCATTAAAATCAAACGGTATTGAGATGGATTGGGTTATGAAACATAATGGTCCAAATGACGCTAGTGATGGGACAGTACGACTTCGTGGACTGCCATTTGGTTGCAGCAAAGAGGAAATAGTTCAGTTCTTTCAAGGTACCTCTAGTATTAGTCAAAGTTTAGTAGTATTTTAATGTTATATTTGTATTCTACTCAGTTTTTATAGTTTGTAAAACCCATTTATTTGGGGGATTTATTTTGAGTATGATACCTTGGTTAATGTTTTAAAATGTGCTCCATTTAATATTCAGTACAGTATGTGTAGAATATGTAAAACCTAACTAATGTGTAGCGAACTTAAATGAGAGTAATTGTGATGAAATGAACCATGAATTATATGGAGCATAGTTAATTTTTATTTGTAGCCCTTTTTTTTTTTCCATGTGATAATAGGTGGGCTTTTAGAGTATGTAATTTTAAAAGACGTTAGTCACAGAAAAAATTTATGTAATCCAATAATATTTTAAAACAATCTTCCGTTTGTATTATGGGGTGATGGGAAACTAAGCTTTTTTTGTTTTGTTTTGTTTTGTTTTGTTTAGACTTGTTTTAAATATTTGATTCAGATGGGAATGTTTCAGCCTTTAACACTGTTCCCCTTGATGGGGTTATTTGTCCTTGGGTTAAAGGGTTGGAAATCGTGCCAAATGGGATAACATTGACGATGGACTACCAGGGGAGAAGCACAGGGGAGGCCTTCGTGCAGTTTGCTTCAAAGGAGATAGCAGAAAATGCTCTGGGGAAACACAAGGAAAGAATAGGGCACAGGTGGGGATGGAGAGTTTGGGATGGTGTTAAATTTTTATTTTTGGGGGTTGTGGGTCACTTGCTTAAATGGGGGGGTAACAACATTTTTCTGGGGTAGTTTTAAAATGATAATTATCTAAATTTAACTTGGAAACTACAGATTTGGGTGGGGAATTAATGCTAATAGTTTGCTTAAATTAAAATTAGATTGTTTCCATTTCTGTGTAGGATATTGTTGATACTTGCTTTTGTATAATCAACTTTTCTCTAAACACTTATGTACTAAAGGAAACAAGCTAAAATTATATTTATATTTTATGAATTGTCTTCAAATGACTAATTTGTCTGTAAAACTTAAATATTAATTATTTAAGTTTGTAGGTGTAAACTATGTTAACAATGTGTATTTAGGCAATTTAAATTGGGTTATGTATCTAGATGTAGAAAATCTTACTGCATTTTGCCCAATATCTTAATTACTCTAATACATTTATGCTGAAACCTGTACCTTAAACCATTTTTAAATAGGTATATTGAGATCTTCAGAAGTAGCAGGAGTGAAATCAAAGGATTTTATGATCCTCCAAGAAGATTGCTGGGACAGCGACCGGGACCATATGATAGACCAATAGGAGGAAGAGGGGGTTATTATGGAGCTGGGCGTGGAAGTATGTATGACAGAATGCGACGAGGAGGTGATGGATATGATGGTGGTATGTGTATCTAATGAACAAAGGTTCTGTTGTCATTTTCTTAATATTCCTGACACTTTGTCAAGAAATACAGAAATGGCAGTAATTTCAGTACCTACTAGGTTTTAAAACCTGTTCATGAAAATACAAATTCCCATGATGAGCAATGGGACTTGGTTGATGCACATATTGGCACCTATCTAAGTTAACACAGAATTTGAAATGAAGATACTGGCATGTTTTGGCACTTTGGCATAGGATGATACACTTCTGAGGTTTTTTATTTGCACCACGTTGACTGCTCTTTTTTTTAAAGTTGTGTTGCAAACTTGTAATCTAAGTTAACCAAACTGCTTACCATAAAGTATGCTTTTGTGAATGAAATTACAAAATTGATCTCTTGAAAGTATATTTATGTATTTCTCCTTACATTATACAGGTTATGGAGGTTTTGATGACTATGGTGGCTATAATAATTATGGCTATGGAAATGATGGCTTTGATGACAGAATGAGAGATGGAAGAGGTAAAATAAATATTAAAGACATTCATTGTAAGGTGAATTTTAATATTTGCTTTACATCTAATTACTGCTAATTTAGGTGACTTAAAAAAATCAGCTCAGGCATTATTTCATTATACAGCTAAGTAGGACTTAATATGGATGTATACTGACTGGTAAATTCACCACTCAGCGTTTAGAAAAGTATGTTAAGATTTTATGGGGAAGAAATATTTTGTTGAGATTTTTCTACATGTGTCAATTTATAACCTTTGGAAATTTTAATCTCTAGGTATGGGAGGGCATGGCTATGGTGGAGCTGGTGACGCAAGTTCAGGTTTTCATGGTGGTCATTTCGTACATATGAGAGGATTACCTTTTCGTGCAACTGAAAATGACATTGCTAATGTGAGTAATTTCTTGGTGTCTAAATTTTGAAGTATTCTTTTTTTTTAATGTTACTGCCAAATCCTTTATGAAAATAATTATCTGCAGTTAATGGCTATTTTTGTGTCTATTATGAACTGACCTAGATTGAGAATTAAGTCAAATAAAAGCTACAGTCCTTGGGTCAACATAAAAATTTAGTTTAAGACTGATCAGCATACAGTGGTAATAACTGGAAGACTATTTCCCTTGTGTCAAGTTTTGAAAGTGTAAATATGTAAAAAGTAAAATTTAGTGGATGTATGGTAATTAGAAACCAAGGAGCTGAAATAATGGGAGTAGATGCTATTATCAAATAGAATCCAATTGGTTTCTAATTGATTAAGTAATCAGTCAGCAAATTTCAGCCCATGGACCAAATCTAGTCACACCCATTTGCCTATTGAAGAGCTAGAGTTAGATACCTATGGCCTACAAAACTATGCAACTTACGTCTAGTTTTGGGGGGTTTTTTTAGACTTTGCACCAAGTTCCTATGTCTTTCAGGGTAGTTATATTTACTAACATCTGTTTAGCTCAAACTGTTCCCTGTGTTACATGTTTTTATCACCCCTAGCTTATTTTAAAAAGGATCCAATCTCCTCCCCCCCCACCCCCAAGATGGCTTATAGTCTAAGTAAAAAAAGTAAATGACTGATGTTTTCTTTCATTTAGTTCTTCTCACCACTAAATCCAATACGAGTTCATATTGATATTGGAGCTGATGGCAGAGCAACAGGAGAAGCTGATGTAGAGTTTGTGACACATGAAGATGCAGTAGCTGCCATGTCTAAAGATAAGAATAACATGCGTAAGTGGTATTCTTGGCGTGCATGCTATCTTTGTTAGCTGTGAACTTGATTATAAAATATGCAAGAGATTCTCGGATATGAAGGTAACTCTGGCCAGTCACTGGAATCTGAAACCATATGGCTTCTTATCTCAGACTTCAATGACTTGCTAAGTCAGTTATTAAAGGAGGGAGATAGGTATGTTACTTGCATGTGTGTGATTCCCATGCCAGTTGGAAATTAACAGCACTTGTTAACTTACACAGTGATCAACTTGTGCAGGTTATTCCTGCATGTCACCTTACCAGTTTTGAAGCAATTAAATTTCACCTCATCCAGTGATTCTTAAATTGACTACACATCAGTCATTTGGTACTTTAAAAAAAGTTTTCTCAGATGTCATCCTCATGATTCTAATTCCATTCTGTGATTAGCCTAGGATAATGTTTTTAAGACATAAAATAGCTGGTTCTGAAATAATCAGCCCTTTGTTGAGAAAACTCAGACCTCCAAATACTTGTTCAAGGCTGTATGTTTTAAATGAAACCTAGATTTTAGTCTTGTGTGGCATTTTATCACTAAGAATTTCTAAGTATACCTTCAGTTTAAAAATAGTTGATCAACCTTTTTACACTTTTACTGATGAATATGATCCGTCATTCTGTTCTCCTCCTGTATTACTCTTGTTTTTTCTTTAAGAACATCGATACATTGAACTCTTTTTGAATTCCACTCCTGGAGGCGGCTCTGGAATGGGAGGTTCTGGAATGGGAGGCTATGGCAGAGATGGAATGGGTATGTAAATTTTTTTTAAGTAAGAAAAGTTAGACATTTAGGAAACAACCTCAAATTTTTACTTTATTTTTATTTTTTAAAGATAATCAAGGCGCTTATGGGTCAGTTGGAAGAATGGGAATGGGGAACAATTACAGTGGTGGATATGGCACTCCTGATGGCTTAGGTGGTTATGGTAAGTGATTACTCTGATCCTGTTTGTATTAGTCTCCACATGTGGTACAGACAATGAAAAGTTCATGTTATTCTTGAGATCATACATACATTGATAATCTCATTCTTGCTGTCTTTCTTAAGGTCGTGGTGGTGGTGGCAGTGGAGGTTACTATGGCCAAGGTGGCATGAGTGGAGGTGGATGGCGTGGGATGTATTAAAGCAAAACCATCAACATAAGTCCTGACAACAGCATCTGGTCTACTAGACTTTCTTACAGATATAATTTCTTTTGTATTTTAAGAACTTTATAATGACTGAAGGAATGTGTTTTCAAAATATTATTTGGTAAAGCAACAGATTGTGATGGGAAATCTGTTTTCTGTAGGTTTTATTTGTTGCATACTTTGACTTAAAATAAATTTTTATATTCAAACCACTGATGTTGATACTTTTTATATACTAGTTACTCCTAAGGATTGTGCTGCTTTCATAAGATTTGGGTTGATGTATTTTACTATTAAGCGTTGCAAGTAGTATAGTGTAGTTTCAGAGGGCAGTAGCTCACTACTGCATAAATTGCAAGTCTTATTATATTCAGACATCTGGAATAAAGCTTGGAAAATAATTTCTTCTGGACAATACTGTAAATATAACCCTAAAGATGAGTTAGGTTGCTTCGGAAGCATAAATTCAACTGATTCCAGGTAGTTCTAAATTAAAATATCAGGCATAGCTCTGAAAAATCTCGATCATCTAAAAGGTAACTGCATTTCTGAATATTGATAATTTGTGTTACCTAAGGATTGGGAGTATTGGATGTTTAAATTCTAGACCTATATTTTAGAATAAAATCCCCTCAGCACATGACTAAAGCACCAAAAGTAATAGTTGTAATCTGAAAATGTCTTAGACTAGGGTGAGGTTCTCAGTGATAAAAGAGAATTAAGTACAGAAGTATTTACTGTGAAGTATAATTCTCACATAAGTATTTTCAGTTTCCTGCCCAATAATTAAAGCTATGATTTTTAAATAACTGTATAAATGATCACTTTAAAAGACTGTAAGACAAGTCCATGTCATAGTTTTAATTAAAATGAGAATCCTGCATCTGGTATCTGTTAGAGGTTTTACGTCCACTGTGTTAAAAAAAAAAAAACTGTAGCAAGGGAAAAGGTGCTTTTTATTTTTAATCCCTTTGATCAATAGGCTTTTTTCCCCACATTGGCTAATGGATCAAAATGAAACCTGTGAATGTGAATACAGTTTTGAACTTGTTTTGTTTTTCCCTAGAAATGTCAATGTAATAAATATCAATGTGGGAGATAATGGCATGGCGTCTGTCCTACAATGCTTTGTGTCAGTTTCTGATTATAAATCGAGTTGGTAGAAGATTATATGTCTTGTTGGAGATTAGATAGTGACTCCTAAGGAGTGGTTTCTGCAGTTAGGTAGTTGTGATATTCTATGGGAGGCTATCAAACACTCATCTTGATGATTGCCCATATCCATGCCCTTTCATTACCTATTTAAAACATGACTCACCTTTTTAAAGAATCAAGAGCTTTTTAATTGTCCCAGGATTACTCTATTAAAGTAAGCAGTGAAGGGGCCTCCCCGGTGGCGCAGCGGTTGAGCGCTGGGTTGCGAAGCTGCCCGCGGCCTCTGCGGCGCCGGTTCGATCCCCGGCTGCTCCCCGGCCACCGGAGGAGGATCCCACATGGTGCGCAGACCTCTCCTGCCACCCGCTGCTCCCCTCAGCAGTGTACTTCAGCCCTTCTGCCTGCTCTGCTCCCCGCTCTGGCTCTGGTGAATTCTCTCACCCTCCCGCGCTTCTGACTGTACCCAGTGCATGTATAAACAAAACAAACAAATATAATAAATAAATAAATAAATAAATAAAAAACATGCCTCTAAAAAAAAAAAAAAAAAGTAAGCAGTGAAAGTATAAAATGTTATAAATGACATTACCCTTCTAAAGCAAGGCTAATTTTTCCAAACTTTTATTTGGTTTATAAAATTCACATCTTAAAACATTGCAGGAGAGAAGAATTAAAATCAATTTCTTGGCACCATGACAACATGGTTGTAGTACAAGGGAATGGTATGTGAAGATACTTTTGTGAGGGCAAACCTTACGTAAACAGGTTAACAATAACAAGTACAATTTGAAAGTTTTGAAACAATCCAAAATTAGTATGTTTTTAAATAAGAGCCAAAATTAAGTTGTATTGCTTGCTGTCATAAGAGCTTGCCTCTAAAACAAATCCAAATCAGTGGCAATACGTGAGCTCTGAATGGAGACCAAGAATCATGGCTTGTGGAATAAAGCCAAAAATTTAAGCAAAAGCACATTTTAGAATTTGTTCTAAACAGTAATAAAAATATTACCTATTAGTATTGAAATTTTTCTCATTTTTCGCAATCATAGAAAATGTTAATCCATCAATACAAAGCAGTTCAAGAATATAATACATATCATTTGAGAACATTTCTATTGGAGCATTCCAGAAAGACCACCTAAAAATCTCAGTTCTAACTGAACACTGCAAAAACCAAGTTATGGAGAAAAGTCTTCAAGTAAAATGTTAGTTTCATACTTTGGCAATTTAGAAAACTAATTGTTAAACCTTACAGTATACACTTAGGAAAATATCCTGTAGAGTAAGTGACCTCAACTTCAGGAATAAGGGAATGGCTGTGATAAGTCACTATGATACCCCTAGGATTTAATGTGAAATTATAAAGTGCATGGCTGAAACTGGACAATAGGAAGGAAAAAAAAGGGTCCTTTAGTGTTGATCACTGTTTAAGACTAAAATTATACAAGAGTAACTTTTTTTACAGATTAAATCTTGTTCTATCAGCAGTATAACAATTAGTGTTTATCTACTTTCATGCTTGAAACAGTTCAAGTATGTCATGGCAGGTCAGAGTCTCGTCTGCTGTAGACCCTGGCACAGTCTAGTGAGTTGTACTCTAGACAAAGTACAGGATAACCTTCCTAAAATTACTGGAATGGAAATGTAATACAAAGTTTTCTTTTACTTTTCTGTCATATCAAAGATTTATAGCATTTTAGATTTCTCTCAATGCTTAGACCCTAGTTGAAGCCTGTAATCCCCCTACTATTGCAATATTTTTTTTTTTCTGGGGAAGGATCTGTTTTCAATTTTCAAAAGTGATGAGCTCTCCCTGAAAAAAATTAGGTAGCTTACTACAGAAAGATAACCAAGTTTAAGGTAAAAAGAGGCAAAAATAGTATCTTAGACCCACTGTATCTGAAAGTTGTCAGCAAGAACATTGATGATACTAGACAGAAATCCTAAAGGGAATTTTACAGGATAAAACAATGTCGGGCCTCCCTGGTGGCGCAAGGAGTTAAGATGCAACCTGTGAAGCTTGCTGCAGCCACTGCAGCATGAGTTCAATCCCCAGCCAGGGGAGATACCCACAAGATGCAGCAGACCTCTCCTGACTCACCCACTGCTCCCCTCAGCAGTGTATTTCAGTCTGCCTGTTCTGTTCCCTACTCTGTCTCTGGTGGGTCCTCTCACCCACCACACCTCTGGCCTGTACCCCAGTTCTTGTATGTATAAATCTTTAAAAAAAAATTGTCCTTTACTAATGCAAAATGTGCAAAGGAAGGAGAGAAGAAATGGTTTAAGTAGAAATCTTAACCAAGCTGATGAGTAACCTGTTGAAATAATACTTCAAAAAAGTTTTTATTCATTTCCAATCTTTGAGAACTGTGAGGCTTTAAAGTGCATTAAAATTACAGGCACTGTTAAATATCAACTTGACAATCTGCAGAATAAAACAATCTGAAGCCCTGTTTTTAAGAAGGCCTTTATAAAATAAGGCAAATGTGTATTAGTTCTGCTGTCTGGCCTTTCAGTGGCATTAAGAATTACATGATTAGTACATCAATTAGGCATTAGACTAAAGTTACTTTAAAGCATGCCCTGTTGAAAATTCTTTGAGTAATGGAGAAGAAAATACATAATTTTTAATTTCCATCAGTTAAATATGTGAAAAACAATACTGTCAAAGCTGCTTAAGAAGAGCTGTCTGAATATGTTTTACACATGTTCATAACATTCCTTGTAGGTACTTTCAATACGTAGGAATTTAGTTCTGGAGTCTTAGGGCAAGTTAGATGAGCATCTCTGAATCAGCAGTGCATGACAGGAATCACAAACCCGTACTGGCTTTGGTGAAGAAGGCAAAGGCAGTTCGTTGTCAGAACAAGCATTACAGAAAATTTCCCCACAGTTTCTACAGTGGTGCTAGCAAATGGAAAAATGAGAAAAACTGAATAAAAATTAGAAGCCATTTTTACACCAAAACTTGTACAGACTCACTACCCCTTACCTTTCTCTTAGAGAGTGAAAATTCCGTTTCACAAAGTTTACAATGTGTTGCTTCTTTGTCCTTCAACCAAACCAATCCCTAGTAGGAGGAAAAGTATGACCATTAACACTCAATAACACTAAAAAAAAAAAATCACCCTTCACAGTAGAGTCAGTTTGAACATTTCCATGTTTTTTTAAAAAACAATCTATTGATGGGAATAACTAATGAATTATTCAGCCCAGCAATATTTAAAGATAAATTTTCATGCTGAAATATACTTGGCATTATGTATACCTTACATGTAGTAAGTCCTCAAAATCTGAAGAAAATTTGGAAATCATGTTTATTTTAGGTTAAGCTTAACCTTAAATTCAGTTTTACACAGCTATTATTTCCCTCAAGTTCTGTAACTCATAAACTTAATAACTACTATATAAACTTTAGTAGAAAACATGTAAACTAAACAAGCCAGAGTAACCTGATTCTAAAAATTTCTAATTTAACCAGAAAACATTTTTCCCTTATGAAAGCAACTTTGTTAGATGATGCCAGTTTTACAATGAGTAGACCCCTGTGAAGGAAGCGTCCTCAGTGCTTCTGATTAATCTCAATTCACTCATGTTTCTTTATAAAACAGCCTCAAACCAAGCCACAATGCTACTGCTTCCAAAGATCTAAGCATAACAACCCAACTTGGAAGATAAAGTGTCACCTATAAAGCACCTCTGAAGCACAGGGGCCGTGTCACCTAATTAGAGAAAAATCTCTCCAATCAAAAATCTCGCATGTAGGGCCTCCTGGGTGGCGCAAGGGATTAAGACACAACCTATGAAGCTGTATGTAGACACTGCAGCACGAGTTCCATCCCCGGCCAGGGAGCTACCCACATGATGCAGCAGACCTCTCCTGATTCGTCCGCTGCTCTCTTCAGCAGTGTATTTCAGTTAGTCTGCCTGTTCTGTTCCCCACTCTGTCTTGTGAATCCTCTCACCTGCCCCACACCTCTGGCCTGTACCCCAGTTCTTGTACACATAAATAAATAAATCTTTAAAAAAAAAAAAAAAAGCAATTTTGTTTCAATCCAGGTATATCTGTAAGGAGTGGAGAACCTGATGTGAAGCCAAACTCCAAGCAGCATTATTAGGCTCACCAATAACCGTCCTGACATCAGGGTTGGCCTTCCACACTTCTTTGATTTCAACTTAACTCTGCACCTCTCCCAAGGGAAAAGGCTGTACATTGTAGGACAACCCTTTCAGCTGGCAAGGGGCTTCAGAGATCAGCTCCTATACCTCTTGTTTTATACATGAGGCAACTTGAGTTCCAGACAGCTTAAGTAGCTTCCTTCAGGAAGCAGCTGATTATATATAGAGCTAAGTCTAGAAGGGAACAAGCTATTGCTCTGCAAACAAATGACTATTTTTTTCTGCCCAGTTCCAGAATGTCAGCCACCCAACTTACACTTCCCAGAAAGGATATTAGGGTTAAAGAATCTCAACTCCCCAGAAAAGTCTTGTAGATACTAACATAATTTTGAGAGGGTCCTCAACTGTAGCTGAGTTAACAGATTTCTCTATGGTGAGCGAGACCTACCAGACTATAGCAAGCTATCCCTATCTACCAACCAACACACAAGGCTTCCAAGATTTCTTTGCTCATAATGAAAACCAACATTTGAGGAACAATTTGGCTATGAGATTGCTCTGCCAAAGAAACAAATCCAAGAATGGGATTCAGAAGAAAGAGTGGTGTTAGCAAAATACAATTTTAAACTATAGTGAATATCCTTAAGCAATAAAATGATAAAGTGCTATGTTAGAGGAAAACTGAGCAAATAAAAGCCTGCTGAATATTAAAAATATGGGAGGAGAAGTAAATAGTCTCACCAAGAGGTTGCCTAAGTCTAACCAAGTCTTTATATTTAACTAACTCCCAAGTTACAGGCAATAAGAATAGAGGAACTAATTTAAAAATACTATTAAACAGGCAGTCAGAAAAAATCAAGAATGTGAGAGACTCTTTAAAAAACAGACCCATCAACTGGTCAATGACAAGGAAGAAAAAATGCGTTATACACTTTTATACATATAAAAGCAGGGAAATCTATATAATATTTTGTTACAGATTGACAAAAAAAAAAACCTTAAACAATGACTAACACAAAATAAAGGATAGTTACTATAGGAGAACACACTCATGGAACACACATGGGGGCTTCTAAGGTACTGGTCATGTTCCATCACAAATTAAAATAGAGTATGCCAGTATTTTTAAATTGTACTTCATGTGTACTCTTATATACATGATATATTTAACAATGAAAAATATTCTGCAGTTAAATGAGAGTTGGGGTAGACATCCATACCCATCTCCTGCAAAAATGTTAGAACAGTAATAAAGGCATATGCAGATGTGAAAAATCTTAAAATAATTTCCAAGAAGCAACTACAGGATGCATTGCCAAAACAAGGGAGTAAGCCAAGAAAGAAGTTGTAGGGTTCGGGTAATAGGAGCTAACATGAGAAGGGTAAAGGGAATTCTAAGAACGGCAGCAGAGGGAAATGTCAGAATGGGCAACTAGACCAACCACAGGAACAGAAGAGTCAAGAACTGTAGGAGGAGGTTATCAAGAAAACTTTTGGAGAAGTGTTTGAAAGTATAAGAAAACACAGATGTTAAAATTCAACTAAACTTAATCAGGCAATTTCAGAGGAAATAAAAAATAGTTCGAGAGGGGCCTCCCCGGTGGTGCAGTGGTTGAGCGCTGGGTTACGAAGCTGCCCGCAGCCTCTGCAGCGCCAGTTCAATCCCCAGCCCTGGGCGAGTGTCCCACATGGCACGCAGACCTCTCCTGCTGCCCGCTGCTCCCCTCAGCAGTGTATTTCGTCGGTCTGCCTGTTCTGTTTCCCGCTCTGGTGAATTCGCTCACCCTCCCACGCTTCTGACTACCCAGTGCTTGTATAAATAAATAAATCTTTAAGATAAAAAATAGTTTGAGAGAAACACAATCGGAATACCTGGCCCAGCAAAGAACAGTATTTACTTAAGTGATCTGAATAAATATAAGGCAAATGAATTCCACACGAACTTTTACTTTATAATGGGAAGCCAGTGAAGAGAAGACAGGTCAGGATGAGAGGGGGCAACAGTCACCACGTGAACCAGGGAATAGCCAGGTCTAAACTAAAAGGACTGTAAATTAACAGTGAACACATACCTGCATATCATTTAGAAATGGGAGGGTAAATGCCAGAAGAAACAACTAAAAGAAAGGTAATCCCCTCATGTAGCAGGATTGATAATGGGAAAAGGGGCAAAGAACAAGAGACTGCTACCATTTTTCAAAAAGTCTAAGCATTCTTTGGCTTTTTTTGTTGTTGCTGGGTTTTTTTTTTTTTTTGGTAATAAAAGCCCATTTGAAGAAAAAACTGAAACTCCATGAGGATATGTGACTCGAGGATCAAAAACTAAAAGGTAATAGATTGGCATGGGAATGCAAGGATTTTTCAAGTTCAAAGGCAATTATAATCATGTCACAATCTGTAGGAAAGTGGACAAAATTATTTCCAAGGTCATTTCCAAAAGGAAGATTATTTTACAATATATGACTAAAGAGGTACAGAAAAGAGCTGGAGCCCCATTATCCCAGCTCTGCATTCAGTGTTTCTTTCTCTATACACCTGGGATTCAGTAATAATAAAATACGTTAGATTTATTATTTTTAAAGATATATTTTTTTTTATTTATGCATATAAAACTAGGATGTAGGCTGAGGTGTGGATGCAGGGGGGAGAAGAACAGGTGGTTCTACTGAAATACACTGCTGAGGGGTGCAGCAGGTGAGACAGGAGAGGTCTGCTGCGCCATGTGGATTAGCTTCCTGGCCAGGGATTGAACTCATGCCACAGTGGCTGGCAATAGCTTGCCAGCACTGTGCCATCAAGGAGGCCTCAACCTTAGATTTACAATGATCAACCTTAGATTTACAATGCAGGATTTTACCTTCCACTGGAGACTCAGGGACATTTACACCTTCCTACTTAAGACTTTTTACTCACCTGCAATGCTCTATTGGCTTCTTTTATATCTTCTATTTTAAGTTTTGATCTAAAAAGATTACAAATAGGTCCAAGTTCAGTACACATATTAAAACAGAACATTTAGTAATTTATTAGAAAGGTATTGGTTTTCCCTATTGCATAAAATTGCTACATGATTACTATACTACATGATTCTAATAATCTTCACTGGCTAGTGGGATTATATTTTTAAATTTTCAATATTTCTAAATGTGCTAAAGCAAAAATGTAAATTAAAAAATTACTTTTAAAAGAAATACTGGCCAAAGTCACTTTACTGAAACATTATTTTAAAAAAGATATTGGCATTTTCATTTAATTACAGCAGTATTATTCATCACATGAACCAGGCAATATATAGGCTATGCCCAAACTCCAAATGGCATAAAATACCCTCAGCTTCTCACAATGTTGGCTCCTTCTCAAAACAGTCTGAAAAAGATCTCTCCAGACATTTTGAAATGTTGGCTTCTGAGAAAAATATATTAAATAAACATCTTCATTCTTTGATTTGAAAAATTTAAACAACATTAGAGCTAAGATCTACTAACTTGAACATAACTTTCAACAAAATCTCTCCAATCTATAGTCTTACTTGTTAATTTTTAAAGCTTCTTTGAGTTTTGTTTTTCTTTAATAGTTTATTTCTTTTCTAATTTGGTTTGGCACTCTCATACCTCCTAAAAAGTCAATGACTAGTTGTAGGAAAAAAGAGAAATTACTCGCTAAGTTTGTTGCCCAATTCTTGAAGAGCCTGCTCCTGTTCATGATATATTTTTCGCAATTGATGATTTTCACCCTGGAGGTTAAGGAACTCCTTCAAAACAATGAAAGGCAGAAAATGCAATTTAAAAGAAACAAGAAACTCCACATTGTATATCTATCATTAATTAAACACATACCCTTTAGTTGTTTTTTTAAAAAGCAGAATAGTCCAAAGCTCTTTTATAACTGCTCTACTAATATTCTCCATTAGTAATGTCTTTTAAGATCACTAAATACTGTTACCTTGGTATCAGTGTAAATTATGACTTCATTATCTTTTTAAATAACTTTCATCAGATATAATTTTGAAAGCTTTACCACCATTTACTTTTTTAAGACTAATGATTTGTTGAGTTTCATTTCTAAGATGAGACAAGGCATCTTTCTCCTTCTGAAGATCTTCCTGCAAAGTCTGTCTCCATTCCTTTTCAATCTTCAAATCTGTTTCCAGTTGCACCCTTGAATGACAAATAACAGAGATGCTCAGTGCTATCTCATATGACAGTTGTACGTATTCTTCAATAAAAGCATTTTTTGGGTTAATACTTTTGCTTGGTAACACATTTCTTCAGGTATTTTTGTCCATAAATATTTTTGGTAAACAGGGGCCTCCTTGGTGGCGCAGCGGGTTGAGCGCAGCGCTGTGAAGCTGTCCACAGCCTCTGCAGCGCAGGTTCGATTCCTGGCCGGCCACGTAGATTGCCACATGGCGAAGCAGACCTCTCCTGTCGGCCCATTACTCCCTTCAGCAGTGCTTTTGGTCTGTTTGCCTGTTCTGTTCCCCACTCTGTCTCCGGTGAATTCTCTCATCCTCCCACGCCTCTGGCCTGAACCCCAGTTCTTGTATAAAAATAAATCTTAAAAAAACTTTTTTTTAATATTTTTGGTAAATAAATTCAGCAGCACGGGCTTTGCTAATCCCAAAGTATCAGTTTATTTGCCAACCACAAAAACTGCCTGCTAATAATTTTTCATTTATTAATGCTGTATACAAAAACGCTGTATAAGCATGGAAAATGCCTGTCAAAGGGACATCATACAATCAAAATCGGTTACACCTTGGGCATAGAATCAAGGAGAAAAATATGGATTTTAATTACGTATAGTTCTGTGCCATGAGAAAAATTTTACAACAAACTAATGAAAACTATTGTTCTGATATAAGAATTATAGAAACCACTAAATCAATTTAACAACAGTAGCAGAAAAAAATCAGACCTGGCATAAAGTGCTACTTTGCAGATTACTGCTAGAAGCTGACCATTATGGGACAGACCTTAAACCAAGGAAGCACTGAGGTAATACCCACACTTCTGGAAAAACCAGTTCACATGAGAAAATACTATGACAGCACTCTAACAATAAGTGCTGACTAAACAAAAGCGGTCAATTTTCTATCCTTTATAATGACAAAAAAATAATTTTGATAAATATTATTTATAAGTAGGTCTAACAAGAAATATACTAATAATGCTATAGTTTCTAACACTTTACATTTGAATTAATATTTCATCATAATACTGAGCAGATCACAATGTTATATCATTTTAATGTTTTTGTGTACATAATTGATTACTTTTTATTGTTTCTTCATAAAGTTACATTTTTACCTACAACCACTTTATTTTCAGTGCAGAAATGCAGATTTTATAATTCAGGTTGAAGAGAAGAGATACCTCAATAATGGAATTTGTAAATTATTGATAAATACTATTTCACTATATGCTAAAAATGAATACAGAAGGACAAGTTTTGTAACTAACACTGAAGGAACCAAAGTACAGAGTGCCCAACAGAGGCCTCATAATCCAGAATCCAAAAAAAAATTGAGTGAAAAAGAAAAAGAAAAATTTTGTTTTCAATTTACTTTAAATATATAAATACTGGGCCTCCCCGGTGGCACAGCAGTTGAGCACCGGGTTGCGAAGCTGCCCACAGCCTCTGCAGTGCCGGTTCGATCCCAGGCTGCTCCCTGGCCACTGGAGGAGGGTCCCACATGGCACGCAGACCTCTCCTGCCACCCGCTGCTCCCCTCAGCAGTGTGCTTCAGTCCTTCTGCCTGCTCTGCTCCCCGCTCTGGCTCTGGTGAGTTCTCTCACCCTCCCGCTCTTCTGACTGTACCCAGTGCTTGCATAAATAAATAAATAAATGGTTTTAATAAATAAATATATAAATACACTGTCATATCATAACTTGGCCACCAAAGGCAGAAACCATAAAAGGGGAAAAAATTTGAATGTCTAGTTGAAAAAAACTATGAACAAAGTTTAAAATAAACTTAGAAAACATTTCTACTGTTTTTTGAAGATCCAGAGTAGATATATAAGGAGCTCTTACAAACAAACATTAAAAAGCTAACAATCCCCGAGGGGAAAAAGTAGGTAATATGAACTGGAAATTCACAAAACATATAGAAAAGGCTATCATGAGTAAGCATAGAAATGCAAAGTCAAATAATACAGCATCATTTTCAGGCTAAAGAATTCCATTAGATTAACTATGATATGATGGTGTAGACCTTTATCAACTGGCATAATATGATGTCCATAATGTGGTATATACAAACAGACATTAAAGAGCATTCAGCATGATCCCCTTGCTAAAAAACAAATATTTATGCAATAAATGTTGGCATCTGTGTGAAGAAAAGAGAACCCTCATGCATTGTTGGAAAACAGTATGAAGTTCCTCAAAAAACTAAAAATAGACTGCCACATGATCCAGCAATTCCACTTCTGGTACTTATCCAGAGAAAATTAAAAGATCAATCTAAAAAGACACATACACCCTGTGTTCTTTGTAGCATTATCTATAGTAGTCAGCTGTGAAAACAACCTAAGTTAGAAGTCCACTGATGTTCCACCTAAGAAATTTCAGTCAATGATAGATCACATACCACATATCTGATGGTGATCCTTATACACAGCCTAAGTGAATAATAGGCTATACCATCTAGGTTTGTGTAAGTATACTCAGTGACATTCACACGATGAAATGATGAAATTACCTAATAATGCATTCCCTGTTGTTAAGTGTCAGGACTATATATATGATAGACTACTTCAGGGATGAAAAAGAAAGAACTATTGCCATAACATAGGATGCGCCTTGAGGGTATTATACTAAAAGAAATAAGCCAGACAGAGAGGCAAATACTGTATGATTTCACTTACATATGGAATCTAAAAAACAAAACAAGCAAAATAAAATCAAGGAGACAGAAAATAGATGGTGGTTAAGACCAGGGAGGAAAGAAGGAGGGTGGGTGAAACAGCAAACCTGATCCAGCTACAAAATAAATAAGTCAAGGAGATGCAATATTAGCATGTGGAATGTAATCAGTAATATTACAGATTTTAAAGTTGCTAAGAAAAGATGGTAAATAGGCTTAAAACGAAGATCATTTCAAAACATAGTCAAATGTAATTATTTTGTAAACCTAAATGAATACTTTATAAAACTAAAATGCAGGATATCCATCAAAATATTTTTAGGTTCTCTCTGGTTGCGTAGGGATTAAGTCTCAGCACTATTATGCTATCAACACTGAGGCCTGAGATCGATCCCCGGCCAGGGAGCTGACCCACACAGCACAGCAGACTTCTGTCTCACCCACTGCTCTCCTTACCAATGTGTTTCAGCATATCTGCCTTTTCTGCTCCCCATTCTGTTTCTGGTGAGTCCTCTTATCCCCACATCTCTGGCCTGCACACTAGTTCTTGTATGCATAAATAAATAAATATTTAAAAATATATATATTTTTAAAAGGTTAGCTCTAATTTTTATTTTCTTAACATTTTTGCACATTTTCTTATTTTCTGGCCAAAAGTATGTAATATTTTCATAATCAGACAGCAATAAAGTTATTTCCATTCTAGGGGAAAAAATAAAATCTGTTTTACTCCGACAAATTTCCAACTGCCCATTTCCACAGATACAGTTTCAATTTTTCTGATCCATTAGGTATCCCCTAATCTTCAAATTGTTCATACGCTACTAAAAACAGACCAAATATCATGATTTCATCAGGGACAAACAACATCTCTCTGCAGATGTACCCAAGTCTTACTGAGTAGGTAAGGCCTATAGGGAAGGGTCAGGTGTCTATATTATTATTTGGGTCGTCCTTTGGTTATCCTACATCATTGTAGAACAAATACCAAATTTGTCTTACCTATACTCTGTCAAACTCTAGAAAAGTGATTCAGTAACAAGAGTACCAAGGTTTTAAGACAGTACTCCACTGACTGGCAAAGTGACCCAGTCTTGCTTTTGTGTTGGCACCATTAATAACTTGATGACTTAAATGCTCCTGGCCTCACTGGTGGCGCAAGGGGTTAAGATGTAACCTAACAAAGCTATCCTCAGCCACTGCAGCATGAGTTCGATCCTGACTAGGGAGTTACCCACATGGCGCAGCAGACCTCTCCTGACTCGCCCACTGCCTCAGCAGTGTATTTTCAGTCAATCTGCCTGTTCTGTTCCCCATTCTGTCTCTGGTGAATCCTCTCATCCCCCACACCTCTGGCCTGTACCCCAGTTCTTGTATGCATAAATAATTTAAAAAAAAACCACTCTTATGATTTCTGTTGTCAAAGAGAGCCCTAAAAGTGGTGGCTGTCTTTTTGTAAAAAAAGAGAGCCCTAAAAGTGGTGGCTGTCTTTTTGTAAAAGTCTTAAAATTAAGAGAAAATGTCTGTTTGATGCATGTTTTTGCTGTGGAGGGGCAGAATTTAATTTCACAATGTACATATATATACAAGTTTTCAACCAAGATAATATTTCCTTACCTTAAAGTATTATTCTATATACCAACTTCTCAAAATATTGCTTTTGTGTCAGATTTAAAGGGAACTTAGAATTGTGTTTCCGAACCAATAAAGTAAACAACTTTCCCCCTACCTTTCCAACTACGTATAGTAAAAAAAAAATCCTGGACATCATGTGTAAACAAACATAAGATTTCAAAAGTAGAAAAGAAGAAAGCAGATAAGCTGTAATTCCAGGATTCAAGAATAACATGGTGGTGAGTTTCCCGAGATTTTTTTTTTTTTGGCTTCCTCTATAGCTCAGACTGAGTGCTGGAAAAGTCTGCACCCACAAACAGCAATGCACATAGACAAAAAAAATTCTCAAAGAAAAGCCTGCTCTCTGGAGTCAAAATACTGGTAAGAGACAAACCAAGCATGATAAAAATAAAACGAAAAACTTTTTGACAATAAATATCCAGCAAAATACCAGAGGAAAGCAACCACTTCAGATGAGAAAAACATTTGAAAAAAGAATGGTTAAAATTTTTCCACAGCTGGTAATGATAAACCAAAAGATTCAAGAAACTGACCAAAGTCAAAAAAGGATAAATCAGGGCCTCCCCGGTGGTGCAGCGGTTGAGCGCTGGGTTGCGAAGCTGCCCGCGGCCTCTGCGGCACCGGTTCGATCCCCGGCTGCTCCCCGGCCACCGGAGGAGGGTCCCACATGGCGCGCAGACCTCTCCTGCCGCCCGCTGCTCCCCTCAGCAGTGTACTTTGGTCCCTCTGCCTGCTCTGCTCCCCGCTCTGGCTCTCCCCGCTCTAGCTCTGGTGAATTCTCTCACCCTCCCGCGCTTCTGACTGTACCCAGTGCTTGTATAAACAAAACAAACAAATAAATAAATAAAACATGCCTCTATAAAAAAAAAAAAAAAAAAAAAAAAGGATAAATCAAAAGAAAAAATCTGCAGTGGTTAGAAGGCCAATGATTCAAGTAATACTTTATTTTTCACCAGAAACCATGAAGACCAAAGAAAGTGATACACTTTTGAAATGCTGAGAAAAGAACTATCAACTCAGAATTCTAACGATATTCTGAAAATATCCTTCAGAAAAGAAAGTAAGTCAAGACCTCCTCAGAAGAGAGAAAACTGTGACAATTTGTTTCCAACAAGACCTACTCTAAAAGAATTCATAAAGGAAGTTCTTCAGATACAAAGAATGAATCTTGGAACATGAGAAAAGAAGAAAGAACAAAAGAAAGTATTTTCTAGATTATATTTAGTGGTAGGAGCCCAAACTGTAACAACAGCTGATATGGTTCTCAACATTATGTAGAGGAAATATTTAAGCAAATTATAAAGTGGAGATGGTAAAAAGATCTAAGTGGTTATAAGGCTTTCATACATCATTCAAAGTAGTAAAATGTTGTAACAGTAGACTTTAAAAAACTGCAAACATATAATGTCGAAAGCAACCACTGAACTATATACAAAGAGATACACTCAAAAACACTACAAATAAATTAAAAAGGTATTATAAATAATGTTCAAGTAACCCATGGAAGACAGGGAAAATGAAAAGGACAAGACCAAACAATCAAATAATAGATTAAGCTCTAATATATCAACAATTACACTAAATCTACATGGGTTAGAAACTTATTAAAAGGGAGGGTAACAGAACTGATAAAAAACATGAAATATAAGAAATTCACTTTGAATATGATAAAGGTTAGGCTGAAAATAAAGAAAAAAATGCAAACATTAATCTTTATCTACTACATGAAAATATTACTCAAAGAGCAGGAGTGGCTATATTACCATCGGAAAAAATGTAGACTTCTTTTTTTAACTAGTTAATGTAGACTTCAAAACAAAGAAAATTACCAGAGACAGTCATTATAAAATGATAAAAAGATTAATTCAGCAAAAAGACTTAGCAGTTGTAAATGCGTCAGTATCAAACAACAGAATTTCAGAATATAAGAGGTAAAAATGGATAGAACTCAAAGCTGAAATATACAAATTCACAGTTATAGTTAGATATTTCAACAAAACCTTTCTTGCTAATTGACAGAACTACTATACAGAAAATCAGCAAGGACAGAGAAGACTGTAACAAAAGCTCAACCAATGGATAAAAAGGCAGTTTAGCAAGTGAAACTTCATACCTGCTATGTGGTCTTATTTAATGATTTGTTAAACAGTAATCAAAACTCTCTTTTGGGGGGATTTTCTTTTAATAATACAAGAGGCACATATTTACTGGGGGGAGAGGATATAAAGTAAAAACTAAAATAATCTTGTCAATCTGCCATTACTCTGCTGAGATAATCGTTCTCTTAGAATCTATTTTAAAGTCTTTTCTATGTATATGTAAATATACACAAGTGCATGATTTTAATTTTGTGAAAAATGAGGTCATACTTAGCAGACCAGCTGCAACTGTTATTTTCAACTCAATAAAGTATACTGACATCATCATATACTGACTTCACTTCCTAGTTAGTGATATAGAAAGCTGGCACATGAAATACTAATAAAAATGTTCTCAGAATGCATCATGTTCTTTGATAATATAAACTCCTTGGACTTACAAAGGCCTTCCCTATTCAGTATCTAGAAACTTACTAGTGATTAGATTGGTGTTAAATAGCAGCAGAAAGAATGAAACTCTTGTAGAGCAATAAGATATAAGACAGAATTGAAAGTGCTTTTAAATAAGAAAAGGAATAAAACATGTTTTATGGTAATTATATCTTCTAATTTTTTTTTTATTATTTAAGGAGATCTCCATGATCTAGCTGATATCATTAAACAAATGAAAATAAAGGTGTTCTATCATTATGTACAAAAAAAGAGGGTAGTGGGAATTATATTAACATAAGAATTTGTTCTAAGAGTAAAATACTCACAGTTGTTTCTCCTTTTGGGAGATTTGTTTCTGCAGACTGCTGGATTTATTCTGACATTCTTGTAGATATTTCTTGTCCTCTTCTTCAGCTTCCATTTGCGCCTTCTCTGCTTGCTGCAATCTGGTGTAATTCAAATCAACTTTGGGTAAAACTGAGGCTAGAACTAGGGTGTAAAAGGGTGAAGAAGACAAATAAAAGAAAAATGGGGAAATAGAAACATTTCTAAATGAAAACAAAGTTTGGGAAAACTCACAAACTCAAACGTGAAAGAGCCACACAATGTCTAGAAATTGTTTTGTGATTTTTTTCAATATAACATATAATATGCCCAGTATATTATCTTCAAATTTGTTTTATTTCTTGTTCATAATTAACAATGCAAAGAAATACAGCCTTTCCCACTTATGTAGAGCATAATGAATTAACTTTCAAAATATAATAGGTGCATTACTGACTTTTTACAAAACCATGAAAAGCATAGCTGTTACGTCTACACTAGGTGAAGAAGCCACATTGTTATATATTATGCTAGGATGTATATGCCAGGAATCAAGTGTGCTACAAGGCCAAGAGCAAAGACCTGCAATTACATCAAATAACAGCCAAGTCCTCCCTACAGGATATTTATGTGTTTATTAAAGTATGCGAAAGCTGTATTTGCATTTGTGTGCACGCGTTTGTATTTTTTAAGATTCAAAAGAATTTAGTGCTGGTTGGCAACATTCACTAGACATCATTTTTGTTCCTTGTCGCTGAATTTAAAAATTAGCTAAAAATGTGATTTTCATTTTTCCTGTTTTTATTTGTAAGTCATTGCTTCTCCCTATGCTTAGCTCCACTCCCTGCCTCCTATGGCCATCTAGAATTTCTGAGATTCAACTTCAAAGTTTTTATAAGAAAACATTTCCAAAGTATGCAAGGGATATTAACTCCTTGTAAGGAATTAAATGAAAAATTTCTATTCAACTAACAACAACCAAAAAAAGTGCCTCTTTTCTTCCTCAAAATCATACCAATGGGCCAACCCTCACATATTTCAAAGTATAAATGCCACTTCGAAGGAAAAGAGAAAAACATCCAAGTTATCTCTAAATCTAAATTTAAATTAAAAATATTAGGAGGGGATGGGGCCCCAAGCTTTAATCTGAATTTACAGGAACTAAAGTAAGAGTGAGGTAGGCCTCAAAGTTGTGCTATCATAGGGCAAAGGAGAACTGGAAAACTGATGTGTAAAAGAACAAGAGAATGGCCAATCTGGTTATAAACTATTTAAAAACATATTAAAAAATAGTAAAGGAGCCATTAGGCAAAGAGTGGGCCAAAAGGGGGGGAAAAAATCTGTGCCAACACATGGCTAAACAAAGGTTAACTTATTTTTACACAATTATCATATTTTTCATCAAAAAGTAGCTTTAAAAAGATAAAACTGAATTTGAAAATCCTGACCTTCAAAGGGTCAATATTCAAATCAGTCCTTGTGCACAAGGTTTGCAGAATGTGTTTTTTTTTTAAAATCCAAGTGCACCCACTCTGTTCTGTGGTAGTGTAGTACCACACCAGCTGTTCAAGAAGTGCACAGGGTTCCTGACACCCTTTTAGAATACATAGTAGTAGCATAAATTCTTTTCTATTTAATATATTACAGAATTGTTGATTTTCTTTTAGTCTGTTTAAATATAAGTGTTTTTTCAGAAAGATATATCTTTGACCAGCTTATACTGGTCCTGAGTGTCACTGCTGGCACATTTGACCAATGACATTGCAATTGTCCTAGTTTGAGTTAACAAATCATTATCACTTCATAATGGAATGGACAGAAATCAAAGACAGAAAAAAGTAATAAAGATGTCCAAAATGTAAAAATGGGGATAAAGAAAACAAAAAAGAAAAAAGAAGAAAGAGGATGTCAATAAAAGAATATTCATGTCAATAAAGCATTAATAGTTATGTTTTTCATAAGTAGATTCAAAGAAAGCAATGATAAGACATATGTTGACACCAACATGACAGGTCAATGGAAATACATTACATTTTCCAACAATAAAAGTGAAAAATGCCAATATAAAACAATTCAATTTAAACAAAATTATTTCTTGGTTTGCGTTGAGGGTCCTAGTTCAAAGAAACACAACTGCCAACTCAGAAAGCTTGATTTCAGAAAAAGAGATGGTGAATGATAAAGGATATGACAATTAATATGCATGGAAATCAATAGGGATAATTCCACCATGGATTTTATTCATTTTATCAAGGTTTCTGTTTGTATATTTGTTTTATGCAAAAGATTGAACCACATGAAATTGCTGATATTAGGCCTTTTTTTAAAAATCTACAAATTGAAAAGTTCAAATGAATCAGCCTAATATAAAGCAACTTGATTCCATGCAACAACCAAAACAAAAAGGCAAAAATTCTGCTGGGCTTAAGAAAAACCAGGTCCTAATGTAAAGTTTCCTAATGGTTTTTGTGGCAGGTGTCAGAATTAAATAAAGAAAAGGGAGAAAAGAACGAAAAAAAGAAACAAATCAGAAATGCTGTACCTTTGTTCCAGCTGCCTCATGGCTGCAGTAATTTTATTGGTTTTTTCTTCTAATTGGGTAATGATTTCATTTTTTTCTTTCAAACCATCTTCAGAACCCTATTTACAAAAATATAAAAGCTATAGTGGGTTTTATTTTGGAACCTGAATATTTGTAAGTTTATTGTGCCATTTTGCTGTGGAATTACTTTGAAATAGGTTAAAATATTCCTACAATATGAAGCAGCAGTACTACTAGTCTTTTACTGTATTTCATTCTACTTCTATATTTCTATATTTCTACTATATTCTATATTTCTATATTTCATTATACATCTACATTTTATTTAAAATATAGTAGAGAAAAAAACAGTCTTCAATGTTTTTAAAAGACAACAGATTAAACTGCTATAAAAGAGGCTATTTTGAAAATTGAATTGTGGGTTTTTGGCAATAAGTCTGCAACAGCAATGTCAATTTATTAGGAAATTCATAATAATTTTTATAGTAAAGTATTTTAGTCAAAAGTAAATCTGTATCAGAATTGTACTGTGTAAAGTAGCCCACAAAAATGTCTTGAATTTTTAGAGAGTTTTCTAAAAGGTTTATTACTCTTCTATTTTGTTACCTTTCAGTATTAAGAAAGGATTCTGTTAACCTTTCAGCATCAAGAAACAAATTCAGATCAGTGATTTTGTTTGTTCTTTGATACCTTTTCTCTTTGCTATATTTCTTAAGCTTCCAATTTAGAAAAAAAGTCACTAATTTTGCTACTAATATGGTACAGTTAAAATGGTTTCATCTATTGAAAAACAAATCCTTCATACAAATATTCACTGTCAACTTGTGTAAGAAATTTTAAGAATTTAAAATTTAAGAATGTTCCTTACCTGTAACTTTTGATACATCTCTATGTTAATTGCTTTAACTTCTTCTAACTGTTGTCGAAGGCCTATCAGAGTATCTTGTTTCTCATGGATATCTTTCTCCAACAACTTCATGGCCAGTTCAATTTCATGTTTCATACTGACTTGTACTGCCAGTTCATTCTCCACATCCTGCAATATCAACATATCCTGAATTCACTTTAGAGTGTCAAAATCAGATTACAACAGTTAATGAGATCAAGAATTTCCATTCAATATGTATGTTACTGGTTTCAAGTTACAAGTCCAACTGTAGGCAATCAATCAGATTCTATAAGACAAAATAACAATCGAAATATTTTCAAATGCACATTTCACTAAAATGAAAGTATTTTCTATACTTTATTAATTATCACTATTTTACTGGCTCTAGAATTATATATATTTATGCCTCATATATTTAGTGGTAATTTTCCTTAAAGAAAATGAAATGAAGCAATCTGTAAAAGTGTAGATAAAGGTAACTCAAAAATTCAATTTCACAGTTTTAATTTCAGAAGGAAAAGAGTTCCTTAACATTAAAGACAAACAGGGCCTCCCCGGTGGCACAGCGGTTGAGCGCTGGGTTGCGAAGCTGCCCGCAGCCTCTGCCGCGCCAGTTCAATCCCCGGCTGCTCCCCGGCCACCGGAGGAGGGTCCCACATGGCGCGGAGACCTCTCCTGCCGCCTGCTGCTCCCCTCAGTGGTGTACTTCGGTCCTTCTGTCTGCTCTGCCTCCCGCTCTGGCTCTGGTGAATTCTCTCACCCTCCCGCACTTCTGACTGTACCCAGTGCTTGTATAAATAAATAAATAAATAAATATTAAAAAAAAAAAAAAAAACCATTAAAGACAAACAGCAAAAGAGATAGTAAGTCTGACAATACTCTCCCCTGGTGGTGGTTGCAAACATATTTACATACACATATTTACAATATAATTACTATTATTATTATTATTAGCTAATATAATCTACCTGTCGTAACTGAGATTCATCTCGAAGCTGCCTCCTGGCTTCATTATACATTTCATCTAGGCCCTGCCGAGAATGCTTGTATGTTTGAAGCTCGGTTTCCACATCCACTTTGGTAACCTAAAAAGAAAACATAAAACTTTTTATTCAATAATCACTACTATTGGGCCTCCCTGGTGGTGCAGGCAGTTGAGTGCCACACTGTGAAGCTGTCCTCAGCCTCTGCAGTGCCGGTTCAATCCCCAGCCGCCGGACGAGGGTCCCACATGGCACGCAGACCTCTCCTGCCGCCTGCTGCTCCCCTCAGCAGTGTACTTCGTCAGTCAGCCTGCTCTGCTCTCCCTTCTGGCTCTGGTGAATTCGCTCACCCTCCCGCGCTTCTGACTGTACCCAGTGCTTGTATAAACAAAACAAACAAACAAATAAATAAATAAATAAAAACATGCCTCTATTAAAAAAAAAAATTAAAAAAAAAAATAATCACTACTATTACAACAGCTTAGAAATATCTATTATGCAAAATCCCTAAGAGCGGAATTTTTTGACACAGACTGTAATTATTCTATACTTACCTCTAGTTGCTGCTGTGTTTTCATTAAAATTAATTTATTTTCACTTCGTAACTGATGATTTTCTTCTTGGAGTTTAATGATGTTATTCTTTGCTATTGCTAACTAAAAATTACAAAACAGGAAAGAAAGAGGATTTTAAACATCTTTACACTTGCTTTATCTATTTTGCTCATGGTTACAAATTTTATAATAAAAAATAAAATCCTAAAACATTTTGTCTTTCACATTTACAGAAAACTTCATAAGAAAAATGTGCCCCATATTATACCAAGATAGCAATTAAAGAAATTATACTTTTTGTTTCTACCATTATGTTAGTTAAAACTAACATGTCCTGAAAATAAAGCAAGCATGTAAACTATGAGTTAAACAGTGAAACTGCAAAGACGTGTAAGAGGCACAAACTGTTGAGCATCTCTCTTAACCAGAAGTTCTACTATCAAAATGAGGATGCTTTCTTAAATGCAGTCACACAAATAATTATGTGCTCCCTGTTTTATAAAATTAAGCCAGTTCTAAAAAAATAAGTTTAATTAAAATGAAAAATAAGATTCACAGCACTAATAACAGACTTCTTATCTAGATAATTCTGAATAGAAAGCAAAAATTCTATGGTTTGATAGATTTGTTTTTAATTATCTAAAAAGCAAATGTATAAATGTATTAAAAAGAATGTTAGGATAATTTCTGGCTCTAGGACCACCAGACAGCCACTTTCACAATGCAGGAAACAGGAGCACATGGGATGAATTTACTCATAGGAGGGTGGATTAAGGGGTGGACATGATCATGCCATGATGCTTGTAAAAAACAGTAACCTGACTAGTGGAACAAGAGGGCCACCATCATTTAAACAGGAATTTCTAATAACAGATGACTCCACTATTAAATACAGGGTCATTCCAATTTTAAAAAGAGAATCAGCCTATATATAGAAGAATCTGTATCAGTTTCATTTGAAAGCCCATTTCTAGAAGTTGAGTGTCTCAAATATATCTTTCAGTTACCTGAGAATTACCTAAGAATATATGGTTTAAAACTTATAATAATCATCAATTACAACTATAAGTATTCCATCATAATAATGAAAATGTGTATGTATGTGTTTTATGTGCGCATGTACATTCTTTTTTTTTTTTCGCATGTACATTCTTAATGCATTTATATTTAAATTGGAAAAGGATCATAAATATTAGGCTCATGAAAGACAATTACACATGGTTGGGTAACAATACCTCTTCAATCAGCTTAGTATTTGATTTTTCTAATGAGTCAACTCTTGAATGGAGACTGCTGACTGTGCTGCTGAAATTAATAAAGAAAAAAACTCACTCAATATCATATAATGGCAAGAAAAACTATGTTATTCTGGATTATGTTGATTGAATTTTTTTAATGTGGAAAATTTCATTCAGTGGTTAACCTGATTTGGCTAGGAAAGTAATAAACACTATGAGAAAATAATCAATATTCCCATTAAAATTCCATTTGATGTTGCTCATTTGTTTGTTTCATCTTAAATGTTCTTCTTATGCTTAATTTATAATATTTAGGAATGGAAATTCCACACAAAGATGACTAATATTGTGGGCCTCCCTGGTGGTGCAAGGGGTTAAGCACCACACTATGAAGTAATCCGCAGCCTCTGCAGCACTAGTTCAATCCCCAGCCAGGCAGGGAGCAATCCACATGGTGAGGCAGACCTCTCCTGTCTCGCCTGCTGCTCCCCTCAGCAGTGTATTTCAGTCAGTCTGCCTGTTCTGTTCCCCATTCTGTCTCTCGTGAATTCTCTCACACCCACATCTCTGGCCTGTACCCCAGCTCTTGTATGCATAAATAAAATCTTCAAAAATAAAAATGACTAATATTGTTAAAAATAAATTTTAAATTATTTTTTAAAAGATGAGCTTCAAATGTCCATTTTATAATTAAGCCTTCAACAGAGCAAATATTCCATGTCTCAAGGGATAGTCAAAAGAAAGTTTGCACCATACACACACTTGTTTTTAGCATTTTTGTTTGAATCGATCAACATGACATCATTTAGACTTTACTGAATCTATTATTCAAGGCATGCTTGATTCTATCATGTCAAACTTTTTCTAATAAAATGCAGTGTGCTATATACATTACTACAAAATCTCTAATAAATATATAACATTTTATAGCACCATTGCTATAAAATAAGTAATGACATTTTAGTTTCACTGGTAAAATAAAAATGTTTTTATACTTACAAAATCTATTTTTTTTTAATATAAAAAGTCTGGGCCTCCCCTGGTGGCACAGTGTTTGAGCGCTGGGCCGCGAAGCTGCCCGCAGCCTCTGCAGTGCCGGTTCGATCCCCAGCCACCAGCAAGGATCCCACATGGCGCGCAGACCTCTCCTGCTGCACCTGCTGATCCACTTAGCAGTGTATTTCATCAGTCTGCCTGTTCTGTTCCCCGCTCTGGCTCTGGTGAATTCTCTCACCCTCCCGCACTTCTGACTGTACCCAGTGCTTGTATAAATAAATAAATAAATAAATAAAATAAAAGGTCCACTGAGGGAAGCAGCAGGCAAGTAAGGAGAGGTCTGCTGTGCCATGTGGGTTGCTCCCTGGCCCGCCGGGGATCGAACTCATGCTGCAGAGGCTGCAGATTGCCTCATAGAGCAGTGCTTAACCCCTTGTGCCACCAGGGAGGCCCCAAAATCTTTTTAAAATATAAAGATTCTTAGGTTAAACTTGATTCTTAGGTTAAACTTGAGTTTTTCAGAAATAGCACCATGGTATATTGATAGTAAGATTTAACAAGTATAGGATCAGGAAATGGAAGGTTAAGACTGGCTTTTCTATTTTCTGTGTCAACTCAAAAGCTATAAAACCTTTCTGAGCTTTGGTTTCTTTACCTATAAAATTAAACAGTAATATTTATCCTGCTTTTCAGATAAGAATCAATAAAATAATAATAAAAGCACTTTGAAAAAAATAAAGTCTCAATTAGTGGTTTTCTTGCATGAGAAATAATAGGTAAATTCTATTTTTTTCTTTACGTTTTCTGTATTTCTAAAATATTCTAAGTGCACAGAACCACTTATTAGAAAACAATAAAACCTTTTAACATATAAAATATACAAAAATAGATCACTAATATTGCTATAACTATTAAATAAAAAAATTTAAAAGACAGAGGGACCTCCCTGGTGGTGTAAGGGGTTAAGACACAACCTATGAAGCAATCCGCAGCCACTGCAGCATGAATTCAATCCAGGGCCAGGGAACTGACCCATATGGCTCAGCAGACCTCTTCTGACTCGCCAACTACTCCCCTCAGCAGTGTATTTCAGTCAATCTGCCTAATTTTAATCTTTTTTTTTTACCCTTTAAATGTGGATCGTAGAATTTTTTTTTACAGATTTAGTTTTATATTTATGCATACAAGAATTGGGGTGTAGGCCAGAGGCACAGTGGGTTAGGATTCACCAGAGACAGAGTGGGGAACAGAACACTGCTGAAGGGAACAGCAGGAGAGACAGGAGAGGTCTACTGTGCCATGTGGGTTAGTTAACTCCCTGGCTGGGGACTGAACTCATATTGAAGTGGCTGGCGATAGCTTGATAGCGCTGAGACTTTAACCCCAGTGCCACCAGAGAGACCCCCTAGAAATTTTAAATTACCTATATGTTCACATTATATTTCTGTTAGAAAGAACTACACTATACTATTTTACATACAGATGTCAGAAATTCTTCACAGAGTATTCACTGATGGCTTCTATGACCGGATCACAATGTAAGGAGAAAACTTCCATCATGGAAGATGACAGTTCACATTTACATATGAGCCCTTTGAAGTAGGAAAAATGAATTTTTGAACCATCAAAATGATATAAACTTCCACCCCATCCAGCCTTTTTTCTCAAGCTTACAGGAATAAGTTTGAAATTTTCATTTTAAAATAGTCTGATGATTCTATTTAAAAATCTGACTCTCATTTTCTCCTGGAAATGAATTATCACCAATAATTCTCTGTATTTTTACTTTCTGTTCACTATCACCTTAACCCCTTCTCAATGATACTTAGAAATAAAAGACAGCGGTAAGCTGACCTGAAGGAGAAAACAAAATTAAAACAGGCATAAGTGTAACAAAGTATCCAAGTACCAATAATACTTACTTCAGTTGTCTGTTTAATTCTTCAACATAATTCTTCTGGTCTAATATGGCAGCAATTTGAACATTCCTAGAGAAAGAACAAAGTAGCTTTATGCTAGTTGGAAAAGTATTTGGGGGCTAAAATTACTATAAAACCATAATGGTAAAACAGTATTATTTTTAAAACAAAACTCAAGAATCTATGTAATCATGTAGCAATAAGTTGTATACTAAATAACTGTAACTTTTGTTAAATTACTAGACTTAACAAGACCATTTGTGTATTTTAAATTAAAGCACAATTAGTTCTTGAAAAAAACGGCATTTTTAAGTTTAAGAAAATAAGGTTTTATCCCTTTTTATCATAAGACACACTTAACTATTCAAAATGGGTCTCAGAAACTATAAGGGTGTAACCAAAAGTTGTACTTCATACTAAAGCCTCCTTCTTCCAAGTGACATTTGCATTGTAAAGCTTGTAAACTGAAGTAAAAACAATGTAGAGGAATAAAGAAAATAAAAATTACACTGAAAATAGATGGATCTCAGACTGATTTATACAGAGCTACATAAAAAAAATCCAGGTGAAATAACTTAAGAAAATCATACCTTTCTTTATTTCCAATATCTTCTTCATTCTTTAAATACATAGAAAAATCAATCACTCCAACCTAAAATAAAGCCATTTTTATTTAAAGGGAAAATATTAGAATTACTTATAACATGCAACTGAATTTCATTCTTATTTCTTCTTTAGTATTTAACAGCACTATTTACAACTTAAAATAATATCTGGGGCCTCCCCTGGTGGGCGCAGCGATTGAGCACCAGGCTGCGAAGCTGCCCATAGCCTCTCAGTGCAGGTTGGATCCCTGGCCACCAGCGAGGGTCCCCCATGGTGCATAGACCTCTCCTGCTGCCCGCTGCTCCCCTCAGCAGTGATTTCATCAGTCTGCCTGTTCTGTTCCCCACTCTGGCTCTGGTGAATTCTCTCACCCTCCCACACTTCTGACTGTACCGAGTGCTTATATAAATAAATAAATAAATAAATAAATAAATAAATAAATAAATAAATAAATCTTTAAAAGAAAAAAATAATATCTGGATCAAAGAGAAACAGTGCAAATAGGAACATTCTGCATTGGGGCACTGGTCACTTGCACTTACTTGTGAGTCTAAATCTTCTCCTTTAACACAAAGATTAGCATCTATCACATTCAGGCCAACCAGCAGCCCAACAATTACTGATCCTTCTTCTTCCATCATTAGTGCATGATATTCATAGAATTCACTGTAAACATTAAAATGAAAAAAGCTTAAATCAAAAATTTCAAAACTAAATTTAAAATTCCTCAGCCCCCGATTATAAGCATGAAACCATATTAAATGAGGTATTTTCAACCAGCCTTTCTATATGTAAGTAACCAAAATTTGAAGACTTAAGGGCCTACACAGAAAGTTTTGACAGAAGAGACTGAAAGCAATAAAAAAGGGAAAGAATTTTGAGGAAAAAAAAGAGGGATCAAAATGAAAAGAGGATCACTGAGGCCTGGAACGTTTCACTCTCAGGACATGATGACAGTTGCTGATCTGATTATACTACTTCTTATTAGTTGAAATTATTTGACTGAATTTTCAAATCTATGGTTTACTAAGACTCTTGGGATAAAGAGTAAGTTGGGGAAATGAATATACAAAATATTTCAAAGCCAAAATTCAAGTCAGTGGGCCTCCCCTAGTGGCACAGTGGTTGAGTGCTAGGTTGCGAGGCTGCCCCCAGCCTCTGCAGCGCCAGTTCAATCCCTGGCCATCGGTGAGGGTCCCACAAAAACAAACAAAAAAAAACAAACAAAAAAAAAAAAAACAAAATTCAAGTCAGTGGCATTTGATATGTATATTGCAAATGTTCTCAATAGATAATCATATGTTAAAGATATTCATGAACCTAACTATCCACTAATTGAATGGATGAAGAAAATGCGCTATATTTTTATAAAGGAATATTATTCATAAATAAAAGAGAATGAAATCATGTCATTTCCAACAACATAAATGGATCTTGGGGACATTATGCTAAATGGAATAAGACAGAGAAAGACAAATTCCATGCTATCTCACTTACACATGGAATCTTTAAAAAAAAAAAAAAGTTTACAGATGCAGACAATACATTGGTGATTGTTAGAGGTAGGGTGATACGTGGGGCAGGGAAATGGATAAAAGGGGTCAAAAGGTACAAATTTCCATTGTAAAATAAGTCATGGGCCTCCCTGGTGGCACAAGGGTTTAAGATACAACCTATGAAGCTGTCCACAGTGGCTGCAGCACGAGTTCAATCCCAGGCCAGCCAGGGAGCAACCCACATTGTGCAGCAGACCTCTCCTGACTCTCCCGCTGCTCCCCTCAGCAGTGTACTTCAGTCAGTCTGCCTCTTCTGTTCCCCACTCTGTCTCTGGTGAATCCTCTCACAAACCCCCCTCCACATCTCTGGCCTGTACCCCAGCTCTTGTATGCATAAATAAATCTTTAATTAATTAATTAAAATAAGTCACAGGGAAATAATGTACAGCATGGCAACAATAGTTAATAACAGAGTACTGCAATTTTGAAAGTTGCTAAGACTAAACCTTAAAAGTTCTTATAAGAAAAAAATTTATGACTATGTTATAGATGTTCAACAAAATATATAAATATTGAATATGTTATATACCTAAAACTAATATAATTACCTAAAAAATATACAAAAAATTTTTCAATAAAAATTTTTTTAAATACACACCAAAAAAATGTCAATTATACCTTGATTAAAAAAATAAAGATACTTATAGATATCAAAATCCTAAAAATGTTTAAATAAGAAAGTTGTGGAGGAATTAAGGACAGTAAAAAAACATAAGACTTGTCAATTTATATTCAGAGAATAGGTTATCGTCTCATGTATTACACAAAAATTTCCATGTATGTTATTTTAATGACTTTAATTAACCTCAGAGTATTACTGAGTAACTACAAGTGCTTAAAGTACAGTTGTTCTCATTTTAACAAACGCAAAAACCAAGATGTACAAACACAGTCACAAATAACACCAAAAATGATTACATTCTCCAAAATATCAGAGAGATACCCTAAGAGAACAAGGACAAATGGAGGGTCTCCCAAGGGCTATTCCCTTCAAGAACTGATAACTATATTTTGTTAATCATCTGGCCTTCAATTTAAAACAATTGTTTAAAAAGTACTCAAAATACAATTGAAGCAGTAGCTTGGACATTGAAGATCAAAAAAGAAACCTTTTGAATTAATGGCCTAAATTCCCACACAAATTTTATCCATAAAATTAACTGTAATTTAGAAAAGGTAAAACTTAGAAATATAAATTTCCCACTTATTAGTTAATAAAAAACATATGGTGTTCATTTTTAAGGCTAGCTACTGATCAATGTTATGTCCCTACCATGACTTTCACTCTCACTTTCCTCCTCTTTAATTTTACGCTATTTGATTGTATGTTATATATTCTTTTGTACTACAACTCCAATCCTTTTTGGAAGACTGGACAGACATGAAACAAAAATAAAAATGAATTTGATTAAATGGTACTAACCTTAAGAGATCCCTTTGAATAATTAAGCAACGCAGGTAATCAGCCATCTTTTTTTGCATAAGAGCTAATCGAAGCCAGGCTCTTGCACGACCCAGAGGGGTCCTGAAAAGCAAAACCAAATTGTCAGAAAATAGCCCCAAAGATTATAAACTACATGTTCTATATATCTCTCTCTTTTTTTAAGGTTTACTTTATTTATTTATGCATGCAAGAGCTGGGGTGTAGGCCGGGGGTGGGGGTTAAAGACAATGCTATCAAGCTATCGCCAGCCACTGCAGCAGAGTTCCATTCCCCTCCCCAGCCAGGGAGCTACCCACGTGGTACAGCAGACCTCTCCTGTCTCACCCACTGCTCCACTCAGCAGTGTATTTCAGTAGATCTGCCTGTTCTGCTCCCCACTCTCTCTGGTGAATCCTCTCACCTCCCCCCTACCACTGCACTTCTGGCTTACACCCCAGTTCTTATATACATAAATAAATCTTTGAAAAAAAAAAGAAAACATTTTTTCACTTTTACTTAGAGTTTGACTTTTAATCCTGTTAAAGTAAAACCAAATCCATATTTCTCTTTTTGAGAGGTGAAATCCCCTTTTTCCTCTGTCATTGTTAAAAATCACTGCAGCAAATGTATCATTAGAAATATCAAGTGGGGAGCCACCCCGGTGGCGCAACAGTTGAGCTCTGGGTTAAAAAGCTGCCCGCAGCCTCTGCAGAGCAGGTTCGATCCCAGGCTGCTCCCCGGCCACTGAAGGAGGGTCCCACATGGCGCGCAGACCTCTCCTGCAGCCCGCTGCTCCCCTTAGCAGTGTACTTCCGTCCTTCTGCCTGCTCTGCTCCCCGCTCTGGTGAATTCTCTCACTTTCCCACGCTTCTGACTGTACCCAGTGCTTGTATAAATAAATAAATAAATAAATCTTAAAAAAAAAAAAAAAGAATAAAAAGAAATATCAAGTGGGAACATCACTTGCTATTTATTTTTTTAAAAGATTGGTTTATTTAGGCATACAAGAACTGGGGTACAGGCCAGAGGTGTGGGGGGTGGGGGGTGAGAAAGGATTCACCAGAGACAGAGTGGGGAGCAGAACAGGCAGATACACTGAAATACACTGCTGAGGGGAGCAGCAGGAGATAGAGGAGAGGTCTGCTGTGCCATGTGGGTACTTCCTGACCAGGGATGGAACTTGTGCTACAGAGGGTGGGGATAGTTTTGTAGTGCTGTGGTTAACCCCTTGCACCACCAGGGAGGCCCTTGCTTGCTATTTAACTCTAAAACTAGGTCTGGGACCTCCCTGGTGGCACAAGGGGTTAAGATACAACCTATGAAGCTGTCTGCAGGCTCTGCAGCAGGAGTTCAATCCCGGGCCAGCCAGGGAGCAACCCAATGGCGCGGCAGACCTCTCCTGTCGTGCCCGCTGCTCCCCTCAGCAGTGTATTTCGTCAGTCTGCCTGTTCTGTTCCCCGCTCTGTCTCTGGTGAATCCTCTCACCCTCCCGTACATCTGGCCTGTACCCCGGTTCTTGTATAAATAAATAAATGAATAAATCTTTTTAAAAAAAGTTGCCTCATTAATAAAAATTAAGATAAACTAAACAGAGCTCTTCCCTCTTAATCATACCCTAAAGTGCATAAGAACTTAGCCTTAATAACACACTATCTTGCAAAACTTTCAACACAGATGCATTACAGATTAGACTATTCGAACTTTTTGTATATTTCATATATATTTGTCTAGTAAAATCGGCAGGTGACACTATAGGTCCCAATTGTCAGAGGAAGAAAAATAATTTGCATAAGACCTATAGCATATAAATGGCTTATCTGAAACTCAAACCTGAAAAACAAAACCTCAAATCTCCTGAGCCTTTGCCATGGATTTATGCTCAATCTTTAACAAATAGTTACTCATTGACCTCTACTGCAAACTAAGTAACATTCAGGAAACAGAGGTGCAAAATTGATACATTCTTTCTTAAAGGAACTTGCAACTTCCTGCAATGCAATATAAAATTTAAGTAGTGATCTAATAAAGAGTGAATAGCCATAAATATAAATGAGTAGCTAATCTGTGTGGAATAAGCTAAGAAAAACTTCAGAAAAAAAATTAAATTTTAGCCAAACCATAAAGAATGAACAGAATTTTACTAGAAGAGAATGGAATGATGCTACTTAATGTTGGGAGAAGAAAATAAACTAGAAGGTGAGGTACTTTTAAGGAATAGTAAATATATCCCTGTGGTTACGGATGAACAAACAATAAAATAACTTACTTAAGACCAGGTAAATCCCGGACACTGGCTCCTATTTCCTCTGCTTCTGGATAGAGTTTCTCTACTAGTTCCAACGGGCCCCAGATAGTTTTATTATAACTCAAAAATGATTTTCTGACTGAAAAAAGAAAATAATACATACAACAGCAATATATAAAATAACTTCCTTTAAAATATTTAGTTTCAACATTTCTTAATATTCAGTGACCTTTCCTCTGTTATCACTACATAGACCTATTAATTAAGATCCTGATATTATTCCTTATGAGAAATATGCAAGCCATTCTTCCACATCAGAAATACACAGGCAAGTAATTAAAGTAAAAAAAAGTGAACTCCCTCTTTACCAGTACAGAAAAAAGAGGCTAGAATCCCTACCAAGTTGATTGTTATCAGTTTATTAAATAAATCAAGGACCAAAAATAGTCATTTTCCTAATATTTTTATTTAATCTTGACTATTTTTATGCTGGGATTTCTTTAGGATTCCTAGGAGTAAAGTTACTTGGGTCAAAGGATATAGGGAACTGGCATTAATGAAGGCCTCTCTGATTTATTAAAAAAAATAGTGGCTGTAACTGTTTGTTTCTCCATATTTTTGTCTACTCTTTTTCAAGCTTATATCTTATTTTTTAGATTATTTACCTTTTATATTAACATTCTCTAAATACTCCTTTTAATATATCAGAAAGTCACCAGTGTGATCTCAAGCCTTGAGTTTTAATTTTCTTTCATGAAAAAAAAAAAAACCACAAAACTTTTTTTTTTAATGGCAGTGATATAGACCTTTATTTCCCTCCAGCTTGCTAAAATGGAATTTGCAAATGATGGCTGAAATAATTCACACACTTTGTAGGTAACTCAATAGATACTGATTGACATTTAATAAAAGGAAAACATCAAAAAAGTCATTTTCCTATCAAACATGAACAATTCTGACTTTCCTTTTCCTTTTATTTTATTCTGAAACTTAAATAACATAAAACCATGACTGGGCCTCCCTGGTGGCGCAGCGGTTGAGCGCTGGGTTGTGAAGATGCCCCCAGCCTCTGCAGTGCCGGTTCAATCCACGGCTGCTCCCCGGCCACCGGTGGAGGGTCCCACATGGCGCGCAGACCTCTCCTGCTGCCCGCTGCTCCCCTCAGCAGTGTACTTTGGTCCTTCTGCCTGCTCTGCTCCCTGCTCTGGCTCTGGTGAATTCTCTCACCCTCCTGCACTTCTGACTGTACCCAGTGCTTGTATAAATAAATAAATAAATAAATCTATTAAAAAAAAAAAAAAAAAAAAAACTATGGCCAGTATATGTTTCTTTCTAAATACTGACCAGATCTCTGCAGATCCAGTGTACCTATCAAATATGTCACCCAAGGAGAACCACTAAGATAGGGTTTCTCATTAGGGGAGAAAATCAATCAGCACAACTTTGTAATGACTAATCATTTACTAAAACCACATTTAGGCAAGTCTCTTTTACTTTTTACACGAACCCCACTTTCATGTGCCATAATCTGACTTCTAGGTCTTCCCAATTTACCCTGTTGTCCAGTATACCAATAAGGAACCCAGAATCTTTTGCTATATAACAGACACTCCAGTATACAACCCTTACTTACACAGCCCTCTACATAGATGTTGTTCATATGAACTAGAGACCAAAACTGCCAACAACTGTTACTATAAGTAGTTACTAATATAATTAAGTTATTTGCAATGTATATTAGGTAACCAAATATAATACAAACATTTCTGGTAGCAATAACTCAATATGAACTATGCAGAAGAATAAAATATCTATTATCATCATTTTCAAGGACTGCTCCAATATCTACAACAACCCAATCCAGAAGACAATTTTTCTAGATCTCTTTCCATGCACTAAGGAGGTTTATATTTCAACAATGAAGTATTTGATCAATAGGGCTCAAACTCTTAAGAGTTCATATCAGAATAAGATTTTATATCAGAACCACCAAGTTTAAATTTGAAAAAAATAACTATAATCATCCTAGAACATAGAAACCAGTTCAAAATATGTTGAAAAAAATTTAAAAATTAAATATGCTATTTATAAAACTAACATTTTTCTGAAGGATACACCAGAAAACATAAAGCAGTAGCATATTTTCTCCCCAAACCAAACTACCCAGTATTTTTAAATGAAAGTAATATGGCTTCAAAAAATATCACATTTTCAAGGATGCTTAAGATGAAGGGGGAGATTCTAAAGTTAATTTTTTAAAATCTCATGATACCTTTAAGACCGTGTTTCAGACAATGTTCCATAACAACAAAGAACTGCTGCAAGGGGGGATAGTCCGAATCCAAAGTGCGGCCAAAGCTTAGAGCAGATTCAATGAGTCCTTTGATACTCAGTTTAGCCATGTTTAACAAGTTTGCTCTCTCTACAGCGGTGGGATCTTTTGTAGCTGAAAGCAGAAGAAAGGAGTCCAACATCATTTGCCTAACATGACAGTGGAAAAATATACACTCTTTCCTTTCCTTATAAAACCAACAGTGGTTTATTTTTCCTTCAGCAACAAGTCAGTCTTCCTAAGTAACCCCTAATTAACTTCTCTTTATGTTTCTCACATACACCACACACATACCATAGAACACTACCATGCCCACTCCAGCCAAAGTTGATGAATTATTCTCAAGATCCTGAAAATTGACCATTCTCTGTTATTTATCTTACTTTTGTAGTACCTCTTCAGGAAGAATGACGAGTTTATTAATGACTTTCTGTGGAGATAATTTTGGGGTAACAGGTATGTTTAAGGGTCTTGAGCAAAAGAGGGGTAGCAGGAAAGTTCCAAGAATGAATTCAAGGCAAAAAAAAAAAATGTTCAAAATAAATTGGCAATAAAAGATAGTTAAAATTCTAAGATTTCAGTGTCTCCTATAACAGACCCAAAGGTAAATAAAAATACCCTGATAAACAAGGGGCTACAGGAAGACCTTCAATTCTTTCACTCACTTTAACCCTCTTTCTATCTTGTTTTCCATTGCAGTGGGTTCTATATTGCTTGACTCCTTTATTTGCCCAGAGGAAATAAAGAGGAACCAGTTTCACATAAAAGTGCCCTGCCCCTCCGCACAGCTGACGAGGTTGAATATCAAGTTAATGAATGCATTTTCAAAAGAACTCATTGTTACCTGATATTTTCAATTCACAGAAATATTTTCTTTCCCATAATTTTACTGTGTTGGAACCCCAGAAGACTCCCCATACTCCCATCAATGTAGTGAATGGCAGCAATATTTTCAGCAAACACAGATGACAACATTAAATGCATAAAAATAAAACACTTAGTACACATTTCCTAATCGCTGACCAATGACTGCCCTGTCCAGCTAAACCAAACGTCCGTTTTTCCTTCTCTGAACAAAAATCTAGGGTCCCCAATGATCTAGTATTCTAGTTCTGAGCTCAGAAAGCTAGGTATGGAGCTTGACACTGAATCCTAAGCAACTTAAAACGCAGCCACAACTGCTATGAATACACTGGCTGGTGAAAAATAGCCAGACGCGACATTTCTTCAAATCTGCATGGTGATGTGACTGACTCCCTCTCGGTTGTTTTTTTTCCGGGGGCGAAACCACTTGATGTTTCATAACGTGACAATTTTCATTTTTCTGAACACAGAGCCCATCACGATCCATAACCTGCGATGCGACAACCAGACAAAGGGCTCCTTTGCGGTGGCTGCGAGGCGGGACCCGGCTGGTCCCCGCGGCGTCCTCGCAGAGGACCGTCCGCGCCCCGGCCGCGCCCCACCCCGACTCCAGGCCGTGCCCTGCCGGTCGCGGCCCCCAAATCCCGCCACAGGCCCGCCCCCGCATCATGCCCGGGGCTAGACCCCTTCCCGGCCTCCCTCCCAACCTAGAGGGGTTACCCAGAGGGCTCGGGGCGCCCCCAGGACCCCCGCGAAGGGCTCACCCGGAGTCGGACGCGGCATGTCTGTCCGTCTCCTGCTCTCGGCGTCAGTCACCAATGTCAAACCCTGAGCCGCCTCTTCCCTCCGCCACCCCCAAACCTGAAAAGTCATCACCCGTCCCCGAGCGCTCCCCGACTCGGCGGCAGAACTCAGGCCCGCCCTGCCCTCGCTCGCGCGAAGCCGTCGAACCTCGAAGCCTCGGCCCCCGGGCCCCAGAACCCGCGCGGACGCCGCCGGGGGGGAGGGACCGCCGCGCGTTGCCATAGCGACCCCGGGCGCCAGGGCGTCCCCGGCTGCCCCCGCCAGCCCCAGGCCGGGTCGCGGCCCCCGTTCCGACCCGGCGACCTCAGCGCTCCCCACCGCCGGCCTCCGCGTCAGGCTGCGGCCTTCAGTCAGAAAGGCGGGCCCGGCGTGCGCCCTCGACCCACTCCCCTTACCCATGGCGGCGGCGACGCGGTCTCGGGCGGGGGCTCCCTGAGCCCCGCCAGCAACTCCCTTCAGGCGCGCGGCGGTCGCCACGACGCCTGCGACCCGGCCCGCCGCGGCCCACAGCGCTCCCGGCGGCGGGAGGACGCCCGCGCGGTCCCGCGGCGCGGCGGGTGGGGCGGGGGATCGCGGAGACGCCAGCCCGCAGCAGAGAAAACCCGCCCTCGCCGGTCTCCAGGCGGCCGCTGGGGCCGGAAGGAGAAGGAACGGGAGGAGAGCTGGGGGCTGGAGGGCTTGAGGGCCGGCCCCTGGCCCACCACAGGCTCCTCACCCTGGGGGGCTTCGCCTGAAAGCTGAGGCTGCGTTCAGAGGGCGTGCGAGCCACCCGCAGCCCACCTTCAGGGTGCGAATGGGTTTCATCTGATGGCTGACCGCTTCCCTTTCATCTTCACAAAGTCGTAAAGGGGGCAAGGAATTTAGAAAATCCGAAACAATGAACACTGGAGGCAGAAATGTGCTGAAACTATTTTAAACAGCCCAAACCACGAGGCTAAAGCCAGGAAATAATTGGTTCTAGAAACACACACACACAACAAACAAAAACAATGAAGAGTGGCCTTTCTAATCACAGGGGAAGAGGTAGACAAGAACAGAGTTTTCTCATTTCAAAGGAAAAAGAACCTCATGGTCAAGTAACAGGTTTAAGTTATATCGATTTGGAATGAGGGAGCCTTTATCTAGTTGGATCAGCAGATGCCAACACAGTGAGCAAGAAACAGATGGAGCTATTTCATCAAAACTGAACGATGTTTTTTCTCTTCATCACTTTGATCAGTGCCGTTGTGCTTCTTGACTTCTTTTGGTTTTGAATTTTTATTGTGAGATAATCATGCATGATAAAAATGTATAAGAATTGACAGTTTAAAGAATCACGGCATGAATACCTGGTGACCACCGCCAGATCAAGCGAGCACTTAACAGTTCCCCTAGGGGTGAACACTATTCTGATGAGAATCGTTTCATTGCTTTGCTGTGTATTACACCCACACAAGTATGTGCCCCTCAACAATGTAGGTTTCCTATTTGCCTGCTTATAGAACGTTCACAGGTGGCATAACACATAGCGCTAAGTTATTTCCAAGGCCTACATACATCCCAGTGTGTGTTCAAAATCTCATTTGATTAAGAATACACTTATTGGGAAATCAGGTATGGCTTTCATTAAATTTACTAGATAATGCCAAGGTGTTTTTTAAACTTATAATAATCCTATCAGCCATGTTGTTTTTCTGTTGCTTGTGTCCATTATAGTGCCTGGAATTGTTAGAATTTTGTTTTTTACCAATCTTGTAGATAACTTGATTGTATGGTGAGTTTATTTTGAATTTATCTTGTTATAGGACGGGGAGAGGGGCAGCCCAAACCCCGCAAACCTATTCTAAATGGGTTCGGCCATCCACCGCATCAACACAAAACACATGAGACTAATGGGAAGAATCTTTAATAAAACTAGGAAACAATACAGGTAAGGCAAAGAGTCTAGTTTCTAAATGAAGCACCCAAAGTTACCCGTCCCCTCGTGGGTAAAAGTCCATCCATATGGGATCGGCCCAGAACAAGGCCCCAAAGCCTGCTATAAGTCTAAAGCATCTTCCAGTGGGGACCCACAGAAAAGGGTCACAAACAACCGGACAAGCCCGGAAGGAAAAGAGCAAAATCAACAAGATAAAAGCTGCCATGGTCACCTCCCACAGGTCTCACCTACATCTGTGTCACCCAGTCCACGACCAAAAGACAAGCGCAGTTTCTTTACTTGTCTCTAGGCTCCATGCGCCTCCTCCAGGTCTCCTGGCTCCATCCTGCTTCCTTCCTTAGTCTCTTCTGCAGCTTCTCCTCTTCCTGCTCAGCTCCACCCTCCCTTGGGTGGGGCAGGGAACCTGGAACTTCCCCCTTTCCTGGGGACCACCCTGTTACAATCTCATTGCTGATGACATTGAGTCATCATGCTTACTTCTTGGAGTTCCTCTTTTGCAAAAAACCCATTGAAGTCATTAGCCTATTTTCCTGTTATCTATTTCTTATTGGTTTGTGTGTACTAGTTTGGCTTATATGCGTTACCAAGATCTGGTTAATATTTTCTTCCTTTATGGAAACCTTTTTATAAGTTCCTTTCTTGCAGTTAAATTTATGATTCACTTTTAGTGTCTTAAATTCTCCTTACCCCCAAGGTCTGTTATTGCACCCTGATTTGATTTCAGTGAATGACATGAGATAGGGCCATTATCCTTTCACCAATGGTCTTACATGCCCCTTCTAGTATTTTTTTTTTTTGAACAATTATTCCTGCAGGGCCTCCCTGGTGGTGCAGGGGTTAAACACAGTGCTATCAAGCTACTGCCAGCCACCCACTGCACCTCTGGTTTACACCCCAGTTCTTGTATGCATAAATAAATAAATCTTTAAAAAAAATTATTCCTGGAAGATTTTTATTTATTTTTATGTAAAAGAACTGGGGTATAGGCCAAATGTGGGGGGTGGGAAGGGCACAGGTGTGAAAGGTTTCATCAGAGACAGAGTGGGGAGCAGAACAGTTCCATTTACTGAAATACACTGCTAACGGGCAGCAGGAGAAACAGGAGAGGTCTGCTGCAGTGGGTTAGCTCACTCCCAGAAACTGAAATTATCTAGATTTTTCACTGCTATATTACTTTATGATATCCAGTGAATATTTAAACTCTATTGCAGGCCTCCTTCCAGTTTTTCCTGTGACCAAGTTCACTGTGAGTCCTCCTTTGTAAATGTCAACACTCTCATTTCATCCTTAGCACATGATCAATATTTCACCTGTCCCTACTGGAAAAAATGTTGGTTAACACTGAACTTAATTATTAAATAGTAATAATTAACACAGTAAGATCTAGCAGGAGAAAACACTTTAATAAAAACTTCAAGTAAACAAAAAAGAAACCACCTGAGGTAGAATTAACAAATTTAACATATTTAACATTCATTTCAAAAAACTTTGCAAGAAATTAAGGATTTCTCCTAGAAAATGGATACACCAAATCATTCACTACATACCTGTCACCATATATATATAATTAGGCATTCTGAAGTAAATTTTTATGAAACATCATTGTATAAAAAGAGAAAATTGAGTAATGCCCCAAAACAAAGGGGCATATGAACATAAAAATAAAGGTGAAAAATACGAATATCCTTTTCTATTTATCATCAATTCAGCAAGGTTTCTTTCCAAATGAAAATTTTGTATCAAAATCTACGATGCTGAAACACCAAACACTGAAAATAAAAAATGGAAGAAATAAAAAATTACTTCAAGACAATTTATAAATAATAACTTAAAAGACTAGATTTAATGGGAAAATACATATAATACCAGAAAACAAAAGTCAGGAAAAACCCTGACAAAAAGAACAATCACCACAAGGTTGTGTTTCTTAAATGAAAAATTATTTTTTTACCCTATCCTTCAAATAACAAAATATGATAAAATAATCTATAAAGTCAAATTAGTCCTGAAATCTTAAAAGTCTAAATCTCAGATTCAAAAGTTAATCCATTTTAAAGTTGGTAAAAATTTATCAAACTCTTTTTAGGTCACAAAAAAACATTTATATCACATATATATTTAAGCTTTTCAGTTTTGTGTACATGTTCACTGAAATAACAGTGTTAAATTTTATACAGTGATAGAACTTTATACTTAACAAGATTACACACACACACAAAAAAAGAGGCTTCCCCAAAGGAGAATAGCAGTTTGCTGTGGACACTTCATTTCATGCCCTTAGTTATAGTCACAGTCTGCCCAGGCACTGATTTCATAGCATATCCAAAGGACAAATGGTAGGCAACTGTTAGAAAAGATCCCCACGCTAGGCTGAAAAAGGCACAAAAGACCTTTATCTTCTTTGAGAATCACCCAATATGTAACAAAGACTTTCATGTTCTCTTGATGGAAGATCAATGATGTAAAATAAATTAAGGAAGATATATTTAACACAAAATGGCATTCCATAGAAACATTTATGACATTATCATTTAATGTCTTGTAATTTGGTTTACTGAACTGCTAAAACATAGATTTTTATGGCATTCTATGGATAATTACGTACTTACCCTAAGAGGTTTATATATTTTAGCCTAAGACCTTCATATCGTTTTCTTAAAAGATGAGCTATTTAAAAAATAATCTATTACATAATAAGAAATTATGAATTTTAAAAATATAATGCTTTATCCTGGATAAAGATTTTTTAAAAAAGATGGTTAATATTGGGTGAGAGGAATCAGAATGGATGACTAGTTTCCTAAGTATGTTTTAGGAAGCATGTGCCCTATTCCTAGGAGAACAGATTAAGTCCCTTTCTCACTTCACAAAGTCTCCTTCCCCACCACTATCACTATTTCATTTTTTTCTTAAAAATTACTTACTTTTGGGCCTCCCTGGTGGCGCAAGGTGTTAAGATACAACCTATGAAGCTATCCGCAGGAACTGCAGAACAAGCTTGATCCCCGGCCAGGGAGCTACCCACATGGTGCAGCAGACCTCTCCTGACTCACCTGCTGCTCCCCTCAGCAGTGTATTTCAATCAATCTGCCTGTTCAGTTCCCTGTTCTGTCTCTGGTGAATCCTCTCACCCCCCCCACCCTCTGGCCTGTACCCCAGATCTTATAAGCATAAATAAATCTTAAAAAAAAAAAAAAAACTACTGTGAATTGTTTACATTTTTTCCTTTGTAGACTCAGCTCTTTGAAATATGCACACAAAAAACACAAAACCCTGAATTTTAATTTACACAAGTACATAAATAAAACACAATAGCACAGGGGCCTCTCTGGTGGAGCAGCGGTTGAGCGCTGAGTTGCGAAGCTGCCCGCAGCCTCTGCAGCACCGGTTCGATCCCCGGCTGCTCCCCGGCCACCAGAGGAGGGTCCCACATGGCGCGCAGACCTCTCCTGCCGCCCGCTGCTCCCCTCAGCAGTGTACTTCAGTCCTTCTGCCTGCTCTGCTCCCCGCTCTGGCTCTGGTGAATTCTCTCACCCTCCCCCGCTTCTGACTGTACCTAATGCTTGTATAAATAAATAAATAAATAAATCTTAAAAAAACAAAACAAAACAAAAAAACACAATAGCACAATCAAATGTGACCTTATACAAAACAAAAAGGATATTAATTTTTCTGAGTTTAGATGACAAAGAAGCTTCCCCAAAGGAGGATAGCGGTTTAATGTGGGCACACATCCCAGGAGAATCAGTTTATGTTTGGCTCTGGTTATAGCAACATTAAGACGTCGCCAATCTTTCAAGAGTTCACCAATCTGTAAGAAATGTAATTTTTAATTATTTGAGTTTCCTTATTTATGAGTTTCTTCTGACAAAAAAACATGGATGGTTTGTCTTGAACTGTTTTCCTTTAAAAACATAGCTCACACTATAACACACAGATTCATAGGCCCCATCCAGACCTATATTCATTCAGACACAGAATCAGAATCTCCAGGTGTAAGCCTTACAATCTGTGTCTAACAAGATTCCCAAAAAATTTTTGGGAATACGCAAATTTTTATAAAAACATTTATATACATACTTATATAGATGTATTTACATACATCTATACACATACATATACATGGTACAGCTCAGTGGTTATCAAAGGTTAACTTGCACTAGAACCACCTGTAGGTCTGAAGGGCTTGCTAAATCACTGGTAGCAGAGGACCACTTCTAGTATTTCTAGTGTCTGGATGGGAAATAAGAATTTTTCACACATTTTCCTCGACAAAGTTTATCCTACTGGTAAAAGATCACATTTTGAGAAATAGTTTAGCTTAATCTATGAGTCAGAGAAATTTGAGCTAAAATTTACTGAATTTATTTCCTTAATAACGTAGATTATGTCAAAGTAGGCTTCCTTTATGTAGATAAAAATATCTCAACTTTGTTACATGGACAAACAAAAAAGACTATATAAAGGGCTTACAATAGTATACAGGAGAGAATTAAAAATACGTTATTGTTCAATACTGACTGTTCTTTTCTAGTCAGTGAAAAACTGCTAGTATTTTATTTTTCAACAAACTGATTAGAAAGAAAATACATAAATTATTAGCAGAGATATTAAAAATACATAAATTGCAAAAAAATCTTCATTAATACATTTAACATTTTACAACATTAGAAAAGCTTGTCCACAATGCCAACTTCAAATATTTTATCCTGGGTTTGAAATCCTAGCCATAATTTAAAAATATTAAATACATATAAAGAATTAGAACTATCTGTACTCATTGTTGCATCATGTTTAACAGTAATAAAAACCTGAAATAGTAAGACTGAAGAGTAAACTATACCATAACATTTATATATAATGGAAAACTATACAAGAGTTAAAACAGAATGGACTCTTTTTGTGTACTGACACGGAAAGATTTCCAAGTTATTAAGTGAAAGAGGCAAAGTCTATAAGGTATATATATATTTTTGGGTATACAAATTATCTTTTACATGGAAAGGGGGAAAATATGAATACAAATTTGTATTTGCTAGTAAAGTAACTCTAGAAGGTTACCAAAAAACTAAAACTGTGATTATATCTGAGAGTAAGAAACTGAGTAGAAGAGGGACAGGGTAGAAGGGGGACTTATTACTAAATATATTTTTAGTACCATATGAATATACTACACAGTGAAGAAAAATAAATCAAAAAGTAAAAATGCCCCCCCCAAAAAAACCCAAAAACACCAAGCATGAATTATCTGTAACTTTGAAAGTATAGTTAAAGAAATTTTTATGCTTAAAATGCCACAGACACAAGAGCCACGAGGTAGAAGCAACCCAAATGTCCCCTGACAGATGAATGGATTGACAAAATGTGGCCTGTGCACACACACAAACTGGAATGCTATTCAGTCATTAAGTAAAGAAATTCTAACACAAGCTACAAAATAAATGAACTTTGAAGACATATGCTAAGTGAAATTAGCCAGTCACAAAAGTATAAAATATTGTACAATTCCACTTTATGAAGTACCCAGAAAAATCAAATTTATATACACTGAAAGTAAAAGTATGGTCAGGAGTTGGTATAAGAGGGGGAAAGGGAGTTGTTATTCTTGGATACAGAGTTTCAGTTTTGCAAAGTTCAAGTACTGAAGATCTGCTGCACACCTTTGTGAATATACTTAACACTATTGAACTGGACACTTAACAATGGTTAAGATGGTACATTTTATGTTATGTGTTTTTGCCATAATTTAAAAGCAATACAGAGGGGGAAATGCCCCAAACAGATAGGCAGAAAATATAATTAACTCACAGTTTCATCTTTATTACTTCTAACAAAAGACACCAATATGATACTTTTGTCTCTTCCTTGGTATTTGTCTACTGTATTAACTTCAATCATCCCAGTAGAAGAATGTGGTAATAAATCACTGATGATCTTTAACTGCTGTCTGTATGGTGCAATTATACCAATATCAGAAGGATTACATCCAGCCTAAACAGGAAAGGACACAATTTAAAGTGAAAAGTAGTGACTTGTTATTTAAGTTTACTAAATTTATTAAATCAAATGTTTACAAAATAAACCAGGTTGATGTTTACAATAGGTGATCCTATTCTAGGAACTAAATACAGTTATTGAATGTGTTCTAAATCTCTGTCCATATTTCCTGAGATGAAATAATTCCTTCATTAGGTTCATAGCAGTATAATGGTTTACATGTGCCTAAAACAGTGCACACACACAGAAACAGTACAAAGAAATAGATTTCATTCTCTGCTATTCCTTCCTATGACGCTTTTAATCCCAATCACTGTACTGCCACAATAAAGATTATCTGATGTGACAAAAAATACATCCTACAGGAAAATCCAAAATGCCATTATAAAAACTATGTCTCAGATAACTTTTCTCAAAATATAAAAAAATCAGGCTCCAGGCCTCTTAATAAACAAGTGTTAATGCCATAGGTTAACTTTAAGTTCCTTCCTTATATTCTAACACTCTATTATTCTGTACCTTACTTTTAACTAGCCCTCAAAATTTACAAAATTTACAAAATATAAGTTACCTTAATAAAAATGGACGTCAGGAAAACTATGAGTTTGGCTTCTGTTAGATTGCTCACACCACCTTTTTCAACTTGTTCTGGTGCTGGAACCTAAATAGGTAACATACATCTTGTTTGTAAACCAATCTCTAAAGTTAAGAATACTGTCAGTGCATAGGTATTCCTAGAGACTGTACTACTAGCTATGGAGACAGATGAAAAACATCTTCATCTTAAAAGACAAAGACAAAAGGATGAGCAAAAATGAATAATAGTAGTCACTGTCAGAAAGCCACCCAGGGAGAACCCTTGGAAAACCCTTCTTCAAGCAAGCCAACCACACATGGGGCTTCACATACTTTATTTTGTTATTCCCATTTTATAGCAGACAAAGTTCAGAAAAAATAAGAAACTTGCACCAGGCTCCAGATTAAGTCATGGTACTAGGGTTCAAATTTAGATCTAACATCTGTGCTTTCCATTTTTTTTTCCTCTTTCCACTTTTTTATTGCCTTTCATACAAATTATAGAGTAGATGGAGTCATCTGGTAAAACTATCCAAGGACTATTTTTGCTCCTTCATCATCCCTATGTAACCCGGATTATTTGGAATCCTCACGCTCAGAAAAAGCAAATCTGAGTAACAAAAGTAAAGGTTCTGGTTGATCGTTGTGAAGTAAATGTAAATTATAACAAATAAATTGGGGTTAATAGCAGTCACTGGTGAGGTGAGTTTATCTGAATAAATTTCCCAGAGCCTCTCTGTCCTTAGGTGTTAGTTTTTGGTTTTGAAATGCTAAGAGCAATATGCACGAGAATGAAAATTCCATCATGGTACACTGGTGAGGTCCTATTTTTAACAACCAGCTGACCCCACTCATCTTAATAACAAAAGACAAAATTGTTTTAGAATAATATAGACACAAACTGGTCACTCTACTTTGAACTATGTTAGACTTCTAAATCAATGCTGAAAAGCACTAGATAAAACAAATTGTAAAAGCAAAACAAACTGTAGGTCTATAGGATCGAAATTTCACTTTTAGTTTCTAGAAATAAGAATCAAGTCATTTAAAGTTCTTGAGAGATTTCTCTTCAATGACAGGTGTGTAAATATGTCTTTATGTGCTTAGGTGGAGGCAGGAAGTATATGAGAATCTCTGTACTTTCAGCTTAATTTTTCTGTGAGCCTGAAACTGCAGTAGAAAATAGAATCTATTTCTTTATCAAGATCTTTAAAAGTCATCAATTTATCTTCTGTCCATTTGTAAACCTAGCCCTTTTCTAGTATCAATGCCAATTTCTTTTCTGGGAAATGTAATTATACTCTCGATTTCCCTTTCTAGTGTACCTTCTATAAAAATCACTTTTCACATCTACCAGCCCTCAGAATATACCTCCTCCCAACAATACTGAGTCTACAGAAAGATAAGATTCTTTTGTGTTCAAGTAAATGAAGTACAGGAGCTTTAAGTGATAAGCTCCCTAATGAAGCATCCATTATTGAAAACAGGAATTTAAATAGGAGGACAAAAGAAGAAAAACTAAGGATCAAAAAACTGTTTTACCTTGCTGGTGTTAAGAAAACAAACAGGATTGTTTGGTTCAAATACTCCAATCAGCCAAGGATTTTCTGAATAATCAGCATAAAATTCCAGTTCTAGTTTCACATCTTTAAACTTAGGTAGGTTTATCACTGCATTGGCCACTTTGTCTGATCCACATTCCATCTTTCCCTCATATGTCAACTTATTACTTAAGGACATAATTTTACTAAGAGAATTACAAAAATTAATTTTAGTTTCGGCAGATGAAAACAAACATGAAAATCACTCACAGTTGACATGATTACAAATACCTGTTCATTCTGTACTGCACAGTTAACTCAACAACTGCATTCTTATTCTGCTCCAGTCTCTTGAACAGGCTTTCACTCATGCCAAGAGCTCTGTCAACAAATTAAACCCAGGCTTATAAATATACACAGTATCTCTTATTAAAAATATTCCAGTTTAAATAAATACTTCAATGTGCCATTACCTTGCTTCATGGTTTAGCACCAGGGGAGGAAGCTGCTGATGATCCCCCACCAACACGAACCTCCGTGAAAAAAAAAGTGGCCCTAGGCAAACTGGTTGGCTAATTTGAGATGCTTCATCCACAATACAAAAATCAAAACTTCTACGGGAAAATATTGGATGGTTTATTCCCATACATGTTGTTGCAACAATAAGCTAAAAACAAAGAAGAAAACAGATGTTACTTAACATGTCAAAGAAATAGAACTTGTTTTTCCCATTTTTTTAAAGATCAAAAGTTTTTAATCCCAACAGCAAAAATTCACCAATATTACTTTCATTTAAAAATATAGAATGCAAATTTTCTTTAAAAATTCTTTTAATATGAATTTTAAAAAATCAAGTAAATCCTCCATTATATTTAATTTGGATATTTCCAAATGGAAACATTCAAGAGGCAATAACTTAATACATTATTATTTTTTTTAAGTCAACCAGGCTTCAGTTCTAAAATGATAGGATACTTTTCTTTACTCCTCCTACAAAGTCTAACCAAAAACAATGGACATTATATATATAACAAACAAGGACTCTGAAAGATGCAGAGAAGGTATACCAACTAGGGACCTTGGAACTCGAGAACAATACAGAAGTTATTTCCCTAGTTTTGTTCCTGCCTTGTATAACCCAGATTTGGAGCAGAAGAAGCTGACAACCCATGAATGCCAATTGATGCAGAATGAGAAGAGCTTCCACAAAAGCCTCTCTCTCTTAGCCAAAGGAACAGGAAAGGGAAAACTTAGAAGATTTTTTTTTTTTAAGATTCATTCATTTATACATGTAAGTACTAGGGTACAGACCAACGGTGTGGGGGGTAAGAGGATTCACCAGAGACAGAGTGGGGAACAGAACAGGCAGACTGACTGAAGTACATGGCAGAGGGGAGCAGCAGGCGAGTCAGGAGAGGTCTGCTGGACCATGTGGGTCTCCTCCCTGGCCAGGGATCAAACTTGTGCTGCAGTGGCTGCAGGTTGCTTCATAGTATTGTGTCTTAACCCCTTGTGCCACCAGGGAGGCCCTTAGTTGAAGATTTTTATACAATAACCACTATAGCCAAAAACCACAGAAAAAACTGTGGTCCCACTCCCACCAATGCCAGCAAAGGCAGGGTGGGAACCTATACTTCTACCCCACCTTTCACTGAAGAGGCTATAGAGATGACAAACAAGCATATGAAAACATCCACAATCAGGGAAACGCAAATTAAAAGCACAATGAGATATCATTCATACCTATCAGAACATCTAAAATGAAAAACAGTGATTTTTGCTGACAAAAATCACACATTCATTAGCTACTTCGGAAAATTAGTTTGGTAGATTGAAAAACAAAACAAAAAAAAAAGGATATAACTAACAAACGACTCAAAAGTCATATTTCTGAATATTTATTCTAGAAAAATGAATCCTATACATGAGATGTCTATGGCAGCATGACTTATGTTAGCCAAAAACTGAATTTCATCAAAATGCAGAATTTTGTTGTTCTCCAGATGTTTTCAACAAGTGCATAGTTAAACAAACCATGATACATCCATACTGAAAAACAATCCTCACCAATAAAAAAGGAACAAACTATTGACGCATGCAACCATCTGGGTAAATCTCCAGAGAATTAGGCTAAATGAGAAATATCAACCCCAGATGTGAGTCCATTTACATAACATTCTTGAAGTAGCACAATTATAGAAATGGAGAACAGATTAGTGATTACCAGGGGTTAAGGAAGGAGTAAGGCAGGAGAGAAGGAATGTACTTATAAAAGTGCAACATCAGTGATACGTTTGGTAATGAACTATTCTGTACCTAGACTGCATGAACGTCAACGATCCATCAGATTTTATTAAAGTTTTATCTAGGTCATTTCTTAAAAATGCATATAAATCTACATATAAAAAATAAAGTTTAGGGGCCTCCCGGTTGGCGCAGCGGTTGAGCACTGGGTTGCGAGGCTGCCCGCAGCCTCTGCAGCACTGGTTCGATCCCCGGCTGCTCCCCAGCCACTGGAGGAGGGTCCCACATGGCGCGCAGACCTCTCCTGCCGCCCGCTGCTCCCCTCAGCAGTGTGCTTCGGTCCTTCTGCCTGCTCTGCTCCCCGCTCTGGCTCTGGTGAGTTCTCTCGCCCTCCTGCGCTTCTGACTGTACCCAGTAATTGTATAAATAAATGAATACAAATAAATAAATAAATAAATCTTTTAAAAAAAAAAAAAATAAATAAAGTTTAATTAAAAGATATTAATCAGGGCCTCCCCGGTGGCGCAGCGGTTGAGCGCTGGGTTGCGAAGCTGCCCGCGGCCTCTGCGGCGCCGGTTCGATCCCCGGCTGCTCCCCGGCCACCGGAGGAGGGTCCCACATGGCGTGCAGACTTCTCCTGCCGCCCGCTGCTCCCCTCAGCAGTGTACTTCGGTCCTTCTGCCTGCTCTGCTCCCCGCTCTGGCTCTGGTGAATTCTCTCACCCTCCCGCGCTTCTGACTGTACCCAGTGCATGTATAAACAAAAACAAACAAACCAGCAAACAAATAAATAAAGCATGCCTCTATAAAAAAAAAAAAAAAAAAAAAAAAAGATATTAATCACACATACAACTTAAACACTTCAAAAGTTTTTAGTAATGGGCATAGATATTACACAAAAGCATATTAGTTATTAGACAAAAGAGTTGAAGGAATAGTGTATTAAATTTATTTTAAATGATTTTGTAAAAGATAAAAATATCGCTTTAAGATTTCCCGGTAAATATAGACATTAAGTTATTAAAAAAAAAAATAAGATCTATGTCTAAGTCCAGAAATGCTTATCACAAAGCTGTTCAAGTACCATTGCTTCTAATACAAACTCACTAAAATATCCTGATTATTAGCCATTTTCAAGGTATGCTATTGCAATACTAAAGAGGAAAAATTTTCCTCTACTCTTCAGTGTTCTTCAACTGGTCTAATAATTAAATTGACATAAGACAGATTAATAAGAGAAAACAAGTTTAAATGTATAAATTCAGGAATGCCACATACAGGAGCTATTCAGACAGAAAGGTAAAATGAGGTATACACGGCACCCTCAACTAAGGAATGGGATAGAGGTCTGGGGCTTCAAAGGGGTATTTCATAGGGTGACAAAAAGAGCAGATGTTTGGTAATTAGATGTTTGACCTACCATATAGGTAGGTCATTAAAAGTTTTTTCTAGTAATAGTACACTTTATGCATTGGGGTACCATTTAATAAGGTTAAAAACTAAGCCCCCACTCCTGGCCCAGCAGGCAGGTTTGGGCTTGAATAGATAAGGGAATTGATAAGGTTACCTTGGGGACAAGGCCATAAAACCACCACTACCAGAAAAACCAGCTCAACTCCAGGAGTGCAGAAGCAGAGGCCAGAACAAGTTTTAGTGTCAAAGGCCAGCACCCAAGACTAGATATCCCAGCACATAAGTGGTGCAAACTGGTGCCCCAAGTTAGAAAGCCCATGAAAACAGAGTATAAAAGACAGCTTCAAATCCTCCTCCACGCCAATCACCACTGCCTTGCCGCTGCTTCTCTTGGTAGTGTATTTCAATAAATCTGCCTTTTCTGTCCTCCACTTTCTCTGCTGAATTCTTTCACTACCACGCCTCCGACCCCAGCCTAATACTTCTCCCCACACTACAGGCAAGGCACCCTTATCTAAATTCTCCTAGATAGGTAAGGGTTTTGGAAAACTTTCTCTTGAGACGAGTGTCTCCATTGGCTTTGGCACAAAATAATCCACATGCCAAAGTGCTACAAGTAGGGAAGACCCATTTTGAGCCCTTCAATAATACAAAATACAATTTGGTCTTCTCCCTGGAAACAAAAAACAAAGTTCCTAAGACTCCTGGAATTTTCTAGGCCATAGGGGTAAAAAGAGCACCTTTTATTATTCCTAATAAGCATCTTTCAACCAAACCTGAATTTATGCTAATGAATGACACCGGAAGAATGGGGGTTGGCTACCAGAAGAACCAAGCTTGTGACTAGGATTGGGATATAGAAGCCTACCTACATCTCCACTTCTGGACAGGGAAGCGATTAAGTCAATCACTAACAGTCAATGATTTAACCAGTCAGGCCTGAATAATAAATAAGAAACCTCATTTGAGATCAGAGGCAAATAGTAAATTAAAAATAAACTGCTCCTATATAGGGTTTATATAAATGAATCACATGCAAATTTGGCCAATATGACTCAATCTCCCAAAATGTTTCCCCCCTTGTTCTGGTTACAGAAATTACTCTCAGTATTATTATACAATATTATACAATAATTATACTTACTTGAGTATTGTAGAGTTCTTCTAGATGAGCTAAGGATTTAATGGAATTTGATCTACACATTTCCTCTTCTGTAAATTTCTGGATACCTGGATGAACCTTCTGCATCTGACCCAAGCGCAAAAATCCTATTTTAAACTTGGCTAACTTCAAAAGAATATTGTCGACAGCAGAGTGCGTATAGCTGGTCAACAAAACACTGAAACCACAGGCATAGAGAATTCTCACCTAATAATAGGAGAAAGGAAAACAGTACTACTTTTAATTCTAGATAATTTCCAACATGATTATATTTTCACAGGGAATTAGAAAACTTAACAGTCAGCCTACCTAAAAGACTAGCAAAGTAGCTTTTCAAAAAATATCATAGATGAAAATTTATGAAAACTACATGACGTTAACAGATATGGTATATTTCATGTTAATAAATGATAATAAAATATAACAGATATCAGTACTTAATAGTGCCTGGTGCACAGTATCAATCAATAAATAAGTTGCTGCCATCATTATGATTAATCCAAGACTGCTTACAAATTTACTGACTATAAGTTACCACATTTTAAAGGGAAAGAAAAATACATGATTATACCCAGGCCACTAATGGAAAGAGATCTTAGAACAATTCTAAATGCAAGAAATTTACATGATTTCCACTATTTGTGAGTCAGCTTCTCTATTTTTAGCCTCCTAGAAAGCTAATTTGAAATAAAGACATTTTACTTAAAAGTCAGCCCCTTTTGATATTAAGCATCACATCCTCTGAACTGAAGACACAAGATTTCATTTCCAAGCAAAAAATAATAACCTTACGAGAGTACATATTGTAGTTGTCTTTCCTGTTCCAGGCATACCCACGATGAGTGTGTAGTCCTTTGAAAGAAGTACCTTTTTCATTGCTTGCCTCTGAGGTTTATTCAAACCTACATTTATATTTAAAAAATAACATGAAAAAATGTTAAATTTCAATGAGCAAATTAATTATTTTGTAAGAAAAGCAGCCTCTATTTAAATCTGTTTTTCAAGACATCTTTTCAAAACCAGAAAATGTCAAGGTGGGCCTCCCTGGTGGCGCAGAGGATTGAGTGCCATGCTGTGAAGCTGTCTGCAGCCTCTGCAGCGCAGGTTCGATTCCCCGCCAGCCAGGGAGAAACCCACATGGCATGGCAGACCTCTCTTGCTTTGCCCACTGCTCCCCTCAGCAGTGTCTTCGGTCCTTCTGCCTGTTATGCTCCCTGCTCTGTCTCTGGTGAATTCTCTCACCCTCCCGCGCCTCTGGCCTGTACCCCAGTTCTTGTATAAATGAATAAATCTTTAAAAAAAAAAAAAGTCAAGGTGACATTAAAGGATATATATAAACTACTTCCAGAGAGGCTTAGTCTAAACATTGTAACTGCAAGTTTAATAAATTTTTAAAGCACTAGATTATAATTTAGATTAAGTTATTAATAGGAGCAACCAGTAGAAGTAGACATGTTAATTACAGCACACCTTTCAGAATGCAGGCAACTGTATCCTTTGCATCATGTGGAAGGACAGAACTGAGGTAGGAAATAAATTGAGGTTCACGTAAGTCGACAATTAAGTCTCGAAGTTTTTGACTAGAAAGAAAAACAAATGCTTTTAGTAATAATGTTCCGTAGGAAAGTAGAGTAAAATTCAGATTCAGTCATTGTTACAAACCTGGTGTAAGTATTTTCCATTAACTTGGAAAGATTTCCTAGTGGAGTACTTATATCACAGTTTTTTTCTTCCTGGTCCAATCTGAACAAAGTTGATTCTGGGAGTACTGACACATTCCTAAAATAGTAATTCAGATGTATGTTTTCATTTAAATCAATTGTTTTGTGCAAGAAATATACTGCTGTCTGCCAAGAGAAAATGGGCCAGAATATTCTCACTGTAAGTCAAAGACAGCATGGGGCCAGATAGATGGGAAGTGGGAGAAAGAGAGGACATAAGGCATCAAGGTCAAGTTAAGTGGCAACCAGGCTCTTAAAACACTTGTTGACAATTCGCTTGACCTCACCATCTAACCTAGGTCACAGTCCCCCAAAGAATCCCGAGCACAGAACTCTTCTCTCATCCTCTTTTTTAATTTATTTATTTATACATGCATATAAGAACTGGTGTGTTGAACAGAGGTGCAGGGGGTGAGATTATTCACCAGTGAAAGTGGGGAGCAGAACAGGCAGATCTACTGAAATACACTGCTGAGGGGAGTAGCAGGTGAGACATGAGAGGTCTGCTGCTGGGTTGCTCCCTGGCCAGCTGCTACAGTGGCTGAGGATAACTTGATAGCGCTGTGTCTTTAACCCCTTGCAATATCTGTGTACAAATATTCATAGAACACTAGTCAAACACCTAAAAAATGGAAACAACTCAAGGGTCCGTCAGCTAGTGTAATAGACGAACAAAACGTGCTCTAGCCACATAATGGGTATTATTCAGTTGTATAAAGAAATGAGGTGCTGTGCTCAATACTGAAATGTGGATGAATCTTGTAAACATCATGTTGAATGAAAGAAGTCAGAAACAAAACGTAACATATGGTATATTTGAAATATATGACATATCCAGAATAGATAAATCCATAGACAGAAAGCAGATTAGTATTCCCAGAGGTTGGAGGGAAAAGGGAATGAAGATTTAAAGGGTACATCCTTTCAGGGTGATGAAAATGTCTTGGAATCAGACAGAAGCGATAGTTGCACAACAGCGGGAGGATACTAAGTGCCACTGACCTGTACACAGCAAAATCGTTAATGGTTAATTTTATGGTATGTGAATTTCAGCTCAACTTTAAAAAAAAAAAAATCAAGTACTGACTGATAGCTGCTACCACATGAATATGAACCTCAAAAATGGTATGCCCACTGAAAGAAGCTGGTTACAAAAGACCCACATGTGATTCCATCTATGTAAAATGTTCAGAGAACAGGCAAATCTATAAGAGAGAAAACAAACCGGTTGTTTGCTTATGGGAGTGACTGCAAAGGGGTACAGGGCTTCTTTATGGGGTACTGGGGTACGCCTGCATAATTCTATGAATACAATAAAAAATTGGAATGATATACTTTAAATGGATAATTGTATGGTATGAGAAATAGATATTAATAAAGCTGTTACACCCCAAAAAATAACATTTAATTACCTGTCCAATAAACAGGTTACTGTTGTCATATTAATCTCAGTCACATATCCCCTAGACAAAGCAAAGAGAGTCCTCTCTTCTCCACTCAAAATAATTCTGTCACCTGCCATTAGGTTTGTGATAGGCATGGCACCATTTTTACGTTGGAAATTGTGTAAATATTGTCCATCACAAACTGTCTTTGCGTGTCCTGTTAGAATCAGGTTTCCAATGCAGCTTCCACTTTTCTCCCTTTGAAAAAGAGAAAGCTTCCATTTACATCACATACATAAATACTATATTTGCCTTTTTCTACAAATTACTTGTTCACCTGACCCTTGGAAACTTTAATGCTAACATTGATTTTATCTATGCTGTCTACATTTTCCGCAATCTACACTGAAGTGTTGTAAATTCTAAGGAAGCATCTTCTGTATTGTTTTTTAAATAGTTTCTCACCAATAGAGCAATAGATAAGTGTTATAGAGCTACAGATAAGTGTTGCATCTACAGGCAGGGATCTTTGAACAAAGTGTGTATCAGCACTTTGATCCCCGAACCACGCCCCTGCATCCTGTGCTGATACACGTTAACATTATAGAAGACAAACTATAATAACCTGTTCCTGAACCTGATATGAAGAAATAGTAATATATTCCTTTAGTGTTTTCAAAAGGATTTAATTATTTTTTTAAAGATTTTATTTTATTTATACAAGAGCACTAAAATTTTATTATATTCAATAGACCACTTACATCTCTGAAGCTGGCATTAACCATATATTTTGGTGATTCTTTTTACTGTCTTTTGATTGTGACTCCAGTGTTAACATTAGACACCAAAGGTTGAAGTACTCTAGGTGTGTATGCTTTAGATGCTGGGTTTCTTCTTTCATTTTGGGCAGCACGTCAACAGGGACTGAACTGTCATCCATCTGTTGCTCAACTGCTCTAAATATAAAACTCCAAGTTAGTGATGTATACAAACACTTCACTGTTCACTATGAAAGGAGATTCCTAGGACAATCATCATAACTGTTTTTTTTACATTTTTTACTTTATTTTCTAATTGCCATAACTTAAAACCACCAGACACAATTTTCTTTAACATAATTTCAACATATTATAAGCAAAATGGTTTTTTACAAAACAAAATGAATAAGAAACTCAATATTGCATTATTTTGTCTTCAGTGACGATCCCCAAACAACAACTTAAGCTTGGCATACTCTAGTCTTCATTCCTACATGCAGTAAGTTTTGGCTTTTGAACTCCTGCATTTCTTAAAATCACAATATTTGTATACCTAGTTCTGTGGCATAAGAAAATCGACATAAAAACTTAGAAAAGCATTTCAAATACCAACTTTACTTATTATTTTTAGTTTTAATATAAAAAACAAACATACTGTAGGATATAAAATAAAATATATTTTATATAGAAACAAATATACATAAAACCTTGACAATAAAACATACAACTTCGAAAAAAATGTAATTGTGCTTTAAGCCCAGAGGTCCTATATTTGTAGACCTTTGCCATTAAGAGATCCTTGATATAAAACTTTTAGGAGTCCTAAATGTGTATTTTCAGGCTGAATTAGAGCTTTGCCTCTGATTTGATCTTGCTTTCTAGTCTATATTTAATGTTTTTGTGGCCTTCAAAACTTTCACTGGCCTCTAAAGGTATAAATGCATATGACTTCATAAGACCGCTAATAAACTTCCCATAAGCAGAAAAAAAAAACATATAAACAAGACAAATCCATCGGATCACAACAAACTGTCTTGAAGAACCAATTTCCCTGAATCTAACTACAAAAGGCCTGAATTAAAATAGCAACTAAGAAATGAAAGATTTATTTGAATATCACTTAAGAAAAGTTGTACAGGAGCCTCCCTGGTGGCACAAGGGATTAAGTCTCAGCACTATGAAACTATCAGCAGCCATTGCTGCAGGAGTTCATTTCCCAGCCATGGAACTAACCACCCTCCACCCCCTAGAGAGCTGACCCACATGGCGCAGCATATCTCTCCTGTTTCGCCTGCTGTTCCCCTCAGCAGTGTATTTCAGTCAATCTGCCTATCCTGCTCCCTATTTTGTCTCTGGTGAATCCTCTCACCCCCCTCACCTCTGGCCTACACCCAGCTCTTATATGCATAAATAAAATAAATCTAAAAAAGAAAAAAAAAAAGCCATACAATAAATCCTCACTTAACATTGTCAAAAGGCTCTTGTAAACTGTGTCTTTAAGCAAAATGACTTATAATTCAACATTATAAATATTGAGGACCTACTGCATTATGTTCAAAATTACTATATCTTTTTTTTTTTAAAGATTTATTTATTTATTTATACAAGCACTGGGTACAGTCATAAGTGCGGGAGGGTGAGAGAATTCACCATAGCCAGAGCAGGGAGCAGAACAGGCAGACTGACGAAGTACACTGCTGAGGGGAGCGTGGCAGGAGAGGTCTGCGCCATGTAGGACCCTTGCTGGAGGCCGGGGATCGAACCGGTGCTGCAGAGGCTGCGGGCAGCTTCGCAACCCAGCACTCAACTGCTGCACCACTGGGGAGGCACTATACCTTCCCTCCCTCCCTCCCTCCCTTCCTTCCATTTATTTATTTAAGCACTGGGTACAGTCAGAAGCACAGAAGGGTGAGAATTCACCAGAGACAGAGCAGGGAACAGAACAGGCAGACCGACAAAATACACTGCTGAAGGGAGCAGCAGGTGGCAAGAGAGGTCTGCGCGCCATGTGGGACTCTCACACGGCGGCCAGGGATCGAACCTGCGCTGCAGAGGCTGTGGGCAGCTTCGCAATCCAGCGCTCAACCACTGCACCACTGGGGAGACCCTACTGTATCTTTCTTAAATAGACTCCATTAAGTCATAAAATTATTTCATTTCCCCAGAAATTAGACACAGTATAATTAAAACATACACTTTTGGAAAAAGTTTTTCTATTAAACTTGTAAAAAATACTCTATTATTCCCCAAGGAAATAGGCTTGCTAGAAAATATGAACTGTGTTGTTATTGTTTGCAATTCCCTTCATTTCCAAAATATTATATGCAAAGAAAAATAACTAAAACAAAATCAGCAATGCCAGAGCAGTTAACAATGTTAAATCATATTGAGTACTTACTTGAACTAGTAATTTTTGGAAAACTGTGTTTACCTGCTATAAAGAGCACAGGTGCTCATTTGTGAACAATATTTACAAGTCTGCTGTTCCTTAATTACTTCTGGCAAAGGAGCAAGCTTTGTTTTCTTCATTCCAGTAGCCGATTTGCTAACACGGTGAACCAAAGAGAAAGCCATCTGGTTTCTTAGCTTTAATAATTCTAGAAGGCAAAAAAGGGATGGGTGTATTTATAAGAATTATGTAAAATTTATATTTTTTCCCATTATTTAAGTAAAAATCTTCAGGTTGGAAAATAAAAAAAAGGAAAACATTCATATTTTCTACTATACTTAAATAACTCCTGTTAACATTTTGGGATATTTCCTTCAACTATTTCTTCACTGGATAAATCTTTAAACATAATATCAGTTAATTTGGGGAAGTTAGTATTTTATTAGGTGAATGCTTAGGATAAATACAGCTATTTAGAACATCTCTAATATGTTTGGAAGTTTAAAATAAAGATTTCTAAAATAAAATTCACAAAGGTTAATCATTTCAATGGTAAATTATATTGGTAAAATTCTCTAAACAACATTCCACAACTAAAAATATACAGCTAGTGCTGTATTATACCAAGTATAATATTAGAGCAGTTGTCAGGTATAAATACGTATCACCAAACACTGAAATTCAAAACAAATAAACAAATAAAACCTAGAGAAGTAAAATTCAGAGAAAACATCTCAACCTCTTTTATCTAGATGGTTGGCAGGCACAGGGTACATCTGGCCAGTCTTGAGGTAGAGCAGTAGGCCAGCTTCTGGGTCCGGTCTTCTCTCTTGGCTTAGCAGTGTATATAGGACAAGCTGTGAAAACATTGTAAGTGCTATCAAATAAAACTTTAACTTTCTACATTTCCCTAAATGTTTTGCAACCACATGTTATTTCTTTTTTTTTTTTTTTTTTTAGATTTATTTATTTATTTATTTATTTATACAAGCACTGGGTACAGTCAGAAGTGCAGGAGGGTGAGAGGATTCACCAGAGCCAGAGCAGGGTGCAGAACAGGTAGAAGGACCGAAGTACACTGCTGAGGGGAACAGCAGGCGGCAGGAGAGGTCTGCGCGCCATGTGGGACCCTCGCTGGCAGCTGGGGATAGAACAGGTGCTGCAGAGGCTGCAGGCAGCTTCGAAGCCCAATGCTCAACCGCTGTGCCACCAGGGAAGGCACCAACATGTTATTTCAAAATCAAAAGGTCAATTATTTCCATTTTGAAAATAACATGAGTCAAACTAATAAAGGTAACACAATAAACTCAATGTCAAATACTTAATTTTACGGAAATTATTTATGCTTCTAAGTTTTACTCAGTAAATAATTAGAATTTTTCTTAGTTATTATTTAGGTTTCTAATAAATTAAAGAGGAAAACTAATTAAATGATGTAAGCTGACAGTCTTTAGACACTATTTTCCCTTTGTGAAGTAAGCAAATTAAACACTAAAATCATACTATTTGTCAAAGTTACCAAGAGAGTCACTGCCTATATTAGGTTTATGTCTATAAAACACTGTTAAAGGAAATAGAAGAAGTACAGAAGGCCTCTCTGGTGGCAATGGGGTTAAAGACATCACTATCAAGCAATTGGCAGCCTGTGCAGCAAGAGTTGCATCCCAAGCTGGCCAGGGAGCAACCCACATGGTACAGCAGACCTCTCCTGTCTCGCCCACTGCTCACCTCAGCAGTGTATTTCAGTAGATCTGCCTGTTCTGCTCCCCATTCTGTCTCTGGTGAATCCTCTCACCTCCACTCCCACACCTCTGGCTTACATCCCAGTTCTTATATGCATAAATAAATAAATCTTTAAAAAATATTTAGGAAAAAAAAAAAGAAACACAGAAATGGAAAGGATCGGGAGAATTAACATTGTTAAAATGGCCATCTTGGGCCTCCCTGGTGGCGCAAGGGGTTAAGCACCGCACTATGAAGCAATCCACAGCCTCTGCAGCATGAGTTCGAACCCAGCCAGCCAGGGAGCAACCTACATATTGCAGCGGGCCTCTCCTGTCTCGTCCGCTGCTCCCCTCAGCAGTGTATTTCGGTCAGTCTGCCTGTTCTATTCCCCACTCTGTCTCTGGTGGGTCCTCTCACCCCCCACATCTCTAGCCTGTACCCCAGCGCTTGTATGCATAAATAAATCTTTTTAAAAAAAAGGCCATCTTACCAAAAACAATGTGTGTCTATATAATATACATAAATAAATATAATATATATACTATATACATTCAATTTTCTTAAGATTTATACCTGGGGCCTTCCTGGTGGCACAAGGGGTTAAGTCTTAGCACCATGAAGCTATCAGCAGCCACTGCAGCCCGAGTTCAAACCCCAGTCAGGAGGTGACCCACATGGCGCAGCAGACCTCTCCTGACTCACCTGCTGCTCCCCTAAGCAGTGTATTTCAGTACATCTACCTGTTCTGTTCCCCACTCTGTCTCTGTGAATCCTCTCACCGCCCCACCCTCACCTTGGCCTATATCCCAGCTTTTGTATGCATAAATAAATAGAATAAATCTTTAAAAATAAAATAAAAAAAAGATTTATACCTGGCCACGGTGTTCAATAGAATTTGATTCTTTGCCAGTTTTAAGTTCCAGTGGCATTATCTTATATTTCATTTTACCTCCACGATGTATTTTCACACCAACTGTAACATCTATTTTGCCCTTTAATCCAAACCTAGGGGACCAAATGCTCTCTTCAATATCCAGTGAATTTAGTACTTCAATATTACATGTTGAATTCTCATTACCATCACTTGGCCTATGAAGAAACAAAAAAAACACTTAATTTTAGAACGCTTAGTTCACTTCTCATTTGCTGGCACACAGACAATGTGGGGATGGGAGAGTCTATAAAACTTTATCATAATGATTCTCAAAGTGTGTCCCTGGACCAGTAACAACAGCATTACATGGAAACTTGTTACCAATGTGAATTCTCAGGTCCCAACCTGACCTATTCCATCAGAAATTCTACAAATGAGACCCAGGGATTTGTTTAACAAATTATGCAAGTGATTCTGATGCACGTTCAAGTTTTAGAGCCACTGACATATAGGCTTTATTCAGTTTAAATTTTCTTAATATTTATCATCATGTCCTACTACAATCTCCCTACCGCAGGTCTTTATTTTCTCAGGTTTTAATTACTGTATAATTTCATTATTTGGAATGCTAGCCTCATAATATCAATCTGAGTATTCTGATATACAATTATTACACAGATTAATAATTAGTGGCTGGCATGTGTTACAATCTAGGTAGCAAGGGATGCATCCCTCCTTGTAACACCATGTTAAAGTGGGTAAGAATGATCTGTCTTTCCCCATTATTTACACAGTATGGGGCTTGATCATCGAACACTTCACCTCCAAGCACCAGGTGACAGTCTCATGAAGTCATGTGCCACTCCCACATGTCTTCATTATTTTGTTTACTTAATCACTGAATGAATCCATCTCTGCTGCTATATTTAAAAATAAGTACCCAACATTGTTTTTTACATTGTTCTGATTTTAACATCTTACCTGTTAAATAAGTCAAGAGTAAAAGGAGGGAAGGTGAAAGGAAAACATAAATGTTGAGCAAATTTAAAGAGCCAAAAATGACTTTTAAAGCCTCTCTTAAAAGGCTTTAAAATTTATCTGAAATTTACTCATTTTCAAAGCAGTAGTTATTTTGCAGAGTTAGGTAATAGCTACCTTTACTAATCCTATTTTAGACTGTAAGTTGTATAAAATAGTAAATCTATGGAAATCTTACATGAAAAGAATATATTTTCTAGTAACAACATTTCGTATCATATGAAAATCAAGATTTAAAAACTATAAACATTCTGGCTGTTAGGGTACATGACTAATTTCATTTTATTTAGACTGGCAACTATTTCTTAACAAATTAAAACGTTTTGGGCCTCCCCAGTGGCGCAACGGTTGAGTGCTGGGTTGCGAAGCTGCCCGCAGCTTCTGCAGCACCAGTTTGATCCCCGGCTGCTCCCCGGCCACCGGAGGAGGGTCCCACATGGCGCACAGACCTCTCCGGCCACCCACTGCTCCCCTCAGCAGTGTACTTCGGTCCTTCTGCCTGCTCTGCTCCCGGCTCTGGCTCTGGTGAATTCTCTCACCCTCCCGCGCTTCTGACTGTACCCAGTGCTTGTATAAATATAAATAAATAAATAAATAAATAAATAAATAAATAAATAAATAATAGTAAAAAAAAATTAAAATGTTTTCTGAGTAAAAGAAAGCTACCTTCAGCGATTTTAGCTGTTTCAGGATGCTCCAAATAAAACTATGTATACTTCTATAGTCTCTAATGATGATAATAGAGGAATTCAAGGAAGCTACAACTTTTCTGAAATTTCAAAAATATTAATTTTTCTCTTACCAAATGTTATCTGATCATAATATGTATTCAAATATACTTATATGAAATAAAGCAAACATTTATAAAATGTCACATGTGCACTTAATAGAAGTAATAAATTTAATAGTGCTACTAAATTTCACTCCCCTACAAAAAGTAATGTGAGTTTTAGAGATTTACAGAACAAATAACAGTATTTCAATATAAGAACTATGATTTTAATCAGCATAATACTATAAAAATCATCTGAATTATCTAATGGAGAACATAGTGTAATGAGAAATAAAATATACATTTACTACTTATAGGTGAGAAAGACCATTTCTTTAAATGGCTTTTAAAAGTCTCATTCTGGGGCCTCCCTGGTGGCACAAGGAATTAAGGTACAGCACTATGAAGCTATCCGCAGCCACTGCAGCACAGTTCAATCCCCGGCCAGGGAGCCATCCACATGGCACAGCAGACTTCTCCTGTCTCACCTGCTGCTCCCCTCATCAGTATATTTCAGTCAATCTGCCAGTTCTGTTCCCCACTCTGTCTTTGGTGAATCCTCCCAAACCCCACACCTCTGGCCTGACCTGTACCCCAGTTCTTGTATGCATAAATAAATAAATCTTAAAAAAAAAAAAAAAGGTCTCATTCTCTGCTCCAAAGCTAATTTTTAAAAGAAGATTAGCTATAAGCTGCTGGGAAAACTATTCACACCAAAGTACAAAGGAATGCTTCCTTCACAGACAGACACAAATAAAATACCATCAGAAGTAATGGAAATAAATAAGTGTATACAGAGATATCAAGGTGATAACACTGGACTGGGAATCAAGAGATTCCTGGTGACTCCCTGGTGTTGCAAGTAGTTAAGTCTCAGCACTATGAAGCTAACCACAGCCACTGCAACACGAGTTCAATCCCCAGAAAGGAAGCTGACCCACATGGGGACCTCTCCTGTCTCGCCCTCAGCAGTGTTTCAATGAATCCACCTGCTCTGCTGCCTACTCTGTTTCTGGTGAACCCTCTCACACACCCCTCCCCACCACCTCGTACCTCTGGCCTATGCCCTGGCTATTATATTCATAAATAAATAAAATGAATCTTAAAAAAAAATGAACACCATATAAACAAAATGGATCTCTTACAGAGAGAGCTGCATCGGAGGGGAGTCAGCTGAACTATACTCATGCATGAAATCTCCAGCCCATTTAGAGAATGAAGGAAGATACTCCTCTACTTCTTGTTGTATTTCATCTGGATTCAGTTTTAAGCGGTACCTGCCAAAGTAAGAGATAATAAATGTGAAAGCATTAAGTAAGGATAAAACATCCAAATAAGCAAACCATTAACTAGTTAACAAACAAAAGGTGACATATACTATACATACAGTGGAATATTATTCAGAAACTAGGTTATAAAAGCATCATGGTTTCCTACGTGCTCTTTCATGGGCCATTCAAGGTGAAGAAAGCAGGTACTGGATTGCGATGACCCACTGGGCAGTCCAATGGCTCGTTTTTGTGTCTAGAAATTGAGGCCAGGAACCGAGACCTCGTGACTTCAATTAAACAGTCATGAGTGCATCTTCTTGGAAGCTGAATCTCCCCCACAGCCAAGCCTTCAGCATGAAGTCCCAAATGGATACCCAGAGCCAGAACCACCCCTCAAAGCCTATTCCAAATTCCGGATCTCTTGGAAACTGAGATAATAGGTGTTTGTCATTTTAAGTAACAAAATTTTAATATGATCTGTTTAAAGGCAAGAGATAATACAATACACAACAGATAAGGTACCACCATATTCTCATTTGAGTACGACAGAAAAAGTAAGAACTTTAAATGCAAAGTGGCAAGTAATGTGTTAAGTAGAATTCTTAAAGCAAAACCTTATTATATCTACTCAAGTTTTAAATGCTAAACTGTGTGGTATGAGCAGATGACAACTTCTCTGTGCTTTAGTTTCTTCATTTACAACAGGTTGCAATGAGATTATATAAGATGTACAAAAGCAATTAACACAGTGCCTGGCATATGCAGGGGTCTAAAATATTTTTAGGACAATGGATCACATGTGATCAGGAAATTAGTTGAATGGAATTTTGGAGCACATATTCCCCCATATAAACAGTAAAATACAGAATTACATTTTGGAAAAGTTGTTTATGTCCAGTAGTATGGAAATCAGAATGACCACTAATAAAATCATGTTTGAAAAAAGATGGACTGCAACAGGAGTCAAGAAAGAAACAGCAGAGCACATCAATCCTTGTAGATGACCAAGGATAATGCCAATGATTAGAAATTAGTTCATGTACATTAACTACATTGTCACAGTATCTGCAAAATAGGTGTTAGTCCCTTTTTCAGAATCTTTAAGTAACTTGTTCAGTCATAAAACTGGCAAAGTTAGGGCCTTCCTGGTGGCGCAGGGGTTAAAGTCTCAGCATTATGAAGCTATCAGCAGCCACTACAGCACAAGTTGAATCCCCTGTCTCGCCCACTGCTCCCCTCAGCAGTGTATTTCAGTTGGTCTGCCTGTTCTGCTCCCCCATTCTGTCTCTGGTGAATCCTCTCACCACCCTCTACTAATTCACTAATTTATATTAAATAATAGAATAGTCAAATACCTAATAGAATATAAGAAGTTATATGATAAAATTACACCTGTATTTTCTCTCCTATATATACTACTTACATTTCCTTTAGATGCCTTATTTCTTGAACAGTTTGAAAAGCAAGTTGCTGTAGTTTTTCTGGGGCAAAGTTATCACTTATTGCTTTTTGAAATACTTCATGGAGAACTGTACCAATCAGCATTTGACGTGTGGCTGGATCAGAGCTCTACCAAAAAATTTTAAAAACTGTATGACACTTTATTTTACAACATTTTAGTAGAAGTGATCTTATGTTACCTAATCTATTAAACCACCATTGCCAAAGTACACAGGTAAAAAAATGCCAAATATTAAACACCTTGTTTTCCCTGGTAAGTAGAACTATAGGTCACTTTTATTCTTTTCTTTTCAGAACTACCTTAATTATTTTGAGCTATTTTTAAAAATATCTATTTCCATTTTGAAAAAAATAATCAACCAATATATGGGAAAGTTCAATAAAATCTCAAATATTTAGGATATACTATCACTAATTTCACTTTATAACCTACCCAAATAGAAAAGTCAATGACACAGGTCATAAACTTACGCAAAAAAAAAATATACTATTCAAATATAAAATATAAATTCACTCAAAAAATTTTAAATTCACAACAGAAATTTTTTTAGCCTACAACTCTCTACTGAAGCTATCAAAAGACTAATAGTCCAACAAACCATCAATCAAGATTAAAAAATTAATTTACAGAACTATCTGTATATCTTTTTAAGTTCTGTGCAAGTTGACAGTTACTCCAAAGTAAAAAAAAAATGCTCAGGTTTGCTTTATAATATGTGGTTAAATACACACACACAGAGTTAAAAAGTTGATATTCCCCTACAATTAAAGAAAAACAGCTAATAAAATATACTATCAGTAAGTGGCAAATAAGACTATTAAATATCTATTTTGGTATTTATTTTTCCTTCTTTTTTCCTAATGCTCAGCTGTAATTTTGAATTTCTACATACATATAAATTGTGTAATTAAAACAATACTCTGGAAAGCAAAGGAAACATTTAATAAAAACCCAGGCTCTTCAATAAATGAATGGCAGTGAAACAAAGGAAGTAGGTAGGAGGCAGACTATAACTATAAAGAAATTTAAAACATATCCTACAAACATAATACAAATACCTTCCTTTGTACTGATGTTAATATACCAACTGAATAAGACATATTTCTGATAAAATACATTAGAGGTAAACTGGGCATTAGATTAAGGAATTACTGTTAATTTTATAGCATATAATAAATACTTATGTTTTCCAAAAATCCTCAGTTTTCCCTGACTTACAAAATAATATAATGTGTGGATATAGGAGTAAGCCAACATAGAGATTTATTATACTCATTTCTTTATGTTTGAAATGTCATAATTTTTTTAAAGATACCATAACATCTATTTTCAGTTCATTGGAAATCACATGAAGTTAAGTTTGGAGAGGTATTAAATAAACTATTTTATCACTTAGTTTTATTTTCATTAGAATTATTTTATTAAATACTGATAAGATTCAGTTACAGCACCACCACTTTGCAGCTATACAACTTTGAGAGAGTGATTTAACCTCTCCAAGCCTGAGTTCCCTCATTGGTAAATGCAGTTTGATTACTACAATATTAACTACCTCACAGGATTATTGGGAGGGTTAGAAGAAACAGAAGCATAAAAGTGCTCTGTAAACTCCTAGTCCTTATAGAACAGTTGTTAGTGTTATTTACCCTGAAAATTTCCCTCAGCACAGCTCTTCTCATACATCGAATACTACTGGCTATGCTTGTGCCAGAAATCAGCAAGTCTGGATACAGAATCAAATATCCAACATCTTCATCTATTATCCAAGTATCAGATGTGCATTCTCCCTCCAAATGAATGATGTCCCCTGGCTTTACTGGTACAGAGCACCTGAAAATAAAGCAAAATCTAAATACATAATTGAGGCTCCCACATTTAAATATATTAACGATGCTTCAAGAAATAAATGAGTATTTTACCCAAAAAAATAGCTATTTCTAAATTTCTGGGACTTTACAAAATAATTAAACACCAGGAGGCAGTCTTCGGAATCATTCCCAAGTCATGCGACCCTACTCTACTTTTGAAACATATCTGAGAATACTAATGGGTTTTCCTTAAATGCCAAAAATGAAAACTGATTAGTTTTTTGTCTATTGCAAAAGCTATCAAATCTTCAATAGTGTGATATATAATTCCAATTATGGCTGCATATTTTAGTAATTCTCTTTTTTAAAAAGACGATTTTATTTATTTTTGTGTAGAAGAACTGGGGTATAGGTCAAAAGTGGAGGGTAAGGGCCTCCCCGGTGGCGCAGCGGTTGAGCGCTGGGTTGCGAAGCTGCCGGCGACCTCTGCGGCGCAGCGGTTCGATCCCCAGCTGCTCCCCGGCCACCGGAGGAGGGTCCCACATGGCGTGCAGACCTCTCCTGCCGCCCGCTGCTCCCCTCAGCAGTGTACTTCGGTCCTTCTGCCTGCTCTGCTCCCTGCTCTGGCTCTGGTGAATTCTCTCGCCCTCCCGCGCTTCTGACTGTACCCAGTGCATGTATAAACAAAACAAACAAACAAATAAATAAATAAAAACATGCCTCTATAAATTAAAAAAAAAAAAAAAAGTGGAGGGTAAGAGGATTCACCAGAGATTGAGTGGGAAGAACAGGTGGATCTACTGAAATACACTGCTAAGGGGAGCAGAGAGTGAAACAGGAGCGGTCTGATGGGTTAGCTCCCTTCAGACTTGTACTCAGGACATTGCAGTGATAGTGCTGAGACTTCACCGGTAGGCCATCGGGGGACCCTTAATTCTCATTCTTAAGATTTACAATATATGGACAGCTTCTATAAACTTCTGAGGCATGAAATCAAAGCCAGTGTAGCAAGAATAAAATCTTATTTATCTAATTCAAACAATCCAATCCAGACAGAGTCTAGACAAAGTTAAACCTCCACTTTCCATGCCTCTTCCTTCTGCCTTCAAATACTACACTTTACTTGGAGAAATCTAGAGTCTAAAAATGTTCTATTGGGCCTCCCTGGTGGCACAAGGGGTTAAGTCTCAGCACTATGAAGCTATCAGCAGCCACTGCAGCAGGAGTTAGATCCCCAACCAGGGAGCAACCAACCCACAAGGCACAGCAGATCTCTCCTGTCTGGCCCGCTGCTCCCCTCAGCAGTGTATTTCAGTCAATCTGCCTGTTCTGTTCCCAGCTCTGTCTCTGGTGAATCCTCTCACTCCCCTACACCCCTCTGCCTATGCCCCAACTCTTGTATGCATAAACAAATAAAATAAATCTTAAAAAAATAATAATAAAAAGGTTCTTATGTTATAATTAATTTTGCGCTCAGTGAGAACTACGGTGAATTTTAAGTTGCAATTTCAAACAGAACGTATTGAGAAATAGGAGTCACTTAATGAGACCCTTTGTACTTGATTTTTAAATGACAATAAAAATCAAGTTTGGAATAAAAGATCTGAAATGCTGGGGTAACAAGACAATTTTCGTGTAGAATTCATTCGGGTTCAAAATTATTCCCTTGATTAATAACTAAATTATAGCAACATCCACACAGCCCATGTGATGATTTTAAGATGGTACCCTTAATCTGCCAGATCAGTGCTCAAAGTCACACAAAAATTACCAGCCATTCCTAAGTATACATCGTTCCTTAAACTCTTGTGACTGGGAAGCAGTGATGGTGAGGTGCTTTTCGTGGTTTCCATCTTCATTCTGCACAATATCGACTTCTAATACTAGGAATCGATTATCCATTCTTCTGCAAAGAACAGTTTTAGAAAAGGAAGCTTCCATCTTTTTGCAATATCTAAAACACATATATACAAAACTTTTAGCACAATATAAAATAAGAAGCTACCTAATCCCCTTTAGCTATAAACCAACCTTCTACTTTCATAGGTTTGTTTCTTCTGGAAAGTTTATCACAATGATTTTCAGCTAAAATAGGTAAACACTGTGGATTTTTCCAAATATAAGCTCCTGGAGTAGCTCCGTGGAAAATTCATGATTGTGAGGATTAAAGATAAATTGAAAAATATTAAACAACAAATTCCTACCATTGGTGCAAACCTTACAAAAAGAGATGTTTTGAACACTATCCTTACTGTAAATAAAAGAGATGTCTGTTATGAGGTAGTGTGGGTGATTTCCTGGAAGTCCTACTGTGAGCCACAGAATTGTTAATCTTTAAATTAGCAGTATACTTAGAAATCCTCCCGTCCAACTTACTATTGAATATTTAATGCAGGAAATCCTTCTATAAAATTTCATTAAGGACCAACGAATCCCTGCTTTGTAAACAAGCAAGTTTAATACCAGTCACAGGAACTCATTCCTTCACAGAGTAACTAAGAAATTTCTTATTTATAATGAGCAAGTCAATTTCACATTACTTTTATCCAATAATCCCAGCTGCCTGAAATTGTGCCAAATACTATCTCTCTGCTAGAAAACAGTCCTCCCAACAGGTCCGCCTCCTAGAGACCATTAAGCCTTTATCAGTTATAATCCAAAAACAGTATAATCTCTTCAATTATTACACCAGACGCCTTCACACTACCATAAAATTATCTTTGTCATCCAACCTTGGGTCCTATTATTTTGCAACCACTTCGCTCACGTAACCCACCGATCCTCAGGCTATGAATTTCCCAAGGCGGGCTGGGGCGCCTTAAGGAGCTCCCCAAAAGCATTGCAGATCAGAACCCCAAAACGCGAAGATCCGTTAACAACTAGCATCATCATTATATTGCAAATAACTGCGCACTACTCAGGGCTCCCGAGCACCACTACCGTTCCTCCTGGGGAAAATTCCGCCAACTAAGCACAGAGAGAAGCGTCGTGACAGCTGCAATAATTCCCTTTTATAAGGCGGCTGGGACGCCCCAGACTCGGAAGAGGTGAAATCAAGGGAAAAAGAGTGAACTTCTGGGCGAGGGAGTCTTCAGGGTCTGGCCAAAGAGACCCCGCGGGGTGCGCAGGCCCGAGGCGGGCCGCGGGGCTGCGGGCCTGCAGGAGGTGGAGCGCGGCGCCTCCCGCGGTCTTTCAAATCTCCCGCTTTGCCCCGACCCACCCCCAGCAGCTCACCGCTCCGCGGTCCGCGCAGCCTCCTTGCCGGGACGCTTCTCGATCAGCAGCTCCAGGCCATCCGGCCGCTCCACCATCCGCGCTCAGACCGCAAACTGCCACCTGGAGAAACCCGGGGACCCCCACCCCCGACACACAGAAAAGGGAAAACACTACCCCGCGCAGCGCGGCACGCATGCGCCGACGCCGCTGCGCCAGGAGGCCTGCGCGGGCGGCCCCTCCCGCCCCGCGGGGCGCACGTGGAGCGGGGCGCGCGGCTGCAGGGGCGCGGGAGCCGCCCCGCACCCTCCCCTCAGAGCCTGTGAGACCGGAAGAGGCCATCCTATGGGCCAGACCAGTAATCCCGCGTTCTTCTCTTTGCATACCCCGATAGCCGCCCCCTCCAACACCCCCCCCCCACCAACCACACACTTAATTTGAGCAGAACTATAATTAGTTGCCCCAAACCAGGTGTCTTTTGTTAGCTTTACGAATTTTGCATTCTCTGAAATCTCTCTCCTCCCTCTTTTGTGGAAAACAAAATAGAAGCTATCAGATGGGTACTCCATCATACCACGACTGAATTCACCAATATCTGTGCTTGTCTTACAACCTCTTTCCACGCTTTCAACTGTGCAAAAAGATTTCCTCCTATCGGTGGGCAGTCCTGTCACTGGCTCTCAGGATCTCAAGGCATCAAGCATTCTTAAGGACATTGCTTCTTCAGTTACTCCCTCATTCTCTTGTACATCAAGAAATGATGGTAGTCACTGCAAAGCTGGAAAGCTCCCTTGTTTGTACGTGGCCCAGTAACTCTTTATCTTTAAAAGATGTTACTTTGAAAATAAAGAAAATTTAAATAAATAAAAGATGTTACTTTGATGGAACTTACTCCAGAATAAAGGAGTAGTGCTTAGCCACCATCCAGAGCAAACCTTCTTTAAACAAATGATTTTAAGGCTATTTCCAATATTAACTCCTATTTACTCCCCCCACCCCCTTTTTTTTTAATTAAAAATCAATTTAGGGCTTCCTGGTGGCGCTAGGGGTTAAGTCTCAGCACTATTGAAGCTATGGGCACAAGTTAGATCCCTGGCCAGGGAGTTAACCGACATGGTGCAGCAGACCTCTCCAGTCTCAACCCCTGCTCCCCTCAGCAGTGTATTTCAGTCAAACTGTTCTGCTCCCCACTCTGTCTCTGTCATGAAAATATTCTGTTTTCCTTATAGCTTTGTTTTATTTTTCATTTAGGTCTATGCATCTGTTATGAAGTAGAGGTTGAATTCTTCCCCAAGCCCCAACAACCTGCATATAGTTTTTTTCCCCAAAGCATTGTTAAAAATGCTTTCCATCCCCCCATTGGATTACTCTGGCACCTTTCTTAAAAACACACACACATACACACACACACACACAAAATTGACCATTTAAGTATGTTCTTTTGAGGTTTGGTGATCCTTTTGCCAGCCAGTACCACACTGTCATTTCTATGGCCATGCAGTCAGATGGCATATGTCTTTATTCTAAGATTGCTTTGGACATTCTATTGTAGATTATTTGCATTTCTATATACATTTTAGAATCAGGTTGTAAATTTCTCCATAAGAGCTTGCTGGAATAATTAGGATTTCATTGAATCTAAAAATCGATTTGGGAGACTGATTTCTTTACAATATAGACTTCTAATTTATAAACATGGTTTATGAACATAGATTAATATAGACCTTGTCTCTCAGCATCATTTTGTAACTCAGTGTAGAGATCTTGCACATCTTTTGTAAAATTTAAGTATTTTTAAAAATATTTTAATGCTATTTTAAATGAAATTGTTTTAAAATTATTTTCCAATTGACTCCTACTATTATATAAAAATAATTTTTGTATTTACTTTATATCCTGAGGCCTTACTAAATTCACTTATAATTTCTAGTAGTGATGTAAATACATTAAGACTTTCTACCTAATCACATCATCTGCAAATAGAAGCAGTATTATTTCTATCTGATATTTATGCTTTTTATTTCATTTCCCTACCTAAGTTCACTGGTTAACTACTTGTGAAATTGGGCATTCTTACCTTTTATCTGGTCATTCAATATTTCACCACTAAGTATGATGCTAGCTAAAGGTTTTTTGTGGCTCTGTTAAGCCATCTAATGCTTTGCAAAACAAACAAACAAACAAAAAAAACTACCAAAACCTAGTGTCTTAAAACAATTTTTTTAGCTTACAAATTTTTAATTTTGGCAGTGCTCTGTGGGTAAAGGTTGTCTCTGCTCTGCAAAGCATCAGCTGGGGACTGGATGATACACTCTGAAGCTGGCTTACTCAAATGGTTGGCAAGTTGAGGTTGGCCATCAATTTCTCTTCAGGGACTGCTTGGCTTCCTTACAGCATGGTGGCTGGGTTCCCAGCATAAGTGTTCCAAAAGACCAGATGGAAGCCAATTTAGTGTTATGACTAACTGCACAAAAGTCACATAGCATCACTTCCACTGTAGTCTCAGGGCTACTAAGCCTACCACCAAAAGGCAGGGAAAGAATAACAATGGAGATCAAAACAGAAATACTCAATCTTCAAATGGAAGATAACCTGGCAAGATTTACTTTGGATTATTAATCTGAAATAAATCAGACATAAATACAGTGATTATTTAAAATTTTCATCCATCTTGACTGCTCATCTTTAGCATTTGTACTTCAATAATGTAAACAGTTAAAGAAAAGAACTGTTGAAATACAAGTAAAATTTATTTTAATATCCCATGTATTCTATAACATAGAATGTCGATTTTTATTTAAAAAAATATTTGCAATCCCTTTATTGATAACATAACTGAGATATTTATTTACTACATTTAAATTATTTTGAGTTGATAACAATATTAGATAGAGTGTAGCCCAGAAATGAAAATATACAAAATAGTTTTAGGAAAACATGTATTTCTACCTGGGGGTATACTTGTAAATCATATAAAGATACATATTTATTTTAAAATAAAGACTTTAAAAATGAAACCTGTTCATGTAATTTTTACCAAGGTATGACAAGAAATTTTTATGCAAAAAAATCAAAACTGAAGCAAAAATAACACTTTCAACTTAGTTTTCTAAGTTATTAAAACACATCAATTCTACAAATCACTATTTCTGAGGATTTAACTTTTCTCCTCCCACTTCCATCATGCTTATAATAAAATATAAGAAGTACTCTAAACATAATACATGGAATTCTTAGATTTTTAAACCATTTTAATATAAAGGATAGCCATTCAAATCATGTTTTACATTTCTACTTAAGTTTATATTGCACTAAAATTATTTTACATGGAAGAACTATTTGATGTATCATAACATATACCTTAGGAACATTCTTTGACATTCACATCTATATTAATGGATATTTCACAGTCCACTTAAATAAATTTTCTAGTATATACCAAATCCTCTAGTAAAAACAAATCTCTAATGCTAATCAGGTTTGACAGCAAAGATATTCAGTGTTTTCATTACTAATTTTGGGAAATGCACTGAATTTTAAAAAACAATTTAAATCATTCATAGTACCTGGTAGTAACAATTAAGCAATACCTGAAAATTCATTATTTGTTGTTCAGTCACTACATGACTACTTTTTAAATACAACATTCATGTTATTACAAAATGAAGAGAAAAAGTTTGTCCTTTTATCAAATGAAACAGAATAATGAGAGAGATAATAAGAATAATACTTCAATGCTGGCCTCTCAGCTATGTTTTGCAGAACTTTAAAATTCAGTTCTCTTCATTCTGCTCAATATAACCAAGTCTGTTTATTATAATAATAATCAATGTTTAAGTCTTTGAAAATCATGATAACAATTAAAAGCTTGGAACAGCATGATAAAGCTAATGGTAACCTCTTGAATATTTCGCAGCTATTTCTACCTCCAAATAACACATTAAAATAGTTTCAAATAACCTAACTGATTAGCCAGCATCAGCTTAGGAATTTTTTTTCAATGTTCTAAGATACAACTTTTGGCATCAAAAAGTATAGTAAGCATTTTTGATTTTTGATGAATAAAAAATCAAGTATTAAAAATACAAGTGGTTCATGTGACAGGGTAAAAGTCCCCCTTCAAGTAATGTTCCCCCCAAAAGTAAAGTTAACTTTTATTTCTCTCTCTGAGATTTTATTACAGAAAATAAATCACAATTTTTTTAGTTGAGGTGAAAAAACTGCTTCATAAGTTCATATGTTGTAAAAGCCACTGCTTGAGAGGGAATGCAGCGAATGTAATTAAGAGATAAACCACGATACAATCCTTTTCGAATTCCATGGTGTCCATAGACATACTTCATAGTCTCCCGCATGGTACTGAAAGACAATAGTTAAAAGATGAAACCCGTATGCCCACTTTTACACAGAGATTTAAGGATCCACATAATTGCATTTTTAAAAGAAGCTGAAATGTCATATTGAATACCTTTTGGAAGGCGAATGTTAAAACAAACTAAAAATTCACAATAAAACAGCAATTCTTTCAAACAAATACAAGAGTTATACTCAGAAATGTAGGGCTCATTAATATAATGTATTTTGCTTATACTATGTTGGTGAGATTTATTGGAAACAATTTTATTATAATATTTGAAATACCGATGTAATCTTTTTAAAGGATATGTGAGCAGTTACCCTTTAACTCAAGTTCTTTACTATAACAAGTAGATGGTTATAAAACTAAAGCTTGAAGGACAATATTTCATATTTCAACAATGAAGAGTTTTCTTGTTTCAAATGGTATATTTTCTTTTTAAAACAACATATTAGGCTTTGAATTTCCCTTTCAGTAGACAATATGAGCTGAAATCTTCAAAAACTCTTTTGGGAAAACAACGGGAATTGAGATCAGAACAAACAACCTGCTCTGTCCCTGAGGGACATAATCAGTCAAAAGAATAATTCATTTCCATAGCTAAACCCTGCTGTATGATAATAGTAACTGCTAGCCATATATGGCTAACACTTGAAATGTGGCAAAAACAAATTGAAAGATACAGTGAGTATAAAATACACCCTGGATTTCAAAAGCTAAGTATACCAAAAAAAGGATGTGAAATTTGAAATGCTGAAATGACCATATTTTAGATATATTAATTTTTTTTTTAATAGAGGCATGTTTATTTATTTATTTGTTTGTTTGTTTTGTTTATACATGCACTGGGTACAGTTAGAAGCACAGGAGGGTGAGAGAATTCACCAGAGCCAGAGCGGGTAACAGAGCAGGTAGAAGGACCGAAGTACACTACTGAGGGGAGCAGCGGGCGGCAGGAGAGGTCTGCACGCCATGCGGGACCCTCCTCCGGTGGCTGGGGAGCACCCGGGGATCAAACCGGCGCCGCGGGCAGCTTCGCAACCCAGTGCTCAACCGCTGCGCCACCGGGGAGGCCCATTTTAGATATATTAAATATTTTAAAACAATTTCATCTGGTTATTTTCTTTAACTTATCAATATTCCATGAGAAGTTGAAACAAATTTTTTGAAATATTTTTCACTTAAAAATATACTCATTACATGGCTATATAAATGACACTTTTATGAAAAATAATTTATCAAAGCAAAAAAATTGAGGAAAAAGCCTGACATTGTTTTATAATTTGCCAACTTCTTTAATGTCCATCTTTTTAGAGGACAGCTGAATTTGCTTATCTACTTGTACATTCTGTTTGTTGTTGAGCTATGTTGTCTTGGTTTAAATATATCAAGAAAAGCAATCTCATACATATACATAGCTTTTTACGTGGATAAAGGAAGGGCCTTTATAATATGCATGTTCTTCTTTAATATTGCACCCAAAACTGACAAGTAGTTGTTTCCTGTGGGTTAGTAGTAATACGAAAACTAAAGCCAAATGGGACTCTCGGCATTTTCTAGTTCATGTTTCTTTTTATACTATTTAATAATGTGGTTATCAGGGCCTCCCCAGTGGCGCAGTGGTTGAGCGCTGGGCAGCAAAGCTGCCTGCAGCCTCTGCAGCGCAGGTTCGATCCCCGGATGCTCCCCGGCCACCAGAGCAGGGTCCCACATGGCGCGCAGACCTCTCCAGCCGCCCGCTGCTCCCCTCAGCAGTGTACTTCATCGGTCTGCCTGTTCTGCTTTCCGCTCTAGCTCTGGTGAATTCTCTCACCCTCCCGCACTTCTGACTGTACCCAGTGCTTGTATAAATAAATAAATAAATCTTTAAAATAAAATATAGTTAGTTAAAAAATAAATAAATAAAATAAAATGTGGCTATCAGAAAAGTTTTAATTATAAATGTGGCTTACATTATATTTCTACTTATTGGAGCTGCTTTAAAGTGAAATTTTTTAATAGGAGTATCAGGACATGATTAAAATCTTATATAAAGTTATAAAAACATATTAAGGGAGGTCAAGGGAAGATCTAGACTACAGGTGAGACTACACTCCTATATTCCTACTTACTAAAAGTTACATAAAGAAAATGAACAATGGCATATGAAGAACTTACAGGCACTTTTCAAATTCTGGAAGAACAGTTCCTAATTGCATTCGCCGACGAGTTACATCAAATGGGTAGCTACAAGAAGAAAAAGGCAGGGCTTAAAAGTGTTTATTTCGGTTTGGCAATTATTGACAACAAATCTTCATATTTGCTAAGAAGTATTCTCTAGTTGTTTTGTCTAATCTGTAAGTCAAATAACAATATAGTCCTCTAATTGACTTTGCTATGTGCTTCTCTTCCTGTTACCATCCATCAGCACAATACCAAGTTTTATTCATTACTCAAGGCCAAATTAAACACTACTGCGTGAAGAAACAAATGGGGTGATCTTCATTGTTGTTACCCTAAGACAGGGTTTCTCAATTTCGGATTTTGTGGTTATTCTTAGTTGTGGATAAGACAAAGGGCCCAAATGGAATCACTTATGCTAAACCCCACTTCTCCAGATACTTACATTAATTACAGTTTCAGTCTCTCTCAGAAATGGAATTTTTAACCAGTTAATCAGGAATCACCTGATCAGCACTAGTGCAGTCATTTGTCTAAAAAGAATCCTGCCATCCCCTAATGGAAAGTGACCTTGCCACAACCAATTCACGTTTTCCAAGTATAACCTCCTTATTCCTGATCCCGTCTACCTATAAAAGTCTTTCATGTTGTACAGCTCCTCAGAGCTCCTTTCTATCTGTTAGATAACTACTCATGAATCATTAAATAAAGCTAATAAGATCTTTAGCAATTACTCAGCAGAATTTTGTTTTGTTAAAAGGCCTGCTTGTACACTATAGGTTGCTTAAGTGCATCCCTGGCCTCTATCCACTAGATGTCAGAAGCACACCCCCAGCTGTGACAACCCAGAATGTCTCCAGCTATTAATAATGTTCACTGGATACAAAATCCTCCCAGTTGAAGACCACTACCCTAAGATGCTTTGCACACCAGTAAACCAATAAAAAATTTCCTTAAGGACTAGAATTAACAATACAGGTAATTGCATTAGAGGAGAGAAAATTCCATATAAAAGATTGCCTGAAATGAAATACCTGAAAGTAATCTTTTTTAGAAGAAGAATCTCAGGTGATTTTTTTAAAAATATATACTTTATTTTGCTAATATTGACTTTGTTAGGTCCCATGCTTGTACATTATTTCACTCCATCGTCACAGTTTTTTTTTTTTTTTTTTTCCAGGCATGTTTTATTTATTTATTTGTTTGTTTGTTTTGTTTATACATGCACTGGGTACAGTCAGAAGCGCGGGAGGGTGAGAGAATTCACCAGAGCCAGAGCGGGGAGCAGAGCAGGTAGAAGGACCCAAGAACACTGCTCAGGGGAGCAGCGGGCAGCAGAAGAGGTCTGCGCGCCATGTGGGACCCTCCTCCGGTGGCCGGGGAGCAGCTGGGGATCGAACCAGCGCCGCAGAGGCCGTGGGCAGCTTCGCAACCCAGCGCTCAACCGCTGCGCCACCTGGGAGGCCCATCGTCACAGTTTCTTAAAGTAGGTACTCTTATACCAACATGAAGATAAAAAAGTGGAGGGGGCCTCCCTGGTGGTGCAAGGGGTTGAGATGAGAACTATGGAACTATCCACAGCCACTGCAGCACAAGTTCGATCCCCGGCCAGGGAGTTACCCACACGGCGGCGCTGCAGACCTCTCCTGACTCGCCTGTTGCTCTCCTCAGCTGTGTATTTCAGTAGATCTGCCTGCTCTGCTCCCCACTCTGTCCCTGGTGAATCCTCTCACACCCCCACATCTCTGGCCTGTACCCCAGTTATTGCCTGCATAAATAAATAAATCTTAAAAAAAAAAATAAGAAAATGGAGTCTAGGGCCTCCCCGGTGGCGCAGCAGTTGAGCGCTGGGTTGCAAAGCTGCCCACAGCCTCTGCGGTGCCGGTTCTATCCCCGGCTGCTCCCCGGCCACCGGAGGTGGGTCCCGCATGGCGCGCAGACCTCTTCTGCCACCCGCTGCTCCCCTCGGCAGTGTACTTCGGTCCTTCTGCCTGCTCTGCTCCGCGCTCTGGCTCTGGTGAATTCTCTCACCCTCCCGCGCTTCTGACTGTACCCAGTGCTTGTATAAACAAATAAATAAATCTTAAAAAAAAAAAAAAATGGAGTCTAGACTCCAGCATTCTTCAGTGTCACAAGACTGCTTTGTTCTCCAAGGTAGGGCCTTCCCGGTGGCACAGTGGTTGAGCGCTGGGTTGCGAAGCTGCCCGCAGCGATGCTCCCCGGCGACCGGAGGAGGGTCCCACATGGCGCGCAGACCTCTCCTGCTGCCCACTGCTCCACTCAGTAGTGTACTTCGTCAGTCTGCCTGTTCTGTTCCCAGCTCTGGCTCTGGTGAATTTCTCACCCTCCCGCGCTTCTGACTGTACCCAGTGCTTGTATAAATAAATAAAAATAAATCTTTAAAAAAAAAAATTCTCCAAGGTGTCTAATATATACATAAGTAATATATGACAAATTATATATATGTACATAATTATACAATATATATGTACATAATTATATGTACATAATATATATGTACAAAAATAATATATATGTACATAATTTCCAAGCAGGAACAATTGTGTCTGAGTAGAAGGAATTGATTAGTACAAAAGAGAGAATGTGGAAAGACAAAGTACAAAGATCAGAACTAGCAAAAAAAGGGAAAGAAAGAAAATAACATTTAAGAATTTATTTATTTACTTTTGCGTAGAACTGGGGTGGAGCCCAGAGGTATGAGGGGGCAGTTAAAGGATGCATAAGAAACAGAATGGGGAGCAGAACAGGCACATCTACTGAACACACTGTTGTTTTTTAAAAAGATTTATTTATTTATTTATACAAGACGGGGGTACAGGCCAGATGCGTGGGAGGGTGAGAGGATTCACCAGAGACAGAGCGGGGAACAGAACAGACAGACTGAGGAAATACACTGATGAGGGGAGCAGTGGGTGAGACAGGAGAGGTCCGCCCCGCCATGGCCGGCCAGGATAGAACTGGCGCTGCAAAGGCTACGAACAGCTTCACAGCGCTGCGCTCAACCATCTGCGCCACCAGGGGAGGCCCTGAATATACTGTTAAGGGGAGCAGCAGGTAAAACAAGAGAGGTCTGCTGCCCCACATGTGGGCTAGCTCCCTGCTCGGGGATCAAACTCAGGCAGTTGTGGTGGGCCTCCATAGTAGTAGCGCTGAGACTTAACCCTAGGCCGCCAGGGAGGCCCAGAAGGAAAATAACATTCCAAGCAAAGTTCTGAAGTAAAAAAAATCACAAGACTTATGACCATTGCCACCAAATACAATGTGAAAAATATGAACGCACATTTTCACACTGGGAATACAAATCATGTGAAAAATGATTACAAAGTATCAGGACTAACAGATAAATGATTATCAATAACAAAATAGAAAGTTGGGAGATGATGATTGTCTTGAAGAAGACAAAAAAGTAATATCTGAATTATGAAGTTTGCAATGATGGCAGAAGATACAAGTAAAAACATGCAAGGCATGTTATTGAAGTAATGGAGTCAGTGACAAATTTTCAGATAAAATTAGTTATCTACAGAGATCACCATTAAAATCATAAAGATAAATGAGCTATTCTAAATATTTATGGGACGAACAGAGAACTAAAGTCTAGCTGAAGCTTTAAAAAAGTGGCATAAATAGGAAGGAAGAGGATTGGAACAGTAAGATGCCTGAAAAGGGAAGGGTGGGGAGAATGATCAGCAAGAGAGGGCACTGTTACAAACCCAAGAATTAAAACAATTGGAAGGCGAATGAAAGAACTGAGCAGAAGACACTGGACCCGTATAGAATATAGTTTAAAAAGAGAAGAAGGAAAGAGAAGACACATCACAAGGATTTAAGTAGGAAGTGAATAATAAAGAAGGGCCTCCCTGGTGGCACAAGGGGTTCAGCACAGCACTATGAAGCAATCCACAGCCTCTGAAGCACGAGTTCAATCCCCGGCCAGGGACTGCAGACCTCTCCTGTCTCGCCGGCTGCTCCTCTCAGCAGTGTATTTCAGTCAGTCTGCCTGTTCTGCTCCCCACTTTGTCTCTGGTGAATCCTCTCACCCCTGCCCCCCGCACCTCTGGCTTGTACCCCAGTTCTCATATGCATAAATAGATATTTTTTTAAAAATGAATAATAAAGAAAAGGAGCAATAAAACCAAGAGAATTAGAATCATTGGAGGTAATAGTATCTCTGCAAACAAGGTTCCACAGTCAGATTTCTAAAAGTAAACCACACACTTTCTTCTTTAGTCTAGTAAGATTTGTTCCTACCCAAAAATACACTATATTTGCTTTCACCAAGGTAATAAAAGATAGATCTTCTCAAAATGTCCAGAGCAGGCTTTTTCCAATAAATGTCAAATGCCAAGTAGAGCTAAGGTCAATCAAAGCCTTGGGCTTCAAGTGAACCTGTTAACCATTATCTTAAAGAATAAAAATTACCCAGACTTAGGGTCATCTACAGAAATAATCTTTTAATCAAAGGAACCTATCTTATGGCAGGGAAAACATCTAGATCTTCTGGTTTTGTGACATATGTCATTCTCTCCTCATCATGTGATATTCCTCTCCCTATTTGATGCCTCTGACCCTTATCCTATTCATCAGTGCAAATAAAAATCCTTAGTCTGTCTTTCTTACTCTAGAATTTACAAGCCATGTAAATTCTCCACATATGTATAATTAAATTTTTTTTTCTCATACTAATCAGTGGGGTATTAATTTGTTTGCTTGAACAGTCAGAGAAAAGCCTAGAAAGGCAAGGGGAATTTCCCTCTACCCAACCATACAGAAGTCCTTAATTATAAAATCCAGTGAACACCTTATTTTCCAGTATTATCAGTATTATCTTGTTTTGCTTTTCTTTTTCCATTGGATACTCTCTTTTTTTGAGTCTTTATGACAGTGCAACCTCCTGTTTTTCAGCATACTTCTCAGTCACAGAAAACTTTTCTTCTTCCTAATCCTGAAAAGTTCCTGCTTCTAGTATCCCAGCACCTTTCTGTTATTTATTTTTATTTTTTTTAATAAATTTTATTTTTATATCCCCCATACAAATGCAACCTCCTTATTTTGACCCCAATCCCTCCCCTCTCCCCACACCCCCCATAGAGTGTCTCTGGTTCATAGTTTTTTGTTGATTTTGATTTTCACTTTCTTATAGTTATTCATTTTCCTGGTCCCTTATTTAAGTTTTCTAGATTCCTGCTATGAGTGAGACCATCAGGTATTTTTCTTTTTCTTTCTGGCTTATTTCGCTGAGCATGATCCCTTCCAGCGCCATCCATGTTGCTGCAAATTGCATGTGTTTATCTTTTTTGAATGCTGAGTAATATTCCATGTGTATATGTACCACATCTTCTTGATCCAGTCATCTATTTTTGGGCATTTGGGTTGTTTCCAAAGCTTAGCTATTGTAAACAGTGCTGCTATAAACATAGGGGTGCAGGTGTTCTTTGGAATTGATGTTTCTGTGTCCTTTGGGTAAATACCTAGGAGTGGAATTGCTGGATCATATGGAAGCTCTATGTTTAGTAGGTCCAGAAATCTCCACACAGCTCTCCATAGTGGTTGGACAAGTTTGCACTCCCACCAATAGTGCAGGAGAGTTCCTTTTTCTCCACATCCTCGCCAACATTTGTTGCCCAGCACCTTTCTTTTAATCTGATCTACTGACTCTCTTGGTCTGGAAAATTCTTTGAAGTCACTTATCTGATTACAACATAGTAATTCCTCTACCAATTATGTTTCCCACACAACACATATTAATACATAACTTTATTGTATTCTCTGTCTCAATAAGAGTATAGGCTCCTTTTTTTTTTTTTAAAGAACAGTGAATGAAGATTTATTGAAATTCATTGCTGATAGAAGCAGTGAGAGAAAAGAGGTTGGCTGTGCTGGCAGAGGGTCTAGAAGCTCTTTTTATACTCTAGACATCAGTGACTGGCTAGGATATCTGGCCTGGGGTATGTTCTGATTCATGGTCCAGATTATTGGCTTAATGGCCTGGTTCCCATTAATTCCCCTTATCCATATAAGTCTTCCAAACTTGCCTGTTGAGTAAGGAGTAGGGGCTTAGTTTTTAACCTTAGTAATGTTATCAGGACATTTCCTCCTCTTCTTCAAGGACAATGACAAGTCTTTGGAAATGGGGCAAAGGTCTAGCTTTTATAGCTGATTCACGCTGAGTTTTGGGGCATAGCGCTAGCCCTACCTACCTTATTGTCTCATAACAGTGGGGGTAGGGTGTGAAAGGGAACAAGATAGACCCACTTTGGGCTTTCAGACAATCTTTGATTTTAACTGCTATGTGTTGCTTTGTGAGACTATAGATAGCATCAATTGTCCAAAATGGGTTGCCCAAAAATACAGGCTCCTTGAGGTTTTGTTTCACCTTCAGTGTATTAGACAAATGTCTAATACACTGCCTGACAAAAAGATTTAGTGCAAGAAAAGTTGTACCTCAGACACACACATACACACACACACACACACACACACACACTTCAGACACTTAATATCAGCAAAAATTCGGGAGAAAATATGAATGAAGAATATACTTAACATTACTTTCTAGTTTTCTTTCTTTTAAATGAATCCATAGGAAATTGGTAAATTTAAATTAATTTGGTAATTGACACATAATCCTTAATAATATGCTTGAAGTGTGGGCACATTTGAGAAAGTGTATTAAATAATACTTATATTTTGTAAGGGATTTTGTGTTTTAATAATCTATTGAAAAAGTGACTAAGCAATGTTAAAAATCTGGATTGAGTAACTATAATCTGATTGAATTAAGGAAGAAACTTACGATATTGTCTGTGCTATAGCTCCAGCAACACCACCACAAAGTAAGTTTATGTGAGTTTTCAAAACCAAGACATTAGGATTGTCCGATGAAGGTCTGCCAAGAAGGTTAGGAGCATGGGAAAGCCCAACACTCTTTAAGGTACCAAAAGTAAAAAAAGAAACACCTGAAAAACAAAATATGAATTCACCATGATGCTTAACAGGATACAAATTTTAAAAAGACATCAATCTTACAGAATAACGTATTAACTCAAAAACCTACCTATACATCTCTTGATTTGTCATGTTTTACTTATTTTAAGATAAAAGATGTAATTAATGCTTACAAATAACCTAAATATGACAAAATTACCATCTATGAAAAATAATAGCATTGGTTTCCAAATACTTATATTCCAGTTCACTGAATACAAGTAGTAGCTGAGTATAAATGCTACCTTACATGTGAATAGAATGAAACAGTTTTCTAAGGACTCACCTGAGCAAAAATTGCACTCATGATTAGTAATTGTAAGTACATATGACAACATATTTACAATAATGGTGATAATGTACAGCAGAGAGAAAAAAATTAAGAAGTGACAAAGTTGTTAATTTCAATTCATTGCCTAATTTTCTCTCCAATGAAGAGTTGTAACCATGATACTTGTAACATGGTTATAAAATAAATGGCTTATAAAATACATGGCTTATAAATATACAAAATCCAATAAATATTAAATTATTAACTCAATTATTAATAATATGCAGTTCATACTTGCTGAACACTTAAATGATTTTATAATGGTCCCATTAAAATCTCACATGAATAAAATCAAGACGGGTCTCCCTGGTGGCACAAGGGGTTAAGCACAGCACTATGGAGCTATGTGCAGCCTCTGCAGCATAAGTTCGATCCCCAGCCGGCCAGGGAGCAGCCCATACGCGCAGCAGACCTCTCCTGTCTCACCCTCTGCTCCCCTCAGCAGTGCATTTCAGTCAATCTGCCTGTTTTGTTCCCCACTCTGTCTCTGGTGAATCCTCTCACCCTTTGCACCTCTGACCTGTACCCCAGTTCTTGTATGCATAAATAGATAGATAAACAAACAAATAAATCTTTTTTTTTAAAGATTTATTTGTTTGTTTATTTATACAAGCACTAGGTACAGTGAGAAGCGCGAGAAGGTGAGAGACTTCACCAGAGCCAGAGCGGGGAGCCAGAGCAGCGGCAGGAGAGGTCTGCGCGCCATGTGGGACCCTCCTCCGGTGGCCGGGGAGCATCCGGGAATCGAACCGGCGCCGCAGAGGCTGAGGGCAGCTTTGCAACACAGCGCTCAACTGCTGCGCCACCTGGGAGGCCCAATAAATAAATCTTTTTTTAAAATTCAGGTATATGAGTTTACAAAAGAAATACCTAAAGTGGGCCTCCCCGGTGGCGCAGTGGGTTGAGCACAGTGCTATGAAGCTGTCTGCAGCCTCTGCAGCACAAGTTCGATCCCCGGCCGGCCAGGGAGCAGCCCATATGGCGCAGCAGACCTCTCCTGTCTCACCTGCTGCTTCCCTCAGCAGTGTATTTTGGTCTGTCTGCCTGTTCTGCTCCCCGCTCTGTCTTTGGTGAATCCTCTCACCCTCCCGCGCCTCTGGCCTGTACCCCACTTCTTGTATAAAACTAAATAAATCTTTAAAAAAATACCTAAAACATAAAGATACCAAAAAGAAAAGTTGAAAAAAAGATTTACTAGGCAAATATAAACTTCTATTTGGCTAAAAAAAAAATTATGAGGGCCTCTCTGGTGGCACAAGGGGTAAAGTGTCCTCACTATGAAGCCATCCATAGCTACTACAGCACCAGTTCCATCTCCAGCCCAGGAGCTAACACACATGGTACAGCAGACCTCTCCTGTCTTTTTTTTTTTTTTATAGATTTATTTATGCATACAAGAGCTGGGGTACAGGCCAGAGATGTGGGGAGTGAGAGGATCCACCAGAGACAGAGTGCGAAACAGAACAGGCAGACTGACATAATACACTGCTGAGGGGAGCAGCAGGAGAGACAGGAGAGGTCTGCCGCACCATGCAGGTTTCTCCCTGGCGGGCCGGGGATGGAACTCGTGCTGCAGAGGATGCGGATTGCTTCACAGTGCAGTGCTTAACCCCTTGCGCCACCAGGAGGCCCAGACCTCTCCTGTCTTGCCAGCCCACTGCTCTCCTTAGCAGTATATCTCAGTAGACCTGCTTGTTATACTCCCCATTCTGTCTCTGGCGAATCCTCTCAAACAACCCCCACTCCAGCCCCCTACCCCTCTGGTCTACACCCCAGCTCTTGTACGCATAAATAAATCTTAAAAAAAAGTATGAGATGGGGAAATTTGAACAATGACAATATACTACATGAAAATTAAGACTTAATTTTTCCTATTACAAATTTTTTCATATCTGTTCTATCTATAGTCATGGCCTTTTTTAATTTTTATTTGTTTTATCAGTTACCAGTTTTGCAAAGAATCAATTTTGGCTTTCTTTTCTCATCTATCTTTATTTACCATTTCCTTGATTTTTATTCACGTCTTAATTATTTCCTTCCTACTCTGGGTTTATTTGGGAAAATTTCAAACATAAAATTCAAAAGTAGACAATAGTAGGGGGAAAATAAGAAAATTAAAACTAAGAAAAAAAGTACACAGTGGTAAAGTAAGCCACCATATACATATTACCTAACTTTAACAGTGATCAACTCATGACCAATTTTGTTCTTAATTTCTTTCTCCACCCTTACCCGAAATTGTTTTAAAGTAAATATACTTTATTATTTCATCACAGTATTTTAGCTTTCTGTGCTTTTTTGAAAGGCATAACCACATACCATTATGATGTAAAACTTCCAAACACAATTAGCTAATTGAATCCAACAGACCATAAAAAGATCATTGTATCATAACCAATTTGTGTTGACATTAGAACATCTGTTAATATCACTCATCATAGTACCAGATTAAAGGAGAAAACTGGAATGATAACCTTAGTAATTGTAGAAAAGGGTATTTGATGAATTCAAGACCAATTCAGATAAAAGTTCTTACTAAGGGCCTCCCCCTGGTGGCACAAGGTTGAGCGCTGGGCTGCGAGGCTGCCCGCAGCCTCTGCAGTGCCGGTTAGTTCCCCGGCCGCCAGCGAGGGTCCCACAAAAAAAAAAAGTTCTTACTAAAACTTCTTCAGGGCCGCCCTGGTGGCGCAAGGCGTTAAGCACCGCACTATAAAGCAATCCGATGCCTCTGCAGCATGAGTTCGATCCCTTGCCGGCCAGGGAGCAACCCACATGGCATAGCAGACCTCTCCTGACTTGCCAGCTGCTCCCCTCAGTAGTGTACTTCAGTCAATCTGCCTATTCTGTTCCCCACTGTCTCTTGTGAATCCTCTCACCACCACCCCTCAGCATCTCTGGCCTGTATCCCAGTTCTTGTATGCATAAATAAATCTTAAAAAAAAAAAAAAACTTCTTCAACTCGATAAATGGTATAAGTTAAAAACATTGGCAAATATGCTAAATAAGCAAGTATAAGAAAAATTTCCTTTGCTAAGTTACATAAGAAAGAGAACCAAAAATGGAGTCATCCTGAGTCTGGATAAAAACCAGAGTGCACAGGTACTTGAGGGTCAGGCAGCAGCATGTCCAGGCACTCCAACATGCTCCTGGGTGCCCAGACTAGTCCACTACCTAGAAAGACCACCACCCAGGAATGACAAAGACAGCCTAGGATTGAGATTGGACCAATGATTGCTCAGAACTGCACTACTGAATACCTCATTTGCATAAGGCTAACCAAAGTATGAGCTAGCAAGCTTTTTGTATATATATAAACACTTCCCATCCTTTGCAACTCCTGTGCTTCTTTGAGTCTATGTTCCCCAGGCCTATATCCCTAAATCCCTGAATAAACACTTTTCCTTTGCAGTTTCAGTTTCTCAGTCTGCAGTGTTTGGTATATACCTTAAAAACCAATAACGAGACAAAATGTCCCAAGTCATCACATCTAGTCACTACTACACTCTGAGACCTTTACTAGAAGAGTAAGGTACAGGAAGGAAGAAAGGCAAGGAAGGAGGGTTAGGGGGCAGGGAGGGTGAAGGGAAGGGAGGAATGGAACAGAAGTGAGAAAAATTCTATTATTTACACAGGATGTGATTATCCACACAGAAAACCCAAAGCATCTAAAGTAACATATTGGCTGGCTGTAATATCAAGTAGTATAACAGCTAGTTATAAGATCATAAAAATTAAATCAAGCTAATAAACTGAATGTAATTTTCTAAAATACGTGACAAAATTATAAGGTGTCTATGAATATATTTAACAAATATGCAAGAACTGTATAAGATTTCATTAAAAACCCCAACAAGGACTTTTGTGCAACATCAAAAACTAATTCTCAAATATACATGGTAGAACAAAGTACCTATAGTTCTAAGATCCTGGAAAAAAAAAAAAAAAGAAGCATAAAGTAAAGGGATTTGTCCAGCCAAAAATAAAGATTCATGTAAAAATGCATTCTATTATTGTTTCAAGAAGTAGTACCACAGACCAATGGGGGAAAGGAGGGAATGTTTAAAATGGTGCTGAGACATATGGTTATTTTTAAAGAAGAAAAGAAGGAAAAATTCTAGTTTGGTTGGGGGCTTAACTATAAAATGCTAAATTTTAAAATCATTTTAGAAGAAAATAAAAAAATAAGGTTTTGCCAAATTTGAAACATACCTGCATATGGAGCCATTCCTAATATAGTAGGCATCAAACCTCTGTAAAATCCAAGGAAACCGCCTTCCTTTTGAGTAAAGAAACATTTTAGAAGTGAAATCACATTTTATGCATTATTAAGAACATCAAAGAACAAAAACATACATTATAATGAAAAAATTATTTTGGGATACACTCTAAAAACACAGGTGTGTTTTCATGATTACTATTAGTAATAATTGTAAATAAAAGAATAAATTTTAGATGACATTCAAAACATTTTTCTAGGAAATACTATAGACTAAAATAATAATACGAAATACCTTTGCATAAATTGTCTTGAATGCATGAATAATTCCTGTATAAGTGTGTTCCCCTTTCACCTGGAATGCTAGACGTACTCTAACCATATCAAGAGGATAAGTACAGATAACTGCTGTCATACCTGAAAACAAAAGCAGAAACTTAAATGTGAAAGAAATAATATATATGTATGACACTATGATTTATAATAAAAATTATACATTTGGTCCTAAGACTCCCAAAACCTTGTCAATTCCTAAGTGATAGGAACACTAGCAGAAGCTTTTTTGTTTGTTTGTTTTTAAAGATTTATTTATTTATGCATACAAGAACTGGGGTATAGACCAGAGGTGTGGGGCAGGGGTGAGAGGACTCACCAGAGACAGAGTGGGGAGCAGAACAGGTGAATCTACTGAAATACACTGCTGAGGGGAGCAGCGGGTGAGCCAGAAGAGGTCTGCTGTGCCATGTGGATTGCTCCCTGGCTGGCTGGGGGATTGAACTCATGCTGCAGTGGCTGCGGATAGCTTCACAGGTTGCATCTTAAACCCTTGTGCCACCAGGGAGGCCCAGCTTTTGGTTTTTTTGTTGGTTTTTTTTTTAGATTTATTTTATTTCTGCATATAAAAACTGGGTACAGGCCAAAGGAGTGGAGGTGGAGGGGTGAAAGGATTCACCAGAGACAGAGTGGGGAACAGAACAGGCAGATTAACTGAAATACACAGTTGAGGGGAACAGTGGGCGAATCAGGAAAGGTCTGTTGCATCACGTAGGTTGCTCCCTGGCCTGTCGAGGATTGAACTCATGCTGCAGTGGCTTGCAGATGGCTTCATAGGTTGCGTCTTAACCCCTTGCGCCACCCTAGCAGAAGCTTTTGAATGAGGTATCTCTGGGTGGGGTCCTGGAGAGAAGTCAGTAACCATGAAGACCAAGCCATAATTAGAAGCTTGAGATTTTGTCGGGAGGGCAATGGAATTATAAGTTATCGTGCCTTCATGAGGAAGTATCCATAAAATCCCAAAAGTATGGGGCTAGGAGAACTTCCAGGTGTGTGAATACTACTATACCGGATGGTAACATAACCCAACTCAACAGACAGAAGCTCTTATACTGAGAACCCTGTCAGACCTCACCACCCTATGCAGCTCTTCATCTAGCTGTTCATCTGAATCCTTTATCAGATAAATATAAATGTCTCCTTGAATTCTGTGAGCTGTTCTACAAAATAATCAAATCCAAGGGGAAGATGGCTATGGGAACCTCTGATTTGTAGCCAAGTCCATCAGAAGTTGTGAGTAACCTGGGGACCTATTATTTGTAACTGGCATGTGGAGTGGGGGGCAATCTCCTGGGACTATGGAATCTGATTCTACCTCCAGGCAGTCAATATGAGAACTGAGTTAAATTTCTGGACATCCAGCTGGTGATACAGAATTGATTTGTCTGGGGGAAAAAATTCACACAATTGGTGATCAAAAGAGTTACAAGTGTCTATGTGCTTACTGAAAGAGACATACAAAAGAAAGACTGCTAGGTTTTTCTAACTCAATATATATGGAGATGTGTGTATGTGGTAGCAAGGACAGGTAGATCTCTCCTATCATTAGTGTGCGCTCAAATTATAGCAATACTGTGAAAACCCAATGAAATCAAAGATAGAAGTATACGATACATGACCTGCTAGATAATAGCCTTGTGAGAAAATGGTCAGTTTATAAAATCTTCTCAAGTTCTTTCCACTGTCAACTTACATTATTAGTACCAAAGGCTGTGGTATAAGTGTAAATAAGTCTAACTGGATTGTATTTTTTTAAATTCTATTACTGTCTAATACCAGATACCAGTTTGTTTTCAGAAGCAACAGAGCAGACACTTGTCCATGAGTCACATAACCCAAGCATTCAGAACCCTAACCCACACAGAACCAAGAGACCATCAACACGGAACCATGAAAGAAGGAACTGCCCAGACTACATTCAAAAGCAAAGAGTGAATCAACAGCCCTCCAGACTATATTCAGAAGTAAGGGATCTATCAACAAGAAAGAGCTAGGGAATGGGAAAGAATTTTTCCATGTACTGATGGATTAGTGATTAACCAATCAGATTTTGCAATCCTTAACTTCCACATTCCTAGCATTTTTCCCCTTTCTTCCTCACTCCCATGAAACCAATCTTAGCTGTTCAAACTCACAATAAACCTTCTTTTCTCAAAAGAAGATGCCATAGTACTGGCTTCTGTGCATGTCAGGCAGAAAGCCCATTGTTGAGTAACAAAACTAGCATTAAAAGAAGTAACTTAGGGGCCTCCCTGGTAGCACAGGGGGTTGAGCACAGTGCGGTGAAGCTGTCAGAAGCCTCTGCGACATGAGTTGGATCCCCAGCCAGCCAGGGAGAAACCCACATGGTGCAGACCTCTCCTGTCTTGCCTGCTGCTCCCCTCAGCAGTGTATTTCGGTCAGTCTACCTGTTCTGTTCCCCAATCTGTCTCTGGTAAATCCTCTCACCCCCAGCAACTCTGGCCGGTTCTTGTATGTATAAATAAGTAAATTTAAAAAAAAAAAAAAAAAAAGGAAGTAACTTAGGGTCTCGCTGGTGGCACAGGGGTAAAAGTCTCAATGCTATCAAGCTATCACCAGTGACTGTGGCCTGTTTGATCCCCAGCCAGGGAACTAATCCACGGAGCAGCAGACCTCTCCTGTCTCACCTGCTGCTCCCCTCAGCAGTGTATTTCAGTAGATTTGCCTGTTCTGCTCCCCATTCTGTCTCTGAGGAAGCTTCAAAATCCTGCTCCCCACACCTCTGGCCTAGACCCCAGTTCTTATATGCATAAATAAATAAAAATAAGCCTTTTAAAAAATGAACTTATATTGACTATGGTGGAGGACTTTGGAGCTCCAGTGATGGGCATGGTATGATGACACTGCCATCCATTAGCTCAAAAATAAAAACACTGTTTCATTTACTCTATAGAAATTACAATATGTATAAAATTAAACTTATTCTTTTTCACCTACAAATGAGTCTGATATTAATTTGTTTGTTACACCAGCCCAAGAAAACCTCAGAGGCATGGTGCTTCCAGAAAAATCTCAAGGAAAAATATCACAAGCAGTAGTAGCTGTTGGGTTGGGCTCTAAAGGATGGGGAGATTCAATTAGTTAGTGTACAAATGGAAGTGTATAAATTGTAGATAAAGTTCTCCCAAAATACGGAGGCGCCAAAATAGTGACAAAAATCATTGCTTATTTAGAAATAATTTTTCTGGGTTTTTAAAAACTATTCTTCTATTGCTAATTATTTACATTACATTTTGGTATGATAAACAAAATTGCAATGAATATCTCTGTTGCTAAATATCACTGTATATATATAATTCTTTTAAATAAATTCACAGAATTCAGCACACAATATAGGTGATGCTTACGATCAGGGAAAAGTATAAATTATTGAGTAAATAATGTTGGCACAAACTCTAGTCATTTGGAGAAAAAATTTCCTAATCAATCCCTACTTCATTTCTCAATAAGAATAAATATAAAAAAGATCAACATACAAAAAATAGTTTTATTGTTTTTTAAGGATTTATTTATTTATGTATATAAGAGCTGGGGTAGAGGGCAGAGGTGTGTGGTGGCGGGGGGCGGGGGTGTGTGTGTGTGAGAGGATTCACCAGAGACAGAGTAGGGAACAGAACAGAACAGGCAGATTGACTGAAGTACACTGCTGAGGGAGCAGCAGGCGAGTCAGGAGAGGTCTGCTTTGCCATGTGGGTTGCTCCCTGGTGGCTGGGGAATCGAACTCATGCTACAGAGGCTGTAGACAGCTTCATAGGTTGCGTCTTAACCTCTTGTGCTACCAGGGAGGCCCCTAAAAATAGTTTTAGTAGAAAAAATGATTAAGTGTTTTTATCTTAGAATGAGGAAGGCATTTCTAAACACAATACAAATTTTGAAGCTACAGAGGAAAATATTAACCTGTTTGGCTATATAAAATGTATTTTAGGGAGGAATTTTTTTTTTTTATTTCTAGGGGGTTTAACTTTTAAATAACCTTTTCTTTTTCTTTTATTTAACATTTTAAAAGTTTTATTAGGGAAATGAGAAAGAAAAAGAGAGCACCCACAGTCACAGGTGGACAGGAGAGCTGCTGCTCCTGTTTTGCAAGGGGAAAAGGTTTGAGAAAAGAAACACCTGCATAGTGATAGGCGGACATGAGAGCAGCATCCTGCCAGTACAGAAATTGTACAGACAGAGTGTTCTTAGTGTGGTCTGTGGGTTACCTCTGAGAAAAGTTTCACCACAGTTCCCCTTTCAGCTGCACATGGTGAGTTTCCTCATGAAGCAGACACTTTTAATTATTTCCAAAAGGGCAGGCTTATTATATGAAAAAGGAAAGGATAGATATGCCTACACAGGTGGGCAGGAGAGCTGCCTATCTAACTTCTTCTAAAATATTTTCATGAGTAAAGTTAAAAGACAAATCTAAAAACTAGGAAATAAAATATTAGCAATACTGAGGCCTCCCTGGTGGTGCAAGTGGTTAAGCACAGCACTGTGAAGCTATCCGCAGCCATGGCAGCACAAGTTCAATCCCCTGGCCAGCCAGCCAGGGAGCAACCCACATGACACAGCAGACCTTTCCTATCTTGCCCACTACTCCCCTCAGCAGTGTATTTCAGTAGATCTGCCTTTCTGCTCCCACTCTCTGGTGAATCCTCTCACCCCGGTACCTCTGGCCTATATTCCAGTTCTTATATGCATAGTATATAATAAATAAAAAAAAATACCCTTTTTTGAATCAGGTTATTAATGATTTTTTATAATTAAGTGTAAAGAGATAACAAATGTGTGCTACCTAATCAGTGTCACACATACAACCTAAACAAAAAATATTTTAATAGAATATTAACTTGTCAGGGGCCTCCCTGGTGGCACAAGGGGTTAAGCACTGCACGATGAGGCTGTCAGCAGCCACTGCAGCTCGAGTTCGATCCCCGGCCAGGGAGGAGACCCTCATGGTGCAGCAGACCTTTCCTGACTCGCCCGCTGCTCCCCTCAGCAGTGTACTTTGGTCAATCTGCCTGTTCTGTTCCCCACTCTGTCTCTGGTGAATGCTCTCACCCTCCACACTTCTGGCCTGTACACCAGTTCTTGTATGCATAAATAAATAATTTTTTTAAAAAAAAGAATATTAAGTCATCAGAAAAATATACACCCATTCCCCTTACCTGCCATAGATCCAGCCAATAATCTGTGTACATGACCAGAAACTCCCAGTTTTGTGGTAATTAACTAGAAATAAAAAACATCAAATGAGATATTTTAAAAATAAAGACATTTTAATAACATTTATTATTTTAAAATGCTATTTTTAATAATGAAGACATTTCAAGAATAACAGCACTAATAAAGGGAAAAGTAGTATTAAATGTAAGTGAAATGAGCACAATTGGATAAAGCTGGACAGTGACATTATATATCACATCATAAGGAAGTCAGGTATTTTCATTAGAGCGTCTGCTGTAATTGTGCACTTTTACAAAACCATCTAGCTTAAAACTGCCAAATATCCTATGATACACATTGATGACCATAAATACTTAGAATGTAAATGGGTAGCAGGAGTAAAATACTACTACATACAATTAAGTCCTGTTATACTGATGGCATTGATTCTATCTGATTGACTAGCTTAGAATGTTGCTTACATCTCTACTGCTTACTTGTCATTTTACGATACCCTGTGAACTTTTACTCAACATTTTCTGCATTAAGATATTTGGGAGCATAAACTCTCAGTCAGCCAGAAAAGAGAAACTTAATCAATGAGTAGGATTGGAAAAGCTGTTAACTTATAGCATCACTCAAAAACAGATGTTCACAATATGGTTTTACTATATGATTTAATAATAAAACCCAAAGCCACAGGTACCTCTCCTATAGTGAGAAGCAAAAACCACAATAAGAAGCTATTAATATTTTATGGACATATTATCTACTTGAAAGATGTTTTGGCTCTTCCTCATCAGTGTGAACATAAACAATTTACTCAAAAACGACTAACAATTCTGTTACAGATGGTTCTACAATCAATTTATAGTCTTAATCCCTCAAAAAGGCATTACTTTATCCAAACATCCAAAGTAACCTGAAGGGGAAAACCAAATCCTTGTCCACTAAGCCTAATATTCAAGGGCAACAAAAGAGGAAAACAAGAGAAAATTTCAAGTACCGTTTTATAATGTTCAAACGCCATAAACTGGATTGCACCATAGGGAAAGATTCGAATCATCATTGCACCATTCCCTTTGTACAATCCAAGGTATCCCTCCTTTTGGGGAACAGCACATAATGTAGAAAATACTCCTAGTTAAGAAAGATTTTTAGAAGAAAAATACTATTAAAACAGAGAAAACTACCTAAATCCAAATTTCCATGACAATCATAAAGATTACAAAGCCATCAGTCATCATATAATACTGCTTGAGAATTATAAGAATATTAATTTCTATGCACTTAAATCTACTTAAAAATGCATCACATGTCCAAATTATATAAACATACCTCATATAAAAATATAAAGCATTATAGAAAGAACAGCTGCAAATTATATTTATTAATTATTGCAAATTATATTAAATTATAGTAATCTAAAAAATACTAACAGCAGATATATATTCAAGGTCCAGAGGCTGCACTATAGATAAAGATATTTGACTCTGCCTAGGAGGATGAAGGCAGTTTTCCCAAAGTGACTCAGATACAAGTGTAGTTTATTAACATAAGGAGACTAAATAGAAGAAACAAAAAACTACCTGTTAAATCTATTTCAATTTCAATAATTTCATTATTAGGATATTTTAATTAGGAATAAAGAAAAACAAAGGGCCTCCCCGGTGGCACAGTGGTTGAGCGCTGGGTTGAGAAGCTGCCCGCAGCCTGCTGATCCCCAGCTGCTCCCTGGCCACCAGAGGAGGGTCCCGCATGGTGCGCAGAGCTCTCCTGCCGCCCGCTGCTCCCCTCAGCAGTGTACTTCTGTCCTTCTGCCTGCTCTGCTCCCAGCTCTGGCTCTGGTGAATTCTCACCTTCCTGCGCTTCTGACTGTACCCAGTGCTTGTATAAATAAATCTTTTAAAAAAAAAAAAAAAAGATAAACAAAGCCCTCACTTATGATCCCATATATTGATGTTTATTAGTTCCAGTAGTACCAATCATCATTCCTATTTGTAGTGCAAGACTTCTCATAAACTTATCACTACTCTCATTATGAAACTATTCAAATTCAGATTCCCTTCTAAACTTTTCAAACAAAAAAGTTTGAAAAGGCTCTTTTCTAATTAGAAAGAATTCGTGTGTGTAATGCAATGGATAATGTAAAATTCTCCCAAGTTAAATGAACAATAAAATTAAATACATATTCCTCCAAAATAATTCTATTAAATATATCCTCTTGCTTTAGGAGGGGGTAAAGATTATGTCCTGTTTAATTTGACTCAATGTGTAAGGGTAACCAAATTTAGAACAATGGCTACTTAGCAGGAAAGGCTCATAATGAGAGAGTAGTTCAGAAGAGGTTTCAATTGTACTGATAATATTTATTTCTGAAGCACTGTGTGCGTTTACATACATATTTTTTACTATTCTTTAAAATTCTTTGATAATTACAAATATTTAAGAGAAAGTGTTTCAGAGTATGATCGCTATAAAAAGGGCAGGTACCACGTTGCCTGCCCCATGTAATGAGGGGTAGAGTTGAAAAACAAGAGCAGTGGAAGAAGACTGGGAAAAGACAGGAGGAAGACTGGGAAAGACATGGAACAGACATGTGACCTCAGAATTGCACCAGGGACTTGGGGCACAAAGGGGGAGACAGGTGGAATAGAGACAACGTAGAGACATTTGGAAGATATGTAGGCCCTGAGGGAGGTTGACAATGACAGTCATTACCTTGATTTGTCATCTGATTTTGCAACTTTCATCCCAGACTTGCCTGGCTCCTTCCGCCCTTTCCTATGGTTCCCTGCCAAAAGGTGCTTTAGACTTGTGGCAAGCTCTTAGACCTCAGCAGCCCTACTCTGAGCCAACCTTGCTTGGCTGGGCATTTACCTACAAGGGGATGGTTAACTTTGGGTGTATTATTGGAAAATTATCATCTTCTCTTCTCTCTCTATGCACACTATCCTATTAAAGTTCTTTCACACTAAATTATGCTTTATCTGTATGAAGACTTCAATGGCAGAACCCATTTAAAGAGTAGGTTGGGGAAGAGGAATCTGGGATACCCCTCAGTCTGCACACTAACAAAAGCAGTAGTAAAGGTGAGATATAGTATTTTCAAAAGAGGAAATCCAGGAGATGAAGAATAGGGGCTGGAAAGGACAGGACAACAAAAAGGACAATAAACAGAAAAAAAAATAAGATGGTGATCAATGTTCACTAAAAATTCTCAATGATGTAAATTCCTCTATTAAAAATCAAAGAATTCTCAAATTCTGTTAAAAGGCTATATCTGATCATATGCATTTTAGAAAAAAAACTCTCTTAAAACAAAATAACAAAGACAAGAGAGAAAGAATGGATGTTAAGTATTTTCAAACAGCTTTAAAATATCCATTCAGATAATTATACTCTATTTTCTCCTTCAACATATAATCTGAATTATTTTTACTTTGGGAAATGAACTGAAATTTTCTTTATGTTATAACACTGGAACAATTTTTGTAAATGTTACCAGCATCTTTAAGAGGAATATGTATTCCTTGTAGTGTATAAAGTCCCCTGTGTACCTGTTACATCAAGCTTGTGTGTTACTTAAATCCTTCTCTATATCTTGACATTTTAAAATCAAGTTAGGATTGAAAGGAATTAACATTTGATAAAATATAAGCATATGTTTGTGTATGTATATATTAGCTCTGAAAGGAAACAGAAGAAACTTGCAAAAATGTTTGCTTGATTCCAAGAAGGGAATAAGAGAAAGAAAGATGATTGCTTTTGTACATTCTGAATTATGAACTTAGGAAAATTTTATGCATTCAAAAATAAAAAGTAAAAGCAAAAAATTAAGAGTATTTTTAAATCTTATTCTGTTTCATCTACCTCTTTTTACATCACATATAATGTAAAAAGCTAAATGGCGGTCAAAGGAGAAATTCTAATTAACTCCTTCCTTTTCATTTGCCCTCCATAATATAAAAACATTTCTTGAGATATAATTGACATTTAACATTATACTACTTTCAAGTGATAATGATTTAATATTTGTAGGCTATAATAATTTTGATCCATAATAAGAAATAACTTTGATACCCTGGAAGTAACAGCACACATTTTTAAAAAGAGGCTAAAGAAATTCAATAGCTTGTCTTCATCATCTTTAATTTGACTATGAAAAAAATCATGTTTAAAAACTATCTTATGGGCCTCCCTGGTGGCACAAGGAGTTAAGACGCAACCTATGAAGCTATCCATAGCCACTGCAGCAGGAGTTCGATCCCAGGCCAGGGAGCTACCCACATGGCACAGCAGACCTCTCCTGATTTGCCCACTGCTCCCCTCAGCAGTATATTTCAGTCAATCTGCTGGTTCTGTTCCCCATTCTGTCTTTGGTGAATCCTCTCACCGGCCACACCTCTGGCCTGTACCCCAATTCTTGTATGCATAAATAAATAAATCTTTAAAAATAAATAAATAAAAACTATCTTATGCATATTAAAAAATGCCTATAATAAGATGCTCAAAAACATTTTAAAACTATAATAAAAAATCACTAATACTTTTTTCTTTTTTGGCTTGTATATTATAAATACACACAGCTCCATATATTACAGTAGGAATTCCATTTCAAACTTTGCATGCCTTGTATGGTAGACTGTAACCCATGGCATGTAGTCCTATAGAGCGTGAAATCTAATGTGAATATGTAATTTCACGATTACAAATCAGGAAACAAAACAACATACATCAGTATGGGGGAGGAAGTTAAAGGAATGAAACAATCTTGCTCAGACATTCATCTGTTGGGTCATTGTAAAAAACCCTAAGATATTGGGTAATATAATTCATCTCCTTTCCACCCTCAATCTAGACAACGAAAGAAAATCATTCCCTTTCCAATTTTATATAATCTCTCAATAAGTTCAAAGACCTGATTCTATCTATACATGAGCAGTACACTGTGAAGATAGAGAATTCATTGTTGGCAGAAACAGTAGCCTTTTTTTCCTTTCAATTTTAAGAATAGACTTTTTATAATGTTAAAAATATTAACAAGAAAATGATGAACAAGAGTATGTAACATAAATATCCATACTAAATAACAAATATCCATTCCTTTGAGAAAAATCACATTTAAATAAACTCAACTGGAAAAATAATTGATTCTGATTCACTCTGTTGAACATCTTTCTTATACACTGAGGCTGCTTAGCTGGTACACAGCACACATCATTCCTATTTACTGAAGCATAAAGCTATAAAATAACGGGGTGGTATGAATTAGTTGCCTTGACCTAATTTCTTTCTTGGTCACTGTCCACATTGTTTCATTTTTTTCCCCTTTAAATCCTTTACCCTCTAATTGAAATTATATATATATATACACACACACATATACACACACGACATGTGATACAAATTAGCTTAGAGGAAAAAAATTTCCTATAATCCCACAACTAAAAATAAATCATATAATGTTAATGTTTGTCCTTCCAGCCTTTTGCCTAACCATGTTTATTAAAAAAGCAACATGATTTAACCGTTTTCTAATATTTCTTTCATTAACTAATACATTATAAAATTGTTCCTACTTAATATTCTTTTATTATAACTTTTTAAATTAAAAAGTAGTCTGTAATATTCTTTTATTATAACTTTTTTAAATTAAAAAGTTGTCTGTAATATAAATAAGTAATAATTAACTTGGCCAATTTCCTATTATTGACCATTTTGGTTGCTTAATTATTTTTTGTTTTCTTTTTAAAAATTTTATAATTTCTAAAAAAATTTTACTGAAATAACACATATAGCTTTAAAACATATAGCTTTCAAATGTTAATTTATCTTTTACCAACATAATTGATGCTTTGCTCCTTGTAGATACATCTTGGAACATATGTCCAATTACTTCCTTAAAATACCTTCCTACAACTAAAATTGCAAGGCCAAAGAGTATGTGTCTTTTACAGACTTTTCGGGCATATTACCAAAATGCCCTCCAAAAAAACTGTCAAAAACCTTTATTCCCATCAATCAGGTATTTTATTAGAGTGTCTGCAATAACTAAATGGCTGATTTTTATGTACCTAAGACACAACTAAAGGCTTGATATATTTTTAGCAATGCAAGCTTATCCACATATCATAACTGCATAGTATTCTGTGTATCCTAACATTTCCAGAAGGATTATTAAGTGTTTAAAAGAATAAACCTTAATGCCATCACAAAATGGATTTAAAAAAAAATCATTCAAGGCCTCGCCTGGTGGTGCAGCGGTTGAGCGCTGGGCTGCGAGGCTGCCGGCAGCCTCTGCAGCGCCGGTTCGTTCCCTGGCCGGTGGCGAGGGTCCCACAGAAAAAAAAAAAAATTCATTCAATTCATTCAGAGCTGTTATGTCTGTAAAGAATATTACTTGTTAATCCCAATAAACAATTAGTTCTTACTTCATTGTTTCCAAGATTTTGTTTTAGATACCCTAAAACAGTACCCTAAAATGATAATATATAACCATTATTGCAAATGAAAAGATTAAAATAATTAAGAGATATATCCCTTATAAAATCTGCCCACAAATTTGAATTCCCTTGTGTCCTCTTTCCATTATAATTCATAACTGGATAATCCTGTCATTCATTTTTATCTTTAGCATTCATTAACTCACCTAAATGTTTGTAATGGTGATTATGAGCTTGTAATAAAACCTTTACTCGATCCAAAGGAGCAACTGTTGTTTTGGCACAGCATCCAGCAATACCTAAAAATTTATTAAAAGGTCAGGAATAAATTACATGCCATTTTTTTCCAGATGGAAATCATTATTTGTTCAGTCAGCATACCCTCTGATTTCTAATTTGGTCTCCATGCCCAGCAGCGGCATATGCAGATGATTGGCCCCCATGCCCTCTAACTTAAAAACTGAGCATGTCAGACTTAAAATTAAGCTTAAAGAGTGTAACTGCCCCCTAATACCTTTTGAATCTGGGAATCTTGCTAAATGTGGCATGGAAACACATTTGAAAGTATTTACCCAACTCTAAGGCTCTGTTTGAAGTAACTTCTACTACATGACTTTCATTAAAACAATCAACTTGTTTTAATGAAACGCAATTTCAACCGCAGTGGTTAAGCACTGGCTTGTGAAGCTGCCCACCGCCTCTGCAGTGCAGGTTCAATCCCCAGCCACAGGGCGAGGGTCCCAGATGGCACGCAGACCTCTCCTGTCGCCCGCTGCTCCCCTCAGCAGTGTACTTCGTCAGTCTGACTGCTCTGCTCTCCCCTCTGGCTCTGGTGAATTCGCTCACCCTCTGGAGCTTCTGACTATACCCAGTGCTTGTATAAATAAATAAATAAATAAATAAATATATAAAAATATAAATTAATTAATTAATTAAAACCAATCAACTTTTACCCTCAAAAATCCAGTAACTCATTTATACACTCAGTAATTACATTCATCCCTACCATATGCCACTGTGCAGACATGTGGATGACAGTAAATTGCCTGGTACAGACATGTGGATGACAGTAAATTGCCTGGTATGCTTTTTAAGGCACTAATATTTAAATATATAAAGACTTCTTGCTATACACTCTTTGTGTCTCTCCAAAATTCATATGTTAAAAACTAACTTTCGATGTTTAGGTCATGAGGGCCAAGCCCTTATGAATGGGTTTAGCACCCTTATAAAAGAGATGCCAGGGCCTCCCTGGTGGCCTAGGGGTTAAGAATCAGCCCTACCCGCAGCGGTTGAGCGCTGGGTTGCGAAGCTGCCTGCAGCCTCTGCAGCGCCAGTTCCATCCCCGGCTGCTCCCCGGCCACTGAAGGAGGGTCCCACATGGCGCGCAGACCTCTCCTGCCGCCCGCTGCTCCCCTCAGCAGTGTACCTCGGTCCTTCTGCCTGCTCTGCTCCTCACTCTGGCTCTGGTGAATTCTCTCACCCTCCCGCGCTTCTGACTGTACCCAGTGCATGTATAAACAAAAACAAAAACAAAACAAATAAATAAATGAAAAACATGCCTCTATAAAAAAAAAAAATAAATAAATTAAAAAAAAAAAAAAAAAAAAAAGAATCAGCCCTACCATCATGAAGGACCACCATGACAGCCTGAGTTCAATCCCTGGCCAGTGAGCTAACTCACATGCCTCAGCAGACCTCTCCTGTTTTGCACACTGCTCCCCTTAGCAGTGTATTTCAGTAGATCTGTCTGTTCTGCTCCCCACTCTGTGTTTAGTGAATCCTCTCACCAACCCCCACCCATCCATCTGGCTTGCACCCCAGCTCCACACAAAAATAAAGTCTTAAAAAAAATAAATAAAAGAGGTGCCAAAGAGATCCCTGATTCCTTCCATTATTCCTTCCACTATTCCTTCCTTCCACTGAAAACACAGCAAAAAAAGTGCCTTCAGCGAGGAAGCAGGCCCTCATCAGACACCAAATCTGTTGATTTCATGATCACAGACTTTCCAGCTCCCAGAATTATTATAAATAAATATTTATTATTTATTAGTTCTCTAGATGATGACATTTTTTGCTGTAGCAGGCAAAACAGACTAAAACACTATTGTAAAGTATTTTACAATAGTAAATATTTTTACTATAATGAATTATTATTATAACTCATTGAGTTATAATTATTATTATTATTAATAGCTCAATGAGTTATAACTATAAAAGGGTGAATAAAAATTTTTTGCGTTTTCTTTTTTAATCATTACATTAAACTCTTTACCTTTGCATATTCGTTACAGAAGGTAGAGGGAACAAGCATTTTGTGGGTCTCCTTCACTATTGCAGAACAAAGACTAACACAGGGCCTGACACCCAAAAGGCACTCAATAAATATGGATAAATGAATGTAGTCTTACTTTACAGTTTTTTAAATGTAAGACAAAAATCGTTCGACACATTTACTTAATGACTCAGGATGAAACTAATGTTAAAAATCCAAAAATTAAATGCATATTTATACCCAAATATTAAATCCACTTATGGAAGCTTTTCCATATTTGTATCTAAATATTAAATCCACTTACAGAAGCTTTTCCATATCCATGAAATCCACATATTAACGTCTATATTTCTGTATCAAGTTTCTATTTTTTTTAAAGATTTATTTATGCATACAAGAGCCGGGGTACAGGCCAGAAATGTAGGGGGGAGGGGTGAGAGGACTCACCAGAGAAAGAGTGGGGAGCAGAGCAGGCAGACTGAAACACACTGCTGAGGGGAACAGCGGGCAAGACAGAAGAGGTCTGCTGCGCCATGTGGGTCAGCTCCCTGGCTGGGGGATACAGATTGAGCTGCAGTGGCTGCCAATAGCTTTATATTGAAGAGACTTAACCCCTTGTGCCACTAGGGAGGCCCTATCAAGCTTCTCTTATCCAGCATAAGTAACAGTCATGGCTACCCCAAAATGAGGATAAACTAAAAATAATTTGCATTTGGGTGTATCTGACTTCAGAATACTCTGTTATATTATCTTCTTGGTTATTAGAATTAATGAATTGTTTACAATGTGCTCAATAAGCAGTTTTTTAAATAATATTTTAACTTGTATGTCATATTACTTTGTAGCTCAATTAATCATCACAATGTCCACTGAGTTGAACAAGTAGACATATCTTCCTTTTGAGCAACTGAAGTTAAGATACATGCCAAGATCACTGTTAATCAAATTTCTAGCAGGTAATAGGCTAAGAGACTTAATTACAGTCACTGTGCCAAGGTTTTTACAAGTACTATCTCATGTAAATCATTACAACCTTCTGAAATAGGTACTCTTAGTTTCCATTTTAAAGATAGGGAAATGAGGGCCTTCCCTGTGGCACAGGGATTAAAGTCTCAGGGCTATCAAGCTATCACCAACCACTGCAGCAAGTTCCCCACCAGAGAGCTAACCCATGTGGTGAAATTCTGTCCCACCTTTCCTGTCCCACCCGCTGCTCCCTTCAGCAGTGTATTTCAGATAAGGCTGTTCTGCTCCCCACTCTGTCTCTGGTGAATCCTCTCACCCCTGCACCTCTGGCCTACACCCCAGTACTTGTATGCATAAATAAAATAAAGATAGGAAACCAAAACACAGAAAGTTTAAGTAACTCCTAAATAATCTTCAAAGTTATACACACTTTCCAAAAATCTAAAGAAGTACTCTACCAAAGGAGAGACACAAATCGTCAATATGGGACCTCCTTGGTGGCACAAGGGGTTAAGCACCGCACTATGAAGCAATCCACAGCCTCTGCAGCACGAGTTCGATCCCCCGGGGTGGCCAGGGAGCTACTCACATGGCATAGCAGACCTCTCCTGCCTCTCCCACTGCTCCCCTCAGCAGTATATTTCGATCAGTCTGTCTGTTCTGTTCCCCACTCTATCTCTGGTGAATCCTCTCACGGCCCTCCCCACCTCCCACATATCCGGCATGTACCCCAGCTCTTGTATGCATAAATAAATAAATCTTTAAAAAAAAAAGTCAATATGAATATGAAAAGGTGCTCAGCGTTATTAGTCATCAGGGAAACACAAATTAAAACCACAATTAGATACCATTAAAACACCTATTGAAATGGAACACAACTAGCGCATGTGGGTGTGCACACGCGCGCACACACACACACACACACCCCTATCACACACAGGCCCACACCCAAACCCTGACAATACCACGTGCTAACAAGGTAGTGGGAATACATAATGGAACAGACACTTTAAGAAACAGTTTGACAGGGGCCTCCCTGGTGGTGCAGGGGTTAAAATTTCAGTGCTGTCAAACTATCCCCAGCCACTGTAGCCTGAGTTCTGATCCCCGGCTAGAAAGCTAACCCACAAGGCACAGCAGACCTCTCCAGTCTCACCCTCTGCTCCCCTCAGCAGTGTATATCAGTGGATCCGCCTGTTCTGCTCCCCACTCTGTTTTTAGTGAATCCTCTCACACACCACCCCCACCCCGCGCCTCTAGCCTAGACCCCAGTTCTTGTATAAATAAATAAAATAAATCTTTTTTTAAAAAAAAGTTTGAGAAATTTTTATAAAGTTAAACATGATACTTTTAAAATTCAGCAGCCCCATTCCTAGGTATTATTCAAGAAAAACAAAAATACATATCCACATAAAAACCTACTTGCAACTTTTCCTAGCCAAAAGCTAGAAAAGTAAGCAAATTTTCACCCATAGATGAAACTGGTAAGTCCATACAATGGAATGCTATTCAGTAATAAAAGAAACACAATACTGATACATGCAACATGGATGAATCTTAATTGCATTTTGTTAAGTGAAGGGAAGTGAAGACTCAAAAGAATACATACTGTATGATTAATTTACATACCATTGTGAACAAGATAAGACTCCAGCAAAAGAAAACAGATCACTAGTTGCCAGAGATAGGAAAACAGAACAATGACTATAAAGGTAAGTGGAAATTTTTTTTTTTTTTTAAATACAAGAACCTGGGTACAAGCCAGATGTACGGGAGGGTGAGAGGATTCACCAGAGACAGAGCAGGGAACAGAACAGGCAGACTGACTGAAATACGCTGCTGATCCTGGCTGGCCAGGATCGAACCGCACTACAGAGGCTGCAGACAGCTTCACAATATGGTGCTCAACCGCCTGCACCACCAGGGAGGCCCCGGGAAGTGGAAATATTATGGAGTGATGGAACTATGCTATATTTTGATTGTGTTGGTCCTTATACATGTTTGTCAAAATTCATCTAACGGTAAAACCTAAGCAAGATGATTTTTACTGCACACAAATTTACATTAATAAACCAGCCTTTAAAATAAAAAGAGGGCCTCCCCTGGTGGCGCAGTGGTTGAGCACTGGGCTGCGAAGCTGCCCGCAGCCTCTGCAGCGCCAGTTCGATCCCCGGCTGCCGGCGAGGGTCCCACATGGCGCGGCAGACCTCTCGGGCTGTGCCCACTGCTCCCCTCAGCAGTGTCCTCCATCTGTCTGCCTTTTCTGCTCCCCGCTCTGGCTCTGGTGAATCCTCTCACCCTCCCGCGCTTCTGACTGTACCCAGTGCTTGTATAAATAAATAAATAAATCTTTAAAAAAATAAAAAATAAAAAAAATAAAATAAAATAAAAAGAGAGGGCGTCCCTGGTGGCGCAGGGGGTTGAGCACCGCACTATGAAGCAATCCGCAGCCTCTGCAGCATGAGTTCGATCCCTGGCTGGCCAGGGAGCAACCCACATGGTGCAGTGGACCTCTCCTGGCTTGCCCGCTGCACCCCTCAGTCAGTCTTCCTGTTCTGTTCCCCACTCTGCCTCTGGTGAATCCTCTCATCTGCCCCCACCCCCGCCCCACATCTCTGGTCTGTGTCTCAGCTCCTGTATGCATAAATAAATAAATCTTTTTAAAAAATAAAATAAAATAAAAACAAAGCTTCCAGGTTGGTGAACACATGAAGATTTAGAGAGAGTGGTGTGCAAGGAGAGAGCATGGAAGCTTCATGCCCTTTCCCCATATCTTGCCCTATGCATCTCTTCCATCTGGTTGCTCCTGAGTTATACCCTCTGTAATAAATTGGTGATCCAGTGAATAAAAATAAATAAAACAAAACAAAAAAACTATGCAAAAACCAACCAAAAACTATGCAAGCTCCTAAAAAAATCTACAATTTAATCAAGATCCCTCTGTAAAGTTTCCAGGACTCACTCTCTCTAATTTCTTTCTTCCTTTTGGAAGACTATGCAGAGCAAAGTGTAAGATGTATAGAGAAAAAAAGCACAAATTTTAAGTATGCCACTTAATGAATATACCTACGTAAGGACCATCTGAATCAGGAAATGAAACATCACCAGCCTCCTAGAAGTCCTCCTACACTCCCCAAATTACTATATATCTGCTTCTCCTCCTCAGGAATAACCAATCAGTCTTCTAACAACATGGACTCAATTTTGACTAAACTTTATAGAAATAAAACCATCCCATATGCATTCTTCTAAGTCTGGCTTCTTCTGCTCAACATTATGCTTGTGGGATTCATCCACCGTTGCATGTGGGAGAAATTTATTCATTTTCAGTGTTGCACAGTAGTTCATGGCATGATTTTTTTAATTGCATTTATTTTATTAGGCAATGTTGGTATACAATACTGTATGTGATTCAGAGGTATAGATTCATATCTCTTCAGATGTTACCACACCACACTCAAAACCAACACACCCATAATCCTTAATCACAGTCCTCATGATATGCTTGCACAACATTTTAGCTATACTTTCTAGCATTGATGGGCATGCTTCTAGTTTGCATGGGTTGCTTCTATTTGGGACTATTAGGAATATCATAGACAGGACAGAAATATGTAGGTTGGTATTTACCTAGGAGTGGAACTACTAGATCACATAACATACAAATGTTCACTATATGAAGAATCTTGGTTGCGAGCCTCACCTGCATGTTATGAAGACTCCACTCCAATGTCCAGTCAAACTACAAAATACAACATGTCTGAAACTGAATACTTGATCTCCCCCTACAATCATCATGAAAGTTGGTCCAACTACAGTCTTCCTACTTCAATGACCACTTTATTCTTTCAGCTGCTCAGGTCAAAATGAGTTACCTGAGATTTCTCTTCCTTAACTCATCATCTTTAATCTGTTAGAAAAATCCTATTTTTTCACTGCCTCCCTGGCTACTACTCTAACCCAAGCCATCATTATCTATCGCCTGAATTACTGCAATAAACAGCAAATTGGTCTCCTTGCTTCCATATTCACACCCTTACAGATATTCTCAACAGAGTAGTCAAAGTGATGCTTTTGAAACATGCTACATCATATCACTTCTCTACTCAAGACATGAATGGCTCCCCACTTCACTCCAGGTATGTTATTATTTAAACTGAGGAAATTTGACATATATAAGATTCTATTACTTTTCAGATATATCACAGGATGACTCAATATTTGTAAAAAACGTGATCTTTACAATAGTTTGCAAGATCCTTCATTTCCTGTCCCCTTTTGCTCCTCAGCCTTCTTTTCTCATCAACACTGCTAGGCTCTAGCTACATAGATCTCAAGGCTGTTCTTTGAACACATGTGTCCCTCTCCTGTTTTGAAGTCTTAGTTTTAACTCTTTTTTTCACGTCAAATGCTCTTGCTTAGAGGTAAACTTGTTAAACTGCCTCACTTCTTCAAGTCTGCTAAAGTGTCATCTTCTCACTGATACTTACCATTATCCTATTTAACACTGCACCTACTCAGATGCTCCACTTCCTTGCCGCACTGTCCTTTTTTCTTCCCAATGCATTTAATCACCTTTTAATTTATTTCTTCATATAACTTACAACCAGTGTAAACTCCAGGATCTTTGTTTTGTTCTTAATATGTATGAAGCAAGTAGCAGGCACTCAAATATTCCTTTGTATAATTGAATGGCCCTTTTTTATCTGAAGACCAAAATAATTAAATTGTTATACTACTACAGCCTACAGATACTATCTTTCTATGAGTCCTAATAATGTGGAATTTTTTAAATTCCCAGGCTTAATTAAGTGATGACAACTCAAACAACCAATTAAGAAAGAGCAGAGATTGAAATACCTTCTTATGAGAAAACAGAGGAAACTTCTGAGAGACAATATGAACCTTCTGCTCCCCCCTACACAAACACACACACACACACACACACACACACACACACACAATAGTTAGGGTGGCACCTTTCAAGTAACTTGAGGCAGTTTACTAAAATCACTGAACCTACTTTTGGTTGTGGACAGTTTTAAACAACTTCCCAGTCATCTTTAAAAAGCAGACCTCTAATATTTGTTTTCTTTTTAAGAAAACAGTAAAATCCAATTGTATGCTAGGTCATCAATGGCCTTTATAACAGAACGGGGAGCACAGCATGTTTCACTGAAATCCTGGGGTCTTTGTAAGGTATTCTCTTTTCCCTGGCATCCAACCGTGAAAAACAGTGCCAGGTTCGGCCCTTCCTCCTCCTCAGTGCTCTCCCTAAAGTCCGAGGCCCTTCCTCCCCAGGCCTCTGCTGTCACTCTGGTGTCATAAGTGATCACCACGAAGAGATCACAGCCGGTCTGAACAAACATCTGGCAGGACACTGAAGCAGTCGGTGTCCAAGGATGTCATCGCGGCCCCAAGCCACCCCACCTGCCCGGGATCCTGCCCCTGCCGCCCCGCATTCCGGGTCCCCTCGGAGGACACCCACCTCCGGCCAGGAAGGAGCGCAGCCAATGGAAGTCTCGACGGGCGGTGGGTCCTCCGGCTCCCGCCGCCTGCGGCATCGCGGGAGGGGGATCGGCCGCTGCCAGAGCCGCCGTCGCAGACGCCGCCATTGGGACGCCGGACGCGTCGGGACCTTCGATTGGTAATTTACAAACTACCGGCAGAGGCCATGGCCCAAGCGGCGCAGACAGAGCACGGGCCGCCGCGCCAGGCCAGCCCGGCGGAATAACAACCCGGGCGCGGCGCCGTCTGATGGCGTAATCCGGGGGCGGGGCCTGCGTCCGGCCCACGCGGTTGTCCCCTGGCCGACGCCTCCTTTATCCTGTTTTACCCGACAGTCTTCCTCGATATTCTGGCCTGTGTTCACACAGGAGACGGGAAACTTGATCTGCGAGACGGTCCCACCAAATCCACCTCAGAGGGCCTCCCTGGTGGCGCAGGCGGTTAGGCGCAGCCCTGTGATGCTGTCTGCAGCTTCTGCAGCGTGGGCTCGGTCCTGGCGGGCCGGTGAGATACCCACATGGCTCGGCAGACCTCTCCTGTCTCACCTGCTGCTCCCCTCAGCAGTGTATTTCAATCGGTCTGCTTGTTTTGCTCCCTGCTCTCTGGTGAATCCACTCACCCTCCCGCACATCTGGTCTGTACCTCGCTCGGATCTTGTATAAATTAATAAATATTGGGGGAAAAAAACAAAAACAGGGTCTCCCCTGGTGACACAGGCCATTGAGCGCAGTGCTGTGAAGCTGTCCGCAGCCTCTGAAGCACCAGTTGGATTCCGGCCGCCTGCAAGTGTCCCACATGGTGCAGCAGACCTCTCCTGTCTCACCCACTGCTCCCCTCAGCGGTGTATTTCAGTAGATCTGCCTGTTCTGCTCCCAACTGTATCTGGTGAATCCTCTCCCTCTCCCGTGCATCTGGCCTGTACCCCAGTTCTTGTATAAATAAATAAATAAATAAATCTTTAAAAAAAAAAAATCCGCCTCAGAAAGCCAGCCTCTGTTTGCTGACCTATAATAACTGCCCATTTGGGCTGTTTTTTGGCTTTTCTAAAATGAACCCTTTCCAAAACCAGCCTTTGGCTCCTCGCTCTTTCCAGGAACCCTTGAAATTGTGCCGTCTCTCACCAAACCAACTGTAGCTTCCTAGAGTTTTTCACTGAACCTTAGCTTCTGCTCTTCCTAACTTCCAGCTAGGCCTCCACTCCAGCCCTACCAACTCTGCCAAAGAAATACTGTGAGCACTGGTTCTTCTTTGGGATGCTACAAATTGCACAAATACTTATGCCTTGTCAGTCCTTTCTAAATTCATGCACAGTTTTCAAATTTCGTTGAGCTATACTCTCCACCAGTTTCAGCCCTTTATTCTTTTTTTTTTTAAAGATTTATTTAATTTATTTATTTATACAAGCACTGGGTACAGTCAGAAGAACGGGAGGGTGAGAGAATTCACCAGAGCCAGAGCAGGGAACAGAGCAGGCAGAAGGACCGAAGTACACTGCTGAGGGGAGCAGAGGGAGGCAGGAGAGGTCTGCGCGCCATGTGGGACCCTCCTCTGGTGGCTGGGGAGCAGCCGGGAATAGAACCAGTGCTGCAGAGGCTGCGGGCATCTTGGCAACCCAGCACTCAACTGCTGCGCCACCAGGGAGGCCCCATCTTTTCAACTTTTAATTCCTAATCAGAAAATACAGACCCATATAGAAATACCATTACTTATATTTTGCATGTCTAATGTGAAGAATCACAACCTCCTTGAAGTGGGAATGGTTGCACATTGTGAACATAATCAATGCCACTAAGTGTTCATTTAAAAATAATTAAGGGGCCTCCCTGGTGGCACAAGGGGTTGGGTTGCAGCACTGTGAAGCTATCCACAGCCACTGCAGCATGAGTTCAATCCCTGACCAGGGAGGTGACCCTCATGGCGGGAGCAGACTTCTCCTGTCTCACCTGCTGCTCCCCTCAGCAGTGTATTTCAGTACATCTGCCTGTTCTGCTCCCCACTGTGTTTCTGGTGGAACCACACACACACACACACACACACCGGCTCCTCTGGCCTGCACCCCAGCTCTTGTATGCATAAATAAATAAATCTTTGGGGGCCTCCCTGGTGGCACAACCAGTTAAGACGCAACCTCTGCAGCATGAGTTCGATCTCCAGCCAGCCAGGGAGCAACCCACAAGGCACAGCAGACCTCTCCTGTCTCGCCCGCTGCCCTCCTCAGCAGTGTAGTTCAGTAGATTTGCCTGTTCTGTTCCCCACTCTGTCTCTGGTGAGTTCTCTCATCCCCCACACCTTTGGCCTGTACCCCAGCTCCTGTATGCATAAATAAATAAATCTTTAAAAAATAGTAATTAAAATGGTCAATTATGTGTTATGTATATTTTGTCCCCATAAAAAATGAGCTACCTAAATTTTTATGTAAAAGAGAAATAAATCTATATTTTCATATTACATAACCAGCAAAGTTACCCAGTTCCTAAGGCTAACATTTATTTTCCTACTGTCGTATAGTCTGTATTAGTACATCTCTTCTCTTGTGCTTCTATCCCTAATAAAGTGTACCACGCAGGTTTAATTAATCATTTAACAGTCCCCAACTCCAAAATTCAATCCATTATCAAGGATGGAAAGAAAGTTGATATAAATGATAATTGACAAGTCTACTGATTTAAACATCCAATTATTTCTTCTTCATCTACAAAGCTAGTTACTACTAAACCAACCAACCAATAAATGTTATGGTGTGGCTGGGCTCTGTCTGTGGGTCTCTCCTCTTCTATAATTACACTCATTCCCTGAGATCTCACTCACCCTCATAGTTTTATTTATTTTTTTTTTTTTTTTTATAAATTTTATTGTTATATTCCCCATACAATTGCAGCCCCCCCATTCTGACCCCAATCCCTCCCCTCCCGCCCCCGCCCCCTAAAATTGTCTCTGGTTCATAGTTTTTTGTTGATTTTGAATTTCACTTTCTTATAGTTATTCATTTTCCTGGTCCCTTATTTAAGTTTTCTAGATTCCTGCTATGAGTGAGACCATCCGGTATTTTTCTTTTTCTTTTTGGCTTATTTCGCTGAGCATGATCCCTTCCAGCGCCATCCATGTTGCTGCAAATTGCATGTGTTTATCTTTTTTGAATGCTGAGTAATATTCCATGGTATATATGTACCACATCTTCTTGATCCAGTCATCTATTTTTGGGCATTTGGGTTGTTTCCAAAGCTTAGCTATTGTAAACAGTGCTGCTATAAACATAGGGGTGCAGGTGTTCTTTGGAATTGATGTTTCTGTGTCCTTTGGGTAAATACCTAGGAGTGGAATTGCTGGATCATATGGAAGCTCTATGTTTAGTAGGTCCAGAAATCTCCACACAGCTCTCCACAGTTCACCCTCATAGTTTTAAATACAGTTCATATGCTGATGACTCCCAATCTCTAGCCCACTCCCCAACTATAAATATAAATCAGTATCTTCACCTGTGTATCTAATCGTGCCTATTTATCACATCCAAAACTAAATTACTCCTCTTTCTTCATAAACATGCTACTCCTACAGCCATCTCTCATTTCATTAAGTAGCAATTCTATCCTCCCTCAGTGCATAAACCTTGAGTTATTTCCTAATTAGTCTCCCCACTTTCTCTTGCTCCCTGCATGGGGTATGACATCCCTAGGCTAACATGGCAGTCAAAGCAATCCTTTTAAACCTAAAACAGGGCCTCCCTGATGGTGCAAGGAGTTAAGACACAAGCTATGAAGCTGTCTGCAGCCTCTGCAGCACAAGTTCCATCCTAGGCCAGTCAGGAAGATACCCACATAGCGCAGAAGACCTCTCCTGCCTAGCCCACTGCTCCTACCCTCAGCAGTGTATTTCAGTCAGTCTGCCTGTTCTGTTCCCCACTCTGCCTCTGGTGAATCCTCTCACCCCCTCCCCCCACCAACACCTCTGGCCTGTGCCCTAGCTCCTGTATGCATAAATAAATAAGTCTTAAAAAAATTAAAAAAAAACTAAAGCAGGGCCTCCCTGGTGGCTTAGGAATTAAGTCTCATTGCTACCACCTTGAAGGCCCACCCACGTCCCCTACCATAGCCTGGGTTTGATTGCTGCTAACCCACATGGTCTAGCAGACTGCACCTGTTTCACCCACTGCTCTCCTTAGCAGTGTATTTCAGTAGATCTGCCTGTTTTGCCCCCCATTCTGTCTCTAGTGAATACAAATCTTAAAATAAATAAATAAAACCTAAAACAAATCTTATCACTTCTCATTCCAAAACCCTTCCCTAACTTCCCATATTGCTTAGGAAAATTCTTACAATGTTCTACTGCTTTCATACTATATGGCTGGTCTCAACTCCTAGGACACCCTCAGTCACACTGGCTTCTTTGTTGCTTCTCATAAAAATTGGGTATGCGCCCCCTCAGGGACCTTACACATGCTGTTCCTCCTGTCTGTACTGTTTTTCCTTTATATATGGCATAAAACTGCCTCCTTCTCTCTCCTCGCTCAGGTCTTTACACAAATGTCAACTTCTCAGGGAAATCTTCCCTGGTTATGATATTGTAAATTACCATTTGCTTTTTTCTCTGCTTTAATTTTAATTTTCCATTGTGCTTATCAGTTTTTATAAACATGTTACATATGAAATTTATATTACATATAAAGTGCTTATTGTCATTTCCCCCACCACTAGAATGAAGGTAGGAGTTACCTGTTTTGTTCATTGGATGTGTCATTTGACACTGAATAACTGATAACTCACAACTCATCATGGATACATGTGAAGATTAATCCTTTCTCTGTCCTTTACTTTTAGATTATCTAACAAAAGCTAAAGAAGTGACAAGAAACTAATCCCTTCCTGCAAAGAATTTATTATTTCATGGATGAATGTGACCCTAACAGAAAATAAATGTAATACACAAGTAAAAAGTGGGAATGCAGAGAAAAGATAAGCCTCATTGTCAGTGGTCATCAGGGAAGGAAGAATTGAACTGTCTTTGACATGGCTAAATATGGGCCAAGGCACCCTGCACACACACACACACACACATACACACACACGCATGCATGCACAGACTACACATAAATAAGGATGTCTTTAAACTCATTTAAAAAACAAAAAATACCCAGTTTACCTAGCTTTGATTTTCTCTCCATGACTTCCCATCAAAATGAATGACAGCTTATTGACAAACATTAGGGATGTAGATCAAGGTTATATCATGAACTGTATTAATCTGGGCCTAACAAGTTTAGACTTAATGCAGTGGATAATAAGAAGCTGATGACAGCTATGTTTTCAAAAAATAATCTTGGAGAAATGAATGCACTGATTGGGAAGGCAGACACTGACAGATCTGACTGTAAGGAAGCCAGTTAGGAAGGTTTTGCAACGGTAGAGGAATAGGCATCATATATCACAGATGCCATATAAATTTCAAAAACTTTGGAGACATATGTAATTTACTCCTTATATAATATAGAATATTTGCTTATTTATTCTTATTTATATATTTTTATTTTATTTGTTTATATAAGTACAGTGAAACTAAATTTTAAAAACACTAGATGTCATTAGTTCACAGTCATTAGTTTATTATAAAAGAGACATGGAAATTATTTACATGATTACAAATTATTTTTTTAAGATTTATTTATTTATGCATATAAGACCTGGGGTACAGGCCAGAGGTGTGGGGGCTGAGAGGATCCATCAGAGTGGGGAGCAGAACAGGCAGATTGACTGAAATACACTGCTGAGGGGAGCAGCGGGTAAGACAGGAGAGGTTTGCTGTGCCTGTGGGTTAGCTCCCAGGCCAGCCAGGCAGGCATGGAAATCATTCAGTGTTGCAGTGGCTACAGATACCTTCATAGTGCTACGACTTAACCTCTTGTTCCACCAGTCCCTACTTCTACTGGTGCTGTCAAGGCTATGGGAAAGATTGTTACTGAACTGAAAAGGAAGTTCACTGACATAGTTTTCCATGTTCCCACCCATAACGTGTTGGTTGTGGATCTGACCTGTCAACTGGAAAAATTTGTCAAAGACGTTGACATCAAGAAGATGGGGAGACAGCTGTTATGGGGGCCCATGGAGGGCATTCTTTCACCACTGACCATCCCATGCTTTTAACAGTGACAACCACTTCTCCACCTTTGATGCTAGGGGTAGCATTGCCTTCAACAGCCACTTTGTCAAGCTCATCTCCTGGTATGACAGTGAATTTGGCTACAGGAACATAGTGGTGGACCTCATGGTCTACATGACCTCCAAAGAATAAGAGACACCTTGGTTACTAGCCCCAAAAAGAGCACCAGAGGAAGAGAGAGGCGTTCATTGCTGGAGAATCCTTTCCCCTCTCATCTGACATGCTGAATATATTCTAACTTTGTTTTAGTTCCATTCTAGATCCCCTAGAGAAAAGGATGGGCTTAAGAGCTCTACCTTGGGGCCTCCCTGTGGCGCAGCGGTTGAGCGCTGGGTTGCGAAGCGGCCTGCAGCCTCTGCAGTTCGATCCCCGGCTGCTCCGTGGCCTCCAGAGGAGGGTCCCACATGGCGCACACACCTCTCCTGCCACCCGCTGCTCCCCTCAGCAGTGTACCTCGGTCCTTCTGCCTGCTCTGCTCCCCACTCTGGCTCTGGTGAATTCTCTCACCCTTCTGCGCTTCTGACTGTACCCAGTGCTTGTATAAATAAATAAAAATAAATCTTAAAAAAAAAAAAAGAGCTCTACCTTGCCCTATACCATCAATTAAGTACACAGTTCCTGGCCAAAAAAAAAAAAAAATGTTGGATGAACTTGAGAAAGTAGTTGGGGCTTCCCTGGTGGCGCAAGGGGATAAGATGCAACCTATGAAGCAATCTGCAGCCACTGCAGCACAAGTTCGATGCCCGGCCAGGGAGCTACCCACATGACACAGCAGACCTCTCCTGTCTCACTCACAGCTCCCCTCAGCAGTGTATTTCAGTCAATCTGCCTGTTCTGTTCCCTACTCTGTCTCTGGTGAGTCCTCTCACACCCCAACCTCTGGCCTTTACCTCTGTTCTTGTATGCATAAATAAATAAATTTAAAAAGAAAGGTTGCCAGATCTTCCTTGGGCATCATGGCGGTGTGTCAGGGATTACCAAGGAGGGTTTAAAGATGTCATCTCATGAAGACACCTTGAAATTATAACATTTTAGAAACTATGCAGCTTCACCTTAATCTTCAATCTCTGTTTTATGGTTGTTATTGTTAGAAAAGTAAAATAATATCTATGTCTTAAAATTTTTTATTATACATGCTGTATTCATGGAAAATCAAGATCTTTGAAGGAATGATCATTTCTTTTTTTTTTTTTTTTTTAAGATTTATTTATTTATTTATATAAGCACTGGGTACAGTCAGAAGCACGGGAGGGTGAGAGAATTCACCAGAGCCAGAGCGGGGAGCAGAACAGGCAGAAGAACCGAAGTACACTGCTGAGGGGAGCAGCGGGCGGCAGGAGAGGTCTGCGCGCCATGTGGGACCCTACTCCGGTGGCCGGGGTGCAGCCGGGGATTGAACTGGCGCCTCAGAGGCCGCGGGCAGCTTCGCAACCCAGCGCTCAACCGCTGCGCCACCGGGGAGACCCGGAATGATCATTTCTTTAAAGGAATAAATATACGTTACATTCAGCTCCAAGCATGGGAACAGTTAGATTGCAACTTTCTTCTTATGGGTTGCCATAATTTTCTTTCATTTTTAAAGATCTATTCATTTATGCATACAAGAAGTGGGTACAGGCCAGAAGTGGAGGGAGTGAGAGGATTCACCAAAGACAGAGTGGGGAACAGAACAGGTGGATTGACTGAAATACACTGCTGAGGGGAGCAGCAGGGTGACGCAGGAGAGATCTGCTGTCTGCTGTACCATGTAGGTCACCTCCCTGGCCTGGGATGGAACGTGTGCTGTAGTGGCTGTGGATAGCTTCATAGTGCTGAGAGTTAGCCCCTTGCGCCACCAGGGAGGCCCTGCCATAATTTTCTTGATTTGGGCAATAGCTTTACCTGGATTCAGTCCCTTGGGACAGTTCCGTGTGCAGTTCATGATGGTATATCAGTTATATAGTGAGAACCGAGAATAGTTTCTGCAGCTTGGCCAGGCACTCCTCCAGGAAATCGTCCCTGGAGTTTATCCTCCAGCAACAGACCTGCAGAAGAACTATAGGTCCCAAATATTTGTCTCCAGCCACCAGTGGTGCTGCAGAAAACACAGAGAGTACACTTGAAGCATCACCCCCTTTCTCACGGTCCCCTACAGACTGCAGATATATGGCTGCTTGCCTTCTCCAAATTCACCCTTTTTCAAATAAGTTGCAATGGATTTGTATTGAGCATAGAATTTGCTTAAACCAGGAACACATACTTTTGTGGCAGAGAGTAGATTTTTGAGAATGGTGTCAGTTCTTTAGGTATAAGCTAGACTGTTGTCTCCCTTGATGTCTAATGTACAGGACTCACAGATATCTGCTGAGCAAGAACATTGGATGCTCAAGGTAGACTCAAATTTATTCTTAATCTTAATTAAAGTTTTCAATATCACAGGACCATATTTACTCAAATCAGAGTTTACATAAAAGGTTTATCTTCAATTTTGTCTGACTTCCTTCACTAAATAGCAAATTTCTTTCTTTTTTAAAAGATTTTATTTATTTTTGCATAGAAGAACTGGGGTGTAGGCCAGAGGTGCTGGGGGTTAGAGGATTCCCCAGAGACAGAGTGGAGAACAGAACAAGCAGATTGACTGAAATACTCTGGCAATGGGAGCCACGGGCGAGATAGGAGAGGTCTGATGCACCATATAGGTTAGCTTCCTGGCCAGGGATGGAACTCATGGTGCAGTGGCTGGCAATAGCTTGATAGCACTGAGACTTACCACCTTGCGCCACAAGGGAGGCCCTATTTAGTAAGTCCTTAAGATCATCTAGTTACTAAGTAAAGAAGCAGATATTTAGGGCCTCCCTGGTGGTGAAAGGGGTTAAGTCTCAGTTCTGTCAAGCTATCGCCAGCTACTTCCACTGCAGCACAAATTTGATGAGTTCCATTCCTGGCCAGGGATTTAACTTACATGGTGCCACAGACCTCTCCTATATTGCCACTTGCTCCCCTCTGGAGTGTATTTCAGTCAATCTGCCTGTTCTGCTCCCCACTCTGTCTCTCACCACCCCAACCCCTTCCTACCAGGCACCTCTGGCCTACACCCCAGAGGTGTAGGCATAAATATTTTTTTTAAAAAAGAACTTATTAAATATCTGGTCTTCAGTTTCTAGTCTATAAAATGTGGATGATCTCTTCCTTCAGATATGATGTGAATATTATATCAAATTAGGTTATGTGGGCATAGAACATATCACAGTGCTCAGCACATAGCAGGTGCTATATCTCTTCCACTTCTTTAGTATGTGCAACTCTGGGCCTGCAGAACAGATCATTTTTCATCAGTCAATAAACATTTACTGCTTACTTACTGTGTGCCAGGCACTATGTTAGATGGGCAGATAAAATTCCTACAAAGACTTTTGTAAGAGAGCAAAAAGCTAAAAAAAAAAAAAAGCAAGTATAGTTTGTCTATTACAAATAGCCCATATTGTAAGTGTATGCAAGTAGTGCTATAAACTACAGGGGGTAGTGGGTTTAGGAACGCTAAAAACTTGTTCCCTTCCAACCCCCACCACCAAAAGCTAGCAACTTGAACTAAGCTTTGAAAAATAAGAGTTTTCTAGACAGTTGTAGGAGAATGGATATTTCAGAAAAGGGTCTGCATCATTTCAATGTAGTTACAATTAGAAATACCAATTAACTAGACAATATATAGAAAATATAACCCAAGATATCCTTTCATTTGTGCAATATATTGATATTCATTTGTTCAAGATATTTCTTATAGGGCCTCCCTGATGGTTCAAGGGGTTAAGAAGCAACCTGTGAAGCTGTCCGCAACCACTGAAGAACAAGTTCGATCCCCAGCCAGGGAGCTACCCACATGGTGCAACAGACCTCTTCCGACTTGCCCGCTGCTCCCCTCAGCAGTGTATTTCAGTCAATCTGCCTGTTCTGTTGCCACTCTGTCTCTAGTGAATCCTCTCACCTCTCCCCCACTTCTGGCCTATACCCCGGTTCTAGTATGCATAAATAAATCTTTTTTTTTTTTTTTTAAAGATCTTTCTTGTAATAAAGCTTGGTTCCTGTCCTCCTTGGAATTTCTACTTTATAGTAATAATTTAATCAACCACAGAAATTCATGTAAAATTTAAACTGATAAGATCTTCTGAGTAAAGGTTTAGTAGAGGATAATATAAAGCCATAAAATAGGAATATGAGGGACCTCCCTGGTGGTGTAAGAGGTTAAGTCTCAGCACTGTGAAGCAATCTGGAGCCACTGCAGCACGAGTTTGATCCCTGGCCAGGTAACTAACCCACATGGCACAGCAGACCTCTCTTGTCTCACCAGGTACCCCCCTCAGCAGTGTATTTCAGTAGATCCACCTTTTTCTGTTTCCCACTCTGTCTCTGTTGAATCCTTTCACCACCACCACCCCCCCACTCCACACCTGTGTCTTACACCCCAGCTCTTGTATGCATAAATAAATAAAATAAATCTTTTTAAAAAAATAGGAATTTGACCTAAACAAGATGTTTAAAGAAGCTTTCCTTCAGGAAATATTTGAACCCAATGGTGAAGGATGACTAGGGCTTAAATGAGGAAGAGAAAGAAAAAGATTTCCAGGAAAAGGAAACAGAGTCCATGGTGTAAGAACTCAGTGTCTTCAAGGTCTGATTATGGCCTCAAATGCATTGTACACTCTGTCCAAGGTTTGGGAAGTCACATGCCTTCCAGGGACCTGGCAGGACAAATGTATAAGACAATAGAGGGAGCTGCTGGACTGGAGAACTGTAGAAGTGCTTGCCCTGCATCAAGTGAAACTCCTCTGCAAATGAAATTACTGGTTTATAAGAGCAGAGTTATTAGTTTGCAAGTACAGAAGGTCACTGTTGCAAGAATGAAAACAACTAGTAGTTTTGTGATGGAAATTGAGAGAAAAATAGGTCAATTCTTACAGCCACTGGCAGTCTTACAGCCATTGTAGGAAGGAGTCTTATCGTTATCCTGAAAGCCAAATGAAGCCCAGATGTTAAACTGTGGATGACATGGTCAGATGTATGTTTCAAAAAGATCCTTCTACCCTTGACTTGGATAGTGGAATAGAGACAAATAGTGCATATGAGTAGACGATTGTCAGATGTGGCACTTATATTTGCAACAACATGGATACAACTGGAGGGGATTATGCTGAGTGAAATAAGTCAGAAGGACAAAGACAAATATTGAATGATTTCACTCACATAAGGATCATAAAGAACTAAAACAGGCCAGGGCACTACCCGCATGGCAGACCTCTTCTGTCTCACCCGCTGCTCCCCTCAGCAGTGTTTTCAGTGGATCCACCTGTTCTGCTCCCCACTCTGTTTCTGATGAATCTCTCACCTTCCCTCACAACCCTCCACACCTCTGGTCTTCACCCCAGTTCTTGTATGCATAAATAAATAAAAATAAATCTTTTTAAAAAATAACTAAAACAAAGGAAAAGTTATAACTAACCAAAACAAACCCTAGAAATATGACTATAAAATCAAGGCTACTGGAGGGTGGAAGGTAGGGGTAGGGAGCAAAGGAGGGAGGAATCCAATGGACTATGGTAGAGGATAATTATGGGTGCTTTGGTGATGGGTGTGCTAACATGGAAGTGTGAACCCACACTCCTAACTCATGTAGAGTGTTGTAAACCAACATTACCTCAGTTAAAAAATACACAATTTTGGGCCTCCCTTGTGGTGCAAGGGCTTAAGATGCAACCTATGTAGCTATAATCAGCCACTGCAGCACGAGTTCAATTCCTGGTCAGCGAGCCACCCACATGGCACAGCAGACCTCTCCTGACTCACCTGCTGCTCCCCTCAGCAGTGTATTTCAGTAGATCCACCTGTTCTGCTCCCCTCTCTGTCTTTGGTGATTCCTCTCACCTCCTGCGCCTCTGGCCTGTACCAGTTCTTATGTTCATAAATAAATAAATATTTTTTAAAAATAAAAAATACAGTTTTAAGGGGCCTCCCCGGTGGCGCAGCGGTTGAGCGCTGGGTTGCGAAGCTGCCCGCAGCCTCTGCAGTGCCAGTTCGATCCCCGGCTGCTCCCCGGCCTCCACCGGAGGAGGGTCCCACATGGCGCGCAGACCTCTCCTGCCGCCCGCTGCTCCCCTCAGCAGTGTACTTCGGTCCTTCTGCCTGCTCTGCTCCCCGCTCTGGCTCTGGTGAATTCTCTCACCCTCCCGCGCTTCTGACTGTACCCAGTGCTTGTATAAATAAATAAATAAATAAATAAATCTTTAAAAAAAAAAAATATACAGTTTTAAAAAATAAGAAAAGATGGTCTAAAGACCATCTTTAGAAAAGCACCTGGTCTAGGGCCTCCCCGGTGGCGCAGCGGTTGAGCGCTGGGTTGCGAAGCTGCCCGCGGCCTCTGCGGCGCCGGTTCAATCCCCGGCTTCTCCCCGGCCAACGGAGGAGGGTCCCACATGGCGTGCAGACCTCTCCTGCCGCCCGCTGCTCCCCTCAGCAGTGTACTTCGGTCCTTCTGCCTGCTCTGCTCCCCACTCCGGCTCTGGTGAATCCTCTCACCCTCCCGTGCTTCTGACTGTACCCAGTGCATGTATAAACAAAACAAACAAACAAACCAGCAAACAAATAAATAAAGCATGCCTCTATTAAAAAAAAAAAAAAAAAAAAAAAAAAGAAAAGCACCTGGTCTAAAGACCACCAGAATTGAGGTAAATTTGAAAGACATTTGAATGATAGGATGGAAAGGACGTGGAGATGGGTTCAATAAGGTTGCTAGGAACTGTCAAGTATGATTTTACTAGGTTCTTAATTAACACAACTAGATGGACTTACTGAGGCAGGGATCACTGGAAGAGAATCAATTTCTTGTTGGTTTAGGGCAACATGGAAGGACAAAGAAAAGGGTGAATTAATTGATTGGGACATATTGAGTATGCAGAGGCCTTGGAAACAGCATGAAAAGATACATATTTTAAAATATTTATTTCTTTTGTAGAAGAACTGGGGTATAGGGCAGAGGTGTGGGGGGTAAGAATATTCACCAGAGGCAGAGTGGGGAGCAGAGCAGGCAGATTTTACTGAAATACACTGCTAAGGGGAGCAGAGGGTGAGACAGGAGAGGTCTGCTGCACCATATGTGGGTTAGCTCCCGGGCCAGGGATCAAACTCAAGAGATAGCTCTGAGGCTTAACCCCTAGGCCACCAGGGAGGCCCATCATGAAAAGATATTATGTAAGGGGCATCCTCAGCTGAAGATATGATATTAATAAGTCAAGACTAAGTGAGAGTGAGAACCTAGGACTTAGACTTGAGTAACTGTAACACTTAACAACTATTTACACAATGATCAGCTGGCAAAAGAGAAGGAGTGGCAGAGAAGTGAGAAAAAACAGGAGCTGTAAAGGCCACCTAAAAAAGAATGTTTTAAGTATAACGTAGCATGGAAAATGCTGAGTTTTACAGGCCTATGAAGGACCTAAGTTAAAATAGTCTGGAACCCAAAATGGGCTTCTTGAGACAAACTTGGATGTTTGGAGCATTTAAATTGCAACTTAAGCCACGGTTATTTAGACAGTGTAATATAATGTAGAAAGATGGTATTCAATCAGCAGTAGCGATTATTAATTACACCCTGGACAATAATAACACCAATGCACTGAGAAAAAGACTTTGGAGATATTACCCAATTGCTTCTGTCAGTTAATATTTGACTTGTCAGCAGTATTTACTAAGGATATGAGGGACTGTAGAGAGATAAGACACAAAAGAAATAGAAAATATAAGTCCTATTCTGAAGCTTTCAGGTAGCTGGGGAAATTAAACATTGACATGTATAATTCTAATGAACAATGTCAAAATTGCATATTAGTGAGCACTAGTTAATAAAGTTCAATATTTCATGAATGCTGAAGAGATGTGATATCTCAGAGGTTATATATATTTGGTGGGGCAGGTCAAGAACAATTTCCTAGAGGAACTGAGTTGTCTGTAGATTTTTTTTTTAAGATTTATTTATTTATGCATACAAGAGCTGGGGTACAGGCCAGAGGTGTGGGAGGTGTGGGGAACAGACCAGGCAGACTGACTGAAATACACTGCTGAAGGGAGCAGCGGGCGAGACAGGAGAGGTCTGCTTGGCCTGGGTTGTTCCTGGCCAGCCAGGGATGGAACTCGTGCTGCAGAAGCTGCAGATTGCTTCGTAGTGTGGTGCTTAACCCCTTGCGCCACCAGGGAGGCCCTGTAGATTTTTTTTTTAATTTTTATTTTTTGAGAAGAATAAGTTCTGTGTTTGTTTGTATATTTATTTATTTATTTACACAAGCACTGGGTACAGTCAGAAGCACGGGAGGGTGAGAGAATTCACCAGAGCCAGAGCAGGCTGCAGAGCAGGCAGAAGGACTGAAGTACACCGCTGAGGGGAGCAGCGGGCGGCAGTAGAGGTCTGCGCGCCATGTGGGACCCTCCTGCGGTGGCCGGGAGCAGCGGGGGAACGATCAGAGGCTGCAGGCAGCTTCGCAACCCAGCGCTCAACCGCTGTGCCACCGGGAAGGCCCGGCCCTGTAGATTTTAAATAATAGAATTTTGGAGTTGGCAAAGGCTTAGAAATATTCGAGGCAATGACAGTTATTTTTGAAATGCTTCTTATATCGAAGGGGAGGGAGGGAAAAGAGACTCACAGAGCCCTTGCTTTGTGAGGGCCTATAGAAGGTTCTATACTTTCAATGGCATGTGTGAGGTATTGTGACGCTGTGAGTTTGCCAAGAGATTAGCTTCATTTGTCCAAGCATATAGAATTACATAATTACAGTCTTGAGAGGCGTTTAACGAATTTTTATTTAAATATTGACTCTTTATTAGGTGCCAAGCCCTCTAGATAAAGGGGATATAAAAATGAAATAAAATGAATATAAAAATGAAAGTTACGGAAAAAAAAAAAGAAAGTTAAGGGCCTCCTTGGTGGTGCAAGGGTTAAAGTCTCAGTGCTATCAAGCTCTGGCCAGCCACTGTGGCATGAGTTTGATCCCCAGCCAGGGAGCTAACCCACATATGGCTCAGCATACCCCTCCTGTCTCCCCAGCTGCTCCCCCTTAGCAGTGTATTTCAGTACATGCACCTGTTCTGTTCTCCACTCTGTCTCTGGTGAACCCTCTCACCCCTCAGCCCCTGCACCTCTGGCCTACACCCCAGTTCTTATATGCATAAATAAATAAAATAAATCGTTTAAAAAAAAAAAAGAAAGTTAAGCCCTGGAGGGGCATACATTTTTGAGGTGCTGGCGGTGCTGCAGAGGCACTGTTGAGAGATATACAACTTCTAAAATCTGCTTGGACGGTGAAAAGGAAGTCTCTGAACTGGATTTTGAGGGATGAGGATGAGTCCTCCAAGTTGACCAGAATGAGGGTAGTATAGGGGAAAGAGAGCACAGAACAGGAGAGGGACATTCCCGGTAAACCTATATCTGTCTCAAACTTTTCATTCCCCCTATTTACAAAGCTGGAGAGAATGCATTTGTTAGGAGAGACTTACCAGGCAATTAAGATGGCTTTAAATGAATTTGGGAGTTGAGGGGAAGGGAATATGGACATCTGGACATCACATCAGGCCGCTTCAGCTGGTAGGAGTCAGGTTCGATGTGCAGAGACAGCCTCTCAAATATTTCCTTTGTGGCAAGCTACTGTGAATGCAGCCTGTGGCTGCACATTTAGTGAAGCCCCACTTGCCCTGTGTCTCATCATCACACAGAAGTTGATCATCCTGGTACAGATGCTGCTCATCAGGTGACCGCTGGAGGGTGCCCATTACCTTGGGCTTCAGCTGGAACACTGTGCCTGACTCGCTGGCCTCTGAAGAAGATGGTCTTGTGGTGGCTTATCCATTGTGAGAGCAGCTCCTCCCCTCAGCGGGACAGTTGTAGGGAAAGGATGTCCTGAAGCAACTCCACAAACACAGGTTTCATGGACTCCACCCCCACCCTAGACCCTGATTCTGATTAGAAAGGAGTGAGGAAATGATTTTAGGTCTTAATCTGCTCATAAGTGCTAGTTCCTGAAATTCTGCTCAGTGCAAATTCTGTGGTAATTCCCTGGGGTTTTCTTCTTCTTTTTGGACTTCTCATACAATGGACAGCATTAGATCTTTTCTAATGCTAAGCTATGACTGGTTTTATCTTGCCTAGCCACCCCTGCTGACTCCCAGGACTGGGCGGATTGTGCTGTTCCCAGGTCACAAAAGGATAATTAACTCTTTCCTACTTACTGTTATATTATATTATCTTTCAATCTATCTATCTATCTATCATCTGTCCATGATATCTTTTTTTAAAAAGATTTATTTATTTATGATGCAAGAACTGGAGTATAGGCCAGAGGTGTGTGGGGTGAGAGGATTCACCAGAGACAGAGTGGGAAACATTAACAGGCAGATTAACTGACATACACTGCTGAGGGGAGCAGCGGGGGAATCAGGAGAGGTCTGCTGCACTATGTGGGTAGCTCCTTGGCCAGGGATTGAACTTGTGCTGCAGTGGCTGCTGATAGCTTCATAGGTTGTGTCTTAGCCTCTTGTGCCACCAGGGAGGCCCCACAGTGCTGTCTTAAACCGTTGCTCCACCAGAGAGGCCCCTGTCCGTGATAGCTTATGGAGAATAATCAATCTGTGTTTTTAAGCTGTTGTACCAGTAATGTATATTACCAGGAATGTATGAGTTCCTTATCAATACTTACTATTGCCAAAATTTAATTTTTTTGCAAATAGAGATTATGTTCTTTAGGAAAGAAATTCTCGTTCTTTCTCTCTCTCTCTCTCTGAAGTATATATGTAATATTTTCCTAGGGCACTATTTTAAATAGCATCTAGTGCATGTTGATGACTCCCAATTTTGTTTTTTCAAGTTAGACATTTTTTTAAAATTTAATTTATTTATGTATAAAAGAACTGAGATTTAGGCCAAAGGTGGGGATGGTGGGTGAGAGGATTCACCAGAGACAGAATGGGGAGAAGAACAGGCAGATTTTACTGAAATATACTGCTGAAGGGAGGCAGCAGGTGAGACAGGAGAAGTCTGCTGCACCATGTGGGTCAGTTCCCTGGCCAGGGTTCCAACTCCTGCTGCAGTGGCTGGTGATAGCTTGATAGTGCTGAGACTTAACCCCTGCACCACCAGGGAAGTTAGACCTCTTTTCCAAACTCAAAATTGTCCCAGATTTGGCTAGTAAGAATAATCCATCTTTTTAAAGGGTGTTTAGACAGTTTCCAATTTTTCATTGTTAAATAGTTGTTTTGCTGCAAACATGATCTCACATTCAAGGCTTTTGCTGTTGCTCTTTTCATAGGCATAAAACTTTCTCCAACTTCCTACCTCATCTCTTTCAGATCAAATCAGTAAGTTCTTTTTAGATTGTTCTATTTAAATTTTCAGCCCTCTCATGGCACTATATATAGTCTGCTTACTTGTCTTACTTGCTTATCTTTTTTTTTTTCACTCTCCTCCCATCCTTGATCAAATCCAAGTTCCACAGGGCAGAGGTTTTTTGTATTGCCCATGGCCACTCCACAGCTTAGACCTGTGCCTGGCACTTAGTACAGACTCAACTAACATTTATAAGAGAATATTTACCATGGATGTTCTAGGTCTGTGATTTTCCTATTTCAATGCTTTAAAAAATTAATCATTGTGATTAATTAACAAAAACCAGGATATTGCAGTTTTATGACAGTCTTTTTCTTTTTGCTCTTTATGAAAATCAAGACAAAATCCCCAATCTTTTCATAGAGGTCCTAGAAGATTGTTTCTGAAGGCATTAATAGTTTGACTTTTGAAAATATTGATTAAGAAGAGTAAGATTTATTTGCAGTGCCACATTTCTGACTTCCTCCTACCACAGTACTTATCTAACTGTAGCACTGAAAAAACTGCAGTGCAGTCATTAAATGTTTGTGCTTACCAACCTAGACTCTGTGTTCCTGCAGGGAAAAAGGCAAATTTTATTCATCTCTGTATGCCTGAACTCTACCTCAAGAACAAGTTTGTTTTTGTTGAAGAATAAATTTGAATGAATCAATCTGTGAGAAAGGCTGAAAGTTTAGACATCTTTCTCAAAGGAACAATCTGATTATGCTCATTAAAGCAAGTATATGACAAAGAATAAAAAAATATGTTCAAATGGGGGTAGAATGGCATGGAAGGCAACGATAGAATGAATCTTTCCCTTCAGTTGAAGTTTGACCTGGGAGGAACTATAGTTCCATGAACAGCATTTTCCTGAATACCTGTGACCTCATTAAAAAAATCTCTATTCCCTGTATGTGTAATCACTGACTGCTGGAAGCAACAACTACCACATGTTTAAGGGAGAAATTCAGATGCCCAGTCACTCTTAATTTTTGGCTAAATGCCACTAGTTATTTCTCCTACAGTGAAAAACTGACTTTTTCCTGAGCTTTTAGTTCTTCATCCATAAAATGAAAACCATCATTGGTGAGATCCAGGGCCAAGTTTTAACTAAAAAAAACCCAGAAAACAAAACGTTGTGATGACCTTTGCAGACATGGAGGGCTGAGTCAAGGAAATCCCACCTTCATCTGGCTCATCTGGCTCTGTCTTTGGGGTTGAGGGCGATTTTCCATCGCTCCAGACCCAGATACTACTCATGGAATCACCTCTGACCCGGCAACCCATTTATGTATCTATGAACATTCAATTTAGAGACCCCCCCAAAACTATCTTGGTCTGAAAACCCGTTGGAAAAAATAGATCATGGCCAGAAAATATTGACACCTCTCTCCCTCTTTGATACCCTTTGACCTCAAAAAAAAAAAAAAAAGAAAGTTGGGAGTGAGGAGGGTGAAGTGGTGGGGAGGGGGGTCGAGAGGGGGAGTCCAGCTCCAGTTTGGGGAAATCCAGCTCGCGTTTTGCCTGTCGCTCAGCGGTGCAGGGTCCAGAAAAGGCAAAACCCCAGCTTCTCTCCCTGAGGTCTGTCCCAGGGACACTGCTGCTCCGGGGGGCTGACCTGGCGGGGAGTGGCAGCGCAGTTCATTCCGGCGCCGCTTTGTGCGCGCAGCCTCGCGTCCTCCTGCTCTTGGGTCTGCCCCCCGGGACGCGCCCCTGCCGGCCCCAGTCATGCAACTCTACCTGCCTCTCCTCTGCGGACCTTTGGGAAGCAGCCGCCCACCCCGGGGGCTCGGGCCCTGACCGTGCCGGGAGCCGGTAGGTGTCCTCCCCGGGCCAGCCCTCTCCCCGCGTGCCTGCCTTGGCCCCGGGCTCAGAAGTTGTGGGCACTCGCGCGAGTTGCAAAGTTTGCTCGAGGGCTGGTGCAGGCTTGGAGCGGGAGGCGGAGGGAGAAGGGGTTGGGGTCGGGAGCTGCCCTCGCAGCCTGAACCGGCCAGAGGTGAGTTGGGGCGCTGGCAAGGGGCAGGGGTGAGGGATTCCGCCCGCCGAGGCCGCGCTGGGGTGCGAGGGGCGGCGCTGCTCTCCGGCTGGACTTGGGCTGGGGCTCGCAGTCCGCGGGTCCTCCCGGGGCCGCAGGGGTGCGCCCGCTTGCAGCGGCGACCCTCCACCCTGGGTCGCCCCCGGCGCTTTTGTTGTGTGATAAACAATGACCCGGCCCCCGGCTGGAAGACGCGGCCGTCTCCCCCCCGGGCCCCGGCTGCTACTTTAGGTTGGGGGAGCCAGGTCGCCTCAGGCTCGGACCCCGGATTTCGTTGCAACCCGACTGGGGGAGGGCCAGTGCGGCCTGGGGACGAGCCCGGCGTCGGCGTTCCACGCGCCTCGTAGGTGAGTCCGAGGTCGGGAGCCCTCTGGGCGAGGGGAGCGAAGAGTTAGGGCGAGCTGCTGGTGGGGAGCCTGGCTAGCCCGTGGCCAAGCGTTCCCACAAACTTTTTTTCTCCCCTCTCCCAGGTTTAGATAGACGACACGTTGGGAAAACATTTTGGCGCCTTGTCTCCTTTAGCGTTTTGGGGAACGGATTTCGGGGACCATAACTTTAGGAGTGGAGGTCGTGGAGGAGGCTTGCCAGGGGCTGACCTGGAGCTGCACGGATCCGGGAAGAAGGGTCTGGAGCACAAAATTAGTGTTGTGTCAAATGGCTTTTATTTATTTTTTTTAAGGTTTATTTATTTATGCATACAAGAACTGGGGTACAGGCCAGAGGTGTGGGGGGTGGTGAGAGGATTCACCAGAGACAGAGTGGGGAACAGAACAGGCAGATTGTGAAATACACTGCCGAGGGGAGCTGCGGGCGAGGCAGGAGAGGTCTGCTGCGCCATGTGGGTAGCTCCCTGGCCGGGGGATCGAACTGGTGTTGCAGTGGCTGCGGATGACTTCATAGGTTGTGTCTTAACCCCTTGCGCCATCAGGGAGGCTCTCAGATGGCTTTTAAAACAAGTCTTTTGTGAGGGCCACCCGGCCTCCGAACAGGCGTTGCGGCCACATCAGTCCCGCTCTGGCGGGATCCCGGAGCCGGCGGGCGGAGGCGGGGCGCGGAGCTGGGTGCCGGGGACCCGCCGAGCCGCGCGTGAGGGACCGCTCCCGGCCAGAGCCGGTGGCAGGGTCGCCGCCCCTTCACGTGTCGGGGGAGACACAGGGCTCGATCACTCTGCCTGCCTTTCCCTCTTCCTCTTTCCGCCTGTCTTCCTCTCTCCCTCTCCACTCCCGCCCCCCGCCCCCTGCCCTCCCTTGCACTCCCAGACCCTGCTTCTCCCAGGGCTGCGCGCAGTCCGTCTACAAAAAGTGGCCAGGAACTTACTGGCCGGTCCCAGCAACCTTCCACATAACGGGGAGCCCAAATCGGGCATTTCCGAACCAATAAAAAAATCAATGTGTCATCAAGAGGACAGATAATGCTTTAACTGGGAGCCTTTCCCTGCCCCCAACTCGCCCTCCTCCCCATTAACCATCTTGCTTCGGTCATCCTAGTGCCTCTTCCTCGCCCCCCCACCCCCAAATGTTCCACCGTCCGGCACAAGATGAGCTGCATAATACATTATAGTAATGATCAGTTTATGAGGAAGGGTTTGAAAAGTGCTTCAAGACCTGAAGCAAGGAGAAGATTAAGTGCCAAACCCAGCGTCGGCGGGTGCGCTGCGCGCTGTGCCGGGGGTTGGGTTGCAGGGCGGCGCTAAAGGGCAGCAGCCTCCAGCGGGACCTGAACCAAAATGTGCTTATCAGCCTCTCCCCCTCCCAAGAGATAAAGTACAATAAAATGAAAACTTTGCCTTCCTTCTACCTAAGAATGCCTATATATATTTCCACTATATGGAAAAGGCGCTTGTTAACCATTTAGGGCAAGAGTTATTTAGGGCATTTTAGGAATTTATAACTACAATTCAACACGGAGGGTCACGTAGATAGGTAGGTAAATAGGCATTGTTTGGAGATTAGTCCCTGTTATTTCTGAAAGGCTTAGGTAAGATTTTGGGTGGTTTTCCAGATTTTATCTGTAAAAACCAGATTTTATCTGTATTGATTACACAGGTTAAAAACAAGTCCCTGCCCTCCCCAGTTAAGGGATCTCCATTAGGTCGGTTGTCAGCCCCCAACAGTCTTGAAAGTCTTGTGAAGATTTCAATGAAATTTCACAATCATGATAGACGGGAGTTAGTGGTGTTCCATTTTTCGCAAAGATCAGTAGTTTATCACTGGGATCACCACTCACCATTTTAATTAGAGTAACTATAGCTCTCAACGCGGGTCTTCCAGAATTGGTAGCAGAGGTTTGGATCACCTCTGTGCCTGCCCTTTGTTTCTCCTCCCCTCCAATCTTCTTTATCTGGTTTGTCGCTCCCCTCCCCCATTCTTTTCTGAGTGTTTGTATCTTCTTTTTTCCCTGCACAATCAAGTTCCCCCTTCCCCCCTTCTCTCTACCTTTAGTCTTGAGAGTTTTGATCCCAGTTGCCTTTTTATATTCTACCTTTACTACTGTAAATTTCTTTCCCTTCATCTGTCTTTTGGCTTTTTTTTTTCTTTTTAGATTTTTTTTTTTTTCCCCTTCTTGTGCTTCTTCCTCTTCCCAGTGCGTTTTATGCTTTTCTCGTTTCTGGAAGGGTCTATCTCCATTTTAACTTCTCCCTTCCCTTTTCTGTGGTCGCTTTGGGCCGTTTTTTCTTACTCTCTGCAGGGCAGCAGGAGTGTTTTACATATGGAAGGAGGCTTTGATTAAGTCTGCTGGCATTCTACAGAGTTTCCCCTGAACAGCCTTTCCATGTGCCGAAGGCTCTTAAACTTCCTGTGGTAGAAAACTATCTAGGAACAGCAAGCAAACCGCCCACCTCCTCTTCCTCTTAGATGTAGAACTTAGCTGCTGGTGGAAACGGAGACTGGTGGTGCCTTTTAAAAAGAAATGTTTTAAGTCTTATATTTCTCAGTCAAGGGCAATTGCCTTTAAATTCTAAGGAGCTGAATGGAATGACTGAAATTGGAGTTAGTTTTGCAGTTAGCTCTAGTATGCAGATACCACTTTTTTGGACACTGCTGGTAGTGGGAAGGATTGCAATATAATTTTAAATTGATATGCGGGCTGGATGGTTGCTTCAATTCAGCCACTTCCTGCCCATGGGACTTTGGGAGACACTGGAGGAGGGAACTAGGTGGGAAAAGTTTTCCTGACTTGGTTCTGTCACTATTGTCCTTTACAGACAACTGATAGACTTTAGGGAGTTGGCTTTTCGTTTTCTAAAAAGGTGGTTCGATAATGTAAAAAAATGAACACCCCCAAAAGTTCTCTTTAGGAAAGACTCAGTAAGCTCACACAATACTGAGGCAACAATTCTGATTTTGTTGACCAATTTTGTTCGTTTAAATTATATGTGAATAATTAGCTGATTTTTACACAAGCCCTACCTAGTTATCGCATTCACCCTGGGGCCTTTTCTTTGCCACTTTTCTACTCTGTCCTTAACCTCATGTTCTCTACTTCTGGGGTGGTGTTGTGTCTTTTTGTGTTTCAGATTATGAGTTGGTCTCTTAGCTCCTGTGTTTGAATCTCACACACTCCAGTCCCCTATGTCACAAGAACATTTTCGGGGTGGGGTGTATTAATGGTTCAGAACATTTTCGGGGTATATTAATGCTTAAGACTCTTGATGCCCATTGGTGAAAAACTTATTACCAAAGAAGTGTTTCATATCTCATAGTTGTTGGTTTTATTTTATTTATTTATTTTTTTTCATTTTGTTTTCTAGGGAAAGGAGAACTTATGGCATAGTGTCAATTAATTGCATAATGTTTTCCTCCTGGGACTGTTTAATAATAGGGACACTAGTCTCTTCATTTCTGATCATATAATCCCATTTCTGTGGCATTACACTCTTGAAAAAATTCTAAAGTGGAATAAAACCAATTTTGAGAAATGTTGAAATGTCAGTTTAATCAGAAAGGAAAAATGGAAGTGGAATTGGTGTTAGTTATAAATATGCCTTTTTGTATGACTTAGATAATCAATAATAACTGAAAGATGAAAAAAGGAAATTGAGCATTTAAAATTAATATGGCAAATAAAAGTTCTATAGGTCTTTGAGGATAATTACATATTAAATTAGACCTATTTAACAGAATGCATTACATTATCTTTCTCCGCCCCCCCCCCAAATTGAAAAAAAAAAAAAAAAAGCTTGCTGCCTGTCTCCCAACAATTCAGCCCTGGGGACAACTTAGTTTATAACAAAAGATTACATTTCATCAGTGGAGCCCAGGGTGATAAAATTAGAATCTTGTGAGAGTCCTTATTTTGTTTCTGATTATCTCTCCTTCTTTGGCTGGGTGGTACCCAGCGGTTTCTCCCCTGCAGTTGGGTTCTTCAGGGGTCATTTGCCTTTTTCACAATCTCATAAAAAAGCTGTTACCATTTAAAGAGGCCACATCTTCCCAATCCATGTTGCTCATACCTTTTCCATTTCCTTGGCAGTCTCTTTCCTAGGAGATAAGGTTTGAATAGTAAACATTATCTTAATTACAAGTCTGAATTTCTAAAGCACTTCAATTTAAAAATATAAAAGAATATAGAAGAGACAGAGATCAATTTAAAAATTACTTTCAAAAGCAGATCCCATGACACCATCTGGTATATCCAGATTACTTGCCTACATACATGAATTTTAATTTTTATAGTCGATTGCAATACCCAGATTGCATATACTTAATAATTTTTTAAAGCAACATAAGCTTGATACAAGAGATAAAGCATATTTATATTGATATTGCTGAATTTCTAGAGAAAGGAATGGATTGTTTTTTGACATCTGGAAAAAAAAATTCTTATAAAGATTGCTGATTTTCTGGAGATTAGAATTAGAATTTCTTTTGTTTTCTAAAAACGCTGGTACAAAAAGTGGTGGTCTTTGGAGAAAACATTCTACAGTTTTTAATAGCCAAAGAGTTAGTAAACCAAAACATTTTTTTAAGAAAAGGAAGAGAGCAGTATACTTGCATGCCAAGAACTGGAAGTATTCTCTGACTTAGTGTTTGTATTTAGCACAGATTTATCAAAATGTTATTTTTCTTGTGGTTAATGTTATCACTAATGTCTATTTTAAAAGCCTTAGAGGGACAGTGTTCTGACCCTAAATGTGCTCTGCAATCTTTTATTACAATGTGTTATGAACAGTATGTTAGGTGTGAACAGAAATTAACTAGATATTGCTTTCTCAGGATGTGGCAGACTATGGGTTAAGCTGGTTATATAGTAATAATAACTACCATTTAGATATTCTCTTCTTTTTGAAGTTATAAAAAGTTTTTTTAAGCTCCCAGTTTTCCTTTTATATTATTTTTTAAAGGGAACTGGAGTGATTTTTTTTGTTTTGTTATGATTTTATCTAATTTATCTATTTATTTATTTAAAATTTTATTAATTTATTTTAAGATTTATTTATTTATGCATACAAGAGTTGGGGTACAAACCAGAGATGCCGGGGGTGAGAGGATTCCCCAGAGACAGAGTGGGGAACAGAACAGGCAGACTGACTGAAACACACTGCTGAGGGGAGCAGCGGGCGAGACAGGAGAGGTCTGCCAAGCCATGTGGGTTGCTCCCTGGCTGGCCTGGGGTAGACCTCATACTGCAGAGGCTTGGAATATCTTCATAGTGCGGTGCTTAACCCCTTGTGCCACCAGGGAGACCCAGCCTGTTGATAACAGAGCTTAGTTGCTCTTAGTTGCTCAGAGCTTAGTCTTTTTTTTTTTAATAAAGATTTATTTATTTATGCATACAAGAACCGGGGTATAGGCCAGAGGTGTGGGGGGTGTGTGTGTGTGTGTGTGTGTGAGAGAGAGAGAGGATTCACCAGAGACAGAGTGGGGAACAGAACAGGCAGATTGACTGAAAAACACTACTGAGGGTAGCAGTGGGCGAGACAGGAGAGGTCTGCTGCGCTATGTGCGTAGCAAACTGGCCGGGGATCGAACTGGTGCTGCAGTGGCTGCGGATAACTTCATAGGTTGTATCTTACCCCCTTGCGCCACCAGGGAGGTCCAGAGCTAGGTCTTATTTTTGGTTCAGGACAAGCAGTCCAAGGAGATAAAAAGGCAAAACTGATGGTGATTCTTGGTCGGTCCTTTTCATTTTCTCCTCTTCTCTGCTTTCAAACGGTAGTTGCTTATCTAGTATGCTTTACTGTTCTAATTATCTTTTCTCTTTATTCCCACTTTCCTTGCCTAGGAATTCATCATGAGACTTTTGGGACCCTTGGTAGGAGGGATTTTAGAACCAGCAGTCTTTGGATTAAGTCGGGTGAAAGAAAAGAGGGACATCATTTCTGGGTGTGGGCAAGGCCCACCACAATGCCTTCCTTACACATAGTAGGTACTCAGCAAATACTTGTTGGACCCCTGAATCTTATTTGCACTTTAATCTGTCAATACTAACTCAAGATTTTATGCTATTTTTTGTGTGCATGTGAAAAGCTCAAATTTTGTGGATTGTTATTTGGAATGTGATATTAATATTATTGGATCACTAAGAAATAGAGCTTCTTGGATTCCATAAACTCTTCTTCCTCTGACTTGCTCAGCTTTACTCTCAGAGAGATGATAATTCTGCCTGCTCATTGATATGCTGAGGAAAGAGTTTAGGAGATAATATTTTAATTATTCAAATTTGTAAAGTTTGGGACTTGAGTTTTAAACTACAAGTAACTACAATAATTTTGTAAAAGAAATCATACTTATTCAAAGAATTTCATCAGCTTAATCAGTTGTCACAATAATTAAAAGAACTTTATTGTGAATGTAGGCTTTAAACTATACTTGAGCAGTGTTTGTTGTCTGTTATATCTTTCTTTGCTAGTAAACATTCTCAGTTCCCTGATTTTAATTAATAATTGCTCTATCTTAAATGGCACAATGCATAGGAAAAAAAGGCTCACTCACAGTTTTTTTTGTTATTGTTATTTCAGAACAAAACCTTGTGTGACTAAGTGCAACCATGGTACATCCAGATTCTCCTCAACAGTGAGACCTTCCAAAGGACCAATGACTCTGTTCCCTGTGCCCTTTCATTTTTTCCTACTCTGTAGCTATGTCTCGATCCCGCCATGCAAGGCCTTCCAGATTAGTCAGGAGGGAAGATCTAAGCAAAAAGAAAACCAGCCAACTGAAGAAGACATCCAAACCAGCCAACAAAAATGCCGCATCAGTAAAGACTGTGAACCCTGGAAAATTAAAACAAGTAATTCAAGAAAGAGATGTTAAGAAAAAAACAGAACCCAAACCACCTATGCCAGTGAGAAGCCTTCTGACACGTGCTGGAGCAGCACGGATGAATTTGGATAGGACTGAGGTTCTTTTTCAGAACCCAGAGTCCTTAACTTGCAATGGGTTTACAATGGCTCTCCGAAGTACCTCCCTTAGCAGGCGACTCTCCCAACCCCCAGTGGTCATAGCCAAACCTAAAAAAGTTCCACCTCCTAAGAATTTAGAAAAGCGACATGAATGTAAACATAAGGTACTTAGTGACATGGGAGTAAAGCATTCAGAAAATGATTCGGTGTCAGTGCAAGACCCTCTAAACCCTCCTAACATAGATAATCTAATCAGTGTACAAAATGCATCTTCAATTAAAGGTGAGAGCCAAGAGACAATCCAATCTTGGTCCCAAAGGGTCGAGGATTCCAAAGCAAATACCCCCAATCACTGTGGCTCTGAGACAGAGATTCTTTCTGGGTCTTTGGAAGGGACACATGGTGGTGAAGAATCATTATCTAAGGAGACATTGAATAACAGCGATTCCCCTCAAATATTTGCTCAGGACACCCTATGTGCTCCTTTGCTCCAAAGAGCAGCCCTCAATGTTACCTCTGAAGGAAATCCCAACATTCAGTTAGAAGATTTAGGTTCACGAGTAGAATCTCTTAAGCTATCTGATTCTTACCTGGATCCTATCAAAAATGAACAAAGATGCTGTCCCACTTCCAGCTTTAATAAGGTTATTCCTGAATTGGACCTTGGAAACTGTTTGTCTATTGGTGGGTCAATATATCCTACCTCATTAATAAAACTCCTCTTGGCAGGCTCAGAACAAGAAACCCTGGGTGCTAAACCAGATCATCAAGAGGTACTTAAAGCTACCCCAGATCAACAGGAAGTTACTGATGCCGCCCCTGTCCTAGGACAGGCCTTTAGTGCTATCCCACATCAATGGGAAGTTCCTGGTGCTAATATAGTTCATAAAGAGGCTCTCGGTGAGACAACAGACCCACCAGAGGTTCCTGGTGCTATTTCAATCCAAGGAGAGGTCTTTGGTGCTATCCTAAATCAACAAATCCTTGGTGTGGCCAGTGGTACTGCCTCAGACTCACCTCTTTTTCTTCCTGCCCCTCTAAACCCAATTGCTACCTTTAATGCTCTCCCAGAGTGGCCTGAATCCCAGAGCACTTTTTCGTATGGGCTTGATGTCCAGGGTGCTATGCAGATATTGCCTTTGGGCTCAGGCCACACCCCTCAGCCATCATCAGACTCAGAGATAAGCTCGGTACCTCCAATGATGGCTCTGAGCAATAAAGAAAATGAGGTTCATAAAAGCTTTCTGCCGCTGAATACTCAGGGGTTTGCATTAGCCTCTGAGAGAGGACACTATCAGGCTTCACAGGGCATTGCCCAACTCTGCCAGGCTGGTCCCAGCAAATCAGAAGGGGTGAGCTCCCAGCCCAGCATGACCAGCACGATCAACACCACTGTTGTGTCTATCCCAGTGTCAGTTGCCAGCACCTCCTCTTCTTCCTATAAAACTTCGCAACCTACTTTGGAAAAGAAGAAAAGAAAGCGATGCGGGGTCTGTGCACCCTGCCAGCAGAAGACCAACTGTGGTGAATGTACTTACTGCAAGAACAGAAAAAATAGCCATCAGATTTGTAAGAAGAGGAAATGTGAGGAACTGAAAAAGAAACCACCTGCCACTGTGCCTTTGGAGGTAAGGACTGGGAGACCCCTGTGAGACTTGGGAGAGTGATCCGGGTGGCTGCATAAGTTACTTCTAAGAATTTGTGGACCTACCTCAAGTATGACTTGTGCAGCGATGCATTAGTTTATTTTTATTTGTATTTATTTATTTTTAAAGATTTATTTATGCATACAAGAACTGGGGTACAAGCCAGAGGTGGGGGTGGTGGTGAGAGGATTCACCAGAGACAGAGTGGGGAACAGAACAGGCAGATTGACTGAAGTACACTGCTGAGGGGAGCAGCGGGTAAGCCAGAAGAGGTCCGCTGCGCCATGTGGGTTGCTCCGTGGCCGGCCAGGGATCAAACTTGTGCTGCAGAGGCTGTGAACAGCTTCATAGATTGTGTCTTAACCCCTTGCGCCACCAGGGAGGCCCTCAGTTAACCTTTTCTATTTCTTTTTTTTTTTTTAAGATTTATTTATATATGTGTACAAGAACTGGGGTACAGGCCAGAGGTATGGGGGTTGAGAGGATTCACCAGAGACAGAGTGAGGGACAGAACAGGCAGACTGACTGAAATACACTGCTGAGGGGAGCAGTGGGCTAGACAGAAGAGGTCTGCTGCACCATGTGGGTTGCTCCCCCCCGGGATCAAAGGGAATCAAACTCTTGCTGCAGAGTCTGTGGATAGCTTCACAGTGCTGTGCTTAAACCCTTGAGCCACCAGGGAGGCCCCCTTTTCTATTTCTTGACTTCAATTATCTTTCAAAAAATGCTGACCTCCTATTTGATTGAGCCATTACAAACAAGAAATCAGACATTTGACCAATCATATATTGATATGCATTTTAGGGGTTTCTAAAAAATATTGTTATTATAAACCTTATTGCTATGAATAATCTCCCTTCATCAAATAATTTCACACATGTAGGAGGAGGTCAAAATCCAATGGCTAGTAATTTAGTGGTTTACAAATATATATCCAAAAACACCTAGCCGTATTTTTAGTGAAGAGTCTTCCTTGCAAGTTTCTGATTTGTAACTGCCAAGAGATATCACTGGTACATTTCTCTGTCTCTAAAGGGTATTAGTAAATATGTTCTTTTTTAATCCTGCTCCTTCTTTGCGTTACATATTTTGTTCAATCGCTTACATGTGTCTTGATGGTTACCCAAATTGGAAAATTCAGTCATCTTTTTATTTCAAATTTTTTTTAAAGATTTATTTGTGCATATAAGAGCTGGGGAACAGGTCAAAGGTGTGCGGGGTGAGAGGATTCACCAGAGACAGAGTGGGGAACAGAACAGGCAGATTGACCGAAGTACACTGCTGAGGGGAGCAGCGGGCAAGTCAGGAAAGGTCTGCTGCGCCATTTGGGTTGCTCCCTGGCTGGCCGGGAGAGGCTGTGGACAGCTTCATAGGTTGTGTCTTAACCCTTGTGCCACCAGGGAGGCCCAATTCAGTCATCTTTGATGCTTTCCTCTCACTCTTCTAGAGTCTCTCTTTTTCTAAAAGATCTGACCTCTCCCACCTCTCCATTTTCTTAGTTACTTCTATAGTTGAGACCTTTATCTCTTGATGGGACAATTTCAGTGTTTTTATTATCAGTAAGTATTTATTTTACTTCTACTGGGCTGTGTACTGGGGACATAGTCACAAGCATCCCAGCCAGCAGAGAAGTCAGGATGTTGACTTAGGGCAGTTCAAGTTTTCTTTCCAAAGTCCCGATTGTCCTACTTAAACATATTTAGTGCTCTTCTGTGTGATCTATCTCAAAACAATCAACAACAAAAATTAGAGCAAAACTTCCAGTGACTTCTAATTACAAATGAAACCTAGATTCATTAATGTGGAATACCAGACCTTTAAGATCCTCATACAAGTGAACTCTTCTGTCTTGTTTCCCATCATTTCTCACATTATGCCGGCAGTCTCAGCAGTGTTTGGATACTTATATTTCCCCAAACTCTCCAAACATGCTACTGACTGCCTGTGTCCTTGTCTCAGTCGCTGGTCTGCCACCCACACCCAGATCCACACCCACCACACTTCCCCCTCAATGTGGTTATGTTGTTCATTTGGAATAGTTTAACTTGTTTATGTTTGTATTCTATTACAGTATTCCCCTATACTTGATGATAATCATTTTTTTCTTGATCTCGTTTTCTCCATTCCCCAAAAGATCACCTCATTGACAAAGCTGATTCTGAAGAGTGTGTTCGTTTGTTCTTTTACTGAACTGCAGCAATAGATAGCTTTATCCACCCAACAGTGCAAGGAGGAGGCAGAGGGGAGCGCAGGCTGTCTGTGGGGACTTCGTCTGAGAGAGCAAGGAGAGTTTTCTACTCTTGCTTCCTGTTTCTCTTGTTTATATCATGTTTTTGAGTTTATACATAATCACAATATATCCATTCTGTTTTTAAGGAACAGTGATGTTGCATGACCATTATCATATATGTCTTTTGGCAAATAGCATGTGCATTCTATTGACTACATTCCTAGGAGGTGAATTACTGGCTCATACAATTTGCTTACGTTTAGCTTTCATGTAGATTACCAAACAGCTAGTGTTTGAGTTCTACTAGCTCTACATCCTTGCCAACACTTGAAATTTTCTGTCCTGTTTTATTTTTATTATTTTGTTAGGTACATAGTGCTAGCCATGCCTTGCATCTTTGATGACTAATAAAATTGAGCTAAGGATATGCTTGTTAGCCATGAAGTGCCAGTTAAGTCTTTTGTCCATACTTAAATTGTTTTATTCTGCCTTTTCATTATTGATTTATCTGCCATTATGTTTTATTCATATCAATCCTTTTTTTTTTAAGATTTATTTATGCATACAAGAGCTGGGGTACAGGCCAGAGGTGTGTGGGGTAGGGGGTTGGTGGTGAGAGGATTCACTAGAGACAGAGTAGGGAACAGAACAGGCAGATTGACTGAAATACACTGCTGAAGGGAACAGTAGGCAAGACAGGAGAGGAGAGGTCTGCTGCACCGTGTAGTTTAGCTCCCTTGCTGGGTATTGAACTTGTGCTGCAGTGGCTGCTGATAGCTTCAAAGTGCTGATGCTTAACCCCTTGTGCCACCAGGGAGGTTCCCATATCAATCCTTTGTTTAATTATATGATTGCAGATATCTGCCAATGCTATGCCTCAACTTTTCATGCTTTTGTTTTATTTTGTTTTAAAGATTTATTTATTTATGCATACAAGAACCGGGGTACAGGTCAGAGGTATGGGGGAGGTGAGAGGATTCACCAGAGACAGATTGGGGAACAGAACAGGCGGACTGACTGAAATTATTGCTGAGGAGAGCAGCGGGGAGAGTCAGGAGAGGTCTGCTGCTCGATTGGGTAGTTCCCTGGCTGAGAGGTGAATTCTTGCTGCAGTAGCTGTGGACAGCCCCATAGGCAGCATCCCAACTCCCTGCTCCACCAGGGAGGCCCTTCATGCTTTTCTTTTAAAATAATTATTCCTTGGGCCTCCCCAGGTGACGCAGCCTTTGAGTGCTGGGCTGCAAGGCTGCCTGCGGCCTCTGCAGCGTCGGTTCATACCCGGCCGGTTCATACCCGGCCGCCGGCGAGGGTCCCACGAAAAAAAAAAATTCCTTTATTGTAAGATTTTTATTTTATTTTATTTATTTTTGCATAGTAAAACTGGGGCATAGGCCAGAGGTATGGGGGGAGGGTGAGAGGATTTACCAGAGGCAGAGTGGGGAGCAGAACAGGCAGACTGAATGAAATACACTTCTGAGGGGAGCAGCGGGCAAGACAGGAGAGGTCTGCTGTGCCATGAGGGTAGCTTCCTGGAACTCAGGCTGCTCAGCCACAAAGGGCCATGGAAGTGAGAGTGCTGAGACTTACCACCAGGGAGGCCCTAATCATGCTTTTTAATGAATAGTTTTTTTTTATATATTTATTTTATTTATTGATGCATATAAGAACTGGGATATAGGCCAGAGGTGCTGGCGGGAGGAGGGATGGGGCTAGAGGATTCACCAGAGACAAAGTGGGGAGCAGAACAGGTGATATACTGAAATACACTGCTGAGGGGAGCAGCGGGTGAGACAGGAGAGGTCTGCTCCGACATGTGGGTCAGCTCCTTGACCAGGGATAGAGCTCTCGCCAGTGACTGGCAATAGCTTGATAGTGCTGCGACTTTAACCCCTGAACCACCAGGGAGGCCCATGAATAGAAATTCTTGATACTAGTGTAGTCTAGCCTACCAATCCTCTCCTTTATGATAGCTCTTTATGTTCTGTTTAAGAAAATCTTGTCTTTTTTTCTTTTCTTTTTTTCCCAATTGACAGGGTTCTCTTTTGCTTTCCTCTTAAAAATATCCTTTTTAAAACCGCTCACATTTATATGTACAGTATATCTGGAATTTTGTGTATAGAGTCAAGATTCATTCCTTTTCATATGGATGTCTACTTGACCAGCAGAATTACCAAAATAACCACCCTTTCCCCTTATCATTTTGTCATAAATCAGGTTATTGATTAGTTCTGGATCTGTTCTAGACATTTTTTGGCCTTGTGGTCAATTCTTTTGCCTAAATTGTCATAATGACCAAGCTCCATCACTACTTGATAACTGATAGTATAAGTCCTTCAGTTTTACTCTCCAGTATTAATTTGGGCTATTTATTGTTGTTCATGGATGCTTTATTTATAATAACCTGGAGCAGGAAACAATACCCTAAAACAGGTGAACATATAACACATGGGTACATATTGCTGCTCTGTAATAAAAATGAGGAGTTTATATAGGCTGTATTTTATTTTATTTTTTACTACTTTTTTATTTGGGCTATTTTTGGTTATTTGCATCTTCAATCAGTCTTTAAATTTTCACCAAAAATTTTTACTGGAATTTCTATTTTGTTTATGTTGGATCTGTACTTCAATTTGGAGAGAATAACATTTTTACAGTACTGAATGTGCCCTTTCATGACCATGGTGTATCTTTATGTAAGTCTTATTTAATTTCTTTCACTAGTGTTTTATAGTTGTCAACAGAGTTGTTTCATTACTTTCATTGTCAGGTATATGATTTTTTTGACTTTTTTTTTTTTTTTATAGAGGCATGTTTTTATTTATTTTATTTATTATATTTGTTTGTTTGTTTTGTTTATACATGCACTGGGTACAGTCAGAAGAGCGGGAGGGTGAGAGAATTCACCAGAGCCAGAGTGGGGAGCAGAGCAGGCAGAAGGACTGAAGTACACTGCTGAGGGGAGCAGCCGGTGGCAGGAGAGGTCTGCGCACCATGTGGGATCCTCCTCCGGTGGCCGGGGAGCAGCTGGGGATCGAACCGGCGCCGCCGAGGCCGCGGGCAGCTTCGCAACCCAGCGCTCAACCGCTGCGCCACCGGGGAGGCCCTTTTTTGACTTTTTAAATATTTATTTGATATATCAAAGATTGAAGAACATTTATTAACTTTGACATCTAAATATTGGTAAGCAAATCTATTTTATGCATTTATTAGCTGCTTTTTTTTTAAAAAAATTATTTATTTATTTTACACAAGAACACAAGTACAGGCCAGACGTGCAGGAGGGTGAGAGGATTCACCAGAGACAGAGTGGGGAACAGAACAGGCAGACTGACAAAATACACTGCTGAGGGGATCAGCGGGCGCAACAGGAGAGGTCTGCTGCGCCATGTGGGATCCTCACCTGTGGGCCAGGATCAAACCGGTGCTATGGAGGCTGCGGACAGCTTCACAGCGCAGCACTCAACCACCTGTGCCACCAGGGGAAGCCCTTTTAGCTGCTTTTACTTATTATTCTTGTTTTACTTTTTTGAGAGTTGCAGTGAGAAACAGAAAATACATTTCCACTTTACAATGTCAATATTTGGTAGTTTTTGTTCATGCTTATATAAAACCAAATTACATTTTAAAAACAGAATTCTTAGAATTTTTTTCTCTAAGATATACTTAGCCCGCCAAAGCTTATGCCATTTCTCAAAATGCTAACTACTATCTGGGTGAAGTAAAAACAATTATTGACTTACCATTTTTGGTCATAGATTACATTTTTGTCTCCACAATATGATAGAATTTCTTTAATTATATAGCAAAGTAGTCTTCCCAGAGATATCTTTTAGCTCAAATGTTTTTATGCCAAGCTTAGTTCAGCATATTGTTCTACATATTCAGAGGTACATATAATTAAAAACACTAATTTTATAACTCATCGCTATCTAAGAATTTTCTCCTTTTTAAAAAAAGATCTATTTATGCATACAAGACCTGGGGTACAGGACAGAGGTGGGGTGTGTGTGTGTGAGAGGATTCACCAGAGGCAGAGTGGGGAGCAGAGCAGGCAGATTTACTGAAATACATTGCTGAGGGAGCAGCAGGCAAGTCAGGAGAGGATTAGCTTGCTGGCTGGGCATCAGACTCAGGACTTTGAGGTGATAGAGCTGAGCTTAACCCAAGGCCACCAGGCAGACCCCCTTTATATATTTTAGATTAAATAGCAGTGTACTAGTTAATACTTTAAAAAGTGGTTTTTATTTTTGTGCTCTCTTCTAAGCAATGCAAATTCTACCTGAAAAAATAGTAATACCTACATAGTTCTTTAAAAACAAAAAGTGAGGTAGTAGTATATGGACCATGGACTATTGTATAGATAGTATAATAATAGTCTAATACCACAGATGTCATTTCTGCATTCATTAACATACTTGCTTTGTTTTATCCATTTTAGTAGGATTGGGGATAGAACAACCTCTTCTGGTCACTGATTTTCGTTGTGTTTTTTAAACAACTAGATCTCATTTGGGCATATATTGTGTATGGCATATGGAACAAATTTTTTCTTGCCAAATCCTTCAATTGAGGGCAGATGTTATATGTCCTTAAATATGCCTCGAAGGAATCTTGAGTCATTACCAAAATTCTAGTAGTATACCTCACCATAGAGCTGTTCATAGAAAAATAAAAGGACTTGCATGTGTTAACCCCACGTGTGTCAAGAAAATCTTACCACTCTTAATTGATTCTGACGTGTGGGTGTTAATTTCTGGATCTTGTCACTGTAGTTGAAACCTTATCTTACCATTTTGTCTATGTTATCATATCCAGGAAGAATTGGCTAACACCTTCATCGAGTTATACTTTTATCCAAGCTATACTATTACGGAATAATAGTATATTAGACCATAATATGACACTTACTTGTTACAGAGCTTAACTCCCCAGCTCTGTTTGGTCAGAAAAACCTCTTGATTTTTTATTCCAGAGTAGGATTTAAAGAGCCCATGGTTTAAAAGAACAAAGTTGATGGTTTGAAAGCTGCAAAATGTCATTTACTTATAAGATAGGCTGTTCTTGTGGCACTTTGGTGGGTGTGGCTCATGTTATCAGGAAGAAAAGGCCAGATCTTATCTCTTATTTGCATACTTGTACAATAAAGTGCAACTAAATAAATGAATTGAATGAATCTAAGCAATTCAGGTCATTACCCAGATAATGAGACTCAGTGCTTTAGTCAAGAGTATCCACAAAATTTTAGTTAATTTTCATCAATTCTTAGTGTCTGCTAGAGGAACTACAAAAAAGAAATCTTGCTCTTTTTCAATTTAATTATGTTCCATTAATACTGAGTCACTGTTTTTAAATGAAGAGCATGATGTTCTCTTGCCAACAGAGCAGTGGTTAAAAGTAAGATGTTTAAATTCTAAAGCCACACGTCTTTAAGATTGAGGGTGCTAGCACATAATAGGTGATCAACAAATGATACAATAAATGAATGAATGAAATCTTGTCAAAGAATAAAAGATACAGATTATTTCTCATGCCAATGTCTCTTGAAAATAAGTGTGCTGAAAACCATTTATTATATTCCGTATCTTAGCAGCTAGTTTCCTTAAACATCTTGGAGTTTATTTCTATACATACCATCTTCAAGTACAAAGATATTAGGATCCTAGGAGGTCTATAATATAAAGTCTAGGAGATATGAGAAAAACATTTCTATGAAAGTGTAGAGTGCTTTAAAATATTTGATGGGAAAGTTGCTGCCTACATTGGTTAAAATTACTGCCATATGCATTTCTGATTGTGGGTTATACCAAGATGCAACTCAAAGTTTTAAATGGAAAAGGAGCATGAAAACTCAAAATGTATTTTTCTAATTATAAATGGAATTTAGAGAAACAATTCTAGAAGGATACCTACCAAACCAAACTGTTGGAAGTGTTTTTACCTCTGAGGACTGGAGTTTTTTTGGATGCAGGAGAAGAGTGAATTAGAAAATATATGACTTTACATTTTTGCTTAAGTGTTTCTACATGACTTGAATTTTTACATAATGAGCTGTGTGTGACTTTAAAAAAACAATAAAACATGATAAATGGAAGTAATGTAATTTACATTTAGAAAATTTAGAAGCAGGAGAAAAATAAACCATAGTTTTAACTAAAGGAAACCACAAAAAATATATTGGCATGTTTGCTCCCAATATTTCTTCTGTATTTATAAAATAACATAGTTGAGGTCAGATGGGATAAATTTTCTCTTTTTTTTTCCTCTCAGTGTATCATCAGCATTTTCTCTTATAATTAAAATTTATAAGGGTTTTTAAAATGTGTGTTCAGTATTCCTTTAGGTAAGTGGACATAACCTAGTAAATTATATTTCATTGTTGGGCACTTACAGTTTCTTAAAATTTTTCATATAATAGTAAACTTTTTTCATATAAATCTGGGTTCTCATTTCAAATAATTTCCTTGACATTGGAATCATTAGTCCTTTATTTCAAGCTAAAAGTGGTAGCACACACAAAAAGATAAAACTAAAAAAGAAACACTAGAAAAAGAAAACAAAATACAATTAAAAAACAAGAAAAAAAATGAAAATGAAACCAAAGATGGAGGGGAAAAAAAAACAAAGAAAAGTAGCAACTAAATTAATAATTTGCTAATGAATTTATGCTAATGATTTCTAAATCTTTACCACTTTTGGAATCCTGAAGTTTGTGGTATAAGTATTTATTTGAAAGTCAGGTTCATTTCCTTCTCCTAAAATGAGAAACTGAAGTTTCTACTACACTCTTTTTTAGTAACACATCTTAATGCTCCCTCAGAGATAGTGATTGCACCAGGATTTCATCATCTATTTCTCTGTTTTTCATAATACAGAGGTCTTTTATTGTTTTTCACACCTATCATGCCATGAATTCATAGGGAATGGATTCCAGCAGCTCAGTCTTCTTTCCACGGGTTCTCAAAAAGCATGCTTCCCTGGGTGGAACAGGCTGGCACTTCAGCTGAACCCAAGTACCTTTCTCTTTGGCTTCCTTTTTTTTCTTATTTTTTTTTCACTTGCTTCAGGAAGCTCTCTCTGCTCTTAGAGTGCTTAATATGCTTAATATGAACATGGTTTTCTTGGCAAGAATCTTGTCCTTGACTTGTTTATTGACAATGCCAGCTGCATGCTGGGTAGCATTATAGACGCTTCCAGTTTTGCCATGGCAACGTTTGTGGGGCATTCCTGTTTGAACAGTGCCCACTGATGTCTGCAGCAGCACCTTTCTTGTAGATTCTCATATTCATGGCCAAAGGAACATGAATGAACATGTAAATCTCTTCAAGGTTAAGCTCCCTCTATATAGCAGGTACTTTCCCTGACCCTTTACAGCTATCACTTCTGCCCTTCAAAAGTGATAAAAAGCTTAGAGAACATATAGTGGGTGCCTCTCCTCTTTTCCCTTTGTGGTAGTCATTTTCTTTTTATAATATCTCTTACCGTATGATTGGATACTAGCAGGATCAGGATTAGGTACTTGGTATATTTTTAGCTACCATGGAAAAAGCAGAATTTAAAAATAATTATTATATTAGAGCTTTAGTTCTACTAAACTATCCATATGTTTTTTTGGTTGCTACAGAAGAATTCCTAAGACCAATTTCATCCTAGTTTATATAATCCCAACACTCATCTTTCATATGTTGTTTCAGAAATCTTAAAAATAGAGCTTCCACATCAGAGATGTTTTAACTGGATGGACTTCAGTGTTCTGTGATTCCATCCTCACAAAATCATTTGAAATATAATATGCATTTTTCTGAAGAGATAATCCATAGCTTTAATTAGATTTCACAGAAATGAAAATCATATCTACTACTCCCCAAAAGAAAAATAAGAGAATCATACTGCTCTTATAAGACTTTGAAGAATGAAATTGACAACTGTTCCTATGGTTCAGGAGAAAATTACTTATACTAATAGTTTTGATATTCTCCCATGTGTGAGAATGGATCTATGTGTAACGAGATAATCAGTGTGAAGTAGGGATGAAATGAAGGGCAGAAGTGATGGCTGCAAAGGGTCCTGCAGAGTACCTTTATATAGAGGGTGCTTACCCTTGAGCAGAATTACATGTTCATTCATTGCTTTTACCCCGTTCCATGTTGCCACTTGATTCATGTTATTCAAATGAAAGTAACTGAAGTCCTCAGAAGTAGCCAGTACACACCATTTCACAGTATCTGCAAGGGCTTTTTTCCTGTTGGAGGGTTAAGATGTGTTATGAATGAATTATTTTCACTGTGCCCATGTGATACCAAACTATAGTTGTGGTTCTCAGTGAGACAACAATGCCACAGTTAAATTTTCTTGTCTTTCTATGAAAGGGTTTTGGTGTTTCTGTTGTAGTCTAGGTATTTACGCTATATGGTATCTTTTCATAATTCATGTGCACCACCATTTTGTGGTGAGTTTTCTGTTAAAGAGCAAAAGTAGAATCAAGGCAGGAAGAGGTGGAAAGATAGGAAATGGGAACCCACAGTTGATCCAAATCATACACTTTCGAATGGAATTGATAAAGTCTGGGTGTGGATAGAAAGTGTATGTGTGTTTGTGTATTCATCTACACTTGAAGGAGTGAGTAACTTATTTAGGATTTGATATAGAATTATATCATAGATACATATGGGCAACTTAAAAATTCAACTGCCTTCCTTGTTCACCTAATTATATATTTTAGGTATCTTTCTAGCGCACTCTGAGATGTTACACAAAAATCAACAAAACAAGAAAAACAAAATAAAATAATAGTGTTTAAGTTTTCTCTTTTGTCTTAAAAAAACAACAATCAGAAACTATGTCTTCATTGCTATTTAGGAATATAAGATTTTAACAGAATTTAAATTTCTTTGATTTAAAACACAGAAAGCTGACAAAGGAAAAGAAGGAAAAAAGAAACATTTATTGAGAGTCTACAAAGAGCCAGATACTTTAGTAAAAGATACAATGTTATCATATTTGAACCTGACTGTGACCCATACTTATCAAGGCTTTCATTTTTGCATACTAAAAAATAGAAGCAGGGCCTCTCTGGTGGTGCAAGGGGTTAAGACAGCAACCTGTGAAGCTTTCTGCAGCCACTGTAGCATGAGTTCGATCCCCAGACAGGGAGCTACCCACAGGGCACAGCAGACCTCTCCTATATCACCCACTGCTCCCCCAACAGTGTACTTCAGTCAGTCTGCCTGTTCTCTTCCCCACTCTGTCTCTGGTGAATCCTCTTACACTTCTGGCATATACGCCAGTTCTTGTATACATGAATAAATCTTTAAAAAAAATAAAAAATAGAAACACACTTAAAAATGTATTTAATTCAGGGCCTCCCCGGTGGCGCAGCGGTTGAGCGCTGGGTTGCGAAGCTGCCCACAGCCTCTGCAGCGCCGGTTCGATCCCCGGCTGCTCCCCGGCCACCAGAGGAGGGTCCCACATGGCGCGCAGACCTCTCCTGCCGCCCACTGCTCCCCTCAGCAGTGTACTTCGGTCCTTCTGCCTACTCTGCTCCCCGCTCTGGCTCTGGTGAATTCTCTCACCCTCCCATGCTTCTGACTGTACCCACTGCTTGTATAAATAAATAAAAATAAATCTAATAAATAAATAAATAAATCTTAAAAAAAAAAAAAAAGTCCTTGAAGAAAATTTTTCACTTATGTGATCACCAATTTGATATTCAGTTCAGTTCATTTCAGTTTAGGGAATTTAAAAAAAAAAAATGTATTTAATTCCCCATGGCTAACAAGTAGTAGAGGTCCCCTTTCTACTATAATAAAGGAGTTTTAACAGTCCTTTTGTTTTTTGAGATACAGCTTACACATCAGGAAAGTGTACAATTCACTGGTTGTGCAACTGTGCCTGCTAATCTAATTCTAGATAATTTTTATTATCCCCAAAGAAACCCAATGCCATTAAGCAGTCACTCTCCATACTCCCCTCCCCCAGCCCCTGGCAACCACTAATCTGCTTTTTGTCTCTGGATTAGTCTTTTTTGGACATTTCACATAAATGGAATCATACAATATTGGGGTTTTGTGTCTGACTTCTTTCATTCAAAATAGTGTTTTCAAGTTTCATCATGTTTTAGCATGTGTCAGCACTTCATTTCCTTTTATGACTGAATAATATTTCATGGCATGAATAAACCACATTTTGTATAATAAGTATTCATCACTTGATAGATAATTTCCACTTTTTTGGTTATTATGAATAATGCTGTTATGGCCATTTGTGTACAGGATTTTCTGTAGGCACTTGTTTTCAATTATTTTGGGTATGCTCTTAGGAGTGGAATTGCTGGTATGTGGTATGTCTTTGTCCAATTTTAAGGAATTGCCAAGCTGTTTCCAAAGCATCTTTTCCAATTTGATACCAACTAGGGTTCTAATTTCTCTATATCCTCCCCAATACTTGCTATTATCTGACTTTTTGTTGTTGTTTTCTAAGATTTATTTATGCATATAATAACTGAGGTACAGGCCAGAGGAGTGGGGGGGTGAGAGGATTCACCATAAACAGAGTGGGGAACAGAACAGGTGGATTGACTGAAATACACTGCTGAGGGGAGCAGCAGGAGAGTCAGGAGAGGTCTGCTGCACCATGTGGGTTGCTCCCTGGCCTGCCGGGGATCGAACTCGTGCTGCAGAGGCTGTGGACAGCCTCACAGGCTGTGTCTTAACCCCTTGTGCTACCAGGGAGGCCCCTCGTGGTGGTTTTGACTTGTATTACCTTAATGATTAATAATGTCAAGCATCTTTTCAGGTAATTAGTGACCATTTGTACATCTTTTTTGGGAAAAGTTTCTATTCTATTCAAGTCGGTCAGTCTGTTTGGTCTGCTGTAACAAAATACTACAGACTAGGGCTCTTAAATAACAGAAATTCATTGCTAACATATCTGGAGATTGGGAAATGCATGGTCACACTCTGGTTAACGCCCTCTTCCACGTTCTTTGCTAGTGCATTTTCACTGAGTCCTCATGTACCTCCCATAACCCCACCCCAGGAACTTCCTGAAGGCCCCTATCATCACATTGGGCATTAGGATTTCAACATCAAATTTGGGGGGTGAGACAAACATTCAGACAATATCAAAGTCCTTTGTCCATTTTTAAATTGGATTTTCTTTTTGAGTTGTTAGTGTTTTTTAATATGTTCTGGAAACTAGACCCTGGTCAGATACAAAATTTGTAATTTTTTTCTCTCTGACATTATGTTTTCACTCTTTTAATAATGTCCTTTGAAACAAAAAAGCTTTCCATTTTTATAAATTCTATTTCATGCATTTTTTCCCTTTGATTCTTTTTATTTTGTTACACTGTGTTACAAGTGAATTTTACTTTTTGCTTTATGGAAACTTCCTTGGCTTATTGAAATGGCTCGTAACCTTTTTTTTTTTTGCATTTCTTATCTTTCCCTTTTTAGTGCCTGGCATTTGGTACCCAACAAAGAATTGTTGGTTGAACTGAGTTATATTTACCTCAGATAGGGAATTGGTATGTAGTAAACGCTGATATCTGAAGGCGTTAATAACTACTATCATATATTGAGTATTTACTAAGTACCCAGTACTGCATTAAGCAGTGACACGCTCATTATCTCATTTAATTTTACACCAATCCTATGAAATATACATTCTTCCCCCAATGTATAAATAAAGCAAGACACTCCTGAGACTTAAGAGGCCAAGTAATTTGCCTAAGACCACTGTGAGCTGTTTGGTATTTGCTCATTTTAGCACCATTTTCCTGAGCTAGAGCAACAAGCAAAATATGAAGAAACCTGGAGTGTGGAAAGGAGTAAGACTGAGAGGTAGACCCAAGATGGTTCATGCTAAGGTGCTACCATTCAGATTTGTCAAACTTGGAAAGAGATGTGTTAGACTCTTAAGTTGAGGGCCTCCCTGATGGCTCAAGGGGTTAAGAAGCAACCTCTGAAGTTATAGCCAGCCACTGCAGCATGAGTTTGATCCCCGGCCAGCCAGGGAGCAACCCACATGGCACAGCAGACCTCTCCTGACTCGCCTGCTGCTCCCTTCAGCAGTGTATTTCAGTAGATCTGCCTGTTCTGCTTCTCACTCTGTCTCTAGTGAATCCTCTCACTCCCCACACCTCTAACCTATACCCTCCAGTTCTTGTATGGATAAATAGATATTTTTAAAAAAAGAATCTTAAGTTTATTTTGTAAAAATAAACAGGCTCTTCTGTGTTTTAATTTCAAGGTTACATTTGTCTTTACCATCTATTTAACTTTTTCTTTTTTTTCCTATTTTTAATTTTCACCTGGACCTCATTCCCCAACTCCACTCCCCAATCCTGATTACACTGTCATGTAATTTTTCATTTTCCTGTGCCTCCAATCATGCTTTAAATTTTTTTTTAAGATTTATTTATTTCTGCATACAAGAGCTGGGGTACAGGCCAGAGATGTGGAGGCTGAGAGGATTCACCAGAGAGAGTGGGGAACAGAACAGGCAGACTGACTGAAATACACTGCTGAAGGGAGCAGTGGGCAAGACAGGAGAGGTCTGCTGCTCCATATGATTTGCTCCCTGGCTGGCAGGGGATCAAACTTGTGCTGCTGAGGCTGTGGATTGCTTCATAGTGCATTACTAACCCCTTTGTTGCCACCAGGGAGGCCCCCATGCTTTGATATTTTGTGTTATCTTCTGGTTGTCTTCATCGAGGGTTGTTCCAAATTATCAATTCTATTATCACTGGAAGCAAAAGTTTCATATTTTTTAAAACTTAATACACATGATATTATGTTGTGGCGGTATTGTGGAATTAGAATGCACAACTTGAGCAGTAATTGTGTTAATACCAGATTTATCTAGGAGCAGTTCCAATGCCCCAAAATATTATGTGCTTAAATATATCTAAATTTTTGTTCATAGATTTCTTCAAAAAAAAATTGATTTACTTATGCATATAAGAACTGGGGTGTAAGCCAGAGGTGTGAGGGGTGAGAGGATTCACCAGAGAGAGTGGGGAGCAGAACAGGCAGATCTACTGAAATACACTGCTGAGGGGAGCAGTGGGCAAGAGAAGAGAGGTCTTCCATGCCATGTGGGTTAGCTCCCTGGCCGGGCCAGCAATCGAACTCATGCTGCAGTGGCTGGGTATCGCTTGACAATGCTATGTCTTTAGCCCCTGTGCCACCAGGGAGGCCCTGTTCATAGATTTCTTAATGAGTCTGTCTTGGTTCTCTTGTGGCAATGGAACCACTTGGAAGTCAGGTGTCATACCACATGCTGTTCTTTTTCTTTTTCTTTTTCTTTTTTTTATGTAGTCCCCCAACAAGCCCAATGAAGTAGACACAATGATTATATGTTACAAATGAGGATACTGAAATTGAAAGCAAAGAACTTTCCCAGGGTCATACTATTAAGGTACCCAGCGTGGTCACAGTGACAGGTGTTGTGTTTACAAGCTGCGCTTATAAAAGTATAAAGAGGGCCTCCCCGGTGGCACAGTGGTTGAGCGCTGGGCTGCGAAGCTGCCCCCAGCCTCTACAGTGTGGGTTGGATCCCCGGCCACCAGTGAGGGTCCCACATGGTGCGCAGACTTCTCCTGCCGCGCCCGCTGCTCCCCTCAGCAGTGTATTTCGTCAGTCTGTCTGTTCTGCTCCCTGCTCTGGCTCTGGTGAATTCTCTCACCCTCCCACGCTTCTGACTGTACCCAGTGCTCGTATAAATAAATAAATAAATCTTTAAAAAAATAAAAGTATAAAGATCTTAACTATGCTATGTGTACAAGGGATGCAGAATAAAGATGTGCTCAGAGTTCGATGTAAATTGTGGAAGATTTTTTTTAAAGATTTATTTATTTATGCAAACAAGAACTGGGGTATAGGCCAGAGGTGCAGGGGGTGAGAGGATTCACCAGAGACAGAGTGGGGAGCAGGACAGGCAGACTGACTGAAACACACTGCTGAGGGGAGCACCGGGTGAGACAGGAGAGGTCTGCTGCGCCATGTGGGTTGCTTCTTGGCAGGCTGGGATCGAACCCTTGCTGCAGAGGCTGTAGATAGCTTCACAGTGCCAGTGCTGTGCTTAACCCCTTGTGCCACCAGGGAGGCCCTGTGGAAGATTTTTTAAATATAGTCATTAGAGTGTAAAAAATCATGAAAACAATGTTGTGGGTTTTTTTTAAAGATTTTATTTTATTTATTTTTTTTCAAAACTCTTAATTTTATTATTTTAATTTTTATGCATACAGTAACTGAGATCCATGCCAGGGGGTGGTTGGAGGGCATAAGAGGGTTCACCAGAGACAGAGTGGGGAAGCAGTACAGGCAGATCCACTGAAATATACTGCTGAGAGGAGCAGGAGGGGGAGACAGGAAAGGTTGCTGTGCCTTTTGGGTCAGCTCCCTGGCCCAGGGTTGAACTCATGCTGTAGTGGCTGGCAATAGCTTGATAATGCTGAGACTTTAACCTTTGCACCACCAGGGAGGCCTGAAAACAAATGTTTTTGTCTGTTATGTTCATAACTGTATTCTTATTTTTGTTTTCTTGAAGATTTATTTATGTATACAAGAGCTGGGCCAGATGTGCAGGGGATGAGAGGATTCACCAGAAACGGGGTGAGGTGGCACCTCCCTGGTGGCACAGTGGTTGAACACTGCACTGTGAAGCTGTCTGCAGCCTCTGCAGTGCTGGTTCGATTCCCGGCTGGCTAGAGAGAAACCCACATGGCGCGGTGGACCTCTCCTACCTTACCCGCTGCTCCCCTCATCAGTGTCTTTGGTGCATCTGCCTGTTCTGCTCCCCGCTCTGTCTCTGGTGAATTCTCTCACCCTCTGTGTTTCTGACCTGTACCCCAGTTCTTGTATAAATAAAACAATTTTTAAAAAAAGGAAAGAAAGAAACAGAGTGGGGAACAGAACAGGCCGACTGAAATACATTGCTGAGGAGAGCAGCGGGAGAGACAGGAGGAGGTCTGCTGCACCATGTGGGCTGCTCCCTGGCCAGCCGGGGATCGAACTTGTACTGCAGAGGCTGCGGATTGCTTCACAGTGCTGTGCTTAACCCCTTGCGCCACCAGGGAGGCCCACATTACTGTATTCTTGATGCCTAAAACATAGTAGGAACCCAATTAATACGCATGGATTGAATGAATGATGAAAAATATAAAGGTGGCAGCACATTATCTGTTACTTTGTAAATAAAATTTACTTTTATGATTTTTTTATACTTAAAAAAACAATAATAGGGTAGTGCTTTTGATTAAATTAAAAATAATCCAGAAGAATAGTAAATGTAGTGAACATTCTTTTTCTTTTTTTCTTCCTATATTTTTTATACCCTTCACCAAACCAACTGTGCCTATATCCCATTTGTCTCCTACTTCTATCTCTTCTCACTCTCCCTGGCCCCTCTGGTAATCATTACATTCTTTTTTTGCTGAGTTAAGGATTTATTCCTACTATTATTTGTGTATGAATATTTTTGTATTTATATTCCACGTATGAATGAAACCATCTAATAATCCATCTTTCACTTTTTGACTTTTCTTTTCATTATAGCATTCAACTTTAATGTCAACAGTGTCCTCTCTGAGTCTATGGCGGCTGATTTGCTCAGGGTTCCATAGTCAATAGCATCTTTTGTATTTGGATCCTATCAGGGACAAAATGATGCTGGATAAAATAATATTTTCATTTTATATAATACAATATTTTAAGATGGACAGGTCAGGAGGAAATACTCTCTTTTCAAAACAGCTAAAGGAAAGGAATTTTCTTTTATCACATGCATAATAAATGATGAGAATTGTTGGAAGGAGTGATCCTGCATCTCCCCAAAACCCACTTACCGTTTTTATGATCATGAGTAAATACAGCCTTAAAATTATGGATATGTGTTCATAAACTTAGAAACCAAATGTCTGGGTCAGTGAATGCAGGTTGACTTTTTCCAATGATGTGTTAAAAACAGCTGATGTTATAGGTAAAGAAAATACGAAGTTACTATTTATAAATATCTAGTAAGACCATCAAGAACCATTTATTTAAACTACAGGAGCTAATTTACCCACTGAAGAAGTATTTGGAAGTCAGGTAAATAAAATAGATTTGGGGGGGAGGGGTGATAATTGCATGTTCTTAGCTAATCATTAAGCTTGAGTATCTATGGAAACACCATTATAATTGCTTATGCTAAACCATTCCTAATGAAGATAGGCATTTTTTTTCCATTTGAATTTGTACAGTTAACACAATTATAAGCTTGAGTTCTTGTTTTTTCTAAGGTGAATTTAAGGTTCTCTTATTATACCAAGCATATCTATCTCTTCCCGACCCCAGAGGTATCCCCTAAAGCTTTCTAGTGCAAAAGCTCAGACACAGAAATGGCAAGCAAGTTAGATGAAATGTCTCTAGTTACAACATCAAGGACCATTGTTCTATTTCATTTTAAACAAGAGTTAATATGCTCATTGAATAGTATTTGTTTATAAGGAAAATCAAACAGACAGAATAAAAAGTTTAAGTATCTGTCCTACTATAAATTGTGGGTTCAATGGCAAGCTTTTGTTTTTTGGAGGTTTTTTTTTTTCTTTCCTCTGGAAAAAAACTATAATTTCTCTCTTTTCTCTACATAGGCTATGTTCCATGGAAAATAATTATTCAATAAATAATTGTACTTATATTCATTAAATAATAATAAATTTCCTAAAGATTAACTGTAGGAGTTAATCAGTGCCTTAAGATAGTTGGTGTTCTCTATTCTACTTCTAAAATGAATGAAGTATATTTCTCACTCCACACCTCAAAAAAAAAAAATCCTGCACTTAACCAACTGAAAGAGTAACTTATTTCTAGGCAGGCAGACAAATTTACTTCTCCATGGATGGTGTGACACTCTAGTAAAGGATTTTTAAAACTAAGGGAGGCAATTAACCCATCTTGAATAATTTATCTCATCTCAACAAAGCATCCTTCATGCATTTTCTTTCCAAATATCCAGCTTCTCTGATTAGGAATGTTAGCTATACCATGGTGTTTTCTAGCTTAAAAACAAGAGTTTTCAGATATAGAACAGTCACCTCTCCTTAGTTCTTCCCTTGGAAAGGTATCTACTATGTGTGATGTCAACTTATCAGGATCATCATTATTGACTTTTGAAAAGACTAATCATATAAAATTAAAAGATGGGTGACAAAGTAACATTTTAAATTGGAATGGTAGAGAATTAAAGCCTGGTTACTTCTGTTCATATACATGCTCCATGACCCAGTCTTATCACCCAGGTGATAGAATATATGTATTTATATGCCTGTCTTCCTCATTACTGGAGTATTACTTTAGTAGCCACAATGCTCCCAATGTTCTTGCACTTGTTACCTCCATCTGGGACACAGACCTTTTCTCTCCCCCTTTATATCTCACCAAATTCTACTTACTTATCTAGGTGATAGAAATGTCACTTCCCCTAGGATACATTCTCTGTCCTGCATAGCTTTCTGGACTTATTCCCATTCTATACTGCCTCATGATTGTCTGTTTTATGTTTCATAAAATGGTAGTTTTGAGGGAAAGAAATTGTATCATCTTTTATTGTTAGTGCCATGTCTGCATATTGTATATTTATTAAGTTATTTTGAGTTTTTGTTATTAAATAGAGAAGATCACTGTGAAAAAAAATGAATTTTACAGAAAACATTTTTGGATATGAGGGCCCGTTAGGGTTTTTCAATAATTTTGCTTATTTTAAAATTAAGGAGATCCCTAGACTTTTCTCAGAAAGGAGTGTATGTGTGTGTGTTTGTGTGTGTATGTGTTTAAAATGTTTCTTTTAACATTTTTGAGCTTAGTGAAACAATAAAACTTTGTGATTTTTTGCTATCGTATTTGAGAAGACAATTAGTTTATCCAAAACTGAAGGTACAGTGTTATCGAGAGTCAACTCTAGCATGAATAACATAGAGAAGGTGCCCATAGGTACAGAACTTCCTTTAAAAAATAATGCTGATTGATTGGCCTTCCTTGTGGCGCAAGGGGTTAAGATGAAACCTATGAATCTATCTGCAGCCACTGCAGCACAAGTTCGATCCCCAGCCAGGGAGCAACCCACATGGCACGGCAGACCTCTCCTGACTCGCCGGCTGCTCCCCTCAGCAGTGTGTTTCACTCAGTCTGCCTGTTCTGCTCCCCACTCTGCTTCTGGTGAATCCTCTCACCCCCCCACACCTCTGGCCTGTACCCCAGTTCTTGTATGAATAAATAAATCTTTTTAAAAAATAATGTTGATTGATTATAAAATACACACAACAGAAGAAACAAACTTCAGTATATTATTCATAAAAAGGGCAGTTTTCTTCCTCAGTGATTTCTTTGCACTTGACAAAAATCCAAAGCTCCTGTTATTATGTCTACCTTAGGGATGTAGATACTAATAGAGGGAGTAGGCATATGGATTTTAAATGCTATAATTCTTTTTTTTTTTTTCTTTTGAGAAAAGTAAAGGCAGATTTAGTGAAATAATCTGTAAGGGAGCAGGGGTCGAGATGGAAGTCCATTGCCAGTGCTATAATTCTTGATAAATTGGGGAAGAGATAATATTTCAGCCCCATTAGTCTCTGAATTATCTATGGCTCACCTCATTGTCTACTAGTTCTCACTTGGCAACCTCTCTCTCACTTGGCAACTGTTGAAGATCATTGCTCACGTGTTCCCTAATTCTTGCGATTAAAAAGCAGTTATTTTCTACCAACAATAAGCAGGACAGAAAGAGGGGGGAATGGGTTGGATTCTGACTTAGAGGGGAAAAAAAGGACAACTGAAGATAAGCCTCAAGGCAGGAAGTGGGGGAGGGAAGCCAGGGAAAGATTGTATGAGTGGTTCAGCCAACCTAAATCCAGACCACATCAGCTAGGAAAGATTCAGTCTTTCAGGTTCCTATATCTGACTTTAAAATCTTCTTTAGAATTGTGAAAAGTATGAGCCTTTCTTTTCTCATTTTATTGATTAGAGATTTATAAAAGATTATTTGGAATGTCTTTATCAGGTATCACTACAAAAGCTATGACCTGCAACAGTATATAAAAGGAGAAAAATAGAAGGATATCATGGAAGAGAAAAGTGTGGCTAATATTGTAAGGATTTCATGCAGCTGAGGTGTCAATTTGAGGAACAGTGAATTACTCCTGAGATTAATTTAGAAGACTTCGCTTCTTCTGTGTTTGCATGCCTAGTTTCTTGTGGGTGCAGAATTGCTTATGCATAGAGAGACGAGCAGAATTTTGAAATTATCAATTTATCTCTGAAGGTACAAAACGTTTTTTAAAAGGGCACACCTAATATAATGCTGACTTAAAATACCAATCTGAGTTGCTACTTCTTTATCCTAAAAACTGTTGTTTTGAAAATGTTCCTTTTAAGGTTATTTTGGTATATTTGCAAATGTCTCTTGTTGAATATTGAAAATGAAGAGTTGCAGAGAGAGCAGTGTAGATGGTGAGATCTAGGTTCAAGTCAAGTTCTAACTGTGTAGTCTGAGTTTTAGTAGCTTTACCTCTTAGGGTCTTAGTTTGTCAATGAAATTAAGGAGCTTAGTCTAAATTTTCTCTTTGGTTCTATGATCCTATGATTTATAAGAGAAAAGAGATATTTTGCAATATATGAAAAAACCTATAGTACACTTGAGTTATCACAAAACATCAACTCTTGCAATTTATTTTTTTAAGGTTTATTTATTTATGCATACAAGAGGTGGGGTTTAGGCCAGAGGTGAGGGGAAGGGGGTATGTGTGAGAGGATTCACTGGAGACAGAGTGGGGAACAGAACAGGCAGACTGACTGAAATACACTGTTGAGGGAAGCAGCGGGTGAAGCAGGAGAGGTCTGCTATGCCATGTGGGTTAGCTCCCTGGCTGGGTATTGAACTCGTTCTACAGTGGCTGCCAATAGCTTCATAGTACTGAGACCTAACCCCTGTGCTACCAAGGAGACCCAACTCTTGCAATTTAATAATCATGATTTTTTTTATGGAAAAAGTAATAGATTTAAGTGACAAGATAAGTTATGAGTAAGTAGGACTATTACTACAATTTTTCTTAGTTTCTGATCTTGCACTCAACAGAATCTAGTTATATGCACTTTGCCCTAAATGATAAAAGAGAATCGACTGGCTCTCTTGACTTCCTATTTCTCTCCTAGTAGTTTCTGATTATTTTCTCTATCAAAATTCACCATCATCTAAGCTTTGAACTGAGCCCATGAAATGGCTGAGGTATAGGATTTAGAACAGATGGTGTCCACCAATAGTGGTTACCAATCTATTCTGTGTTCAAACAAGGACAGATCTTCATGGTGTAGTATCAGTTGGATATTTGGAGTTATGTTAGCTCTGGTCTCTTTCAGTAACCCTCATATCTAGCTGAGATGAGCTTTGGCTTTATTTATTAACTCATTTTACAGAACACTGCACACAGACCTTCAGTGTTTGCTTAGGTTGCCAAGTGCAATGTTGTGTGGCTTCATGAGTATTACATGCAGTGAAAATGCTTGTCTACAGAGTTTTAAAAGGTATATTTCTCACTGATGTGCATATTCAGTGTACCTAATACTCTGAGCTTTATTTTATTGAGGCAAATGTATGTATCATACAAGCATTAGATTAGTTTTAAAATATATAATTATTTACTAATATATCATGGCCATTTTACTAAATATTGAGTAATCAGCCTGGGAAAATTTTGATGCTTTTTAAGTTATATTCAAGTGTACTCAAGGTAAGGTGGGGGTGGAGGTGTAGGTGTTTGTTTTTTTTTTTTATATATATATTTTTTTTTTTTTTTATAGAGGCATGTTTTCTTTCTTTCTTTCTTTATTTGTTTGTTTTTGTTTATACATGCACTGGGTACAGTCAGAAGCGCGGGAGGGTGAGAGAATTCACCAGAGCCAGAGCGGGGAGCAGAGCAGGCAGAAGGACCGAAGTACACTGCTGAGGGGAGCAGCGGGCGGCAGGAGAGGTCTGCGCGCCATGTGGGACCCTCCTCCGGTGGCCGGGGAGCAGCCGGGGATCGAACCGGCGCCACAGAGGCTGCGGGCAGCTTCGCAACCCAGCGCTCAACCGCTGCGCCACCGGGGAGGCCCAGGTGTAGGTGTTTAATACTGAAATGCAGTTTAATTGAAATGCAAGGCATTTTAAGAAATGTAGGACTGCCCAGTGTACATTGCTGATGGGACTGTAAAATGATGGAACTGCTATAAAAAAAAAATGCATTGGTGAGTCCTCAGAAAATTAAACACAATAGTCGAACAATTCTACTCCTGGGTATATGAATTGAAAGCTCAAAATTAATTGAATTAATTGAAAGCTCAAAATTAATTGAATGAATTGAAAGCTCAAATGAATTGAAAGCAGGGACTCAGCTATGTACTTATATGCCCATGTTCATTGCAGAGTTATTCACAGTAGCCAAAAGGTGGAAATAATTCAAATGTCCATCAACAAAAGGATAAATAAATGTAGTATATACATGCAGTGGAATATTACTTAGCCTTAAAGAGGAATGAAATTCTGCTACGTCCTCTAATGTGGATGAACCTTGAAAATATGCTGAGTGAAGTAAGCCAGACACAGAAGGAAAAATATGCCATACCACTTACCTGAGATACTTAGAGTAGGCATATTTACAGAGACAGAAAATAGAAGTAAGCAAGGGCTGGATGAATTCAAATGGGGAGTTATTGTTTCATGGACCCAGAATTTGTGTTTGGGAGGAAGAAAAGTTCTGGAGTCTGCCATAATAAGACAATTCTACAAAGGAAAAAAAAAATGTAGGGTTAAGAAGTCTTTACACCCATTTTCAAATTTTGTCTTTTCGTCCTATTTTTTTTTTCTTTTTTTTTAACCATTGCTTAATTCCCTACAGAAAACGTCTTAGTGGGCTCGGTGTACTTGAAATGTTGCTGGTGGAAGCGGTTAGAACAGAATCTACTGGTTTTGCCATAAGTAGCCTTGCTTCTTATATTTGTTAGGCATTTTGAGGATGGGTGGAGAGGGAGAGATAGTTTTAAGTGAGAAAACAATGAGTGTTAGACCTCCTGTTCCAACAAGGAAAGCATGATTTTGTGGCAAACCCAAAGGCTAGGAATCAAGGGTGATGAAATCCAGACCTTCCAGTCCTCACTCTGTTCTTGATTTCTGGTTGTGGGAATCTGTTCTGAATCCAACTGCAAGTGGAAAACCCATTTTTGGCTGAGCAGTCAGGAAGGCTCTGCTGCCAATCCCCCAAATGTGCTGCCGAAACGTTGGCCCTGTGAGGATGGAGCTGGGGCTGTCTTCCCAAGATCTGTGCAGCTGTCAAGGTGGCTGTTCATGGGGCTGTGACTGGCCCGTGCACTGCATTTTGTCTGTGACCTTGAGACCTGCCAGCTTGGAGCAGCTGCTATGGTCCTCACTGCTGCTGCGGCTGTTGTATCGCCAGGGGGTTAAAGGGAGGGAACTTTTCAGCTTCTGGCTTTCTCAGGGTCTGGCAAATTCCAGTGATGGTGTCTGGCTCTCCCAAAGTACACACACTGGGAATGGGGGCAGTACAGGTTTGTGAGTGTGGGTGGCTGCTTGTTCCACCCCTGGCTCAAGTCCCAGTCCCTGGGTAGTAGGTGACAGGCTCTGCTTTGGGACCTGATTGGAAGCTCAGCGGAGAGATGCTCAGTGACAGCTGATGATCTTGGGAGATAGAAACCAATGGTGTACCTTTTGTCTCAAAGGTGTGAGTCTACTTTCTGGAGAGAAGGGATTTCTTTGGGAAATAAAGGTCATCATAAATGTCCAGAGCAAGAGAGAGAAATCTTTTCAGCTGTTCAGAATGGCAAGTGTATTTTGACCCCTCCCTTCCCCCACATTGTCCTCCTCCTGTCCTTTTCCTTGTAAGTGGCTTTATTATTTTTTTTAATCCGCCTTTGTCATTGGACATTTATTGACAGAAATCAAATTGCTGTGTTTCTGGGCAAACCGCCTGCTGCAAAGAGGTGTGGTTCCCAGGAATGAGACACGCAGCCCAACAGCTGAGCCTACACTGTCCTCACATAACCTCCCTGCCTTAAATATCGCCAATATTTAGCCTTGCCTTATAAAGTAAAAATGCACAATACCTTCCAGAGTTTCAGCAAGCCCAAATGCCCCCCTCGGCTCAGTTATATCTCCTGTACGTTGGAGGCAGGGACGCGCACCCCTCCCCCGCGCAAACCTGCCCTCGGAACAACCAAGAGGTTACTAATCAGGGAGACACCGCCATCGATCCGATGGTGGAGACCTGGGGGATTTGTGTGCATTGTTTTTGCTGAAGCCTCCTGTGATTTCGGCGCGACCAGATCCTCTACAGCGAACTCCATGTCGCAGCTTGTGGCTGCCTGTGTCCTGTGGTGAGAGCTGAGCCGCACAGGAGATCCTTTGTCTAGGAAGGCTAGGCAGAGAAGATCACTTTGGAGTTGCTAAGCTCTGCATTGCCATTGGCTGCACTCTTTGTGGGGCTGTTTTTGCAAAAGGCATGCCCAGCACGTCTACAGTGCTGGCAGGCCAGGGCTGCCTTTAAACACCATGATAATAATACCAAAAAGCAGTTTGCAGAACTGTTCCACTGTAGAGGCTTCCTCTGCAGAAGCAAGCAAGATGGCTACCTCGTGGGTTTCGCTGTGAAGAATGCAGAGGCTAATTAAGACAGACTTTAAGGGGAAAAAAGGGTATTTCCCTACTTCATCTCTTTGCAAGACTTTTTTTTTTCAGTGACTTTTAAAGTATACATTTTACATAAGCTCTTCAGGTTCTGCCTGGCAAACATGTTGATAATTTTAAATGGCATAAGTAGTTTTACAGAGAAATAACCAAAAAATTGGGGGGGGGGTAAGAGCTATTTTTTTTTTCTTAAACGAAGGCTCATTTTGCAATTTGATTTTTTTTTTTTAGGTTATAAAAGAAAACAAGAGGCCCCAGAGGGAAAAGAAGCCCAAAGTTTTAAAGGTAATCAGCTATTGATTAAATAATATTTAATTTTTTCCATTTCATATAGTATTTTTCTGTCACTTAGAGGTAAATTTGGAGTACAGTGGATGTGGGTTCTCCCGGATTTTTAGTAGATAAATGAATTTTCACTCAACTAAAGTGTTTTCTCTCTCTTTTTTTTTCCGATGTGCTGCATAATATTCATATTAGCATCCTTTATTTTCAACTCCACACAAGTCTGCAGAAGGAAAAGTTTATATGCAAAGTGTTGTGAATAAAATTTGTTTTTCTTTGTAGCTCCCTTTGTAGCATCTGCATTTATGGTGTTGCACCAGTGTGTAAACTTAAGCTCTTAAGGAGAAAGGCACTATTTGAAGTTGACAGCTATGATCCATTGTGATTTTAATAGACCTTCCATTAGATACTATTTTCAAATGTGTGATTTTTCTTTCCAAAGAAATAGGTCCTTAGAGGTTTAACTCCACTTAAAATGTTTAAACCATTGAGATTTCCAGACAAATTATAATTGTTTAATCTCAAATTTGCATTATATCATCTTTAATTTTGACATTTCTAGAATTGTAGGAATATGCCTGTTTCCTTTATTTTTTAATAGTTTGCTGAATGAGTATTTAGTAGTCCCCAATTTGGTTATAAATAAACAATCTGTGTAATGAGCTTTGTACAGTATTTAGAAGGGTTAATTTAAAAGCATATGGCATTACTAAAAGTTCAAGGCTAGCTTTAGTCCAGCAAATAGGTGTTTATGTGTTAAAGGTTTCTAGTTATAGATTGCTATTACAAATATAAGTAAGCTAAACAGGTAATGTTTTAAATTCAAGAATACATATCAAGCAATAAATATATTGGTCTTTACAATTCTATTGTTTGTATTTAAAGTATTTTAATCTAATCATAGTTTTTCTTTTGCAAATAAAGTTTTAGCACTCAAAGAGGAACAACATGTTGAACTATGAATGTGGCAAATTTTAAATTTTATTTGTTTCTCCAGTTGTCAAGCTAAAAAATATTACTGACATGGAGATCCAAACTTTGCATTTTTTTCTAATTTGTCTAACCACCCCAAGTTTCTGTTTCCTGTGTGTACCCAACATTGCCATGTACATTTTTCACCACCCAACAAGTATTTATTTAATATTTACAACATGGTCATCAGTATGCAAGACACTGTGAAATGAATGAAATTGCTTGGCACAAATTCTCACTGGGCCTGGACAAATAGAATACTGGTTATTTTCAAGGTAAATTAAACCCTCTTCTGTTTTTCTTCTGCACACTGATCCACCCACGCCCTTTACTCCCCTCCCCTCCCCCAATGATAGTATTATCATTAAAAACCCTGTTCATATTTTCTAATCTCCCTTTACATGATTTATATTTTCTGTGTTACAAGTATGCATCTCAAGATATTTTGTCTTAAAATCTTCAAGTGAGAAATAATTTTAGTCCTGCTGATAAATGACTCAAATTTGTAGATGTGAGGTCATCCCCTCCATCCTTTCACATAGAAGAAAGGGACAGACTATTTGCACAAACTAATACAGATTAAGCTTGGGAGCTAAATCATCCACTTTTGCTAGGAAGTAGAATTGAGGTTTGGGGAATACTGTGTAATTCTGTGTTTATTTTGTTAGTCTGAGGGTTTCCGATCACCTGAAATAAATTTCAGAAGTAAATATGTGGTGTGGTGCTTTTTTGAATCATGGTAGTAGATGGATTTGTTTTTTAAGTAGGGGTGTGTGTGTGTGTGTGTGTGTGTGTGCGCGCGCGCACGTGTGTGTGCATGCACACACACTCTTAAATTTCATGTGCCACAGCAAGCAGAACAAAATCATTGCTCATTTCACTCTTATCAGATTGTTGTGCAAGAATAGGGAAATGCTCTAAAAGGGAAAAAAAATTTTCTGATGTTGGCATTTTAAAATGTTTTCTTTAATTTTTCTATTGGGTACAGTGTTTTTTGTTCTTATCCAAAGCAAGCTTTGTTTCTCTGTTCCACAGTCATTAGTGTTAAAGTACTTTCAGATTTTAGCTTGACATGTATAAAATACAGCAAGAGCAAATGTTGAACATTATATAACCCTAAAGGAGACATTAAGGAAGCTAAATCCATACCTTGGGAGAGAAGGTGGAAAGAATACAACTTTCAGTTTAAGGTTTTCTGGTGGAGAACTTCACACTTCAGCTGGTGCTACAGGGATCAGCAATGGGGGTCCCTAGGTTACAACTTGATCTCCTTTCTTAATTCTCCATCTTTGCTTTTGACTTTGTGCCAGAGATGTGGTTAACTTCCTTTCATCTCTGGCTTCTTAGGTTTTCTGATTTCTTGGGTCCTTGCTCTTTGTCAGGGTAGATGCTCAGGACTCGATTGATTTTCATCATCATGAGAGGATGTAGTTGGATAGATAAGAAGGTTATTTAAGGAAAATTGGAAGTAGAATGAAAACTTATCCCATTCTACTCTGTACCTGCTAACTAAATACTAAATTCCCTGTGGGACTGAAATTTCCTGGTGTGTCTCACACCTCTCGTCTTTAAACAATCTATTACCAATTTTGAGACCAATATTCATTCTCTTTGAATTCAAAACCTTAAATTATAAATCGATATCTCAAGTCTCTAATTACAGAAAACATTTTCTGGCTAAAATCACATTTTCTGTCCAAAGCACTTTCATGACCAGAATGGGTGCTAAGTGAAGAGGGTTGGGGGTGGCTCACCGCAAACTCCCACCACTGGTGCTAAAGACCAGGTCTCTGCACAGACTTGTGATGACCAGTAGCTATTTCGTATGGAGATAGTGGCTTATTCACCTTGCAATAATTGTTTCTTTGATTCTTGGGTAAGTAATGGTCCCGAAAAAACTTCAGACCCTTTGTCATGAATTTTGACTTGTGAGTGACATGGTTTGGAATTCCTCTTGGTAGAAACATTTACACAAATAATCTCTACTTTTTTGTGTTTAGGATGTAAGAATAGATTCCCTTAGATAGTTAATTTTAAAATTTTTTTTTTAAAGATTTATTTATTTATTTATACAAGTACTGGGTACAGTCAGAAGCGCGGGAGGGTGAGAGAATTCACCAGAGCCAGAGCAGGGAGCAGAGCAGGCAGAATGACCGAAGTACACTGCTGAGGGGAGCAGCGGGCGGCAGGGAGAGGTCTAGCGCGCCATGTGGGACCCTCCTCTGGTGGCCGGGGAGCATCCGGGGATCGAACCGGCACTGCAAAGGCTGCGGGCAGCTTCGCAACCCAGCGCTCAACCGCTGCACCACCGGGGAGGCCCGATAGTTAATTTTAGAGGAATATCATTTTGGTTAGGTTGTCAGTTATTGTCCTCAGAGAAAATCATGTTAGAGGTATTGAGGGAAATTTTAGTGAAGATGTTATTTTAACATGAATTTTTTTTTAATAGAGGCATGTTTATTTATTTATTTGTTTGTTTGTTTGTTTTGTTTATACATGCACTGGGTACAGCCAGAATCGCGGGAGGGTGAGAGAATCCACCAGAGCCAGAGCGGGGAGCAGAGCAGGCAGAAGGACCGAAGTACACTGCTGAGGGGAGCAGCGGGCGGCAGGAGAGGTCTGCGCGCCATGTGGGACCCTCCTGCGGTGGCCGGGGAGCAGCCAGGGATTGAACCGGTGCCGCAGAGGCCACGGGCGGCTTCGCAGCCCAGCGCTCAACTGCTGCGCCACCGGGGAGGCCAGAAGAGGTTATTTTAAAGGGTGGGCAGAGTTAAGGAAAAAACTAGGGATGGTGAGGGTTATTATCTCTTTTGGGCCTAGAGGAACAAGGAACTGGGAACAGAAACCCAAGTAGAATAGTTGTAGTTGAAAAGGGAACAGGGACTTTGATTGTATCTTTTAGTAATGGGATGTTTTGTAAGAAGGAAGTCAATAGTCCTCTAAATAAATGCCCTGCTTTCCAGTCTCCTGCTGCTTTCATTGGTTGATCCTAATCAGAAGGAAAAGGTGCCCACAGATGAACTCCATCCTGGTCAGCCTCCTGGGGCATGTAAGAGGAGGTAGAAAATGAAATTGTGAACCTGAAGAGGCAAGCAGAACATAATTCAACATCATTAATGAACACAGGGGCAGTGTGGTAGGCTCAAAAATAGTACCAGATCCATCACTATGTAAGACAGAGGTAACAGGTGAGTCTTAGTGAAGTGTATATAAAAACTCTATATATTAATTTCACAACTTATCTATAAATCTAAAATCATCTCAAATGATCCCCTGAAAGGAGACCATATTTATACATTCTGCTATTAGATAGTCTGTCTTTACTGGTAAAGGACACATTCAAATAATTTGGTTATAAAATATCATCAGAGTAGCATTTGAAAGTGCTGGGCGAGCAAATATAGAGAAATGTCACTGGATATTAAACCAGAAAACTGTCTACAGATGATTTAGGAAAAAGTAAAGGTTTTTAAAAGTAAAGTTTTTTACTTTTTCCTGCTGGTTTCTGATCTGGCAGCCCTGTTCTTCATTGTTTCCTTCCTTCCTTGATGCTGATAACGGAGAACAAGTGGTGGTAAGGGGCTGGGGCTGATGGTGACAGTGACAGGGATGGGGCCAGCAGAGAAGACACTGTAGCTATATTTACATACTTTTTGAAGAATTTTTTTAAAAGATTTATTTATTTATGCCTACAAGAGCTAGGGTACAGGCCAGAGGTGTGTGGGGTAAGAGGATTCATCGGGGACAGAGTGGGGAACAGAACAGACAGAATGACTGAAATACACTGCTGAAGGAAGCAGTGGGTGAGACAGGAGAGGTCTGCTATGCCATGTGGGTAGCTCCCTGGCCAGGGATTGAACTCATGCTGCAGAGTCTACAGACAGCTTCACAGGTTGAGTCTTAACCCCTTGTGCCACCGGGGAGAGGCCCTCTCTTTGAAGGATATTTAAAAAAGAATCTAATCAGAAAAGAATCATTCATACATGGTCTTGATCATTCATAGATAGCATGACAGTGACATTCAAAATATTTAGTGCCATCATTGCTTGGCAAACAGTCAGTGCTCATCAAATGTTCTTTCCTGAAAAACATTATTATTAACATTCAATAAATATATTTTTAGCATGTACTCAATGCTGTGGCTATTATAGTACACCATGTCAAAAATGGTCTTTGCCCTCAAGAAAATATTTCTGAGGGAATACAGGCAAAAAAGAAAAGAAAGACAAATGAGTAAATTACAAATTGTGTCATAGAAGAAATAAAAAAAAAATGCCAATGGGAAAAAACACTGTCTAGGGAGATTAACTTGCTGTTGTTTTTTTTTTAAAGATTTATTTATTTATGCATACAAGAACTGGGATGTAAGCCAGAGGTGCAGTGGGTGAGAGGATTCACTAGAGAGTGGGGAGCAAAACAGGCAGATCTACTGAAATACACTGCTGAGGGGAGCAGCAGGCAAGATAGGAGAGGTCTGCTGTGCCATGTGGGTTTCTCCTTGCCCTCTGGGGGTACTCCTGCTATAATAGCTGGTGATAGAGCTTTCTTTAACCCCTGGGCCAGCAGGGAGGCCCCTAACTTGCTATTTTTGAGAACTACTTCCTTCATTTGTACATTGTTACATACACTAGTATGATTTTAAAGTACCAAATTAGATACAGTTGAGTTATCTTATTTAAAACCTAAGCTATAAGAAATGGAAGATAACAAAGTTACTAAAGACTTTTGTCTGCATACTTTCCTACAACTTTGTTTCAGTTAGTAAAAAAAAAAAATCATTGGTAAAAGGATAAACTTTTCTTCACTCTGATTATAATGTAACATTCCATGACTTATAGCAACATGTTGCAAATTTAAGTGAGGATCAAACACTGAACTTGGCCATTGTTCAGGGGAAATGTATGCCATTTTGATAGTCCTTCACAGCCCCAGGCAGTGAATCCCAGATTTCTGTGTGTAATGAATGCACCAGTGGGAAAAAATCGAAGTAATGGTGAGAATATCCACAAAAGGATATCAGATAACATATATATATATAAAATGGAAGAATACAATCTCAGAATTCAGACTTCATGTAAATTTAATAATTTAGTTTTACGATTCAACACATGGTCCTTATTTTCCTCATTATGTCATAAGCTGGCAAAAACTATCAAAAACGTGTGCTTATCCATCAGTGTTTATTCACACAAGCAAAGGCGCACATGGAGCTTCTGTTTTTGCATATCCAGCAATTAAAATATAACATTTTGCCGGGGATGATCAGAGTGATTTCAGGGCTGGGTTCTTATTAAGCCAGTTCACACACAGTCATCATTAATCATTGGAACACATACATTTCCAGTGATTCAAGACTCAGGTCCATTCTGTAATTTCTAGGAATGATCCCAGAAAATCAGTGAATAAAAAAGCCAAGTGGGGTGAATGAGCTTGAGGAAAATTTTATGCAGGCTACAAAAAAAGTCTGTTGAATTCTTCCTAGCTCAGAAAAGAGCATATGCCTTGTGTCTTGAATCCTTATGCTTGTCTGGTGCTGTGTGTGTGTTTTGATAGTGTTTCATTCATACTGTTATCTGAGGTGTACCTCCCTTTCTGCAAAAGCTCTCTATATACTATGTTCTCGAGCTCAGTGCATAGAGGCAAATAAGAACTGTTAATTAAATTTTTGTTAAAACCTTATTAATATCTTAGTTCATTTGCAAGTTATAATAATGAAATGCCTTTTAATGTCCAAAATATGTCACAAAAATTGTGTTTTTGATGAGTTGACAGCAAGACTTACCACTGCAGTGGCCTCTGTAAGAGAATGATTATGGTGGTTTTTTTTTTTAACCTGTTCTGATGTTTTGAGTTTTAAATACTAACTCTCTTAGTTCATTTTAAACTAAAATGGGACTTTTTTTTTGCATGTGGGAATTTTAAGAGAAATGTTACAGTTTTATTATCTGTGTTTAAAATTTAGTGATGTCTTACAAATTTGATTAAAACATAGCTTCTTTGGGGCCTCCCCCGTGGCACAGCGGTTGAGCACTGGGTTGTGAAGCTGCCCACAGCCTCTGCGGCGCTGGTTTGATCCCCGGCCTCTGGGCGAGGGTCCCACGTGGCGTGCAGACCTCTCCTGCCGCCTGCTGCTCCCCTCAGCAGTGTATTTCATCGGTCTGCCTTTTCTGTTCCCCGCTCTGGCTCTGGTGAATTCTCTCACCCTCCCGTGCTTCTGACTGTACTTGTATAAATAAATAAATAAATAAATCTTTAAAAAAAAAAAACATAGCTTCTTTTCATGGTTCTACGGAAACCAGCAATTTTTATCAATAAATTATTTAAACAATAAGCTTATTTTAGGAACTTAATTATTTGAAATAACTAATTTTTTAAAATATTATATTGTATGTGTTTAACTTTGAATATAGTATATACATACCAATACTCACACAAGACCACAAGACACTTGTAGAGTTAAATGAGTTATTTAATTCATGTTAAGTGCTTTGTACAACTTGCATATGGTAATTTCTCAATAAGTACGCCTACTATTATTATATGTAAAAATATAATATATGCTGCTAAAATATTTGAATCTTCTAAAAAATGTTTCTTCAGTTTATTCATTTAATTGCCTTATTTGATAAATACAATCCTATATTGAATTGAATATTTTAGATATTAATTTAATATTAAAATAAGTTGACATTTACTTCCTTTTAAAGTTATTTCTGCATTTTACAATAAGGAATGTATGATACAAAAGCATTGGAACATACTCTTTTATAAAGTATTTTTTATATAGAATTAAAAACTAATAAATTTTTGAATGGATAATCATCAGTATGAAAAATAATCTCACAGCTGATGATCAGTTTGACTTATAGAACTCAGTTGCAAGATGAAGGTAGACAGGAATGAAAACTTTTTTGTTTTTTAAATTTATTTTTATTTATTTATAGTTTTTTTATACTATTGCTCATTTTTGTACAGTGCTTTGCTTGCTTTTTTTTTTAGAGATTTGTTTTTATTTATGCATACAAGAACTGGGATACAGGCCAGAGGTGGGGGGGGGTGAGAACATTCACCAGAGACAGAGTGGGGAACAGAATAGGCAGATTGACCAAAGTACACTGCTGAGGGGAGCAGCGGGCGAATCAGGAGAGGTCTGCTGCACCATGTGGGTTGCTCCCTGGCCAGGGATCGAACTCATGCTGTGGCTGTGGACAGCTTCATAGGTGGCGTCTTAACCCCTTGTGCCACCAGGGAGGCCTGGTTTGCTTTCTTCTCTCAGGTGTAGCCCAACAGAATTCCCACCACCAATTCACCCATGCACCATCACCATAGTCTCTTGTGCTCTTCCTGCCCTCATTTTGATCCCTCTTAGTCCCCTTTCCCTCCAGAATGTCTCTGATTTATAGTTGCCTGTTTATTTTTGTTTTGTTGTGTTGTGTTTTTAAATTATTTCCCCCCCCCGATCCCTTATTTAGTTCCCCTATATTCCCTCTTTTAGTGAAACCACCTGACATTTTTCTTTTTCCTTCTGATTTATTTCACTGAGCATAATCCTTTCTATCTCCATCCATGTTGCTGTGAATGGCATTAGTTTATCTTTTTATTGCTGAATAGTATTCCATGGTGTATATATACTACATCTTTTTCATCTAGTCATCTATTTTGGGGCATTTGGGTTGTTTCCAAGTCTTACCTATTATAAACAGTGCTGCAATAAGCATAGGGGTGCAGGTATCCTTTTGAATTAATGTTATTGTGTCCTTTGGGTAGATCCCTAGGAATGGAATTGCCGGGTAATATGGTAGCTCCATTTTTAGTAGACTGAGGAACCTCCAGACAGCTTTCCATAGTGGTTGGACCAGTTTGCACTCCCACCAGTAATGTAGGAGAGTTCCTTTTTCACCACATCCTTGTCAACATTTGTTGTTGCTAGTTTTTTTTTATTATGTGCCATTGTCACTGGTGTAAGGTGGTATCTTATTGTTATTTTGATTTGCATTTCCCTGATTATGAGTGATGTTGAACATTTTTTTCATATGCCTGTTGGCCATTTGCATTTCCTCTTTGGAGAAGTATCATTTAAGTTCTTCTGCCCATTTTTTGACTGGACTGTTTACTTTGTTTTTGGTGAGTCATGTGAGTTCTTTATGGAGTGCAAAAATTTTCTCCCAATCAGTTTTGGTTAATGTGTCTTTTGCTGTACAGAAGGTTTTTAATTGGCGTAATCCTGGCTGTTTATCTTTTCCTTCACTTTCCTTGCTTTGGAGGAGGAGTCTTTAAAGATGATACTGAGATGTATGTCATGTAGTGTTTTACCTCTATTTTCTTTTATATGTTTTATGATTTTGGCAGTTATATTCTTTTATCCATTTTCAGTTGATTTTGTGCATGGTGTGAAGTAGTGGTCTAGTTTCATTCTTTCACTTAGGGTGATCCAGTTTTCCCAGCACCATTTATTGAACAAAATTCCTTGTTCCATTGCATAGTCTTTGCTCCTAAGTAAAAGATTAGTTATCTATATATGTGTGGCTTTATTTCTGGGCTTTCTATTTGGTTCCATTGATCTGTGTGTCTTTTTGTTTCAGTACCATAGAGATTTAATTATTGTGACTTTGTAGTATAGTTTGAAGTCTGGGAGTGTGATACCTTTGTTCTCCTTTATTTTAGTCAGGAGAGCTTTGGCTATTAGAGGTTTTTTTGTGGTTCCATATGAATTTCATCAATATTTGTTCTATTTCTTTGAAGAATGTCATTGATATTTTTATTGGAATAGCATTGAATCTGTACATTGCTTTTGGGAAAATGGCCATTTTGATAATGTTAATTCTTCCAATCCATGTGCAGGGGATGTTTTTCCATTTCTTCGTGTCTTCTTCTATTCCTTTTAACAATGTTTTATAATTTTCTTTGTATGGATTCTTCACCTCCTTTGTTAGGTTTATTCCCAAATATTTTATTTTATTTTTGTTTCAATTATAAAAGGGATGGTTTTCTTGATTTCTTCTTCTTCAGGTTGATTGTATATAGAAAGGCCACTGATTTTTGTGTGTCAATTTTGTATCCTCCTGCTACTTTACTTAACTGGTTTCTTATTTTGATTAGTTTTTCTGTGGCGTTTTTATGATTCACTATGTATATTATATCATCTGCAAATAGCGATAGTTTTACTTCTTTCCCTTTTTAGATTCCTTGTATATCTTTCTCTTGTATTACTGCTCTGGCTAAGACTTCCAGTATTATATTGAAAGGCACTGGCAAGAGTAGACATCCTTATCTTGTTTCTGATCTTAAAGGAAAGGCTTTCAGCTTTTCACCATTAAGAATAATATTGGGGGCCTCCCTGGTGGTGCAAGGGGTTAAGCAAAGCACTGCGAGGAGTTCAATTCCTGGCAGCCAAGGAGCTGCCCACATGGTGCAGCAGACCTTTCCTGTCTTGCCTACTGTTCCCTCAGCAGTGTATTTCAATCATCTGCCTGTTCTGTTCCCCACTCTGTCTCTGGTGAATGCTCTCACCCCCCACACCTCTGGCCTACACCCCAGTTCTTATATACATAAATAAATCTTAAAAAAAAAAAAAAGAATCACATAGGATATCTCTAGCTAAATTATCACAACACTGATCTAAAATACCTGAAGGTGTTTTTTTCTATCTTGGAGATTTTTCACTTAATATTTTATGTATTCTACTTCACAGCAGAAAAAAAAACTTCACCTGATGTTTAATCCAATTGTTTAAGTTTATTTTAGGCATTACTTCCCTAAATAGATAGGAAAAGTAAATACCAGATTTTCTGAGCTTTTGATTTTGACATTGTAGGTTTTTAGTGCTTTTAATTCCTTTAATCTTTAAAAGAAATTTTTTTTAAGTTGACATAGTGGAGTCATTTTAAGATTTATTCTTATCTATTCATGCACACAAGAACTGGGGTATAGGCCAGAGGTGCAGGGGGTGAGAGGATCCACCAGAGACAGTGGGTAGCAAAGCAGAGAGATCCACCTAAACAAACCACCGAGGGGAGCAGTGGGCGAGACAGAAGAGGTCTGCTATGCCATGTGGGGTAGCTCCCTGGTCGTGGATCAAATTCATGCCGATAGCTTGCTAGCGCTGAGATTTTGACCCCTGTGCCACCAGGGAGCTCTTAATCTTTTAAAAAATTTAACGGTGTATCTCTTTGTATCAGCAGTATACAAAAGAATATACATGAACTTTTATGTCTCATAGTCCTGGGGTTAAGCTCTGCTTCTTCTCTTTATTAACTGTGTGGACTTGGGAAATTCAACTGACCTCCCTGAGAGCTAGTTTCATTATCAGTAAAATGGGAACAATAATTAGATCTAATAATCAGTAAGCTAAAAGTTTTCATTGGCAGATCCCAATTAGAAAGAAAGGGAGTTCACAGATTAAATGCATCCTGGTCATACGTAGTAGATGCTTAATAAATGGTAGTTGTCAGCATGATTATTGATTTCACTATGAATATTAATATAAAATAAAATGCTTTGTAGAATATTAATGTGTTTGGACTTTGAATTACTTTCATTCTTCCTTAAACTGGATTATAAATCTCTTCAATTGTTTTCTTTTCCCAAAACACCTATTTTGGGGGAAACCCATTTCTTTCACCGAGCATCCAATCTTAAACCATGCCTTGCATTTGGTTGTCATGTCTCTTTGGTCCTCTCTTTTCTGATTTTCCCACAATTGTTTGTGTGTCTTTTTTGATTGTGATTTTAAAAACTTTTGAAATCTTTTATTATACATTTATAAATTTTTCTGATTTGAAGAGATGTAGCTAACTAACAACTTTCATGTTTCAGGTATGTTGTATATTTAGTTGTTGTGGTTTCTTTGTTGGAGACTGTCCAGTATTTCCTGGATAAATTCCTAATTGGGGAAGATTAAATGTAGTTGGGTAAATGCAGACTTAACAGATCTGCTCAATCTATATTGGGTAGTAGTAGGAAATAGAAGAGAAAGGCCTTAATTTATGGCTAGTTGGGCCTCCCTGATGGCATAAGGGTTAAAGTCTCAGCACTATCAAGCTATAGCCAGACACTGCAGCATGAGTTCAATGGACAGCCTAGGAGATAACCCACATGATGCAGCAGACTTGTCTCACCCACTGCTCCCCTTGCAGTGTATTTCAGTAGATCCACCTGTTCTGCTCCCTATTCTGTCTCTGGTGAATCCTCTCACCCCTCCCCTGCCCACACCTCTGGCCTGTACCCCAGCTTTTCTACACAAAATAAAATAAACCTTTAAAAACAATTATGGCTAATTGAAATAAAGAATTTTTTTTTTAATGAAGAAATGGTATTTATGGGACTGTGAGGCAGCATTTATAAAAGTATTAGAGACTCATGGTAAGGGTTTTGGTGAACCTTATGAAAATCTGAACCTTTTTTTTGCTGATTACGATAAATGGAAGCTATTTCAAAATATTAATTTTGTCACTCCACCCATGAAATCTAGTTTATGCCTCACTTAATGGATGGTGTAAGAGAGCTGCACTACAGGTCAGAACATTTCATCAGAAATTTAATCCAGCTGTCCAGAGTTTATTTAAAGCCTCTGATATTTGATCAGTTCACTAAAACAAGTTAAGTCCATAGAAACCTGAGTTACCTTAGCCACTTTTGCTAAGATACTATGCATTGTGACACATGATATAGTTGTATAAGGCCCAATAGGTTAATTTCTGCTCAATTTAATTTTTTTTTTTTTTTTTTTATAGAGGCATGTTTTATTTATTTATTATTTGTTTGTTTGTTTTGTTTATACATGCACTGGGTACAGTCAGAAGCGCGGGAGGGTGAGAGAATTCACCAGAGCCAGAGCGGGGAGCAGAGCAGGCAAAAGGACCGAAGTACACTGCTGAGGGGAGCAGCGGGTGGCAGGAGAGGTCTGCGCGCCATGTGGGACCCTCCTCCGGTGGCCGGGGAGCAGCCGGGGATTGAACCGGCGCTGCAGAGGCTGCGGGCAGCTTCGCAACCCAGCGCTCAACCGCTGCGCCACCGGGGAGGCCCTCAATTTAATTTTAATGAAAAATTATCTGTGAAGATTAATTTATGTGCAGCCCATGGTGAAGAAAAAAAAAAGACAATAGAGATGTGCTATTTTAAATTTTCAGTCAGAAAGCAGTTAAAATAATTGGACAAGAAGTATAATCTGTTCAACTCCAAAATAAAGCATCTTATCTTCCTTTCACTTCCTTCTTGTGGACTTCATTAAAAGAAAAAAAAATTGGGGGCATAGTTTCAAACAACAGAAAATCTATGAGGATAGTGCAAGTATCTCTCATCCAGTTTATTCAAATGCTAATATTTTGTTTTGTTTGCTTTCTCTTTCTCCACATATATAAGTTTGAGGGTGAGGGAAGTGAAAGATGTTAAGTAGTTATTTTAATACAAAAGATAAAGGCAAAACCAATATGCTTACACTGATTTAGTGTACCCCTTCCTGGCTACGGGAAGCCAGCCTAAGGCTTACTCTCCTTATCATTGTGTCCCAGGGCGTGTTTGTCAAAGAGACTCTCACCAGATTTAGGGGCTCCTATCCACATATCTAGACCTCCCCCCTATATTTTCGCAGAATAAGTTTCAGACATACCTCTTTACCACCAAATGATATAGTGTGTATTTCTTCCAAACAAGGATCTCTTCCTATCTAACTATAGTATAATGATCAATATCAAGAAATTAACATTAATATAATACTATTACTATCTGATCCACTGGCCAGATTTCACCAGTTGTTCTTTTTTTTTTTTAATAATAAATATTATTTTTATATTCCCCATACAATTGCAACCCCCCCATTCAGACCACAATCTCTCCCCTCCCGCACCCCACCCCCCAAAAAGTGTCTCTGGTTCATAGTTTTTTTGTTGATTTTGATTTTTACTTTCTTATAGTTATTCATTTTCTTGGTCCCTTATATAAGTTTTCTAGATTCCTGCTATGAGTGAGACCATCCGGTATTTTTCTTTTTCTTTCTGGCTTATTTCGCTGAGCATGATCCCTTCCAGCACCATCCATGTTGCTGCAAATTGCATGTGTTTATCTTTTTTGAATGCTGAGTAATATTCCATGGTATATATGTACCACATCTTCTTGATCCAGTCATCTATTTTTGGGCATTTGGGCTGTTTCCAAAGCTTAGCTATTGTAAACAGTGCTGCCATAAACATGGGGGTGCAGGTGCTCTTTGGAATTGATGTTTCTGTGTCCTTTGGGTAAATACCTAGGAGTGGAATTGCTGGATCATATGGAAGCTCTATGTTTAGTAGGTCCAGAAATCTCCACACAGCTCTCCATAGTGGTTGGACCAGTTTGCACTCCCACCAACAGTGCAGAAGAGTTCCTTTTTCTCCACACCCTCGCCAACATTTGTTGTTGCTAGTTTTTTTAATATGTGCCATTCTCACTGGTGTGAGATGGTATCTCATGGTAGTTTTGATTTGCATTTCCCTGATTACAAGTGATGTTGAACATTTTTTCATATGCCTGTTGGCCATTTGCATTTCCTCTTCAGAGAAGTTTCTTTTTAGCTCTTCTGCCCATTTTTTTTTTTAAATAGAGGCATGTTTATTTATTTATTTGTTTTGTTTATACATGCACTGGGTACAGTCAGAAGCGCGGGAGGGTGAGAGAATTCACCAGAGCCAGAGCGGGGAGCAGAGCAGGCAGAAGGACCGAAGTACACTGCTGAGGGGAGCAGCAGGCGGCAGGAGAGGTCTGCGCGCCATGTGGGACCCTCCTGCAGTGGCCGGGGAGCAGCTGGGGATTGAACCGGCGCCGCAGAGGCAGCGGGTAGCTTTGCAACCCAGCGCTCAACCGCTGCGCCACCGGGGAGGCCCACTTCTGCCCATTTTTTGACTGGATTATTTTCTTTGTTGTTGTTGAGTCTCATCAGCTCTGCAGATTTTTGTGATCAGTCCTTTATCATTAGTGTTGGGTGCAAAAATGTTCTCCCAGTTGGTGGGGTTTCTCTTTGTTTTTGTTATTGTCTCTTTTGCTGTGCAGAAGCTCTTTAATTTGATGTAGTCCCAGCTGTTTATCTTTGCCTTCACTATCACTGCTTTGGGTGATGTGTCTGTAAAGATGTCTTTGATGTGAATATCACGTAGTGTTTCACCTGTATTTCCTTCTATGTATTTTATGGTTTCAGGTCTTATGTCTAGTTCTTTAATGCATTTGGAGTTGATTTTTGTGTATGGCGTGAGGTAGTGGTCAAACTTCATCTTTTGCATGTAGCGACCCAGTTTTCCCAGCACCATTTATTGAACAAACTTTCTTTGCTCCAATGCATAGTCTTGTTCCTTTGTCAAAGATTAGTTGACCATAAATCTGTGGGTTTATTTCTGGATTTTCTATTCGATTCCATTGGTCTGTATGTCTGTTCTTGTTCCAATACCATGCAGTTTTGATGATTATGGCTTTGTAGTATAGTTTGAAGTCTGGGAGTGTGATGCCTCCATTCCCTTCTTTTTTTTTCAGGAGAGCTTTGGCTATTCAGGGTTTTTGGTGATTCCATATGAATTTCATAATAATTGTTCTATTTCTTTGAAGAATGACATTGAAATTTTGATTGGAATAGCATTGAATCTGTATATTGCTTTTGGTAGGATGGCCATTTTAATAATGTTTATTCTTCCAATCCATGAGCAGGGGATGTCTTTCTGTTTCTTTGTGTCTTCTTCTATTTCTTTTAACAGTGTTTTATAGTTTTCTTTGTATAGGTCCTTTACCTCTTTTGTTAGATTTATTCCCAAATATTTGATTTTTTTTGTTTCGATAATAAAAGGGATTCACCAGTTTTTCTTAATAGCATTTTGTATATCAAATAGCATTTTGTATATCAAAAAATAATCTCAGATTGTGCACTGCATCAGCTGTTCTGTCCCTTTAGTCTTACAATCTGATGTTTTCAAGAAGTACAGACCAGGTTTTTTGAGAAGAATATCCTTCAATTTGGATTTATTTAGTGTTCTTAATTATATTCAGCTTATTAATTTTTAAGAAGAATGCTACATGATGAGTTTGTGTGTTCTTCTCAAAACTATATCTGAAGGCATGTGGTATCAGTTTCTTCCATTACCATGTCCTTGATCTCTTGGTGATATCTACCAGATTTCTGCAGTACAAGTTACCATTTTTCCTTTTGTAAATTAATAAACTATCTTTTGCAATACTTCAAGAATATTTAAGTATTGTTACTTTTCATTGTTTTTAGCATTCATTCCTGATTCTTTTTTAATCTTTTAAAATTTTTTAAAGATTTATTTATTTATGCATATAAGAGCTGGGGTACAGGCCAGTGATGTGAGGGGTAAGAGGATTCACCTGAGACAGAGTAGGGAACAGAACAGGCAGACTGACTGAAACACACTGCTGAGGGGAGCAGCGGGTGAGACAGGAGAGGTCTGCTGTGCCATGTGGTTTGCACCCTGGCTGGCCGAGAATTGAAATTGTGCTGCAGAGGCTGTGGATTACTTCATAGTGCGTTTCTTAGCCCCTTGCGCCACCAGGGAGGCCCCCTGATTATTTTTTTTTGCTCCAAAGATTTATTTTATTTATTTAAGCATATAAGAACTGGGGTGTAGGTAGGAGGTGTGGGGGAAGGGGTGTGTGAGAGGATTCACCAGAGACAGAGTGGTGAGCAAAACAGACAGATCTACTGAAATACACTACTAAGGTGAGCATTGTGAGAGACAGGAGAGATCTGCTGTGCCATATGTGGGTTAGTTTCCCTGGCTGAGATCGAACTCATGTCACAGTGGCTGACGATAGCTTAATAGTGCTGAGACTTAACCCCTGAGCCATCAGGGAGGCCCATATTCCTGATTCTTTTCTCAATGAAATATGATGGACTCCTCTTTAATCTAACATTTTATTTTGTATTTTGTTATCTTTAAGGCACCTTGACTTCTTTGAGACATAGAAATGGCACATGTCTTAATTTTGGAAAGATAAATAAATAAAACTTTAAAGGAATGAAAAAAATACTGTGACTCTATTTAATGTCCTACTGAACAGTGTAGCAGAAGATTAATTTTGGTTGAGACACAGTGATTTCTATGAATTAGGATTCTTAGAAAAAGTAAAATGTAGGCACGATATCTGAGATATTGGATGTAGAATGGGGAAGAAAGCAGGCATTAGAATGAAGCAAAGAAGATATAGAATTCCATGGGAATGTACTTATAGATTTCATTTTTTATCTTGCCCTTTCTCTTTTTTTTTTTAATTTAAATAATAAATTTTATTTTTATATTCCCCCATACAATTGCAAACGCCCCATTCTGACCCCAATCCTCCCCTCCCGCCCCCCACCCCCAAAAAGTGTCTCTGGTTCATAGTTTTTTGTTGATTTTGATTTTCACTTTCTTATATTCATTTTCCTGGTCCCTTATTTAAGTTTTCTAGATTCCTGCTATGAGTGAGACCATCCGGTATTTTTCTTTTTCTTTTTGGCTTATTTCGCTGAGCATGATCCCTTCCAGCGCCATCCATGTTGCTGCAAATTGCATGTGTTTATCTTTTTTGAATGCTGAGTAATATTCCATGGTGTATATGTACCACATCTTCTTGATCCAGTCATCTATTTTTGGGCATTTGGGCTGTTTCCAAAGCTTAGCTATTGTAAACAGTGCTGCCATAAACATGGGGGTGCAGGTGCTCTTTGGAATTGATGTTTCTGTGTCCTTTGGGTAAATACCTAGGAGTGGAATTGCTGGATCATATGGAAGCTCTATGTTTAGTAGGTCCAGAAATCTCCACACAGCTCTCCATAGTGGTTGGACCAGTTTGCACTCCCACCAACAGTGCAGAAGAGTTCCTTTTTCTCCACACCCTTGCCAACATTTGTTGTTGCTAGTTTTTTTTTTTTTTAAGATTTATTTGTTTGTTTATTTATACAAGCACTGGATACAGTCAGAAGCGCGGGAGGGTGAGAGAATTCACCAGAGTCAGAGCAGAGAGCAGAGCAGGCAGACTGACGAAGTACACTGCTGAGGGGAGCAGCGGGCGGCAGGAGAGGTCTGCGCGCCATGTGGGACCCTCCTCTGGTGGCTGGGGAGCAGCCGGTGATCGAACCGGTGCTGCAGAGTCTGCGGTCAGCTTCGCAACCCAGCGCTCAACCGCTGCGCCACCAGGGAGGCCCTGTTGCTAGTTTTTTTAATATGTGCCATTCTCACTGGTGTGAGATGGTATCTCATGGTAGTTTTGATTTGCATTTCCCTGATTACAAGTGATGTTGAACATTTTTTCATATGTCTGTTGGCCATTTGTATTTCCTCTTCAGAGAAGTTTCTTTTTAGCTCTTCTGCCCATTTTTTGACTGGATTATTTTCTTTGTTGTTGCTGAGTCTCATCAGCTCTTTGCAGATTTTTGTGATCAGTCCTTTATCATTAGTGTTGGGTGCAAAAATGTTCTCCCAGTTGGTGGGGTTTCTCTTTGTTTTTGTTATTGTCTCTTTTGCTATGCAGAAGCTCTTTAATTTGATTTAGTCCCAGCTGTTTATCTTTGCCTTCACTATCACTGCTTTGGGTGATGTGTCTGTAAAGATGTCTTTGATGTGCAAATCCCGTAGTGTTTCGCCTATATTTCCTTCTATGTATTTTATGGTTTCAGGTCTTATGTCTAGTTCTTTAATCCATTTTGAGTTGATTTTTGTGTATGGTGTGAGGTAGTGGTCAAGCTTCATTCTTTTGCATGTAGCGACCCAGTTTTCCCAGCACCATTTATTGAACAAACTTTCTTTGCTCCAATGCATAGTCTTTGCTCCTTTGTCAAAGATTAGTTGACCATAAATCTGTGGGTTTATTTCTGGATTTTCTATTCGATTCCTTATATCTAATATCTAATATCTAATATTCCATTGGTCTTCTTGCCCTTTCTTTTTTAAAACAAGATTTATTTATTTATGCACACAAGAGTGAGGGATGAGAGGATTCACCAGAGACAGTGGGGAACAGAACAGGAAGATTGACCAAAGTACACTGCTGAGGGGAGCAGCAGGCAAGACAGGAGAAGTCTGCTGTGCCATGTGGGCTGCTCCCTGGCCGGCGGGATGGAACTTGCGCTGCAGAGGCTACAGACTGCTTCATAGTGCAGTGCTTGACCCCTTGTGCCACCAGGAAGGCCCATCTTGCCCTTTCTTATCATCTACCTATCTTGCCAAAAACTTGAGACAAAATAAAGATCCCCAATTTAATGATCACTGTCAACCTACTTCTTTAATCTAGGATCACAAAGCTTTGAATAAAAAAAGAGAGATTTGGGGGCCTCCCTGGTGGCACTAGGGGTTAAGACACAACCTATGAAGCTAACCGCAGCCTCTGCAGCACAAGTTTGATCCCTACCCAGGGAGCTACCCACATGGTGCAGCTGACCTCTCCTGACTCACCCGTTGCTCCCCTCAGCAGTGTGTTTCAGTCAATCTGCCTGTTCTGTTCCTCACTCTGTCCCTAATGAATCATCTCTATCTCTCTCTCTCTCTCTAACACACACAGACACACACACCCCGCACCTCTGGCCGATACCCCAGCTCTTTTGTGCATAAAAATAAAATAAATCTTAAAAAAAAGAGACTAGTTAATGAGTCAGACAGGGAACACATTACTGAGTAATATTCCATTGTATCTATATGCCACATTTTTATTTAGCCAATCATCAGGTGATGAACATTGGATTATTTCTCGTTTGGCCATTATAAATAAAGCTATAAACATTCTTGCACAAGGATTTTCTTTGTGGACTTATGTCTTCATTTCTTTAGTCTAATAGGGGTTGACTTGCTGAGTCAGAGATTAGTTCTGTGTTTAATATTTAAAGATTCTGCCAAATTTCTAAAAGTATTGTACCATCCATTCATTTTTATACTTATACTGCTGTTACGGTAATTTCAGTTACTATACATATTTAACATTTTGTTTGGCAATTTTTTTCCCATTTAGTCATTGCAGTGTTCCTGTTAGTTGTTACTCATATGGCTTTATAATAACTGCTTTAATTTTTTGGGTAATTTTCTATATATAGTAACTAAAAATAGCAGCATTAAGTTACAATAACATTATGGAAAAACACTATAACCCAGACTTAATTGATTTCAAGTTTTTCATCAATGTAATCATTAAAGTAAACATAATTTACTGAACAGATTTTTAAAGGTACTATGCAATCTATGCAAGAAGCACATAATATTGAGCTTTTAATAACATTATGAAGAATAATGTTAAAAGTGATTTTTTTTTAATTTTATGGATTGGTTAATTTTGGTAAATATATAAAAAAAAAAACTTGTGTTGCAGTTTTGCTATTTGCCTTTACTATTTGCCTTAAAGATAAAGAACACATAAAGAAGAGGAATTGAAATTTGGGATGTTTAATGATAATGTATAAAAGCTTATGGTTGGCTTAAAAATAGTTCAAATTTCTAAATAAAATGGATGACATTGCATCATGTTGACAGGATTTTGGAAATAAGAGCACCTAAATGCCATTGGTGATGTTTGTGATATCATGGAGAATGAAAAGAGATGCCTGAAAATTTAAAATAAAGAAAAAACTTACTAAGTGTATTTTTTTAAAATTTATTTTTTTATGCATACAAGATCTGGGGTACAGCCCAGAAGTGTAGGGGGGTGAGAGGATTCATCAGAGACAGAGTGGGGGACAAAACAGGCAGATTGACCAAAATACACTGCTGAGGGGGGAGCAGCAGGTGAGTCAGGAGAGGTCTGCTGTGCCATGTGGGTAGCTCCCTGGCTGGCTGGGGATTGAACTCGTGCTGCATAGGCTGTGGTTAGCTTCATAGGTTGGATCTTAACCCCTTGTGCCACCAGGGAGGCCCCTCTAATAGGTATATTTTTAAAGGCTTAATTTTAATATCACCTCTAATTTAAAAAAAACAATGCAAAAATAGTACAAAGAATTTCCCTAAACCTTTTGCCCAATATCCTCCAGTGTTAACATCTTCCATAAACATGGTGCCATAATAAAAATTGGGAAATTAAATATTAACTAGTCAAAAGTCCTAGGTCAAATTTGTTCACTTTTCCCACTAATGCAATCTATAATACATAATCACCTTTTTTTTTTTTTTAAGATTTATTTATTTATGCATACAAGAACTGGGGTACAAGCCAGAGGTGTGCGAGGTAAGAGGATTCACCAGGGACAGAATGGGGAACAGAATAGGTGGATTGACTGAAATACACTGCTGAGGGGATCAGTGGGTGAGTCAAGAGAGGTCTGCTGCATCATGTGGGTAGCTTCCTGGTTGGGGATTGAACTCATGCTGCCATGGCTGTGACTAGCTTCATAGGCTGCGTCTTAACCCCTTGCACCACCAGGGAGGCCATTAATCACCTTTTATTGTCATGTCTCCTTAGTCTCCAAACTACAACAGTTTCTTGGTGGTTTGAGGTATTTTTTTTTTTTAAGATTTATTTATTTATGCATACAAGAACTGGGGTGTAAGCCAGAGGTGTGGGGGTGGGAGGGATGAGAAGATTCACCTGGGAGAGTGGGGAGCAGAACAGGCAGATTGATTGAAATACATTGCTAAGGGGAGCAGTAGGTGAGTCAGGAGAGGTCTTTTGTGCCATGTGGGTAGCTCCCTGGCTGGGGATCGAATTCGTGCTGCAGTGGCTGCGATAGCTTCATAGATTGTGTCTTAACCCCTTGTGCCACCAGTACGTCCTCCAACAATCATTAATGGTGTATATACCAAATAGTCTTTTTTTATTTCTACCATTCCTCTCCATTTTTTAACATGAATTCCACTATAAAAAAGTGCTATCTTCCCACTGACTCATTTATTCAATGATGTGTTATACCAGATATATATTTTATTCTGTTGACTATATATAACCCATTATAAATAGGTAATTGAAGAGCTCAGGGAAGTTTATCAGGTCAGGTTTCAAGGATAAAAGACAGATGGCGTAAAGGGCAGGAAGAAACAGCATATGGGCTGGTAAGAGGTAGTTAATTTCTTGTTGCTCTTGGTACTTAAGCCAAAGTTGATGCATCACTTACTTACTAGAGCTAATGTAGAGATAGTCTATGCCTGCTATCAGAATTTGGACTCCATGCCCTTGAAGATGTCTTCTAACCTTGAATCCTCTCAGCAGCTTAAGCAGAAAATACAGATGGCCACTTCATAACTTAACTACTAAGCTTGCATTAGGGTTTTGTATCTAAGAATGTTTAGTCTCAAGTGTGTCCATCACATAATTAACAAAACTCAGCCAGCCACGCTGGCAAAGGGTTAGGTGTATAAAACTAAAATGTAAGACCTGACAGAGTCTACTTCTTTCATGCAGCTGGATTTTCACTTCTTAAAACTATATACATAATGATGTATAAGTTTAGCTCAAGGTGACTTTTTCTTGTGATATATAAAGGAGATTACTGCATTTGCTGGTATAGTGTGTTGTTTTATAGCACCGGTACATTACTTTGTAATTTGTTGCCTGCTGTCATTTCAAATCCTGCCTCAGAATTTCAGCTTTGATCTCCCCCTCCAGATATTTCCATGTTTACATGAATTTTAACTTCTCTTAACTTCCCTGATTTCTGAAATAGTTCCATGAAGCAATGTATTAATTTTACCCAAGTTATTTTATGTCCTATTTATTTTTTTTTTAAGATTGATTTATTTATGAATACAAGAACTGGGATATAGGCCAGAGTGTGGGGGATGGTGTGTGAGGGGATTCACCAGTGACAGAGTGGGGAGCAGAACAGGCAGATTGACTGAATTATACTGCTGAAGGGAGCAGCAGGTAAGACAGGAGAGGTCTGCTGCGCCATGTAGGTTAGCTCCCTGGCTGGGGATTGAACTCATGCCACAGTGACTGGTAATAGTTTGATAGCAATGTGTCTTTAACCCCTGGGCAACCAGGGAGGCCCTCTTCTATTTATTTTAATATACAAAAATATCAACTCTTTATTTGCAAACTTTTAAAAAATTCTTTTTCCTAGCTTGGCATATAACACTATGCCAATTTAAGGTGGACAATATGATTATTTGATAATCATAAATGTTGTGAAATGATTTCCAAATGTTTAGGGTTTCTTAGAGTATCACACATTTTCTTCTGTTTTAGTAGCTTGTAGCATTGGCCTCATTTATTACTCACCCAACATTTTGTCTGTGCTGTGTTTTACAATTGATTCTCAGAGTCAGATCTTAAATGTTATTTGAATCTGTTCACCCCTGGCAAGGGTCCTTTGTTTAACATATTTAATCCAGCTTTTAGTTCCTCTGATTGCTTTCTCCCAAGCTGATTTGTTTGACTCTGTTTTGCAAGTAAAATACCAAGAGGCCTTGTAGGAATTGCTTCATTATTAATGTCCAAATGTATAACATCTGCTAAAGCTTCTTGCCTGGAGCCTTGTGTTCTCAAAACTCCTGTTAGTTTCCACGGCTTCCATCTCATTGCTTAGTAAGCATCAGAAATGGTTTAAGAACAGGCCATAAAAGTCTACCTGGAAGCTTTCCAGAAAGTTGAAGAATAGAGATACTTTAGAGTCAGGCTGTCATTTTGTAATTCATAAAAGAGAGGTGAGAAAAATTTAGCCGTAACACAAAGCCCTCAGTGTTCACAGACTAGAACCATTTTCTGGTGTTATTTTTGTTGAAAGACTTACACTCAGCTAGTCTTACAACTGCCCTCAGTGGTGTCATATTAAAATTTGATAATTTACTAGTTTATTATGTAACAGTAGTCCTTTGGAAACTGGAATTCAGTATCTTGCCCCTTCTTTCTGATTAATGCTTTTATTCTTGTCTTTTTTTCTTCATTGTATTTATAGTCCATGATGCTTGAAATGGTTATGAGCAATTAAAAAGTAATACAATTCCAAGTTTGAATTTGTTTATTACTGTCAAAGAAATGGGGGGAAATGGAGTGCCCTCTTCTGTCTGGTTGTAGTGACTTATAACTTTAAGACATTTTTTGTAGTGCCTTCATTTTTATCTGTGGCACTTTGTACTATGAAGCATGAAACAATGATGACAGCACATGTGCTGTTCTTCCATCTGAAACAATATGAGTCTAAGTAGATGCCATTCTAGACACGTATCTAGACAAGTGCCTTTTTTTCATTTGTTATAAATTTATTTGTTGCAGACAATTTTCCTCCTGTGAATCATCCAGTTGCACCTAGTATTAATGTTGTCTTTTACTTCAGAACTGTTTTGGTGCATATATAAGTACATACACAAGATGGAATAATACTACAACACTGTTTTTGCCATATGCTTTTTTTTTTTTTTTAATAGAGGCATGTTTTTCTTTCTTTCTTTCTTTCTTTCTTTGTTTTTTTTGTTTATACATGCACTGGGTACAGTCAGAAGCGCGGGAGGGTGAGAGAATTCACCAGAGCCAGAGCAGGGAGCAGAGCAGGCAGAAGGACCGAAGTACACTGCTGAGGGGAGCAGCGGGCGGCAGGAGAGGTCTGCGCGCCATGTGGGACCCTCCTCCGGTGGCCGGGGAGCAGCCGGGGATCGAACCGGCGCCGCAGAGGCTGCGGGCAGCTTCGCAACCCAGCGCTCAACCGCTGCGCCACCGGGGAGGCCCGCCATATGCTTTTAAATATATTTTTTTAAGTTCTGAAAAAACATACAATAATGTTTATGAGACATTTGTATGGTTAAGAAATATTATCTAGGGGGCCTCAGTGGTGCAGCAGATTGAGTGCAGCACTGTGAAGCTGTCTGCAGCTTCTGCAGCACAGCTTCTATTCCCTGCCTGCCTGGGAGATACCCACATGGCACGGCAGACATCTCCTGTCTCGCCTGCTGCTCCCCTCAGAAGTGTTTTTCAGTCAGTCTGCCTGTTCTTTTCCACTCTCTGTCTCTGGTGAATTCTCTCAACCTCCCACACATCTGGCCTTTACCCCAGCTCTTGTATAAATAAATAAAATCTTAAAAAAAAAAAAAAGTATCTAGGGCTTCCCTAGTGGCACAAGGGGTTAAGCACTGCACTATGAAGCAGTCCACAGCCTCTGTAGCACAAGTTCGATCCCCTGTTTGGCCAGGGAGCAGCCCCCGTGGCACAGTGGACCTCTCTTGTCTCGCCCCCTGCTTTCCTCGGCAATGTTCTTGGGTAAATGTGCCTGTTCTGTTCCCCACTCTGTCTCTGGTGAATCCTCTCACCCCCCACACCTCTGGCCTATACCCCAGCTCTTGTATGCATAAATTAATAAATCTTTTTTAAAAAAGAAATATTACCTAAAAACCATTCTTAACCACAAGTCACATGATTAAGAAATAGAATGTGACTAAGACTATAAAAAAGTCTGTGTAGATTCCTCTATCATCTCATTTTCTTCTGAACTCCTGATAGTAAATTTCTTTCCTGATTTTAGGATGATGATTTCCTCTTCCTTTTATATTATGTATGCATTCTTGATAATGTCATTCTAAAGGATACATTTCTACAGGATAAGTCCCTAGAAGAGAGTTCCAGTGATGGTCATGTAGTTCAAATAATTTTTTAAATTAAAAACTTTTTTTCTGATTACCAAGATAATCTTGTTTATTATAAAATTAGACTATTGTACAAATTAATTAAATATTACATATAGATTAATATGATACAGAAAGTGAAAATCCTCAGTAACTAACCCATACCAAATAACATTTGGTTTCTGTTTCTACTATAATACTACCACATATTATTTTGCAATAATTAGATCATGCTCTATTTGCATCTTGGTTCTTTTCATATTACTTTAGCAGGCACTTCTTTGGGGTCAGATAAGTAGATCTTCATTGTGATTTTGATAAAATAAGAAATTGGTTTAAGATTAGTTTTTGAAGATATAAGGGCAATCTAATAAATTTAGAATGTGCACTTCAAATTTAGAGGAAAAGATAATGAAAAAGAAAAATAACACATTTAGCAAAAATACCTGCCAGTACCTGCCAGCATATGTCTGTGAAATACTCCTCATCTAAAAAAATGCCTCAGACTGTATAAATGACACAAAATCTAATGTCAATGACATATTGTCCAAAAGAGACACTCCCAAATCAAAGAGAGTTAAAATTCAAAGAATGGGCAAAAATATTCCAGAGAAATGTAAACAAAAACAGAATGTACTTTTAGGTGTTTCATTTAAAATTTTGAGGGTTATTGACTTCTGTAAATTTAAACTTGGCCCTAGAATGAGTTTATCACCTTTATAAATAATGATAACATTGTTTAATGGTAATTAATGACATCATTCATTCTCTGTAGAGCTGATAATTGAAAATGATTTTATTATTTTAATTTTAAATCATACTGAGCTTTTCAGTCCTATTGAAATACAACTGTTGAATAAAATGGTAAGTTATTTAAAGTGTATGACTTGATGATTTAATACATATATGCATTATGAAATGATTTCTCCCATCCAGTTGATTAACACATTCATCACTTCACATATTTACCTCTCCTTTTTTTAAGTGAGAACATTTAAGTTCTAGTCTCCAGCAAATATCAATTATACAGTAGTGTTGACAACTGTAGTCACCATTTTACTATGTTAAATCCTCAGACCTTATTCATCTTATAACTGAAAATTGCCTTACACATCTCTCCCTATTTCCCTTATCACCCAACCTCTGATAATCATTTTTTTACTGTCTGTTTTGATGAATTTGATTTTTTTTAGATTCCACATGTAAGTGATAACATGTAGGATTTATCTTTCTGTCTGACATATTTTATGCCACTTAATGTCTATCAGTATTATCCATGTTATTGCAAAAGACAGTTTCCTTTTTGAAGATTGGATAATACTTTGTTGGTGTGTGTGAGAGAGACATTTGTTTACCCATTCACCTGTTGATGGACACTTAGGTGGTTTCCATACCTTGGCTGTTGTGAATAATGCTGCTATGAACATGGTAGTACAAAAATCGCCTTGAGGCCTCCCTGGTGGTACAAGGGGTTAAGGCGCAACCTATGAAGCTCACTTCGGCCACTGCAGCACAAGTTTGATCCCCGGCCAGGGAGGTGACCCACATGGTGCAGCAGACCTCTCCTGACTTGCCCGCTGCTCTCCTCAGCAGTGTGTTTCCGTTAATCTGCCTGTTTTGTTCCCTACTCTGTCTCTGGTGAATCCTCTCACCCCCCAAAACTCTGGCCTATACCCCAGTTCTTGTGTATATAAATAAACATATCTTTTAAAAAAAAAAACAAAAAACAAAAATCCTCTTGAGATAGATTACACTCAATGAAATAAGCCAGAAGAAAAAAGAAAAATATCAATGGTTTCACTTATAGGAAGAATATAGGGGAACCAAATAAGAGATCAGGAAAAAAAGTAATAATAAATAAAAAACCAAAATTAACAGGCAGCTATAAATCAAAGACATTCTGTAGGGGAGGAGGAGAGGGATTAAAACAGGGGAGAGAAGAGCACAAGGGACTGTGGCGATGGTGCACGGGTGAATTGGTGGTGGGAATTTTATAGGGACTCCACCTGAGAGGGGAAAGCATTCATTGTACAAAAATGAACAATGATGTAAAATATTAAAAAAAAAATCCCCAAGAGATAGTGATTTCATTTCTGTGGAATACCTGGATCAGATGGTAGTTTCTAGGTTTTTTTTGTTGTTGTTTTGTTTTTATTTTTATTTTTTTTAACAAGACAGATTAGGAAAATGAGAAAGGAAAAGAGAGATACCTGCACAGATGCAGGCAAGCAGAGCACTCCATTGCTGATTTGTAAAGGGAAAGGTGAGAAGAAACACCTGCATAATTATAGCCAGGCAGGAGAGTAATTTCATTTAGCTGTCGGTAGTTTCATTTTTAATTTCTTGAAACATCCTTTTTTTTTTTTTTTTTTTTTTGCATAGTGGCTGTAGCATCATTACACAGGGTTTACTTTTTCCATGTCTTCACCAATTCTTATTATCTCTCATTCCTTTTAACAATAGGCATTCTAACACATGTGAAGATAATGGCTTTGTTTTGCATTTTCTTGGTGAATAGTGATGTTGAACATCTTTCCATGTGCCTGTGACCATTTTGTATTTTCTTTGGAAAAATGTCTACTGGTTTCTTATTTTTTATTGCTTAGTATTAATGATATTAATGGGGTTAAACATCTTTACAGGTTTATTAATACTACAATTTGATGGATGCTGTTTTCAGAATTTAATTTCATTTGTTTCGCATTTAGAATTTAAAAATCTTTATTATAAAGGGGGTAAAGCAGATATGAGCTGAAAAAAATAGTAAGATACCAAAGTGTTGTAAGTTAAAAATCCAATTTTCTTTTCCCTCTTATCCTCATATCTTTCTTTGCAGTAGTCTCCTAGTGACCAGTTATTATGTATCTTCAGATTTTTTTTAAAGATGTATTTATTTATGCATACAAGAACTGGGGTACAGGCCAGAGACAGAGTGGGGAGCAGAACAGGTGGATTGACTGAAATACACTAGTGAGGGAAGCAGTGGGTGAGACAGAAGAGATCTGCTGTGCCATGTGGGTCACCTCCCTGGCCTGGTATCAAACTAGTGCTGCAGTGGCTGGGGGTAGCTCACAGTGCTGTATCTTAACCCCTTGCCCCACCTATCTTCAGATTTTTTTTTTTTAAGATTTATTTAATTATGCATACAAGAGCTGAGGTACAGGCCAGAGGTGGGGGGGTGGGGAGTGGTGAGAGGATTCACCAGAGGTAGAGTAGAGAGCAGAACAGGCAGACTGACGGAAATACACTGCTGAGGGGAGCAGTGGGCAAATCAGGAGAGGTCTGCTGTGCCATGTGGGTTGCTTCCTGGCTGGCTCGGGAATCGAACTCGTGCTGCAGAGGCTACGGAGAGCTTCATAGGTTTCGCCTTAACCCCTGCGCCACCAGGGAGGCCCTCTTCAGATGTTTTAAATCCACATTTAGATACATATTGTAACTTTTTTTTAATATTTATTTATTTATTTAGTTATTTATTTATACAAGCACTGGGTACAGTCAGAAGCACGGGAGGGTGAGAGAATTCACCAGAGCCAGAGCGGGGAGCAGAGCAGGCAGAAGGACCGAAGTACACTGCTGAGGGGAGCAGCGGGTGGCAGGAGAGGTCTGCGCGCCATTCGGGACCCTCCTCCGGTGGCTGGGGAGCAGCCGGGGATGGAACCAACGCTGTAGAGGCTGCAGGCAGCTTCGCAACCCAGTGCTCAACCGCTGCACCACCGGGGAGGCTCTGTAACTTTTTTTTTTTTTTTAAAGATTTATTTATTTATACAAGCACTGGGTACAGTCAGAAGCGCAGGAGGGTGAGAGAATCCACCAGAGCCAGAGCGGGGAGCAGAGCAGGCAGAAGGACCGAAGTACACTGCTGAGGGGAGCAGCGGGCGGCAGGAGAGGTCTGCTCGCCATGTGGGACCCTCCTTCGGTGGCCGGGGAGCAGACCGGGATCGAACCGGCGCTGCAGAGGCTGCAGAGGCTGCGGGCAGCTTCACAACCCGATGCTCAACCGCTGTGCCACCGGGGAGGCCCTACATATTGTACCTTTTAATAAAAATGGAAAGATAAGGAGAAATTTCCATCATTGTAGTCATCTGTGAAAATAAAAGGAGGAAAAGTGGACTGCAACTTAGCGCATGCTTTGAATTTGGATCAGTAATTAGTACATCTTAACTTCATGACTCTGTCTGCAAGCAAGTGCTTATTTTAGTTTCTCTTCCAGCCTTGCAAAGATTGAGTCATGCCTTAGAGAGGAGTTAGAAAAAGACCAGAGCTTGGGTCAAGGGGAAGAGTGTTGTAATCAACTGAGTGGTTGTGGGTGACAAAGGAGTCAGTCTAACAAGGCTAAATCCTGGAGGTTGTTTTGCAGGGGGCAAGAAAAGACTTCAACAATGAGTACTGACAAAATAACTTTTCCTAATAGTCCTGCCATTGAAAGTGTCCGGTTCCAGAAAAGCCACATTTTGAAAATAAGTATTAGAAAAATTGACAGAAAGAAGACACTATAATACAGATATAATAAAGGTAGTCTAAAATAGTTTATACAAACAAATACAAGCAGAATTGGAAAAATCTCTCCAGATTAATCCACCATGGAAGAACTGTGCTTCATTTTTGTTTTAAATTCACTTGTGACTTATTAATTTTTTTATCCTTATGTCCATCTTTGAAGGAAAAATATCAAGCATAAAATGAGTTGAGAAAATAATGGAATGAAAACCACTGTTACCTCAATTCAATCATTACCTTTTTGTGAACCAACGGAAAGTTTTAGATATCATTCTTAAGGTTAAGTTTCTTACTTAAGAAGAGCATTCTACACTGTAATTCCATTCTCGAAATTCCCTGATATTATGTAATATTGAGTTTATATTTAAATTTCCCCATTTGTCCTCAGAAAAAAACACGTTTTTGTATTTGGAGAACAATCACCAAGACCTGCCCCTGATGACTAAAATCCTGAATGAGGAGACAGCATTGCAAATAAATGAGCACACTCAATCAATATGGAAAATGTCTATGCAGAGATAGTAAAGGAAGGAGTGATCTGTTTTATCTGAGTATGGCTAGGGATGAGAAATCATTTGATTCTGTAGATCGCCTCTCTTCCATTTCAGGAGAGATGAACAGATGATTTGGGGGAATATTGGATTGGGTAGGAATTAATGACCAAAGGGTCAAGTTGAAGTTGCCAGTTGAGGAAAGACTTGAGGCTGCTTAAAATAGCCTACGGGATACATCTGGTTAGACTGGGAGTGGGGCTGGTGTGAGGATGCAGTGGTTGCCAGAGACCATCTATAAATTTAGACTAAATCTAGGAGCTGGAGAGTTTGTTTGCTGTACTCTTGAAAGATATGAATTTTGCTTTGTGAATTAATGGTTCCCAGGCTCTCTTGCCAAGCTGCTCTTCGAATCTTTTAGGGTTTATACTTTCAGACCTAAGGGAACCATGTAGGGGCTAGTTTAGAATCTGTGGTTTTCTAAAACCCCCTGGGGTGATGTTGATGTTTAGCCAGGTGCACATGCAATACAGCCTAAAGAAATGAGATTTGCATTTAAAATTAACTCCTTAAATATCTGCATTGTCTAATACTTGAAACTTGTATAGTGCATCCAAGAAACTGTCTTTGTGATTTTATTTCATTTTAATTAAATTTTAAAATTAAAATAAAGCAAAATATTTTCCCATTAAATACAACTTTATCTTGGTACCACCATATTTTACTTCAACCATTAAAAATTTAGCATTGAATTGAGGTACACTGAGTATAAAATATAGCCTGAATTTTATATAAAAAATAAACATGCCTGATAATAATTTTTATATTAATTATATGTTGACGTAATGGAATATTTTTGATAGGTTGGTTTAAATAGAAATATATTGCTAAAATTTATTTCACCTGTTCCTTTTTAAAAAGTATACCTCCTATAAAACTTAAAATTGTATCTGTAGTTCACATTATATTTCCATTGGACAGGACATCTTTAGAGCTTTATGGAAGAGGGGAGTGCTACACAGTGAAAGTCAATCCGCATCTGAAATTAATCCAATAAGGCTATAAAGACAATTTATAAAAAAAAGAAAATTTTTGTTGCCTACTATCCACTGGAATGTGAAATCCATAGGAATTGTTGTGCCTTTTCTCTACTGTTAACCATGACCAGAGCATGGTAATCTATAGATATTTGTTGAGAGAATGCACTGAGGCAGAAGCAGTAAGAATGGAGATCCCAGTGTGAATAGAGGAGGTTTTAAGTAGATAAATGCTTTTGAACTTCTGTTGACTGAATTTGGGTTTTGAATGGAGGGAACATCTGGAAGAGTCATGTGTTATGAGGTGGGACTGGAAGTTAAAGCAGGCTGGGGGTGGATAAGTAACTCTATTAACTTTTAGACCTGGTTCAGTTTTAGTTTCCTGGCCATGATGTCCAGTTGGAAAATGACTGAAATTCTAGAGAGATCTTAACTTGATGTGTGGGAGTCATCGGCAAATAGTCTAAGCTGCTGGGGTCACGTATATGGAAAAATAAGGAGATTGGAGAGAATTCAAAGTGGGACACCATGATTTAGAAGTGGGAAAAGAAGTTAGCAAAGATGACTGAAATGATGAGCAGAGAATTGAAGAAATGTTCTTAGAGAAGTGAGCAATAGTAGCAAATGATGTTCTGGAAGTTTATTACATTTGACAATTGGGACCAGGTTGGTGAATCTTGGGTAGTTTCAAGGAGGTGGTGGAAGCACAAGGCTCATAATAGACTGAAGAGTACATGATGGATGAAGTGATTGCAGGTAAATATTTAGAGTATGTCTGTGAAGTAATGTACTGGTATAAGATGGGAGCAAAGGAAATACTTCTGGAAGATTTTCTTAAGATAGAAAAGACTAGTTTGTTATAACCTGTGGGGAAGGAGCCAGAAGGGCAAGATTTACAGATCTTGCAACATTGGCTACAGTATGTGCTCTGATTTTTCTGTTAGGAATGTGTAAATACCTCTGTGCATTTCATCACCAGTTGAGTGTTGAATAAATACTCAGTATTTTTGGTGCTTATGTTATTAAAAAGTTCACAGAAAAAAAATTTTTTCTTTAAGGGGAAATATTAAAGGGATAGATTAGAGACCCAAGGCCACATGGGCGATATGGAAAGAACTAAAAGTTGAAACCTGTTTGGGTATCTTGTAGGATAGTGAGTTAACTAGTTACCTGATGGCCTTCTGGTTGGAGTTACATGAGGCAAGAACACTGAATATTATCTCTGATCTGGAGAGAGCATTCCAGGCAGGATGACTTGATAGAGACAGAGGAGAAACCCTGGTAGAAAACATCATTTGTCATAGGAAAAATCTCTTTGAAATCTTGAGGAGCATTGAAGGGCTTTTTGTTTTAATGAGGTCTTTCCAGCCTGCCTTCTATCCGTGAACCTTGACAGCATGAGTGCATATAAATTGCATTTGTAAAACTAGTGTGATTGAAGTTTAAGCTTGCCTGACTGAAATCAATAATCTGTTATTTGTATATTTTATGTATTTTAATTTAATATAAGCAATTCACATTGGAGCCTTATTTAATAAACATTTTCACTGACTCTAAGTCCCCCTAATTTTATGAAATTGAAAAACTTGAAGAAAAAGTAAAGCAAAATGGTGAAACTTATCAGGCTCATCTGAAAATAAGGAGGAATATGGTCAAGGAACACTTGGAGGGGAAAATAGACAGTATCTGACCACATCGTCAAGAACTGATTTTGAAATTTGCTTCTGATTTCACCTAAATTCCTTAATAACTTGGTATGAACCTGGTGTTACATACTGAATTTGGACTTAAATTGATACTACTTTGAATAACTGATGTTGTTTTTGGAGTCAGTGGGTTTAAAGTGAAGGGTCCTTAGGCTCACTCTGGGAAAGGTTTCACCAGAGCTCCCCTTTCAGCGGCCATGGGGCTGAGTTTCCCAGGCAAGTTTCTCCACGAGACAGAGACATTAATTATATTTGAAAGAGAAGGTTATTAGAAAAGGGACAGAAGAGTAAAGTACACTTGCATAGACACAAGCAGGCAGAAAGAGCTGCCCTGAAAGGAACAGATTTGCTGAGAGGCCTGCAGGGTTGCAGGCGGGCAGCCTGGAGGAGAGGTGCCTCTGCAGAGGGAGGTCAGTGAAGAGAAGCCCCAGTATGGTGCTGGTCGCGGGCAGGCAGGGAGGCTGCTGCCCTGCAGAAGGAGAGAGTTGGTAAAAGGAATCATCTGCATAGGCACAGGTGGGCAGAAATAGTGCTACTCTGTTGTGGGGGCAGTTTTAGGATTTATCTTCAGGGAGGGGCTCATCTTTGTGGGGGGATGGTTTGTGCTCCTGACACTCCCTGTAGCAATCTGATAGTTTGGGTGCTGCGCCTCCTGATCTGGATGTTGATGCCTAAGGGCTTGGTTTTTGTAACTGAGTTAATGGCTTATACTTATCCCACTTCCCCTACCTCCTTGTGAGTTAGGTTTTTGACCTTGTATCTCCTTTCCAGTTTTTCTATTCTTATCCTCCATCAATAACAATGCCTATACTTCTACAATTCACGAATAAATGAATAGGCAGTGGATTTAGAAAGGTAACTCCCATAATCTAAGAAACCCCCATAGGAATCATATTTTTTTTTTAAATTCTGCACCTCTACTGTAATCTTCGTTTAATAAACATTAGTAAATATTAGTTAACTAATAGAATTTGTTATAAATGTTAATATTTTATTTTTTTATTTATTTATTTTTTTTTTTTAATAGAGGCATGCTTTTTTTATTTATTATTTATTTGTTTGTTTGTTTTTTGTCTACACATGCACTGGGTACAGTCAGAAGCACGAGAGGGTGAGAGAATTCACCAGAGCCAGAGCAGGGAGCAGAGCAGGCAGAAGGACCGAGGTACACTGCTGAGGGGAGCAGCGGGCGGCAGGAGAGGTCTGCTCGCCATGTGGGACCCTCCTCCGGTGGCCGGGGAGCAGCCGGGGATCGAACCGGCACCGCAGAGGCCGCGGGCAGCTTCGCAACCCAGCGCTCAACCGCTGCGCCACCGGGGAGGCCCCAATATTTTATTTTTTTTTTTTAAAGATTTATTTAATTTATGCATACAAGAACTGGAGTATAGGCCAGAGGTGTGGGGGAGGTGAGAGGATTAACCAGAGACAGTGGGAAACAGAACAGGCAGATTGACCGAAATACACTGCTGAGGGGAGCAGCGGGAGAGTCAGGAGAGGTCTGCTGCGCCATGTGGGTTGCTCCCTGGCCGGGAATCGAACTTGTGCTGCAGTTGCTGTGTATAGCTTCATAGGTTGTGTCTTAATCCCTTGCTCCACCAAGGAGGCCCCTATTTCTTTCTTTATTTAGTGTATTTTATTGATGGTACATGATAAGGCAGGATTTCCTAAGCCCCTCCCCTTCTCCAGGGTGTTTGGGATGGAACTGTGACAGTCAGGAGACACTGGATGAGTGGAGGAAGGACCCCCTGGAAGTATATCCAGGACATGCCCTCTGGGGGGCCCTGTGATACCTGCTTGTGTCATCTCTAGGTGACAGGTCAAGTTCACAAGTGATACCCTGGGGGAGGGGGCATAGGGGCATGTAAGGTTGTGCCTGTGACCCTCCTTTTCTTGCCTATGGCCTTGACAGCACTAGTAGAAGTGGGGATGATGTTCTGGGCCGTCACTTTACTGCTTTCCAGAAGGGTTGCCCATGGTCTTCTGGGTGACAGTGATGGCATGAACCATGATCATGAATCCCTCTATGGTGCCAAAGTTGTCATGGGTGACTGGCCAGGGTGACCAAACAGTTGGTGCAGGGAGCATTGCTGACAATCTTGAGGGAGTTGTCATAATTCTGATCATTCACAAGTACCGCAAATGTGGGTATATCAACGGAAGAGGTGGTGCCCTTTTAGTCCTCACCCTTCAAGTGAGCCCCAGCCTTGTCCAAGGTAGGGAAGATGCCAGTGGACTCTGCAACATATTAAGCACCCATATCACCCAATTTGATGTTGGTGGGATCTTGCTCCTGTATGATGGAGATGGACTTTCCATTGATAGTAGGTTTCCTGTTCTCAGACTTGACTGTGCCATTGAAATTGCCCTGGGTGGGGTCATACTGAACATGTAGGCCATGCAGTTGTGGTCAATGAAGGGATCTGTGGCAGCAGCAATGTACACTTTGCCAGAGTTAAAAGCAGCCCTGGTGACCAGTCCCCCAATATTGCCAAAACATTCACTCTGACTTTCCCTGGTGTCTCAGGGATGTGCTAACACTCTGTGAGAAGACAAGGCTGGCTGTCATATTGGGAGGAGCAGAGAGCCTTTAATTGCTATTTAAATTTTTTCTTGCAGAACATTGCCTTGGGAGCCTCCCTGGTGGCATAGGGGTTAAGTCATAGAGCTATCAAGGTATTGCCAAATGGGTTGGATCCCCAGCCAGGGAGCTAACCCACCTGGCACAGCAGAGCTAACTCTCCTGTCTCACCCACTGCTCCCCTTAGCAGTGTATGTCAGTAGATCTGTCTGTTTTGCTCCCCACTCTGTCTCTGGTGAATCCTCTCACCCCCTCACCTCTGGCTTATACCCCAGTTCTTGTGTGCATAAATAAATAAATAATTTAAAAAAAAAAAAAAACCACCACAGACCACTGCCTGGGGTTTAAAAACAGGCTTTTTAAGGGAGACTTGGGGCTTCTGAGTAATGGCTCTACAATTATTGATCTGACTTTGGAAAGTTACTTGATCTTTCTAAACCTTGTCATCTTGGGGGAGAATCCAATGTAGGCAGGGCAGACAGCGGTCGGCTGCACTGACTGGTTAGGGTGACTAGTCTTGGGTGTGTCCTGAATGATAATCTGAATTAGCATAAAGGATCATCTGGCTCTTCAGTTCATCAGCTTAATGTCCAGGTTCCCATGGCACTTCCGTCTACTCCCTTTATCCATTCAAGCCTCCCAAACTTTCCTGCTGGGGAAGGAATGGGGGATTTTTTTTTTTTAATTTAGCAATGATAACTCAACACTTATGGGAAACTTACCTATCACAAAAATGGAGATATTAATATAACTTACCTCAGAAGGAAAAGCAAATGAGGTAATTCCTATAAAATACTCATAATGATGTCTGGCAGATATTTATGTACTGGCTCAGTACATAAAAGAATTGCTATTAATATTCTCTCTTTTTAAAACATTCTTAATTGTGGTTTTGAGACTGGAACTAGTAGGTTTTTGTTATGTTGAAGAATACTTAGAAAATAAATATGTAATATACATTTGTCATTTAAATAATTTCCCCACATATTAAGTTTCAAAAATATATATAAATACATTGTTTCACTTACTCCTTAAAATAAACCTGTTGGGTCACTGCTTTTACTAGTCCTGATTTATCTTAAGGAACCTGTGTCTCAAAGAGCCTCTGGAGAGCAAGGACTTGGTCTAGATCACTTGGTTGATAAACGATGTCACTGGGAAAGTAGCCAAAGTTTGTCTGACTCCAGTAAAACATTTTTAAATATATGTGAAACAATTAAGATACACAAAATACGTAAATAAGAGTAAACTAGACATGTTAGAGTTGGTTATTTTATCTTTAAGCATGGATATTGTTCATGAAAAATGTGAAGAATGATAAGGCAGTGCGTTTTCATTTAGAATCCTCTAAGGATTAAATTTAGAGTGAAACTCCAGGAGAAGCAGATTTTAGAGTTTCAGTTAAAAATCTCCTTGAGGGCTTACGAAAGAGCTGGTAAAGTCTATGGTATTTTAGGAATGATTGGCTTTGCCAATTGAGGACTCATTTCTAACCTTGGGGATTGTCTTTTAAGACGTTAAATGAGCAGGGAATTTGATGAGATGATAGTTTGAAACTGATAGTGGGGCCTTGAAAGGTTTTTTGTCTTTTTGACCAGAAATAAGTTGTACTTGCTTATAGTTTGAGTGGAAAATGTTGGGGAAAAGGACCCTGTGATTAGAAAGGTTTAGCTCTTAGGTGTTTTGTGTACATTTGTGGAACCGGTCTTCAGCTTACTTATTCTTTTTTTTTTTTTTTTTTTATAGAGGCATGTTTTTATTTATTTATTTGTTTGTTTGTTTATACATGCACTGGGTACAGTCAGAAGCGTGGGAGGGTTAGAGAATTCACCAGAGCCAGAGCGGGGAGCAGAGCAGGCAGAAGGAGGTACACTGCTGAGGGGAGCAGCGGGCGGCAGGAGAGGTCTGCGCGCCATGTGGGACCCTCCTCTGGTGGCCGGGGAGCAGCCGGGGATCGAACCGGCGCCGCAGAGGCCGCGGGCAGCTTCGCAAGCCAGCGCTCAACCGCTGCGCCACCGGGGAGGCCCTTACTTATCTTTTTTAATTAAATAGTAGTTGTCTCTCCTTGATTGTTTCTCCCTCCTTCCCCTCCTCCTTTGCCTCACCTCCATATTAAAGGATTTATTTGGGGTTCTAAAACCCTTTAGTCAATTGAGGGTGGGGTTTGAGGTAAGTATATGAGCTAAAAAGGTAAAAAAGATGTCTGGGTCTGGTGAAGAGAATCGGGAAACTTCTGGGTTCTTTGTGATGGCTCCTATTCAGCCAAGGCATGGAAGTACCATAAGTCCTTATGGCCCCAAAATAGGTCACATGGCAGGGTAAGGTAGGGACAAGTGCAAATCCAATCCTTTTAGCATTGTTCCCCCCAACTCTCCTAGTCACCCTTCCCTGCCTTTCTGTGGCCTTTGGGACCCTCACCTGGTTGGTTGTAGGCAAACTGGAGAACTAGATCAGAGGCAAAGCTGAAAGAATATTGGTGTTGCGAAACTTGGTAGCACAGGAATCCTTTTTTTTAATGCCTTAAAAAAAGAAAAAGATAAATTCATAGCTGGAATTCTAAAGTAGCCATTTTCATTGCTCTGGAAAATAATAGCTGCTTTGCAGTTCCCCTTAGAAGGAGGATTTTTTTTTTTTTTTAAAGATTTATTTATTTATTTATTTATACAAGCATTGGGTACAGTCAGAAGCGCAGGAGGGTGAGAGAATTCACCAGAGCCGGAGTGGGGAACAGAACAGGCAGACTGACGAAATACACTGCTGAGGACATGGCAGGAGAGGTCTGCGCCGCCATGTGGGACCCTCACCGGCTGCCTGGCATCAAACCGCTGCTGCAGAGGCTGCAGGCAGCCTCGCAGTCCAGCGCTCAACCACTGCACCACCAGGGGAGGCCCTAGAAGGAAGATTTTTTAATTAAATGTGTGTTAAGTACTTATTTTAGAATCTCTTTAGGTGGATATTTGTTGAGTAGCTGCTCATCTTTTCATTTAAATTTAGTTTTTAAAATTTTTTAAAAATTTATTTATTTACATATATTTCACATCATTGTTCATTTTTGTACAATGTTTGCTTTCTCCTCTCAGGTGTATTCCCCATGAAATTCCCAACACCAATTCACCTGTGAACCATCACCATAGTCCCTTGTGCTCTTCTCTCCCCTGTTTTGATCCCTCCCTCCCTCTCCCCTGCAGAGTGTCTCTAATTTATAGTTGCGTGTTAATTTTGGTTATTTATTTGTTTTCCTGACCCCTCGTTTGGTTCCCTAAATTAGTTTTGTTATCAAGCTGTTGTGGTGAGAATTATACTGCTGTTAGTTACAGAACCGACGCTGACCTCTGTTCTGTTTGGGAGTGAAATCCTCTATGAAGCATGGTTACATTATCTTAAAGTCAACATTAATGGAGGCACTGATGATAGTCCCTGAGCATTTCCTGGAAACATTCACTTTTCAGTTGAGAGCATAGATCCTAAAAGTGTCACTTCTGATCAGACAAACTATTTTGTTGACTATTTTTTTTATATCTACTTTTTACATCATTTTTCATTTTTGCACAATGTATGCTTTTTCATCTTGGTTATAGTCCCCATACAATTCCCACCCCCCTTATTTTGACCGTAATGCCTCCTCCACCCCCACCCCATTTGTTGACTATTCTTTGTGGTCTACATGTTAGTTTTTCGAATTGCTTTTTCTTGACAGGGAGTCAAAAATTTGGGGGTGGAGTGTTAAAAATCATAGACATTAAAATGAGACAATAGTGCATAAACACTGTCTTTGATTTTAAAATTTCTTGGGGAAGGCTATTGGGAAAATAAATGTTCTAAAAGACTTTTGGGGTGGACAGGTGGGGGGAAAAAAGAAAAGAAACAGGTTGAGAAACTTACCAGTAGCAAAGGTCATAGTCTTGTAGGACCATGTCTCTTAATCTGCACTTTGAAAGTCTTTAACACATAATCTTTGTGTTTTCTTGATACAGAAAACACAGCATGTATGGAATGTGAGTGTGTTAGGAGGGACTACTATCAGATCTGTCCAAAGGGCATTGTCAAATACCTCTTTGCTCAATGCTATTTGAGTTCCTTCAAGAGTGGCTGTAAGAGTATCACAATGGTAGGAATGTGGAGAAGTGAGAAAATGGTGGGATTTGGGAACTCTGGGGCCCACACCTGATGTAAGGAGTTCAGCATTTCTGTTGTGTCAGAGCAGAAAGGAGGAACCCAGAGGAAATAATATTTTTGGAATGGATATAGAGTGGAAGGCAGAGAATGCTGGGACTTAAAAACAGTTACTGCTTTTTTTTTTTTTTAAGATTTATTTATGCATACAAGAACTGGGGTACAGGCCAGAGGTGGGGGTGGTGGTGAGAGGATTCACTGGAGACAGAGTGGGGAGCAGGACAGGCAGACTGAGTGAAATACACTGCTGAGGGGAGCAGTGGGCGAGACCAGAGAAGTCTGCCGCACCATGTGTGTGGGTATGTCCTTGGCCAGCTGGGAATCGAACCTGCGTTGCAGAGGCTGCGGACAGCTTCACAGCGCTGCACCACTGGGGAGGCCCTAACCTTTTCCTTTTCACCACTTTTTTTTTTTTAGATTTATTTATTTATTTATACAAGCACTGGGTACAGTCAGAAGCGTAGATGGGTGAGAGAATTCACCAGAGCCAGAGGGGAGAGCAGAACAGGCAGACTGACAAAATACACTGCTGAAAGGAGCAGCGGGTGGCAGGAGAGGTTTGCATGCCTTGTGGGACCCTTGCCCCGCGGCCAAGGATCGAACCGGCGCTACAGAGGCTGCGGGCAGCTTTGCAACCCAGTGCTCAACCGCTGCGCCACCGGGGAGGCCCTCCTTTTCACCACTTTTATTAGATTTTTTTGTATCCTACCAGGGTTTCTTTATGTAAGTATGAATATATATAATTTGCCCATACTTTTTCTCTTAGTCCATATTTTTAACACTTTTTCCATGCATATACAGACTATATAGATCCTCCTTTTATTTTTTCAAAGATTTATTTATTTATACATACAAGAACTGGGGTACAGGCCAGAGGTTCGGGGGTGAGAGGATTCACCAGAGCCAGAGCAGGGAACAGAACAGGCAGACTGACGAAATACACTGCTGAGGGGACCAGCGGGGGAGACAGGAGAGGTCTGCCGTGTGGGATTCTCGCCGGTCGGCCTGGACCAAACCCATACTGCAGAGGCTGTGGACAGCTTCACAATGTGATACTCAACCACCTGGGCCACCAGGGAGGCCCCTAAATATATATTTTTTAATATATATACTGGACATCTCTACCTAATAGGGACAGAAAATTTTTCTTTCTTTTTTTTTTTTTTTAAAGATTTATTTATTTATACATACACAGCTGGGATATAGGCCAGAGATGCGGGGGGTAAGAAGATTCAACAGAGACAGAGTGGGGAGCAAACAGGCAGACTGACTGAAATACACTGCTGAGGAGAGCAGCAGGTGAGACAGGAGAGGCTGCGGATCCCTTCATAGTGCGGTGCTTAACCCCTTGTGCCACCAGGGAGGCCTGACAATTTTTCTTTTTTTACAGCTGTTTTCTATTATGTGGATATATAATTGAATTAGTCTCTTACAGATGAACATGTGGTATTTTTCAGTTAATTGTTATATCATTCAGGGTCCAGGCCTCCCTGGTGGCGCAATGGGTTAAGACGCAGCACTATGAAGCAATCACAGCCACTTCGGCATGAGTTCAATCCCTGACCAGGGAGGTGACCCACATGGCACAGCAGACCTCTCCTGCCACCCACTGTTCCCCTCACCAGTGTATTTCAGTATATCTACCTGTTTTGTTCCCCACTCTGTCTCTGGTGAATCCTTTCACCCCCACACCTCTGGCCTGTACCCCAGCTCTTGTATAAATAAATAAATTTTTTATAAAAAAAAAGATTGAGGGTTCTCAAACCATGTAATTATGTACAAGTATCGTGGGATAAATTCCCAACAGTGAAATTACCATATTAAAGGATAAATTGTATTTATGATTTTGATATTTGCTCCCAAAATTGCCCTTTGTACATGTTCCACTTTTGATGATTGCTATTCTGATCAGTGAAATATTTCAGTCATGTTTGTATTTTCTTCTATTTGAGCAACTTTTTTTCTATCTTAGGGTTGTAGTGATGGTTAAATGAGTTACTGAAAGCAATGAGTGTATGTCCTCAGAATTATAACAATTATAACCAATGTAATTACTATACTTCTCTTAGTGATAGTGTTATGGGGCAGAACTGAGGGGAATGGGGATGATCTGTTCTGTGAGTCCTCATCCACATGCTTAAGAATACAGGATTCAAAAACAGATACATAGAAAGAAACAAAAAGTGTTTATTTACACAGGGAGTGAGGAAAGGGAAGGTTGAAAGAGACCAAAAGGAAAAGAAAATTTTTTTAAAAGTGCAATGACTTTATTTAAAGAGCAATTTGACAAGCTTTAAAACACACAATAATATTATTTATTTATTTTCTTATTATTGTTCATTTTTGTAATTGGTTTTTTCCCACAGGTGTAGTCCCTATTATTCTCCCACAACCACAACACCCATGACCCATCACTATAGGTCCTTGTGCTCTTTCCCTCCCTGTTTTGCCCCCCTCCTCCTACCCCTCCCCTACTGTATGCCTCACTCATAGCTATGGTTAGCTTGCAAGTTTTGTCTTTTTCCTGACCCGTTGTTCAGTTTCTCTATATTCTGCATGTAAGTGAAATCATCCAATATTTATCATTTTCCTTCTAACATACTTCACTTAGCATAATCCCTTCGAGCTCCATCCGTGTTGCTGCAAATGGCATGAGTTTGTCTTTTTTGATCACTGAGTAATATTCCATTGTGTGTATATACCAAAACTTTTTGATCCATTCCTCTGTTTTGAGGCATTTGGGTTGTTTCATTATTTTGGCTATTGTAAACAGTGCTGCAATAAACAGAAGAGTACAGGTTTCCAAAAGGGAAAGAAATTTTATAGGCTCATTTGTGGCCAGATACCTTTGTCCTGCCCCAGACAGCATCTGCTGAGCAGAGCTATGCAGTCACTAGACTGGTACATAGAATAGTGACTGCGCATTATGAATGTATCACTTATTTTATACTTTACTATAAATGCTGTTTTGCATTTTAATTTGATTACATACACTTCTGCTTTCTTATGTTTTTTCTATTTGCATGCTGTAAGTTGTGTATGTTTTTATTTTCTTGTTCTGTAGCAAAGCCAAATAATTTTTGATCCTTTGGAATTTCCACTTATATGAATTTCATATTCCTACCCTTTCTTCAGTATTCTGTTGAGTCACTTTCCTTTTCTTGATTTGTGGGAGCTCTTTCACATTAAAAATAGCAACTCAGGCCTCCCTGGTGGCGCAAGGGGTTAAGACGCAACCTATGAAGCTCTCCACAGCCACTGCAGCACAAGTTCAATCCCTGGCCAGGGAGCTACTCACATGGCACAGCAGACCTCTCCTGACTCGCCTGCTGCTCCCTTCAGCAGTGTATTTCAGTCATTCTGCCTGTTCTGCTTCCCACTCTGTCTCTGGTAAATCCTCTCACCCTCCACACCTCTGGCCTGTATCCCAGTTCTTATATGCATAAATAAATAAATCTTTAAAAAAATAGCAACTCTTTGCATGATTATGAATATTTTCCCAATCGATTTGATTTTCAAATTTACTTAAAATAATATTTCACTAATTTTGACAGTACTATATATCAAGAAATAACTATATTTTGCATTATTATTCTGTACACAAAAATGCAAACAAAAGATTAATATGACAATACTTAGCTTTACTAAATGTAATACATTAGTATTTTTTCTTTACTATTTCATTAGAAAAACCACTTCTCATGAAACATTTCTTTGGTATTGGGACTTGTTGATTGCGGTCACAATTTAAAAGGAATTGTATTATGGGGTCTTTACTGTTTAAATTGTTAATGTTATATGTAGTAAAATAAGTCTGTCTTTTTTTGTGGCTTCTCACATTTTACTGCTAGTTTGAATTGCTTCCCCCATTTTCTAAGTTTTCTTATTCTTACATCTTTTTTATGTTTAAATTAATATATGTGGAATTTTTGTAGGCATTAAATGATAAAGTATCAAACTTCTCTCTTGTGTCATTGTTAAGAAATTGATATTTCTCCACTATGACAGCATTTTAATAATAAATTACTAAATATTCTTGTGTTTAGTCTGTTAATTTGTGTATCTATTATGTCTGTTTAAAATGTTATTAAAAAATCATTTTAGGGCCTCCCTGGTGGCACAGCGGTTGAGCGCTGGGTTGCAAAGCTGCCCGCTGCCTCTGCAGCGCTGATTTGATTCCCTGCTGCTCCCCGGCCACCGGAGGAGGGTCCCACATGACGCGCAGACCTCTCCTGCCGCCCGCTGCTCCCCACAGTAGTGTACTTTGGTCCTTCTGCCTGTTCTGCTCCCTGCTCTGGCTCTGATGAATTCTCTCACCCTCCCACACTTCTGACTGTGCCCAGTGCTTGTATAAATAAATAAATAATCATTTTACACTACTGCTGACTTTTAAAAATATGCCACTTCGTATAACATTTTAAAATGTTATTGAAATGTAATGTACATAAAGTGAACTGTATGTGTGATGATTATGTGTGATTTTGGTGAATTTTGACAGATGAAAACAACCAGTGTACCTTGTACTCTGATCAAGAAATTAGGTATACTTTATTTCTGCTATTTTTTTAAATGTTTATATGATTGGATAATGCCTACATAATGTATTTTGAATGTAACTGTTGCTCTTCACTTTTGAAGTTTACACTCTGTTATGTCACCTTCATTCAACAAGTTTCCTAATTTTTAATGATTATATATTTTTTCTTCTTGAAGCATTGATAAAAACATTCAGTCATGGTAAACATTAGCAATCTAGAAGTTACCTTTCTCTTTGCTCCTGACGTCAGTGGAAATCCTTCTACTGTCTTAATTCTTGTGATATAGTTTCAGATGAGCTGTTTAAAAAAATAAGTATTAGAAAAGGAGTTTTAAAGAGTGATTTGTTCAGTGGGTACAAGGTTTCTCTTAGGGTTTGGAAATATAATGGAATTAGATGGGGTTGACTAATGTGCAACATTGTATATACACAAAAACCTCCGAATTATAATTTTAAATGGTAAAATGAGAAATTTTATGTTAATTTCATTTCAAAAGGAATAGGGGATAAATATATCACTCACTATCCACTCCCCAGAATGGCTAATGTGAACAGACAGAAAATATTGTTAATGAGAATATGGAACAACTGTAACTCAGTCACTGGTGAAAATGTATATTAACTATTTTAGAAACTACTTTGGCTTATCTTCTAAGGGTGAAAATATATACACATATAAACACATTCTATGACCCAGCATTTCTCCTCCAAATGTCTTTGTTAAAGGATAGTAGTATGTTTTAGCAGTATTCTTGTCATAGCCAGAAATTAAAATTAACTCAAATGTCCATCTATTGTGAAATAGGTAAATATATTGTAGTATATATATTTTTTTTTAAGGTTGTTTCAACTTTTATTTTCTATTACTGGTAATATTTTTATAGGCGTATACAGTCCAAACAAAACAGATGTAACTGTATGTGTTAAAGATACAAAGATGGGTCAAATATATTTTTTTTATTTTTTTTAAATAATAAATTTTATTTTTATATTCCCCCATACAACTGCACATTCCCCATTCTGACCCCAATGTAGTATATTTAATAAGTGAATTGCTATACAGCAATCACAATCAGTGATTACAAGTATACTTAATAACATGGATGAATCAAGTATAATTTTAAGTGTAAGGAATCAGTTATATACAGTTTGAAAATGAGCAGAAGATTTTATATGATGATCTATATATGTAGGCAGTGGTTATTTTTTGCAGGTGAGTGACATCTCACAGGATAGTTTCTTGGTTGAGATCTGAGAACATGAGTGTTTGTTTTGTAAAAGTTTAACAAGCTATATGCATAATTTGTACATTTCGCTCTATGTATATTCTACCATAATACAGTTTGCATTTAAATAATAGGTATTGCAAATTAGATGGTACTGATGTAAAATTACTTTAAAAGTTGATTTGGAAAAACAAATTAATGTACCAAATTATTAATAAGATTATTAGAGCATTGTAATAGTTATTCCTCCTCTTTATTTACTTTCTCTTTACACACTCTTAATTGGGAAAGAGTGAAAAAAATTTTAGGGGATTCACATTTAGCTGCTATTAAATTATAAAGCTCATCTGTATGCTCTAGCTCATCTTCAAAATAATTCAAATTATTAATATGTGTAATTCCTATGTTTATTTTATAGGCACATTTTCACAACAAACCAGTAAATGGCCCCAAGTCAGAATCCATGGAATACAGTAGATGTGGTCATGGGGAAGAACAAAGATTGGAATTGAACCCACGCCCCCTTGAAAATGTAGCTAAAAATGAAGACAGTAAGACAGGTAATGAGGTGGAGAAGTGGCCACAAAACAAGAAATCACATTTAACCAATTATGTCAAAGGAGAGTTTAGGACAGCTGTGACAGAAACAGAAAGGTTGAAAAGCTCTGAAGATGAAAGCAAGAAAGTCCTACTCACTGACCTCCTTGAACCTGAGAAGTTATTTGTACAAACTGTAAGAAATGGCATTAAAAATGTACACTCTTTACCAACTGAAACAAATGTGTCAATTAAAAAATGCAATTTTGAAGAATTTGACAAGGCAATTGAAAATAATTCCTGTAAGTTCCTGAAAGACACTGCAAATCATAACAATGCCATGAGCTCCATTGCTACTAGTGCGAGCTGTGATCATCTCAAGGGGAGAAATAATGTTTTGGTCTTCCAGAAGCCTGGCTTTAACTGTAAGTCTTTTCCAGATCCTGCAAACTTTAACATAAATAGTCATACCAGTACCCACAATGAAAATGATCAAACTCCAGAGACTGTCCCAAGTAAAAACCCAAAAGATGGATCTCCAGTTCAACCAAGTCTTCTATCCCTCATGAAAGATAGGAGGTTAACACTGGAGCAAGTGGTGGCCATAGAGGCTCTGACACAGCTTTCAGAAGCTACATCTGAGAATTCCTCACCATCAAAGTCAGAGAAGGATGAAGAAACAGAGCACAGAACAGCTAGTTTGCTTAATAGCTGCAAAGCTATCCTCTATTCTGTAAGAAAAGACCTCCAAGACCCAAATTTACAAGGGAAGCCACAAAGCTTTCATCATTCTCCATCTCTCGCAAAGCAAAGTTCACGAAACATGGTGGTGTTCAATGGCCAAAATACCATATCCAAGTCACACAGTAACTCAGCTACTAACCAAGCCTCCTCAAAGACACAGGAATATTCAAAGGCCACAAATTCTTTTTTAACACCAAATTCATCTAAACTTGACAATAAAAATGTTGTTCAAAGCAGATTTACTCTAGACAGTTCTTCCAAGAATTCGATGCCTTTGCTACCTAGAATTAATAAATTGGAGCATTGCCACCAGTCACTGGACAGCAGTAAAAAATTGGACTCAAAGAATGACCCATCATGCCAAGATACAGCTCATAGTAAAGTAGAGGAAGATGTTGCAACACAGTTAACACAACTTGCATCAACAATTACATTCAACTCCATAAAATTAGAGGACAAAAATGTTGAAAGAACACCAACAAGCCATGTTGCATACACTGTACAGCAAAAATATAGTCAGGAGAAGGGCACAGTACAACTGAAACCACCAAGTATACCGAATAATCATGGCTCATTATTAACAAAGCAAAAGAACACAACTCAGAAAAAGACAAAATCTACCCCATCAAGAGATCGGCGGAAAAAGAAGCCCACAGTCATAAGTTGTCAAGAAAATGACCAGAAAAAGCAGGAACAGTTGTCATATGAGTATAGAATGTTGTATGATATTTGGATGGGATCTAAATTTCAAAAATTTGGTCAATTTGGTCCACATCATTTTCCTATCTTGTTAGGAAAAATATCTCCAGCCAAAGAATGGGAACCAGTGACTCAAATGAGGTCAGCATCAGAACCCAAAAAATTATTTCACCCAGTTGCTCAGATAGAATTCAAGCGAAGTTATCCTGAAGTAGTGGCACAGGAGAAAATGATAAAGGTTGAACCATTGAATATTCTGTCCACATCCCATTTAAAAATAGAATCCAATGGGCAGGAGTTTACAGAAAAAATTTATAATTCTCAGGTACAGCCAATAGTGAATGTCAATCAGAAAATTCATCCTTTACCCCAGCTCTCCTCTCCAACTAACCAGTGTGCTAATGTGATGGCTGGCAATGACCAAACACAGTTCCAGCAGGATGTTAAAGACCAACTCACACATCAGAGAATACCAGCATTACCTGGCATCTCTCACGAGACTCCATTACTGGATCCAGCACAAATACTCAGGAATGTAAATGTAGTGTGTTCAGGTGGAATTACAGTGGTTTCTACCAAAAGTGATGAGGAAGTCTGTTCATCTAGTGTTGGAGTATCAGAATATTCCCTAGTAGACAGTGCACAGAAAAGTTTCAATGATTATGCCATGAACTACTTTACTAAACCTACAAAAAACCTGGTGTCTACAACAAAAGATTCTGAATTACCAACCTGCAACTGTCTTGGTAAGTGCAAGCATTTGTGGACTTGTATATATTGTGTGAGTTTCTTTGTTTTGCTACATAAATTACCTCATTGTGACTGAGTCAAGTTTTGGCTTATCTTTTATGTATGGCATCATGTCCCATTTCTGTTCTAGCTAAAATAAACTAAGTAATTCTATGCCCATTTTTCTGTGGGACCTTTATTGATTCTGCTCATGTGAATGGCAAATTCAACTCAAAATGGGAAAACTTTCAAGTGAAAAAATTTGCTGGTTTTTCTCAGGGCTAAATGTCTACCAAGTTATTTATTGTGTATTCATAAGAATGGATTCCCTTTAATACTTAATTATAATTTGTTCGTATATTCAATGGAAGCCTTTTGCTTAAAAATAGATTTTTATGGTAAGCTATACCATGTATACAGAGAACATAAAACATGTGTACAACAGAATGAATCACCATAAAAAGTAGCTGTGTAAGTGCCACCATAGTCAGGAACTGAAACTGTTTTAATTTTTTGCATTGCTTTTATGCTTTGCAATATACAAAGGATGCTCAATATATAAAAAATTCCATAATCTTGGCCAGTTGAAAAATTTCCACACTTCAGGAGTTTTAAAATATTCAATTGTCTAATACTCATTTCCTATTTAAAAAAAAAAAGATAGGTTTGTGTTGACAGCTGAATCATGGGCCATTTTCTAACTAATGTATTTTTATGTATTTTGTATCTTAAGACTCATTGAAAGAAAGCGTTCAGAAACTAACAGAACTTTTAGCAGTGTGTTAAAAGCCCTGAGAAAATCTTGCTAGAGTAGGATTCTCAGGCAGACTCTGTGAGAAATTCACTCAATATTTGAAACATGGAAGTTTAATTTGAATTCTGTATTGATTTGTCACTGTCTAAGGTCATGTGCTATGTAGGTGCTCAAATATAAAAAGGAATTTGTTTAGTATAATTATTTTAAAAATGGGGAGATTAAATAGATTGCATTATTAAAGTTTGTTATCCTGTTTAAAGCCCCATTATTATTTCAGCTTTTATACAAATTTATGATAGGACAGAATTTGTATAATAACTTGTTTTTATTATAACCTATTCAATTTTATTATAACCTATTTAATAACATGAATAGGTTTATTTATAACAGTCTTATTTGAGATATGGCCCCAAATCACAAAGGCTTCAAGGTTTGCCTTGAACAGAGGCAATTTTTTCTTAGATTAGAAGCAGGTGTTTTATTAGTATATTCCATACTGGGTAGTTCAGGGATTGCTTAGAATATGGTATACTGTGTTTTGTTTTGTTTTGTTTTGTTTTAAACCATAGTAGAGGGCCTCCTTGGTGGCAAAGGGGTTAAAGTCTCAGTGCTATCAAGTCATTACCAGCCACAGCGCCAGCCACTGCAACATGAGTTCGATCCCCCCCGACCCCAATATTGCTAACCCACATGGCACAGCAGACTTCTCCTATCTTGCCCGATGCTCCACTCAGCAGTGCATTTCAGTATATCTGCCTGTTCTGCTCCTCACTCTATGGCGAATCCTCTCACCTCCCACATCTCTGGCCTACACCCCAAGTCTTATATACATAAAAATAAAAATAAATCTTTAAAAAAAAACCATAGTAGAATAGAGTGAGATAAAAAAATGACTCAGTTTTGATTATCCAAACTACATTTGATGTTCTGAAATAAATCCTTCCATTTTCTCACTTATCACATAACACAGTTTTGACAGCCTACCACATGCAGGCACCAAGGATAGGTTCTGCTGAGAAAGATCTCACCATGAAAAGGGTGACAGTGCTGCCTGAGTGGGATTGAATTGGGATAGAAGCGTGTAATAATAATCTGGCTCTTATTCTAAACTTTTTACTACAAGTCTGATACTTGGTCACGCCTTTGACTTACTATATTCATAAAAGCCATACAAAGGGAAGCCTTATTAATTAATTAATTTATTCATTCATTCATTCATTCATTCATTCATTTATTTATTTTTATGGGACCCTCGCCGGTGGCCGGGGATCAAACCGGTGCTGCAGAGGCTGCAGGCAGCCTCGCAACCCAGCGCTCAACCACTGCGCCACCAGGGGAGGCCCAGGGAAGGCTTATTAATCCCGTTTTACAAATGAGAAGACTGAAGCACAGACAAGTTCAGAGCTAGTAAATGACTGAACTGGGATTCAAAGACAGGCCAATTTCAATGCCAGTCTATGTTTGTATCCTCCATCCTGTTGTTTTGAAAATATGAACAAAAAAAGGGATAGCACTTTTCTGATTATCATTACAAATGGGAAAAAGATGTTTAATTTTTAAAATGCCATTAAGATGTATATATGTGAGTTAATCTAGATTTACTATGTACATAGTTTCAATGGGATGATTGTCCAGTTTCAGAATGCCTCTCCTTTTATATATGGAAATTGGGGTCGGAGGGAGCCAGTCATTCCAAGGTTATTGTGTATCTTCAGTAGACCTGTAACTGTGTACACATGTGTCTTCCTATAGTCATTACATGTGGAGTTGTTGTGCTCATTGTGTAGGAATGGGAACTTAAAAGGGAGAAACACAAAAACACACTCATCCAGAATCATTCCCAGAATCATTCCCAACGGGAACAGAATATGTAAGGGTAAAAAATTCCCATGGATATACTATATCCTAGCTAAATAGGAATAATTAACCTTTAGATCTATGTGTCTCAAATTAGCACTATTGACAATTTAGGTGGGATAATTCTTTGTTGTAGTAGGGGGACTGTCTCTGCTTTGTAGGCTGTTAAGTAGCATCTCTGGCCTCTACACACTAGATAACAGTAAAACACACCACACATACATCTGCCCAGGTGTCAAAAGCAAAAATATTGCCAAATGTCTCCCCCAAGGGAAAAAACAGCTGTTGAAGAATAACTGCTCTAGATCAACAATAATAAGTTAAAATCTATTCATTATCTCTAGCTTTAGAAGCCATGGAAATAATCCTATATTGTATTTGATGTACTGTCAAAATGTTTAAATAGTGACCTCTGGTGTAGGTACGCTATGGCCAGAAAGGTATCCTCCAGTGATTTTATATAGACTTGATTCTAAGAATTTAAGTTAAAAATAGTATTTTCTAAAAAATATATAATTCACACTCACAAAAATTGCAGCAGTATAGAAATAGGATGCAAATATCTTACGGTCCCATTCTCTGAAGATAAAACCTCTTAAGTTTTTCTATAAAAATTAACATTATTACTGATTTTGATTTTGTCTCCAATTTTACCAAATTTAGGTCTGCTTTTTAAATACTTAGTAAGTGTGACCCACATCCTATATCTTTTTCCTCCTCTAACTCTCAGAGGAAGAATGAATTAGTTAGGAACAGAATGAAAGGATCAAGTTAAATTCCAGGACCTTTTGTCCTACACTTTACTTATTAAAGCTCACCAAAACCTTGTCAAAATTCATTGTTCTGAACTGTAAAAAAAAAAAAAAAAAAAAAAAGTATAAATAGCTCCTCCTTGCCCCTATGCAATGCTGTGAAGCTTTGGGTCTAATAATCTTATTCCTTCCACAGATCGAGTTATACAAAAAGACAAAGGCCCATATTATACACACCTTGGGGCAGGACCAAGTGTTGCTGCTGTCAGGGAAATCATGGAGAATAGGTGAGGAAATATGCTTCCCTGTTAAAATCATTCATTACTGTGGACCTAACTCAACGCAGAGAAATTATCGGTGGGAACAATTGTGAGGTGAACAGAAAACGTTCAGGAGTATGAGTTGACTGTTTCTTGGGACACAAGGATACTGTCTTGGTGTCTCTGCTGTCATTCATCACATGAGCTTTGAGCACTGAACAAGACTCTCGCAAAGCAAGACTTTCTTCGTTAAATTCAGAAATACCTATTTTTATGTTATTGTGAAATGGTAGAAATAGTTCAAATTACTGCCATCAACACTGCATTCACATTCATGTTGCTTATCTTGGAGCCAGGTGCTTTTTAAAGACTGATCTTTAAGGATAAGTATATAGAGCTGGATAGCATAAAAAAATAGAGGCCACACAAAAGTAAATGTTTAACAAAAGTAACTACAGGAGTGGTTTTTTTTTTTTTTTTTTCATTTCTATGTATGTATGTCTTATGCACATTAAGATATTAAAAGGTGAGCGGTTCAAGTTCATATTGCAGTTATTTTTCCTTCACTGTGTTTTTACTCAGGTATGGTCAAAAAGGAAATGCAATAAGGATAGAAATAGTAGTTTATACTGGAAAAGAAGGGAAAAGCTCTCACGGATGTCCAATAGCTAAATGGGTAAGTATTTAGTATTTTTACATTTTTTAAAATGAATTTATTTTGCAGCATTCATAAAATAAATTGTTTTTCTATGAATTTGTGAGCAATAAAAATACCCCATATCCATTATTCCCAGGGAAATAACAAGGAAGCTGTCTTAACCTGGGCTTTGGATCAGGGTGGTGGGGGTATACCTTTAGAATATTTAAACAAATGTAGTATTTATGTTAAATGGACAAAAGGGCATATTGCTTTTCCCAATTTTTACCTACTAAACTTTTTTTTCTGTTTGTCTCTGTTTTGTGTGACTCTCTCTTATATCAGTTTCTTGTGTACTTTTAGAGATTATTCATTCATTTATTAGATAACATAGCCAAATGGTACCAGACTACACATATGTATCTTTTATTATTACTGTATTTGAAATTCTTTCCAATTCAATTCCACCTTAATAAGGATCATGCAATACTGAAGGCAAAACCAAATTTTTTGTAATATATTCTCAAAATTGTTTCCATGACTACATTTAGTTTTCCAAAAGCACATAGCTGTTAGAATTAAGAACCCCAGTGTCTATTCTTTAGGACATTCTCGACTGAAAAACAGGCTGATAGCAAATGTATTTTTTTCAGTAGTACATTCACATCCATAAGATATTAACCAGTTTATTTGGAATTTTTGACCATACAATCATTTATGTTCCTGTGTAATCATTTGTTAATAATGATGATGATTATTTATATGATTAAAAAATAACTACTACCTTTATCAGACACTTTATTAGGTACTTGACATATATTGCCTTGTCAGTCCTCACAGCAAGACTCTTAGGAATACTTTGTATATTTGTATAGACCCCTTTATTTGTATATCCTTTTCAGGAAATTAAAAACATTAAATACAAAATGGAGATGGGGGCCTTCCCTGGTGGCACGGGTGGTTGAGCACGGCGCTGTGAAGCTGTCCGCAGCCTCTGCAGCGCCAGTTTGATCCCGGCCAGCCTGCGAGGGTCCCACTTGGCGTGGCAGACCTCTCCTGTCTTGCCCGCTGCTCCCCTCAGCAGTGTATTTCATCGGTTTGCCTGTTCTGTTCCCCGCTCTGTCTCTGGTGAATCCTCTCACCCTCCCGCGCATCTGGTCTGTTCTTGTATAAATAAATAAATAAATCTTAAAAAAAAATTTTGAAAAAAAAATTTAGATGGGTATTCTGAAAGCAGGCAATTGCCCACATCCTTACCTACACTATTACAGTGGATGTCTTTGTTACATTTCACCCTGTATGGTGACAGTGGTGATGAGTACAAGAATTAGACACTGAATACTAAATGCTTTAGAATATTTTAACTTTATCCAGTCTATTTGGAGCACATAGTCTTGTCAAAATACAGATAAACTCAAAGATCTGGGATGTTCCTTGCTAACAAGTGATCTTACAGTAAAATGCACAGATCTTCTGTGTATGTGAGTACTTCTTATATATAACACTACTGAAATAATGTTATAGCCCTCCATAGGGCTCCCTGATGTCCCCTCCTAGTCAATATCTCTGCATAAAGATACCGACTATTTTCATCTTTATCACCATAAAGGTCTTTTTGAAGAACTTCGTGTTATTACAATCATATGGTATAGACTCTGAATCTCCTTCACTCAGTTTTTATAGAGCATGGGTTTAATGGCTAGAGCTCAACAACCATTTTGAACTATGGAGTGACTTGATAGTGGAAGACATGTACCAACAGGGTGCGAATAAATATAGGAACCCGAGTCCCTGATGAGATGGATGGAGATGCCATACCAACCCCAAGTCTTCTTAAATCTGGATTTCTTTAGTATGAGAAATACCTTTTTCATGCTTAAACCCTGTTATTTGAGAGGGGATGTTTATTATATGTAGTAGTAGCAAGTGCCAACTAAAGTAACTGCCTTCACTTTGTTAAATGTGAGTGAGTTTTGGAAGGGAAAAAAAAATTTCAAGATTAGAGAGATAGGTGAGTGACCTCTTTGTTACTGAGCACTTCTTACAGTCACACACTGGTCTGGGGACACAAACATGAATTAACATCTACTAGTCATATCATTTTATGGTCCTGAGTCACATCAGTCATCACAAATACATTTTGAGTCTAGGTTTGATAACTAAAGTTCACTTTATCATTTGCTAACACAAACGTTACCTGGGATTACTTGGTCTCTTAAGAACAAAATAAAATTTCCCCAAATTCTCCACTAGAAGTCTAAAACTTTCCCTAAAATTTCTATTTAATGGTTGGAGTAAGGCCGGGGCTGGTGGTTGTGAAGAGTATCAGTTCTTTTTTTTTTTTTTTTTTTTTTTTTTAATAGTGGCATGCTTTTTATTTATTTATTTGTTTGTTTTGTTTTGTTTTATACATGCACTGGGTACAGTCAGAAGCACGGGAGGGTGGGAGAATTCACCAGAGCCAGAGCGGGGAGCAGAGCAGGCAGAAGGACCGAAGTACACTGCTGAGGGGAGCAGCGGGCGGCAGGAGAGGTCTGCGCGCCATGTGGGACCCTCCTCCGGCGGCCGGGGAGCAGCCGGGGATCGAACCAGCGCTGCAGAGGCCGCGGGCAGCTTCGCAACCCAGCGCTCAACCGCTGCGCCACCGGGGAGGCCCCAAGAGTATCAGTTTTTGAATCAACTTCTTGTCCTGGTATGCACTATTCCCACATCTGGTCCACTTAGTTACAGAAATTTAGTAATTTCCAGTAAATACTCACTCATAGAATTTCCGGTAAATAGTAACTCATAGAATTCAGTCTCCATGATTGAGAGTTTTTTGGTTTAGATGTAATTAAACAGTTCCCAGAGAGGTCTTTTTATTTTTCTCTTTTATTCCTCTTTTAAAAAATAATACTGTTGATTCAGAGCATTTTAAATTAGGAAATAATGTATGGACTGCCTATTTTTCTATTGAATTGTTAGTCTATAATTTTATAGGAATTCCTTTATAAAGTTGACCGTTTGTGATAAAATTTGCAACTGTATTTTCTCAGTTTCTCATTGTTTCCACCATTCTGATTTTTAAATGAAATTGAGTTTTTTTATTTTTTTTTAAGATTTATTATTATTTATTTATACAAGCACTGGGTACAGTCAGAAGTGTGGGAGGATGAGAGAAGTCACCAGAGCCAGAGGGGAGAGCAGAGCAGGCAGAATGATGAAGTACACTGCTGAGGGGAGCAGCGGGCGTGGCAGGAGAGGTCTGTTGCGCCATGTGGGACCCTTGCCAGTAGCCGAGGATCGAGCCGGCACTGCAGAGGCTGCGGGCAGCTTCGCAACCCAGTGCTCAACCGCTGAGCCACCGGGTAGGCCCGAAATTGAGTTTTTTAAACAACATAAAAGGTGAAAACTTTTCTTCCTTTCTTTCATAATTTCAGCATGTTATATCTTTTTTTTAAAGATTTATTTATTTATACATGCAAGAACTGGGGTACAAGCCAGAGGTACAGGGTGTGAGAGGATTCACCAGAGACAATGGGGAGCAGAACAGGCAGATCTACTGAAATACACTGCTGAGGGGGAGTAGCTGGTGAGACAGGTGAGGTCTACTGTGCCATGTGGGTTGCTCCCTGGCCGGCGGGAATCCAACTTGTGCTGCAGAGGCTGCAAATAGCTTCACAATGCTGTGCTCAGCCCCTGTGCCACCAGGGAGGACCACATTCTTTAATTTATCTAACAGGAGTTCACTGAAGTTGAGGAGGTAGAGAATGGAATCAAGTAGGCAGGTAGGCAGAAGCCTCACTTTAAATAGTTTTAGAGGCCATAGTGAGGAACTTGGGCTTTTAGTCCATGGGTAACAAGAAGGCTTTGAAATATTTTTAGTATGAATGTGTTATTTGGTTTGTTTTATAAAACCATTCTAAGAAATTAATTGGTAAAAGTCATGTATATTATCTTTAGCTTTTTCGGTCTTAAACAACAGAAATTTGTTTTCTCACAAATTTCTGGTAAAAGTCATGTATATTATCTTTAGCTTTTTCGGTCTTAAACAACAGAAATTTGTTTTCTCACAGTTGTGAAGTTACAAAGTCCAAGATTAAGTGACTGTCAAGTTGGTTTTCTGCGAAGCCTCTCCTTGGCTTGCAGACTTCTGTATCTTCACATGACCTTTGGGCGTACACACGCTGATGTTTACTTGTGTGGATACCAATCATATTGGATTAGGGCTCCACCCTTAGAACATCATTTAAACTTAATTACCTACTTCAAGGTTCTTTTCCAAACATAATCACATTGAAGGTTAGAGTTACAATGTATGAATATGGGGGGGAAGGGGATATAATTCCATCCATAATACACCCCCATGCTGAAAGAAGTAGGAAAGAATGTATGAATCAGTATAGCAGGTGTTTTAAGTCTTCCTGCCTGTCAGATTGACTGAGTTTTGGTTGTGGTCTGGCCCACCCTCCCACTAAATCAGCTCACTTATTTAAGAAATCAGGGTGTCTAGTGTATACCCCAAGCTACGCTAAATAGCAGACACATTTTACATTCCATTTACCCAAAAACTCCTCTTCAGTGCTCCCTGCACTTTCTGTAGAGGCTCTCATGTCCATGATGCCTCTTCCAGGCTATGTCATATTCTATCCTGTGAGTAGTATCCTCACTACTTTAAATTATAGTGATACATTTTTCTCATTCTCTGGTTCCTGCCAGATGATTTGTCTAACTTGAAAAATTATTAATGTAAGATATTTCTACCAAAAATAGATGACTGGATCAAGAAGATGTGGTATATATACACAATGGAATATTATTCAGCAATCAAAAAAGATAAACTCATGCCATTCGCAGCAACATGGATAGAGCTAGAAGGAATTATGCTCAGTAAAATAAGCCAGAAGGAAAAAGAAAAATATTGGATGGTTTCACTTATAACAGGAATATAGGGGAACCAAATAAGACATCTGTTAAAAAAAACAAAAACAGTACAAAACACAACAAAGCAAAAACAGACAATTATAAATCAGCGACATACTGCAGGGGAGAAGAAGGGAGAGGGATCAGAGGGAAGGAGAGAGGAGAACAGGAGACTGTGGTGATGGTGCACGGGTTCCTTGGGGAAGGAAATTCTATGGGGACTCAACCTAAGGAGGTGGTGGGGAAGCAAATATTGTTTAAAAATAAAAAAAAAATTAAAAATAAATTAAAGAAAGATATTTCTAGCTGATTTCTGGAAAAGCTCAGCATTGCATTATATACAATACAAAGGAGTTTTCTAATGCTAGGAGTAGAACGTTGGTTATTGGTTGGAGGTGAAGTTAGAGCCCTGTTCTGTTCATTTAGTCTTCTTTCATTAAACACAAAAATTTTAGAAGCTTTGAATAATCCCTACCTCATACAGCTTTTGTGGGCCAGGAATACGGGCATGGCTTAGCAGGGACTTTTGGCAGATGGACTTATGAAGTTTTCATCATCTGAAAACTCAGAGTGTGGTGAGGGACTGGAGGTTCCTCTTCCCAGGGTCCTGGAAGGAAATTTTTAGTTCCTTCAGGGTTGTTAGCTGAAGGTCTCACTTCTGTATCATAGGATTTTTTAAGTGTGTTCTCATGTCATTCATGGCAGCTTGGTTCCCTCAGAGTCAATCAAAGATAATAAGGGAAAAGCCACCATAGCTTGTTTTCTTTTTGTTGTTTGTTTCTTTATGACATCAGCTTTGAAAGTTGCTCCACAAGTGAGCTCTATTCATTATAGGAGAGGACACATCAGGGTGTGAATACCAGGTGGTGGTGTTCACTGGGACCACATTGAAAATTGGCTATCATAAAATTCAATATCCGTTCTTTTTTTTTTTTTTTTTTTAAGATTTATTTATTTATGCATGCAAGAGCTGGAGTATAGGCCAGAGATGCGGGGGGTGAAAGGATTCACCAGAGACAGAGTGGGAAGCAGAACAGGTAGACTGACCAAAGTACACTGCTGAGGGGAGCAGCGGGAGAGTCAGGAGAGGTCTACCTCACTGTGTGGGTTTCTCCCTGGCCGGCCAGGGATCGAACTCGTGCTGCAGAGGCTGCAGATTGCTTCCAAGTATGTTGCTTAAACCCCTCACACCACCAGGGAGGCCCTCAATATACATTCTTTATTTAAAATTTTGGTAGGGCCTCTCCTGGTGGCGCAACGGTTGAGCGCTGGGCTGCGAAGCTGCCCGCAGCCTCTGCAGTGCCGATTCCATCCCTGGCCGCCGGCAAGGGCCCCACATGGTACACAGACCTCTCCTGCCATGCCCACTGCTCCCCTCAGCGGTGTATTTCGTTGGTCTGCATGTTCTGCTCCCCGCTCTGGCTCTGGTGAATTCCCTCACCCTCCTGTGCTTCTAACTGTACCCAGTGCTTGTATGAATAAATAAATAAATCTTTTAAAATAAATAAATAAATAAATAAATAATAAAATAAAATTTTGGTAAATGAAGGGATACTACATTGGCATAAGTAAAGTACATCTATCTTAGCCCTAAGCAACATGTCCAATATCTAACACATCAAATATATCTACTTTAACTATCTTCACTAAAGAAGAGATCTGTTAATTTGTGGATGTTCACAAAGGTAGTGCATTAATAAATGCATAATAAATAAACATCATTGTTTATTGTGGAATGAATAAACAGAAAGTTTACAAAATAGAAATGTACAATTTACTTATAATTATAAAGTGAACTCTCATGAAACAACTACCCAGGTCAATGATAGAACTTGACTAGATCCTCAAACCCCAATCATAAACCTCAGGTTTTGACTTTCATGGTAATCATTTTCTTTCTAATATGTATTTCTCAACAGTATAGTTTTGTTTTGCTTTGTGCTTTTTTAATCTTGTCCCCACAAAATACCTTGCACTCTGCTGAAATAAATGGCAGGGATTGTTTCTCAATTTCTGGCACTAAGAGTTGACAAAGGTTCGTTAATCTGCATCTATTAATTATTTATGAATCCTTGGTTATTTGTCTTAACAAGTGGCAAAGAGCAAAATAGCACTGGAGTCCCTAGAGTATGTGATCCAAAAGAGATCAAGGTAATTGCATTAACAAATGGCCAACAGGCATATGAAAAAATGTTCAACATCCTTTATAATCAGGGAAATGCAAATCAAAACCACAACGAATTACCACCTTACACCGATAAGAATGGTGCATACCAAAAAAACTAGCAACAACATGATGGGGAGGATGTGGTAAAAAAGGAACTCTCCTACATTGCTGGTGGGAGTGCAAACTGGTCCAACTACTATGGAAAGCTCTCTGGAGGTTCCTCAGTCTACTAAAAATGGAGCTACCATGTGACCCAATAATTTCTTTCCTACGGATCTACCCAAAGCACATAAAAACATTGATTCAAAAGAATACCTGTATCCCTATGTTTATTGCAGCAATATTTAAAAAATTGGGAAGACTTGGAAACAACCCAAATGCCCAAAAATAGATGATTGGATGAAGAAGATGTGGTATATATACACAATGGAATATTATTCAGCAATCAAAAAAGATAAAAGTTTATCTAGCAACATGTATGGAGCTAGAAGGAATTATGCCCAGTGAAATAACTCAGAAGGAAAAAGAAAAATATCAGATGGTTTCACTTACAGCAGGAATATAGGGGAACCAAATAAGACATCAGGGGAAAAAAATAATAACAGTACAAAACAAAACAAAAACAAACAGACAATTATAAACTAGAGACACCCTGCAGGGGAGGAGGAGGGAGAAGAGAGAGATGGAAGGAGGAGCACAGGGGAATGAGGTGATGGTGCACAGGTGCATTGGTGAAGGAATTTCTATGCGAACTGCACCTGAGGGGCATGTGGGAAGCAAACATTGTTTAAAAATGAACAATGGGGCCTCCCCAGTGGCGCAGCGGTTGAATGCTGGGTTGCGAAGCTGCCCGCGGCCTCTGCGGCGCCGGTTTGATCCCCGGCTGCTCCCCTGCCTCTGGAAGAGGGTCCCACATGGCGCGCAGACCTCTCCTGCTGCCCGCTGCTCCCCTCAGCAGTGTACTTCGGTCCTTCTGCCTGCTCTGCTCCTCGCTCTGGCTCTGGTGAATTCTCTCACCCTCCCACGCTTCTGACTGTACCCAGTGCATGTATAAACAAAACAAACAAACAAACGAATAAATAAATAAATAAATAACATGCCTCTGTTAAAAAAAAAAAATGAATGAATGAATAAATAAATAAATAAATAAAAATGAACAATGATGTAAAATATATATAAATTTAAAGAAAGGTAACTGCAATAAATGATAGGATTTTGGGCCTCCCTGATGGCACAAGGGGTTAAGACACAACCTATGATGCTATCCACAGCCACTGCAGCATGAGTTAGATGCCTGCTCAGGGAGCTACCCACATGGCACAGCAGACCTCTCCTGTCTGGCCCGCTGCTCCCCTCAGCAGTGTACTTTGGTCAATCTGCCTGTTCTGTTCCCCACTCTATCTCTGGTGAATCCTCTCACCACCCAAACCTCTGGCTTGTACCCCAGTTATTGTATGCATAAATAAATAAATCTTAAAAAAAATAAAATAGGATTTTGAGTGACCTTACTAGCAAAATAAAGTCTTATTTATGGATGCTGTTTGCAGGAATGAAGTAAAGGGGAGCAAGGAAATAAAGAAAAATGATTTTAAATGAAAGAAACTAAATGGACATTCACCTAGTGAATTGCATTGTCCTAAATTAATTTTCATGTCGCATAGTATGTTTGAGGTTAAACTTGAACCTAGTGTTCACTTGGTAGCACTTATAATAAAATTGAAAATACACAGAAAAGGTTCACATGGCCCCCGCAAGGAATGGTATGAAAATTTGTAAAGCATTTTGTAGTTTTTTCTTTAACTTTGCCATGTAAGGAGAAAAATGAATAGGAAAGAAAATAAAACAATCATCAGCTATTTATTGAGTTTCCTATAGTCACAGAATCATTAAATTCATAGCACCCTAAAATACGTTGTTTATTTTACAAAAAGGAAAATTGAAATTCTGACAGGAAAGTTCTCCTAAATCACATACTTAGTGACAGACTTAGGCTAACATCTACCTCACAACTCCCACCCAATGCTCCTGTCACAATACTGCACTGATTAACACCAAAGAATTATTGTGGGAAGGGGGAGACCCCCAAAAGGGTATAAGCTATAATCCTCACTCTTAAGGAGCTTATAACTTAGTAGGATCAGGAGAGGCAAGATGTGTGTTGTTTATTCAGAAGACAGATATATCTGGCAGGCTTAATAAGTCTGGGAGAGCCTTTTAAGGTTGGTAGAAAATATTAAGTTATAGTTATTATACAGTCACTGTTTTTTGAATTTTGAAATAAATCATTTCCCAAAATGTTTTTTAAAATATTAAGTCAAAAATCTAATTAAGTGGTATTATGTACATTTGTTCATATCTGTGTGTTTGCTTATTAATAGTGATTGGTAATAGTGATTGGTTTTTATCCTACATTTGTTGCTATGCACTTGCCTCATTTTTCTGAATGTGAGACTTATTGCTTTTCTTTTTTTATGGTCACATAAAAAAACCTCACATCAGGTATAACTGGGCAGCACAACTTTCTGAGCCATTCTCACATTGTTTTGCCTTTGGTCTTAGCACTGTTTTATTCTTTTCTCAAAATATTTCTTTGCCAAGTGGTCATTAACACTCCCCCATGATAATGAACTCTTGGCAGGCATTTCTGACTTTGTTCTGCAGTCACATGTCAGGAACTAGTTTTCTTATGATGTGCTAGGTTTTGTGTACAGGGTGATTTAGTTTCTGGAATGCACTAGATAGTATTAACTCCCTGTTCTACTACCCCTTCCATCTCCTACAATTGAGTCTTTGAGGTGATGGCAGCAAAGGGGAGAATTCAAACAGCAGCAGGTGTGGACAGCTCCAATGTCTGAGTAATTTGCACTAGGTCCAGTTGGTGTGTTCCCTTTCATAGGATTGTTAGTACTATCGGTGAGGCAGTGAGTAGGTGGAAGCAAATGCTTATGTTCTACTTTGATCTGCTTCACCACAGTCTAAGGTTGAGGTGTAAACCAAGCTGAAGTATCCAGATGTTTTCAAGCCATGTTGCCTGGATTTACGCATTTATATTATATACATCATTTTCTGAGACTTTACTGGTTTTGTTCCATTGTTTCAAGTGTCTGCTCGATATTTCCCTTGGTGTCTTTAGGCTGTACTCTGGTGCTGCTTCTCTCTGTGCCCAAATCAGGTACCCCTTTTCTTTATTACCATAAAAGCATATTAAAGGGAGTAGTTGGTGTCCTGGGTTACATGTTTGGCACCTTGCTAATGTGAGAAAACCATTATGTGATTCAGTGACAAAAATAAGATAAAGACCAAAAAGTTCATGCTCTCAGTTGCTGTTAAATGACTTCTATTTTTTCACTGACTTTGCCTTTTTTGTAATATGTGTATGTCTTTCTTTGCTTAAGCCTATTGTCTACTAACATCATTATGCCTACTTTTATGTTAGACTACTCACAGAATTCATGTTTGTTTGTTTTTTCAATATTTAAAGAGCAGGTTTAGGGCCTCCCTGGTGAAGCAAGGGGTTAAGCACCGCACTATGAAGCTGTCTGCAGCCACTGCAGTACTAGTTCAATCCCCGGCCAGCCAGGGAGCAGCCCACATGGCGCAGCAGACCTCTCCTGTCCCATCCGCTGCTCCCCTCAGCAGTGTATTTCAGTCAATCCGCCTGTTCTGTTCCCCACTCTGTCTCTGGTGAATCCTCTCACCCCTTGCACCTCTGGCCTGCACCCTAGCTCTTGTGTGCATAAATAAGTCTTTAAAAAAAAGTCACTTATTTAGGGCCTCCCCTGGTGGCGCAGCAGTCGAGCGCTGGGTTGCGAGGCTGCCCGCAGCCTCTGCAGTGCCAGTTCGATCCCTGGCCACCAGCGAGGGTACCACAAAAAAAAATAAAATAAATATATTTTTTATTATTTTATTTTTTTTAAGTATTTTTTTTTAAGATTTATTTATTTATTTATACAAGCATTGGGTACAGTCAGAAGCGTGGGAGGGTGAGAGGATTCACCAGAGCCAGAGCGGGGAACAGAACAGCCAGACTGATGAAGTACACTGCTGCGGGGAGCAGTGGGCGGCAGGAGAGGTCTGCGCGCCATGTGGGACCCTCGCCGGCAGCCGGGGATCGAACCAGCGCTGCAGAGGCTGCGAGCAGCTTCGCAGCCCAGCGCTCAACCACTGCGCCACCAGGGGAGGCCCTTTTTTAAGTATTTTTAAAAAAATAAAAAGCAAGTTTATTAAGGAGAGGGATGAGATTAAAACACACTTTTAATGAGGTGCACCATCACCTCATTCCCCTGTGCATAGACACCAGCAGGTAGGAAGAGCTGCCCAAAAAGGGACAGGTTTGCTGAGCGAGACCTCCATGGTTGCAGGTGGGCAGCCTGGAGGAGAGCTGCCTCTACTGAGGGAGGTCAGTGAGGAGAAGTCCTGGCATGGCACAGGTCATAGGCAGGCAGGAAGCTACGGCCCTGTGGAGGGAGAGAGAGAGTTGGTGAAAAGAAGCACCTGCATAGGCTCAGGTGGGCAGAAGGACTGCTGCCAGAATTCATTTTTTTAGGAAATTTTTTATTCAACTATAATATACATAAAGTATACAAGTCATAAGTGCACAGTGCAATAAATTTTCACAAAATCCTCACTGAATGTGCCCAGTCATAAACTACAACCCAGAGAATGAAATTCATTTTATTATACATAGGTAACTTTAAAAAATCTTAGCCAATGGGTGGATGTTTTTGGAAGGGGCTATTATAGGTTGAAATGTAATTGAACTTTGTTTCTCACATGATTATTGATAAATTCAAAAATGATGTCTCTGCAGTATACCACACATTTATTGTAGATTGCTCCTAGCTGTGATGCTAACCTTGTCCTTCTGTGGGGCCATGGCCCAAAACTACCATGGAGCTGATGGTAGTACTACAACTAAGATTGCACCATGAGGGCTATTTGGTTTGCTTTTGGTATTTTTTTTTTAAAAAAGTAATACAGTTCTACAGTATTTGTAAAATTTACTAAATTTTAAAAATTTAATTTAACTAAAAATCAAAATTAAATCAAGCTGGCCTATCCTAAGAATTAAGTTCTTAATTTAATTAAAATTAATTTTTAGAAATCTATATCAAATCTAAAAATCCATCTTTATTTTACCCTTTGAAGTAACAATATTTAACAATTTAGGGTACACTCAAGCTAAGCGTTTGGATATTAGAATTTCAACTAAGAAATAATAGAGAACTATTTCAGCATGTTAAACATGAGTGACAAGGTTAGTGTTACTTGTAAAAGCTGATTATTTTATGGCTTCTTAAATTTTAAGAAAGCTTAATTAAATAAGCATGGAATTGTTTTGGAGCAGAATTTGCTCAAGACCCTTTTGCTCTTCCTTGCATACGGAAATGAATACATAACTTCATTATTTATGGGTGGGTTGGATCCAGTACTAGGAATTGTAAGTAAGGCGTCCAAAAATTTGATTAATATAACAAAAACTAAATGAAGACAGATTTTTACAAATTCCTCATTTGTAATACTTGGAATAACAATAAATCTTTCATTTTTCATTTTTTATTTTTTTTAAAGCTTTATTTATTTATGCAAGAGCTGGGGTACAAGCCAGAGGCGCGTGGGAGGGTGAGAAAATTCACTAGAGAGAGTGGGGAGCAGAACTGGCAGACGGAACGAAGACACTGCTGAGGGGAGCAGCGGGAGAGGAAGGAGAGGTCTTCCACGCCATGTGGGTTTCTCCCCGGCCAGGAATCAAATCTGCGCTGCAGAGGCTACAGACAGCTTCACAGAGCAGCGCTCAACCCGCTGTGCCACTGGGGAGGTCCCCATTTTTAATTTTTTTCAAAAAGTATATTAAACTGGGCCTCCCCGGTGGTGCACCGGTTGAGCGCTGGGTTGCGAGGTTGCCCACAGCCTCTGTAGCACCGGTTCCATCCCCGGCCACCGGGTGAGGGTCCCAAGTGAGGCGTAGACCTCTCCTGCCACCCGCTGCTCCCCTCAGCAGTGTATTTCATCAGTCTGTCTGTTCTGTTCCCCACTCTGGCTCTGGTGAATTCTCTCACTCTCCCGCTCTTCTGACTGCACCCAGTACTTGTATAAATAATAAATAAAAAAATAAAATAGTATATTAGTATATATTTTATTATCAATAAAATAGTATATTAAACTAATGGTGACATTTATTTTATCATTATAGCTCTAGTAGCAAAAATCAGTGTCTTACTGAATTTGTATTTGAAATATTGATAGTAGCATTGGATTTCTATATCTTTAATCATCATTATATTTCATTCATGAATTTATCCTTCATAGCTACTTTTTGGTCAGATTATCCTTTTTTTAAAAAAAGATTTATTTACTTATGCTCACAAGAGCTGGGTGCAGGCCAGAGGTGCGTGGGGTGAGAGGATTCACCAGAGACAGAGTGGGGAGCAGAACAGGCAGATCTCCTGAAATACACTGCTGAGGAAGCAGTGGGTCAGTCAGGAAATGTCTCTGCCATGTGGGTCACCTCCCTGGCCTGGAATCAAACTCTATGCTGCAGTGGCTGCAGATAGCTTCATAGTGCTGTGTCTTAACCCCTTGTTCCATCAGGGAGACCCCTCATTCCTTTTTTATTATTTTTAAATCATGTTGTCTGTTGGATCTAGATTCTCACTTTTAGCAATTAGTGTTCAGTGCAATAGTTTTATTATCTTTCAAAGATGTATTATTATCCAGCAAACAAAATAATTTGTTTTAAAAATTACAAAGTCTATACACCAAGTAAAGAAAATCAATTATTATTCTGTAAAAATAATTAATGCCAATATGCTGTTTATCAACATTATAAATAGATTCTGTTTTGTGTATTCCAGACAATAATGCATATATACCTAGTGTTCTCTGGGCTTTGGAAGTAAGGGAATTAGAAAGGTTGTTAAATATTTTGTTTTTCTGGTGCCTATATAAATACACTATGAGTAGAAACTAAATTAGTCTGACCCTACTTTGTACCCTATTCATAAAAATCCCTTACAAATGTCTTACAGTCCTCTCACAGTATTATAACAGAAAAATGCATTGCTAATATTTTTCCCCATTTGTGAAAACTACTGTAAATTTAATTTTCATTTGTATTATTTCCCTGATAGTATTATTTAGTCAGCTTCCCAGGTGATAGTAATTTGCAGCCTATCATAATTGGACAAAATGGCATCTTGCTAACTTGATAGTAGTATTCTGGGCTTGGTTATTCATTTGTTTATCTAAATTCACATACTTAGTAATTTGTTTAGGATGTCAGCTAAACCTTAATATATATTGAGTATTCATTGTCTGACTGCTTGAGTTTAAATGAAAAAAAAAGTGATTTTGGGCCTCCCTGGTGGTGCAAGGGGTTAAGATGCAACCTACGAAGAAGCTATACTGTGCTACCCACATGGCGCAGCAGACCTCCCCTTACTGGCCTGCTGCTCCCCTCAGCAGTGTATTTCAGGAGATCTGCCCGTTCTGTTCCCCACTTTGTCTCTAGTGAATCCTCTCAACCCCCCCACACATACCTCTGGCCTGCACCCCAGCTCTTGTATGCATAAATAAATGAATCTTTAAAAAAATATTTAAAAAGAAAAGAAAAGAAGAAGAAGAAAAGAGATGTTTTTCTTTACTAAAAGAATTCCTGAGCCTCCCTGGTGACACAAGGGGTTAAGTCTTAGCACGATAAACCTTTGAGGAATTAAAAACCCAGGGCTATCAAGCTATCAGCAGCCACTGCAGCACAAGTTCGATCCCCGGCCAAGAAGCTAACCCACATGGCTTAGCAGACCTCTTCTGTCTAGCCCGCTGCTCCCCACTCTGTCCCTGATGAAACCTCTCACACACAATCTTCACCCCTGCACCTCTGGTCTAAACCCCAGTTATTGTATGCATAAATAAGTATTAAAAAAAAAAGAATTCCTCCCATGGCTCATTCCTCAGTTTATGCAAGGGTTTACCCTTTGCTCTTACATTTTTTTCTGGCCTATTCTTTAAATCACTGGAGTTTGTACCTTTCAGTCAAAGGTCTGCCTGTAATTTCTCCCTTGAGTTATCACCCCACTGATGCAGTGGCTCTGTCCTGGAGTTTATCTTTCTTTACCAAGAACCCTAAGCAATTTGATTCCAAGCTTGTATACAATAAAGTATACAAGTATACTTTGGCCAGCACCTAGAAATAATTTTTTAACTTACCGTTTTGAAATTTCAGTATTCAGAAGCTGCAATAATACTGCAAAGAATTCCTGTATACTCTCCACTGACACTTATCAAATGTAACTGCTTAGTACATTTGCTTTGCTTTGTCCTTCTCTTTTTTGCCCTTCCTCTTTTTTTCTGAAAACTTTAATATTTATTTGTAAACATCATGCCCTTCACCCCAAACACATTTATTTGTGTATTTCATAAAAACAAGGGCATTGTGTTACATAGCCATAATATAATTATGAAAATGTCGCATAACCTGAATACTATTTCATTGCTAATATAATATTATTTAATCTTCAGATTTTATATACAATAATATCCTGTAAGGAAAAAGAAAGCAAATATTGTTCTGATTAGAAACCTATCCAGGATCATTTGTTTTCATCTAGTTATAACTTGTCACAGAATTTTTTAACTCAAACTTTATAATCAAATAGACTTTGAATGTGTGCAAGATTTTTTAAAGAGTTCTCTTCTGCACAGGAGACTTTTCTACAAACATTTGTTGGTTCTTTTCAATTTGGGGTTCAAAGTAGGTTCCTCTAGAACTTTTTGTTCATTAATTATCAGCTACTTTTCAAAATTGAGAACATAAGATCTTCAGTTCTCTGTTTAGAATTTGGTTGCATTTATTTTCTTACTACTTGCCTCTGTAGAGGCAAGAGAATGACATTTTTTGTGTCAAAATCCTGACTCATTTTCTCTCTGATAACATAGAATTTGAACGTGTCCTTTTATCAATTAACAGTACAGTATGTCAGAATAGCCAAAATAATCTTGAGATAGTGAAGAAAATTTGGAGGACTCAAATTTCCAAATTTCATAACTTATTATGAACGTAACAGTAATCAAAAACATCTGGTAGCAGCAGAAAGCTAGGCATATAGATCAGTGGAATAGAATTGAGTACTGGAAAATGAGTTGTCACATTTGTGGTCTGTTTTCAATAAGAATTCCATAGACTTTTCTATAAAAGGTGCTGGCACATATTAAATAATGAGATTGGGGCCTTCCCCCGCCCCCCATAACACAGCACATGCAAAAATTAACTCAACTATAGGCTAAGGAATTTGTATGTGATACATAAAAAGAACTGACATCTCAATAATAAAATAATAGTCTAGACTGAAAATGGGCAATGTACTTGTATAAATCTTTCAACATTATTAGTCTTCAGGGAAATGCAAATAGAAATCACAATAAGATACCACTGTAGGGCCTCTCTGGTGGTGCACGGGGTTAAGACACAACCTATGAAGGGCCTCCCCGGTGGCGCAGCGGTTGAGCGCTGGGTTGCGAAGCTGCCCGCAGCCTCTGCAGCGCCGGTTCGATCCCCGGCTGCTCCCTGGCCACTGGAGAAGCGTCCCACATGGCGCGTAGACCTCTCCTACCGCCCGCTGCTCCCCTCACCAGTGTACTTCGGTCCTTCTGCCCGCTCTGCTCCCCGCTCTGGCTCTGGTGAATTCTCTCACCCTCCTGCGCTTCTGACTGTACCCAGTGCATGTATAAACAAAAAACAAACAAACAAATAAATAAATAACATGCCTCTATTAAAAAAAAAAAAAACAACCTATGAAGCTATACGCAGCCACTGCAGCATGAGTTCGATCCCCAGCCAGGGAGATACCCACAAGGTGCAGCAGATCTCTCCTGCTGTGCCCGCTGCTCCCCTCAGCAGTGTATTTCAGTCATCTGCCTGTTCTGTTCCCCACTCTGTCTCTGGTGAATCCTCTCACCTCCACACCTCTGGCCTGTACCCCAGTTCTTTTATGCATAAATAAATAAATCTTTGGAAAAAAAAAAAAGATACCACTGTACACTAGGATGGCTATAAACAAAGGACATAATAGCAAGTGTTAGGGAGGATGTGGAGAAATTGGAAACCTTGTCAATTTCTAAAGGGAATGTAGGGCCGCCCCGGTGGCGCAGCGGTTGAGCGCTGGGTTGCGAAGCTGCCCGCAGCCTCTGCAACACCGGTATGATCCCCGGCTGCTCCCCGGCCACCGAAGGAGGGTCCCACATGTCGCGTAGACCTCTCCTGCCGCCCTCTGCTCCTCTCAGCAGTGTGCTTCGGTCCTTCTGCCTGCTCTGCTCCCCGCTCTGGCTCTGGTGAATTCTCTCACCCTCCTGCGCTTCTGACTGTACCCAGTGCTTGTATGTATGTATAAATAAATAAATAAATAAATAAATAAATGAAATCTTTAAAAAAAAAATAAAGGGAATGTAAAATGGTTCTACCACTTTGAAAAATAATGTGATCATTCCTCAAGACTAAATATATTAATTAATTAATTAATTAAAATTTTTTTAAAAGAATATAGTTCCCATATATACAAGCAAGTGAGTAAAACAAGTAAGACACTAAAGATCACATTATAGGATTTTTTTTTTTTAAGATTTATTTATTTATGCATACAAGAACCAGGCCAGAGGTGTGGAGGCGTGAGAGGATCCACCAGAGGCAGAGTAGGGAACAGAACAGGAGGATCAACTGAAACACACTGCTTAGGGGAGTAGCAGGCGAGTCAGGAGAGGTCTGCTGTGCCATGTGGGTTGCTCCCTGGCCGGAGATCAAACTCATGCTGCAGTGGCTGCAGACAGCCTCATAGGTTGCATCTTAACCCCTTGCTCCACCAGGGAGGCCCAGGATTATATATAACATTCAAAATATAACATTCAAAATAGGCAAAATCCATAGAAAGAAAGTAGATGAGTGGGGTAAAAGGGTTGAGAAAGGGAGCTATGTGGAACGGCTGCTAATGGGCTTTCCTTTGGGAATAAAATGTTCCAAAATGATATAGTGGTGGTGGTTGAATAACTCTGAGTATACTAATAACCCTGAATTGCATACTTTGAAAAGGATGAATTTTACATTTAAATTATTTTTCAGTAGAACTAATATTATGACAAGTAAATTCTATTAATGAAGGTCATTCATTTTAAACATCTTTCATCCAGTTGTATTCAGTTTTGGATTTGTCTTTTTTTAGCACAAGCACTAAAAGAATTTCTACAGGATATAATAATTTCATAATATATATAGTATATACATACTTGTATAAAATATAATAAATATTTCTAAATGACAGGACAGTTGTCATATAAACATTACTCACAGGGCCTCCCCGGTGGTGGAGCGGTTGAGCGCTGGGTTGCCAAGCTACCCGCAGCCTCTGCAGTGCTGGTTTCATCCCTGGCCACTGGGTGAAGGTCCCACATGGCGCGCAAACCTCTCCTGCCACCCGCTGCTCCCCTCAGCAGTGTACTTCATCAGTCTGCCTACTCTGCTCTCCGCTCTGACTCTGGTGAATTCTCTCACCCTTCCGCGCTTCTGACTGTACCCAGTGCTTGTATAAGTAAATAAATAAATAAATCTTTAAAAAAAAAATAAAAATAAGCATTACTCACAGATGTCTGGATACACCATTTTCTATCTAAAGTTGACTCTGCCCTGTGGCCTCAGCCACAAATTCATATTATACTTCCACTTATAAAATAATGTGATTCCTAACAATTTTTTTTAATCTGGAATATACATATCATTTTAAATGTTTCTGAAATGAGATTTTCCATCTTATTAATAGTGGAACATGTATTTTTTTGAAATTTTTATAAGATTCAACCCCATTGGAATTTTGTGGCTTTTAACTATTCATTCAACAAATATTTGAGAGCCTCCCATGAACTGAGTTCTGTTTTCAGGAGCCAAGTATTCAGTAATAAAGCAAACATAAGATAGTGTTTGATCCTAATAGTTGTTTGATCCTACTTCTGTGCTATTATAGAAAGGTTAAGAAACTTGTTAAAATGTCCTGAGCCAGTAAATGACTAAGCAGCATCATTTTGTTATTAATTTTGGTTGAAGTAAACTTGCTATTTAACTATAACATATGTGCAGACAATTGCAGAAATCCTAAAGTTGCAAAATTTTTCTAAAGTGAACACATTCTTGGAACAGCAGCCAATATTACTAGCACCTCAGAAGTACTCTTCTTGCCTCCTCCCAGTCACTAGCTACCCCTAAAAGTAACTGCTCTCCTGCCTTCTAACATTAATGATTAATATTGACAGATTTGAACTTTACACAAATATAGAATCACCAGTAAGTGTTGCTTTATTTCTGTCTTCTGTCATGCAGCATTATAATGGTGAGATAAATCCATGTTGTTTGCAACTATAGGGCATTCTTACTGTGGTTACAAGTAAATCAAATTTATTGAAGCATTCTTCCAGTCATTGACATTTGGGTTGTTTCCAGTTAGGGATAGTTATGAATTGTGATGCTATCTTTAGGAAATGTTAGAGTACATTTCTATTCTATACCAACAAAAGGAATTACTGGTTTGTGTGGGACTGCATCTGTGCAGCTTTGGTTGATAGTAACATAGCTTTCCCACATTGTTATACTTCATATTTTTTATCTTTTTCTTTTTATGCCATCTTTTTCATTTTAACGATTTATTTATTTATGTATACAAGAACTGGGGTACAGACTGGAGGTGTGAGGGATGAGAGGATTCACCAGAGACAGAGTGGGGAACAGAACAGGCAGAATGACTGAAATACACTGCTGAGGGGAGCAGCGGGCGAATCAGGAGAGGTATATTGTGCCATGTGGAAACTCCCTGGCCGGGGATCGAACTCATGCTGTGGTGGCTATGGATAGCTTCACAGGTTGCATCTTAACCCCTTGCCCCACCAGGGAGGCCCTGATGTGAAGTACTTTTTAAAAATGTCTTTTGGGTGTGTTGGTGGTGGGTGTGGCATTTTAAACACCTAAAGAGTGAGATTCTGGATCTTTAAAATACAGTCAAAGTTGTAAACCAGTATTAGCTTAATTTAAAATAAAAGTAAAACCTGTTTTGTCTTTATTGTGACAAAAACATAATATAAAATTAAACATTTCACCATTTTTAAGTGAACAGTTCAGTGGTGTGGGTACATTTGCATTATTGTGAAGCATATCTCCAGAACATTTTGTCTTGCAAATCTAAAACTCTGTGAATTAAATCACTATTTCCTCAGTTTCTGGTACCCACCAGTCTTTGTTTTTGCAAATTTGACTACTTTTGATACAGCATGTAAGTGGAAATATACTGTATTAGTCTTTTTTGTGACAAGCTTATTTCACTTAGCATTGTGTCCTTGGGGTCTTTTTTTTAAAGTCTGACTAATATTCCATTGTGTATATACCACATTTTGTCTATTCATCTGTCAATGAACCTTGGCTTGCTTCCACCTCTGGACTGTATGAGTTATGCTGCAGTGAACACGGGTATGCAGATAGCTGCTCAGGACCCTGCTTTTGGTTATTTAAGGTACATATACTCAGAAGTAGAATTGCTGGATCAATCACATGGTAATTCTAGTTTTAATTTTATGGGGAACATCCATACCGGTTACCCTAGCTGTTGATACGTTTTATATTCCACCAATATATGTAGTGCTTGCCTGCCTGCCTTCTTCCCTCCCTTCCTTTGTTCCTCTGCTAGATGACTAATAATGTTGAACACATTATCATCATCTATTAGGGGTATTATCTTTTGTATTTTCTTTTGTTGAGTCCATTCAGTACTTTTGGTTGGTTTCCTCTTGTGCTTTTCTTTTTACTCATTTGGAGAATTTTTTTTATACATTAGAAAAGAAAATTTTGCTAATTATATGTATTACAAATATTTTTCCATTGCATTGCTTGCCTTTTCACTTTCTTATTCTGCTGGATAATGTTTTGAACTTTAATATTTCCAATTTCTTATTCCTTTATGATAAGTAAATTTGGTAAATGTATTTTTTGTTTTTCTTGCTCTAAGGTCATGAAGATAGTTTCTTCTAAAAATTTATTCTCTTTCATATTTAGATCTATATTGTAACTCAAGTTACTCTGCTAAAATAGGGATCCAGATTCATTTTTTTGACTCATACAGATATTTATGTAGTGCTGTTTATTATAAGCCCATATTTTTTTAAAGATTATTTATGCATACAAGAATTGGGGTACAGGGCCTCCCCAGTGGCGCAGCGGTTGAGCGCTGGGTTGCAGCGCGGGTTCGATCCCTGGCTGCTCCCCGGCCACCGAAGGAGGGTCCCACTTGGCGCGCAGAACTCTCCTGCCGCCCGCTGCTCCCCTCAGCAGTGTACTTCGGTCCTTCTGCCTGCTCTGCTCCCCGCTCTGGCTCTGGTGAATTCTCTCACCCTCCTGCACTTCTGACTGTACCCAGTGTGTGTATAAACAAAAACAAACAAATGAATAAATAAATAAATAAAACATGCCTCTATTAAAAAAATAAAATAAAAAAAAAGAATTGGGGTACAGGCCAGAGGTGTGGGGGGGGGTTGGGAGGATTCACCAGAGACAGAGTAGGGAACAGAACAGGCAGATCAACCGAAATACACTGCTGAGGGGAGTAGCAGGCAAGTCAGGAGAAATCTGCTGCACCATGTGGGTAGCCCTCTGGCCAGGCATCGAACGTGTGCTGCAGTGGCTGCAAATAGCTTCATAGGTTGTGTCTTAACCCCTTGCACCACCAGGGAGGCCCTTTATACTAAATCTTGGTATGTGGCAAGTTAATTTTTCTTTGTTCATTTTTCTTGGCTCTTTTTTGTCCTTTGCATTTCAATATAAACTTTGAAACCAGTCTGTCAGTTGCCTCCCCAAACAAAACAAACTCAGACAGGATTTTTATTGGGATTATATCAAATCTAGAAATCTGGGGGAAATGGACATCATTATAATAATGGTTATTCTAGTTCATGAATATGCTCATTACCTAATCTCCTCCCAAGGAGCCACATCCTAACACCATCATATCAGACCTTAGGATTTAATAGGTTAATTTTTGGTGGACACAAATATTCGTACCATGGCAATGTATCTAGGTCCAACTTATTGGACCTAGATCTGAATTTAGAAATTCAACTACTGGCCATTATGCTTTAATTTTCTATTGTTCACTGAAGTAAATCTGGGAAAAGCACAATAAACAATGAATAAATTGCACTTTAGAATTTCCAATACAAAGACTGACTCGATACAACTTTATTGTTTGACAATTTGAAAATCACCTGGTATAGTTTTGTGTGATATGATTTCTATCATTGTATGAGCTGATTTCTAAGCATTGTGTTCTTATATGAGTGTAAAAGTACATACAAATATAGGGGGGAAATTAATATAACTAATTGTGTTTAGGGGAATGTCTTAAAGTTCTCTACTCAAGGGATGCCTTGGTAGCAATGATTGTTAACCACCTAAAGTACAAAAGAAGTGATATTGGGCAACTAACATCGTAAGAAGTTTAATCTTGTTTATATGTTATAGCAACAACAGAAAAGAAATACTACATATGCTATTTGTTGCTCCATTTTGGTCACACAGATGAGCAATTTTATCATTTTTTAATCACATTACTGATTTGTACTGATTAATTGTAGTCAATCTCTCTGCTCTTTTAACTTGTTATATGTGGAGAGAGTTTTAAACAGTTGGTTTTATGAGATGTTAACATTTCTATGTGATTTATTTTTAAAATAAACCCTAAAACCACTAAGAAATATGTTAAATATTTCTGAAGTCTTTTTGGTACCCTATGAGTGTGATTCAATATAAGATAAATGGATAAATATTAAAATGTAATTTTTTTTAAAGATTTATTTATTTATTTATTTATTTATTTATTTAAGCACTGGGTACAGTCAGAAGCGCGGGAGGGTGAAAGAATTCACCAGAGCCAGAGCAGGGAGCAGAGCAGGCAGAAGGACCGAAGTACACTGCTGAGGGGAGCAGCGGGCGGCAGGAGGGGTCTGTGCGCCATGTGGGACCCTCCTCCGGTGGCCGGGGAGCAGCCGGGGATCGAACCGGCCCTGCAGAGGCTGCGGGCAGCTTCGCAACCCAGCGCTCAACCGCTGCACCACCAGGGAGGCCCTAAAATGTAATTTTTTTAAGATTTATTTATTTATATGTACAAGAGCAGGGGTATAGGCCAGAGGTGCAGGAACTGAGAGGATTCACCAGAGACAAAGTGGGGAACAGAACAGGAAAATCGACTGAAGTACACTTCTGAGGAGAGCAGCGGGTGACACAGGAGAGGTCTGCTGCGCCATGTAGATTGCTCCCTGGCCAACCAGGGATTGAACTTGTGCTGCAGAGGCTGCGGATTGCTTCATAGTGCTGTGCTTATTAACCCCTTGCGCCACCAAGGAGGCACTAATTTATTTTTTTTTAATTATTTTTTTTTTTTGCATTCCCCTAGGCAGATGGGCCACATTCATCTTATAAATAAAATGGGTATAATAAGTCTTCTGATAGCATGAAAAATCATAGGAATTTCAGCAACATTGCTTTATATTTTAATTATTTCTCAGAGTAAAACCAGTCCCCCAGGGAAAACATCTGTATGTTTCTTCAGATGCTAAGTTTTGGTGCTCAACTTAATTTTTAATGTTGGGAGCAGTCCGTGCTTATTTCTATATGGGTAGATTTGTCCTGGTGTGTAATAAGGGGAAGAGCAGAGGTCTTCCTCCGATCCCCTGTTACCTGTTTTGCAATTCTGTGTCAGCAGTAAAGTGAAACAGAGACTGCTTTGTTTTACTTTATAATAACAACCACATACTGAAGATTTCTGTTCTACCTGTTTGTTATTCCGGTAACCTGGCATATGGTTTGTTGAGTTCTGTGGAACTGGTTAGTCTGACAGCTAAAGGTAATATAACCTTCAGCTTTCTGAAAAATAGTAATTATTGTATACATGTGTGTACATATATACACACACATATACACAAAATATACACAGCTTTCAAAGGAATACCCATTGAATTTGCCTTTAGGATTTTTGTTTTACATAAATGATTGCACTGTGGTTTTTTAGGTTTTAAGAAGAAGCAGCGATGAAGAGAAAGTCCTTTGTTTGGTCCGGCAGCGCACAGGCCACCACTGTCCAACAGCTGTGATGGTGGTGCTCATCATGGTGTGGGATGGCATCCCGCTCCCGATGGCTGACAGGTTGTACACGGAGCTCACGGAAAACCTCAAGTCTTACAATGGCCACCCCACCGACCGCAGATGCACTCTAAATGAAAAGTAATCAAATGAGTTTTTTCAACTGCTTTCAGACCTCTCTATATAATGTCCATTTATTAATTAACCACAAACTAGGTATATTGCAGGAGAGAACAGGATTTTAGCGTGGCACTAAAATGAACATTTCTTTAAAGAAAGCCTAACAATAAATTAGGCAGTCTTAGGATATTCTTTTGAATTTTTTTTTTCCCTCTTAGATACCTGATGCCACTCACCCCTACAATCTGGAGGGAGAGGGATTTTTCATAAAGGCAAAAGCTCCTCCTTTAGCAGTGTCCAAGAAAATCAGTTTCCCTACAGCTTTGCTAGTCTTTGTTGTCAGACTGAGTCTCTGCCCTTTTGATAGGTGGTAAATGATAGGTTAATTTTGGTTTGCATTTTTCACATTATAAGAATATTTTCATTTTGGTTAAGAACCATTTACTACTTCTAGAGATTTTTTCTTTTTATTCTTTTGTTGTTCAGCCATCAGTTCCATTCTAGCCCATTCACAAATAGGATTACTGTGACATAGTGGGACTATTAACCCTTTGTCTATGATATAATTTGTGTATACTTTTACTAATTTCACTATATTTTTAGTTTTGCTATGTCATCCTTGGCAAAAGTTTTCTTTTTTTAATATAATTAATGTAATTAATATACATTTCTCCTTAAATTTGTCTGAGTATTGTTATTTAGAATATTTTTTTTCTTGTGACTTTTAGAGTAATTCACTCATGTTTTTGTTTAATTTCAACTGTAAATTTTTTAAAAACATGAATCCCTGACATATTTAAATTGGAATGCTCATCAATAGTACTAAAGTAGATCCATTTTCATCCTTATTTCCCCACATGTCCCAACATTAATTATTAAAATGTCTTTCTTTTCCCTTTGATTGAAATGCTGCCTCTAGGGCCTCCCCTGGTGGCGCAGGTGGTTAGCGCCACGCTATGAAGCTGTCCACAGCCTCAAAGCGTTGGTTGGATCCTGGCCAGCCGGCGAGGATCCCTCATGGCGCAGCAGACCACTCCTGTCACGCCCACTGCTCCCCTCAGCAGTGTATTTCGGTCAGTCTGCCTGTTCTGTTCTCCGCTCTGTCTCTGGTGAATCCTCTCACCCTCCCACACATCTGGCCTGTACCCTAGTTCTTGTATAAATAAATAAAAAATAAATCTCCAAAAAAAAAAAATGCTGCCTTTGAAAAACTGACATCTTTATGATATTTAGTCTTCCTATTCCATAACATTACTTTTCTTTTCATTTGTTCAAGTTTATTTTTGTACTCATCAAGAATGTTTTGTCGATGTAGGTCTTTCATTGTACAAGATATAAATAAAAATATAGATTATTTTCTCTAATCCCCACACAAGATTAATTTGTATACCACCTAAAGCATTCCTTATGCTTATTATATCATAATTTCATTACATTTTTCCTATGCTAACAAATATGTATGTATACATTATTTTTAATGTCTGCTAATTAGTTTGTCTTCTTGATGCACTATAACATACCTCTCATGAAGACACTTGCTCTATAGAATATACATACATATTTATTTAATCTACCCATGAATTCAGTAACAATTAAGAATAACTTTAACTCTTCAAATGTTTGTATTTACATAAAGGATGCAGACATACTTTAATTTACTCTTATATTCCCCTCATCTATATTCAATAATTGTTAACTTTTCTTTACATTTCCATTTATACATATCATCAGACATACACACATTATTGCTTTTTTTTTTTTCTGGATTATTTGTGAGCTAGTTGCAGACTTTATTCCTTCCCCCCAAATATCAATTAAATAGGCATTTTTTGAGAATGAAAATACCCTTTTTAAATTTATTTATTTATTTATTTATTTATTTGTGCATACAAGAACTGGGGTACAGGACAGAGGCACACGAGGGTGAGACGATTCACCAGAGACAGAGTGGGGAACGTAACAGGCAGAGTGACTGAAATACACTACTGAGGGGAGCAGCGGGCGAGGCAGGAGAGGTCTGCTGGCCATGTGGCCATCCAAGTCGTGCTGCAAAGGCTACAGAGAGCTGCACAGCACTGTGTTTAACCTCTTGAGCCACCAGGGAGGCCCAAGAATACTTTTTTATATATCCCAACTACAACTGTCAAAATCAGAATATACTGTTATCTACTCTACAGTTCATATTCAAATTTCCTCCATCCAAGATTTGATTAATTAGGTTATTTTATCTTTTTGGCCTTAGGCCCTAAATATCAGGTTTTTTCTGTCCTTTTTTTCTCTTTCTGTCTTTCATGATATTGATTTTTTAAAGGGAACTTCTGTTCAATTTTGGATTGTTGTTTCTTCCTGATTCAATTAAATCATACAAACGTTTAGCTGGACTACTCCACTCAGTCAACACTATAAGGAGTTATTTCAAGTCAACTTGTCCCATTGTTGTGATGTTGACTTTAATTTGTTCTGCAGAAGTTCTGCAAGTTCTCACAATTTTTCACATTTCCTGTGTGTTTGATTTTTTAAATAATTAACAACAGTTAACTATGTTTTTCTCTCCATGTATTAGTTCAACAGTAATAGTTATTTTTTCATTTAAAAACTTTATATTCCTTCTGCCATTTCAGTTTTACACCTTTGATCCCATTTGCATCTCATTATTCTTTCTCATGAAAAATTATTGTAATTTTTGCTATTTTAAAATACATTTTCATCTTTGTGACAAGATTTGGGGGAAGTTAGAAAGTTTAAACTATTCTTTATCACCTTCTTTTCCTCATAATATCTTAAATGATCCTTTCTGCATTGCTCCAAGTCATTATATGCACAAGAACTATGTTATTAGAAGTTTTAAGCATTATGTGAATAAGAACAACAAGAGTGTATGTTACCTGCTGGATTTCATATCTTTCTATCGATAATTCCTGCAATTACCAAGTTCCTGAGTGAACTCAATTTTTTCTCTTGTGGAATTCATGAAGGCTTTCTTTAAAATTGACAAAGCTATTTCACATATAATATCAACTATTCTTTATCAACCCTTAGAGGATTATATTAATGTCATTTTACCATTGAAGGCCCTAACAAGCTCCTTTATTTCCCTCCCTTGAACTTCTAATCAAAAAAAAAGTTGTAAATATTTCAGGTATTTATAATTCATTGCTATTTATTTATATTTATAAGCTTGAACGTTTTAGTTAAAAGTTCAGTTGTATACAATTACACTTACCTTTGTGTTAACTTAACAATACTTTAAATAAAATAGTGAATAAAAGGATGTTAAAATCAACTTTTTTGCCATCTGTACTTCTAAAGCTACATGAATCTGAAATGTTGTGTGTGAGATATTGTCCTGCTTTATCATTTCATTCCTTTGCTGTTGCTATCTGACAGTCGTACCTGCACATGTCAAGGGATTGATCCAGAAACTTGTGGTGCTTCATTCTCTTTTGGCTGTTCATGGAGTATGTATTTCAATGGCTGCAAATTTGGTAGAAGTCCAAGCCCTAGAAGATTTAGAATTGATCCGAGCTCCCCCTTACATGTAAGTGGCCTTTTTATTTTCTGATTACACTATGAATATGTAAGTTCATTCCTTTAGATTTTTTAAATAATAAGAAATTTAAATATGAAACAGTGATAAGAGAGGGAAAAAATACATATGTGTAAGTAAATAGTTTCAAATTCTAAATAAGTTAGGTAAAGTCTTCAGCTATCAACCCAAATTTCAATTGTCCCTGGCTCCCTTCTCCTTCTCCCCTTCCCTGGAGAGAATCTTTATTAAAAGAACCTCGAATTTTATACCCAGTCAAAGTAGGAAGAATAAATAAATCCATTTGCCAACATTTCAAAGACTCAGAAAGTTTACTACCCACAGAGCTACTATGAGAGAATTACTAAAGGACGTATTCCAGAAAGAAGATATATGAAACCGGAACGAGTCTGTCCGGGACAAGAGGCCATGGTGAGCAAAGAAATTAGTCAACCTTACTGTTAAGTTTAAATAAGTTGAGTACTTACATTTTTAATTAAAATAACACCTATAGTTCCATACTCTTAACAACTTAGGGGTGGGTAGGTAGTGGGAGGGGGTGGGGCACCTATAGGAACTAAGTGTGGTGGTGGTTTTATGCTTTGTTTGGAATGGGGAGGTGTAGAAACTGATTAACTCTAAGATCAGTGTTTTTCAAACTTTGAGCTGTGACAAAAAGTAAAAAAACATTTCATGTTATCAGTCACTACATGAATACATTTATACAAGTAAATAATTAAAATAAACCCTTTGAAAAACAGTACTTAGCCTTATATATGTAATAAGATGTTATTTTAAAAAGTGAATTAATATTCAATATAGTTATTGTCAAGGATCTTTGTGATACACTATATATTTTATACAATTTTATTTCTTTAAAATGCTGATAGTGATCTACATAGTCAATTGATTTCATGGCCCACTAATGAGTCGTGACTCACAGCTTGGAAAACACTCATCTAGTATTGTCAGTAAACATATTTAATTAAGAGTATGTTTGAAAATTCTTTTAGGTTAACAAAAATAAAAACTTTTGAATTAGGTGCGGGGGGGAATTTTTTAAAGACAACAACCCTTGCATAAATTCACAAACGAAGTTTAAAAAGTCATTAGGATAAATCATAAATAGAAATAAAAAATAAAGCAACCATAGTTAATTAACTTTATCTGTAACTCAATGGATATAATATCTGGGGAAAAGCTCAGAATTAATAATGATCCTTTAAAGGAGATCAACATAATTATTTAGTATTTTCTAGAGTTCCCAGCTACTGTAATAAAACACAGAAATGATTAAAGAAGCTATCATTTGCAGATAAAGTACTATAGATATAGGCTAACAAGAAATATAGTAGACCTTTAGAGAAACATCTATAAAACTTAGTAAAGGGCATATGAAATACCTGATAATGAGAAGGTTCATGTCAAAAGATTAGAACACATAATAATGTGATGTCAGTTCTTTCTTAAAGTAACCAGTTAAGTTTTCTTTGTAAATATTATCTGATGAAGCTGTCTGTTGATAATAAATATATTTTTAATATTTACATGATTATTAAAATCTTATTCTGTAACAGTAATACTGTTAATATAAATAATAAATGTGACAACAATTTTTGCTTAAGGTTATTTATTATTAATAATGAATAACATTTATATAGTGCTTATAATACAGGAAGAAGCAGTGCTCATTCCAGGAATGGACAGTATGGACAGTATGAAGCTCAGCAGGCAAGGGAAAGTAAGGTGCAGACAGCAACCTTATGAGCCCTGTCATGAATTTTGGAAAATCATGGAAGGATTTTAAGAACGAGAGTGACATAATTACACTTGTTTCTTAAGGAAATCTCTCTGGCTGCTCTTTGAATATTGAATTGGAGTTGGCCAAGAGTGCATTTAACAAAGTGAGCTGGCTACGAGAATAATCTGTGGTAGGGATAATGATGTCTTGGAATATGATTGTGACAGAGGAAATGGTGAGCAATGTTAGGTCTGGAAAGATTTGTAAAATTAGATGATAATGATGTTATTCCTTGACATAAGGTACACTGTAGGACCAGGACTTTGGAGAACAGATTAGGCATTTAGTTTGGACACATTGGGTTGGAGATTCCTAAGGGAAATCCAAGAGGTTTCAGGGTAATAATAATTAGAATCTGAAACTCAAGGGGTGTTATATGATGCAGAATGGAGATAGAAAAGAATGGGGAATGGAGGCTTGAGCCCACAGGTAGGGAGCTTAGAAGAAGAAATTTCTTTCTGTATCTGACACATACATTCATTCATGCTAATGAAACAACTGGAAATATGAATTACAAAATTGTAGTTCATGAAATGATACCTATAGTCAACTATAAAAACTTAGTTTCCTTTGCTTGCTTCATTTCAACATTTTATTACAGTTCATGAGATGACAAATTACTGTCTAACTTGTGAACCTTGGTGGTTCATGATATTCTACTTATTCTACTAACAGTAAAACATAATATATGTTCCAATTAGTTGGAACTCCTTTTTTTTTTTTTTTTAAGGTTTTTGTGTCCTTTTTTTTTTTTTTTTTTTTTTAAGATTTATTTATTTATTTATAGCACTGGGTACAGTCAGAAGCAAGGGAGGGTGAGAGAATTCACCAGAGCGGGAGCAGAACAGGCAGAAGGACCAAAGCACACTGCTGAGGGGCGCAGCGGGCGGCAGGAGAGGTCTGCGCGCAATGTGGGACCCTCCTCTAGTGGCCGGGAGCAGCCTGGGAGCGAACCGGCGCTGCAGAGGCTGCAGGCAGCTTTGCAACCCAGGGCTCAACTGCTGCGCCCACCGAGAAGGCCCTTTCAATTAAGTGTTAGAAAACATCAAAATCTTTTAAGTAGGTATTTAAATCATAATTCTAAAGATTTATCCAAATAAGTGGCATACTTAACATGTGAGTATAGCCAGGAAATGTTTTTTTGTTTTTTTTTTTTTTAATAGAGGCATGTTTTATTTATTTATTTATTTGTTTGTTCGTTCGTTTTGTTTATACATGCACTGGGTACAGTCAGAAGCGCGGGAGGGCGAGAGAATTCACCAGAGCCAGAGTGGGGAGCAGAGCAGGCAGAAGGACCGAAGTACACTGCTGAGGGGAGCAGCGGGCGGCAGGAGAGGTCTGCGCGCCATGTGGGACCCTCCTCCGGTGGCCGGGGAGCAGCCGGGGATCGAACCGGGGCCGCAGAGGCCGCGGGCAGCGCTCAACCGCTGCGCCACCGGGGAGGCCCAAGGGGGGGGGAAATGTTTTTGAAGTAGGTTTCTGGCTTTCCTGGCTATAGTTACAGAGCTACATTATGTCACACTTGTTGTCGGACAGATGAATGGAACACAGCAATCTGGAAATAGACCCAGTACACAGTATACATGAATTGCTTGCCCAATAAAAGCATCAGTATAAACCAGCAAGCAACCAAAAAATGCCGTCTTTGATGCTTTACAGTTGTCACAATTAAAACTTGTTAAAAACACTCAATATTAACTTACAGTGCCTACATTGCTGTGAGGTTTCAGCTTTTATAATAAATAATCTGGTGCAAAACAGAGATGAACTGACCCACATGAACACTTTCTTTCTGTGTTCATAGCATCTCCAAACACCACATCTCAAATGATGCAGAAGTCTCAACCCTTCTTAAATCCTTCCTTTTAACTTTGCTCTCAATTCCCCTTCAGATGTCTTCTTTAGCAAGGTAGGAAGTGACTGAAGTGACTGATCATTTATCAAGTCTCTAACTTGATTTAGGATATAATCACCTCTAAAAAACTATCACAGTGGTTTTCATCTATGATTTCCAAAGTCTTCCTTCTCTGCTTCCTACTGCATACTGTCATCTGTAGTGTGTTTTATTAACTATTGTCATGACAATTTTTCTTTGAGAAAGTCTTGTGTGTTTCTACTATCTATGGCAGTCTTGATTCTTGATATGATGTTAATGCTCCTCACCGTCCTACCACATCTTTAATTGTATTTGCTATGGCATAGGAAAGAAAACACTGGTTTTAGGCAACCATTTGTCCACTATACATTTGAAACTGTTAGCATAGGATCTGATACATAACTGTTGTCTGTTGTCTGATACATATATCTCTGTTATAGAAACTTTTCATTCTATGTCAGAATTGTTTATTTTGATGTATGTGTCTATGCTATTGAATAAATGTAAAACAAGGTTCTCACTTTTAGCAACAAGAGCAGTTTTGCAAGTTACCTCTAATACCACTTATAGTTAGAATACAGCAAAATTTTCATTTCAAAAGACTGAATTAAAGCATGACAAAGACAAATAGTTTAGATTTTTAAAATAACAATCCATGTTGTTTTCAATGGAAGTTCTTTTTATCACAGTAAGTATAACTTGTGTATTAACCACATGTCAGCAGTGATTTAATTCAATATCATACCTTAAACTCATCCTGCATGTCATTATGAGACAACTTTTATGGACTGTCTTTTCCTTAGGAAAAAAACCTTGAAGATAATTTACAGAGTTTGGCTACACAATTGGCTCCAATTTATAAGCAGTATGCCCCAGTTGCTTACCAAAACCAGGTATGTTTAAAAATATCCAGATAGTTTTGTTTTATTTTTTTAAAAGATTTATTTATTTATGCATACAAGAGCTGGGGTACAGGCCAGAGATGCAGGGGGTGAGAAGATTCACCAGAGACAGAGTGGGGAGCAGAACAGGCAGACTGAGTGAAATATACCGCTGAGAGGAGCAGAGGGGGAGACAGGAGAGATCTGCTGCACCATGTGGGATGCTCCCTGGCTTGCTGGGGATTGAATCCAAAGCCTCTGCTATTATGAAGATTCATAGTGTGGTGCTTAACCCCTTGCGCCACCAGGGAGGCCCTTTATTTTTTTTTTTTTAAGATTTATTTTACTTATTTATGCATACAAGAGCTGGGATGTCAGCCAGAGGTGTAGGGGTTGGGGGTAGGGGTTGAAAGGATTCACCAGAGACAGAGTGGGGAGCAGAACAGGCAGACTGACTAAAATACATGGCTGAGGGGAGTAACTTGTAGAAGTTACTTGGAGAAGTAACTTGGAGAAGTCTGCTGCACCATGTGAGTTAGTTATGTGGCCACGGACCAAACATGTGCTGCAGTGGCTGCCAATAGTTCATAGTGCTAAGACTTAATCCCTTGTGCCACCAGGGAGGCCCCTGTCCAGAAAATTTTAAAGATAATCTTTTTTTAAAATATCTTTTTTTTTGGGAAAAAAAATTTATTTATTTTTATATAAGAACCAGGGTACAGGCCAGATGTGCCAGGAGGGTGAGAAGATTCACCCGAGACAGAGTGAGGAACAGAACAGGCAGACTGACGAAATACACTGCTGAGGGGAGCAGCGGGCATGACAGGAGAGGTCTGCCGCTCCATGTGGGATTCTTGCCGGCCGGCTGGGATCGAACCAACACTGCAGAGGCTGCGGACAGCTTCACAGTGCGGCACTCAACCACCTGCACCACCAGGGAGGCCCAAAGATAACCTTTTTTAAAAAGGGCTTCCCATTATAGCAATTGAAACTCCAGAGTGACAGAATTATGGTTGTTTCTAGAATGAAAATTTATAAAAGCAGGAACGTATGACTGGTTGAACATATGAATATTAACATAATGCACTATGTTAATAGAACAAAGGGGCAAAATCACATAATAGCTCTATAGATGCCAAATAGGCATTAACAAAATCCAACACTTTATTTCATCTTAACATCACTCAACAAACTACCCATATAAGGGAGCTACCTCATCCTGATAAAGGATTTCTATGAGAAACCCATAGTTAACATAAATAATGATAAAGACTGGAAGCTTTTTTGCCTAATACCTGGAACCAGATGAGAAAGTCTACTCTTGCAATTTCTATTAAATATTTTTTATTTAAATATTTATTTATTTGTTTGTTTGTTTGTTTATTTATACAAGAACCGGGGTACAGGCCAGATGCGAGGGAAGGTGAGAGGATTCACCAGAGACAGAGTGGGGAACAGAACAGGCAGACTGACGAAATACACTGCTGAGGGGAGCAGTGGGCGTGACAGGAGAGGTCTGCTCACCATGTGGGTTGCTCCAAGGCCAATGGGAATCAAATTGGTGCTATGGAGGCTGCGGACAGCTTCCCAGCGCAGTGCTCAACCGCCTGCGCCACCAGGGGAAGCCCTCTATTAAATATTTTGCTGGAGCTGTTAGTCAGAACAACGATGGTGAGTCAAGGAAATCTGCAAGGAAAAAAAAAAGAGATAAAACTTATCTCTGCTAGTCAATCATATAATCCCATGTTAGAAAATACCAAGAAAAACACTGTTTAGAGCGAAAAAGTAAGTTCAGGATATGAGATGAATATGCAAAAATCATTGACTTTCAAACACTAGCAATAGACCATCCAAAAATAAAATTAAGAAAAAATACATCATTGAAAATTTTTAATTTGTGCTTCAAAAACATCATCAAGAAAATAAATATGGATATAGTAAATGGAGAGGTGTTGGACAAATTCCCAGCTATAAGATAAATAAGTTCTGAGGGTGTAATAAACAGTGTGGTAACATAATTAACATTATGGTAATCATTTTGCAATATGTACATCTATCTAGCCATCACTTTGCATATCTTAAACGTAGATGTATCACATTTCAATGAAGCTGGGTTTTTTTTTTTAATTTATTTATTTACGCATATAAGAACTGGGGTACAGGCCAGAGGTGTGGGGGGGTGAGAGGATTCACCAGACATAGAGTGGGGAACAGGTAAATTGACTGAAATACACTGCTGAGGGGAGCAGCAGGCAAGACAGGAGAGGTCTTAAAGGCTTGTTTGTTTGTTTGTTTGTTTATGCAAGAACTGGGGTACAGGCCAGAAGTGCAGGAAGGTGAGAGGATTCACCAGAGACAGAGCAGGGAACAGAACAGGCAGAATGATGAAATACACTGCTGAGGGGAGCAGCGGGTGGCAGGAGAGGTCTGCGCGCCATGTGGTACCCCTGCCGGCTGACTGGGATTGAGCCGGTGCTGCAGAGGCTGCGGACAGCTTCACAGCACTGCACTCAACCGCCTGCACTCAACCGCCTGCTTATCTATATAAGCACTGGGTACAGTCAGAAGCGTGGGAGGGTGAGCGAATTCACCAGAGCCAGAGCGGGGAGCAGAGCAGGCAGAAGGACTGAAGTACACTGCTGAGGGGAGCAGCGGGCGGCAGGAGAGGTCTGTGCGCCATGTGGGACCCTCCTCCGGTGGCCGGGGAGCAGCCAGGGATCGAACCAGCGCTGCAGAGGCTGCGGGCAGCTTCGCAACCCAGTGCTCAACCGCTGCGCCACCGGGGAGGCCCTGGGAATTTTTTAAAGAAAGAAAAAGTATTTGTTTTATGAACAACACACTGTTAAATCCAAAAATTTCCTTTTAAAAGAGTTGTAAATTGATTTTGTATACTGCATCCTGGATATATACCTTTTATAGAAATTCTAATTGCATATGTCATTTATATACTATGTCTTTCCTTATGATGGAATCATTTAGGGTACCCTACTTATTAATCCACCCAGCATGAATTAGTGTTTTCATCCTCTCTTTGGTTGTAGTCACTGATTATCATTTTGCTCTATGTATTCTTATCAGTGTCTGACTAAGGGGCACCCAGGGGCCCCAAACTGTTAAGGGATATATTTTGGGGTTATTTTTCAAGATTTATTTATTTATGCATACTAGAACTGGGGTACAGGCCAGAGAGGTGCAGGGGGGGTGAAAGGATTCACCAGAGACAGGGTGGGGAGCAGAAGAGGCAGATGGACTGAAATAAACTGCTGAGGGGAGCAGCAGGCGAGTCAGGAGAGGTTTGCTGTGCCAAGTGGGTAGCTCCCTTGCCGAGGATCGAACTCACGCTGCAGTGGCTACGGATATCTTCAGAGGTTGCGTCTTAACCCCTTGCGCCACCAGGGAGGCCCAAGGGATATATGCTTTAAAGGGGGCCTACCTTCTGCTGCGCAAAGGCAAAAGAAGCAGACTCTTAATGTGAAAGATCTTTTATAGAATTAATCTGTATAGAGAGAAAATAAAGAATATTCATAATTGTTTCCCAATAAAATCCCAAATTATCCATCCCCTCCAAGGGCAAATGCCCAGCCAAGCAAGCCCAGCCTGAAGAGGGGCTGCTGAAGCCTGAAAGCTTACCACAAGTCTAAGCTACCTTCTAGCAGGGAATCACAAGAAAGGCGTTAAGCAGATCCTGCAGTTGGGGCAGAAAAGGATGCTACGTCATGATAACAGCTGCCATTGTCTCTGCCCCTATTGACAGAGACTCCAAGTGTCTGTGACCCTGTATCTCTCCCAAGTGTCTCTACATGTCTCCTCCAGGTCTCCTTCCCAGCAGTATTCAGTTACAAGTCGAGTTGCAACAGCAGGAGTGGTGTACTATATTATGCTCAGCTTTGCCATTAGTTACCAACAGCTTCCTCCCACCTCAAAAAGTCAGGTTCATGGTTTATTGGGATTTATAATCCAAGCAGCTAGATGTAGGTCGGGGTAGGAAATACGGTGTATTTGCAACATTCACAACTATTTATTCTCAATGTTTCTAAACTCCACAGGGGCTACACTAATACATTGTAGCTTGAGAAATACTAAAAATTACAGTCTCATTGCTTTAAGGACTTTGTTAGGAAGTGATTTTTCACTGTTTCTTCAAATCGTGTATCTACTTTCCTTTTTAGGTGGAATATGAACATGTTGCCCGAGAATGTCGGCTTGGTAGCAAAGAAGGTCGTCCTTTCTCTGGGGTAACAGCTTGTCTAGACTTCTGTGCCCATCCTCACAGGGACATTCACAACATGAATAATGGAAGCACTGTGGTATGTACCTATGTGAATTTCAATACTGCACACTCCATCACTGTTGCATAGGCTGAGGTCCTTATTTGTGATTGTTGTAGCAAATTTATCTTTTTTTCCACATAAATGTATATATTGGTGGTATTTAATTAGGTTTATTGTCAAAGTATTTGCAAAAATTTATAGAACCACCCTTAAACTAATATTGTTTTGAAAGTCTTGAATTACATATTTAACTGTGTTTTTGTTACATTTGCTGGGGGGTAAGAAAGAGTATATGATTATTGAAAGCAATAATTCTGGGCCTCCCCGGTGGCGCAGCGGTTGAGCACTGGGTTGCGAAGCTGCCCGCAGCCTCTGTGGCGCCGGTTCGATCCCCGGCTGCTCCCCGGCCACTGGAGGAGGGTCCCACATGGCGCGCAGACCTCTCCTGCCGCCCGCTGCTCCCCTCAGCAGTGTACTTCGGTCCTTCTACCTGCTCTGCTCCCCGCTCTGGCTCTGGTGAATTCTCTCACCCTCCCGCGCTTCTGACTGTACCCAGTGCATGTATAAACAAAACAAACAAACAAATAAATAAATAAATAAAGCATGCCTCTATAAAAAAAAAAAAAAAAAAAACTAAAAAAAAAAAAAGAAAGCAATAATTCTGTGCTATCAACTTGTAGGTGGTAAGTTAAGCAAATTCCTTAATGTTTCTTTTTTTTAATGATTTATTTATTTATTTTTATTTATATAAGGGTGGGTGCTAACATTTTTTTAAAGATTTATTTATTTATGCATGCAAGAGCTGGGGTACAGGCCAAAGTTGTGGGGGGTGAGAGGATTCACCAGAGACAGAGTGGGGAATAGAACAGGCAGATCTACTGAAATACACTGCTGAGGGGAGCAGCGGGCGAGACTGGAGAGGTCTGCTCTGCCATGTGCATAGCTCCCTGGCCAGCTCGGAGATCAAACTTGTGCTATAGAGGCTGCGGATAGCTTTACAGTGCTGTGCTTAGCCCCTTGCGCCACCAGGGAGGCCCTAATTTATTTTATTTATTTATGCATACAAGAACTGGGGTGTAGGCCGGAGGTGCAAGGTGTGAGAGGATTCATCAGAGATAGAGTGGGGAGCAGAATAGATAGCTCTACTGAAATACACTGCTGAGGGGAGCAGCAGGCAGACAGGAGAGGTCTGCTGTGCCATGTGGGTTAGCTCCTTGGCTAGGGATTGAACTCATGCTACAGTGGCTGGTGATAGCTTGATAGTGCTGAGACTGAACCCCTGCACCACAAAGGAGACCCCCTTAATGTTCCTGTTTTACATCCTTTCCTCAGGATTTTTGTGAGGGAACTGTGCCAAATATATCTTGTGTGTGTGTATTAGCTTTAAGGACAGTTTGTGTAAAGTTATAGTGTTAGAAATATTTGCATTAGCCATATTATGCTAGCTTCCATTAAAAGAATCATATCTCTCAGCCTGAGATCATCAGTCAAGAATACTTAAAGTAGGAGCCTCCCTGGTGGCCTAGGGGTTAAGTCTCACACTATCACCACTATGGCCTGAGTTCCATACTGGGCCAGGTAGCTAACCCAAATATAGCACAGCAGTCCTCTCCTGGCTTGCCCACTGCTTCCCTTACAAGTGTATTTCAGTAAATCCACCTGTTCTACTCCCCACTTTGTCACTAGTGAATCCTCTCACCCCCCACATCTCTGGCTTACACCCCAGTTCTTCTATGCAAAAAATAAATAAAACAAAATGAAATAAGTAGTATATTCATATAAAAAATACTTAAATTACATGAAAGACCCTGGGGGAACTCATGCAACAGTCCTTTTGTAAGGGATATGAGTTTGCTTCAAATAATTGTATTCTTCTTACCTAGGAAAACAGATTAATAGAAGTAATTTCTTTCTACACTGCACCAGTTTGTTTGGTTTGCCACATAATTTTGAGATCTTCATTAAGACAAAGCTACATCCTCTTACAGTGTGATTGGAAATTCATAATCTGATCCGTCAAAAGGCGACCTTCCTTTCCATTTGCTCAATGAAGTCTCTCTGTGATAGATTAAGGAACCAAAATAACTTTGTAGCATAGCACTCCTCTCCACTGATGTTAAGTGTAGTCTTTGAGACCAATGTTGAAATTTTATAAATCCATCCTGACAAATCTTAGCCAAAGAACAGTTTATCAATACTTGGCTGATACATTTTCCCTGAATTGCCTCACAATGTATCTGTGATCAGGCTGGATTAAGTTCAGAGTTAATCTAAGTTTTGACTCCTCTCATATATTATTCATTCCTGGTTCTTCTTCCACTACTCTAATTATTCATTCAATGAGGCAATTCCTTGTATTTGTCATAATGCCAAATGTCCCCATCTCTGAAAAGTTGAACTCTTGAAATTCTGCTGCCAACTCTTCTTTCCCCCTGTTACCCTAGTCTTTCAAATTATGCTCCTCATATCTATTATTTGTACTCTTCTTTTTTTTTTTTTTTATTTATTTGTTTGTTCATTTTGTTTATACATGCACTGGGTACAGTCAGAAGCGCGGGAGGGTGAGAGAATTCACCAGAGCCAGAGTGGGGAGCAGAGCAGGCAGAAGGACCGAAATACACTGCTGAGGGGAGCAGTGGGTGACAGGAGAGGTCTGCGCGCCATGCGGGACCCTCCTCCAGTGGCCGGGGAGCAGCCGGGGATCGAACCGGCGCCGCAGAGGCCGCGGGCAGCTTCGCAACCCAGCGCTCAACCACTGCGCCACCAGGGAGGCCCTTATTTGTACTCTTCTTAATGTGCTTGTGGAAAATAATTTAAATAGAGAGTTATTGGTGAAGATCCTAATTTTTTTTTTTAAGATTTATTTATTTATGCATACAAGAACTGGGGCATTCGAGAGGGGGGGGGCATCGAGAGGGTCCACCAGAGACAGAGTGGGGAACAGAACGGGAAGATTGACTGAATCACACTGCTGAGCAGCAGCGGGTAAGTCAGGAGAGGTCTGCTGTGCCATGTTGACATCTCCCTAGCTGGGGCTCAAACCCGCGCCACAGTGGCTGTGGACAGCTTCATAGGCTGCGTCCTAACCCCTTGCACCACCAGGGAGGCCCAGATCCTAATTTTTTTTTAAAGATTTATTTTTTTATGCATGCAAGAACTGGGATACAGGCCAACGGTATGGGAGGTAAGAGGATTCACCAGAGACAGAGTGGGGAGCAGAACAGGCAGATTCACTGAAAACACTTCTGAGGGGAGCAGCTGGCAAGTCAGGAGAGGTCTGCTGCACCATGTGGGTAGCTTCCTGGTTGGGGATCGAACTCATGATGCAGAGGCTACGGATAGCTTCATAGGTTGCATCTTACCCCTTGTGCCACCAGGAGGCCCCCAGATCCTAATTTTTAACATGACTATTTTAAAATTATTAATAGATTGCACCTAAAAGACTTCAGTCAGTATTTCAAACCTTGCTGGTAAATGGCTACAGATATTGAGAAAATTGTGTGGTTTTACTTTAGCATCTCTATCCATCAAGTTATATTATATCTTGAATATTAAGTTCAAAAATTTCATGAATTTCCAGTCTAATAATGTCTCTGCTATCTTAGAATGAGCTCTTCACTTTGGAAGAAATGTTTTTAGTGAAATACAAATAAAGCTAATATACATATTTTTTTTTTTTTAAAGATTTATTTATTGATTGATTGATTGATTTATGCATACATACATACAAGCACTGGGTACAGTCAGAAGCGCGGGAGGGTGAGAGAATTCACCAGAGCCAGAGCGGGGAGCAGAGCAGGCAGAAGGACCGAAGTACACTGCTGAGGGGAGCAGCGGGCGGCAGGAGAGGTCTGCGCGCCATGTGGGACCCTCCTCCGGTGGCCGGGGAGCAGCCGGGGATCGAACCGGCACTGCAGAGGCTGTGGGCAGCTTCGCAACCCAGCGCTCAACCGCTGTGCCACCGGGGAGGCCCTAATATACATATTTTTGATGGACTTTTAATGACATTTGAAATTTTATGAAGGAAAATATATTCATTTAGAAAGACATATATTCATACTAGATATCAAAGGTCAGAGATATCCTGTGTCTTCATTTCACCACAATGAATATGAATAACATTTAAATTAGGGAGGAGAACTCAGATAGGTTATATTTTTAAGACATTACTTTCTTTTTGATTTTTTTCTCAATGTATCATTGCTTTACGAAACTACAAAAGTTTCAGGAGTGTATCTTCACACCTCTATAAATGAATCTATCACACCACATCCACCACAAAGTTCCAGCTGATCCCCTCCAACCATTCCTTCACTCCCCAGCAACTTCCCCTCCAGTAACCATCATTTTGTTGTCAGAGACTCAGAATTTGCTATTGTTTTGTTTTATATTCCACTTATGAGTGAAATCATGTAGTGTTTTCCTTATTCTGACTTAATTTTGCTTAAAATAAACATCTCAAGTACCATTCATCTTTCCATAAATAGCAACGTTTCATCGTACATTGTAGCTGAGTAGAGAAAGAATTTTCTTTTTCTTTTTTATTTGTATTTGTATTTATTTTTTACATCTTGTTCCTCTCAGGTTCCTTCCCACCAAGTCACCTGTGAACAGTCACCATAGACCCTTGTGCTCTTCTCTCCCCTGTTTAATCCCTATCCTTCCCCCATCCCTCCCCCTTCCCCGCTGAATGTCTCCGATTAATCTTTTGGCTGCTAGTTTTGTTTTTGTTTTGTTTTTGTTTTGTTTTTTCCTGATCCCTTGTTTGGTTCCCCTATATTCTTCCTGTAAGTGAAACCAGGGATGCTTTTCTTTTTCCTTCTGACTTATTTTACTGACCATAATCCTTCTACCTCCATCCATGTTGCTTAGAATGGCATGAGTTCTCCTGCCGTGCCCACTGCTCCCCTCATCAGTGTGTTTTGGTCCTTCTGCCTGTTCTGCTCCCCACTCTGGTTCTGGTGAATTCTCTCACCCTCCCACACTTCTGACTGTATCCAGTGCTTGTATAAATAAATAAATAAATCTTAAAAAAAAAAAAAAAAGAATGGCATGAGTTTAATCTTTTTTGATTGCTGAATAGCATTCTATTGTGTATATACCACATCTTTTTTACCCAGTCCTCTGTTTTGGGGCATTTAGGTTGCCTCCACACCTTAGATATTAGAAATAATGCTGCAGTAAATACAGGAGTGCAGGTTTCCTTTCAAATCAATGTTTTTGTGTCCTTTGGGTAGACTCCCATTAGTGCAATTGCTGGGTCATATGGAAGCTCCATTTTCAGTAGGTTGAGGAACCCCTACACAGCTTTCCACAGTGGTTGGGCCATTTTGCATTCTCACCAACAGTGCAGGAGAGTTCCTTTTTCTCCACATCCTTACCAACATTTGTTGTTGCCAGATTTTTTTAATATGGGTCATTCTCACTGGTGTTAGGAGGATCTCATTGTGGTTTTGACTTGGGTTTTCCTGATTAGAGGTGATGTTGAACATTTTTTCATATACTTGTTGGCCATTTGTATTTCCTCCTTGAAAAAGTGTCTTATTAGCTTCTCTGCCCATTTTTTGACCGAATTGTTTGTTTTGTTTTTGTTGAATTGTCTGAGCTCTTTGTAAGTCTTTGTAATCAATCTCTTAGCAGCTGTATGGAGTGCAAATATTTTCTCCCACTCATTAGGGTGTCTCTTTGTTTTGGTTGTTGTCTCTTGTAAGACAGAATTTTCTTAAGATGTCTTACTTCAAATTCAAAACAAAGACAGACAAACTTATTGATAAGGCACCTAACTAGAATAGAAGCAAAACAGAGCAGAAAAAGAATATTTATTGGAATAAAATATTTTAGGTTTTTTAATGATTAGAATGATAGCACTGTTAGAAGGAGAAATTTTGTGTGCTTCATTCTTATCTTTGTTCTTTTGCTTTGTTTATATTTGTCAAATTATTTGGAGAAGAAAATAATCACCCTGATAAGGAGGGCAGGAAAACAGCTATAGATAAATCCCCTTGCAGGCAGATCTGAATGTGCCTTAGATGCAAGCACAGCAAATTAAGAAAACGCATAACTAATTTCCCCTGTTCCTAAGAAATATTATACAATATATGGTATTTATCCAAATTTAACAATACCATAGTAATCAATTGAAAATAAAATAACAAATACAGTGCATTTTCACAATGGCAACAAGAAGACAGGAATAACTATAGAGGGTATGGTATGCAGGACCTATATTTTGCATTTCTTGTCTTGTTCCTATCAGGTTTGTACTTTAACACGAGAAGATAACCGTGCACTGGGTGTTATTCCTCAAGATGAGCAGCTGCATGTGCTACCCCTTTACAAACTTTCAGAAACAGATGAGTTTGGTTCAAGGGAAGGAATGGAAGCCAAGATAAAATCTGGGGCCATTGAAGTCCTTGCACCCCGCCGCAAAAGAAGAAAACGCTTTACTCAGCCAGTTCCTCGTTCTGGGAAGAAGCGAGCAGCAATGATGACAGAGGTTCTTGCGCACAAGATAAGGGCTGTGGAAAAGAAATTCATTCCTCGAATCAAGCGGAAGAATAACTCCACCACAAACAACAGTAAGACTTCTTTGCTACCACTTTTAGGTGAGTCCTTTGAATCCTACTAGTTTTATATGCACAACTTACATTGGCAGAAGGAATTGGACTTTTGTACCTTATTTTTCCTCTTCTTTATCTTTGCTATTGATTTACACACTTTGAGATTCTTTCTAAGTAACCAAGGGATATCCAGGGACACCAAATAAGTGGGTGTTGCTAACTCTAAAATAGGATCCTGCCATCCACTGCACAAAGACAAAGAAAGATTACCCTTAGTGTGATAGATCTTAGATAGAATTAGTGTGCATAGAAAGGAAAGAGAAGAGGGAATAATTTCCCCAATAAATCATCCAAAATTATCCATCTACCCTGTGGGCAAACAGTATTGGCCTGAAGTGGGACCACTGAGACCCAAAACTTGCCACAAGTCTAAGGCAGCTTCTGGTAGGAGAAACCCAAGATAGAGACGAAAGGGACCAGGCAAGTCTGGACCAAAAGGAGCAAAATCAAATACAAATTAAGATAGTGGCTGCCACTGTCCTCTTCCCCAGGTGTGTCTTATCCATATGTCTGTTTCAACTCCTTCTCCACGTCTCTATTCCATGTGTCTCCTTCCATGTCTCCCCAAGACCCTGCAACAAGTCAAAGCCAGTAAAGCAAATGCCTGCCCTACCACCATTTTTTAGAGCATACCTGCCTTCAGTGTTATACAGCTTCACCTGGCCACTTAGCTCTGTCCCTCATTTCCTACAGGACACGGATACCTGTAGCCCAAGGTGACTGCTTTCAGTAGGGTGGAGAACATGGCACCAACACTGACAAGATGAGCCATTTGAAAAGGAAAACTTCAGTTGAGATATCAGTTAGCTAATGTTCTTAAACTATTGTTGTTTTTAATATAGTTTGTTTAGAGTTAAAATAAAGACACTGAATATATTTCTACATATTTGCCCAAACAAATTGTCAACAAAAAAGTGACTCGTAAGTATTTTTTGGTATATTTTTTTCAATTTTTTTTAAAGATTTTTTTTTGAATGCCACCCTTTTTTTTTTTAAGATTTATTCATTTATGCTGGGGTACAGCATACACAAGAGCTGGGGTACAGGCCAGAATGCAGGGGCGGGCGGTGAGAGGATTCACGAGAAACAGAGTGGGGAACAGAACAGGCAGACTGACTGAAATACACTGCTGAGGGGAGCAGTGGGCGAGCCAGGAGAGGTCTGCTTCACCATGTGGGTTTCTCTCTGACTGGCCGGGGATTGAACTCATGCTGCAGAGGCTGTGGACCACTTCACAGTGCGGTGCTCAACCCCCTGCGCCAACAGGGAGGCCCTCAATTTATATTTTTTTAAAACCATGTTCTTATTAGTTATTCCCCATCTTTTTTGAAGTCACTCTTTCTTCCTGGCAGGGATGAAATATCAGTTCCTTGAAGTCTTTATTCATTTTAGCATCAATTTAAGTAATCCCATCAACAAATAATACAGGACACCACTTAGAACTGTTCTAGGTATTGGAAATGGAGTGAAAAAGAGGGGCAATACTACCATGAAAGAAGAATAATATGCATTTGTGTAAAGTCCTAAGAGAAATGAGAGTCAACAACGATTTTTGTTTGGAGAAATAGTGTGCCAGGCAGAGGAAATGATAAGTGCAGAGGTCAACAGGCAGGAATTTACCTCGAATACTTGATAGGAGCAGTGATGGCAGTGTGGCTCAGCAAAGTGTGAAATGAGAACTGTAAGAGATAAAACCAGAGAGGTAGGAGGCGTGTGTGAGTGATTCATCTCTGGCATTGTAAATTGCTATAAAGATTTTGGCCTCGGGCCTCCCCGTTGGCACAGCGGTAGAGCGCTGGGTTGCGAAGCTGCCTGCGGCCTCTGCGGCACCGGTTCAATCCCCGGCTGCTCCCCGGCCACCGGAGGAGGGTCCCACATGGCACGCAGACCTCTCCTGCCGCCCGCTGCTCCCCTCAGCAGTGTACTTCGGTCCTTCTGCCTGCTCTGCTCCCCGCTCTGGCTCTGGTGAATTCTCTCACCCTCCCACGCTTCTGACTGTACCCAGTGCATGTATAAACAAAACAAACAAACAAACAAATAAATAAATAAAAACATGCCTCTATTAAAAAAAAAAAATCTTTAAAAAAAAAAAAAAAAAGATTTTGGCCTCTATTGTGAGAAGGATATTGCAGATTTCAGACCAGAGGATAATGTCCTGACTCAAAGCTATTGTTCTCGTTACTAGGTTAAAAACTAAAATGGGGCAGAGAATAGAAAAGTAGAATGATCAGAAAGAGGCTACCCTAACAATTCAGAAGAGAGGTGGCGGAGCTTAGACCAGATTGGCTAATAAGGACATGAGAAATGTCTGATTCTGGTTTTGTTTTGAAGATCAACAAGATCTCTAATAAATCAAATCTGAAATGTAAGATAACAAGAAGTGTCAAGGTTTACCCTGATACTGGTCTGAAGAAAAAAACAGTAGTTAAAGCAGTGAGAGTGAATTAGATCACAAAGAAACATTTGATGGGGATAAGAAAAGAAATTTTAACAAGGATAAATCCTGGAATTCGCAATTTGTAGAGGCTTCAGAGATGAGGAAAAACATGCAAGAGAGACTTAAAGGTCTGGTGAGGAGGGAGTGAAACCACAGAGTATAGTATTTGAAGGAGGGGGGGTGATCAACCTTGTCAAATGCTGCTCCTTTGAGTGAGATGAAAACTGAGATTTCACCACTAGATGTGAAGGCAATTGGACGTTCTGTTAGAGCACATTCCGTAGAGTGGTGCTGAGAATGAATGTGATTGTTTTATAGAGAGATGAGAGAAATTCCTGTGTTTGGCTATAAAGGAGATGAACAGATTGCAGTGAAAGTTGAGAGATTGTTGGGTTTTTTGTTTTAAGGAAATTTTTTAAAATGTACAGTGATTTATATAATGGACCCAAATTTTCCTTGTATGTTCTCACTGTTAAAAAATTGCAATACGTAGCTATTCTTACTTCATCTATAATCTTCCGCAGACCTGCCCCTTCAATGATTTTGAAACAAGTTATATCGTCTGTTGATTCATCCATGTGTCACCAAGACTCTTTATAACCACAATGCAAAAAACCAAAAATCAAAGAATGCCTTAATGCCAATAAGTGTTCAGATTTCTCAATTTCTTTTTTTATAAATCCTTTTTAAAAAAAAAAAAGATTTATTTATTTATGCATATAAGAACTGGGGTTCAAGCCAGAGATGCGGGGAGGGGGGTGGTGAGAGGATTCACTAGAGACAGTGGGGAACAGAACAGGCAGATTGACCATAGTGCACTGCTGAGGGGAGCAGCGGGCGAGTCAGGAGAGGTCTGCTGCACCATGGGGGTTGCTCCCTGGCCGGCTGGGAATCGAACCTGTACTGCAGAGGCTGTGGATTGCTTCATAGTGCGGTGCTTAACCCCTTGCGCCACCAGGGAGGCCCAGATTTCTCAGTTTCTAACGTTTGGTTTGTTTAAATCAGTTTCCAAACAAGGACTGTATTTACATGCACTGTATTGACTTGATATGTCTCCTATATCTTTTCTTAATTTCAAGCCTGTTATTTTCTTCCTCCCTTTTTGTCTCATTATAGCAAAAACTGCTGTCCTATATACTGTCTTATTGATACATTCAGTATCAATTTCTTTTTTAATTTCCATGACAAGAGCACTGTCTAATTCTTACAATCCTATTTTTTCAGGAAATAAATAGTGTATGATCCTGCCTCTTGCAGGTGTTGTCAATTTGTTAAACTGATAACCTTTCCTATCAATTTTTTACTTATGATCATCCTCTACATTTATTTCATTAGGAATAACAGTCTATCATTCTTCCATTTGTTAGTACTTTTATTTTTTTTTTTAAACATCTTTTTTTTTTTTTAGATTTATTTATTTATTTATTTATACAAGCACTGGGTACAGTCAGAAGCACGGAAGGGTGAGAGAATTCACCAGAGCCAGAGCCGGGAGCAGAGCAGGCAGAAGGACCGAAGTACACTGCTGAGGGGAGCAGCGGGCGGCAGGAGAGGTCTGCGCACCATGCAGGTCCCTCCTTCGGTGACGGGGGAGCAGCCGGGGATCGAACCGGCGCCGCGGAGGCTACGGGCAGCTTCGCAACCCAGCGCTCAACCGCAGCGCCACCGGGGAGGCCCTGTTAGTTCTTTTAAAAAGAAATCTTGTCCTGGGCCTCCCTGGTAGTCTAGGGGTTAACTTTCCATGCTATCACAACTTCAGCCTGGGTTCAATCCCAGCCAGGGAGCTAACCCACATAAGACTCAGCCGGCCCCTCCTGTTTCATCCGCTGCTCCCTGTAGCAGTGTAGTGTATTTCAGGACACCTGCCTGTTCTGCTCCCCAGTCTGTCTCTGGTAAATCCTCTCACCCTGGCCCCCTACCTCTGACCTGCATCCCAGTTCTTCTACCAGGAAAAAAAAAATCTTGTCCTTAGCAATAGCTTGCTAGTTCTCAGATATGGTTCACTCAGGGAAATTAGAATAAATGCTTAACGATTTACCTTTATTCACCAGTTTTCAGAATACAAGTGAAGTTATACCCCTCAAGCTTTCTCTGAATTCATTTTTTTTAAGATTTATTCATTTATGCATACAAGAACTGGGGTACAGGCCAGAGTTGCAGGGGGTGAGAGGATTCACCAGAGACAGAGTGGGGAGCAGAACAGGCAGACTGACAGAAATAACACTGCTGAGGGGAGTAGCGGGCAAGTCAAGAGAGGTCTGCTGTGCCATGTGGGTAGCTCCCTGGCCGGGGATCGAACACATGCTACAGAGTCTATGGATAGCTTCAGAGTGCTATGCGCGACACCTTGCGCCACCAGGGAGGCCCCTCTCTGAATTCTTTTATCATGACCCCACTGTCATTGATAGCTTCTTCTCTGGGTTTTTGCAAGACATTCCAGGTTCATATTACATAATCCTGTTCTGTATCTAAAATCAGACATTTCTCTAAGGAGTCTAAAGAAAAAAATCCACCATGAATTTATACTATGATTCAAATTGCAGGTTATTCCTGTATCTTCTATTCTTGTATTTGTTAATGAGATTGTTTTTGTCAGGTGAGAGAAATGACAGTACAGACAAGATAGGTTTTTTTTTTTTTTTTAAAGATACAGTAAAGGATAATGAATAAGCTAGGTGGGGAGAATATCTTTTTTCTGACTGTAGCTCCATTTTACAGGTGTTTTAAGGTCTATATTTAGGTTCACTTCTCTAATTTCATGCTATTTGTAAACAGCAATCATGTAATTTGCATCTTTATGTCATTTCCCAATCATCTTTGCATGCTTTTTATTTTATTTTTTAAAAGATTTTATTTAGGCATACAAGATCTGGGATACAGGCCAGAGGTGGGGGTGAGAGGATTCACCAGAGACACAGTGGGGAACAGAACAGGCAGACTGACTGAAATACACTGCTGAGGGGAACAGCGGGCAAGACAGGAGAGGTCTGCTGCACCATGTGGGTAGCTCCCTGACCGGCCAGAGATCGAACTCATGATGCAGAGGCTGCGGATTATTTCACAGTGCAGTGCTTACCCCTTTGCGCCACCAGGGAGGCCCATGCGTGCTTTTTATAAATCAGTGTATAGCCCATAACCTCCTTTTATAATCTGACTCCTGAAAAACTTGTATGGGCTCATTCAACTCAATAAGACTCATGGCTCTTTTAATAGTCTCTTCCCAATATTCTGTTGACAGCTTTCTTGATGTGCCCCTTGTTTTCTCCTCTAAGTTCTCTTGAAAAATGAAAACTATTGGCCTCCCTGGTGGCTTAGGAGTTAGGTCTCAGCGCTATCACCTCTACAGCCTGAGTTCCATCCCAAGTTTCATCCCAACCAGATCCACCTGTTCTGCTCCTCACTCTGTCTCTGGTGAATCCTCTTACCCCTTCATCTCCGGTCTGCACCCCGGCTCTTGTATGCATAAATAAATAAATCTTTAAAAACAGTGAAAACTGGGCCTCCCTCGTGGCGCAGCGGTTGAGCGCTGGGTTGCGAAGCTGCCCAGGGCCTCTGCAGCGCCGGTTCGATCCCCGGCTGCTCCCCGGCCACCAGAGGAGGGTCCCACATGGCGCGCAGACCTCTCCTGCCGCCCGCTGCTCCCCTCAGCAGTGTACTTCGGTCCTTCTGCCTGCTCTGCTCCCCGCTCTGGCTCTGGTGAATTCTCTCACCCTCCCGCGCTTCTGACTGTACCCCCTGCATGTATAAACAAAACAAACAAACAAACAAACAAATAAGTAAATAAGTAAATAAAAACATGCCTCTTAAAAATAAATAAAATAAATTAATTAATTAAAAAAAATAAAAACAGTGAAAACTATCATGTCCTCCAGGTTGTATTGTCTGAGGGGAAAATTGCAGATATTATGAATTCGATCAATGGTTACTATTCTATCTTTGACTATCTTAAAGCATGGTCTTTTTACCTTTTCTCTTTCTGGTACTTCAATTTGCTGGATTTGCTGTTCCAAATAATCTCAGAACAAGAAAAATGTCTCCAATAAAAATGTTTCTTTCCCTTTGATATGAAGTTTGTGTGCGTATATGAGCGCAGATAACTCACACTGGCCAATGTGATAACTTTTTAGTAACTTTACCAGTTATGATATAAACTATTACTTATATTTACTTCTTTAAAAAATGAGAGTATGCAATGCCTAAAGTGTATTTAAATCTCTCTTTGGATAGTTAAATATTGCTCTCTGTCATTGTATTATCATCTGCATTGTATTCCAGCACAGTTTTGATATTTACTTTTAAGTAAAATTTTTAATAAGGAAAATTTTAAGGAAAAAGCATACCAAACTACTAATTTTTAAAGCATGTTTGTGTGTTTGACTTCAATAAGACAGAATTGACCAACATTGCCACCACCAATGCTTTATTTTTCTCTGTGTTGCTTTAAAAATTTTTAAGTCAAAATTATTTTCAACTTACCTTCACATGCGGTGTCCTTTTCTCTGTTTAGGGAATAAAACTGAGACCTTGCAACCTGAAATAAAAAGTGAAATTGAACCCCATTTTATCTTCAAAGGCTCGGACATCAATAAAACCTGCCCACTGGCCCCATCCATTCCTCACCCCGTGAAAGAGACAAACTTATCGCCAGTCTTCTCCTGGTCCCCTAAGAATACTTCAGCCTCAACAATTCCTTTTAAGAACGATGCAACAGTTTCCCATGGGTTTTCAGAAAGAAGTAGCAATCCCCACTGCACAATGCCTTCTGCAAGACACAGTGGTGCTAATGCAGCTGCTGGGGAGTACACTAGAATCGCACAGACTGGTGAAGTGGCTCCTCTCTCCACCTTGTCTACTCCCATAACAGATTCTATGGTTTATTCTGAGCCTCTCACAGGTCCATCTGAGCAGCTAACTTCTAATCAGCCTCTTCAGCCGTCCCCATTCGTCAGCTCTCCTCATGAAGTCGCCTCCTCGCTGGTGGAAGAAGATGAGCAGCATTCTGAAGCAGAGGATCCTCTATCAGATGACCCCCTATCAGACGACCCCCTCTCACCTGCTGAGGACAAATTGCCCCACATCGATGAGTATTGGTCAGACAGTGAGCACATCTTCTTAGATGCCAATATTGGCGGGGTGGCAATAGCACCTGCCCATGGCTCCATTTTGATAGAGTGTGCCCGGCGAGAGCTTCACGCTACAACCCCTGTCGAGCACCCAAATCGGAATCATCCCACACGCCTCTCCCTTGTCTTCTACCAGCACAAAAACCTGAACAAGCCCCAACATGGTTTTGAACTAAACAAGATTAAGTTCGAGGCTAAAGAAGCTAAGAATAGGAAAACTAAGGCCTCAGAGCAGAAAGACCAGGCAGCTAGCGAGGGTCCTGAGCTACCCCCTGAAATTAATGAATTGAACCAAATTCCTTCTCATAAAGCATTAACATTAACCCACGACAATGTTGTCACCGTGTCCCCTTATGCTCTCACACATGTTGCAGGGCCCTACAACCACTGGGTCTAAAGGCTTTTCTCCCCTTCTTAATGCCTTTGCTAGTGCAGTGTATTTTTTCAAGGTGCTGTTAAAAGAAAGTCATGTTGTCGTTTACTCTTATCTTCATCTCACCCATTTGAAGGCTGAGGTAAAACACAAAAATGGGGTGGGTATTTCTTAACTGTGACTATATTTTGACAATTGGTAGAAGGTGCACATTTTAAGCAAAAATAAAGCTTTTCTAGTTTTAAATACCTAAAGAAATGTTTTGGTTAGGTGTTAACCTTGATAGAATCACTCAGTTTGGTGCTTTAAATTAAGTCTGTTTACTATGAAACAAGAGTCATTTTTAGAGGATTTTAACAGGTTCATGTTCTATGATGTAAAATCAAGATACACAGTGTTAACTCTACACAGCTCCTGGTGCTTAACCACATCAACACAGTTAAAAATAAGCTGAATTATTATTATTTCATGGTGCCATTGTTCCAACATCTTCCAATCATTGCTAGAAAATCAACATATTCCTTTGAAATAAACCAATGAAATGTTTTCTCTGAAAATATCACTCCTACATAAAATAATTCATTATTGTTAGTAATGGTTGGAGGCTGTTCATAACTTGTAAATATATATTTTAAAAGCACTTTCTATTTTTAAAAATAACTTGAAATAGTATAGTATATGAATCCTATTGTCTATTGTTTGTGCATATTTGCATCAAGAGAAATCATTTATTCTTGCTGTGTAGAGTTCCATCTTATCTGCAGTATGTATTCTAATCATGTATATGGTTTGGTTTTTTTTTTTAATGTGTCCTTTTACATTCAAATATTAGCTACTTATATAAAATACATCATGCAAAAATTATTAATTATCTCTAAAATTCAAATTAGGAAGCTTGTCACCAGTATTGATTAACATTCTCTTTGGACTTGAGTGAGCATAGTCTCTTCTGATTTATTGAGCAACATTGGCCCCAGTTTACTTTCATCCTAGCTTTCTCAGTATAATCCATGAAAGGCGTTTCCAAAAGGAGATGGACATAATAGGATTCAGAAGAGTCAAATGCTTCTAATGTTTCAAGGTGGTAAATTACAAAAATTAAGCAGCAAGAAACCAACTCATCCCTAATTGCCTTATTTGTTCTGAAAGTCATTCTGATACAAAATAAGAATATGTAATTCCTGTCAACTTTTTGAAAATAACTTCCTTATTATCACATACCCCTACACCCCAAAGAAATAGTAGGAATGATATTATTCTAAGTATGGTTCATCTATTGAGAACTAATCTGAAGCAGTTTAACTATCTATACTCTAGGTAACAGGAAAGTAAGCATTCTATTAATTTTCACCCTCCCATTTTTTTTCCCTATTACTTTATTGGCTCACTTTGCAGCAAAACAAAAGGGATTACCCAAACAAAACATTTAGAACAAGAAAAACTTCCAATGAAATACTTGATTTTGTAAAAATGTAGAGGTGCTATAATATCATTTAAAGTGTCAGATTCCTTGGGAGCATGGAAAACCTAATGGTGCTTCTCCCTTGGAAATGCCATCGGAAGCCCACAACCGCTAACACTCACAATTTTGGTGCAAAAGCAAACAGTTCCAGTAAGCTCTCTAAAAAAAACTCACAATTTATATTAAAATAATATATGGTGCAAAGTATCAGTTTCAAGCTTTTGACAAATGCAAGTAAAGGAATATGAAGGGATTGTAAATAACAAAATGTCCATTGATAAACCTTCACCTTACACAAGTATATTTCCGTTTCTTGAATATGTAAAATAGTTTAACTCATTGTTTTAGTAATTTTGTGTGCCTTAGATTTCCGTTTTAAAACATGTATATTTTTGTGAGCCTAAGGTTTCTTATACATATAAGTATATAAATAAGTGATTATTGTTTCAGCTGCTTCAACATTACTAGTATTAGACTATCAGGAATACACCATTGTGATATTTGGTTTTAGATTTTAGACCTTAGGTCCCATTAGAAATTATTTCTTCACCAGTTTTAATGGATAAAGTTTCAAGACCTTTTCATCTATCCACCCAGCAATCCATTCTTCCATTTCCATTTTGCTCTTATTGAATGTTTGCAAATTTTAAGTATAGCTTTTTTTTTTCTTTGAATTGTTATCCATGACATAGCAAAGTTGACTAATTAAAATCCTAAAAGATACTCTTATACATATTTTTCAAAGAAATAACAGATTGCCTTCAAATTATTGTGATGTGCTTGCAGTAATTCAGTCTGTCACTAACTTTCATTAAGTTCCTTAACTATTTAAATTTGCAGCACCAATGTTGATTTAGGGGAATACTGGAATTTGTGAAGTTAGTTTCAATTTACCAAAATAAGTACATGAAAATATCTGGTCTTAACTAAAATGCTTCCGTTCCTTTGTTGTAATTAATAATATGAATGGCCTTCCTCAACATGGGAGCCACATTGGGTTCCTATTTTGTTGAACTCTATTTCATAAGTTCAGTAGTTTACCAGCCCATTGTTGCCCTGTGATTTTTATTTTAAGCTCATTCTGATGCAATGTTCTGCAGCATTGTGATTTTATGCTGGTTGCACTGCTGTTAGAATGTTTTTTCTCATGAACCAAGGAAATAAATTTGTTTGAAATGTTATTTTCACTCAGAAAACTGGTCATTAACATTATTTCTATACTCTATTGTTTTACCGAAAGGATCGCCTTTTATCTTACCCTTTAGAGCACTCAAATTGGTTTTAAGTTTTCTCTTCTTTTGTTCATGGTATGATAATTGAATTCATTAATACATGACCCGCAAGTTAGCCCAACCTGTTCATAATATGTTACTAACTTACCGACAGTAATACAAATAATTCCTACCTATTGCAGAATCCATAAAATACTATGTTGCCCTTCAAAATCCAATTTCTAATGGCCATTAATGAAAATTTTTTTCTTGTGCTTATCAGCCTCACCTACATCTTTCCAATTTATCCACAAAGTATCAACTACATATGTCACAGACCTAATTGAAATATAATATTGGAAAGTGAGGCTAGCTGAAAATGTATAGCTATAGGTAAATATTTGCAACATGTTAGCAAAATATTTGCATTTTAAATAAACTTCCAACATCTTTATTATGCAGACTGCATGTGGATGAAATAATTTCGTTAAATATAGAATTTCAACTAGATGAGCTCCACGAGCAATTTACTTAAGACATAACCCCAATGCATACTTAATTGAATGCGTACCCTTGTGTAAATGAGATACCGGCCATTCATATGAAGCAACCTACTTTCTAATGTCTTTACATAAGTGGACTCCTATGGACTATCATTTATTTCACAATAGCATGCAGCAAAATAACCTCAAACTATTTAAGTTTCGTCTTTAAACAAATTATATTAACACCTCTTTATCTGGGTCAAAGCTTTGACATTATTGCATGACAGCTTCAACCAATAGTGGGCACAGCCAGCCTTTCCTTTGACTATGCCAAGTAAATCAGTAGCTGTATGTGATGTTTAAAAATATATAGCTACCTTCTATTTCACAACTTCTTGATGCATGGAAATCTTTTTTTGTCTAGATTTAGCCCAACTGTGAGTTTTGATGTTTTGTAGAAATTTATGACGAGAATTGTGAAATAAGATAACGTGATAGTGGCTGCTCACAGCACTGGAAGCCACCTTAGAAGTCATAGAGTTCAATCACTGGGGCCCAGAGAGTAGATGTCGATGTCAGTGTGTAATTATGTTTGTAATTAGAACTTAAATAGTCAAATGAAGGCCACTTTGTGGTTAGGAGGACTGTACAAAAACAAACTTGGTTTGCTCACCCAGAGGGTCTTTTATCACTGGGAAATAACCTTAGTTTAGTATGAGTAAAAGTGGCATTGGGGTTTTTTCTGAGAAGTTCAGGGGAAGCAGGTAAAATTAGATAAAGATTCCACTGCCTGCAGACTTTCATGGGCCTTGTGTGGGAAATAGGACTTTTCCCTGTGAAACTGCCTTTGTAACTTATTCTACAAAATGTGGCAATAGTCTTATTGCTACTTGAATAAACAAATACCAAGTACTTCTATGGTATAGAATTTTTTATTTCCCCTGAAACGAGTGTCAGGCATAAATAAGGAGTAATCAAGATTGAATGGATGACATAATTGAGGAAATTCTATTTCCACTGTATATACTACCTAACCATCCTTGTACAGTCTATTCATGCCTCTTGCCTAGTTGGCCTCACAATGAAGTGCCAGTATAGTTTACTTTGATGTGACTGTCTACATATATTAGAACATTGTTTTACTGTGCACAGCTCCTTAACTTGCCCATAAGTGTATTGAACTTGTAACTTCGACGTCAGTAGTACAGCGCATTTAGTCAAGTGATATAATCAGCACCCTGATTCTTGAAGGCATCTGGATTTATCCAAATCAAGTTGTGCTCCATGTTGAGTTTTCTGACAGTTTTAGAAGTTGATGCCATTCATGGTTCTGGAATGCAATTCGGAAAAGATTACTATGTCCTTTGTCGGAAGCTGAATTTGTGTATTTTCTTACACTGTACTGATTTTACTTTTCTCTTTTACATAAAAAAAGACTAAGTTCCTCTGTTAATAACAGATGATGGAATTGCCTTTTCTGCAGGCATCACCCTTTTTGTCCACGCTGAACTCTAGTCTTTAATTCCCTGCATTCCAGTATCTGGATGATTTTGTTTCAATTCCCATTTGTTTTAGACACCCAGTCAAATGCTGTTGTTTGTTTCAAAAGGCATTACTTTATTCCTTCAAGTAATCCAAAGGCTGAAGACATTCCTTATTTTGTCTTCTACTTTTTCTGCTCCTTCAAGGGCCCCACAATGTGTTTCTCTTTTGGTAGTTTGTCATTTTTACTATTTCTTGCTTCAGAAATCCAACATTAATCTTTCCTCTGTTGACTGTGCTCCTTTGCAAACCCTGCTGTGATAGCCTTGATCCTACCTTGGTTGGAAGTTTTCTTCTCGTTTTTAGCCAAGGATGTCTTCTAAATTAAAGCCAAACTTGATATGAGGTAGAAATGTTATTCAGACATTAAATATATTAGCTGGTTTAACTCATTGGAGTGCAACTCTGGAAACCCTGGTTAAAGTATAAACCTGGTTTCCCTAAAAATAGAAGTTTAGTCCCTAGCAGCTGTTAGGAAAAGCGTTCTCTCTTGTCTTATTCATCAGAAAAAAATCTTGCAGCTGTCAGAAACATTTTCATCTGAGGAGAAACAATATTGGAAAGTAACGGTTTCTTCTCCATTTTGCATGGGGTAACAACATCTTTCACTAGAAACCCCGCTTGTTGTTATTTTTCTGTTTTCGTTTTACTGATGCTGCAATGTCACTAGTGTAGTATTTTCATTCCTTTTGAGGGTTTTTATCCTTTACTCTGATTTTCTTTAAAAATTTTTTTGTCCCTTCCCCTCTGTTCTGTCTCCATTCCCCACAACCTCTACACAAATACATGGTTCACTTTAAGAATAGCAGTGGTCTTGGTCAAGTTGTTGTTTCCTATCTTTTGAAAAATCACATTTTGCAAATCCTTTTAGGAATCACACCAAAAAGAATCGAGGTTTTTTTCAGCCACTTAGTGAAGGGCAAATTAAGCTTAGAAATAGTGATCATAAGACCTCAACTCATCCATTTGTGCTTGAGTATTTTACAAAAAGTTGTATAAGAAGTTAAATATTCTAGCACTATTTCTGTATGGCTTTGCTATTTCTGTATTATGCATCATACTAATTATAAATTGACCAGTGACTTTGAATTAGTAACAGGTCTGATCAGTAGAATAGATGGTATATTTTTTGCATGTTCTCCACCCAATTTTGTGAATGGTAGCTACTTTCTAATGTAAATTCACCCCTTTGGAATTTGGTTGTTGGCAATAATGGGAACGTTTCTGTAATCTGAGTGAGAAATGTCTAAAATGGACTGGAAATAATTGGAAGAATTCTTAAAGATGGGCTATGTCAGAACCTTTTTTGAGCACAATGGGGGGAAGTTAATGGGCAGGAAGTTGGGAGAATTGTGTTCCAATCCAATCAGTTCACTCTATCAGTTCAACAACAAGAAATATTTTTAATATTTCTCCCCACTTCATATCAATTTACCTAGAAAATAGCTCAAAATGAGGAACCATTTTGAAAGCATGTATGGTAGTAAAAATTTTAATCCTTGTACTTTATAATGTTTTAGATTTTTGAACTGCCTTACTATATGCCACTATTTTCTTCCCAACACCGAGGGTTGAACTGAAAGTGATATTCCCATTTTACTGGTAAGGAACCTGCAGATTGGCAAAAATAAATGTCTTATTACAAGTCAATCCATGTGACACCATAACATTTAATATCTGCAGATTGCTAAAAGCATTTCTGCACCATAAACTATGACTTACAGAGTGTTATCAAGTAGAAATTTTGTCAGGCCTAATGTAAAGTAATATAAAATCTATTTAGTGTATGCAAAAGATGCTTCTGAAGTGTTTTGTTTTGTTTTGTTTCACTATTTATTTGTCCGGCTACTTCCTGATGCATACTTCAGAAGATCTCTCCCAGATTCCCCAGACTTGTACATCAAGGCTTAAATGAACAAATTTTATTTTCCTCCATAAAGATCTTTTTTTTAATAAAGAATGTCCCCATCATGTCTCAGCCTTTTGGCTAAGATCAAATGTATAAAGAATGTCCCTGTACTACTAATGTGGGGAAACCTAAATAATTGGGTTTTTTTTATTATTTTTAAAAAGACTAAGATCAGCAGCTCATAAAGTCCAATGTGCTTGTTACATTGAAGTACAGGTTTCTTGAAGAGAAATTGCTGGGTAAACTGATAATTTCAGTTGCCTGGCACTCATAATGAAAAAAAAAATTGTTGGCATCTCTAAGAGATAGTACTGTCTCCCTCTTATTTGAATTTTTGTTGTTGTTGGTTCCACTTTGTTTCCAGCCACAAAAAAAAAAAATCTCTAGGTCAAAGCTTAAACATACCTTTGCCCAGGGAGTTAAGAAAAATGAGATGTGCTTGTAAAGTTTTTAGTAAGCTCTTTATAAAGAGGCAGGTATTGACTATTCCATCAGATTATAGGGTTTACTACAGAAAAACCAAGGCCAAACAACCCTAAATTATCAAATAAACTACTTGCCTAACCTCAGTAATGCCTGTTTGTAATATTGTAAGATGACTGATAACATAGGACTTTACAAAAACAGCTCTTTAAAAAAAAAAAGCAAAGATTAAATATTTTTTATCGCTATGTATGGTCATATTTTTTTTTAACTTTTATGAGATAACATTGTTATAGGTGCTTTAAGAGAAATATTTTTTCAGAAATGGTTTTATAGTAAAAATGAAGGGCAGCTTTTGCATTGTAATGTATGGGTGGATGTTCATCTTTAGTAAGAAATCCTAAAGTATTCCCTAAAGAAAAACTCGCAGAACTACTTGGAAGAAAGAAAAGCATTAATTTCTAGTTTCTTCATTCTCTCTTATGTTGTATGGTGACCTACCAAGTAGACTCACACACATATCTATACTTTGGTTCAAAGATGACGGAGTGCTTACCACTAGTGAAAGTAAAATATGTAAATTCTTCAGCATGGTGAAATAGTGGTACTGAATTCCTAATAGAGTATCAATTACACAAGCTAATATTCTTATCCCAAACTACTAGCTTCTCTCTTTGGGGTGTATTTCCTATTTATTTTATACTTTTTTTTTTTTTTTTTTTTTTTTTGCTTTGGGCAATTTATTTTTACCTATCACTGTCCTGCTGTACTAAATATCCCATACAATGAAATAAGTTAGTAAGTAAAAGGTTTTTAAATTTCATGAATATCTGTTTTTGGTTCTTAACATATGGAGGAAACAGTTTCAAGAAAAAGCACTTCACCATGTAGAAGGGAAAAACAACCTTAATTATGATGAGTTCAATCAACATGTAGTGCTCTGCGGACTAGGGAACACTTACTAGCAGTACTTGAAGACTTGTGAGTTGGAATTGCATGTTACTTGAAAGACCTAATTAAGCTAAATTTTGGTGCACAGCAGTTGTACATGATTTCATGTTTATGTAGCAAAATGCATTGAAATGTACTAGTATTGAAACATACATGTGAAGATAGTTGTGGAATTTGTCTATTATATTTTCCTTGTGTGTCTCATTTGTTTAGAGCATAAAGTTTTCTTTTTTTTAAATTGTTCTAACTGAATAAGGCTAAATGAATACTGTAATTGAAATTATATTTTAAATCTTTGTCATGAGTTTTTAAAAAAACTATTGCAAATTGTATCATTCCTGATTACACAGAACTTTGTGGGTGGTTTTAAATAAATTTTATACTTCTATTTTGCACTTGGTAGTTTAATTTTTCTTTCCTTTTCAAAATCATATTTTGAAAAAAGCAATATGCCATAAAGTACACATTTTAAACTACAGAGAACTATTAGATTTAATATTTGGATATGACCAAATGTATGAATTATGTTCAACACAAATTCAAGATGGCCACATTTATGGAGTCCTTAATATGTGCCAATAAATAAAAACCTTGCATTTCATGCAAATTATTTGATGCTCACATTGACGCTAGTAAAGACGCTTATCAACCTTATTTTACAAATCAATTTTGGAGTTTAAAGTGGTTAAATCACAACTCTAGTAATTGGCAGAGCTGTTATTTAACTTACATCTCTCATCCCTGCCTTTGGGTATATCTTTATTCATTATTGATTGTAGTCAGTAAATGTATTCATGAACACCATATGCCAACAGTTTTTAAAAGTTGACTTCCTGGTGCATTGTTTTTAATTTGTAATGAAAAAACTACATTGACGATCAGGTTATAGTAGTATAGCAAATATTACAGAAAAATAAATACCTTTAAGTTCATTCAGTTTGAAATTAGCACCATGTAATCCTCTTCTTCCTTCTAGTGATTGAACAATTCCATCCCCCAGTACCATCTCCTCCCAGGTTTACCTGTGTAACTAGAGACTACATTTTCCATTCCTTGACTGACTAAAACGAAGACATGTGAACTAGACTGACCTTACAGACATAGAGAACACCTTATGGGCTAGTAGACAGCAAAGTTGGAGAAATTTGGACTCCTGATGATCCATGCTCCTGAACCCCCTAACAACCTGGTCTTTCCAATGAGAGAAAAATAAGTATTCTTGGGCCTCCCCAGTGGCGCAGCGGTTGAGCGCTGGGTTGCGAGGCTGCCCGCGGCCTCTGCGGGGCCGGTTCCATCCCCGGCTGCTCCTCGGCCACCGGAGGAGGGTCCCCAATAGCGCGCAGACCTCTCCTGCCGCTCGCTGCAACCCTCAGCAATGTACTTCGGTCCTTCTGCCTGCTCAGCTCCCCGCTCTGGCTCTGGTGAATTCTCTCACCCTCCAGCACTTCTGACTGTGCCCAGTGCTTGTATAAATAAATAAATAAATAAAATCTTTTAAAAATAAGTATTCTTTTTCATTATTTGGTTCTCTGTTACATAGTTCAATCAACATTCTAACTAAACATCCACCTCACAAGACAACTGTGCTTTTTAAACCTCCAGGCCATCCCTGGTGGTGCAGGGGTTAAAGACAGTGCTATCAAACTATTGCCAGCCACTGCAGCTTGAGTTAGATGCCTGGCCAGCGAGCAACCCACAAGGCGCAGCAGACCTCTCCTGCCTCATCTGCTGCTCCCCTCAACAGTGTATTTCAGTCAATCTGCCTGTTCTGTTCCCCTCTCTGTCTGTAGCCAATCCTCTCACCCTCCACACCTCTGGCCTGTGCCCTGGTTCTTGTATGCGTAAATAAATAAACCTTTAAAAAAAAAAAGATTTAAAAATAAATCCTCAAAAATAAATCTTCAAAAATAAATCTTTAAAAAAAAAAGATTTATTTATTTATGCATATAACAGCTGAGGTATAGGCCAGAAATATGGGGGCCAGGGAGAGGATTCACCAGAGACAGTTGGGGAGTAGAACAGGCAGACTTTCTGAAATACACTGCTGAGGAGAGCAGCGAGTGAGGCAGGAGAGGTCTGCTGTACCATATGGGTAGCTCCCTGGCTGGGGATCGAACTCATGCTGTAGTGGCTGCAGACAGCTTCATAGGTTGTGTCTTAACCCCCTGCACCACCAGGGAGGCCCTGGTGGGCCTTTTTTTTTTTTTTTTTTTTTTTTTTTTTTCAGGAAAACGAACTTTTTTTAAAGATTTATTTATGCATACAAGAGCTGGGGTGCAGGCCAGAGATGCAGGGCGTGAGAGGATTCACCAGAGAGAGAGCAGGGAACAGAACAGGCAGACTGACTGAAATACACTGTTGAGGGGAGCAGTGGGAGACAGGAGAGGTCTGCTGCACCATGTGGGTTGCTCCCTGGCCAGCCAGGAATTGAACTCATGCTGCAGAGACTTCAGATTGCTTTGTAGTGCGGTGCTTAACCCCTTGTGCCACCAGGGAGGCCCTCAGGAAACAAATTTAATTGAACTTAAGGTATAATTCTCTTTCATGGACAAATGTATGAATTTGGGTTTTGGTGTGCAGGCCTAGAGTTCAAGGACCCTGGGTAGGCTCTTTCTCGGTTCATCTTTGGTGAGGAAAGAATTAAACATTGAGGCCAAAGTTTCAGAAAAGCAAGTGGTTTTTTGATAGGTAGGTAGGAACAAGAACAGGAAAGCACTGAGTGGAGAGGGGTCCCAAGTGGGTGGCCCCTGAGGTGGGGAGAAGTAGGTGCTTATATGGGTATAACAGGCCAGGAGTGAGGTTAGGTTGTTGGGTATCTCCACATTATGTCTCTTGCTGATTGGCTGGGTCTGTGGGATTCTCCTACAATACTCAGACCCACTGACTTTGCCCACTTAACCTGGCCTACCTCCCCGAAACTAGCCTTAGTCTGTTGCTTTAACATTGTGTTGGTATTCTGAACAGTCTAATCAGACTGATAAATGGATCCAGGGCTTTAGGGTCTGTATGTGGTGGGGAAGGGCGCCCTCCCTGGGGCACCCTGTTCCTAACTGATACCTATTTCCTAGCTTCCTCCTTCACATAACTTTAACTAGCACCTTGTTGACGGACAATTAAGTTTGCCAGTCTTTTAAATGTATTTTTTAAATGTTTATAATAAATATTGCCAAATTGTCCTCTGGGAGAACAAAATTACTTTTAACATTTTGTTAAAAATCAGCAGTGTAGGGGCCTCCCTGGTGATGCAAGGGGTTAAGCACAGCACGATGAAGCTATCAGCAACCTCTGCAGCAACCTCTGCCAGCCAGGGAGCTGACCCACATGGCCACTGCTCCTCTTAGCAGTGTATTTCAGTTGATCTGCGTGTTCTGCTCCCTACTCCGTCTCTGGTGAATCCTCTCACTTCCCACAACTCTGGCCTGTACCCCAGTTCTTGTACGCATAAATAAATAAATCTTTTTAAAAAAATAGTAGTGTAATGATGTAATTTTTTATAATATGGTAAATGGTATGTAGTCCCATGAAACACAAACCATATGTACATTTTCTTTTTCTTCTTTTTTATTTTTAAAGATTTATTTATTTATTTATTTATACAAGCACTGGGTACAGTCAGAAGCACAGGAGGGCGAGAGAATTCACCAGAGCCAGAGCAGAGAAGAGAACAGGCAGACTGACAAAGTACACTACTGAGGGGAGCAGCAGGCGGCAGGAGAGGTCTGTGTGCCATGTGGGACCCTCACCCAGTGGCCAGGGATTGAACTGGCGCTGCAAAGGCTGCGGGCAGCTTTGCAGCCCAGCGCTCAACCACTGTGCCACCAGGGGAGGCCCAACCATATGTACATTTTTGTCTAGATACCCCAATCAGTGCCAGAAAGAAAAGCAAGATTGGCTCACTCCATGGCAGCTACCAACACTGCAGCTGCTTTCCCTGCAGCTATCAATACCAGGCAATGGATCATAGGAAACCGGATTCTACCTGCTGAGCCTCACTTCCAACCATAGTTTACTCTGTATTGCCAGAGGCCAACTCTCCCACAAGTACCTCTCAGAAAAAAAACACAACATATAGGGCCTCCCCGGTGGTGCTGTGGGTTGAGAGCAGTGCTGTGAAGCTTTCTGCAGCCTCTGCAGCGTGGGTTCGATTCCTGGCTGGCCACGGTGAGTCCCACATGGAGCAGCAGACCTCTCCTGTCTCACTAGCTGCTCCCCTCAGCAGTGTATTTCGGTCATCTGCCTGTTCTGCTCCCCACTCTGCCTCTGGTGAATCTTCTCACCCTCCTGCACCTCTGGCCTGTACCCCCGTTCTTGCATAAATAAAAAATAAATTAAAAAAAAACCACAACATACATCAGTTTCTGCTTTGTCTTGGTGATTACTCTTCACTCGAAGTATAAGTCCCTCAGCAATCACCTGAATGGCCAAACACATTGCTCTGCACTATTATTACTCACCCCAATCATTTACTCTGCCTTCTTTGCCATCTTTCCAAGGTGTCCCCTTAAATTCCAGGTAGTGATCAGCTATCTTCCTGTAACTTTGATTTGACCCTTTCTTTAAAATGCACACTCTGAGACCTCCCTGGTGGCACAGGGGTTAAAATTTCAGCTATCAAGCTATGGCCAGCCATTTGCAGCATGACTTTGATCCCTGGCCAGGAGCTGACTCACATGGCTCAGCAGACCTCTCCTGACTTGTGGGCTGTTCTCCTCAGCAGTGTATCTCAGTAGATCTGCTGTTCTGCTCCCCACTCTGTCTCTGGTAAATCCTCTCACCCTGGCACCTCTGGCCTACACCCCAGTTCTTGTACGCATAAATCAATAAAAATTAATCTTTTAAAAAAATAAAATGCATACATTATTACCTTGTATAAAATGAAATCTGACTTATTCCTCAGGGCACTAAGTCCTAGGGCAAGTTTGGGATAATTAGGCAGCTTCAGGGCAGTGCAGGGACTTCAAGAGAGTTAAGGAAGGCTCCAGAGATTAGGGCAACAAATTCCGAAGGGAGCTAGTCAAACTCCCCAGGACTAGGAGCAATAAGGGCAACATCCTGGATCAAGGATGATAAAAGATAAGGGATGTGATGCAGAAAGATCCCAAGTACAGGAGCAGATTAAGTGAGCCCACCAAGAATTAACCAATCACAAAGAGACTGGTGGAGCTTTAGAATTATTAGGGAAAGAAGGTCTATATTCCCTGGGACACGGCTCCACTTCTGCTTCCTTGCCCTTCCCTGGCCTGGTTACACAGGCCTGGGAGTCCCACTTTATTTCTACTCCTTTTCTTTCTCTTCAATAAGCTTTTTTCTTTCCCGAAACAAATCTGCCTCTTTGCTTGCTTGCTTGCCTGAGCGTCAGTGAAGTTGGCTGCTGTGGCTTCATGAGACACCAACCCATGGTGGTCTAGTGGATGGGACTCAGCGCTGGCCCTGCAGCCTGGGATCCATTCCTGGATGGAGACTAGGCCTGAAAACCTGAAATTACAGTATCAGCACCATTACCTGTGTAACCTCACCAATGAGAAGGCTTATCGCCTTCTTCCTCATCATACCAACCTCTGCATGGCAGTGAAAATAAAGGATGTTCTCCTTGTTCCCAAGGGTTCTCACACTGAAACCATCCAGCTAGATTTACTAGACCTGCTCTTTTTTTTTTTTTTTTAAGATTTATTTATTTATTTATACAAGAATTGGGGTTCAGGCCTGATGCACGGGAAGGTGAGAGGATTCACCAGAGCCAGAGCAGGGAGCAGAACAGGCAGAATGACGAAATACACTGCTGAGGGGAGCAGCGGGTGCAACAGGAGAGGTCTGTCGAGCCATGTGGGATCCTCGCTGGCCGGGGATCGAACCAGTGCTGCAGAGGATGCAGGCAGCTTCACAGCGCGGCTCTCAACCACCTGCGTCACCAGGGGAGGCCTTAGACCTGCTTTTGTCTATCACCTTCTAAAACTTCTCATTCACTGATGGCTTTATCTTGACATAACTTAGTACTCCACACTATGATTCTTGTTTTCATTCTGGGTAATTTGTAGTAGATATTTCAACCAATGTCTTCATTCTTAGCTCCTTAATCTTATCTGGTCACTTCTCTCCCACTTCTCTCCCAGTCACAGGATGGAATATGTCAACAACTTACAAATAATTAATTCAAAAACCTCTCACATCATTACCTGAGCCTCGTAGCTGTCCTGTCAGCTATTTCCACCATGATGCTCATTTTGTCTCATGGAAATCCCCTTTAATCCTTCTGCTTCTTCCAATGTAATCTTTTTAGTCTGACTCAGTTCCTCATTTCAAGCATTCTCTTCTGCACACTTCACATTCTCTTTTTAAGCAATTCTCTCTGACAAAGAAAAACAGTTGATGAAAAATCAATGAAAACCTCCTTTCCTTGCTAAGCATCAAACTAATTAGCATGCTACCTAAGAAGGCCATTAGTGGGACCCTCAGAACTTTAAGAGACAGACATCATTCAGAAATATTTCAACAAATACCTTTTATTTTCTTTTAAAATTGTTTTAAGGTTTATTTATGCATATAAGAACTCAAGTACAGGACAGAGATGCAGGGGGATGAGAAGATTTACCAGAGACAGAGTGGGGAGCAGAACAGGCAAATCTGCTGAAATACACCGTAGAGGGGACCAGAGGGTGAGACAGGAGAGGTCTGCTGCACCATGTGGGTAACTCCTTGGCCGGCCAGGGATCAAACTCGGCCAGAGGCTGCGGATTGCTTCATACTGTGCTCAACCCCTTCATTGCTGTGCTCAACCCCTTGCGCCACCAGGGAGGCCCCTAAAATATTATCATTTTAATATGTAACAGATATTTTTCTTCTTCCTTGTTGTCTTTGAAATTTCATGTGTATTTCATATTTACAGTACATCTCAACTCAGATGTTAAATTTTCATCTAAAACATTTGATCTGTATTTAGGTTTCCTCAAATTTTTTTTTTTAATTTATTTATTTATACAATCACTGGGTACAGTCAGAATTACGGGAGGGTGAGAGAATTCACCAGAGCCAGAGTGGGGAGCAGAGCAGGCAGAAGGACCGAAGTACACTGCTGAGGGGAGCAGTGGGTGGCAGGAGAGGTCTGCATGCCATTTGGGACCCTCCCCCGGTGGCCGGGGAGCAGCTGGGGATCGAACCTGCGCTGCAGAGGCTGCGGGCAGCTTCGCAACCCAGTGCTCAACCGCTGCGCCACCGGGGAGCCCCTAGGTTTCCTCAAATTTACATTTGTAGAAGTAAGTACACATGCTCCAGTCATTCCAGACACACAAGTTTTCCAATAACTGAATCAACGATTAGTTTCTACTTTAAATTTTGACTAATCATAATAAAATTAAAATTTCAGATCCTTGTTGTACTGGATAGTTTCAAGTGCTCAGTAGGCATCTGTGGCTAGTGCCTACTGCATTGGATAGTGCAGATTACAGCCTATTTCAATCAGCCCCCCACTTCAAATACCCTACTGTCTTTTCTAGTCAATTGTTTCTCTACATGGTTGCCTATGATGGTGACTGATCTGATTGATCTGATTTCTTTTGTACTTTTTGTCTTTCTCAGAATATTGTGAAAATAGAATGGCTAACTTGCATCATTTAGTATAATGCTTTTCAGATTCTTCCATGTTGAGTCTTTATTTTCTGCTAAAGATAACCTTAAACGTTATCCATACTAGTTTCCCAGCCCTCTAGTGGCAAGGTTGTTTTCCTTGAACTATTTCGTGTACCTAAGCAGAAATAGAATAAGGTTACAAAAATTCACAGTTTGCCAACACTGTTCCAAGTGCTTCCCTGTAAAGCATTACATATTTAACAATCATATAATTCTCAATCAGGAAATAGGCCCAGAAAAGTTAAGCAGCAAGCCCAGGAATATCACAGCTATTGAGTAGGAACCAGGATTTCAACCTAGGTAGTATGACTCACTCCATGCTCTTTCTTTTTTTTTAAAGATTTATTTATTTATGCATACAAGAGCTGGGGTACAGGCCAGAGGTGCGGGGGGTGAGAGGATTCAACAGAGACAAAGTGGGGAACAGAATAGGCAGATCAATTGAAGTACACTGCTGAGGAGAAAAGCAGGTGAGACAGGAGAGGTCTGCTGCACCATGTGGGTAGCCCCCAACCGGCCGGGTATCGAACTTGTGTTGCAGAGGCTGAGTACAGCCTCATAGGTTGTGTCTTAACCCCTTGTGCCACCAGGGATGCCCACTCATTCCATACTCTTAACCTCTATTTCCCTCTACCTGCCCTGCCTCATTCCAGGGGATACAGAGCAAAGGAGATAAGCTGTGAGATGATTTGGTCACTATCTCTCCACTTTGTGATGGCCTCCCTCTTTTATGCCCAATACTGAAAATGATACACAACTTTTCTTTCTTACTTGGACCACTGGAAAGTGAGGTTTATTCACTTAACAAAGTAATACTATTAGTGCACAACTATGGAATACCCATAGAACCCCAAATTTGCATGCTCTAAAGGGTTCTGACCACCCATGTGCACAAAGGCAAAGCAGATTCTTAGTGTATAGGATCTTTAATAGAATCATTGTGCATTGAAAGAGAAGGAAGGATATATTTACTAATAATAGTTTCACAAAGCACCCCTCGTTACTCATCTCCTCATGGGAAAATGCCCAGTCAAAAAGTGTTGGCCCAAGCCCTCCCTGGTAGCCCAAGGAGTTAAATCTCAGAATTATGATGCTATCCACAGTAACTGCAGCATGAGTTCCATCACCAGCCAGGGACTACCCACATGGTGTAGCAGACCTCTCCTGTCTCACCTGCTGCTCCCCTCAGCAGTGTATCTCAGTCAACCTGCCTGTTCTGTTCCCCCACTCTGTCTCTGGTGAATCCCCTCACACACACTCCCGCCCATATAAGACCCCAATTCTTGTATGCATAAAATAAATAAATTTAAAAATAAATAAAAATGAAAATATTAACTCAACCTGAAACAGAACAAGAACTATAAAAATCAATACTCATTATTAATTCTTTCTAAGCAAAATGAGAAGTCATATCAATGATTAAGTCATATTAATGATTCTTCATTAAATGTCTAAATTTCTATTAATAAAAATTCCACTACATTGACAACAAGCCATAGGCTGGGTTTATCTTTCTTTCTTTCAAAGATTTTTTAAAAAGATTTATTTATTTATGCATTCAAGAGCTGGGGTATAGGGCAGAGGTGGGAGGATGAGAGGATTCACCAGAGTGGCAGTGGGGAGCGGAACAGACAGATCTACTGAAATACACTGCTGAGGGGAGCAGTGGGCGAGACAGGAGAGATCTGTTGCACCATGTAGGTTAGCTCCCTGGCTGGGGAATGGAATCAGGCCATGAAGGTGAGCCATGGAGATGGTAGCACTGAGCCTTAACCCTAGGCCACAAGGGAGGCCCTCTTCCTTGTTTCTTGATAATTCCCACATATGCATAAATATTGAAGAGAAAAGTTAGTCGACTGTAAATTATGTTACTTGTGGCAAAATAATTTTGAAAGCAATGACATAAATATGTATGTATAGCTGTTATAGCACAGCCCCGATATTGAACGGGTTCCTGGCTGTGGGTCCTTACCCGCGCGCTTAAAAGGGACTTATTAATACTCTACTACAGGCACACACAAAAGGTTAATAAAAGGTTTATTTACAAGGGAAAAGGAAATAAAGAAAATGTACAACTCAGGGAGAAAATAGGGAAATAAAGTCTTTAATGCGTCCTACCAGATCTGCCGACCTGGAAACCCAAAGTCACTCTCAGAGCTGGCTGGATGCTGCTAGCTGGTGGAGAGCCAAAATGGGAGACTCCCCCAAAGTCCACGTGTCTGTCTTTATACTCACTTGGCTACTTAACCCCACCCTCAGGTCCCAGCCACCTTCCCTTTGGTGGTGATGGAATTTGGAGCTCCCAGTGTCTTTGGCTTTGGCTTGGGTTGGGAGTGGAGTCCACAAAGCCTGTATGGAATTAATGGAATTAACTTTAGGACATCCTTTTCCCTCTAACACACACACACACACACATATATATATACATGTATACACACACACACACGTACACACAGTGGGATTTTTAGTGCATCTCCAAAACTACATTAAAAGATGTCATCATTTTGTTATAGGACAGGGAGAGGGGCAGCCCAAACCCCGCAAACCTGCCTATTCTAAATGGGTTCTGCCATCCGCCGCATCAACACAAAACATATGAGACTTTAATGGGAAGGAACTTTAATAAAACTAGGAAACAATACAGGAAAGGCAAAGAGTCTAGTTTCTAAATGAAGCACCCAAAGTTACCCGTCCCCTCGTGGGTAAAAGTCCATCCATATGGGATTGGCCCAGAGCAAGGCCCCAAATCCTGCCACAAGTCTAAAGCATCTTCCAGTGGGGACCCACAGAAAAGGGTCAGAAACAACCAGACAAGCCCAGAAGGAAAAGAGCAAAATCAACATCAAGATAAAAGCTGCCATTGTCACCTCCCCACGGGTCTCACCCACATCTGTGTCACCCAGTCCACGACCAAAAGACAAGCTCAGTTTCTTCACGTGTCTCTAGGCTCCATGCGCCTCCTCCAGGTCTCCTGGCTCCATCCTGCTTCCTTCCTCAGTCTCTTCTGCAGCTTCTCCTCTCCCTGCTCAGCTCCACCCTCCCTTGGGTGGGGCAGGGAACCTCCCCCTTTTCTGGGGACCACCCTGTTACAATCTCTTTTCCTCCCCATTTGTGCAGGGCATTTTCCCATTTACAGGTGACAACTATTCTTTCACCTCCTTCAATCTGAATTGATAGCATTCTTTTCTCCACTTTGGAGTCCTGGGCTGTTAGGAAAGGAGGACAAGCTGCTTCACTGGAGGTACTAAAAATAAAGGACCTCTGAAATGCCAGATTTGTGAGTCAAGTAATTACCTCGGACTTGATGGAATCAGATGACTCCAGCCTCTGCTGACATCTGAAGGCCAGCAAATTAGAGACCTTAAGCAATAACCATCCAGCTATACTCAGTAATCCCAGGGACCCAGGATATTAAGTTATTTTGAGTCAGTACATTTTGTGATGCTTTGCTACATAGTAACTGATTACAGAAATGACATTTTTCCTCTATTAGTAGCCTTAAAGAATACAAAAACGCTAACATAAAGGGATATACGCATTCCTAGTTTCATTGCAGCACTATTTAGAATAGTCAAGCTATGGAAACAACATAAATGCCCCAAATCCTTACTCTAACTGCAAAACTGAGGTTACCAGAGCAGGAGGAGAGAGAGCAAAGGAAGTGGTGGTCCAGAGGACTATGGTGGAGGGCCAATGAGTGTTTTGGTGATGGGTGTGGTGTGGTAACAGCACCTAGAAGGGGGAGATCCTAAATCTCTAAATCAAACAATGCTGCAAACCAGTTACCTCAATTAAGAAAAAGGAAGTTGTTCAAACCACTACATTTTGTGATGATTTGCTACACAGTAATAGAGCACAGATCATTCCACAACACTATAAATGTACTTAGTATCACCTCCCTGGTGGCTCAAGGGGTTAAGAGGCAGCACTATGAAGCTACCCGCTGGCCAGGGAGGTGACCCACATAGTGCAGTAGACCTCTCCTGACTCGCCTGCTGCTGCCCTCAGCTGTGTATTTCAGTCAGTCTGCCTCTTCTGTTCCCCACTCTGTCTCTGGTGAATCCTGTGGTGTAGCTACCTTGAATACAGGTTGGGAGTGCCTCAAAAAGTTAAATAATTACTATGTGACCCAAAATTTCATTCCTATGTACCTGAGAGAATTGAAAACTTTTACATGAAGGGTCATAGTATTGTGTGCAATAGCTAGAATAAGGAGAGTACCTAAATGGTCAACAACAGGACAAAGAGTGGACAAAATGTGTTTTCCATATAGTTTTAGCTACTAAAAGGAAATAAGTGCTGATACATGCTACAGCATGCCCCTTAGTGTCATAGAAGCCAGACACAAAAACCTATATAAGATTTTATTAATATGAAATATCTAGTAGGCAATTCCATAGAGACAGAAAGCCGGTTAATGGTCTGCCAGGAGATGGAGGGCGCAGTGATTAAGTGTTTAATGGGAGGCGGTTTCTTTTGGGTTGGGTGCGGGTCCTTGCACACTTTATGTATGTACTACTAAAAGTCACTAAATTGTACAAAATAAAATATTTTAAACAGTGAATTACATGCTGTGAAATTTATCTCAATTTTAAAAAAGATGCCACAGGATTCGCATTCTTCCAAGTACACGAATTAGGAGGGGAGGAAAAAGGCAAAAACACAAAATGGCTGCGTCCTCCTCAGATCACGTGACTGCCGATTCCGCGCACCCTAATGAAAGAAAGTCTTTCCTTCGGAGTTTGCGCAAAGACACAGCGGGGCTCATTGTTAGGCGAAGCCAAGGAAACGCTCTCTTGCGCACTCCAGTTCTAGGCGCGCTCGGAAAGACGTATAGAATGGCGAGCTGGGGAGCGCGCACGTAGAACGTGAGCCCGTAAGCGCCTTTCCTCCAAGAGATGGGGAGGAGGGGAGCGGCGAGGAGGAAGAGGGGAAGTTGGCGCATGCGCCTAAGCCTGACGGGTTTGAAATGGCTTCGGTGCTAGCTGGGATCCGACTCAGGTGAAGGTCTGGTCCTCGCGATTGGAGCTCCGGGCGGCCAAACAGGGGTCTTAACGTCCTGTCGAGTCCACGGAGAGGGCCCGGAACAACTATTTTGGTAGCGCGGCGTCCGTAGGCTAGAGACGGTGGGGCTCTCGTGGGACTGGGGCGGGAGGGACACGGCCCCTTTTGTGCGGGTCGGAGCAGGCCCCGCGCGGCCGGCCCCTCCCCCACCGCCTGGCTCCTTTACCGCGGGCCTCAGGTGGCCCTGGCGCCCCTCGGCCTGGGCCCGGCGGGGCGGGAGGGGCGACCGATCGCCCTCCCGCGCTCATCGCCGCTGCGGCTTCAGCCTCCTGGCCTCTGGCCCGGGGCGTCCGGGCTGCTGGCGGCGGCGTGGGTTTTTGGAGATAGGTGCCTTCCCCCATCTCCCAAATGGGGAGTTTAGGGGCCAGGCTTCTCACGTACCCCTCCAGGCACTCTGCCCAGTCTCGGGGGACGGAGGACCCCTCCTTCCCTGCGCGCGGTCTGCGCGGAGCTGGGACTGCAGGAAGATGGTTGGCAGAACTCTGGCCCCTCCGAGTCGTGGGGGATGGGGGGGTGCGCCGACCGCGGGCTTTTGCCTATTCAGACTCGATTTTGGGGGGAGGGGTCTGCGCCGTGGTTCTCGAAGGGGCATCCGTTATTTCAACTGTCTTTACCCACGAGAAAGGGGAGGGAAAAGGAGCCCCTCTCCCCTCCCAGTTCTTTGCCTGTCCTAGAAAGTAAGGAGATGTTCGTTATTTCTGTGATATTCTTTAATATTTTTAATTCCTTAACAATATTTGGTGTTTGTCCGGATTTCCGTTATTGGTTTCTTTAAAGTCCTAACTCATTGCCAAAAGAAATACGCAGGGTGTGTTTCTTTTGAACGTAAAGCTGTGAACTTTTTGAGAAAGGGAAGGGTCTTCTGATTAATTTCTGACAGTTTGTAGTCAAAAGTACAGTCTGTAGCGTCTGCCCAGTGTCTTGAAATTGCGCACTTTGGTGAACTTCTTCATGTAAAGTGTTTTTGCTGCGCATCAGGCGATCCTATGCCGCATGTTACTTAATATTTAGCTCTTCAAGGTGTCCTAGACAAATTAAACCTGCCTTTAAAGTATCCTTTTTTGTGATATTTACAATTTGATTGAACTTTAAAGTGTGGATCCTTTCTTAATAGATCGCTGCTATAGAAGACAAACGAACGAAAGTTTTTTTCCCCTTTCGTCATGGCCCAGTTTGGAGGACAGAAGAATCCGCCATGGGCTACTCAGTTTACAGCCACTGCGGTATCTCAGCCAGGTCAGGCTCTCTTAGTGTAAAGGGGGGGCTGGGTGGCATCTTCAAGCTGTGTGAATTAGACTATGCATAATGTTACAAAATGTTTGCAAATGATACGCCATTTCTGTTTATCTATGAAACTCCTTTTAAAAAAAATTATATATCAGCAAGCAAAAAATCTGCTTTATACAGCAGTTTGGACTTTGTTATAGTCTTTCCAAACCTTAAAGTAACTTTTTTTTTTTTACAGATTTATTTATTTGTGCATACAAGAGCTTGGGTACAGGGCAGGGGTGTGGGGGTGGTGAGAGGATTCACCAGAGACAGAGTGGGGAATAGAACAGGCAGACTGACCGAAGTACACTGCTGAGGGGAGCAGTGGGTGAGACCGGAGAGGTCTGCTGCACCAGGTGGGTTGCTCCCTGGTAGGCTGGGGATCGAACTCCTGCTGCTTAACCCCTTGCACCACCAGGGAGGCCCATAAAGTAACTTTTAATTGACTTAATTATGTTAGAGGTTAGCACCCATTCATTCATTAGAATTTACCTCCTTTGGGTGTTAAGGTAATCAATATTCACAACTTATGTTTAAAAGTAAATGTATTAAAACATCCATACTTTATGAAAAAGTATATATGACTGCTTTTCACTTGTTTGAATTTAGAAAAGCCAACTTTAAAGAATTTTCAAATAAAGGAAAAAGGTATAAAAGGAGCAAATGGTAAATTACATTTTCAAAATAAAGTTAACAAAAAATGTCAATGAAACGGTTTTAATAAATTTCTTTCTATTGCTCTAATGAGGAATTTTGCCTTTTCTCGACTTATGGTTTGGATCTTGAATGTTTTCTAAGCATTCTTAGGATAAAAATTTGAATTTGAGTACCCAGAAAATTTGCAGCTTTTTCTATTAATATGAATATATTTCTATTTATATTTGATACTAGTTTTTTGCTTGTACTAGTTTTTTGCTAATTTACTTAAAATATCTATTTATTTATTTTTAAAGATAGGGTTTTTTTTTTAATTTTTATTTATACAAGCACTGGGTACAGTCAGAAGCGCCCGAGGGTGAGAGAACGCACCGGGGCGGGGAGCAGAGCAGGCAGAAGGACTGAAGTACACTGCTGAGGGGAGCAGGGGGCGGCAGGAGAGGCCTGCGCGCCATGTGGGACCCTCCTCCCGTGGCCAGGGAGCAGCCGGGGATCGAACCGGCGCTACAGAGGCTGCGGGCAGCTTCGCAATCCAGTGCTCAACCGCTGAGCGATCGGGGAGGCCCTAAAATATCTATTTATAATTTGAGGTCAGTTGCAGAGACACCATGATCCACTAAAATGAATCTTCTAAAATTTAGTTGACATGATTATTTTGTTAAGTAGGTGACCCTAAATGGATATTTTAGGTTTTTAATTTTAATTACTCTTGATTTTGAGGGTATAAATTATGTATAGTTCTTCAGGAAAATGAAAATAATGTGAAATAAAAGTTACGGATTATTCAGATCCAAGTTTTTCCTGTGTTAAATATTGCGGTATCTGGTTTTGATTTATTCTTGATGAAACAGGAATTCTTAGCAACAGCACTGTCCGGAAGCAAGTGCTATATTACTGATATTTCAGTAAACTAGGGATGTTTTCCGTACCTTTATCTGCATATAATTTGTTTTCAATTCTTGTGCTGTATTGGTCTAGTAAAATAGCTGTGATAGTGGAATTATCTGTAACTCTTAACATTTATGTTGTAATTACTTAAATGTACATTATTCTGTTTGGTTTTTTAGACTGAGCGCAGGAGACACAAGTTTATAAAACTTGGCAAAGACAAAATCAATAGTGAATATAGATCTCCCTTTTCATATTTAGTAATAGAGATTCAAATATGGGATTTATATAAACAGTTTGTATTTGTCCTGTATGACACTACTTAGGGATTTTCTTGGAATTGTCATTAATCAGAACTTTCCAAATTTAAATTTGATTGCTCTGTCATGACTTCAGTAAATAGAAATGGTTTTGTTAGTGTCTATACGTTGCTATAAAAATGAAAAATGGGGCCTCCCCGGTGGCGCAGCGGTTGAGCACTGGGTTGCGAAGCTGCCTGCAGCCTCTGAAGCACTGGTTCGATTCCCGGCTACCGGTCGAGGGTCCCACATGGTGAGCAGACCTCTCCTGCTGCCCACCGCTCCCCTCAGCAGTGTGTTTCTCAGTCTGCCTGCTCCGCTCTCCCCTCTGGCTCTGGTGAACTCTCTCACCCTCCTGCGCTTCTGTCTGTACCCAGTGCTTGTATAAATAAATAGATAAATAAATAAATAAATCTTTTAAAAAAATGAAAAATGATGTAAAAAAATATATAAAATAAAATTTAAAAAATTACAAAAAAATCCTGCTGTAGGTTCTAAATAGAACTGTGAAGTGACATTCTTTTTATTAAAATATTTAATTTTTAGGTGTTGTGTTTTGGGCTGCTTCCTGAATGCTTAATATTTTCTTGTCTTATTTTAAAGCCCTTTTCAGATCTTTTAGAGCTAGTCTAGCAAATTTCTGTCAAAATTTTTTTAGTCCCACAACAATAAAAAACCTTATTTATCCCTAGTCTTAATGAAGAACATTTTAACCTATGTATAAGCTTTTTCTCCTGGGATCTTCAAATATAATTTGAGAAAAAATCCAATGGAGGACATGAAAAGGACAATCAGGGTAAAAGTATAGGTATCAGTTATTTTTTTTTTTTTAAAGATTTATTTTTATTTATTTATACAAGCACTGGGTACAGTCAGAAGTGCGGGAGGGTGAGAGAATTCACCAGACCCAGAGCGGGGAGCAGAGCAGGCAGACTGAAGTACACTGCTGAGGGGAGCAGTGGGCGGCAGGAGAGGTCTGCGTGCCATGTGGGACCCTCCCTCCGGTGGCTGGGGAGCAGCTGGGGATCGAACCGGTGCTGTAGAGGCTGCAGGCAGCTTCGCAACCCAGCGCTCAACCACTGCGCCACTGGGGAGGCCCGCTATCAGTTATTCTATATTTACAAATATATACCCATAGAAATATGCCAGATATATTGTATAAGAGGTTACTGTCAGTTCAAGTGATAGTGCAACAGAAAAGGGCTATGTGTATAATTCAGCTCAAATATTTTGATCAATGTTTCTGACTTATTTTCTCTTGAGACCAATATAAAAATTACCACTATTACTTTTTTAAAATATAACTTAGTATAGTTTTGCTCAGTTAATGGCTTTATATTCCATTTTCTAGCAAGATTACTCATTTGTATGAGTTAAATTCTCAGCTAACGGTTATTTGAAAATTATTGTACCCTCACAGATGAACATTTTTTTAATGAACATTTTTTTTTTTTTTTTTTTTTATAGAGGCATGCTTTATTTATTTGTTTGCTGGTTTGTTTGTTTGTTTTTGTTTATACATGCACTGGGTACAGTCAGAAGGGCGGGAGGGTGAGAGAATTCACCAGAGCCAGAGCGGGGAGCAGAGCAGGCAGAAGGACCGAAGTACACTGCTGAGGGGAGCAGCGGGCGGCAGGAGAGGTCTGCGCGCCATGTGGGACCCTCCTCTGGTGGCCGGGGAGCAGCCGGGGATCGAACCGGCGCCGCAGAGGCCGCGCGCAGCTTCGTAACCCAGCGCTCAACCGCTGCGCCACCGGGGAGGCCCTTAATGAACATTTTAAATATTAAAAACATCAGTGAGGACTGCCCTGTTGGTGCAAGGGGTTAAGATGCAACCTATGAAGCTATCCGCAGCCACTGCAGCAGTTCAATCCCCAGCCAGGGAGCTACCCACATGGCGCAGCAGACCTCTCCTGTCTCTCCTGCTGCTCCCCTCAGCAGTGTATTTCAGTCAGTCTGCCTGTTCTGTTCCCCACTGTCTCTGGTGAATCCTCTCACCCCTCACACCTCTGGCCTTGTATGCATAAATAAATAAATCTTTTTTTTTAAAAAATAAAAAACTTCAGTGAAAGCCTGTACATTGGTTATTTACTCTTGAAATTTGTTACAAAATTGAAACTACTATTTGAATTGTTCTGATTAATTTTAATACTGAGCTTATTCAATTAGGGGGAATGAGTAATTCCTAGATGTCATGATCTGTCATCTTTAATATTTTTCCTTTTACTCCCATATTCAGTCATTTGTCAAACCTTGACCGTTGTTCTCCTTTGAAAACACAAATTTATTCCTTGCTTTTTCATTTAATGTAATGTAAAGTGTAGGCATTCTGTACTTAACATTTGGATAACCTTATCAGTAGCAGCTTTTCCTTACAACTGCCATGCCAAAGTCTCAACTTTAAGGCCCACTCATGTCTTTCCCAAAACTTTTTTTTTTCAAAGATTTATTTATTTATGCATGAAAGAACTGGAGTTTAGGCCAGAGGTGCAGGGGTGGAGGGTTGAGAGGATTCACCAGAGACAGAGTAGGGAGCAAAATAGGCCAACCTACTGAAATATACTGCTGAGGGGGGTACTGGGCAAGACAGGAGGGACTGCTGTGGCATGTGTGGGCTAGCTCCCTGGCTGGGTATCTCAGGCCTTCGCGGTGATAGCTCTAAGACTTTACCCTCATGCCACCAGGGAGGACTCCAAGATTTTATTTTCTAACCCATAGTTCTTGCCATAAGTTCTTTGCTTAAGTCAGGAATCTCCTTCATTGTTCACTTGGTGGTGATGCTCAAACTTTATTATACTTTATTTAATTCTAACTCCTTTTTTTTTGCTTTCCTTTCTTCCTTGATATGTTAGTTCTTGGTTTTGCTTCTTTCCAACACATCTGTTAGATGTGCTAAAGCATAATTTCAATCAAAATCACAGATTTTTTTCCAAAGCAGAATTCGACCTGAGCTAATCTATCTCAACTTCGTTCTCTAGCAGATGAAACACTGATGTCCAGAAAGGTTTAGAAATTTAGACTTCACAGAAAGTCATAGCAGAGCCAGTATTAGGATCTCTGAATTGTGATTTATTATATCTTCCACTATTCTCTTGTTTTATTCACAAAAAATATTTTCAAGGACTTTTATAGTTCAGGGTCTTCTGTTATCTTTTCGTTAATTCCCCCCCCCCTTTTTTTAAAGATTTATTTATTATTTATACAAGAATAGGGGTATAGGCCAGATGTGTGGGAGGGTGAGAGGATTCATCAGAGACAGAGCCAGGAACAGAACAGGCAGAGCCAGGAACAGAACAGGCAAAATACACTGCTGAGGGGAGCAACGGGCGAGACAGGAGAGGTCTGTAGCGCCATGTGGGACCCTTCTGCCTGGCCGGGATCAAACAGGCGCTGCAGAGGCTGCGGACAGCTTCACAGCACTGCACTCAACCACCTGAGCCACCAGGGAGGCCCTCCAGTCTTATTTCTCAAGACGGAAATACTTGTTTTTAATATTGACCCTATTTCTCTGTCCTCGCTGAAGCTGTAGTTTGTCTTCAGTGATAGTTATATTTGGATAGTTATATTTGGATAGTTATATAGTTATATTTGGATAGTTATATTTGCAGAGATTTTAGGTTTGAAAATGTAGTTTTTCATTGTAGAAAGAAACATTGAGAGTTCAGCAAATCAATGACATGATCTTTATTTTTTTATAATTTATTTTTTTTAAAGATTTATTTATTTATGCATATAAGAGCTGGGGTACAGGCCAGAGGTGTGGGGAGGTGAGAGGATTTACCAGGGGCAGAGTGAGAAACAGAACAGGCAGATTGAGATACACTGCTGAGGAGAGCAGCAGGTGAGTCAGGAGAGGTCTGCTGTGCCATGTGTGTAGCTCCCTGGTCAGGATTGAACTCATGCTGTAGAGGCTGCGAATATCTTCATAGGTTGTGTCTTAACCCCTTGCCCCACCAGGGAGGCCTGACATGATCTTTAAATAGCCCTTAGATCAACTGTATCTTGTTGGGGAACCTTCCATATATCTAACTCAAAATCTTATGTGTATATTTGTAGTAATATTAATGTGTGGATTTAGCAGATTCAGACCTATTTTGTCACCCAATCTTTTGACTGTTTCTATTTATAAGGAGATTATATCCTGTTGAGAAAAATGAATTAGTTCAGGAATTAGGCATAGTCATTTATGTGATATGTGGTGCTTTAACACTTGAGTGACATTAATAACCAATACAAGTGTTTCAAGTATAACTCCATTTTCTGCCTCTTTATTCTGATGTCTTTTTTTTTTTTAATAGAGACATGTTTTATTTATTTATTTATTGGTTTTTTGTTGTTGTTGTTGTTTACACATGCACTGGGTAGTGAGAAGCGCGGGAGGGTGAGAGAATTCACCAGAGCCAGAGCGGGGAGCAGAGCAGGCAGAAGGAGCGAAGTACACTGCTGAGGGGAGCAGTGGGCGGCAGGAGAGGTCTGCGTGCCATGTGGGACCCTCCTCTGGTGGCCGGGGAGCAGTCGGGGATCGAACCGGCGCCGCAGGGGCCGCGGGCAGCTTCGCAACCCAGTGCTCAACCGCTGCACCACCGGGGAGGCCCTATTCTGAAGTCTTTTAATCCCCCCCATCTTTTAAAACTCCAGTCTCTTGAATCAGTAGCTCAGATTATTCAATACCTGATATATTATATCACTTAGATTAGTTAATCCTTAATAGAGTTGGATTTTTGCAACCTACTTGGTAAAAAGGATTGCTGCTTATGTAGGTTTACCTTGTTTAAACAATACTGATGCTATGTAGTAACACATTGTTGCTAAAACATTTTTCTGCTCTTCTGAACGTGTCTTCCTTGTGCTCTTATACATTGAGAACTGCATTAACATACAAAACTGCAAACTCGTGAGTTACCTGTCTATTCTGAGTTTACTGTGCAGCTCATGTTTATGTAGCTATGACTTCTCTCACACTGTGTATTTTGTGACCTGGGAGCTAATTTTGATTTTTATAACTGAAAATATATTGGAAGTAGCATTGAAAATTAGAATTAACTTTGGGTGATGCAGACTCCTTGCAAGAATTGGGGGTCTCAAAGTATGTAAATACCAGATTATAAATGATTATCACATAAATGATTTCAACTGCCTAGAAGGTTGACTGAAATTTGAATAATAGGTAAAAGAGACAACAGTCACGATCACTAAGTCACCATTACATGGAGCTTTGAGAATGGAAGAACAGTGGTCTACTAGGATATTACCTTTTTTGTTTTTTTAAAGATTTATTTTATTATTTATGCATACAAGAACTGGGGTACAGACCAGAAGTGCAGGGGGTGAGAGACTTCACCAGACAGAGTGGGGAACAGAACAGGCAGATTGAGAGCGGTCGCGTCAGGAGAGGTCTTCTGTGCCATGTGGGTAGCTCCCTGGATGGCCGGGGATCGAACTTGTGCTGCAGAGGCTACTTTTTGCTTTATAGGTTGCGTCTTAACCCCTTGCACCACCAGGGAGGCCCTACCAGGATATTATCTTTATAGAGACTAGCAACATCCCAATATAATAGTGATTAGTTAAGCTTCATTTACCCCTTCCTCATAGAACAGCATTCTTCACCAAGAAGAATTTTCTGTGATGGCAGATACATTCTGTATCTTGGTTGTCTAATATAGTAGCCACTAGTGGCATATGGCTATTGAACACTTTAAATGTGGTTAATGTGACCGAGGAACTGAATTTCTTATTTATTTTTTTTAATTTTAACTGATTTATATTGAAATAGCCACTCATCTGGTGGCCAGTATATTGGAGAGTAAAGTTATACAAGATTATAACACTTGAGGGCCTTCCCGGTGGCTCAGCAGGTTGAGCGCAGCGCTGTGAAGCTGTCCGCAGCCTCTGCAGCACGGGTTCGATTCCTGGCCGGCCAGGGAGCAACCCACATGGCGTGGGAGACTTCTCCTGTCTCTCCTGCTGTTCCCCTCAACAGTGTATTTCGGTCAGTCTGCTTGTTCTGTTCCCCACTCTGTCTCTGGTGAATCCTCTCACCCTTGCCTCTGGCCTGTACCCGTTTTTGTATAAATAAAATAAATCTTTTTTTAAAAAAAGATTATAACACTTGAAATATTTGATATATAAAAATTCTATTTTGGGGCCTCCCCGGTGGCGCAGTGGCTGAGCGCTGGGTTGCGAAGCTGCCCGCAGCCTCTTCAGTGCCGGTTCGATCCCCGGCTGCTCCCCGGCCACCAGAGGAGGGTCCCACATGGCGCTCAGCCCTTTCCTGCCGCCCGCTGCTCCCCTCAGCAGTGTACTTCGCTCCTTCTGCCTGCTCTGCTCCCCGCTCTGGCTCCGGTGAATTCTCTCACCCTCCCGCGCTTCTGACTGTACCCAGTGCTTGTATAAATAAATAAAAATAAATCTTTAAAAAAAAAAAATTCGATTTTGTACCTTGATTTCTTATTCTTAAAAGGTAGTGAATATTGGGCCTCCCCGGTGGCGCAGCAGTTGAGCGCTGGGTTGCGAGGCTGCCCGCAGCCTCTGTGGCGCCGGTTCGATCCCCGGCTGCTCCCCGGCCACTGGAGGAGGGTCCCGCATGGCGTGCAGACCTCTCCTGCCGCCCGCTGCTCCCCTCAGCAGTGTACTTCGGTCCTTCTGCCTGCTCTGCTCCCCACTCTGGCTCTGGTGGCTTCTCTCACCCTCCCGCGCTTCTGACTGTACCCAGTTCATGTACTAACAAAATAAACAAATAAATAAATAAATAAATAAATAAATAAAATATGCCTCTATTTAAAAAAAAAAAAGGTAGTGAATATTTTCAGTCATTGGGTGCATTATGGGCTTAGAATAGAATCTCAAAAACCAATTTCAGAAGGTTGATAGGACCCACTAGTTAGAACTTATGCCCTAGATTTTGCTGTCTTTTCCTCTAGTCTCATTGCAGTTAACCTCATTTTGAACCTCCATTGGTGTTGATATTTCCTTTCTATTTAAAGCCATTTCATTAGTGTGGTTCACTTTTCTGCCTATCTATGATATGACTTACCTTAAAAATAAAAGATGATACAGGGGGCCTCTCTGGTCGCGCAAGGGGTTAAGCATAGCACTATGAAGCTGTCCGCAGCCTCTGCAGCATGAGTTCAATCCCCAGCCAGCAAGCAACCCACATGGCACAGCAGACCTCTCCTGTCTTGCCTGCTGCTCCCCTCAGCTGTGTTTTCAGTCTGCCTGTTTTGTTCCCCACTCTTTCTCTGGTGAATCCTCTCACCGACACCTCAGGCCTTACCCCGGTTCTTGTATGCATAAATAAATCTTTAAAAAAAGGTAATGTGGTATGCACTTAGTTACCGTGTATTTATCCCATTTGGGATGTTTATTCCCACCTCACAGTCTCCTTCCCCTTTTTAAATAAAGATCTCATTTTTTAAAATTTTGTTTTTATTTTTTAAATTTTTATTTTTATTTATACATATACTGCAGAGGGGAGCAGCAGGCAAGGCAGGAGAGGTCTGCTATGCCATGTGGGTTAACTCCCTGGCCAGGGATTGAACTCAGGCCGTGGGATGGTGGTAGCACTGAAGCTAACCCCTGAGCCACTCGGGAAGGCCCTAATTTTTTTTTTTTAATTTATTTTTGTGTAGAAGAACTGGGGTGTAGGCCAGAGGTAATAGGGGATGAAAGGATTCAGCAGACATATTGGAGAGAAGAGCAGGCAGATTTACTGAAATACACCCTTAAGAGGATCAGTGAGTGAGACAGGAGAGGTCTGCTGCACCATGTGGCTTAAGTCCCGGCCAGGGATTAAACTCAGGTCCCCCAACATGGGCCATCGTGGTTATACCTCTGAAACTTAACCCCTAGACTACCCTGAGGCCCCAGAGTCTCCTTTATTAATTTTTGAAATTCATTGGTTTTGCAAAGAATAAGGGAATTTACAAGAACTCTAAACATGATTTCTGGCATGTGTTTGCCTTGCTTTGTCGTTGTTGGTTTTTTTAAAACTTTTTTGTAGAAGAACTGGGGTGTAGACAAATGTGCAGGGGATGAGAGGCTTCACCAGAGACAGAGTGGTGAGCAGACAGGTGGATTTACTGAAATACACTGCTAAGGTGAGCAGCGGGTGAGACAGGAGAGGTCAGCTGCTTCATATGTGGGTTCGCTCCTTTGTCGGGCATCAAACTGAGGCTGTAGAGGTGATAGCGCTGAGACTTAACCCTTCGTCCATCAGGGGGTGCCTAAATTTTTTATACCTTGGACCCCTTTTCCCCCCAAACTGTAATGTTCCAGGGAACTAGTCTGTTTTCCAGGAGACACAATTTTGGGAAGTGTAATGCTAGAATGGAATTTTTAGTTGGTTGCTTTTTTGCATTTAATGGAATTACATAAAAGCATCGAATAAAATCTTTTTCATGTTCTCTTGTTCTCTTCAACTTTTAATCTAAATATACATTAGCCATTAAGTACCTAAATCTGTTATTCTGAATCTACCCCTCAATTATTTGGCTTAAGCAGGTGATCATTTTAAATCACTAAATGGTTAAATATTTTATCTTTTTTTTTCCCCCCTAAAGATTTATTTATTTATCTATACAAGCACTGGGTACAGTCAGAAGCGCGGGAGGGTGAGAGAATTCATCAGAGCAGAGCAGGGAACAGAACAGGCAGACTGATGAAGTACACTGCTGAGGGGAGCAGCGGGCGTGGCAGGAGAGGTCTGCACACCATGTGTGACCCTGGCCAGCGACCAGGGATCCAACCGGCGCTGCAGAGGCTGCGGGCAGCCTCGCAGCCCAGCACTCAACCGCTGCGCCACCAGGGGAGGCCCAATATTTTATCTCTTAATTCTCAGTATTGTAGTGTACTAAAATTGAAAACTTACTGTGCTTTTTAGGTGTTTTGTTTCCTGGTTTTATAATTATTATTTTTTTTAATTTCCCATCTGTTTAATACCATTATATTTCTCCAGGTACAGTGTGAGTAAAATTCAATAAGCCTCAAATTGATTCTTTAATGCAAAGTAGAAGTGCATGAAAATTCTGTCTAGTAGGACGTTTTCAGTGTGGGTCTTCTTCTTTTTTTTTTTTAAAATTTTATTTATTTATTTTATTTATTTATACAAGCACTGGGTACAGTCAGAAGCGCAGGAGGGTGAGAGATTTCACCAGAGCGGGGAGCAGAGCAGGCAGAAAGACTGAAGTGCACTGCTGAGGGGAGCAACGGGCGGCAGGAGAGGTCTGCGCGCCATGTGGGACCCTCCTCTGGTGGCCAGGGAGCAAGCAGCTGGGGATCGAACTAGCGCTGCAGAGGCTGCGGGCAGCTTCGCAACCCAGCGCTCAACCGCTGCGCCACTGGGGAGGCCCCAGTGTGGCTTCTTATGTAATACAACCTTGCTATATGATTCTTACTATAATGGGTAACTAAACACTCATGGAAAAATCTTGGAATGGATCCAAATAACCTTGATTTCTACTCCCCCCCCCCCTTTTTTTTAAATCTCATTTTAGCTGCATTGGGTGTTCAGCAACCATCACTCCTTGGAGCATCTCCTACCATTTATACACAGCAAACTGCATTGGCAGCAGCAGGCCTTACCACACAAACCCCAGCAAACTATCAGTTAACTCAAAGTGCAGCATTACAACAACAAGCCGTAGCTGCAGCAGCTGCATTGCAACAGGTGAATGAATCTTCAGTAGGTTTTAATATGTGACATAGAAAACTTATCAAATCTGTTCCTTCATTGTTTAAAGAATTGAGTGGTTGTGGAATTTTATTATGTTTATAGTTTTTTCTGATGATAAAAATTATATATACTCAGGATGTACAGAGAAATAGTTACATAGACAAAATTCTTAAACTGGGTAGTTCTTAGACCTTAAATATTTGAACAAAATTCAGTTTTTGGTGGATCCCAGATTTAAGTCCTCACCATTTTGTTTAGTTTAGATGAAGGTTTATTCTAGAAAATGTCTTTTAGTGTAATTTTGCTTATGTATTTATATGTATGTATCTCACTTTTTGAGAATGAATAGAACTATTATTCATATGTTTCTTTTAAAAATCTTCTTTTCCAGCAATATTCACAACCTCAGCAGGCCCTCTATAGTGTGCAACAACAGGTCAGTTTATATTTTCTGTGTTGAAATTGATTTAGAAATAGCGACTTACTCAAATTTAATTGCATAGATTCTGTTTCCTTTTAGTTACCTTTACCTTAATGTGTGATTTGAATTTGGGGGGTGTGGGAGAAATGAGATGCATAAGGGATAGGCCAATAGGAGAGAGATCCTTAAAACCCAGATTTTCACCCGGCTGCCAGTCTTTGTCACATGTCAAGAAAGCATACAGAGGATAATCTCAAAAGACTTATTGTGTTACTGAATCTTTGGCCCAATATACCTGCTTGAAATCTCTGGCCTTATTGTATGAAAATAAAGAGAGCTTTTTTTTCTATTTGAAGAAAAAACCCTAGAGAGACTGTACTTTAGCCTTTTTATTTTTTTTTTAAGACAGCAATACCTTCCTTCCCCCCTGCCACTTCCATTCAAATGACATATAGAAACCCAATATATAGAATATTAAAATAGAAATTTTGAAAATGGGAGGAAGCCTCCCCTTATCTATTTTCTACTCCCAAGGCACATTTGAACAATTTGAAAATTTCTAACTTAGTCTATAAAAGGAAAGTTTCTTTCACCCCTTTTCCCTCGGCTTACACTCTAATCATATTCTTCAAGTAATGATAGGAATAGGAAAGACAAACTGAATCTAAGGAGATGCATGTCAAGGAAAAAAATTTACCTTGCTGAAATCTAGATAGGTTCTAGCCTAATCACCTGCCTTATACTTAGAGACTAAGTCTTCTTTTCTTCTCAGTGTCATTAAGAACCTTTAGGAAAGTGTGGCATTTAGGAGTGGGGAAGGGTATATAAAAGAGGAGCAAAAACTGTATCCAAAGGCACCATGGAGACACATGAGGCTCCTCAAAACATAAAGTGTTATCCCTAGTTCCATGACCCATTTTTATTCTTGGCTTAAGTCCTTAGAGGTTTTAGGATCATTGTATTTTTCCTGAGAATTACAATATCCCACTGATAATTGCTTTAAACTTCTAAAAAAAAAAGGAAAAGTGATTGATGCCAAATTGGCTATCTTTTTATTTATTTATTTATTTATTTAAAAAATTTATTTATTTATGCATACAAGAGCTGGGGTACAGGCCAGAGATTGGGTGTGTGTGTGAGAGAGCATTCACCAGAGACAGAGTGGGGAACAGAACAGGCAGATTGACTGAAATACACTGCTGAGGGGAGCAGCAGGTGACTCAGGAGAGGTCTGCTACGCCATGTTGTTGCTCCCTGGCTGGCTGGGGATCAAACTCATGCTGCAGAGGCTGCAGATTGCTTCATAGTGCTGTGCTTAACCCCTTGCGCCACCAGGGAAGCTCCTGTCTTTTTTTTTTTAAAGTAATCTTCAACTTATTTAGTGCTGTTATGAAATACATTAAAACTGTTATGTTGAACCACTTGAAAATGGCAGTACTAAAATGTTCTTGCCTTTAAAAATGCCATAACTCAGCCATCCTTGAATTAGAGAAAAATCATACTTTGGTAGATTTAACTTATATCATGGTGAGCTTGGGTATAATAGAGATAAATAACCTCCATTAATGGTGACCCTGAGCAAACTGTTTGAATTAGAACCTCATATGGGTTATTTTATCATAACTAAAATCAAGTTTCTTATCCAAAGTTTTAAAATTTCCTCCCTCACATCAATACCTTTTACTTTTCTATTGCCAGAAAAACATTTGTCAGCAAGAGGATATATTCCGTTATAGTCCCTATGCCCATGGTAACTGAGCCATCAGGAGTGCTTCTCATTTTAGGGATAGATATGAAGTACATAGCTGCTGATAATTTTTGTTACAAGTAGCATATTGATGAGGCTGAATCTTAGCAAGTGGCAGAATGAGAACTCTTTCCCTCAAGGAACCTGACTTTTTTTGTGGGTGTTATTCCTATGAAATAACAAAAAAGATAAAGTCCTTTATTGCTACCAAATGAGTTATATAGCACATCTACAGTTAGAATTATTTTAGGAAATCTGATGACTTCTGTTACTTTACATATTACTTATTTTTGGTGTTTTGTTTTTGTTTTTTACATTTTAAAAGACAGATTTATAAGGAAAAGAAGAGAGAAAGAAAAAGACATCCGCATAGTTCCAGGCAGGCAGGGGAGCTCCTATGTATTTTTTAATTAGAAGTAAAGTACCCACTTAATTGGAATTTTTCCTTCTTTAAAGCTTCTATAAAACAATAAATCTGATCAATCATTTTCTTTTTCTTTCCTTTTTTTGTTTGTTTTTCTATTTTCAGTTACAGCAACCTCAGCAGACTCTTTTAACACAGGTTAGTTTGGTATTACTTTATTTTTTTGGCTGAGTGAAGAGTAGAGCAAAGTTTTACTCCTATTCTGGTTTTTCTTTCAGAGTGTAGAGAAGAATGTTTGTTGGAGTTCCATAATAGTTTAGCAATAAAATGTTAAGATGGAAAGTATGTTGTTTATGTTTTTTCTTATGTGGTTTTGATGACAGATCAAAGCTGGTTTGAATAAATATAAGATCTTAATACCGATTTTAGATTTTATACTTTCTTATAGCTAATATTTTTAGGAAGTTTTTTGTAGATGTTAGATTTTTTTTTAGCTTGATATTAGTAGGTGCTAATTGTATTCCATCATCGGCTTAATTTTCAACAACATTAAAATGATATGAAGTGCTACTTTAGACTTTGTGAACCAGTCATGGACTCTTGCATATATATTTTTTCTTCTTTACAGCCTTTTAAAAGTTTAAAATACATTGTTGGTTTATAAGCTATTCAAATCCTTAAGTTTTGGTCTGGATTTGGCCCATGAGCCATGGAACAGTGATCTCTGGTATGTGCTAAAGTGAAATGCTATGCAATTGTTAAAAAGGAAGTAGAACCTCTAATAACTAGTGATCAGAAGTGGTTCATGGTTAGGGAACTGGATAAGCTGAGGATCAGGAGTAGGAGAGAAACTTCTCACTGTGTAATTTTGAGAAATTTCTTACTGTGTAATCTGTTGTACCTGTTAGCCTTGAACCTGTTGTCTTTTTTTTTTTTTTTTTTAATAAAGCACAGTTCGTTGAGAAATCAACCCCATTTGTCTTTACTAAAGAGCTGAAATTAACTAAAACTTATGTTTTTAATCTCTAATAGTAGAATTTCCAAATTAATTAGAAAAGCTATGAAAGGTTGTCTTTCCTAAGAATAGTATTTCCTAAAGTGTGTCCAGAAAGCATTAGTTTCTTAGGATATTAAATTTCATAAGAAAATAATTTTGTGGTTATTGTTTTAAGAAATGCTTAGTTTTTTTTTTTTTTTTTTTTTTTGTTTGTTTGTTTGTTTTTTGTGGGACCCTCGCTGGTGGCCAGGGATGGAACTGGCGCTGCAGAGGCTGCCTCGCAACCCAGCGCTCAACCACTGTGCCACCAGGGGAGACCCAATGCTTAGTTCTTTTATTATTTATAGTATCTTGCTTTTTTAGGTATAGAACTGAGAGAGTGGCTTTATCTCGCAGCAGGTATAGAACAAATCCCATGATTTGAATTGAAGAATCAGATGATAGTTTTCTTCTTTTTAATGATTTTATTTCTTTTATATACAGAAGTTTTAATGTTACTGTCCATGCTTGATTGTGCCAGAAAAAAGACAAATAAAAATAATGTTTTCCCTCCAGTTTTATTGAGATGTAATTGATACAATATTTATTTAAGGAATACAAAAAAATGATTTGATACATGTTTATGTTGTGAAATTATCACCACAATAAGTTTAGGTAACATATATCATGTGACAGTTAAATTTTTTTCTTCTGATGAGAACTATGAAGATCTCTGAGCAATTTAAAATATATAATACAGATATTATCTATAGTAACTTATTTATATTACATCCCCAAAATTTATTTGTCTTATAACTAGAAGTATGTACTTTTTGATCATCTTTACCCATTTTTCCCACCCTCTCCTTTGGCAACCATCAATCTGTTCTCTTTTTCTATGGGTACTTTGATTTTTGTTTTTGTTTTTGTTTTTTTTTAGATTCCACATATATATGAGATCATACAAAAGCTGTTTTATCTGATTTATTTCACTTAATATTTTTTTGAGTCTTTATATTATACTGTTAATGCATTTTGAATTTTTAAGAGTCAACTAAATATGCTGTGTTTTTTAAAAATCCATTGCAATATTGTATCTTTTTCCCTTTGGAACAACCTGTGAAGACATTCATCTAAGGGGACTTCATGATGAGATAGATCAACAATAATTCAAAAATTCTCAGACTTGGGAGTTAGAAAATGTGTCTTATAACTTCAAATAAATTATTTTTATCATTGGAGTTAGTTTTAAATAGTGATTTTTAATTCTAGGTTGTTTTAAATCCTAGAATTAAATTACCTTAATTTGGTGTTGATTTTGTTTTATAGCCAGCTGTTGCACTGCCTACAAGCCTTAGCCTGTCTACTCCTCAGCCTGCAGCACAGATAACTGTATCATATCCAACACCAAGGTCCAGTCAACAACAAACCCAACCTCAGAAACAGCGTGTTTTTACAGGGGTGGTTACCAAACTACACGATACTTTTGGATTTGTGGATGAAGATGTATTTTTTCAGCTTAGGTAAACCTCATTGGTGTTGGCAAATGCCTTCTTGTATTTAAGCATTAAATACTTAGCATTAAGGCATCTGTTTCAATCATGGCATAGAATTGTGGTTTAGATCTAATTTTCTGTTTCAGTTACCAGTTTGTATTATATTTATACCTCTGACTTTTTTTAATGGGGAATGTGTCTGAAGTTAGCATTTGATCTTGGGACATACTGATTATGGTGAATACTTTATAACTGTTTTGTAGGAGTGAGTTGATATTTCTAGCAATATTCATAAACAGACTGGGATTAAAATAGTCAGGGCTTTTATTTTATTATTTTTTTTTTTTAATGATGAATCTCAAGATTCAGTTTATTTTTTATTTATTTATTTATTTTTTTTAAATATTTATTTATTTATTTATACAAGCACTGGGTACAGTCAGAAGCGCGGGAGGGCGAGAGAATTCACCAGAGCCAGAGCGGGGAGCAGAGCAGGCAGAAGGACCGAAGTACACTGCTGAGGGGAGCAGCGGGCGGCAGGAGGGGTCTGCGCGCCATGTGGGACCCTCCTCCAGTGGCCGGGGAGCAGCCGGGATCGAACCGGCGCTGCAGAGGCTGCGGGGCAGCTTCGCAACCCAGCGCTCAACCGCTGCGCCACCGGGGAGGCCCAATAGTCAGGGCTTTTAAAATTTAATCTTCTGTGTGACATCTGATGACAGTATATACTAAATTTTTATTGACAATGCATGGGATTGAATCACGATCTGTAGTGGTTACAGGAAGTAGGAATTTCTTTAGCTATTTAATATTTTTTGAAGATTTATTTATTATTTTTATTTATTTATTGCATAGAATAATTGGGGTATAGGCCAGAGGTGCGGAGATGAGAGGATTCACCAGAGACAGAGTGGGGAGCAGAACAGGCAGACTGATTGAAACACACTGCTCAGGGGAGCAGCGGGCAAGACAGGAGAGGTCTGCTGTGCCATGTGGGTAGCTTCCTGGCCGGCCAGGGATCAAACTTAAGCTGCAAAGATTGCAGATAGCTGCAGAGTGCTGTGCTTAACCCCTTGCACCACCAGGGAGGCCCCCAAAACAAATCTTAATTTTTTTTTTAAATTTATTTATTTATACAAGCACTGGGTACAGTCAGAAGCGCGGGAGGGTAAGAGAATTCACCAGAGCCAGAGGGGAGAGCAGAGCAGGCAGACTGACGAAGAAATCCCCTGCTGAGGGGAGCAAGGGGCGACAGGAGAGGTCTGCGTGCCATGTGAGACCCTCACTGGCGGCCAGGGATCAAACCGGCACTGCAGAGGCTGTGGGCAGCTTCGCAGCCCAGCGCTCAACCACTGCACCACCAGGGGAGGCCCTGTATCTACTTTTTAAAGGGGCTACTTAGACTTCTGTTTTGGATATATTTAACTTTAAAATACTAAATATTTAAATCTTTTTTAGAGGCATCTTTTATTCATATTTGTCTTTTATTTATTTTGCAGTGCTGTAAAAGGGAAAACCCCTCAAGTGGGAGACAGAGTATTGGTTGAAGCTACATATAATCCCAATATGCCTTTTAAATGGAATGCACAAAGAATCCAAACGCTGCCAAATCAGGTATATAAATTACCGAATTTTGTAATACAGAAGCTTGGTTATTGAGTCTTCCAATTCACAAAGACTTTTTTCTTTATTCTCTTACTATTAAGAATCAGTCCCAAACCCAACCCTTACTGAAGACTCCTCCTGCAGTACTTCAGCCTATTGCACCGCAGACAACATTTGGTGTTCAGGCTCAACCCCAGCCACAGTCCCTGCTGCAGGCACAGATTTCAGCAGCTTCTATAACACCATTATTGCAGACTCAACCACAACCTTTATTACAGCAGCCACAGCAGAAAGGTATACGCATTAGAGCTTTGCTTTTTATGGTTCAGACTAATACCTAATTGTCTAGTTGTTAAAATAATGAAAGTGCACTTTTAATTACAAAGGTGTAATTAAGGGGCTTCCGGAGAACATGACAGCGAGCTTAAGTACCTTGCATAGACTGCTTCTAGTTCTATAGCTATATGGAAGTATGTTGTTCTATAGCTATATGGAAGTATGAAGCTATATGGAAGTGTGTGTGTTTTTTTAATGGCCTGTTGTGATAAAATAAATCCAGGAACTGGGAAATTCAGATATATGTTCTTTGTGAACTTAAAATAAATACCAGAACTATTAATCCCCTGACTCATTACTAGTGTTTTATCTGTGATACTGGAAAATGTTTATAAGACTTCTGTAGCCATACCAACATTTTATGTACATGTGAAATCTGGTAGTAGCACTTTAGATTACACTTGGAGCCATCATGTATCAGATAAATGAGCCCTCTTAAATTTTTCTTTGCAAATTGGTAGTTTGGAATGCTAGACATTTTCTTATTCAAACAGTGTCAGAAATGATAACCTGGACTTACGGAAGCCTTCTTAATGGTATTTTCAAAAGTATAATTGTGGCATTTTTACTTACAAATTATGACTTACTTATGACAAAATTATAAAACATTACAATGTAACAAGGTATTTCATAAGCGTCTATATAATTACTACTTGGGTGATACAATGTTGCTAACATAACTTTTTCTTTTTTAAGTAGTTTTTTCCTTAATATAGGCATCCTAGTAATGCAGTTTGGCTCTGATTTTGAAATTTACATGATGTGTGATTCTTTTTTTTTTTTTTTAAAGATTTATTTATTTATTTATTTATACAAGCACTGGGTACAGTCAGAAGCACGGGAGGGTGAGAGAATTCACCAGAGCCAGAGCAGGGAGCAGAGCAGGCAGAAGGACCGAAGTACACTGCTGAGGGGAGCAGCGGGCGGCAGGAGAGGTCTGTGCGCCACACAGGACCCTCCTCCGGTGGCTGGGGAGCAGCCAGGGATCGAACTGGCACTACAGAGGCTGCAGGCAGCTTCGCAACCCAGTGCTCAACTGCTACGCCACCGGGGAGGCCCGATGTGTGATTCTTTTTATGTAATCTTTTATAATAGAATTTTTTCTGATGTTTTAAAATTTTTCATACTAATTATTCCATGCAACTATTTTTTTCATTTTCATAATTATATAAGATTCCATTGTTTGGATATTACATAATTTATCTGTTCTTTAGTAAATGTTTGAATTATTTCTTTTTTTTAATGAGATTTATTTATTTATGCATACAAGAGCTGGGGTACAGGCCAGAGGTGTGGGGGGTGGTGAGAGGATTCACCAGAGACAGAGCAGGGAACAGAACAGGCAGATTAACTGAAATACACTGCAGGTCTTGAGTGTCAGGAGTGACTGAATACACTCCTATCTTGCAGCGGGCAAGATAGGAGAGGCCTGCTGCGCCATGTGGGTTGCTCCCTAGTCGGCCAGGGATCGAACTCCTGCTGCAGAGGCTGTGGATTGCTTCATAGTGTGGTGCTTAACCCTTTGCACCACCAGGGAGGCCCCGTTTGTATTATTTCTTGGCTGTGTTTTCTGAAATGCTATGAATGTTCTCATATACATGTCCAGGGGCAATGTGCACAAATTACTGTGAGAGTTTATCCTAAACTTTTTTTTTTTTTTTTTAGATTTATTTATTTATATAAGCACTGGGTACAGTCAGAAGTGTGGGAGGGTGAGAGAATTCACCAGAGCCAGAGCAGGGAGCAGAACAGGCAGAGTGACAAAGTATACTGCTGAGGGGAGCAGAGGGCAGTAGGAGAGGTCTGCGTGCCATGTGGGACCCTTGCCTGGCGGCCGGGGATCGAACCAGCGCTGCAGAGGCTGCGGGCAGCTTTATAACCCATCGCTCAACCCGCTGTGCCACCGGGGAGGCCCAGAGTTTGTCCTAAACTTAACTTACCTCATTAATGCAAACTGTTTCCAGACTACTTGGTTCTTCCATATAGATGATCTTTAGTTTTAAGATTTTTGATTATTTTCCTTAGAGATTTTATTTTCCATTTGTAAATTGGTACTTAAATAACCATTTTTCCCCTTGCCTGCCTCAAGAGATACTGCTTCTGTTGAAGGACTCAGGAAAGTAGTTGTGTTTTGGGGTGGTGATGTGTTCCATGGGGGTGATTGACAGAAATAATGAAGGTATGGTAGAAAAGAAATGTTGTGGAATGAGGTTGATGTTAGTGGTGTTGGGTGTTAGCTAAGGTTCAGTTGCTAGAAAGGTAGGGAAATTTCCATGGGCCATTAGTATTCTGTCAGTAATCAGTATCTATTCATCTTAGTTGGAATAGTGTTATTTAACATAAGGAACATTGGTGAATTGGCTGGGTTTTTCTCCCTTCCCCAAGTTTATACTATGGAATATTTCAACTGTATAAAAACATTTAAAGACTAGTGTAGCGATTATTTGTATACTCACAACCTTGAATAATTGTTAACATTTTACCATGTTTTTATCTGCATACATGTGTACAAATCTATATTTTTTGCTTCATCATTTGAAGTAATTAGTAGACTTTGTGGCATTTCACTAAACTAATCTAATCACATCAAAGAAAAAGCAAGTAAACATCCTATTTATATTCAAATATCTCCCAACTATCTTACAAAGTCTTTTTTATCTTTTTTCTAATTGGTAAACCAATCAAGTTTCTTACACTATATGTTTCTTTATCCTAGAATAGTTTATCCTTTCTTTCTTTGATACTTTTTGAAGAAACTAGGCTAGTTGACTTGTTGGTTCTTTTGTCTTGATTCCTTGTTTTTTTACCTTTGGCAAGAACATTCTATACGTGTGCTTTTTGTAATTCATAATTATTTTATTTTTTTAAAGATTTATTTATTTATGCATACAAGAACTGGGGTACAGGCCAGATGTGTGGGGCAGGTGAGAGTATTCACGAGCAACAGAATGGGGAACAGAACAGGCAGACTGACTGAAATACACCGCTGAGGGGAGCAACAGGCAAGACAGGGGAGGTCTGCCGCACCATGTGGGTAGCTCCCTGGCTGGGGATTGAACTCGTGCTGCAGTGGCTGGGGATCGCTTCATAGGTTTGTATCTTAACTTCTTGCGCCACCAGGGAGGCCCTGTAATTTGTAATGTATAATACTAGAAGGCACATGTTGTCAAGTTCTTCCTATATTATATTGTTCATGCTGAGTTTGATTACTTGGTCAAAGTAGTGGCCATAAATCTGTCCATAATAAGGGGTTCCTTTTTCTCTGTGCAAGTGATCTCTGGATTATTCTTACATCTTCTGAATATCTTGTAAAGCAGTTTAGTTTAATGTCTATAGACTAAAGGATTGGCAACCTGTAACTCTTGGATTTGGTTTATGGTCTGGTTTTGTATGGTACCCGAGCTAATAAAAACAAATTTTACATTTTTAAAGGGCTGCAGGGGAAAAAGATCTCTGCCTTTTCTGGGCCACAAAACTTTTAAAAAGTCAACTTTTCTATCTATAAAATTTAATTAGATAATACATTTGATTTAGTTTAAAACCTTTTTTCTTTATCTTTTAAAGCTGGTTTATTGCAGCCTCCTGTCCGTATAGTTTCACAGCCACAACCAGCACGAAGGTTAGATCCACCATCCAGATTTTCAGGAAGGAATGACAGAGGGGATCAAGTGCCTAACAGAAAAGATGACCGAAGGTATGTTTTTAAAAGCAAGTTTTTGATGATGGTGATGACTGCACAATGTGAATATACTTAATTTACTAAACTGTATACTTAAAAATTATTAAAATGATAATTTTATGTCATGTATATTTTACCACAATTTTAAGTTATTTTTTTAAACGCATACTGTAGAATCTTGCTAGTATTAGTTATTATATTTATTTTATTAAAGAACTGGGAAAAACTGAATAGTAAAGACTATAAAATAACTTGTTTTGAGAGGTGGCTATATAGGGTAAACTAGGTCAGTTGTGTGGTAACGTATGGAATTAGACTTTGATGGTAAGCTTAATATGGTATATACAGATGTAGATTTATAATGATGCACATCAAAAACTAACAATGCAGTGCTACATCTATAAAATGTACAAAAAAACAGAACTTTGATAGAGACAGAAGTATTAGTAATTTCAGAAAATTTTGTTTTAAGTCGTGAAAGGGAGAGAGAAAGACGTAGATCCAGGGAAAGATCTCCTCAGAGAAAACGTTCCCGGGAGAGATCTCCTCGAAGAGAGAGAGAGCGATCACCTCGAAGAGTTCGAAGAGTTGTTCCACGTTATACAGTTCAGTTTTCAAAGTTTTCTTTAGATTGGTAAGTTCTTCCCCTCCCCCACCATTTTTTTTAATTACTAATTTTGTATTATTTGGTAGGATGTGTTAAATAGCGATATTTTTCTTGAAACTTGCATTTCCTAACAATTTAGTCCTCATATAAGTGGGCAGAAATGCAATTTGAAGTAGCAGTTTAGCTCTTTGCAATGATGCTTTACTTTTGTAAAGCATATTGGCTACTGACAAAGTCAGCTCCTCTGTGATAAAGTTGTTCCTTAAAGTTAAAATCTTTCGAGATGTAGATTTATTTATATTTATTACATCATCCTTTATTTTTGTATATTGTATGATTTCCCATGAAATTCCCATCACCAATTCACCCATGCACCGTCACCATAATCCCTTGTGCTCTTCCCACCCCTGTCCTGATCCTTCTCCCTCCTCCTCCCCTACAGAATGTCTCAGGTCTATGGTTGCCTATTGATCTTGATTTTTACTTTATTATAGTTATTTTTTTCCTTTGATCCCTTATTTGGTTCCTTTCCATTTCTCCTGTAAGTGTAACCACCTGGTATTTTTCTTTTTCTTTCTGGCTTATTTTACTGAGCATAATCCCTTGCAGCTCTATCCATGTTGCTGTGAATTACATGAGTTTATCTTTTTCATTGCTGAGTAATATTCCATTTTATATATAAACCACATCTTCTTGATTCAGTCATCTGGTTTTGGGCATTTGGGTTGTTTCCTTTGCTTACCTATTGTAAATAGTGCTGCAATAACCAGGTGTCCTTTTGAATTAATGTTTTTGTGTCCTTTGGGTAGATACCTAGGAGTGGAATTGCTGGATCATATGGAAGCTCCATTTTTAGTAGTTTGCGGAACCTCTACACAGCTTTCCATAGTGGTTGGACCAGTTTGCATTCCCTCCAGTAGTGTAGGAGAGTTGAGTTTCTTTTTCTCCACATCAAGATGTAAATTTATTAAGTTCATGTATATTCTTTTGTATATGATGGAATAATAATACAGCAGTGAACTGATTATTTAAAGTTAACTGGTAATGTAGTATAGAAATATGACCTACATACACACAGACATGTGATGTATGTGCTGTGTATATACATACAGAGTTTTCAGCCTTGGAATCAGAAGTTGGGCAAATTACCAAGAATTTCTGAGCTTTCACTGCCAAATGGAAATAATATATCAATTAGCAAAAATTTTGTGAGGTTAAATTAAATTCATTTATCTAAAGCACTTAAACCAGTGTGTGGCAGTTCAGTAATTAGTGGTGGTAGTGTGGGTTGTGAGGGCCAGCTAGGCAAAGTTGCTAAGTAGTAATTCATAAAAAGGTATATTGATAGATCAGTAATTTACTCTAAGAAAAAGGTGGCACTGGGATTGACAATTGTGTATTTGATACACTGTAGAAAAACAAACTTAGAGTAAAATAAGAGATCTAAACAATTAAAAGAGGTGTATAAAGTTGGTTACTATAGGAACAAATAACTGTACACAAATAACTGTAACAAATAACTGTCATTGTCCTTCGAGGGTAATGCTACGTTTCACCGAAGTATAATAATTAATATTCAGGGGCCTCCCTGGTGGCCTAGGAGTTAAGTCTCAGTGCTATCACCACTAAGGCCTGAGTTTGATCCCCTACCAAGGAGCAGACCCACATATGGTGCAGCAGACCTCTGCTGTCTCACCTGCTCCCCTCAGCAGTGTATTTCAGTAGATTCATCTGTTAGATTTCCCCACTCTGACTCTGGTAAATCCTCTCACTCCCTGCACCTCTGATCTATACCCCAGTTCTTCTACACAAAAATAAATAAAATAAAAAGCATTTAAAAAATAACATTCATAATATTGGCCTTTTAAGAGATAAAGTTTCTATATATTCAGTTCTAGATTTTATTAAATCTATTGAATGTTCCAAAAATCTAGCTTGGTGACTTGACTTAATTGTTCTGTAGTTGGTATTCATTTACTCTCACGGGGAAATCAGCAAGTACTCTTTATACTAGCTTTCTTGTTAACCCTTTTTATTTTGGTATTAAATAGTTAGTTTACACATTTCAGATAAATTGATTGGAACCAAAACTATTCCTGCCCCACATACGTTAAATAGAGCAGTTCTCCTTTTAACTCATCTGTTTCCAATGTAGAAAGCTATTCTAGGAAGAGTTGACGCATAGGATATAAATTGAACAGCTGTCTTTCTCCTTCAAAGTAAAATCTTCAGTTTCACTGCACCACTTTGAACTGAATTCCCAGAACATCAAATGATCCTTATTACAAATAAAAATTATTTTAAATGTCCATACCTCTTCTGTGGTTATGGAAATCAAGATTTTCTGATGGTAATAAGTGTGATAGACTCTATGTCAAGAAATGATTTACTTATACTTCTTTTGCCTTATAGATTTCATTCCTCCTATGCAGTGTAAAATATATGACCACAAAAATTCTGGTGATGGGGCACTAGAGAGCTATAACAAATATGTCCTGTTTGCAGCACTTCTTTTAAAAACAAAAACAACTCAAATACCTCTTTCCTATTTTGACAGCAGAATCTTAGCAAATATAATTATATCAGCAACCATAACTGACAGGTTTTATCACCCTATTGTCTTAATTTTAGACATCAAATGAAAAGACATTCCTACAAATACATTAGTCCACATTTCGTACCTTTGTTTTTAGTTGTCTTTTACAGACAGTGTAGTTATCTTTCCATCTTATGGGTTGTTTTTTTTCCACTTTTCATTTTGTTTTCAACAGAAATATTTTGACTTTTTACCAGATTGACTTACCTTTAAATTCCTCTCCTTTAAAAGCTCTGCTTTTTTCTTAGGAAAAAGGAAATCGTCCTTTAAAAAATTCAGTATGCCAGACTTAAAAGGCAAGAAAGTTTTCCCCTCTTTACATAGTAAACAATCAGGTATGGATCTTAAACATTAACTTAGAGAGGTATGGATATAATATATGGATAATCAAAAAAAAAATTGGATTTTGCTTTCACATGGATTTTTATATTCAATTCTGAATATAAATATGCTTGCTATCTTCCTGTTGAATAAAAGTTGTATTTTTTCCTACACTGAATAAACCTGATTGAGGCACACTCATACTTGTTTACTACCACTCTTATCTATGTCTATGTTTATTCTATATGAATCATAATTTTCTCAAAAATGCACAGTCTCAACTGAGCAGAGCTGCTTTTGTTTACATCTTCTCTGAAGCTTGGGTTGAAGTTATTTCAAAGGGCCTTCTCTAATGAATTGTAAGCTACACACAAAAAAGAAATAAAGGTAACACTTAAATACCAGTTATTCATTCAGATCTCTTAGTAAACAAACTTAAAAATATTTTCACATACCTCTGTAAAACTGTAGCTCAATTTTAGTACCTTTTCAGCTGACTTTTAACTCTGTCAGATTATATAGCTTCAGAATTGAGTGAATCTTTGCATAATCTTTGGTGTTAAGGCTGCTTATTCACTACTTATGTCTGTTTTTCAGTCCTAGTTGTGACATGATGGAACTAAGGCGTCGTTATCAGAATTTATATATACCTAGTGACTTTTTTGATGCTCAGTTTACGTGGGTGGATGCTTTCCCTTTGTCAAGACCATTTCAGCTGGGAAATTACTGCAATTTCTATGTAATGCACAGAGAAGTAGAGTCCTTAGAAAAAAATATGGCCATTCTTGATCCACCAGATGCTGACCACTTATACAGTGCAAAGGTTTGTATTCCATTGTGATATACAGCTAAAATTCCTGAACGTTTATTCCTATTTAGAGTGTATATGGAGTCAATCTTTAGAACGTGGTTATTATGTTTAAGACCAGAATACCCATGTCTTCCTCTTGTTTGTCTAATTCTGTTTTGGTTATTTAAGTAATTTAATTTAATCTTCTTTTGCTTTATCCTCTTAAAATATAGATTTATGGCTAATGTTTTAGCATTTTAATTTCATAAAAATGTGAAGACAAAGTTTATTTTATTGAGCATTTTGGAATGTTCTGTGACCTCCAGTGGTCCCAGATAAAATGTAATGTGAGTGAATGCACTATATGTTGGGTTTTAGGGTAACAGTCAGTATATTTCTCATGATCAGTAGTTTTCTGTTATTTCAAAACATTGATTTAAAGAAAGCATCCCTTGAAAAGATAAAACTATATAATTATAATGTATCTAATACCATTTCTGCTGTAACATTTTACTTTCCATTTTTTTAAAAAATTATTGGTTATCTAATATATGTAAGGATAATTAGTAGTGCTTCTCATTTTTTTACATTACTTTAGACTTTTGACAGGATTGAATTATTTGACTATAATAGGTAATGCTGATGGCTAGCCCTAGTATGGAAGATTTGTATCATAAGTCATGTGCTCTTGCTGAAGACCCACAAGAACTTCGAGATGGATTTCAGCATCCTGCTAGACTTGTAAAGGTAAAATTAAACATTTATTTTAACTTCAGGTATATATTTACTTAGTTCTAACTGTATATAGTAGATGTAATTAAAAATGGCACCCCTTTAGTCTAGTTGAGTAGTAATTTTAGTATTAAAGTACTCAAAATTTAATGATGTAGATGTTTTCTCATTGCAGATTTTACCTGTAATGTCTTATTTGTATATTACTAGTTCAACTTCATTTTGATGTTTTATATTTGCAGCATAGTAAAATCTTAATGGTAATGGATTTTGTGTATCTTTGGATGATGTTAAAGTTTGAATTATAGCTTATTTCTTTAAAAGAACTCTTTATCTGAAGAAATATTTTAGAAGGATGAGTTATGATGTGTAAATCCTATTCCATTGCTGAAATGCAGTGTGGAACACGATGAACTGAACTCTTCCTTGACTGTGACAGATACAAGAGGTAGTAAAAACTGATAATTGGAAAGGTTTGTACCTTTCCTTTTCAAGTACTTTATTTGTAATTTGACATGCTGCATAATATATGTAAATGATTCTTGGTTTTGAATTAGTTTTTAGTGGGCATGAAAGGCAAAGATGAAGCCATGGCCATTGGAGGCCACTGGTCTCCTTCGCTGGATGGACCAAACCCAGAAAAAGACCCTTCTGTGTTGATTAAGACTGCTATTCGTTGTTGTAAGGCTCTGACAGGCATTGATCTAAGTGTATGCACACAATGGTAAGTACCAATTCATTTCTTGATTGGAAATGTTTTTCTAATAGTTTATGTAGATACTCCTGTTGTTCAGTTTCCCCTTGCTCTGCCTTCCCTCTCCAACCCTCCTTATTTTAGCGACCATGATTATGTAAGTAATCTCAAAGGAAAATCCCCATTTGTAGCGAAAGTCTATTGGTGCCAAAGTTGTTTGGGGGGAAAAGGATTAAGAACTAATCAAATAAATTGAATATTTAAATGTTTCATTATGCTGTACTTTGGAAGTTGGATGTATGTTGAAAATACTTTTCATTTCATGCATAGCTGGAGAAGATCGTCAAGAGAGAACTTCATTTCATTATAATTCTTTTGTTGTAATATGATGTAGTTGCTGATTATTTTTGTTCAGCCATATTTTCTCTTGAGGCTTATTTGTCTTGTGTATTTTAGCATATTTCTTGTGACTTAATTGAGAATATTCTTTTTTAGCGCATGAAATCTGAACAGCTATCCAGCTTCTTCAGGTATTCTCTAAAATATGGGTAGCTCTGTAATCGAACTTGAAAATGCCTTGGGAAACTATTCTTCTTTTAACCATAAAATATTGTACAAATGTACCAAAAGAGGAACTATGGCTTCGATAATTTTTTTTTCTTTAGACCAACCTCAAGTTCTTGCAGCAAAATTTCTTTACTTGATGTGCTACAAGTGAACTAGGGTCTTTAAAATGTATTTTAGAATTTTTTTTCCAACATGCTTCTTCCCTTGCAACAGGTACCGTTTTGCAGAGATTCGCTACCATCGCCCTGAGGAGACCCACAAGGGGCGTACAGTTCCAGCTCATGTGGAGACAGTGGTTTTATTTTTCCCGGATGTTTGGCATTGCCTTCCCACCCGCTCAGAGTGGGAAACCCTCTCCCGAGGATACAAGCAGCAGCTGGTCGAGAAGCTTCAGGGTGAACGCAAGGAGGCTGATGGAGAACAGGCACTGAACGCTAATCCCTTTTTCTATTTCCGCTTCTCACAGGCACAGGAACACAGGCACAAATGCACACCACACACTACATAATAAACACACATGGAGGAACATAACTGGTAACAGCGACTGGTAATCCAGCTTTCAGCAGTATAGTTGTATGTCTTTTCTCTTAAAAAATAAACTGTCTTATTATGCTAACTTTAAGAGCGCTGAGACCTCAAAGGAAAATAAGTTGTGCTTAAATTGCACAGAATTTTGTTTTTATCATAGGTCTAGTTGCTGGAATCTGGGACCAGTTGTTGAGCAAGATTCAGTATTAAGCCATTTTAAACATTTTGCCATTTTCTAAAATTTAAAAAAATTTTCTCTTTCACGGTCATCAGTTCTAGTCATGGATATTTGAAATTGGACAACCACAAGTCTGAGAGATTTGAAATTTCAGGCTATGTGGCATCGTCTTTGGTACATTTGAAAGGTCTGACTAAATCAGTCTTAACTTTGGGTGGCTTGAAAATTGGGGCAAGATCACACACTGTGTGGTTAGTGGAGACCGGCAGTGTTTGTGCATCCCTGATATCCTTTGTGTTATAATTTATCACCCTTTTGTGTTTCACAGATCTGGCTTTGATTGGCTGATGAGTGTCTTTGTGATCAGTTAAAAGTGGTAGAATGTATGTACGTGGACTTGCCTAAATAATAACTTTAGGAGAAGACAATCTGAAACATTTGTGACCTTGCACAGATCAGCAACAGACTTTTAAAAATAAATGACTTTTATATTAAAGTTTCAGAATACTAATTATGTTCTTTGTATATCAGGATGAAGAAGAGAAGGATGATGGTGAAGCTAAAGAAATTTCCACTCCTACCCATTGGTCTAAACTTGATCCAAAGACAATGAAGGTAATTTTAAAAGTGGTTGTATTTCATTTGAAACCTCTGATTAGGAATAGTGAGTATGACTTTTCAGATAAAAATCATTAAAAATTATTTTTATATAATTTATATAAATATTATGAATTGTATTTCTTTATCTATAAACACTATGCAAAAGGTAAATTTATAAATCACTTCAGTCTGTTGAATGCATTGTGTGTGAGCCCCACAGTATCCTGCTTTATGAATTAACCAAGAAGGCAGAATTTAAGTAACTTAAAAAAGGGGAAGAAATACAGATAAGATTTTAAAGTAAAAGATACATTGCTATATCTCTGAAATGGGGAAGAAACATAATTTAAGAAGCTCTTGAAAATCTCTGTCTAACCTATACTAATTTATTTTTTCCCCTGAGATCTCTGGACCTATTTTTCTTTCTGCTGTTTTGCTTTTCTGAACTTATCATATGAGTATAGATCTATAAATTCAACATATAGTCTATAGATCAGATTGGGATCTGATGGTTACTCATTTTTACACATAAAGACCAATCTCTTGGTTAACTTTTATTTTTTTTAAGATTCATTTATTTATGCATACAAGAACTGGGGTACATACAGGCCAGAGGTGTAGAGGGTGAGAGAATTCACCAGGGCAGAGTAGGGAACAGAACAGGCAGATTGACTGAAATACACTGCTGAGGGGAGCAGCGGGCGAGTCAGGAGAGGTCTGCTGTGCCATGTGGGTCTTTCCCTGGCTGGGAATCGAACTCGTGCTGCAGAGGCTGTGGATAGCTTCATAGGTTGCGTCTTAACCCGTTGCACCACCAGGGAGACCCTGGTTAACTTCTGTTCTAAGCCAAAGTGTTTCTTTTTTTTGTAGCTAGTTTGTTGTTTTTTTTTAACCTATTGCTTTTTTAATAGGCAAAGAGAGCATAATATATCATAAGACTAGTTATTTCACTATTTTCAAGTTGTCATCATTATCAGGTTTCATATAAGGTACTGCAGATTTCAGAAAATGCAGGTAGTTAGATTAAGCTCGTGGTCCAGGACTTTTCGTCAAACTGATTACTTTGCTATTAAGTTTTGTTTTAAAATTTCTGTTTCTTTTGATTATAAGTATAATGACTACTTATTTTAATTAGGACATTAGAAAATAGGGGGGGAAATTATTCAATCATACCAAACACACTCTTAAAATTTGGGGGCATTTTTTCCCATGATTTTTTTCTGAATATAAGCTTTGTAATTGATGCTTCGTTGTTTCTAATGTTGTATACAGATGTTGCTATCACATCCTTTTCAAGTAATATTAAAGTTTCCCATAGTTATTTTTAAATATTCTGTAGTATCCTATCTAGTAAACATAATGTTTTTTGCTTTATTGGATATTTAGAATTTTCATATTTTGTGGAGGAAGACCTTTTATAAAGAATTTTTTTTTTAAAGATTTATTTATTTATGCATACAAGTACTGGGGTACAGGCCAGAGGTGTGGGAGGTGAGAGGATTCACCAGAGATAGAGTGGGGAACACAACAGGCAGACTGACTGAAATACACTGCTGAGAGGAGCAGTGGGCGAGTCAGGAGAGGTCTGCTGCACCATGTGGGTAGCTCCCTGTCCAGGGATCGAACTCATGCTGCAATGGCTGTGAATAGCTTTATAGGTTGCATCTTAATTCCTTGCGCCACCAGGGAGGCCCAAAGAAAATATATATTTTTTTTTAAAGATTTATTTATGCATACAAGAACCGGGGGGCAGGCCAGAGGTGTGCAGGGTGAAAGGACTGAAATACACTGCTGAGGGGAGCAGCAGGCAAGTAAGGAGAGGTCTGCTGTGCCATGTGGGTAGCTCCCTGGCCAGGAATCGAACTCATGCTTCAGTGGCTTTGGATGGCTTCGTAGATTGCGTCTTAACCTTTTGTGCTACCAGGGAGGCCCAAGAATGTATAATTTTTTTCTGTTTAAGATAATTGTTAATAAATTCCTAAATTTTTAGTAATTCCCAGAAATTAGAATTACTGGGTCACAGAACATAAACTCTTTTAAAGGCATCTTAAAATAGGTTGCAGTTTATTTCCAAAATAATTTGGATTTTCACAAACATTTTGTGAGCTGTATAAGTGTCCCTTTATAAAAAAATTGGACAAAAAGTAATTGCACCATTTGTTCACTACTTAAGTACTCTTTTTTTCTTTTTCTGTGTTGTATTCTGTGTACTTAGGTAAATGATCTCCGAAAAGAATTAGAAAGTCGAGCTCTTAGTTCTAAAGGATTAAAATCCCAGTTAATAGCCCGATTGACAAAACAGCTTAAAGTAGAAGAACAAAAAGAAGAACAAAAGGAGCTAGAGAAATCTGAAAAAGAGGAAGAGGAGGAGGATGATAGAAAATCTGAAGATGACAAAGAGGTATGTAGTAAATCATTTAAATATATTGTACTAACATTACATATAATATTGGCTTATGGTGCCCTCTTGGAAAACATGTTTGTATACTTTTGCTAAGGTATAATTTACATAAAATTAAGAATACATACTTTTTAGTCAAAAGTTTATGCATGTTTTGCAATTTGCATGTAGTCATGTAACCACCAGAGTCAAAATATGAAACAGGTCTATCAACCCCTAAAATTCCCCATGTTCCTCTGTAAGCATTTTCTTTTGCCTTAACCTTTGAGAGCCACTGATCCATTTTTCTGTAATTTTGCTTTTTCTAGTATATCATGTACATAGACGCACACAAATTTTTGAGCCTGTCCTCTCTTAACAGTGCATTAGAGGTTCCTTCATTTTGTTGTATCAGTAATTAGTTCCCTCTTATTGCTTAGTAGTATTCTCTAGTGTCAGTATATCATAGTTCATTAATTCTCCACTTGAAAGACTTTGGAGTTATTTCCAATTTGTATATTTTTGATCTTCCCTCCCTCTTAAAAATGAATAATAGGGCTCCCTGGTGGCGCAGCGGTTGAGCGCTGGGTTGCGAAGCTGCCCGCGGCCTCTGCGGCGCCGGTTCGATCCCCGGCTGCTCCCCGGCCACCGGAGGAGGGTCCCACATGGCGCGCAGACCTCTCCTGCCGCCCACTGCTCCCCTCAGCAGTGTACTTCGGTCCTTCTGCCTGCTCTGCCCCCCGCTCTGGCTCTGGTGAATTCTCTCACCCTCCCGTGCTTCTGACTGTACCCAGTGCATGTATAAACAAAACAAATAAACAAATAAATAAATAAAAAAAATTTTAAAAAAAAAAATGAATAATAAATTATTTCATATGGTTAAGATGCAGAAAATAAGAAAATCTGGTTGATAGCCTTTAAGTTTAGAGAATGAAATCTAACGAAGTGCTTATCACAATTTTGCTACCTCTAAAAAGAAGTGTTAGATTGCATTTTAATCCTTGATTCAGAGATTATTTATTTGAGCTGTTTTATGCTTCACTCTTCTGCCCAGTACAATAACTCCTGGATGCATAAACTTTCCATTTGTTTTCTAAATTTGAAAGGCAAGGATATTGGAATCATGTTAAAAGACCAGTAATTGTACAAAACAACATTATGCGTTTTCTAATTTGATGTAGTCTGAGGTATACCTCATAATGTATGAAGTATTCCTGCCAAAAATGATTTACCTTAATGTCATTGTGAGACAACAGATAAATTTAGAGTATGAAAAATTCTACAGTGCAACTTGTCTGAACATTTTTAAAATGTCCATGTTATAAAAGATGAAGAAAAATGGTGGTTCAGTGAGATATGACAACTGCTGAATCAAACTTAGAGTCACTTTGGTGTAATTGGAGAAATCTAGTTAAGGGTATACAGTTGACATTAGATAGTGAAGCCATGTTAGCCTTTGATGTGATAATGGTTTATGAAAATGGCTTGTTCTTAAGTGATGTATAGACTCATGATTTCTTATTTTATAATGTTATAAGTATTTATTTTGATAATGAAATTGTCTCTGAATAGGCCAGTGGGAGCCCTATGTTGATTTCTCTGATATTTTGACTTGTCCTTGACATGTTTTGAGGACTTCCTTATTTTCTAATACAATATAATACCTCATTCTCATTTTATTATCTCTGCCTTAACTCTCACCCTGGTGGGGATGTAAGTTAGTACAACTTCTATAGAAAACTGTAGGGTGATGTCTTAAAAAATAACAGTGCAAATAACATATGATCCAGCAATACTGTTGTTAAGTATCCAAAGAATATGAAAACTCAAATACCAAAATATTTATGCACCCCTGTGTTCATAGCAGCATTGTCCACAGTAGCCAAGCCATGTAACCAACCTAAGTGCCCAGCAACAGGTGACTGGATAAGGAAACTATGGAATATATACTCAATAGAATAGTACTCACCTGTTTAAAAAGGTGAAGTAGTACCTTTTGGGACAAAATAGGTGGATCTTGAAGTAAGTCAGAAATTGAAAGACAGATACTAATAAGTTGGATTCACCTATTTGTGGAGTATAAGTAACCGGAGAATACATGGGAAAAGCACAGCAAAAATACTTATTAGACTTTTGAAAAATAAACTAGTTACAAGAACTTCATTTTTTCAAAGACTGAACACTACTCCATTTTATTTATACACTGCATTTTATTTATACATTTATTGATGGACATTTGGTTTGTTTTCACTTTGTGACTACGGTGAAAAATACTTCTGTGAAAAAGCAAGTTTTCTTAGTGTTTTTAATTTGTTCTGTCCATCTGATAATTCTGTTCCTCTGGTTTTGTTTTGTTTAAGGAAACTGTTGTTATATATTGAACTTTTTTTTGTTTTCTCTATCTTGGTCACTTTTACACTTGATCTTAGCCAAAAAGCTGAGAAGCTATATCTTGGTCACTTTTTCTTGAATCTATCATTTTTATTTTTAAATTTTCCTTATCATTTCCTTATCAGTTCTTTTAAGATGTTATCTCTTGTATTTATTTGCTGTTTTCTTTCTAGTTTATTCTTAAAATTTCTGGAGCTATTTTTTTCTCCTTGCCTTCTAAATTCAATCACATCATTTGTCCCTTTAAAATTCTTATTTATGTCGTTCTTTTGTATCTTAAAATATTTTCTTGATGTCTTTTAGCACACTTTAAAATAGGAAGTTAAAATTTTTTATCTGTCTTGTTGCCATGTCTTTCTGGCCCAGTTTCACTGTCTACAGGGATGCAATGCTGCTGTCTCTTGTTCTTTTTCTAAAATAGTAGCTTGTATGGGATTTGACCTCAATATATTTCTATTGTTCATTTTTATGTGAATTTAGTTTGCATAAATTTTTATTAAGAGAGAGCTTCATAAAACTTTTTCTAACTTTACAGTGCTTTGTGTTCTGATATTTTCTTGTTCTATCAAAAAAAAAAAGGTGGCTTAATTTTCTCTATCTTCTATCCTCTATCATTTTTTTTAAAGATTTATTTATATATACAAGCACTGGGTACAGTGAGAAGCACTGGAGGGTGAGAGAATTCACCAGAGCCAGAGAGGGGAGCAGAACAGGCAGACTGACGAATTACACTGCTGAGGGGAGCAGCGGGCAGCATGAGAGATCTGCACGCCATGTGGGACCCTCACCAGCGGTCGGGGATGGAACCGGCGCTGCAGAGGCTGCGGGCAGCTTCGCAGCCCGGCGCTCAACTGCTGCGCCACCGGGGAGGCCCTATCCTTTATCATTTTTTATCTGGACTTTTCTGATGTTTCTGTTGACTCTGTTCACTGTTGATTCTATGCCCACATGTGTCTTCTCACTGCGGGACCCTGTGCTCTGCAGGAGGCCTTGGTTAATCAGCTCTGCCAAGTTCATAGAGCTAGAACGTTCTAGGCTCTTTCAGATCTTTACTTGGATCCCTTGTACTCTCACTGTTTTTAGGTATAAAACTGTACCTAGTTTCAGCATCTATTCTTAAAGTGACTCAGTGAACACCTATTGGCTGTTTTCAGTTTTCCTATTCTAAGATCAATCAAATAACCCCATTGCTTCCTTCTCCTTTTCCCCATAGGTGCCAATAACACATGAATCTTTTTTGGTTTTTGTTACTTTTTCTCATCTACTTGAGATGGGATTTTGGGGATACCTTGTTGCTTCATTTTGTTCAGAATGTATATGGAGTTTGGTTTTTGGTGTTTAGATTGTTCTCTCTTTTTAGTGTGGACATTTAGAAAAATGCAAAAAACTATGCTGCCACTTTTCCCCTGAATTCTCTGTGATGTTAATAGAAAATTAATTTCCCTATAATATCAATATAGGTGCTTTTCCTCCTTCTTTAAAAGGCTTTTTTAAAAAAAATTTTTTCTTCACTAAGATAACAGAAGGGACGATTTATTGTACACATATTACATTCAGCCAACTGAGAACAGGACTAGTCCAGAATGTCACAGATCCAGGGCAAAGGACCAAAAGGGACTGGTTTTGATAGGAGCAAGGTGGTTGCAGCCATCAGATGGTGATGGGATATTCTAGATACACTTAGACAGAGTTCTAGACAGTAGCATACAGTCCAACAATTTGTACCAACATCCCTGACATCTGGCTTTCCTTATTTCTGCTTTTGTGCCTTGCGTGCGTGTTATTAGTTTAGTTGGACCTTTGCCTCATTTTTTTTCTTTTGCACTTCTGCTTACACATTTGCTTTTCCCTCCATTTGGATCTCATGGCATAGAAGCTTCAAGGAAGATGGCTCTAAGGCTGAGAGAGAAGGCTCTTTATTATGCTGGGAAATCCTAAAAGCTACTGTTTTATTTGTTAAAATTGAGTTTTGCTTTTTTCAGCCTTTATGATTGGTCATGACCATAAGAAATTATGTACTTTTGATACATGCATATTGTACAGGGAAGTTTAACCATTACCTTAAAATTTCAAATATATGTAGGAAGAAGAAAGAAAACGTCAAGAGGAAATGGAACGCCAGCGTCGGGAAAGAAGATATATTTTGCCTGATGAACCAGCCATCATTGTACATCCAAATTGGGCTGCAAAAAGTGGCAAGTTTGATTGCAGTATCATGTCTTTAAGTGTGCTTTTGGACTACAGATTAGAGGATAATAAAGAACATTCATTTGAGGTAATATTTTCAGTTTGAATTGTGATCATAATTTTCCATATTTGGATTGGCCAATATATCTCTGGCCTGCACCCCAGCTCTTGTATGCGTAAATAAATCTTTATTTTTTGAATTTTTTTTAGAGGTTTATTTATACAACAGCTGGTACAGGCCAGAGATGTGGGAGGGTGAGAAGATTCACCAGAGACAGAGTGGGGAGCAGAACAGGCAGACGGGCCGAAAACACTGCTGAGGGGAGCAGCATGCAAGACAGGAGAGGTCTGCCATGCCATGTGGGTATTCCCCTGGCCAGCTGGGAATCGAACCCACGCTGCAGATGCTGCGGACAGCTTCACAGTGCTGCGCTCAACCCACTGCACCACCAGGGAGGCCCCAATAAATAAATCTTTTAAAAAAAAAATGGAGATAGTGGAGTTTTCAGCATCTTAGTAGTCGTTTTACTGGTAATCCTTTTTTTTTTTTAAGATTTATTTATTTTTATACAAGAACTGTGGTACAGGCCAGAGGCATGGGAGGGTGAGAGTATTCACCAGAGACAGAGCGGGGAGCAGCACAAGCAGACGGACTGAAAGCACTGCTGAGGGGAACAGCGGATAAGACAGGAGAGGTCTGTCACGCCATGTGGGAATCTCCCCGCCCAGCTGGGAATCAAACCCATGCTGCAGAGGCTGCGGACAGCTCCACAGCGCAGCGCTCAACCCGCTGCGCCACTGGGGAGGCCCCAATACTTTATTTTAAAAAGATTTATTTATTTACACATACAAGAAATGGGGTGTAGGCCAGAGTTGTGGGGGGGGGTAAGAGGATTCACCAGAGACAGAGTGGGGAGCAGAATAGGTGGATGTAATGAAACACACTGCCGAGGGGAGCAGCAGGTGGGAGAGATAGGAGGGGTCTGCTGTGCCATGTAGGTTAGCTTCTGGCCAGGGATCAAACGCATGCTGCGGTGGCTGGCAATAGCTTGATAGCACTGTGTCTTTAACCCACCAGGGTTTAAGTGCCACCATGAGGCCCTGGTAATAGATTTTTGATATATAAAAGATGTGCATGAATTAAAGATTATAATCAGTTATAATTTTGATACATCGTATTAAATTTTTGTGGTCAGGGAAATATTCTGCATTCTTTTTTTTTTTTTTTTTTTTTTTAATAGAGGCATGTTTATTTATTTATTTGTTTGTTTGTTTGTTTTTGTTTACACATGCACTGGGTACAGCCAGAAGCACGGGAGGGTGAGAGAATTCACCAGAGCCAGAGCAGGGAGCAGAGCAGGCAGAAGGACCGAAGTACACTGCTGAGGGGAGCAGCGGGCGGCAGGAGAGGTCTGCGCGCCATGTGGGACCCTCCTCTGGTGGCCGGGGAGCAGACGGGGATCGAACCAGTGCCGTAGAGGCCGCGGGCAGGTTCGCAACCCAGCGCTCAACCGCTGCGCCACCGGGGAGGCCCCAGGGAAATATTCTGATTAAAATGTTTTATCCAAATGCATTGTTTTATCAAATACACTTTTTTAAATCAAATTTACTTTTTTTTTAAAGATTTATTTATTTATGAGTACAAGAGCTGGAGTACGGGCCAGAGTTGCAGGGGAGGTGAGAGGATTCACGAGAGACAGAGTGGGGGACAGAACAGGCAGATTGACTGAAATACACTGCTGAGGGTAGCGGCAGGCAAGTCAGGAGAGGTCTGCTGCACCATGTGGGTAACCACTTCCTTGCCGGGGATCGAACTCATGCTGCAGTGGCTGTAGATAGCTTCATAGGTTGCATCTTAACCCCTTGCACCACCAGGGAGGCCCCCTAGAATATGGTTTTTTAAGTAATTGACCAGAAGCATATTAAGCATAGTATTTATAGCTTCAGGACAGTTTTTGACTCCCCTCACTGTCACTCACGTAAGGTATTATAACTACTGTTACTGCACATTAATTGTTAGATATGGCAAGTTATTTGATAAGTTATTGACTGCTGGATTTGTCAATATTGCTATTAAAATTATTGTTGGCATTTTTTTATAGGTTTCATTGTTTGCAGAACTTTTCAATGAAATGCTTCAAAGAGATTTTGGTGTCAGAATATACAAATCATTATTATCTCTTCCTGAGAAAGAGGACAAAAAAGAGAAGGAAAAGAAAAGCAAAAAAGATGAGAGAAAAGATAAAAAAGAAGAGAGAGATGATGAAACTGATGAGCCAAAACCCAAGCGGAGAAAATCAGGCGATGATAAAGATAAAAAGGAAGATAGAGATGAAAGAAAGGTCTGTAATTATTTCTATGACCAGTAGACTGATTTCAAGGTTTTCAAAAACAGTCTTCTAGGTTGTAATAAATGATGAAGCTTTCCATCAGAATAGTGAAACAGAAAGACCAAATTGAAAGATTTTAGTGTATTATTAGGAATTTAGATCTTTGAATTAAGCCTATGTAAACATCTACAATGAGTTTTCTGGTAGTTAATTCTTAAAGTGTATTATTGTTCTGAAAAACTTATAATGTAAAACTACTTCAAGTGAATTTAATGAAATTAATATTTGGTGAGATGTCTTGCTTAATTTTAAGGCATTTTGAATTACAGAAAGAGGATAAAAGAAAAGATGATTCTAAAGATGATGATGAAACTGAAGAAGATAATAATCAAGATGAATATGATCCAATGGAAGCAGAAGAAGCAGAGGATGAAGAAGATGGTATGATTCAAATTCATTCTCCTTAGAATGAGAAAAATACATTTTTGCCAAGTAACTTTGTATCAGTTAAACCTTTTTTTTTTAATTTTTTACAAAAATTTTTTAAACATTTATTTATTTTTATACAAGAATTGGGGTATAGGCCAGAGATGTGTAGGGTGAGAGGATTCACCAGAGACAGAGTGGAGAACAGAACAGGCAGACGGACCAAAGTACACTGCTGAAGAGAGAAGCGGGCGAGACTGGAGAGGTCTGTCCCGCCATGTGGGTTTCTCCCTGGCCGGCCGGGAATCGAACCCGTGCTGCAGTGGCTGCGAATTGCTTCGTAGTTTGTGTCTTACCCCTGCGCCACCAGGGAGGCCCTCAGTTAAACCTGTTTTGATGATTTTTATTTTATTTTATTTAGAATAGAAACGGTAAAATCTTACTTTAAGTGAGAAGATTGTTTTAAGATGTTTATTTTTCATTATATATTTCCCATACATAAATAATACTTTTTCAGCATGAGCAAAGTATTTCTCTGAACTTGATGCTTAAACTGTGTTTTGAAAAGCTGTAGTAATCCCCATTGTTTAATAGAATATATTCCTCATTAGAAAATTAATTTTAGGGCCTCCCCAGTGGCGCAGCGGTTGAGCGCTGGGTTGCGAAGCTGCCTGCAGCCTCTGCAGCGCCGGTTTGATCCCCGGCTGCTCCCTGGCCACCGGAGGAGAGTCCCGCATGGCACGCAGACCTCTCCTGCTGCCCGCTGCTCCCCTCAGCAGTGTATTTCGGTCCTTCTGCCTGCTCTGCTCCCAGCTCTGACTCTGGTGAATTCTCTCACCCTCCCGTACTTCTGACTGTCCCCAGTACTTGTATAAACAAACAAATAAATAAATAAATCTTTTAAAAAAAAAAAGAATTTATAAAATAAAATAAAATAAATTAATTTTAGCACTTCATTTTTTCCTTTTAGCACTTTTTAATGAAGATTATTACCATGTAAAAGTGTACATAGAATATACAGGTAGAGTTTAAAGACCAATAATAGTAAACACCTGTTTTACCTATCACCCTAAGAACAAACTTTTACCAATAGGAATGATACTCAAAATATTTTATAATTGATGTCCTTGACTAGTCATAACATACCTGTAAAGTACCACTATGTATCTGTCAATCTTATTGTGTGCTTGTAACTTTTTTAAAAAATATTTTTCTGGGATGAGAAAATCATAAGAGTTTATTTACTTACGGTATTTATGGTTTGCCTGTATATTTTCTATCTTATACCATAGTATTTTTTCCCACATCAATGAAAATACTCAAACATAAAGGGAAGCTGAGAGACTGATGCAGTGAATATTCTCTGTGGATCTATTTTGATTTAATAATTCTTATTTTATTTTGTGGTATCCATGTGTGTCTTTGTATTTCTGAAAGTAGAATTCTCCAGCTTGCTTAGGAAAAGATATATTTTAAATAATCATAATTTTGTAATCACACCCAAGAAAACTAATCATGTCATCATCTATTAATGACGGTCTTAATTGTCTAGTAAACTGAATAGCAATGATATACATATATTGATATTTCTTCATTTATCTTCATTATTTGTTTATCCAGTAAACATTAGCCTTTTTGTTTTTTGGGTTTTTTAAAAAAGATTTGTTTATGCATACAAGAGCTGGGGTACAGGCCAGAGGCACGGAGGAGTGAGAGGATTCACCAGAGACAGAGTGGGGAACAGAACAAGCAGATTGACCAAAGTATACTGCAGCAGGCCGAGGAATAGGAGAGGTCTGCTTTGCTATGTGGGTTTCTCCCTGGCCGGCTTCATAGGTTGCGTCTTAACCCTTGCGCCACCAGGGAGGCCCCAAACATTAGCCTTTTTGAAGAGTCCCATATTTTCTCCACCACCCTCATATTCTTTTATCACTACATTAGTTAAATCACTAAACAGTGTTCTCATTATTTTATCTAAGAATATCATACTATTTCCTATCCCTTAGTTGTCTTCTTTATCCTTTTCCACATATAACTCCCTTGGTGGTGTTATCATCCATTCTGTCTTTTTTTTAAAGAAGGAGGGAGCTTTATTTTTTATTTATTTATTTTTAAAGATTTATTTATTTATTTATTTATGCAAGCACTGGGTACAGTCAGAAACGTGGGAGGGTGAGAGAATTCACCGGAGCCAGAGCGGGGAGCAGAGTAGGCAGAGGGACCGAAGTACACTGCTGAGGGGAGCAGCGGGCAGCAGGAGAGGTCTTCGCACCATGCGGTACCCTCCTCCAGTGGCTGGGGAGCAGCCGGGGATCGAACAGGCGCTGCAGAGGCTGCAGGCAGCTTCGCAACCCAGCACTCAACTGCTGCGCCACCGGGGAGGCCCCCATTCTGTCTTTCAATACAGTTTTTAAATTTGTGCATCAAATCAGACCTCCCTCCCACTTTCTCCTGTCAGCTGTCTACTTGACACCTCCACTTAAGTTATGTGACATTTCAAAATAAACGTATCTAAAACTGAACAACTGCCTTCCTCCTCCACCAAAAAGAAAATGAACAGAATACCCCACACTTAACTTTCCCAGTCTCATTTGATGCAACTTCATCCTTCTATTTGCTCAAGCTAAAATCTAGAGGTCATCCTTTTTCCAATTTGTCAGGAAGTTATATTGGCTCTATCTTTAAAACATAACCACAATCAGACCATTTCTCCCAGCTCATCTAATCCTAATCTGTGCTGTTTCACTCTTGACTACAATATTTTAATAGCCTTATAACTGGTTTCCTTTCTCAACTCCTTCTCTGAAGTGTCTTTTCAACACCATTGCCAGAATAACCTTTATAAAATTTAAGTCATTTTATTTTTTCAAATTCTTCCAGTTCTCCATTTCATGATATAAAAAAAGCCAGTGTTTACAATGACCTGTTAAAATCATACCACATTAAGTTTCTCAATTTCATCTCTTACCTCATTTTTTCACTTGCTCATTATTCCCCAGGCACCTGTCCTCTGTAAATTCATTACGTATTATCTTATGTTAGAACCGTTTTTGCACTGGCAGTTCCTTTGACTGCATGCTCTTTTCTGAAGATCCACCCTCTTTACTCCATCAGCCTCTGTTCAACTGTAATTATTCCAGTGAGGCCTACCTTGCACACTACCCTTTTTAATACTACATTCCTCTCATACATATTCCTGATTGCTCTATATCCTGCTCTGCTTTGAGAATTTATAACCTATTTCAGTGTACAGTTCGCTTCTTTTACTTATTGTTGATCTTCCTCCCTCTTAACCCTTTGCACTCCGAACCATTCTGGACATTGGCTACCAATGTCCCCTGAGAGGGGACAGCGGAGTGCAAAGGGTTAAATACAAGCGCAATAAGAAAAAGAAGGGCTTTTTTTTTTTCCCCCAATCAGTGTTGCGTACATATTGCAGGTTCCTGGAACAGTCTAAATATGCATGTGGGCTCTGAATATTGATTTGTTCAACATATGTAAACTTCATAGAGTGGGTTATAGTCCTTTTTGGTTTCCCTGATATTTCCAGTTGTGCTTGTTTAGGTTATCTTAGCTGCTTTTTTTCCCCCATAAATTTTATCTTGTTATCATCTCAGGTTTTTACAAGTCCACACTTTTTTCAATGGAAAATATAATTGGTAGTTTTAAATATGCCAATTAATGTCTGAAAGGCTATTGGATCTTTTAAGTAATCATAAGAGTAAATGAGTAATTTTTTTACTTATTAAATTTATAAAAATTAAGTTTCTAATAAAAGGCAAAATCAGTTGAACAAGGTTTAAGGGTAAAGAGAAAAGTAACTTTGATTTTTTTTTTTTTTAACTTTCATCTTTCTTGGGGTCAGTTTAAATTGTTGCACCTTTTCTGGACAGAAATTTGGAAATATAAATTAGGTATAACTTTTTTTTTTTAAGATTTATTTTGCTTATTTATGCATACAAGAGCTGGTGTGTAGGCCAGAGGTGTGGGGTGTGTGAGAAGATTCACCAGAGACTGTGAGGAGCAGAAAAGGTGGATCTACTGAAATACACTGCTCAGGGGAGCAGGGGGCGAAACAGGAGAGGTTTGCTGCACCTTGTGGATTTGCTCCCTGGCTTGTGATGTATCTCATGCTGCAGTGGCTAGCGATAGCTTGATAGTGCTGACACTTTAACTCCTGCTCCACCATGGAGGCCCTATGTATTATTTTTCAAGGCCAGCTTATTACCTAAAGCAGTCTTTCCCATTTTTCTGAGGTATTAACAGGTATTAAGCTTAATAAAGTATACTGGGGCCAATTTGGGGAACCTTACTAAAACAAAGATATTTTATTACAGAATTTCTTAGCTGTTTATGTAGTGAATGTCCAGGAAGGGAATGTAACTTGAAATAGTTCTGAAATAATATAGTCTAGTTTTTCAGTGACTGTTTAACTCCTAATGTCTTGTAACTTACTTTACTAACAAACCATTTGTTACTCTTGACTTCTGATGGGAATCCATTTGTGAGAATTAGGAAACTGATAAAACTAAAATTTGTCTTTAAAATTATTAACAGATCATTAAAAAAAAAAAAGACTTAAAAGCATGAAAGAACAGGGCCTCCCTGCTAGTACAAGGGGTTGAGTCTCAGCGCTATGAAGCTATTTCCAGTCATTGCAGCACGAGTTCAATTCACTGGCCAGGGAGGTGACCCACATGGCACAGCAGACCTCTCCTGTCTTGCCTGCTGCTCCCTTCAGCAGTGTATTTCAGTAGATCTGCCTGTTCTAGTCCCCACTCTATCTCTGGTGAATCCTCTCACCCAGCCTTCTCTGCCCCTGCACCTCTGACCTACACCCCAGCTCTTGTATGCATAAATAAATAAATCTTTAAAGAAAAAGGGCACATGAAAGAGCGGTGTGTTAGTTCACTAGGGCAACTATAGAAAGCATCTCAGATAGGGTGGCTTAAACAATAGAAATTTAATGTCTAACAGTTCAAGAGCTAAAAGTCTATGATTAAGGAGTCGGGAGTATTAGTTCCTTAAGAGGCCTGAGAAGAAAGGATTATATCCCAGGCATGGCTTATACATAGCCATCTCTCCCTTCACCTTTATTTCATTTTCTATCTGAGAATCTGTGTTCAAATTTCACCTTTCAACACAGACACTGGTCATTGGATTAGAGCTCACTCTATTGAGTGAATTATAACCTAATTACCTCCTTTATACTGTTGTTTTCCAAAAAAGATTTTTTTTCTAAGGTGTACTGAAGATTAGGATTTAAGCATAGGCCTCCTTGGTGGCACAGATGGTTGAGCGCCACGCTGTCAGGCTGTCCGCAGCCTCTGTAGCACGGGTTCAATCCCAGCTGGCCGGTGAGAATCCCACATGGTGCAGCAGACCTCTCCTATCTCACCCGCTGCTCCCCTCAGCAGTGTATTTCGTCAGTCTGCCTGTTCTGTTCTCCGCTCTGTCTCTGGTGACTCCTGTCACCCTCCCGCACATCTGGCCTGTACCCCAGTTCTTGTGTAAATAAATTAATCTTTTAAAAAAAAAGGATTTAAGCATATGAATTTTAGTGGATATATTTTAACCCCTAGCAGATTAATTCTTAGTATACTTTAACAAGATAATAATGGTCTTTGACCTGAGGGTGATGTGTGAGGTCTTAAAGAAATGTACAGTCTCAGGATAGACAAGGCAAAGTTTACTTTTTACTCTTTATATATTTTGAGTTTTTCATAAGGTGCATTATGTTTCAAATACACAATACCACAAAAGATTCAATCTTGAAAATAAAATTAACATCCTGACATATAAATTATGTAAGTATTTTAATTATTTGACTTGTAAAGTTTTTGAGTTATCTTCAACAGTTACAGTTTTATCTTTATACCAGCTTTTGTTTTTTTTTCAGGAATAATTTTTCCAAGTTCCCATCTTTTTAATCATGGGCATACATTTTAGTTTTGACAAGTCTGGAAATATATTGGTTTGTTGAAAAAGTCATGATATATTTTTTCTTTGAAAAACATAGGAAAAATTATGTGTCATGACTTTCCTGACAATCCAATAGTACTGTTGTATCTTCTTAATTATCTTTTTTTAAGATTTATTTTGTTTATGAATACAAGAGCTCTGTTTATGCATACAAGAGCTCTAGGCCAGAGGTGGCGGGGGTGGGGGGGAGATAATTCACCAGAGACAGAGTGAGGAGCAGAACACACAGATTGACTGAAATATGCTCTTGAGGGGAACAGCGGGCAAGACAGGAGAGGTCTGCTGAGGGTCTGACAGGAGAGGGTCGGTCAGCTCCCTGGCCGGCCCGGATTGAACTTGTGCTGCAATGACTGCGGATAGCTTCATAGTGCTTCGACTTAACCCCTTGTGCCACCAGGGAGGCCCTTCTTAATTATCTTAAATTAAAAGCATTTCAGTTTCCCAAATAGAGTTTTGTTAATTATCTATGATTAGTTTTACTATGTTAGTTTTTTTTTTCCATTTAGGTTTTAGAAAATATACTGTTTTTAATTAAAATATACTTGTTTTAATTTTCAATTTTATGTACAACATTCATTCTTATTTTTTGAACTGTTCTCCACGTATTTATAGTATACTTTTTAATTCAATAAATCAGTTACTTTCCTTTGTCTAGTTTCTTTATGAATTCTTCATCTTCTTATTCTTTATAATTATACTTATAACATCCAAACTATTTTTATTCATATAATATTTCTTTGCTATTATGTCTTTTGAAAACTGATCATTATTAGAAAAGTATTTTTGGTCTCTGTAATAGCTGAAAATATCTTTATTAATGAGGGTTTTTGTTTTTTTTTTTTTGCTGCTGTTGTATTTATCTTATAGATCGGGATGAGGAAGAAATAAACAAAAGAGATGACAAAAGAGATATCAACAGATACTGCAAGGAGAGGCCCTCTAAAGATAAGGTACTTGCTGAATTCTGTATTTTCATAATGTGTTCATTTTTATATCTTTTATATATATATATATATATATATATTTTTTTTTTTTTTTTTTTTTTGTGGGACCCTCCCCGTCGGCCAGGGAATGAACCAGCGCTGCAGAGGCTGCAGGCAGCCTCGCAGCCCAGCACTCAACCGCTGAGCCACCAGGGGAGGCCCTTTTATATCTTATATTATCCAAACTTACAATTTTCAACAGCACAGTCATGAAATATTTTACCCCTAGTATATTTACCTATTACCTTTAAGAACAAATCTCAGGTGTTTGGTTTTTTTTTTGGTATTTGTGATTATGTCACATAAAACCAATATGTCTTATTCCTTTCTCCCATACATGTAAACCCTACCAATTCATTTTAGCTGAAATGAGGCAGAAGCCTTTTCATATTTTTGCTCTTTTTTTTTAAAAAAAAGATTTATTTATTTATGCATACAAGAGCTGGGGTTTAGGCCAAAGGTGTGGGGAGCGGGGTGAGAGGATTCACCAGAGACAGAGTGGGGAACAGAACAGGCAGACTGACTGAAATACACTGCTGAGGGGAGCAGCGGGCGAGTCAGGAGAGGTCTGCTGCGCCATGTGGGCAACTGCTCCCTGGCCGGCCGGGGATCGAAGTCATGCTGCAGTGGCTGCAGACAGCTTCATAGGTTGTGTCTTAACCCCTTGCCCCACCAGGGAGGCCCTCATATTTTTGCTCTTATAGAGTCTCAGTTTCAGGGGTAAGAATTATATATTTTATCTTCAGCTTCCATTGCATTTTCTTCAGGAAAAAGAAAAGACTCAGATGATCACAATTAACAGAGATCTGTTAATGGCATTTGTTTATTTTGATCAAAGCCATTGTGGTTACCTTCTTGAAAAGGATTTGGAAGAAATACTTTATACTCTTGGACTACATCTTTCTCGGGCTCAGGTAATTTTCTTGTGAATATTTCAAATGATAGGAGTGGGGAACAAACGGGGGTACAGTGGCCTAGTGGATTATGGATGCTTTGGTGGTGGGTGTTGTGTGGTAACATACATCTAAAGAGTTGTGAACCTTTGCCCCTCACTGATGTTACGGTTTTATAAGCCAACATTACCTAATAAAAACAATATAATTTTTTAAAATAAAGCGAAAGGCATTTTAGTCATTCTTCAAAGTTATCCTTTAGGTAACAGAATAATGTATTTAATTATATAGATTTGTACTTAATTTACTTTTTATCAATTAACTTTTTGAAGTATAAAAGAAAAAGGTGCTAATAGTAATAATGTAGTCAGACAGTAATGAAATGTATAGAGCAAAAAATGTTAGATTCCTTCTCCCTCTGTTTCTACTCCTCTGACCTAATATATAACATTTCAGATCTTTTTGTAAACAACTCATGTGTGTGTCCCATTATTTAAATAATACAACAGATACACATATTGATTGACAGCTTTTTTCTTTCAACAATATAGCATAGACATCCGCCATGAAAATAGAAACCTATTTCATTCTTTTTATTATTGTATAGTATTCTGTGGTGTAGGCATACTATAATTATCTTACCTAGTCCCAGTTGCTGGATGGTTTCCTTTTTTGAACTTATGCTACAATTAACATCTTAGTATATAAACTTTAATGTATGTGTTAGTATTCCTCTGTCGTAGACTTCTTATTTAAGACTTTTATGTCTTAAACTTTTTTCAAATGGTAATTTGGGTTTTAGGCTTATTCAGAAGAGAGTTAAGAGTGTAAGTACTCGAATTGGGTGAAAGTGGATACTTGAGAAAAGAGATGCCATTGAAGTTTATCATGTGAAAATTAGAATACAGTTGTTAAAGGGGAATCAAAAACTTATTTTCATCTTTTTAATTTGTTCCTTGCTTGCATAACAGGTAAAGAAACTTCTTAATAAAGTAGTACTCCGTGAATCTTGCTTCTACCGGAAATTAACAGACACCTCAAAAGATGAAGAAAACCATGAAGAGTCTGAAGCATTGCAGGAAGATATGCTAGGTTTGAATGTATTATTTAAGATTGTGCTCTTTTACAACTATGTTATTTGTTAAAGAAGAAAAAAAAATAACTAAAATATGGGGTCTTTTGTAGGAAACAGGTTGTTGCTTCCAACACCAACAGTAAAGGAATTAAAGGATGTAGAAGAGAATGTTGGCCTTATTGTGTACAATGGTGCAATGGTAGATGTAGGAAGCCTCTTGCAAAAATTGGAAAAGAGTGAAAAAGTGAGGGCTGAAGTAGAACAGAAACTACAGTTACTCGAAGAAAAAACAGGTGAGGAATGTCACTGGATAAGACCATACTTTCGTCACACACATATGTATGTGTTCACACACATATGCATGCTTAATGCACACTTGTGTATCCAAGCCTTGTGTTTTAGTCTACACAAATAATAGAACTTTTGACCTTTCTGTTAAATATTATAAATTTCTTTAGCATTATAAGAATCTTAGATCTTCATGTGCATTCTGAAATTTATTTGTTCTGTGGTATCCTTTTAGTCTTCCCCTAGTTCCACTTAGTTTTCACTGGTTTATGCTACTTTCTTTAGTCTGCAGTCATCTCAAAATGTAACTAGGTTTTAGAAGTATTATTTAGGTACAAATTTAAATGAAATGAGTATTAATGAGTATTGGAGTATGCTTTTATAGCTATAGAAATTGACATTTGTGGCCATTTTAAGGAATTATATCAGCAGGGATTTTTTAGATTAAGTATTAACTTGAAAAGTTAAACTGGAAATTTTGAGGGTGTAAAATGATGACTTTTGAGTTTTATTTTAACAGATGAAGATGAAAAAACCATATTAAATTTGGAGAATTCCAACAAAAACCTCTCTGGTGAACTCAGAGAAGTTAAAAAGGACCTTAGTCAGTTGCAAGAAAACTTAAAAGTTTCGGAAAACATGAATTTGCAATTTGAAAACCAGTTGAATAAGACAATCAGAAACTTATCCACAGTAATGGATGAAATCCACACTGTTCTTAAGAAGGTTAGCTGTTTTCATAATTTCAATTTTTAAGTATTTCTGTGAGTTTTATTGTTACTGAGTTCTTAGTGGTGGTTATTTTATTTTAAAGATTTATTTATTTATGCATACAAGAACTGGTGTATGTGCCAGAGGTGTTGGGTGGTGAGAGGATTCACCAGAGACAGAGTGGGGAAAAGAGTAGGCAGAATTACTAAAATACTCTGCTAAGGGGAAGCAGCTGGTGAGATAGGAGAAGTCCGCTGCACCATATATGGGCTAGCTCCCTGGCCGGGGATCAAACTCAGGCCTTGGCGGTGATAACCTCTAGGCAATCAGGGAGGCCTCCTATTGGCTTTTTAAGACAGAAGTAATGGTAGCTCCCTGTCCTTTCCCAAATGACTTAAAAGTGTTTCCCAAAAGATTGTATTTTCCTAGAACTTAGTTGAGAAGTCAGTATGGTTTAGATCTTAAAAGCAAGTTTTACTTTTTTTCCTTTCATAGCCAGAGTGAGTTTGAACTTGAGGAAGATAAAACCATTTACTTCTTTTGTAAACCCATTTATTGTATCAGAGTTGAGAAATCCTCTTTAGCATTATCAAAATTAATTTATTATTTTTTGTCACTAAAAATAATCTATCATAGTTTCTCATTGCCATTGTAAGGAAATCAAGGAAGAGCTCCACATTTCGTGTATCACTTAGAGAATAATAAAATCCTACAGTGATAAATTTAAAATATAAAAAAAATTCTACAGTGCAAGGATTATACTACTGTTATTCCTAAGAACCACTAATTTGTCAGTGCTGAATTGGTTTTCTCAAATACTAGAAGTCATTGTGCATGTACTTGAGGGTTTTCTTTCATAGTTGCTCGCAGGGCCAGTTTTCATAGATGATAAAAAAGGGCTATATGGATTATTTCTGTTTACTAATGTATGTTGTTTTTAAAGTTACATGAGAGTCTTAAAAAAATCCTTTTCCATGTCTATTATTTTATAGGATAATGTGAAGAATGAAGATAAAGATCAGAAATCCAAGGAGAATGGAGCAAATCTATGATAAAAAAGACATGTGTTGATCAAAAATGATGTTAAATAATGTAATATATAAAAATCATGACACAAGAATGTTTGGAAGTGATGCATGTTTGATTCTAGTACTATAAATATCTGTTAGTTAAAATGATGTATAAAGTTTTATGAATGTGCGTCTTTGCTTTTGAAAATTGCTTGTAATTCCTGGCATTCAGATTATTAAACACTCCTTGAGTGAAATAATTTTGCATTGCAAAATGTTTTAGGATGAACTTTGTTATAGTTTTAACCCCAATAAAGTTCATCAATCTAATTGACAGTAGTATTTAATTATACCAAATGTCTTATTAAGATACCTAGAAAATTATAATTTTATTTATAGAAGTATTAGGTTTTTATTTTAATTTTTTAGTCTTTTTAAATTTCATTATAAATCATAAAACAGCATGTTGCTTAATTTTTGCGAGTCTTTTGAACTAGAATTTCTTGTTAAAAAAAAATCCCCTCTAATTATCATTTCTAAAAGCATTCTTTAAAAATTTATCCAAAAGAAAAATAAGAAAGTAGTGGACAGCTGCTATTCTTCTTTACATATGTTAGGTTTTACATAAAACTAGTAGTCTGATGTTAATATTACTGTTTTTAATTAATTGTTCTCCTTTCCAGAATAGCACCTATATGACTTCTAATTTTGAGGGGTTTAAAAAAAATTCAGTATGTCAAATGTACAGTTTAGCTACAAACCAGTAGATGTCAGTATGATACCTTAAGTTAAGCTTTGTTTAATTAAAAAAAAATATTTTTTTAAAGTCTGTGTACTTCCTTCAGAATTTTAGTGGACACATAAGTTGATTATGTGTTGAATTAAAAAAAAAGTAGGAAATGTGATATACTCAAAAGCATTGGCTCTCAACAATCAGTCATTTTGCCCCCAGTGGATTCTTGGTAATGTTTAGCAACAGGGAAGTGCTACTGGCATCTAGTGGGTAGAGGTCAAGGATGTTGCTAAACAGCCCAAGACAAAAAAATATAAATTAGCAGTGGTGCCCAGGTTGGGGAATTGGTCAGTTGGGCTAAAGAATGTAAGCTTAATATAAATTAAGCTTTTAAAAAATGAGTAATATTAATCTTAATGTTTTTTTAGGCAGCACTGCATCTTTAACAGATAGTGTTCTTATGTTCAAAATAACTTTTTTTTTTCTTAGCACAGAGACATTTATTTTCTGAATTTACATTTCAAAAGACTATATGATGAAGAAATCATTTGCTATTGCCAGATACATTCAAAATAACTCTTAAGGAATATTTCACTGTCATAGAAATAGATGCTATCTTATAGTTTATTTTATTTCATTTTGCTAGAATAATAGCTCAGTATTCCACATAGGTGAATATGAGAATGTAAGGGCCATGTTACAGATTATTGTAAGCTATATGGAATCCGCATAGCCCTTACTATGAAATAGATTAAAATACCTGAAATTCTTTCAAACCAATTTTTGTCTTAAGTTGCAGTTGCTGATCTAGTTTGTTGAACATCTTTGAAGTCCGATTACTGATTGGTCTATAATTGTACATTATGGTGTGTTTCTCCATCTTTATTTAAGGTGAAACATTATAGGGTAACTGGAAAGTTTGTTTGGTTGTTTTTTTTTTTACTTTTTTAAAAGATTGAATTATTTATGCATATAAGAACTGGGGCACAGGCCAGAGAGGCGGGGAGTGAGAGGATTCACCAGAGACAGTGGGGAACAGAACAGGCAGATTGACTGAAGTACACTGCTGAGGGGAGCAGCGGGTGAGTCAGGAGAGGTCTGCTGTGCCATGTGGGCTGCTCCCTGGGCTGCTTCCCTGGCCTGCCGGGGATCGAACTCTGTGCTGCAGAGGCTGCGGATTACTTCATAGTGCAGTGCCTAACCCCTTGAGCCACCGGAGAGGCCCTGGAAAGTGTTTTTTGCAAGGCAAAGTTATTTTGTTTTTGTTTTTTACTGAAGAAATTGTACTTCTTTTTCTGCTTAGCATTGCTATTGAACCCTCTATTTCCTAAAATCGTTTTTCTTCTTGTTTGACTAGGTTTTGCTTTTTAGGGTTTTTTTTTTTTTTAAGATTTATTTTATTTATTTATGCATACAAGAGCTGGCGTGTAGGCCAGAAGTGGGGGGGTGTGGGGGTGAGAGGATTCTCCAGAGAGTGGGGTGCAGAACAGGCAGATGACTGAAATACACTGCTAAGGGAGCAGCACGCGGGACAGGAGAGGTCTGCTGGATCGAACTCATGCCACAGTGGCTGGTGATAGCTTGATAGTGCTGAGACTTAAACTCCATGTGCCACCACAGAGGCCCCAGTTTTTTGTTTGTTTGTTGAGAAAAAGAAACAAAACCATGGGTAAAGGGCTCTTTCCTTTCCATCTGAAGGCAGCTATCAAGTCAGCCAAAATGGGTGCTTACAGGTATATCCAGGAGCTATAAAGGAAGCAGCCCAATGTGATATGTTTTCTTTTCAGGGTGCACTGCTGGCAGTACTGCCCCCATCAGCTCCACAGGGCTCCCCTGCCCCACCCAGCTGGACAAAGCACACAGATTGGAATATAAGGGCAAACAAGGTTCTATCATATATTGGGTTTGTGTTCCCTTGGTGGCCGCAGACATCCGGTTCCTAAGGGAAGCTTTCCTAGGGAAATCTTGCCCATCATGGTGTTAAGGCAGCTGAAGTTTGCTAAAAGGCTTTAGTCTGTTGCTGCGGAGCTAGCTAAACCCCAGTGGAGCTCTAAGAGTCCTGAATTCTTACTGGGTTGGTGACGAGTTCACATACAAATTCTCTGAGGTTATTCTCATCAATCCATAAAGTTACCATCCAGTCCATCACTAGACCAGTCCAGCATCACATGGAGACTTAAGGGCTGACATCTGCAGCGTTGTGGACTTGGAAAAGGCCACAAGTTCCACCCCATTGTGCAGCTTGGAGAAGGTGCAATGCTCTCTAACTCCACCATTACTGCTAATTAGTAATATTTGTACCATTTTTAACCTAATAAACAATTTAGGACAGTCAAAAAAAAATAGGGCCTTCCTATTGGCACAGGGGTAAAGTCAGGCTATCGAGTTATTGCCAGCCACTGACATGAGTTCGATCCCCTGCCAGGGAGCTAATCCACATGGCACAGCAGACTTCTCTTGTCTTGCCAGTTCTGCTCCCCTCTCTGTCACTGGTGAATCCTCACACCACCCCCCGCACCTCTGGCCTACACCCCAGTTCTTGTATGCATAAATTTTTTTTAAATCTTTTAAAAAATAAAAATGCCCACCACTGTTCTTTATTACCCCTTAACTCTTCCCTCTCTGAACTCTTTTCAGTTCTGGTGACCCCAGTTAGGTTACTAATGTCCACTAGTTTATTTTGCTTTGTCAGTTTTTCCTTTTTGTTTCCTTATATTCCCCGTATGTGTGAAATCATACTTGTTTTTATTTTTCTTATACTCTTCACAATACCCTCAAGGTCCTTCCATTTTGCTGCAAGTGACAGAATTTCATCTTTCTTTATGACAGAACATCATTCCGTTGTCCAGATATACCTCATCTTTATCCACTCATCCGTCAGTAGGTTGCTTCCATATACCTTAGCTATTGTAAGTAATGCCAAAATAAACATTGTAGAGTATATATATTTTTTGAGGTGACAGTTTTGTATTCTTCAGATGGATATCCAGAAGGGGCGATTTTGTATGGTATTCCCATTTTTAGTTTTTTAAGAAAAGTCCAGACCACTTTCCAAAATGGCTACAATAATTTACATTCCCACCAACAGTATATAATGATTCCTTTCTCCACATTTAAGATAAAAATCTGCAAGATAAACTTTTAACTAAAATACAGGATGTAGTTCCCGAATAGAGTGTATTTCTAAGTAAGAAAAAGGCCACCTGCCAAGACTTATTTTTCCCAAATAAATCAGAATAATAAAGAATGGAGAAAAAGTACCACTAACTTTTTTTTTTTAAAGATTTTATTCATACAAGGACTGGGGTACAGGCCAGATGTGTGCGAGGGTGAGAGGATTCACCAGAGACAGAGTGGGGAGCAGAACAGGCAGATGGACTGAAGACTGCTGAGGGGAGCAGCGGGCCAGGCAGGAGAGGTCTGCTGTGCCATGTAGGCATCTCCCTGGCTGGCCAGGAATCGAACCCACGCTGCGGAGGCTGCAAACAGCTTCATAGCACTGCGCTCACTGGAGAGGCCCCACCAGTAATTTCTTAGAGGTCAATTTCTCCATTAAGTAAATAAGTTATTTATTTGTTAACTTCCCATTATCAAGTAATTTCATTGAAAGTGGTGAAATGATTAAGCTACACAAAAAAGCAAGCTACATACAGAAAAGCTGGTTTTTTTTTTAAGACTTATTTATGCATACAAGAACTGGGGTACAGGCCAGAGATGCGGGGGGGGGGTGTGTGTGAGAGGATTCATCAGAGACAGATTGGGGAACAGAACAGGTAGGCTGACTGAAATACACTACTGAGGGGAGCAGTGGGCCAGTCAGGAGAGGTCTGCTGCGCCGTGTGGGTTGCTGGCGGGGGATTTAACTCATGCTGCAGAGGCTGCAGATTGCTTCATAGTGTGGTGCCACCAGGGAGGCCCCCCAGAAAGGATGGTTTTAAAGGAAAAAGCGTGGATATTTACTCAGGTGTCAAATTGCATTGTCCGGCCTCCCTGGTGGCGCAGTGGCTGCAGCACTGGTTCAATCCCTGGCCACAGGCGAGGGTCCCACATGGGGCGGCAGACCTCTCCTGTCTCACCCACTGCTCCCCTCAGCAGTGTATTTCGTCAGTCTGTCCTGTTCCCCGCTCTGGCTCCGGTGAGTTCTCTGACCCTCCCGCGCTTCAGACTATACCCAGTGCTTGTATAAATAAATTAACTAATTTTTAAAAAATTGCATTCTGTCACTGGACGTTGATCAAATAAAAAATTTAATCAGGTAACAAATCATAATACTTAATTTTAGTTTTCTACTCTGTTATGGATGACTTTTTTTTTTTTTTTTCATTTCTCATACTTGATTCAATCATTGTAGAACTGTTGAAATTTTAAGAATTGTGTTGTAATTAAGCCTACATACTAGTTGTAGTGGCTGGCAATAGCTTGATAAAGTCAACAAGAGACTTTATCCCTTGAGCCACCAGGGAGGCCCTGTACTGTTATAATTTTGTATCCACATTGTTTTGAAATTAGTTAAAAACTGAAGAGTATCTTTACAAATTGTTAAGCTTACTGGTATCACGAACATTTTTCAGAATTCTTTAACATATTTCATTGCCTTATGTTTTATTGATAGAGTAATATTTGAACTAATTTATTCTCTCTTTTTAAAAAAAATATGTATTTGTTTATTCATACAAAAGCTGGGGTGTAGGCCAGAGGTGCAGAGGATTAGAGGATTCACCAGAAACAGACTGGGGAGCAGAAAAGGAGGATTGACTGAAATACACTGCCAAGGAGAGCAGCGGGCAAGACAGAAGAGTTCCGCTGCGCCTTGTGGGCTAGCTCCCTGCCTGGAGATCAAACTCATGCTGCACTTACTGCCAACAGTTTTATAGGATAGTGCTGAGACTTACTTAACCCCCTGCGCCACCAGGGAGGCCCTAGGTTGGGGACCTTTTGAGGTAAGAGGGAGGTGTCAAGAATTATAAGTCTCCATGTATAAGCCAGGACAGTCTAAGGCAAACTGATTATTATAGGTAAACCAGTTATTCACCTTCTGGGTAATAGTGACCTACTTCACTAGTTTGTTATTTTTCTAAACTTTTTAAAGCTTTATAGTCTTAAATGCACATTTTTTAAATTACAATTTTGGGGTTACAATTTTACTCCTCCATATGTGCACATGTTCCACTCATCTTCCATGGTGTTCATTAGTTAAAAGCAAGCCTCAGGCTTATACAGGAATGAAGATTAAGTCCCAAAGTGCTTTTCACCATAAACTATATTTAATTTTTCTTGTATAGAGGGCATATTATGTCAAATAGGGTACTACTTAAATCACTGAGTCAGCTCCTTATTTCAGTCCCATTAATGATGGTGTCTGCATGGATCACTAAGGTAGTGGTTATCAAACTAATATGCCTCAAAACCACCTGGGAGACCTGTTCATTAAGTCACAGATTGTTGGGCCCCTTCCCAGAATTTCTCGATCAGATTCTCCAAATTCTCCATTTCTGTGAAGTTCCCAGGTATTACTGCTACCATTCTAAGGGAACACAGAGAATCTCCTAAGGTATTCGCAGAGACAAGTTTCCCTACTTACCATTTTATTTAAAAACTAAGAAAAGTAGTAGTTGTCTTGGAGATACTACCTCTGAGAAATCTGGACTTTTTGGTAGAAATGAATACTTCCATATCAAATAAGCTATAGTAAACAGGGCCTCCCTGGTGGCACAAAAGATTAAGCCTCAGCACCATGAAGCTATCAGCAGCCATGGATCCCGGGCCAGGAAGCTGATCCACATAGTGCATTAGACCTCTGCTGTCTCGCCCGCTGCTCTCCTCGACAGTGAATTTTAGTAGGTCCGCCTGTTCTGCTCCCCACTCTGTCTTTGGTGAATCCTTTTACCCCCCACACCTCTGGCCTGTACTATATGCATAATATAGTATATGCATAAATAAATATGCATAAATAAATCTTTAAAAAAAAAAGCTATAGTCAACAAATACGTGTTAACTAAATGAGTGCAAATCTAAGGACTTGTTGGTTATTCACTTTGAAGTTACTTTGAGATAGTTTCTTTATAAAAAAGTCATAGCTGCTTAAGCAGCTGAATTAAATTAACTGCAAACAATCAGTATAGTTTTTTCAGCTTTCACTCAAGCTGATAATATTACATAATTTCTTTATGAGGTATCACATTCTGAACATCATCTAATGTAGAGTATGTATATGGTCAGTCTGGTCCTCACCATCTGTGTGAGTGACGTGTAGGATGCACACACATAAATCATTTGTCAAAAGTAGTAAGTACTTGCTTGGGAGAAGGTAGGTGATGAGGGGGCTCATTAAGTTGGCGTGGGCAGCTGGAGTAGATTGCTGGACTAAGGGAAAAATAAAAGAAGATGGTCAGCAGAGAGAGGGAGAAATAAGCAAACAAGCATTTCTGACAATGGAGAGGTCAAGAAATTGGCAAAGCCAAGATTAGACAGCTATCAGAAGCAATAGGGGAAGATTTGGAAAGATGTGCATTGTAAGTGTAAATTTTCAATTCCAGGTTCTCTGTGCCTCTCCAGCCAGAGATTAGTCATCTCCCTATACGAAAGGCAGAAATCTTCAGGTCAGCAACTTCATTCTCTATGAAACCTCAACTAAGCAAAAGGGGAACTTCTGTGACTATTTTGTCTTTCATATGGAAGTAGCTTTGCACTGGCAAGACACACGGTGAGCAAATCTTAGTTCGGTTAAATTAGGTATATTCCTAAAACGTAGCTCCATTGAGTACTTAAGGACCTAGAATATGTTGGTAATCAATGGGACAGGTGATTTGTGTGGGCCATCCTAACCCTGCTCCCCCAGGCCTTACCCCTGGATAGCAAATAATCCAAATTCTGTGTATAGGCTGGCTTCAGTACAAAGGCCTAATGTGGGTGGAGAGAGTAAAGGTGGTTGGTGAGGCAATGATAATCCCCTAAATAGCCTCAGTATTACTGAAACCAGGTAGATTATAACCTTAATTCCAGGTAAATAATTAATTTGAATTAGACCTCAGTCAGTGGCAAGGCCATGAGGACAGATTTCAGCCCCAACTAAAAAGGATTTTGCAGACTCAGGATCCCAACCACAGGCAGGATCCAGGACTGGGGCTCCAAGTTCAGCAAACAATGTAGGTCGAGGCTAGGAGCCAATGTAGAGGAGGGTCATCTATACAGATTTTGATTGAAGAGTCAGACCTTGGTAGGGTGGCAGGCATTTAGGATCACATCACACTTAGGACAATAAAAGGAATAAACCCTATCCACTGATGTGAGGAATTCTTCCTAACATGTTCTTGGGCAATTTGGATTAGCTCAGAAAACTGCTGAGCCTATGCTTACAGTTTGATCTAAAACTTAATACTGAAGCAGTATTTAAAGAAAGGCTCTTACCCCTGGGTTGTTTTATAGATATTTATTAATCAAAAATATCTAAGCATTTTAATAAATACATTTTATGAAGTGTGAGTCAACCCAATTTCAAACCCAATGAAATAAAATCCAGAGTAAGCCTACATTTGGAATAAAGAACCCTGTCATTGTAAAGCTAAGCCTTTAGCTCCATAGTTAATTTTTCTGTTGTTGAACTTGGTTATGTTTAACTCGTGGTTGCCTGCAATCTGTTGATAAATATCACTTAAGAAAACTGAAGCCCAGAGGGAAAAGCTATGATCCACGGCAGCTTTTCTCCCCTGGATTTAACATTGCCCCAGCTCTTGCTTATAAATGAATCCAAGACCAGCAAGCAAAAGCAATGCTTAAAGAGTCCTTGTGTTCTTGATAAGAGATCTGTTAAGCAATTTTATTCTGGAAAGTGCTATGAATCTGGCAGGAGAGATTCCTGAAATCTTATTGTGGGCATAACTATAGTTCCTGGATTATCTCATTGGAATTTTTTCCCTCATATTTTCTAAGTCAAAATTTTTTTTTTTTAAGTGTATGCTTTTTTTTTTTTTTAAGATTTATTTATTTATTTATTTATTTATTTATTTATTTATACAAGCACTGGGTACAGTCAAACGTGCGGGAGGGTGAGAGAATTCACCAGAGCCAGAGCTGGGAGCAGAGGAGGCAGAAGGACCAAAGTACACTGCTGAGGGGAGCAGCGGGTGGCTGGAGAGGTCTGCGCGCCATGTGGGACCCTCCTCCGGTGGCCGGGGAGCAGCCGGGATCGAACCAGCGCTACAGAGGCTGCAGGCAGCTTCGCAACCCAGTGCTCAAACGCTGTGCCACCGGGGAGGCCCTAAGTCAATACTTTAAAACATCTATTCTTTACTAAGGTATTTGAACTTTAAAAATATTTTGAAGTCGGGCCTCTCCTGGTGGCACAGTAGTTGAGCGCTGGGCTGCAAAGCTGCCTGCATCCTCTGCAGCGCCGGTTCGATCCCCGCCCACCGGGTGAGGGTCCCACATGGCGCACAGACCCCTCCTGCCGCCCACTGCTCCCCTTAGCAGTGTATTTCGTCAGTCTGCCTGTTCTGTTCCCCGCTCCAGCTCTGGTGAATTCTCTCACCCTCCCGCGCTTCTGACTGTACCCAGTGCTTGTATAAATAAATAAATAAATCTTTAAAAAATATATTTTGAAGTTTAGTTTTAGATATCTTAATCACCTTATAAATACTTGGCTCTTGGCATTATTTTACCAGTGTCTTGAGAGCAGATGGCTTTTCAAGTCACCAGTTTTAGAACCCATGTGCCCTGGCCCTAACATCAAAGAATGCCATATAATCACTTCAGTTTTTCTCCTTTATTGCACTTCTGCAGTCTCATTATTTTTATTTATTTATTTATTTATTAATTCATTATTGTTAATGTGCTTAAGAGGGTGTCCGTTTAGTTGTTGTTTGTTTTTTACAGTGCATGTCCTTTATACAGAGCAGTTCTAACTGTACAAGCTACAAAGGCCAGGTATTCACATTTTCACACCCCCTTGACAGCTGAGAGAATGTGATTTAGGATTTACCATTATATGTGTGTGTATGAATCTATCCTTAGGTTCAGTGATTCACTAGAAGTCACAAAACTCAGAAAAAGTATTATGCTCACAGAGATGGTTCACTACAGTGAAAAGATACTCATTTAAATCAGCAATGTTAAAAGGCACATAGGGCAGATACCAGGCATGACTTCCAGTTGTCCGCTCGGTGGAGTTGCATGGCCTGTGCTTAATTCTCCCAGAAAGGTAAGTGAAAATTAGGGATGTCCACCAGAGCCTTGGTGTTGGGGCTTTTATGGGACAGAGGGTGAGGGGGATGCAAGTCTGTAGAGTAGGTATAGAGCCACCTTCATGACTGACCTGACTCAATCTTCCATCTGTGTTGCAAGCAGTCAACCTCACACACAAGATCCAAGACCCCACAAGGTCCAAGGCCCCCATGTGTATCACATTGTTAACTGTAAACTAGTGTGACCCAAAGCCCAACTGAAAAATGACAAAGTCTTAGAAATTTTCTTCCAGGAGCTTGTCAAGAGCCAGACCTTTCTCTAGAATGTGAAACCTTTTAAAAAAAATTTTTTTTGAAATGCACAGGGTTTGAATACCCCAAAGCTGCTGATTCAACTCTTATTGCACAGCCACAACTCCAACCTAACACTTGGTCTGAAAATGGTGGTGGGAGTTGCAGTCACAAGAAAACCTAGGTTCTAGGAGAGCAGCACTGGGGGCAGGGCTAGCAGCACCCTGTATCCATGTGCGTGGTGGCAGTTATGGTACACAACCAACTGATTCTACTGCCTAAAATGTTTTCAATTTTTTATTTTGAAATAATTATAGATAACACAAAATTGCAAAAATAGTACAGGGTTCTATGAACCTATCAGCTGTTTCCTCAACAGTATGTATAACTATAATACAATACCAATACGAGGAATGGATATTGGTATGGCATGTGTATGTAATTCTGTCACTTTATCACATGTGGAGGTTTCTGTAGCAACCAAGCCTGTGATCAAGCTACACTGTTATCCATTACAAAGGTTACAAGGTCCTCCCTTATACTATCACTCTATAGTCTCGCTCACTCTCCTTCCCTATCATGACCCTTGGCAACTGTTAACGTGTTCGCCATCTCTATAATTTTTTTTATTTTTTTAAATGATTCATTTTATTTATGTATGCATACAAGAATTGTATGCCCCTCAGTGGCACAAGGGGTTAAACACAGCACAGTGAAGCTATCCACAGCCTCTGCAGTACGAGTTCGATCCCTGGCAGGCCAGGGAGCTATCCACATGGCATAGCAGACCTCTCCTGTCTTGCCCGCTGTTCCCCTCAGCAGTGTATTTTAGTCAGCCTGCCTGTTCTGTTCCCCACTCTGTCTCTGGTGAATGCTCTCACCCCCCGCATGTCTGGCCTGTACCCCAGTTCTTTTATGCATAAATAAATATTAAAAATAAGAATTGGGGTGTAGCCAGAAGTGCAGTGGGTGAGGGGGAGGGGATTCACTGAGACAAGGTGAGGAGCAGAACAGGCAAAGCTACTGAAACACACTGCTGAAGGGAGCAGCATGCAAGACAGGATAGGTCTGCTGTGCCATGTGTATTAGCTCCCCTGCCGGGGATCGAACTCATGCCACAGTGGCTAGTGTAGCTTGATAGCACTGAGACTTAACCCCTGTGCCACCAGGAAGGCCCATTTCTATAATTTTAACATTTCAGGAATGATAAAAAAGTGGAATCATAGTTAGAATAACTTTCTTTTTCTCAGTCGGCATAATACCTGTGAGATACATCTAAGATGTATGTACCAATGGCTTGTTGCTTTTTATTCCTGAGTTACTATTCTGTGGGATAGTTGGATTCCATCTGAATGGGCTATTTATGAACGACACTGCTATAAATATGTGTGTACAATTTTTTTTCTGTGAAAGGAAGTTATCACTTCCCTGGGGTAAATGCCAGGAGTGCAATTGCTGAACTGTAAGATCATGTTAGATTTATAAGAAACTGTCAGAGTTTCCCGGAGTGGTTGTATCATTTTACATGCCCACCAGCCATGTGTGAATGATCCATTTTCTCCAAATGCTTGCCAGCATCAATTGTCGGTATTTTTTAGCCTTTATGGAAAATTTGAAATAACAACTCATTGAGGTTCTATTTTGCATTTCCCTGATTGTGCTTATTTGTGCTTATTTATTTATGCTTATTTGCCATCCTCTTTAGTGAAATGTTTTTTTATTTAGTGTGCAATTGTGGGTTTTTTTAATAGTTTATATATGATTACTTTGTCAGTTATTTGGTAGGCAAATATTTTCCCCTAATTTTTTTTTTTAAGATTTATTTATTTATGCATATAAGAGCTGGCATGTAGGCCAGAGATGTGGGGATGAGAGGATTCACCAGAGTCAGAGTGGGGAGCAGAACAGGCAGATGGACTGAAATACACTGCTGAGGGGAGCAGCAGATGAGTTAGGAGAGGTCTGCTGTGCTATGTGGGCAGCTCCCTGGCCGGGGATAGAACTCGTGCTGCAGTGGCTGCTGATAGCTTCATAGGCTGCATCTTAACCCCTTGCGCCACCAGGGAGTCCCCTATTTTCTCCTAATTTGTACCTTATCTTTTCATCAAAAGGGCTCTCCTTTGTGCAAAGTTTGTTCTATATTCTCAAATTTGGGGAATTAATTTAACTTCAAAATTGAACTTTTTCCAAACACTTTTTAAATTAGCATTTATTTGTAGTTTCATGGCCTTTGCCCTAAAAGTTCTCTGAACTACTAAATCAGGTACAAATTTCACCTTTGATTACGTACACATGCGGTCCAACAATAATTGATATTGTAGTGTTGCTCTAGCAGTTCAGGCAAATGAAACTTCATAAAGGATAGGGGGCAACTTAAACATGAAACAACTTCAAATGTGATCTACAGGAAGCTATTAAAGATTTTTGAAACACTGATCTTGGAGTTCAAAACTTTAAAAACCTTTCTCACACCTAAAGAGGCAAAAATATGGGCCTCCCTGGTGGCACAAGGGGTTAAGCACAGCAGTATGAAGCAATCCGCAGCCTCTGCAGCACGAGTTCGATTCCTGGCCGGCCAGGAAGCAACCCACATGGTGCAGCAGACCTCTCCTGTCTGGCCCGCTGCTCCCCTCAGCAGTGTATTTTGTTCAGTCCGCCTGTTCTGTTCCCCAGCTGTCTCTGGTGAATCATCTCACCCCCTGCACCTCTGGCTTGTACCCCAGCTCTTTTATGCATAAATAAATCTTTAAAAAAAAAATAAAGGGGCAAAATTTTGAGGAATTTGCATGTTTGTGGTTCATGATTATTCAAATTTTCAGATTCCAGATAAACCCAAATCAAGTTAGTGTTGACATCGGTTTGCTATGAGAAAGTCTCTGCAAAGCTTGTATATGAGAGCTTGGAAACTTGATATAACAACAGTCTATGTTTCAGCAAAAATATTATCTTCCCCATTCTAAAAGTGAGGAAATGCAACCCAAAAAAATCAAAAAGTTATTACTTTTAGGTACCAGATAAATGATGGAGTTGAATATTTCTCATCATCCGGCCTCAGTAAAACCTCAAATCCCCTTCTTAATTGAACCTGACTTCCCAATCTTTTTATAAATTGCACTTCCAAATGCAGCTCACTGGCTATCTCTAGGTAGCCTTTTCCTCTTCCTTCAGGGAGGGAAAGAACAGAATCTACTTCTAACATATAAAGAATTAATATTTAATGTCCATTTTTTTTTCTCTTAGATAGACCCATTGAAAGCCAGGCCCTTGTCACACAAAGACTGCCTGCTGTTTCTGGCTACAACATAAATATTTAATTATAGGAAAAACTACTTTGAACCATTCTTCCTTAAGGTATATACTAGCCTTGGGATACACTTTCACCTTTTCCAAATCCATCTGTTATTTATCCCAGGGTTTTACCAGCTTGGGAGGCATTCATCTATTGGAAATGTTTCCAGGTGCATGTTTAACCTTTGAGCTGCCATTTCCAGTAAAGAAAGAGTTATCCATCATTCACAATAACAATTAGAATTTGGAATAAAATGAGAATTCTGCTATTGTAAAGCTAATCCTTTAGCTCTATAGTTAATTTGTTTCTTTTCTAAGGTTTGGTCTTGTTTGACTCTTGGTTGGGACCTCCAGCCGTCTGCACATAAAGGTCACCTTAAGAAACTGAAGCCCAGAGGTTAAATCTGTGATCCATAAACATTGCTTTCCTGGGCATTCAACATTGCTCAAACTGTATTCTTGTTTTAAATTAAGGATTTGTTGTACACAGAGATTCTTCTTTCAGAACAACAGATCAGTTCTTCTTTCATGAACAACAGCTATATCTGCTTGGATAAAACAAAGAATTTTGAAGTCTCAAAGAAGTGAAAATATTTGGATATTTTGTTAGTTCTCATGATAGGTACCAAATAAAAATAAGATGTCTTGGATTATTTTCATCATGAACTAAGGTTCAAGGAATTTTCCTAAATACTCTTCTCTGAGAGGCCCTACAATTTTGGGAAAACAGTTGGTGATAGGTGGATGTAGGTAGCCACGTTGAACTGATCAGAACTAACATCACAGCTTTAGCAATAATATCCCCCATCTCCATTTGTCACTCACGTGTATCCTCAGAGCCTAACATGGTTCCTATCATGAACTACTGTTGGGGTAATGTACGCTGCTGTTTCACAACCAGTTAGGCACTTTGATATTGGAAAGCCCTTTGTGTTTTCCCCATTTCACTTGAAAATGTTGGACTTAGGGGTTCAAGAATGGAGATACTATCAACCACAATGAACAGGATCAAATGTGTATAAAAATATGAAGGTAAAGAGCAAATGAATGAAAGCTGAGAGGACTGACATCACTCCAGATGCCTCACAAAGGGCTTTCCTGAATATTTGGGTTGGGAGAATGGTGTATTAAGTTTAAAATGGTGAAATAAAGCCATTTTTATTATCCTCTATTCAAATCCACTAAAAATACTGAAATAGAGGGAAAATGCCCACCTCCAAAGAAAGAACAGTCACAACTTTTGTGAAGTGTGGGTGTATGCTAAGAGCTAACACTTCCTTCATTACACATACAAAATTAGCGATCTGTACCGCAAGTCCAGAGTCTTTATAAGAATGTTTTCAGGTTAGAATATTTCCACAAAACAGCAAAGATAACCACTGGAGAAACAGAATAATTTTATAGAGATTCAGTTTCTGTCCAGGAGGTAGAATTAGGGATAAACCAAGCTGTCCTCGGCATTTGTAAGATCTCTACCCTAGCTTGTTAATAAGGAGACTTAGAGGTGAAATAGGGTGAAGAAGGGGGCCTCCCTGGTGGCGCAAGGGGTTAACATGCAACCTATGAAGCTGTCCGCAGCCTCTGCAGCATGAGTTCAGTCCCCCAGCCAGCCAGGAAGCAACCCACATAGCACAGCAGACCTCTCCTGACTTGCCCGCTGCTCCCCTCAGCAGTTTATTTCAGTCAATCTGCCTGTTCTGTTCCCCACTTTGTCTCTGGTGAATCCTCTCACCCCCCACCCCACACCCCTGGCCTGTACCCCAGCTCTTGTATGCATAAATAAATAAATCTTTAAAAAACAAACAAAAAATAATAACATACTGGGAGGTTTTCTAAGGAACAGAGGATCTAAGTATAAAAAAGTCCTCTCTCCAAAGAAGCATTAGCAGATGAAGGCCACAAAAGAAATTTTCCCCAAACATGGGTTCAAAAATTCTCTATGATTTTTAATAATTATCCCTTTTTATAAAGGTTGAAGAATTACAAAAGTCCACAGAAGAGATAGATAGCAAAAGAAGAGAAATACGAAGTGGTAGAACTCATGAAAGGAATAGAAGTCAAAACTTAAAACTATACAAAAAGTCAATTTAGGGCCTCCCTGGTGGCTCATGTGTTAAGACGCAAACTGTGAAGCTAGTCGCAGCCACTGCAGCACCAGTTCGATACCCGGCCAGCCAGGGACAAACCCACATGGCACAGCAGACCTCTTCTGGCTCGCCCGCTGCTCCCTTCAGCAGTGTATTTCAGTCAGTCTACCTATTCTGTTCTCCACTCTGTCTCTGGTGAATCCTTTCACCTCCCCGCATCTCTGGCCTGTACCCCAGCTCTTCTATGCAGAAATAAATAAATTCTTAAAAAAAAAAAAAGTCTTTAAAAAAATAAATCATTTTAAAGAATAGTTCTAGGGCCTCCCCTGTGGCGCAGCGGTTGAGCACTGGGCTGTGAAGCTGCCTGCAGCCTCGGCAGTGCCGGTTCGATCCCCAGCTGCTGGCAAGGGTCCCACATGGCGCGCAGATCTCTCCTGCCATGCCCACTGCTCCCCTCAGAGGTGTACTTAGTCAGTCTGCCTGTTCTGCTCCCTGCTCTGGCTCTGGTGAATTCTCTTACCCTCCCACGCTTCTGAATGTACCCAGTACTTGTATAAATAAATCTTAAAAAAAATAAAAATTAAAATAAAAAATAGTTTTAAGGAAAATCTGAAGTTCAACAATTCATTTACATTTATCTAAAGGAAAATTGAGCTAAATACTTTACAAAAACTTTGTACTTGGAAATCATTACAGATTTATAGGAAACTGCAAAAACAGTATAAAAAGGTTCCATTATACCTCCCTCACTTTCCCCAGTGCCTATAGTTCACATAAATATAGCACAATATCAAAACCAGGAATATTATATAATACATGTGTGACCCAAAGTTCTATGCCTTTTTTTCCAAAGATTTATTTATTTACGTATACAAGAACTGGGGTACAGGCCAGAGGTGTGGGGGGTTAGAGGATTCACCAGAGACAGAGTGGGAAACAGAACAGGCAGATTCACTGAAAATCCTGCCGAGGGGAGCAGTGTGGCAATGCAAGTGAGGTCTGTTGAGCCATGTGGGTAACTCCCTGGCCTGCTGGGGATTGAACTTGTGCTGCAGTGGCTGGCAATAGCTTGACAGTGCTGCGCTTAACCCCTGCGCCACCAGGGAGGCCCCTGAATTGTTTACTTTAAATGAGTAATTTTTATATATTTATAATAAACAATTTGATGATGTGACTGGAACTTCATTTTAAAAAATAATGAATTTGGAATAACAACCAGCACTCTCAAAAAAAAAAAAAAAAGACAGGTCTTGGGCCTCCCTGATAGCCTAGGGGTTAATTCTCAACATTATCATGGCCGAGTTTGATCCCTGATCAGGAAGCTAAGCCACATGGTGAAGTAGACCTCTGCTGTCTCACCCCACTGATCCCCTCAGCAGTGTATTTCAGTAGATCGCCTTTGCTGCTCCCCACTCTGTCTCTGGTGAATCCGCTCACCCCAGCACCTCTGGCCTACACCCCAGTTCTTCTTTGCATAAATAAATAAATAAAAATCTTTTTTTAAAAGACAGGTCTTTATTCTTTACAAAAATTTTATAGCAAATATTTAGACAATCTATTATGAAATAAGTTTGCCTAAAAATGCATGTCTCCCCCATGCAAAAGAATATTTCACACGTAAGTAATATATTTTGAGAACTAACTGCCTCTGGAGGTGGGTCTCTGATTGCCTAAAAAATTCAGAACTCTAAAAGGGAGGGCATATTAGCTGGTGCATTTGAGTTGCAAGAGCAATTGAATTCCAAGGAAACGGAATAGTACACATGGCTCTTATAAAGTTTTGCCATAAACATCTGTGGGAAGTCTGCAGGTAATTTCGGAGAGGAATATTAAATTTGCAGAACATGTTGGCAGTTTCCCTCTGAAGTGTTAGGTCCCCTTCTGGTCAAGGAGGTGAGTTCTTTGACACTTTTTTCCTAAAGATTCTGGAGAACTCAAGGGATTGGTCAGATCACTGCTTTTCACTTTTTAAGCCACAGTTTAAATCTAACCCAGGTTAACCTTGTGACCCTGAATTGTTTGTGTGAAATGAGGTGGTGATCTCAGTCCTGCCTTAAGGAAATGCCTTTCACATCGAAATTGGCACTAATTGGTCTCCCTGTTGACAGCCTTAGCTGAGAGGCTCATGATTGAATGGGCAGTGAGAACAGAAACTAAATAACCCCACAATGGCTCAGCATGGTGGCTAGAGGACACATAGGGCAGCTACCAGTTCGCCCCCTTCCAGCAGCATCCAACATGTAAAATAACTGGCTTGGACCAGGAGGCCTACCATTTGTGCACTAAAAATAATTCCCATATGTCTGACCCTGTTCTGTAAATCAGTCTTGAAGGTGATAGGGCTATACACAAGGGATTTGCAAACTTTTTCTCTAAAAGGCCAGAGAGTAAATATTTTAGGCTTTACTTAAAAAGCCTATATATACTCTCTTTACAGCCACTCAACTCTGCTGACAAAGCAGCCATAGAAAGTATACATATGAATGAGTGTATCAGAGTTCCAATAAAATCTTATGGACCCTGAAACTAGAATTCATATTATATTCACCTATCAATAATTATTATTCATGTTTTAATTTTTTCCCAACCATTTAAAAGTGTAAACATCATTTTAGCTTGCAGACTAACAGAAAACAGGCAATAGGCCAGATTTGATCCGAAGCTTGCAGATCTTTGTTCCAGAGTAAGAGTTGGAGGTCTTCCTCACTTCCCCCCACTCCTGACTCAACCACTAATTACCTAGGGGAATCTGGGCACTTGCTCAATTTCTGTGGGCCTCCGTTTCTTTATCAAGTGTTGTTTTTTTAAAAAGATTTATTTTATTTATTTATGCATACAAGATCTGGGGTGTAAGCCAGAGGTGTGGCTGGTGAAGAGTCACCAGAGTGGGGAGCAGAACAGGTGGATTGACTAAAATACACTGCTGAGGGGAGCAGCGGGCGAGAAAGGAGAGGTCTGCTGTACCATGTGAGTATCTCCCACAGCATGATAGTGTTGAAATTTAACCCCTTATGCCACCAGGGAGGCCCTATCAAGTGTGTTTTGATGGAATGGGGAGGAACAGGATCAGATAAGAAAAGTTCCTTTTGCCTGTGATTTAGATTTTCTGATTCTTTTATAGGAGCAGGTTAACCGAAGTAATGTTATATATGTGGAATGAAGATTCGTTTGCTCACAGGAAACAAAGATATCTTAATATTGTTTTTGTTAACTATTAATAGTCTTTTTGAAAATTTGTTTTTACCTGAGGTAACATTGGGGTATCCCCATGAGATATTACCACCAGTGTGTTTACCACCAACTGGCTCATACTCCACCATCAAAGCACATTATGCCTCCCTCCCTGTTCTCCCCCACCGCCCCCCACCCCGACCAAACTTCCCCCTTGGTGTCTCAGTTCTGTAGTCAGCTATGGGGTTAGTTTTTCAGTTTGTTTTTATCTGACTATTAATTTAGTTACTTTATATTCCACTGATTATTGATACTTTTTGATAGTTATCTTTCTCCTTCTGACTCATTTCACTTTGCATTATCCTTTTAAGTTCCATCCACGTTGCTGTAAATGGCATGAAAACTACTAAAGATCTTAATGTGAATCTTTGCTCTAATATGAAAAACAATGTCACAACTTATGATAGCAAGAGCAAAACTTGTAGCCTCCTAACTCTGTTTGAAGGCTCATCCCACTTCTTCATACCACTTCTTTCTGTTTTTCCAGGGTTATTTTCTCTCTCTCTCTCTCTCTCTCTCTTTTGTTTGGGTGGGTGATACCAAGTTTATCAGAAAACAAACAATTTTGGGGACCTCCCTGGTGGCCTAAGGGGTAAGTCTCAGTTCATTCCTGAGTTCAATCCTGAGTTCAATCCCTGGCGAGGGAACTAACCCACATGGTGCAGCAGACCTCTCCTGTCTTGCCTGCTATTCCCCTCAGTAGTGTATTTCAGTAAATCTGCCTGTTTTGCTCCCCACTCTGTCTCTGGTGAATCTTCTTACCCACCCAAACCTCTGGACATTCTTGTATGCAGAAATAAATAAAAATAAATCTTTAAAAAAAAATTAAAAGTGAAATGTTGCCATTTGGACATGGATATCCACAATATGGATGCAACTGGAGAGGCTTGTACTGAGCTAAATAAGCCAGAAAGAAAAAGGCAAATACTGGTGACTTCATTCCTTTGTGGAGTATAAAGAAACAAAGCAAATGAACAAACTTTAGAGATCTGATAGGAAGAGAGCAGGTGAAGGATGGAGAGAAAAGGGGAGAGGGGACCCAAAAGACCAAGGACTATGGTGGGGGGTTAGTGGTGTTTTGGTGATTGAGTGGTGTGGTCACATACATTTGAGAGAAATGAACCTATATCACTAAGACATATACAGTTGTAGTACACCGATATATCAGCTCAATAAAATGAGTTAAAAAGAGGAAACAATTTTGAAAGATGTTATTTTTTTAAAGGATTTTATTTATTTATACAAGAACTGAGGTACAGGTCAGAGGCGTGGGAGGGTGAGAGGATTCACCAGAGACAGAGTGGGGAGCAGAACAGGCAGACTGACTGAAACACACTGCTGAGGGGAGCAGCGGGCGGCAGGAGAGTTCTGCGTGCCATGTGGGACCCTCCTCCGGTGGCCGGGGAGCAGCCGGGGATCGAACCGGAGCTGCAGAGGCTGCGGGCAGCTTCGCAACCCAGCGATCAACCGCTGCACCACCGGGGAGGCCCGAGATAAATACATTTTTTAAGGTAGAGGCATTTTAAAAGAATATTCATATTTTTGGGACTCTCTGGTGGTGCAAAGGGTTCAGCATCAGCACTATGAAGCAATCTGCAGCCACTGCAGCACGAGTTCGATCCCGAGCCAGGGAGGTGACCCACATGGCACAGCAGACCTCTCCTGTCTCGCCCACTGCTCCCCTCAGCAGTGTATTTCAGTCAATCTGCATGTTCTGCTCCCCACTCTGTCTCTGGTGAATGCTCTCACCCCGCCCCCACTCCGCACCTCTGGCCTGTACCCCAGCTCTTGTATGCATAAATAAATGAATCTTTAAAAAAAAACAACAGAGAAAAGGGATTCCTAGCTAGAAGGCTGTGTGTGTGTGTGTGTGTGTGTGTGTATGAGAGAGAGACAGAGAGACAGAGAAACAGAGAGACAGAGAGAGAGCGTGCGAGCACTCTAGAGAACAAGAATGTGCTCACTAGAAACAGAGTTCCTTTGAGATCTGGGCACCTGGAATGGGGCCAGCTCATTTTTTGATGGAATTTGCATGTAAATAGTGGGGTATGAGGCCCAGCTTTACACCCTCTCCTGTAATAAAGTGAAGAGAAGTGTTTTCTCCTTTAAAATCCTGAAACTGTGTTCGTCATCTTGCCTTAGGCCTCCCTGCTTCTCCACTTTTCTCTCTCTTTCTCTTTCCCCTCTTTCCTGTCAGGAAAGAAGTAATCTGATTCTCCATGTTTCAAATAATCAGAATTCTGTCGACTTGTTCTGGTTTTAGGGCTAGGCTTTTTTTTTTTTTTTTTTTGATAGGCTGGTATTTCCATTTTCTTTCTTGAAGTAATTTTTTCCAGGTCTGAGACCTGCCCCCCTGACCCCAAGTTTAATGGGGTGGTGGAGTGATGGGGTCTCCTCATTGTGGTTAGAGAGCTTTTTGGCTTTAATGGTTCCAGTGCAGGAAAGCCAGCTTTCCTTGATTTCTTTTTAGTTAAAAATTATTGGGGCCTTTTTTTTATTGTAGAAATTTTGGAAACTATAAGAAAGCTCAAAGAAAGTAATAAAAAGTGCTTGTAATCCCACCATCTAGAAATAACTTCTATTAACATGAAGATAATTATTCCAGTTCTCCCCTACCCAAACAAAAATGAGATTATGAGATATTTAAAATGCTTTCTGTGTTAGTTTTTCTAATGAAATGGAGAGGGGCAGAGTGATAGGGAGTTTATACAAATACCCTCCTTGACTGAACTTTATTTAGTTGGGGTCCTCTGAACCCTCTTCTGACTAGGCTGTGACCTTGCCTGCCCAGCCCAGACTTTGCAAGAATCCTGCTAAATCACTTTATTTTTAAATTTTTTAAAAAAGATTTATTTATTTATGCATGTAAGAACTGGGGTACAGGCCAGAGGTGTGGGAGATGAGAGGATTCACCAGAGACAGAACAGGGAATGGAACAGGCGAATCCACTGAAATACACTGCTGAGGGGAGCAGTAGGCTAGTCAGGAGAGGTTTGCTGCGTCATGTAGGTAGCTCCCTGGCCAGGGATAGAACTCACGCTGCAGTGGCTGCAGATAGCTTCATAGTGCTGTGTCCCAAGCCCTTGCACCACCAGGGAGGCCCTAAATCACTTTAGTAAGCATCTCCCCCTCCCCCTTGCTACCTGATTACCTTCCAAATTGAACCAAGGTCTTCATGACTCATCCTTGGTGTATAAATCCTTGACCTGCCTTTAGCAAGAAGCCCCCGACCTTTGGTGTCTCCCATTAATAATTTTCTATCTGCTGACTTTCTCATTTTGCTCACTGGCAAAAAATCACTAGCTTCTGGGCCTCCCCTGGTGGCGCAGCGGTTGAACGCTGGGCTGTGAAGCTGCCCGCAGCCTCCGCAGCACCAGTTCGATCTCTGGCCACCAGTGAGGGTCCCACATGGCGCGCAGACCTCTCCTGTTGGGCCCACTGCTCCCCTCAGCAGTGTATTTCGTCAGTCTGCCTGTTCTGTTCCCCGCTCTGGCTCTGGTGAATCCTCTTACCCTCCCTTACTTCTGACTGTACCCAGTGCTTGTATAAATAAATAAATAAATAAATAAATAAATAAATAAATAAATATTTAAAAAAAATCCCTAGCTTCTTTGCTATCACTACTTTAAGTCTGTCTTTGCAATAGTGTTGAATAAAGTCTTCCTTATCATTTTAAAAAGTGTGAGAATATTTTTTTGAAACACTTCCCATATCAGAATCATTGCGTTTCTAGCATTTATCCTTTTAGTGTTTCAGCTAAGGATCTTTTTTTTCTCCACTGGGTATTTCTTTGTTGGCCCCTGGCCATGGGGAACATAAAGAAATGAATTATTTTAAAGGCAAATCGGAATGGCTTTGGGGATGGCAGGCTCTTCTTTGGATCTTTTTGTAACTCATTGGACCCAATGACTATTTAGACCGCATCAGGGTTCCTATTGTTGGGTGTGAGAGTGGATCTTCAGAATCATGAAACTGAAAGGAAACTAAGAAACCATTCAGGTTGGTTAACAATTTTTTTTTTTTAAGATTTATTTATTTATGCATACAAGAGCTGGGTACACGCCAGGGATTGGGGGAGGGGATGAGAGGATTCACCAGAGACAGAGTGGGGAGCAGAACAGGCAGACTGACCGAAATACACTGCTGAGGGGAGCAGCGGGTGAGTCAGGAGAGGTCTGCTGTGCCATGTGGGTAGCTCCCTGGCCAGGGATCCAACTCATGCTGCAGTGACCGCAGTCAGCTTCGTAGGTTGCGTCTCAACCCCTTGCGCCACCAGGGAGGCCCAGGTGTGAAAAAAATCTTGAGTTGGTTAATTTAAACATCATTTTCAGTAGGACATATTTGCTGTAAATAGATTCCAGAGATACCGGTTAAAATCCAGCTGCCTGGGTGGGTGAGGTTTGGTTGTACCTATTCCTTGAGGCTTTGCCCTGGACATTGACTGTTGGGTATTCAGGTCTTTCTGTGATTCACCCTCAAAGCAAAAATGTTTTTGTGTGTGGTGATACCAGCGGAGTGAGAACGGAATGAAAACATGGTGATTTGGATCAAATGCTAGTTAAATTGCATTTGAATTGGGTAGAACAAATCTATAGTCAAGGCACTGGACTCCAGGTTAGGTTACAGACATGAATCACACAAGGGCTTGGCCCTCAAGGAATCTCAGGTTGCCTGATGAGACAGGTAACTAACTATTATAGCCTTTAACACACATGTATTATAAAAGGGTTAACAATGAGTTCCAAGAACAGATTAAATCTTCCTGGATGTGTCACAGGCTTTATGAGCTGGGCTTTGTAGAATACCACCTGGTGGAAATGGGGAAAAGCCTTCTAGGCAGAGGGAAATAATGTGAACAAAGACTTGTGAGCATCTGTTTGGGAAGGTGTGTAATTTGGGGGAGCTGGAGCATAAAATTCTCCATGTGAATTGGAGAAGGAGGGTAAGGGTGGAAATGGAGATGAAGCTAGAAAGACAGTCTTTGATCAAGGGTGAAGTGCATTGAATGCTTTCCCAATGACAGACTAGGCAGAGGTGAGCATCAAAGGGTCAAGTTTATCATTTTTTTAATCCTTTTTTTAAAAAAACGATTTATTTTATTTATGCGTACAAGAACTGGGGTACAGGCCAGAGAGGCGGGAGATGAGAGGATTCACCAGAGACAAGAGTGGGGAACAGAACAGGCAGACTGGCTGAAATGCACTGCTGAGGGGAGCAGCGGGCGAGACAGGAGAGGTCTGCTGCGCCATGTACGTTTCTCCCTGGCCGGCCAAGGATAGAACTCATGATGCAGAGGCTGCGGATTGCTTCCCAGTGTGGTGCTTAATCCCTTGCGCCACCAGGGAGGCCCCCAAATCTATCTTCTAAACATTTGTGTGTCTGGTCTGCAGAAACCAGACCAAAGGTGAAAAGACCTTGAGAAGTTCCTGTTTCTCTGGTTTTGCCAAATAATACAAGACGATTCCATTTGGAGGGTTACAGCATCTCATTTAACTTTTAAGACCTGTTTCATTTTGTGAGAGCTTGGGAATATTTGGGGGGAGGGGTAGCTGATCATTTGAGAAACAAGTGGATAAGTATTTGGATGTATTTTCATTGAACTCACAGAAATTTTGCACATATGAACAAAAGTTTCCACTGCTTAAGACAGCTCACTTTTTTTTTTTCTTTTTGTTATTGTATTTTAATTTGGGGCAGTTCTTAATTTCAGGTCACATAATATCTCAGTCAGATTTGCCTTGAAGCATCGTTGCAGCTATAGTCCTTGCTAGTGAGGGTGTGACTGTCTCTGTATACTTCCACTTTAGAGGCATTTTTTTTTTTTAATTTATTTTAGAGGCATGTTATTTATTTATTTGTTTGTTTGTTTGTTTTGTTTATACAAGCACTGGGTACAGTCAGAAGTGCGGGAGGGTGAGAGAATTCACCAGAGCCAGAGCGGGGAGCAGAGCAGGCAGAAGGACCGAAGTACACTGCTGAGGGGAGCAGCGGGCAGCAGGCCTCGCGCCATGCGGGACCCTCCTCCGGTGGCCGGGGAGCAGCCGGGGATTGAACCAGCGCCGCAGTGGCCGCGGGCAGCTTCGCAACCCAGCGCTCAACCGCTGCGCCACCGGGGAGGCCCCCACTTTAAAATCTTGGGTGAGAGAATTAAGCTCAGAGCCAGGCCGCAGGTCCATTAAATCAGGGCCGTAGTCTCCCGGCCTCCTCCTCTAACCAAGTGTGGGATTTCTGCTTCACCATCTATTACCTTTGTTTCCATGGGCAAAACTTAAGAATCTCTTAAGTTTTTGTTTCTCTTGTGGAACATGGGGTTTAATAATAGCACCCTTTGGGCCTCCCTGGTGGCGAGGCGGGTTGAGCGCAGTGCTGTGAAGCTGTCCTCGGCCCCTGCAGCACAGGTTCAATTCCTGGCTGGCCAGGGAGCTACCCACATGGCATGGCAGACCTCTCCTGTCTCGCCTGCTGCTCCCCTCAGCAGTGTATTTCGGTCGTCTGCCTGTTCTGCTACCTGCTCTGTCTCTGGTGAATCTTCTCACCCTCCCACGCCTCTGGCCTGTAGCCCAGCTCTTGTATATAAAAATAAATAAAATTTTAAAAAATCTTAAAAAAAATAATAGCACTGCTTTCAGAGGGTTAGTTTTGAGGATACAATCAGATCACACATGTAAGACTCTTAGTGCAGTTGTAGACACACAGTGTGCTGAGAATAGATGGAAATTATCATCATCTGGATTATTAAAGGAAAGATGCTGTAGGACATGCTAGAGATGTAGAGATAAAAGCCATAGTTCTCCAGCATGGGGTACACAGGTAAGTTATCCTTGATCCTCAAGGTGAGTGCCTTGAGGGCTGGGAGGAGGAAAAATATTGCCCTCCTTGTGGAGATTATACAGATGTATGAGTTTATTTCATTTGAGCACTCTGCTGTATTTATCCTTCCGTCAGGTCAGAATTCAAATATGAGATTGTTGACTCAAGTCTGCATGCTTATTTTCGTTGAAAAGTATTTTCGACTTATTTGTCATAGGGGACCCTGATTCCATTTCTTACAACAGGTTTGTGAGTAATGTCATCTTATCTCAGTTATTTTGTTATAACATTGGCTAGGGGAGGGTGTTGCAGGGGGAAATGGACTCCAGCAGGGGCCCTGTTTCTGTGACGTTCACACCTTCTTTCCATGTGTGCTGGGCTGTCTCAGAACTCTGGTTTTCTCTAACCCAAACTGGGCACGGTAGGGTCCTTGCTGTGTCTCAATTGTTTTAGTCTGAGCGAGTAGCCTGGTGTACGCGTGCGCCCTGTGAGGGAAGGCATCCTGTCCAGTCCTGGTTCCTGCCTGTGCCCTCAGCTGCCAGAACAGGCACCCATGACTATACTGAACAGGTATAAGTAGGTTGGAAAATGAATGAATGGCTAAAAAAACTTGTTTGATTTTACAAGTGTTTTGGGCCTTTAGAAGTTTGATGATGGATTTTTTGTGACCAGAAATATTCTGTAAGAACTTAACTCTTGATTATGTCAATTAGTGTACAGTAAAATTAGTTTTATTATATGTAGTTTTGCATAAGGTTACAATTTCCAAGAATCTATGATGTGAATTGAGGTTTTACTGTAGCGGGATGATAGGAAACATTTCTTTGGGCCGGGGGAGAGAGCATTTTTTCTTCTCCCCTAAATATTTATTTATTTTATACAAGAACTGGGGTACAGACCAGATGTGCGAGATGGTGAGAGGATTCACCAGAGACAGAGTGGGGAACAGAACAGGCAGACTGACGAAATACACTGCTGAGGGGAGCAGCGGGTGAGACAGGAGAGGTCTGCTGCGCCATGTGGGACCCTCGCTGGCCAGCCGGGATGGAACCCGTGCAGCAGAGGCTGCGGACAGCTTTACAGCGTGGTGCTCAACCGCCTGGGCCACCAAGGGAGGCCCGAGAGAACATTTTTTTTAATCTTAATTTTATTTTGTTAATTAAATTTTTTTTCTGGGGCTCCCTGGTGGCACAAGACGCAACCAGTGAAGCTGTCCGCAGCCTCTGCAGCAGAGCGCCATGCCTGGCCAGGGAGCTACCCACATGGCATGGCAGACCTCTCTTGACTCACCCGCTGCTCCCCTCAGCAGTGTATTTCAGTCAGTCTGCCTGTTCTGTTCCCCACTCTGTCTCTGGTGAATCCTCTCACCCCCACACCTCTGGCCTGTTCCCCAGTTCTTGTATGCATAAATAAATAAATAAATCTTTAAAAAACAATTTTTTCCTTACATCATTGTAGTCACGTAGTTCTCCACCATATCATCTGTGAACTACCACCATATTCCCTTGTGTTCATGAGGGAGGTGGAGGACATTTCTTAATCCAACCTAGCTGCAATTTCCTCATCCGTAAGGAAATAAAGATAATGGTCGTAGTTAACTCAGAGTTATGCTATGAATGCCCCCAGGATATTGTGTTCGATAAATTTTAGCTACTGTCATTTAAGAACAGCATCTGTAATTTTTGGTTGTAATGGCTTGCTAGGAACAGAGGATAGATCATCGCAAGTTATCATAGTTGTTATGACGGTTGACGAAGTGAGGGGGTGGAAATTCTGGAGTGACCTCGTCTTGCCAATCACCTCTGCTCCCTCTTATAGTGCTGTTGGTAATAAAGCCCTTCCTCACCTCCCCCCACTTCCCTTAAGGAGCCCCCCTCAGTCTCTGCCCCACTGCCCTTGCGTTGTCCCTCATTGTTCTGAGCCCCGGCTGCAGTCTGTTGTGACAGGCGACCTCTAGCCCCCTTTGCTTCCCTTCTGGGGCAAAATGGTGTTTCGACTTTTCGGAACTCCCAGATCCAAGCCTGGACTGAATCCCACGATTTCACCATTTCACCTCTCGGATGGGGAGCACTTAATTAAGTATGTGGGGCGAGATCAGATCCTAGAACCTCAGAAAGTCCTGATGAGAAAGTCCTTCGAACCGAGCCCCAGCCCCTCACTTTACAGGACCGTAAACTGAGACTCGGAAGGGAAGTAACTTGTGTAAACGGGGGGAGACGAAGACTCAGATCCGGCTCTCCGGGCTCCCGGTTCTAGCGACGTCCACGACACCCCCAGACAGCCCCTCGGGGCGCCGCTCCCTGAGAAGGACCCCAAAGCAAGGGCGACAACGGCCAGGCAGGTCCCCTTGGCTCTGGGTACTCCGGGCTGTGCCGTTCGCGCCGCGTTTGGAAGCTGTTTGGCTCTCCGGGGTGGGGGCGGGGGGCAGCGTAACACCCCCAGAACTAGGAAGAGCCCCGACGCGGAGTCCATGGCGGGGGCGGGGGCGAGAGGGACTCTGGGCTTCCGGGGAGCTGGGAAGAGAGGGGGGTCGGGGGTCGGGGCTGCCGGGCCCAGGAGCTCAGCTGCTGGAAACCCCTATCCGGCGCCTCGCGGCGGAGAGCAGCGGCCTCCCGAGCGGCGAGTCCCGCCCCGCCCCCGGCCCCGGCCCCGGCCCCGGCCCCGGCCCCGGCCCCGGCCCCGGCCCCGGCCCCGGCCCGGCCCCGCCCCGGCCCCGCCCCCGGCCCCGCCCCCGGCCCCGCCCCCGGCCCCGCCCCCGGCCCCGCCCCCGGCCCCGCGGAGCGCAGTCGACCCCGCGCCCCCGCAGCCCGTTGCCCCGGCAGCCGGCGCCGCGCGCAGAAAGCCGATCCTCCTGCGGGTGCGCGGCGCCTCCGAGCGTCCGGGCGGCGCGGCCGCGGCGCTGGGCGATGCGGTAGGCGGCGCGCCCGGGCCCGCAGCAGCATGGCCCGGCCGGTGCAGCTGGCGCCTGGCTCGCTGGCGCTGGTGCTGTGCAGGCTGGAGGCGCAGGAGGCGGCGGGGGGCGCGGAGGAGCCCGGGGGGCGCGCGGTGTTCCGCGCCTTCCGCCGCGCCAATGCGCGCTGCTTCTGGAACTCGCGGCTGGCGCGCGCCGCCTCGCGGCTGGCCTTCCAGGGCTGGCTCGGGCGCGGGGTGCTGCTGGTGCACGCGCCCCCGGCGTGTCTGCAGGTGCTGCGCGAAGCCTGGTGCCGCCGGGCGCTGCGCCCCCCGCGCGGCTTCCGCATCAGCGCGGTGGGTGAGTGCGGGGCCCCAAGCGGAGGGGAGCCCGGTGCGCCCCTGGATCCCCCCGCCAGGCCCAACTCTGGGGGAGCGGGAGTTCGGGGGAGAGGGATGAAGGGGATGGGAGACCAGCTCCAGTGATCGGAAGAGATCGGGGTTCTCGAGACACTCCCGCCCGCTAGGGCACTGAAGCTCTCTCGGCCCCCAAGATCTGCCCGTCCGCTTCCTCTGGCCAACTTCAGGGCGCCTCTGTTCACAGTCTTTCAGCCAAGGAGCGCACAGGTTCTTGCCTGAAGTAACTTTCTACTTAGAAAAGGGATGCGCTGGGAAAAGAAACTTTGGACCCGGGGAGCCGGAGCTGCGGACAGGCGGTCCTCTGTCTCAACTCCCAGGGGCGGGTGCGCTTAAGAAGGGGACACCGAGAAGTGGCTAGAATCTGTTCAGAATCAATTTTGAACTGGCTGCTGATTTTTTTTTTCTTTTTAAATTGCGGACTTAGAGTGGACAAGAGTCTGTGGTCTTCCAGTCCTGTGGTGCTGGATAGTACAGTGGTCTTAGATCAGGTTCCAGCTGAAAGTCCTTAACTGTTTGGGAAAAAGAAATGACAAATGGCGCTCTGGACTCATCCCATGCCGTTCCTAGACAGAGAGAATTCCATCTTTCCAGTCTTTTCGGAGAATCCGTTGGTTAGAAGACAAGAAGTAGCTGTTTTTGCCCATGTAAAATAGCTTCTCCTTTGAGCAACAGAACCACGGCACCACTGAGTGGTCTCTGAGCCCCACCGCTACAGCAGCTCCCTGCAACAGCTTAGTTTTGTGTCTGCATTTATATGAGGTCGTGTGGACCATCTGATGGTGCTGTTGACAAGTCACCACTTGTTCCAGCCCTGAATTTTGACTCCTACCAGGGAACCCCTTTTTGTGTTAGCCCATAAATCCTCCTCCTCTTCCATTTGAGGAGGAGGAGCAGCAAATTAAAAACAAAAAACGTTTGTCTTAGTTGCCAGGGTGAAGGAACAGGGCAGCAAGAGGCACTTGATGTGTATCACTTGCTTAGGATGTCTCCATAGCCTGGCAGCCCTGGTGAGTGCGGTTACTCCTGGACTTCTCACCTCCAAGCATTCCCATTCTGTCTGGTGTGTTGGGGCCCCTACCCACTTCCTTCCCTTAAGAGCAAAACCAACTCACTGCAAAGCCACGTCCATATATTTCATCTCCTTTTACTCACAGGAGTGAAGAAAATAGATTTCTGGCTCTGAAAGCAGTGAGCCAAGTAGCCAAGCCAAAATTCTCACAGGGGAAGGGGTCTTTCAGACAGGCTGGATGAAAAACCCTTTTCATTTCTGTGTCCTCGGTTTTTCTGGTTTGAATTAGCAGTTGCATTCTCTGATTCCCCCTGCCCCCTTTCAAAGTTTGAGTATAGAGTGTATTGCAGAGAGGGAGTGGATGGAGTGTGGGGGTCTAAACCTGAGGCTGAAATAAGAGAGGGCTTGTGCTAAGCCTGAGGCGGCCATGATGCCACTACCTGGGATTCAGTGAGCTGTGGTGAGGGCTGCTTCCTGGGCTGGCCCTGTTTTCTGCCATCTGAAAGGTGCAATAGGCAAAATGAATGTGTCACCAGCTGGCACAAGTCTTCGCCCACTAGATCATGATGTCATACAAGTCAGGATGCAGTGGACCCTACCTGTGTGTGACACTGTGCTCTTGACCCTGGATCATCATCCCTGACTCCCCTGCCTGCTTCTCTTGGCAGGAGTGGTTTTGAGGTTTTAAACAAAGCCCTGATTAGAATTTGGACAGTTGGCTGGACTTTTCGAGAAGCAAGCTGGAGAAACATCTTATTTGACACTGGTCAATGGATGCAACTGAGGAGGCACAGTTCGTTTTGAATAGGGCTGCTAATTACCGGTTTTGCAATCCTTGGGTCAGATTAAAGGAGAGAAGACATCAAGGCAGCTCTTGTGCCATCTTAGGGAACCAGAGATGGGGAAGGCATGAAGAATTGCCTTCCCCCAAAAGAATCGGAAATTGTGGTCAGCTTACTTTCCTGAATTGGGCAGCACTGGCTTTCAGATGCTAAAATGGGCCTCCAGGAAGGCAAGGGAAGAGAGCTGTGCACTTGTTCCATTCTTGCTACTTTGCAGGAAAGAGCAGACAGTGCTAGAAAAAAAACACAAAATGTCCATTTGATCAGATCATTTTGATTTCTTTGTTAAAGATTAAAAAAAAAAAAGGTTCATTTAATCCACATGAAACCATTGGAGCTTAGAGGTTGTCGCTGGCCATCTCAGACAAAATGCAGAGAAGAGGAGGCAATGCCATCAGTTTTATGAGCTCAAATGTGCTTCTGTGGGTCCTTTCCTGGGCTCCTGGACCCCAGGCTCTCAGGACTTTGTAAAATAACAAGAGGGAGCTCCTTGGCCAAACCGATAAGAATGACCTTGAGACACAGGTACAGATCTGAATTTAAGGCCTGTAGGGTTTATGTTTTCTCCAAGTTTTTTGTCTTTTCTTTCCCTCTTCTCTTTTTCTACTTCATCTTCCTGCTGGTGAGAAAAATAGTTTCAGGCTGAAAATATTTAGCATAATAACCAGAACTCTTGTGCTCTAACCCTAAGTGTTTTTCTCGTCTTTTAAAATTAGCAAATGACATTAACAATTCAAAGCGTGTGGGGCCTCCCCGATGGCGCAGTGGTTGAGTACTGGGTTGCGAAGCTGCCCGCAGCCTCTGCAGAGCCAGTTCGATCCCCAGCTGCTCCCGGCCACTGGAGGAGGGTCCCACCTGGCGCTCAGACCTCTCCTGCCGCCCGCTGCTCCCCTCAGCAGTGTGTTTTGGTCCCTCTGCCTGCTCTGCTCCCTGCTCTGGCTCTGGTGAATTCTCTCACCCTCCCGCGCTTCTGACTGTACCCAGTGCTTGTATAAATAATTAAATAAATAAATCTTTAAAAAAAAAAAAAAAAAAACAACAAAGCGTGTGAGCTCTGGAAGCTGGAGGGAGACATCTGCTTACCAAGCTGAGCCTCTGCAGATGGCAGGGCTGGGGACACCTGTATTTGTTTGGGCGAATCAGTTGTTACTCTGGAACCACACCTCTGCAGAGGTGAAAGGTTAATGATGGCTTCCTGGGGTGATGGAGGGAAGGCCTCTGGACTAAACAAGTTTGCTCCCTTCTTCTGAAGTTTATAGCTGAGCTGTCCTTGCTCTTCCAGCCTCCCCGCCCCCACCTTCATCCTCTCTCATTGAATCACAATGCCTGTGGCTTTTTTCTTCTTCATGAATTCATTTATGTGTCAAGTACTATTCTCAGTGTTTTTGTGATTTAGTGCATCTTTTATTCAGAGTTGCATGTCCTGAAGTGGAAAATGGAGTTAGAATCTGTTTCCCCCAGTTCAAACAGGGATAGCATAGCAGGAAGCTGTGTTCTGGAAGTTGACTGGTTCAGTCTTTTTTATCTCAAGGTGTGTGTGTACATTATGCTTTGATTTAGTTGGGCAGACGTTACCTGGTGTGTGCTTCCTGGTGTGTGCTTCGGGAGGTTTTACTGAAAACCTGACATATCAGGCTGGCGATGGGAGGCTCTTCCCTCTGCTCCTCATTCCCCTCCTGCCTGTGGCCTGGGCATCGGGGAGCACAGAGATAGCAAGTGTCCTGGAATAGAGGTGAGTTACTAACTTATGCTAGTTGTAAATGACTGATTTTGTTATAGGACAGGAAGAGGGGTAGCCCAAGCCCCGCAAACCTGCCTATTCTAAATGGGTTCTGCCATCCGCCGTATCAACACAAAACATATGAGACTTTAATGGGAAGGAACTTTAATAAAACTAGGAAACAATACAGGTAAGGCAAAGAGTCTAGTTTCTAAATGAAGCACCCAAAGTTACCCGTCCCCTCGTGGGTAAAAGTCCATCCAAATGGGATTGGCCCAGAGCAAGGCCCCAAAGCCTGCCACAAGTCTAAAGCATCTTCCAGTGGGGACCCACAGAAAAGGGTCAGAAACTACCAGACAAGGCCGGAAGGAAAAGAGCAAAATCAACATCAAGATAAAAGCTGCCATGGTCACCTCCCCACGGGTCTCACCCACATCTGTGTCACCCAGTCCACGACCAAAAGACAAGCGCAGTTTCTTCACGTGTCTCTAGGCTCCATGCGCCTCCTCCAGGTCTCCTGGCTCCATCCTGCTTCCTTCCTCAGTCTCTTCTGCAGCTTCTACTCTCCCTGCTCAGCTCCACCCTCCCTTGGGTGGGGCAGGGAACCTGGAACCTCCCCCTTTCCTGGGCACCACCCTGTTGCAATTTCAGAATTTATACTGAGATCTGATTTGGGTGAGTAGGAATGGCTCAAGTACACCGGGTAGCTGACGTTATAAGATTTGGGTAGATAACTGAAATGCCTGATTTATCCTGTGGCTTAGGGAGTGGCTTAGGGGAAGGTGTAGAGCTGATGAGGAGATGGAGTGGGGCAGTAGGGCATCTTATATAGTTTAGTAGCTGATGGAAATTTCAAGATGAAACTTACATTTAGTGAAATACACAGCCCGAAGTGTACCATCTATGATTTTTAAAAATACGTGAGCGTAACTCAAATTCCTTAGAGGATTTAGAATATTACCATTACTCCAGAAAGTTCCCTTTTGCCCCTTCCTAGAGGTGCAAGGGGGTTGGAGGGTGAGAAGATTCACCAGAGACAGAGTGGGGAACAGAACAGGCAGATTGACTGAAGTACACTGCTGAGGGAGCAGCAGGCAAGTCAGGAGAGGTCTGCAGTCGGGAGAGGTCTGCTGCACCATATGGATAGCTCCCTGGCCAGGGATGGAACTTATGCGAAGTGGCTGCTCAGAGTTTCATAGTACTGAGACTTAACCCTTTACGCCACCAGGGAAACCCTATATCTTCAAGTTTTAAGTTTTTATTCTGATTTATCTATTTTTCTCTTTTATGAATTATATTTTTTTGTATCCTAGGTAAAGAAATTTTGCCCCGCTCAAAGACTTGTTTTCTAGATTGAAGTTTTATGACTTTACATTTAGATCTTTGATCCAATTTTAGGCAACTTTGTGAATAGTATAATGTGTTGGCTGAGATTTTTTTTCCTGCATATAGGTGCCCTGTTGTTCAAGGACAAATGATTGAAAAGATTAAACTTTCAAATTATTTTTGCTACTCTGTTAGTAATCTATTGATTATATATATGTGAGTCTGTTTCCATTGATCATGAATTTATCCTCTTTTTTTTTTTAAAGATTTATTTAATTATGCATACAAGAACTGGGGTACAGGCCAGAGGCATGGGGAGGAAATGAGAGGATTCACCAGAGACAGAGTGGGGAACAGAACAGGCAGATTGACTGAAATACACTGCTGAGGGAAGTAGCGGGCGAGTCAGGAGAGGTCTGCTGCGCCATGTGGGTTGCTCCCTGGCCAGCTGGGGGATCGAACTCATGCTGCAGAGGTTGCAGATAGCTTCCCAGTGCTGTGCTTAACCCCTTGCACCACCAGGGAGGCCCACCATATTGTCTTACTATACTTTTATATTAAAGATTTGAAATTAGATATTTTGAATCTTCCAACTTCGTTCTACCTTAAAATTGTTTTGGCTTTCATAGGTTCTTTGTTTTTCTACATACATTTTTTTTTTTTTTAATAGAGGCATGTTTTCTTTCTTTCTTTGTTTGTTTGTTTATACATGCACTGGGTACAGTCAGAAGCGCGGGAGGGTGAGAGAATTCACCAGAGCCAGAGCAGGGAGCAGAGCAGGCAGAAGGACCGAAGTACACTGCTGAGGGGAGCAGCGGGCGGCAGGAGAGGTCTGCGCGCCATGCGGGACCCTCCTCCGGTGGCCGGGAAGCAGCCGGGGATCGAACCGGCGCCGCAGAGGCCGCGGGCAGCTTCGCAACCCAGCGCTCAACCGCTGCGCCACCGGGGAGGCCCTCTACATACATTTTAGAATCAGCTTGTCAATTTCTTTTAGAAAATTCTACTGGGATTTTGATTGGGACAGTATTGAATCAATACATTAAAACTAGACAACAAATTCATCCTGGTTTGCTAAAGACTGTCATGGTTTTAGAAATGGTAGTCTTGTATCGGGAATCCCCTTGGTCTCAGACAAACTGGGATGACTGGTCACCATAGTTTGGGGAGAACTGATATCTTAACAATCCAGGGTGTAGCTCTTCATTTATGTAAGTGTTCTTAATTTCTCATAGCACTGCTTAGAATTTTTAGTGTATAGCTCTTGCACATTTATGTTCCTAAGGATTTTTCATTTTGGATGCTATTAAAAGTATTAATTTAAAATAAACTTTATTTTGGAATAATTGTAGATTTACAGGGCCTCCCTGGTGGCGCAGGCAGTTGAGCATAGCACTGTGAGGCTGTCCACAGCCTCTGCAGTGTGAGTTTGATCCTGGCTAGCCTGGGAGATACCCACATGGCACAGCAAACCTCTCCTGTCTCACATGCTGCTCCTCTCAGCAGTGTATTTCAGTCAGTCTGCCTGTTCTGTTCCCCGCTTTGTCTCTGGTGAATCCTCTCACCTTCCCGCACATCTGGCCTGTACCCCGGGTCTTGTGTAAATAAATAAAATCTTAAAAAAATTTTAGATTTACACAAAAATTCCATAGGTAGTACAGAGTTCTGTATTCGTCACCCAGTTTTCCATAATGTGTTTTACTTACCTTAAAAAAAAATTGAGGGCCTCCCTGGTGGTGCAGAAGTTGTCTCAGCACTATCAAGCTATCACCAGCCACTTTGGCATGAGTTTGATCCCTGGCCAGGGAGCTACCCACATGGCGAGCAGACCTCTCCTGCCTCGCCCACTGCTCCCCTCAGTAGTGTATTTCAGTAGATCTGCCTTTTCTGCACCCCACTCTGTCTCTGGTGAATCTTCTCACCCCTGTCCCCTGTACCTCTGGCTTACACCTCAGTTTTTGCATGCATAAATAAAAATAAATTTGAAAAAAATTGAGATAATTCACATTATAGCAATTTTTAAAAAATTTATATATACAAGAACTGGGTGTAGGCCAGAGGTCCGGGGGGTGAGAGGATTCACTAGAGACAGAGTGGGGAACAAAACAGGCAGATTGACTGAAATACACTGCTGAGGGGAGCAGCGGGTGAGTCAGGAGAGGTCTGCTGTGCCATGTGGGTAGCTCCCTGGCCAGGGATCGAAATCGTGCTGCAGCGCCTGCGGATAGCTTCATAGTGCTGCGATTTAACCTCTTGCACCACCACCAAGGAGGCCAAATCCTTTTTCTTCTAGTAGGTTGTAAGTGGAAAGAAATCTGCCCATTCTGCAGTCAGGAGGTGGAATCCAGGCTGGATCTGGCTGGTGTTGCTTGGGTTTCTTGACTTCCTCTCTGTCACTGGTCCTCCCAGGGTTCCTGCAAAGGTGCTGGTGTTTTTCACCAGTCAGTGCCCAGGCTGTCACACTCCCTGTGAGGCTATCAGATTCCCTCCAGGTCTTTGGTTCATTCCACAGCCTGGGAAATGGCAAAAACAGCTGCTGTGACCATGCCCCTGCTCTCACCTCCCTGCTGCCCACCTAGGATCTTTGTAACCATGTTGTTGTTGTTGTTTTTACATTGTTCTGCCAGATGTTGCCTTTTATTCTGTGCAGAAGCAGCAAAGCATTCAGTGTTAAGAGCCAGAGGGTTCACAATGGGGTGTTTTGTAGGCATGTTGTTGCTATTAAAGTGGGAGATCTATATTTAGCATCTGGGTGCTTAGTGTCTCTGGTTCCATGTTCTGAATTAGCAATTTATGGATAAGAGAGATGACACCTTTAATTGCTGCCTTATGACATTGGTCCAGTGGGGTAAAAAGAACCTGTAACCTGAAAATCAGTTTGGATTTCTCTGTCTTCTCCCATATGCTACAGACCCATAGGTCACCAAGTTCTTGAGCCTTAACTCCTTGCTGTCTCTCACACTCACCCCTTTCTCTTCATTTCCACTGCTAGACCTTTGTCCACCCAAGCCCTTGCTGTTCTTAACCTAAACTGTGGCTCTAGCTTCCTGACTTTTATGTGTTGCCTCCTCTTGACTGGCCCTGTGCGCTCCATCCCGCAGTTTTCGCCATCCTACAGGTACTCAGACTCACTACATCTGAAATGCAGCTCCAGGGCCTCCCCGGTGGTGCAAGGGGTTATGCACTAGAAAACTGTCCACAGTTACTGCAGCCCAAGTTCTATGCCCGGTCAGGGAGCTACCCACATGGCACAGCAGACCTCTCCTGTCTCACCCACTGCTCCCCTCAGCAGTGTATTTCAGTGGATCTGCCTGTTCTGTTCCCCACTCTGTCTCTGGTGAATCCTCTCACCCCCCATGCCTCTGGCCTGTACCCCAGTTCTTATATGCATAAGTAAACAAATCTTAAAAAAAAATAAAATATCATAGCTGTTAGAGTAACCATATCATGCTGGGCCTCTTTTGCTTACACAGTCATTTCTTAGGTATGCATTGAGCATTGCCTGGCCTACTGTTGGTCAATACAGAGGGTCAGACAGCTCATGACCTGATCTCAAAAAGCACGTAGCCTTGGGTGAATAAGTGAGTGAATAAAAGTCATAGGGAGTGGGCCTCCCTGATGGCGCAGTGGTTGAGCACTGGGTTGCGAAGCTGCCTGCGCCTCTGCAGTGCCGGTTCGATCCCCGGCCACCGGGCGAGGGTCCCACATGGCGCGCAGACCTCTCCTGCCGCCCGCTGCTCCCCTCAGCAGTGTACTTTGGTCCTTCTGCCTGCTCTGCTCCCCGCTCTGGCTCTGGTGAATTCTCTCACCCTCCCGTGCTTCTGACTGTACCCAGTGCTTGTATAAATAAATAATAAATAAATAAATAAATCTTAAAAAAAAAAAAAAAAGTCATAGGGAGCAATAAAAGAACAGCTGACCAAGAGTCCCTGCATATGTGTGTGTGTGTGTGTATGTGTGTGTGTGTGAGAGTGTGTGTGTGTGTGTAGGCACTTATTGTCAGGGAAGACTTCCTGGAGGAAGTCATGCCTAAACTTAGATGGAAAGAATAAGTAGACTTTAGCTAAGTGAGAAATACATTTTAAGCAGAGAAGTGTTTAGAGGGGGAGGGCGTGTGTCCCAAGGCATGGTCCAGGTAAGGAACAACAAGCAACTGAGCACAGCTAGAGTACGGAGTGGGGGATAGGCAGTAGTATTAAGAACGTAGAGTGGGTCCGGCCTATGGAAAGGCCTTGTTTGCTACACTGAGAGATGTGGATTTGAACCTGAGACCACTGAAGAATACTAACTAGTAGAATGCATGTGTATGTGTGTGATTACATTTACAATCCTGTTTACATGATACATGGTAGATATTTTCCAGCCTTTTATGTATGCATTATCTTCCATCAAGATTGTTGCCTGCAGTGACTGTGCCTTTGGGGCACTTTGTAACTATTGTGAAACCAGTACAGTTTTGCCACTGGTACTCATTAAGTGGTGATCTGTCAGCTGAGTAAAGCTGCAGAACACCCAGGATCTAATTCTCTGTCACTAATCAACTGAGTGACCAGCTTTTTATCCTGTTCTCTTGGGGCCTTTCAGAGTTGACATCAGGCTCAAATGAGTTACTGTTTCTGAAGACACTTCAAAAAATACAAAATATAAGCACCAAAATGTCTTTCAATTATGTCATTTTTTTTACCTTTTGTCAATGTTTTATAGTTTTCACGGTATTAGTCTTTCACTTCCTTTGTTAAATTTGTTCCTAAGAATTTTATTCCATTTGATGCTATTGTAAATAGGGCTATTTTCTTAATTTCCTTTTTGGATAGTCCTTGTTAAAGTATAACAACAATACTGGTTTTCTATGTTGATTTTGTATCATGAAGCTCTACTGAATTTGTTGATTAGTTCAATGTTGTTGCTTTTTTTTTTTTTTTTTAAACAAAGCCTTAGGGTCTTCTACACATATAATCATGTAACCTGCAAGCACATAATTTTGCTTCTTCCTTTCCAATTTGGATGCATTTTATTTCTTTTTCTTGCCTAGCTGCTCTGGCTAGGACTTCCAGGACTTTATTGAAAAGAAATGTTGAGAGTGGGCACCCTTGTCTTGTTCTTGATCTTAGAGGATTGATTATAATGTTAGCTGTGGGATTTTCATAAGTGCACTTTATTATGTTAAATGAGGTTAGTTTAAGGTAACTATCCAGTGCTCATGGATTGGAAGCCTTAATATTTTTAAATGTCCCTGCTACCCAAAATGATCTACAGATTTAATGTAATCCTAATCAAAATCTTGATGGCATTTTAAAAAAAGATTTATTTATGCATACAAGAACTGGGGTACAGGCAGAGGTGTGAGGGGTGAGAGGATTCACCAGAGACAGAGTGGGGAACAGAACAGGCAGACTGACTGAAATACACTGCTGAGGGGAGCTGCGGGTGAGTCAGGAGAGATGTGCTCCATGCGCCATGTGGGTCACCTCAAACTCCTGCTGCAGTGCTGTGGATAGCTTCATAGTGCTGCTTCTTAAACCCTTGCGCCACCAGGGAGGTCCCCTGATGGCATTTTTTATAGAAACAGAAAAAGAAATTCTAAAATTCATGTGTTCACAAAGGCCCTCAAATAGCCAAAACATCTTAGGAAAAAAAAGCAAAGCTGGGGGTATAATACTTTCTGATTTCAATATTACAAAACTACAATAATTAAGGCAATATTCTACTGGCAGAAAGATAGACATATGCACCAAGGGAACAGAGTAGAGAGCCCTGGAATAAACCCACAGGTATACAGTCAACTGATTTTTGACAAGGGTGCCAAGAATACACAATGGGGAAAAGAATTGTCAACAAATGGTTCTGGGAAAGCTGGATATTTACAGGCAAATGAAATTAGACACCTTTCTTATGTCTATGCATGGAAATCAACCCAAAATGGATTAAAGACTTAAATAATTTAAGACCTGAAACTGTAAAACTGAAAAAACATAGAGGAGAATTTTCATTACGTGCGACTTGGCAGTGCTATTTTTTGGTATGACAACAAAAACACCGGTAACAAAAGCAAACACAGACAAGTTAGATTAAATTACAAACACCAAATATTAACAGTGGTTATGTTATCTCAGTTGTTGATTGTGAGTGGGGTGTTTGTGTGTATGCACATGTTCTTGTGTTTTTTTTTTTTAAATATTACTCCTTTTTAAGTATCTTTTGTTTTGATTTTAACTTAATAGGTTGCTTAGGTAACGCATTCACATGGCACAAAAGGGAACACAATGAAGTCTCTCTTTCCCCCACACACAGCCTTTTATTTCCCTGCTCTGGAATTAGCTGCAGTGACCAGTTCCCTAATCCTTCCAGCCTTAGTAGAGATAGATCTACAAGCAATGTGTATATATCCTTCCCCATTTTTACATACATATTAGCATTTTACATGTATTTTCCCCCTTGGAAACAAAAAGTGTCCAAAAAGTTTATTAAAAAAAAAAGAAAATTACAAATGCAAATTAACAGCATTGGTCTAAGTGTATGCAAATATGATAATTCTGTGGCACATAAATAGGTACTAAATGAATTACCTAGCTAAGTGAGTTTAGAAACCACATTTAAACATGTTTTATTACTGCAAAGACTTCTGGGTGACCTTGGCATGCTGATTGTCTACATCCAAAAGGAAGGAGAAAAATCTGAGCACCTTAAGCTTATTGTACTTTGGAAACCCCTTTTTCCTAACTCTTTCTGAGGGAGACATTTGACACATTCTTGGGGAACTCTGGGTCCCTATGGAGCATCTTCCCGTGGAAGGAGTTGATCAGGTCATTGAGTGAGCCCAGAGGTCTGCCCTGCAGAGGGCATTGCCTCAGAACAGCTGTCATGGTGGCACGGAGAACGCTAAAGGAAATAATGCCCAAGTGCCTGTGCCCCAGGGACATTTAAATGTTGGAGGTTGGAAGGAGGGTCTGGACTATGCTAGACAGTTTGCACTATTTGCTGGGTAAAAATCTTGCAACCTTAGGGCCACCCTGGTAGTGCAAGGGGTTAAGCATCAGCACTATGAAGCTAACTGCAGCCTCTGAAGCACAAGTTCGATCCCCGGCTTGGGAGGTGACCCACATGGCGCAGCAGACCAGTCCTGTCTTGCCCTCTGCTCCCCTCAGCAGTGTATTTCAGTCAGTCTGCCTGTTCTGCTCCCCACTCAGTCTCTGATGAATCCTCTCACCCCCTACACCTCTGGCCTACACCCCAGCTCTTGTATGCAAAATAAATAAATCTTTAAAAAAAATTATATGACCTGGCAACTTTTTCTGCCTATCTGATCCTGTAGTCCTCCCCTTCTAAGTGAGTCACCATGCTTGACCTGCTCCAAAGTTGTTGTGTGATTTGAATTTGAAAATGCCATATTCAGAAGATGTCCTACTGTACCCCACCCCTGTACATGCCCCTCTCTCTTCTCCTCCCCCCCCCCACACACAGTGGAAGTCAGAAAGGGATAGAGTTTAACTTCTCTTGAGATCATAGATCTGAGGGCTTTCTTTTTTTAAAAAAAAGATTTATTTATTTATTTATGCATACAAGAGCTGGAGTACAGGCCAGGGATGCAGGGGGTGGGGAGGGGGGTGAAATGAGAGGATTCACCAGAGACAGAGTGGGGAACAGAACAGGCAGACTGACTGAAATACACTGCTGAGGGGAGCAGCGGGTGAGTCAGGAGAGGTCTGCTGCGCCATGTGGGTTGCTCCCAGGCCTACCAATCCAACTCGTGCTGCAGAGGCTGCAGATTGCTTCATTGTGCAGTGCTTAACCCCTTGTGCCACCAGGGAGGCCCCAGATCTGAGGGCCTTCAAAGGCCCCCTGGAGGTTCAGCCAAGCTGTTCTAGCTGGAAACATCTGACTTTAAGCTTTTACAATGCAAAGAACTCTTCAGATCTGCTGGAGCGTGCACACACACACACACTCTCTCTCTCTTAACAGATGAGGAAACAGAAACTGCTAGCTCAAGATCATTTGCAATATTAAGCTCATTGCATGATAATTTCCTGTTTTAAATTTATGGCTATCTGTTGGGGGAAATGTGTAAAATGATCATCTTGTTAATGTAAGGCCCCCTGTCTATGGTTCTGCATTATTTCTTTAATAGTTAATTAAGGTTCAGGGCCTCCCCTGGTGGCACAGCGGTTGAGCGCTGGGTTGCCAGGCTGCCCGCAGCCTCTGCAGCACCAGTTCGGTCCGGGCCACCAGGCGAGGGCCCCACAAAAAAAAAAAAATAATAATAATAAATAAAAATAAATAGTTAATTAAGGTTCAGGAAGTTCCTTGTGAAATGGTTTTAAAAAACAACTCTTGTCTTGGGCCTCCCCAGTGGCGCAGCGGTTGAGCGCTGGGTTGCGAGGCTGCCCGCGGCCTCTGCGGCGCCGGTTCGATCCCCGGCTGCTCCCCGGCCACCAGAGGAGGGTCCCACATGGCGCGCAGACCTCTCCTGCCGCCCGCTGCTCCCCTCAGCAGTGTACTTCGGTCCTTCTGCCTGCTCTGCTCCCCGCTCTGGCTCTGGTGAATTCTCTCACCCTCCCGCGCTTCTGACTGTACCCAGTGCATGTATAAACAAAAACAAACAAACAAACAAACAAACAAATAAATAAATAAAACATGCCTCTATTAAAAAAAAAAAAAAACAAAACTCTTGTCTCTCCCCTCAAGTCTAAAAATTTCAGTTGTAACTGTATTCATTTGATGGTAGGGTCTGCAACACAGATTTTTTTCCCCTGGTGATTTAATTTTACATAAGCACAATTACTTACCAATTATATTTTTTAAAAATGAAATATTTGGCTTCTTTCGGGGGATTTCATGAAGATTTTAAGTCTATAGTTCTCAGATTTTACAAATATAAACAGTTTTGCAACCACCACCACATTTTAAATATAAAATATTCCTATCACCCCAAAGTTCTCTAGTCATCTTAGGTAGCCAGGCACAATCATCTGCTTCTACCTTCTGGCAACCACTGATCTTATTTCTGTTCTTACGGTTTGTCTTTTCTGGAATGTTATAAATGAGTCGTGCAGTATACAGTTTTTCCTGTCTGCCTCCTTTACTTTGGCTATGCTTTTGAGATTCATCAATGTGTAAATCAGTAGTTCATTCCTTTTTTTTTTTTTTTTTAATAGAGGCATGTTTTATTTATTTGTTTCTTTGTTTGTTTGGTTGGTTATACATGCACTGGGTACAGTCAGAAGCACAGGAGGGTGAGAGAATTCACCAGAGCCAGAGCGGGGAGCAGAGCAGGCAGAAGGACCGAAGTACACTGCTGAGGGGAGCAGCGGGCTGCAGGAGAGGTCTGCGCGCCATGTGGGACCCTCCTCTGGTGGCCGGGGAGCAGCCGGGGATCGAACCGGCGCCGCAGAGGCCGCGGGCAGCCTCGCAACCCAGCGCTCAACCACTGCGCCACCGTGGAGGCCCAGTAGTTCATTCCTTTTTGATGCTGCATGGTGTTCTGTCCTGCAGCTGTTCCATGAAATCTTCATCCATTTATTCTGTTAAGCATTTGGATTGTTTAAGATTTTGTGGATTATGGATAAAGCTAAAATAGACATTCACCAATGGGTTTTGGTGTGGATATGTTTTCTTTTCTCTGAGTAAATACATAGGCATGGGATTAGAACTCTCCCTTCCAGAATAACTACCATTTTGCATTCTCGCTCTCTCTTTTTTTTTAGATTTATTTTTATTTATTTATGCATACAAAAATGGGGGTGTAGGCCAGAGCTGGGGGCATGGGAGGATTCATGGGTGGGGAGCAGAACAGGAAGCTCTACTGAAACACACTGCTGAGGGAAGCAGTGGGCGAGACAGAAGAGGTCTGCTGTGCCATGTGTGTCACCTCCCTGGCCAGGGATCGAACTGCTGCAGTGGCTGGAGATAACTTTGATAGCACTGAAACTTTAATCTCTGTGCCACCAGGAAGGCCCCCATTTTGCATTTTCACTAGCTCTATATGTGTATTTTAATTCAGCATTTAATATTGTATCTTATTATTTTTTGTTATTCTAATAGGTGCATAGTGGCATTTTATTGTGGTTCTAATTTGTATTTCCTTTATGTGTAGTGCGTTGGCACCTTTGCATGTGCTTATCATATCTATATTCTTTGAAGCGTTTAAACTTTTTGCCCATTTAAAAATTCTTTCTGGATTTTCAGTTCCTTATTGAATTGTCAAAGTTCTTTATATATTTCAGGTAGGGGTTCTTCATCAAACATGTGTTTTGCAAACGTCTTCCATCTGTGGTTTAACTTTTCATTATTACTTTTAATCAGGTCTTCAAAGAATAATTTTTTTAAAGATTTATTTATTTATGCATACAAGAACTGGGGTGCAGGCCAGAGGTGTGGGGCGTGTGTGTGAGAGGATTCACCAGAGACAGAGTGAGGAGCAGAACAGGTGGATCCACTGAAATACACTGCTGAGGGGAGCAGTGGGTGAGCCAGGAGACGTCTGCTGTGCCATGTGATTTAGCTCTCTGGCCAGGGGTTGAACTCATACTGCAGTGGCTGCCAGTAACTTCATAGTGCTGATACTTAACCCTATGTGCCAGCAGGGAGGCCCAAAAAAACAATTTTTAATTTTAATGAAGTCCAGTTTATCAGCTGTTCTTCACTGCTTGTGTTTGTTGTATCCTATCTAAGCAATCTTTGCCTAACCAAGATCACAAAGATTTTTACCCTGTGTTTTCTTTTAGAAACCTTATAACTTAGGTTTACACTTAAATCTGTTAGTGGGCAGAATGAGAAACACCCAGGAACCCCAAACCTGCCTGCTCTAAATAGGTTCTGCCATTTACCACATAAAGACAAACACTCTTAGTGCATAAGACCACCAATAGGAAATACCTTTAATAGAATTAGTGTGCAATAGAGAAGAAAACAATTTAATACCCAAATGGAGCACCCAAAGTTACCCATACCCTCATGGGTAAATGCCCAGCCAGACATGAATGGTCCAAAGCTGTGCCACTGAGGCCCAAACGCCTGCCACAAGTCTAAGCCACTTTCTGATGGGAAACCATAGAAAAGGGGCAGAAGGGGCCAGGCAAGTCTGGAAGGAAAAGAACAAAATCAAAATATAAGTCAAGATAAAGGCTGCCATTGTCAGCCTCCCCACAGGTCTCTCACCCAAGTGTCTCCTTCCATGTGTCTCCCAAGTCCCTGATGCAAGAACCAGCCTGAGAAGCAAGTACGGCTTCTTCTTCATGTCTCTGCTCCATGTGCCTCCTCAAGTCTTCTAGTCTTCTCCTAATCTTCCCTTTCTCTGGCCCTTTTTAGCTTTTGGATGCTCAACTCCACCCTTCAATAGGTGGAGCAAGGAACATGGAACCTCCCCTTCCTGTGGGGAGTACACTGTTACATATCTATGTGCATATTGTGTCCCTTTCTATATATCATGTGAGTTATGGGTTGAAGTTTTGGTGTTTTTTTTGGGCATAGGTATGCCCTACTTTTCAAGAACCATTTGTCAAAAAAATTGTCCTTCTTCCATTGAATAACCACAACTCTGTCAGGTATTGACCACACGTGTATTGTTCTATTTTTGGATTCATGTTCTTCCTTTGATCTGTATACCTATCCTTCACCAATACAACACAGTCTTGATTATTGTAGCTATGTAGTAAATCTTGAAATCAGGTGTTGTGAGACCTTCAACTTTTTTTTTTTTTTTGGGCTGTCATAGGTCCTTTGCTTTTTCATATAAATTTTAGAGTTGGCTTGTAAATTTCTACAAGAAAAATCCTGCTAGGACTTTTATTAGGATTATAGGTCCTAATAAACCTGTAGATCACTTTGAGCATTCATTTTTTAATACTGAGTCTTCTGATAGATGGACACAGTTTTCAATAATCTTTGTTTCTGTGTACTCCAAATGTAAATTTTAACCTTTGACTGCTAGAGTGTTTTAAAGCCTCCCTTGAAATCCAGTGCCTTCCACATACCAGCGAGTATGCAAAGCAGGTGGCTGAGGAAGCAGAGAAAATGTAAATACCAGAAGACCAGTTTAAATTCTCAAGAGGCACAGGGGCACTCAGGATCAAAATAGGACAAGTCCCTAGGGGTAATTTAGAAAACCCACATCAGTTGAGGGGGAAAATATTTTGAAAGGCAACACAAGATGACCCCAGATTAAGCTTTCACCACATCACACATACACTTGTTGTGGTGGCCTGGCTTGTTGGGAGTTTATCAGGTCTGGGGTGGGTTTGGGGCCTGGAGATAGACAAGTTTTCAAGTCTTCTCTCCTTCTGGAATTTATTCAGGCCTTTCCCGAATCAGCCATGCTAGGCCAGGTCTGATTCCACAGCCAGGCAAGCATAGTCAGGGGTACTGCGTCTCCTCATTATGTGGGCATAGTCTCAGCTGGACTTCCTGCACTGGAAAACATCCGTCATTTTTCTTCTCATGTCTCCTTTAGGGCAGCAGAAGGAGCCTTGCTCTAGTCCCTGCTAGTTGATCCTAACTGAAAGGTGCTAATTCCCATCAGACTCCATCTAGGTCAGGCCCAACCCAGCTTCATAGCTGCCTTCCACCTAAGCCCAGTTGGCCCACAAGACCTCATTTTGCCCAGCTCTTGCTTGGGCTATTTAGAGGCTTCTGATACTACTGGTCAGGTTTGAAACTGGTCAGGGAAAAGGGATTTCAGAACATAGTGTCAGTTGTCATGAGCACCAGCTCTGGAGCTAGATGCTCCAGGAAGCTGTATGTGTGCCATACAGAGCATCTAACAGAAAGTCCTCTTAAGACAGTGGGCAGTTTGCTTAACTCTTCATGTCTTTGCTTCCCAGTGTGTGAAACTTAAGACAATACTACATTGGGTAATTTTGAGGGTTAAATGAAACAACGCATGGAAAGCTTTTATAAGAGTACCCTGCAGCAGTGAGCTCTCAGTAAAGGTTAGCAATTCATTAACACAGACCTTGAAGGGTGCCTGATTCTTACATCTCAGGCTGTCTTGGAGGCTTCTACCAAGTATACACTCTTGGGTGTATACTTTGGCCATATTGATTACATTTGTTGAAAAATCACTAGGCCGTTAAAACACACACAGAGACAACTTTCTTCTCTATGAGAATTAGTGTATCCCAGGCATTATTCGACTAGTCATTATAGAGCTATGAGTCAGTGAGTCCTGGGCTCCAGCCCTAACACTTCTCTGACTGTGCAGCCCCACTGTCTCTAGACCTCAGCTTACTCTGTGGAGCGGGTGTGTTTCATATAGTAATGCATTGTTCTCATCCCATTGAACGAGAGAATGATCGTCTTAAGCCAATAGTTCCTGACTTCTATTGTTTAATTTATAAATTATTGTTTCCTAAATATATGGAAAATATGGACTATCATATTATTTTTAATTTGGAGTAAATAAAAACCATAGTTTGAAAAATTGAAAATTTGTGTTTTTCACCTTCTCTTCCTCTAACAGAGGCACCCTCAGCCTCTAGGCACTGTGGAAGCCCCTAGATCAGACTGAAGACTACCCAGGGAACTCAAGCTGCTCCCCTCCTTGTCTTGTCTCTGGGGTATAAGGTCGCCTCCACCTTTTATCCCTGTTTCAGATTTTCATTTCTAGAGAAATACAGGTTGAAAATTACTTGCAAAGAGGGGCCTTTCTGGTGGCCTAAGGGGTTAAGTCTCAGTGCTATCATGCTGTCATCTCCGTGGCCTGGGTTCGATCCCCGGCCAAGGAGCTAACCCACAATGTGCAACAGACCTCTCCTGTCTCACCCATTGTTCCCTTTAGCAGTGTATTTGAGTAGATCTGCCTGTTCTGCTCCCCACTTTGTCTCTGGTGACTCTTCTCACCGCGTGCACCTTTGGCCTAACACCCCAATTCTTCTACAAATAAATAATTCCTTAAAAAAATACTTGCAAAGAACAGTTTTGATGTCTGTGCCTTTGATCTGTATACCTTGTTTGTTTTTGTCACGTTACTGTCAGGATTCTTTCCTCATAGGCGTCCATCATCTGAATTCTTCACTAATGTAAGAAAGGGAATAAAGGAGTAGTGTACCCTTTAAATGGTAATTGTGGGTCACATAAAATGGCCCCTCTCTGGAGAGCAATAGCATTTGGTGATTGTGTTTTTCAGAAGCCCAAGACTGTGTGTTTGTTTTTTTTGTTTGTTTTTTTTTTAAACTGAGCTTAATTGTCTAGCCCTGCAATTGCCCACAGTTACACATTCTGGTTGAAAGCTCTGGTAATAAAAAGAACTTTAAAAAAAAGTATTCTAACTGAACCAAAGTGCTATAGAGGCTGGTGGTTACTTGATTTGCCTTCAGAAAGAAAATTAAAGCGTGTTCACTCAGATGGAAGCCTGAAATGCCTAGGGAACTTCACAAAGACAGTGCCTTCTCTTTCCATCCTTACCTTGTCAGCCCGCAGTGGTCTGCCTTAGAATGTCATGTGGCTTCCTCAGTTTTCTGTATTAGCCTTGCTTACCTGGGCCGGGGCATAGACCCAGGTATAGTTGGGTATATTAATACTTTGCACAGATACTTGCCATGGACCACAAGAAAGAATCCTATAGCAAATTCTGTCATCCAGAGAACTGGCCCCAGTGAGTTGGAAGCTGAGCTGGTAACCATGCTGGAAACTCCTCCCTTGGCCCATTGCCTTTTTTTTTTTTTTTTTTAGTATTTATTTATACAATAGCTGGAGTACAGGCCAGAGGCGCGGGAGGGTGAGAGGATTCACCAGAGACAGAGCAGGGAGCAGAACAGGCAGAAGGACCGAAAGCACTGCTGAGAGGAGCAGCGGGCAAGAGAGGAGAGGTCTGCTGCGCCGTGTGGGAATCTCCCTGGCCGGCTGGAAATCGAACCTGCAATGCAGAGTCTGCGGACAGCTTCACAGTACTGTGCTCAACCTGCTGCACCACCGGGGAGCTTTTTTAAAGCAAACATGATAGCTAAAATCTGATGCAGGACTTGTTCTTTCTGCCATCCTTAGGGTCTATTAAGATTTTGGACCTCCAATCTGATGGTGAGAAGCCAACACTTTTCTCCTTATTGCCAGAACCTTAGGGGCAAGAGGCATCTGTCCTGTCATTTGTCCCACCCTTGCTTAAAGCAAGGGAATTACATTAACACTTTGCAGCTTTTCTCGATCACTCTTGAATACTCATGACAATCACATAACATTGACATCAATATCTGCCATATGTGTAGATACAGTAGCACAGAAAACAATACGAAACTGTTTAAACTTTTTCCCACTGCAGAGTTTTGTACAAATTCCTAGCAGCCAAATGTCAGCATTTACAGAGATTAAAAAATCACAGTTGGTGAGATATGCAGATTAAAGCAAAATGCAGGCTGTAGGTGGCAATTTAGAGCAGGCCTTCCCCTAGCCCCTCATTTTTAGCCTCTTTGAGAAGGCTCCAGTTGTCTTTCTGCTTGCTCGTGGAGGTCTCACTCTGCATTCATCGGTATCTCCATCTGTCCCAGTCTTTGTTCTCTCTCCACATGGGTCTGCTCGCTGGTGCTAGCATCCAACAGGCCATCGGCATTCAGTTCTCCCACCCACTCCCCTCTTTCATCCTGTGTACAGGGACTGCTGAAACAGGAAGATCAGCTGGGGTACAAAAAGGAGCTCAGGATTAGAGGGGAGCAGAGGAGCATCTCCCAGATCGTAATTCAGACACTTCCCTATAATATCGAGCAGCGTAGCTCTGCGGTCCTTACATACTTGCTCTGGCTGTGGGAGCTCATTCATTTTCTTCTTTCACTTCGGTAGAGAGCAACATAAGCTCCTCTTCTCTTGTCCTACCTAAAGTCTATTTTTAAGAATTTCTGAGCCCCAGTGGATCATGGTAGAGGATTATTGGGGCTTTGGTGATGAGCATGATGTGATGACATGTTTGTAAAGGTGTGAACCTATACCCCTAAAACATGCAGTGTTGTAAATCAGCGTTTCCTTAATAAACATAGTTAAAATACACACACACACAGAATTTCTGGTCTCATCTGGAGGAGGGAGCAAAATCTGAAAATGACCTTCTGGATGAATTTTCTAAGCCTATCTCCTAATACCTGTAAGGCAGGTATTAGGCTGTAAGGCTTCAATAGATCTATCTGCTCCTGCTTCCCTTGAATGTCTTTAAATCTTGCTATCCAGCTGACAGCTCTCATCTGTCTCTCCCAGTAAACCATATGACAAACAGGATCCCATCATCCTTGCCCCTGTAATGGTTGGACTTTTTTTTGTAAAAAAAAGATATATTAATTTATGCATACAAGAGCTGGGGTATAGGCCAGAGATGCGGGGGGTGAGAGGATCCACCAGAGACAGAGTGGGGAACAGAACAGGCAGACTGACTGAAATACACTGTTAAGGGGAGCAGCGGGCGAGGCAGGAGAGGTCTGCCATGCCATGTGGGTTGCTCCCTGGCTGGCCAGGGATTGAACTCCTGCTGCAGAGGCTGCAGACAGCTTCATAGGTTGTGTCTTAACCCCTTGTGCCACCAGGGAGGTCCACTGTTGGACTTTTAATATTCATCTATTTTGTTCTGAATAAGGTGTTCTAGAACAGAGTCAGATTAGCAATATTGCAAGCATTTATGCATTATAATATCACGTGAATAATTGTAATTGGATCAGTGCCCCTTGCCCACTGCTTATTCCTCGGGTGACATGAAAGTCAGATGGGAAAATGTCCAACACAGGTGGCCAGATACTCCACCAGTAAAGAATGGAGAAAAAATTTCTTTGCTTATATCCAGGAGAAAGAGGCAACTGCTTCCTTCTCCACTCCACTTGGAGGAAGGATGGCAAGGATCCTGGGTTCTCCTCTGACCTTTTGCAATGTAAATATATTTCTGCAGGAGCCAGATCAATCCTGGTCTAAGCTTCATGACCTAGAGCTGTTTTTAAGGTCATGGACCTCATTTTTCCTTGAAATGTAAACATGCCTTCAGAGTCAGGTCAATATAGTGTTCTCTCACATATAGTTATAAATTAGCTGAGGATGCCAAGTGTTCAGCACCATTTACCCTTTAAGCCCCAATTCTTGGAGACCTTGCTTCTCTTGAGTTGCTCCCTTATCCTGGCAGCAGGACAGATGCATGATTCCCACGACCCAGCAATCTGCTGCTCCAGACCACCAGACTGCAATTGATTTTACTCTCCTGCATCCGAGTTCAGACACCATGCACTGGGCTGGCAGGCTAGTGCAGGAGGTGGCAGTAGGGAGGGATGAGAATGGTTTGGCAAGAGGGTTGCTGATGTGAGCAGGAGTTGAGCAAACCCTAAGCATGCTGGTAATGGAGCACTGTAGCATGGCACTTGGGAGAAGGGATATTTCCCAAGTAAATGGATAATGTCTATCTTAAGACTCCTAAAAAGATGAAGAGGGGGCTGGAGAAGCAATAAGCTAGGAAGTAAGTATATTTAAAAGAGAGGTTGGAACCCCTTTTCTGGACTAAAACCCAGGAGAGTGAGGAGGATGAGTGTGTGTGTGTGTTTTGAGTGTGGGGCTGGAGAGTGACGTCCATGTGGAAGCAGGGGTAGCGCAGGTAACTTCTACAGATGGACCCAGCTTTTCCTCCTGGATGTGCTCATGACACATGTACACAAGCCCACACTCCACTAGAGTGTCACCGAGACAACATCTGGCTGCCATGGGTCAAAGGGGCAGTAGTGGATGACATTGTGTGATGTAGGTGGTCAGTGCCTAGAAATAGTGATCAGATGACACATGTTAAAGCCTGGAGACACTGATCTTAAGCAAGACCTACAGACTCTTCTAAAGATTTTTTTCAGGGTGGTGAACTTTACATTTCTTTTTTTAAATTTTATTTTAAAGATTTATTTATTTATGTATACAAGAGCTGGGGTACAGGCCAGAGCTTTGGAGGGTGAGAGGATTCACCAGAGACAGAGTGGGGAGCAGAACAGGCAGACGGACTGAAATACACTGCTGAGGGGAGCATCGGGTGGGACAGGAGAGGTCTGCTGCACCATGTGGATTGCTCCCTCCCTGGCCAGGGATCAAACTCTTGCTGTAGAGGCTGCACACAGCTTCATAGGTTGCATCTTAACCCCTTGCATCACCAAGGAGGCCCCTACATTACATTTCTAAGGCAAACCTTGTGAAAATAGGCCAAAGTTCTGTCAAGCAACAGTCACAAATGCAGCCCTCTGTGCTGAAGAAAGGGGAATTCACGATCTTAAAAAAGTTTATGTTTTTAAATTTTCTAGCAGCTAAGAAATGCTTCACAGTAAAATTACATTTGTGTGAATTGTATCCCCAGAGTGACTTTTATCTTTTAAAAGTTAATATTTCAGGAGGCCAAAAGAGTCTGTAATTCAACTTGAAAGCAGCTGGAGCATGGCAGACAGTCTGGGAGAAGTGAAAGAGGCCATTGATGTAGAAACTCAGTGATGCTTTCCAGATTGGGGCAAAAATGGCTCAGAGGTGGGTGAGAGGGTGGCTGCCCTGGTGGAGAAACCCTGCTGAGGGGGTTTTAGGAAGCACCTGTGGGCATGAATAAACCTTCCCGGATTCTGGGGCAGATCTTGTTCATTATTCTGGGTCGCCCAAGCCCTACCTCTACCAGTAGGTGAGGAGCAGGCAAAGCTGCAATTTTGGGAATGCTTTTGGTAAAGAGTGTGTGTGTGTTCTGGGGTAGAAAGCCACATCATGTGTGTTTATGACGTTATGATGTCAAGGAGAACCCTCTCCCACCTGCTATTACCATAGGACCCACTTCTTGCTGGAGCACGGGGCCTCTGCTGGCCTCATTCTTCCACCACAGACCCAGCCGCAGAGTCCTGGGCCTGGGAGAATCCAAGCTCTTTCGGACTGAATGTAACTTTCTTCAACAAATGGCGGGGATTACCCAGCCCTGAAATGTAAGTGGGGTTAGTCATTACTTGCCTCTAAGTCCTGAGTTAATCATCCATTGATGTTAATAGTGATACTGACTTATTGGCTCCCTTTCACAAGACTTCCTTTCAGGAGAGTGAAAGGCACCCTATCCCGGGGGCTGTAATTGTAGATGCCCATTTTGAGAGTGAGCTGTACAGCTGTGGCAGTTCTTATCTTCCCATATGTGATTTCAACATGCAATAAGGAAATCCTCCCTCATCCAGAGGACGGTGCCCACTGTAACCTTTTTAGTACAGATTTCCCGAAGCAGTTAAAAATTAGCAATACTAGCTCAGGCTTCTGTACCTTGTTTTTTTCATGGAATGTCCAAACTTGATATGATATGGGTAAAACAGCAGGGAGCCCCGACAGTTTTTCAGTAAACACCCATTACAGTGGCATTCTAGCTTCTCAGCAATAGCAGCCTTTTCAGTAGACTGAAATAAAAGCAGCCAAGTGGGTATAAAATCCAGAAACTTGAATCAAGCTCTGGGCAAGACCTTTTGCCCACAGCAGAAATTAGGAGCAAAAAATGTCAAATGTCTTTGGCTAAGCCTTTTGTTTAGAGATGTGTTTGTTTTTTTTTTTTTTGAAGCAGGTTTTTTTTTTTTTTAAATAATAAATTTTATTTTTATATTCCCCCATACAATTGCAACCCCCCCATTCTGACCCCAATCCCTCCCCTCCCGCCTCCCACCTCCCAAAAAGTGTCTCTGGTTCATAGTTTTTTGTTGATTTTGATTTTCACTTTCTTATAGTTATTCATTTTCCTGGTCCCTTATTTAAGTTTTCTAGATTCCTGAAGCAGGTTTTTATTTATTTATTTATTTTTAAAGATTTATTTATTTATTTATACAAGCACTGGGTACAGTCAGAAGCACGGGAGGGTGAGAGAATTCACCAGAGCCAGAGTGGGGAGCAGAGCAGGCAGAAGGACCGAAGTACACTGCTGAGGGGAGCAGTAGGTGACAGGAGAGGTCTGCGCGCCATGTGGGACCCTCCTCCAGTGGCTGGGGAGCAGCCGGGGATCGAACCGGTGCTGCAGAGGCTGTGGGCAGCTTTGCAACCCAGCGATCAACCGCTGCACCACCGGGGAGGCCCTAGAGATGTGTTTTGTTGCAGATTATAGAAAACCTTCTAAAAATGGCATGAACAAATGAGGGTAGATTTGTCTCAAAATTAGAAGTTTGGAGGCATGTAGCATGGGACTCTCATGGCAGCTCAGCAAAGGTGGCAGACACCTGGGCTCACTCTCCCCATTTTGCCTTTCTTAGTGGATAGTTTTTTTTTTTAAAAAGATTTATTTATGCATACAAGAACTGGGGTACAGGCCAGAGGTGCTGGAGGTGAGAGGTTTCACCAGAGACAGTGGGGAGCAGAACAGGTGAATCTACTGAGATACACTGCTGAGGGGAGCAGCGGGTAAGACAGGAGAGGTCTGCTGCGCCATGTGTGTCACCTTCCTGGCCAGGTATAGAACTTATGCTGCAGTAGTTGTGGATAGCTCCATAGTGCTAAAGCTTAACTACCCTTGCGCCACCAGGGAGGCCCCTAGTCTTTTGACTCATGCTTGTCACCTCATGATCACAAGATAGCTATATCCTTTTCAAGATCCAGGCTGAAAGGAATACCCAGGAGAATGAAAGGATAAAAAAGAAACGACCTTTTCCTTGTGAGCCTCCTTTCTTAGTAGTAAAAGTTGACTCTGTTTATCTTATTGGCCCCACTTGTCCACTGATTTTATTTTTTTTAAAAGATTTCTTTTTAGGGGGCTTTCCCTGGTGGCACAGCGGTTGATCGCTGGGTTGCGAAGCTGTCCGCAGCCTCTGCAGCGCCAGTTCGATCCCTGGCCACCAGCGAGGGTCCCACATGGCACGCAGACCTCTCCTGCCGCCCGCTGCTCCCCTCAGCAGTGTACTTCAGTCCTTCTGCCTGCTCTGCTCCCCGCTCTGGCTCTGGTGAATTCTCTCACCCTCCCGCGCTTCTGACTGTACCCAGTGCTTGTATGAATAAATAAATAAATATTTTTTTAAAAAAAAATATTTCTTTTTAGGGCCTCCCCTGGTGGCGCAGCGATTGCGCGCTGGGCTGCGAGGCTGCCTGCAGCCTCTGCAGCGCCGGTTCGTTCCCTGGCCACGGGCGAGGGTCCCACAAAAAAAAAAAAAAAAGATTTCTTTTTATACAAGAGCTGGGGTACAGGCCAGATGCCCGGAGGGTGAGAGGATTCACCAGAGACAGAGCAGGGAGCAGAACAGGCAGACCGATGAAACACACTGCTGAGGGGAGCAGCGGGCATGGCAGGAGAGGTCTGCCACGCCATGTGGGTATCTCCCCGGCAGGCTGGGAATCAAACCCATGCTTCAGAGGCTGCGGACAGCTAGCTTCACAGCGCTGCGCTCAACCCGCTGCACCACCGGGGAGGCCCTGTCCACTGATTTTAATTGAAGCTGAGAAATTTCCTGCCTCTACACTAGAGGAAGGCAAGGGGATGGTGACTGGGAATGTATTTTGAATGTGTAGACTGTATGTGCCGATACCTGCCTTAAGAACACATAATACAATATTTCTGAATAGGGCAGGTTGCTCAGAGTGCCTCTCAGAAACAAATCAGGGCTAACAGTAGCTTTACCAACATAAATTCTTTTCTCCTAAACGAGACAGTCATGGTCAGGACTGGTGTTTCATCCACTAGCCTATGGGGATTGGAAAATGAAAAGTCTGGATTGACTAAGAAATCCATCCATGTGCCTAACCAGTGCCTGACAAGAAAAATATGAAGTACAAATGAAGACATGGAACAAGGGATGATCAAGTTTAATATTCCTGATTTGGGAAAAAGAATTATAAAGTACTACTATTGATATATCAAATTTCATTCAGGTACTTAGGATATTTCCCCATAGTAACCTTCCAGCCAGATATTGTTGTTTATATTGAATAGTTGAAGTCATTAATGCTCAAGGAAGGCACAGAGTCAGTAAGTGGAACTGGGGGATTTGAGCCCAGTTCTGCCTGACCAATTCCAGAGCTATCTTTATAACCCTGTGCTGCCTTAGGTATCCCAAGACCCAACAGGGGTACATCTGGCTCTTCCTCATGATGGTCCTAGACAGATGCCCACAAACTTCTGAGAGTGGCGTTCAGGAGAGGAACCCAGGAATACTGAGTCCCAGTGCTATCAACTTTAGCCCTCATGTTGAGTTGCGATGGCCTCCAACCACTGCTCTTCCATTAAAATCAGAGCCCTTTGAGGGCAAGGATCATGTCCTGCTCACTGTTATATCCCCAGTAACTGGCATAAAGTAGGTACTCAATAAATATTTGCTGAATAAGGTATGATTTTTTTTTAAAAAATATTTATTTATTTATTTATTTATACAAGCACTGAGTACAGTCAAAAGTGTGGGAGAGTGAGAGAATTCACCAGAGTCAGAGCAGGAGCAGAACAGGCAGACTGACAAAATACACTGCTGAGGGGAGCAACAGGCAGCAGGAGAGGTCTGTGCACCATGTGGAACCCTCGCCCTGTGGCCGGGGATTGAACTGGCGCTGCAGAGGCTGTGGGCAGCTTCACAGCCCAGCACTCAACCCCTGTGCCACCAGGGGAGGCCCGAATAAGGTATGATTTTGAAGGACTATGCTATTTTATCAATTTACAGTGATTGCCTAAGGCTAAAGCATGGTGGTGACCACTGGGCTAAAGTCTCTAACTGGTCCTTATAGGAATGAGAATATGTTTTTAACTTGTGGGATCAGAAAACAATTCATGACAGAGTCAGTCAGCATTTGAGCCAGTCTTAAATCAGGATTTTGGAACACTGAAGTATGGGGAAGAATGTTTTAGGTGAAGGAAACAAGGACAAGGTCAAAGATATGAGAAGGTACAGACTATTCAGAGAGAGGCCAATTTGCGTGGGGAGGTCACAGCTGAAGGATAATAGTAAATTTTACTTGGAAAAGAGGGATTGTTATCAAATATGATTGGGAAATACTGTATTAAATAGACTGTTGTTTGTTACAGTTCTCAGAGCCTTTAATAAGGCTGAGTCTAAGCAGCATTTCTCAAACATTTGACCTTGGGATCCCTTTTTCTTGCAAAACATATGATTGAATGAAATGTTGCACAGACATATTTTGGGAAATGCTGATCTAGCTTAGTCCCATATTTACAGACAAGGAAACTGAGACTCAGAGAAGAGAGGTGGCTTACTCAGATCACAGAGCAGAAGCTGGATTAGAGTCCCCATCTGATTACTTGATCTCCAGTGAAAGGCTTATTTATGACTATGTGTATATTAAGGATGACTTCTTCATTACAGGGAGCCTGGTATTCAAACAACAACCGTGGTGTTAAGTCTTCCTTCCTCCTCAGATTTGTACAGTGGTATCTTACATTCATCATCATCACTCTGAGTAGAGATCTGAGCTGTTAGTCACATATGTCTGACAGTCATTGCTTGTTTGACTTCCAGAATCTTGGGAAGAAGGTTCATATTAAATCAGTCCCAGGTTTACCTGGAGAGCAAAGAAAGAATGGTCTCCTGCACAGCCATTTTTAAGGGGCTACAGAGACGATAGCAGTTTGACACCTCAGCTTATGGACACCCAACGATGTTCACTCTGAATCTCTGAAACCTGTGACCATGTTAATCTGACTTTGCAAAAGAGACTTTACAGATGTAAATGGGTTATGGGTTTTAGGGAGATGATTCTCGATTATCTGGGTGAGCCCAATCTAATGACCTGAACCCTTAAAAGCAGAGAACTTCCTCTGGCTGGAAGCAGAATCAAAGCAATAAAAGGGCAAGTCAGAGTCGAAGTGTGAAAGAGACTCCGTGGTGTCTTTGAAGATGTAGGGGGCAACATACAAAAATGTAGGTGATTTTAAATCGCTTTAAGTTAAGTAGACGTGCCTGTCTGACAGGCGTCAAGGGAATCGGGACCTGAGTCCTGTCTTTCAACCCACAGGAACTGAATTCTGCCAAAAGCCTGAGTGAGTGTAGTAGCAGGTCCTTTCCCAGAGCCTCCAGTTAGAGGCAGGGCTGCGAGACCTGGCGAGGAGGAGCCGCTCCAGCCTCCCGAGCTTCTGACCTGCAGACTGTGAGATAGTCAGCTGTGCTGTTTTAAGTCAGTTCACTTATGGTAATTTATTCTGACAGCCCTAGAAAACTCACACCTGGGTGAAGTCAGTAACATATCCAAAGGGGAAGGCTTGAAGGGAAGAGAGGTTAGGAAAGGGCAGCACAGGCCTGAAAGACTTTGGGGCTAAGTGTGAATGAGTTTTAGGGTTTTGAAAGACCAAGTGGTTTGGGTTATTCACATAGTTCCCTCTCAGTTAGATGTCTCCGTCGCTCTACCCAAAATGAGGGTGGTAGACAAGGGGGATGGATGCTGGGAGCTCAACGGGCTTCCTGAAGTGGGGCCACCTCTGTCCTTTCTTCCATACCCATATACTGACAAACATCAAATCATGGGGCCTCTGTCATAATTGACCCAAGGCCTCTGCATTACAACTGGTATTATTAGTACATGTATTACTTGAAAAGAAAGGGACCTTTAATTTACTAATCCTGACAGGTTGCAGGGTGGCCATTAAAGAAGGTAGCACTAAGGACTCCTGCTGTTGAATGGCCTAGCTTCTGAGGGAAGCCTTTAGCTTTTCAACAGAGGGCATTTCCCAGAAGGGGAGCCGTTTGTCTAGGGCCCCAAAATAAACATCACTGTGCTTAAGAAAGGATTTCAGCTTCCATGGGAGATAACCCTTAGATCTCCAGCCAGTTTCTGAGTCTTGGTACTCTTTTGTTTCTAAATGTGGAGGAAAGTGTTTGCATTCTTTTATTTTACTCAAATAAAAGGAGACATGAAGAGGGGCTTGGTTTTGTGGTCTGAAACCTTTCTTCCTTTTGTTTCCATTTTGTGTGATTTTCTGAACCTATTTGAAGTTATAACACAATAGATCTAATTAAAACCATGGAAATTTTTTGCACAGCATCTTATCTCTGATGAGATGCATATTGTGACAAAATACTTTCATTATTAAAGGTTCAGGCTAATTTTAGTGTTAAAAATTTTTGGAAATTCTGTACTGGATAAAAGTACAGTTCAAAATCAGGAAGGCTACTTGAATTACTTTGAACAAAACATCCTATTTATTGAACTTGAGTGTATCTACAGGCTGTTTTAATCATTCTCTACTGTCATCTCTAATGCCAGTAGAAGATACCTTTCCCACAGTCTGATTCAATACAGGAGCCCAAAAAGATGGTCTCAGATTTCATGTGTCCAGGTAATTAGCTGAGTTTGAGTGGCTCGGTTAAACTGTTTGAAGGTCAATAATGCATGAATTTCTGGCAGATTGCCTAGCACAGAGTTCATAAACCACTTGTTACAAGAACTAAACATTTTTATAAATGGAAAATTTTGTGTCTTAAACATGAAATAAGTAATATTAGAAATAGTTTTGCCTAGAATTTAATTTTGTGGCAAATTTGTGTTTTGTTGTAACACAAAAAAAAATTCTGATGCAAAAGCTTTCCAAATTTCTTTTTTCTTTTTAAAATTATTTATTTATTTATACAAGCACTGGGTACAGTCAGAAGCGCGGGAGGGTGAGAGAATTCACCAGAGCAAGAGCGGAGAGCAGAGCAGGCGGACTGATCAAATACACTGCTGAGGGGAGCAGTGGGCAGCAGGAGGGGTCTGCGCGCCATGTGGGACCCTCACCCGGTGGCCGGGGATCGAACCGGCGCTACAGAAGCGCAGCTTCGCAACCCAGCGCTTAACCGCTGCGCCACCTGGGAGACCCAGCTTTCCAAATTTCTGAAGAAATCTTTCCTGTTTTCATATTCGGTAACACAGTCTCATATGGACCTTAAAATCAAATTCAAGTGCCTTTAACTAGAATGTCAGAATTTAAAATCCATGAGGGGCCCTCAGAGTTTGGTTAGGTGCCGAGAAAACATAAGATAAATGTAGCTATTGCATGATAGTTCGTTTTCCTCCCAAAGGTAAATGATTTCTTTTCTTTTTTTTTGTGTAAAAGTTTAATGAGGTCCCTGAAATTCAATGAGAACATTTAAATATCAACATAAAGACACTCAATTTCGATAATGCTGCTTTTCCTTCAAGGCTTTTCTCAGTGATAAAGCAAATGGGGTTGGGTAAGGCAGATTGTAATATGATTTTGGGTCTGCCTTTCTTACTTGGTGAGCTGGGCAACACGCTGTCTTTAAATTGGGCTATTTCATTTATTTATTTATTTATTTAAAGATTTATTTATTTATACATAAAAGAACTGGGGTACAAGCCAGAGGTGTGGGAGGTGAGAGGATTCACAAGAGACAGAGTGGGGAGCAGAACAGGCGGACTGACTGAAATACACTGCTGAGGGGAGCAGAGGGCGAGACAGGAGAGGTCTGAAGCACCCTGTGGGTAGCTCCTGGCCGTCCTGGGCTCGAACTTGTGCTGCAGAGGCTGTGCATAGCTTCATAGGGCTGTTGGGCTTGTTTTAACTTTACTAAAGCTTGTAACTGATACTCTGTAAACAGTTGAAGATTTAGGAGTCCAGTGTCCCTTGTTTGAGGAGTTCTCTAGTACCACAGTTCTTGGGGAGGGTTGGTTTGAATTATTCCAACTGCCCTGTCTAGTGAAAGGCAGTCTTGCTGTGTCAGGTTTATCATGGAGGTACCTCTTGCTATTTCATATTGAAACAGGAATATTTGTGTCTTGTGCACTGCTCAGGAAATGGCTCTTTTCAGCCACTTTCTGATAGAAAATGTCCAGGGTAGAATATTCTGGAGATCTTCTCCCTGAGGCTTATGTGTCCTGACAAAGAAATCAATTCCTTTTCCTCCGAATTTTTTTTAAAGATTTATTTATTTATGCATACAGGAACTGGGGTACAGGCCAGAGGGGTGGGGGGGTGGTGAGAGGATGTACCAGAGACAGAGTGGGGAATAGAACAGGCAGGTTGACTGAAATACACTGCTGAGGGGAGCAGCGGGCAAGACAGGAAGGGTCCACTGTGCCATGTGGGTAGCTCCCTGGCTGGGGATTGAACTTGTGCTGCAGTGGCTGTGGATAGCTTCATAAGTTGTGTCTTAACCCCTTGCGCCACCAAGGAGGCCATTCCTCTGAATTTTGATGAGGTCTTTCTTTGCACAAGACTACTTGTTGAGCTACTGTCACCAGCTCCAGTAGCCAGCCGCTGGCTCTTGGGCACTGCTCTTGTGGGCCAAGGCTTTCTAGGCCACTGTCATTAGTAGGCAACACGAGCAGGTAGTGATTTCTTGGGGTTATAAGAATTTTTGCCTATCACACAGGAAGCTGACATTAGTCGTAGTTTTAGGGTCTTAATCTTCTAGGGGCCTGCTCTGTACTTTACTGGATGTCATCACTGTTGCTGATCAGGCAGCTACATACTTGCTGCATGCATTTCATTTGCCTTGTACTATTTGTTTTTTTCCCCCAAAAGTGGACTTTTAAAGAATAATTGTATTAAAACATCATTCTTTTATCATAATTTGTAAATTAAAAATCAGCATACCAACTAAATCCTTTGGGAGTATAGCAAGATATCAATAAATTTATAAAAACATCCTTTGCAGAAAAGGTAGCATTGAATGTAGCCCACATAGATCTATACAGTTCTACTTTCTTGGTATTTTTTGTAAAATCAGTCTTTCAGCCTAAATACTTTTCCCATTTCCGCAGCACCAAGAGTACAAGACTATATAAACAGAGAAAACATTGTTGTGAACTGTTTACTAAGAGGCCCCTAGCCTCTTTTAGCTCTGATCCCTGCTCCAGCTCAAGGGTCAAAGGTCCACAGCAAGCCTGGACTTAAGGGCCCTTCAATTACTGCAGAGTTGAGGAATAGCAGAGGGGCTGGCCTTCTCCTGTTGTGAAATCTGGTTACAGCTGTAAGTGGGATCATCTACACAGAAAGTTAAATTTTGTGTTTTAACTGTATTCAAAAAACAAAAGTGAAATACAATAACTGAAACAAACTGTGGATATAACTTAGAGAGAATTCCTGTAGCTATCCCAAATGTTTCCCATATCAGGGTTCACCATGCATTCCTGTACAAAAACCTCCTGATTTATGCACCTGAAGATGTATCTTAGCAACAGCTGTAAGGGAAAAGCACCCTGAGAAACTCTCTAGGCTGTGTCTAGAGTGAATTCCAAAGCAGAGGTTAAATGTGATTTTACATGTTCTCTAAAAGGCAGTTGACATGCAGTTATATTAATTTTAAACAGGGGGAAAAAGGCAATTTGTCTTCCCAGCTGATAGATTTGTTTACTCTTAAAATACACATCCCCACATCTCGGTAGGAATTATGAAAAAATATTTCTGAGTGTGTTTTTGGATTTGGCAGTATTAGGATTCTGTGGGGGAAAAAAGGTTGTTTGGGATTTAAAATGTTCTGATAACAATTTTGCATCTTATACATTTCTGTTTGTTAACTAAAAGTGATACCTTTTTCTAAAAAAAAAAACATTTTAATGACCTCTAAAAATAATTATTCTTTAATTTTTATTTTGAAATAATTATACAAGAGCTTGCAAAGAAATGTACAGGAACATCCCACATACCCCTCCAACTCCTCCAAGGCCCCTGAAAAATCTATTTGGACTATTTTCTTATGAAAAGAGGAAACAAGTTTAAGGTTTAAATTAGAAAATGGATTGTTTCATGTCTAAACCAAAAGCTTAGTGTAGATCTGAGTGTTGGACCCAGTGTAGCTTGTGTCTCTGGTGCAGAGGCGGGTGGCCATCAGCAGGGGTTGCGGCAGGGGCACTGGACTCACCCTGACTTTCTAGCTACTCATCTCTTTTGTATGACTCCTCCCTCCTGCCCATTGCAAACTTCAAAGTGACTGGATTTAGGTGAGTGTAAGGTAATAATAGAGGCTAGGGAGAAAGGAAAGGGAGCCATACTGAGTATAGGAATTTGTCTGTACACATACAGCATAGGCTACGTGTTAACACTGATGAATAATCTTTTTTCTTTGAACTAAAACTCTTGTTTTGAACTGAGAGTCTTTTTTTTTTTTTTAAGGAAAGCACCATAGCTCACCTCTGACAGTGTGATCATTCTTTTTTTTTTTTAAAATTTATTTATTTATTTATACAAGCATTGGGTACAGTTAGAAGCGCGGGAGGGTGAGAGAATTTACCAGAGCCAGAGCGGGGAGCAAAACAGGCAGATTGACGAAGTACACTGCTGAGGGGAGCAGCGGGCGGCAGGAGAGGTCTGCACACCATGTGGGACCCTCACCCGGTGGCCGGGGATCGAACCGGCACTGCAGAGGCGCGGGCAGCTTCGCAACCCAGCGCTCAACCACTGTGTCACCGAGGAGGCCCCCTGAACTGAGAGTCTTGCCCCAGTGATGCCTGAGGAAGTGTCAGACATTGATGCCATCACAAAAACAGGCTGTTTTCCCAAGCCCAGGAAAAAAAAAAAGATGTATCTGGGTGTAAAAGACCAAAAAGGTGACAACAAACTCCAGGGGCCAAACATGATGAAGACCAGGAACGCCAACTGTAATGGGCTATTCGGTTATAATTAACTCACTAGAAAAAAGCCAGCTTGATATGTCAGAACAGCTTTTTTGGGGTAAAATGTCTGCCTTTCTCTCAGATTGCTGGTTTTCTGTGAATAAAGTGCATCTTATAGGTTTAATTCCTGTCTCTGCTCATTGGCTTCTGGCAGTGACAGGCAGCCCAGCCCCAGCATTTCCAGCTACAATGAAGCTTAGAAGGTGTATTGTGTGGTGAGCAGAGTCATTTTAGGTTTTGCCTTCAACTATAATACTCTAGCCATTATCTTTCTGGGAGAGGAGGCTGTTTTTTTGAATTAAGGAATGTTAGTGCACATCAAGGAGGGAGGCACTTAACTGTTTTGAGAGATGAGGAGCTTAAAGTCTTTTGCTTTAAGCACAGAATTTTGTTAAATATTTGAAATTGTACTTTAATTCTATGTTTATTTGGTTAAGGAGGAAGATGAAAGAGAAGAATGTAAATCTCAGATGCAGAGAGAAAAAAGAAAGGCAAAGAGAGAATGAAGATAGGCAAAGAAGCTTATTACTGTTAGCTCAAAGGTAGAGTTTCTAGGAGGATTTTGAGTTTTAGACCAGTTAATGGCCTACTTGGGCCATACGTTTCATAGCAACATCTCTTACCACTGCCTTTTGAAATGCTAATTATTAGCCATTCATCCTAGCTTCTCAAAATGCCATAGGTATTCAAGTGTCACCCGATGGGATAGCCACAACCACACCAAGAGATCCTTCCCTAGACTGTAAGAGAAGACAGCAATTCTGCTGTGACCTTCCAAAGCTGGGGATGCCCCAGCCTGCCACATACAGAAATTTAACTAAACAAGGAAAGGACCAATGTGAAGTATAACAGCAAACTGCTTATCAGTTTCCTTAAGGAAGCCCATTACCTTCGTGCAGATACAATAAATACTATGTACAACTTATCAGCTTTGGCAATAACTCTTCATATCAACCCTTATCACCTTCCCTCCGCATCAACAACCAGTGTAACATGCACTGACTTTTCTCCTGTCAATCATATAGACTCAACTGCAGAGTATAGCCACATTTTCTCAACTCTTTGTCTTCCTTCTGGCTATACCTGACTGCCCCCAACCCTAGGCAGCACAAGGGCCACGTTTGTTGAATGATTAGCTACTTAGCCATGTCTGTCATTAACACTCCGACCCTACCACTCCAAAGAGCGGTACTCAGGACTACAGCATGGACAGAACCTGGGAGGTTGTTAGAAATGCAGAATCACAGGCTCCAGTTCAAACCTTCGGAGTCAGAATCTGCACATTAGCACACCCCTCTGGTGATTCACTTAAGCACATTAAAGCCCTGGAAGCACCCTTGGCTTTCTCATCCTTTCCCACTCCACATTGCCATTTCTTCTTCCACTGACCATACTCAAGTTCCTTCATACTCACTTTTTATTCCCTAGTACATGCACAAAACAGTTCCTCAGACCCTCCTTCCCTTCCAACTCCTCATCCCCATCTTTTTCTTTCCCCATTCCTGTCCTCTTTCTCCCTGTTCAACTCGACAGAGATCAGATGATCTTGTTTTGCTGATATTTTTCCTTTTATGCCCCAATGTATTTCTGGTCTTATGCCACCCTCTATTTTTTCCAATCTCAGAGGATCTTCCTTATTTCTAAGATAGTTCTTCTGCCTGTGCCATTTATATATCTTCCCTTTTCCTCCCTTTGGGATCTCCCTGTCTTACAGGTCTTCTCTCTCCCAGAATCATTTCTGTCATCTCCACTAAACCCTTTCTCTTTGCATCTCAATGTGCATAAATCTTTTAAGAGAATCACAGCATAGACCCACAGATTCATTTGATCCTCCTTCCTTCTGGTTTGTATGCTATTTATTCTTTCACAGATTTCTCAAATGATATAGAAGAGTGGTTTCTCCCCTCACCCCCAGCCCCTCAGGAACAGTTGGCATTTGCGTAGAGATATTTTTGGTCACTGCAACTGTGGGAGCTGCTACTGTCATTTGGTGGGCAGAAGTGAAGGACACTATTCAAGATCCTACAGTGCACAAGACAGCATCTCCTGCCCCCAAAAATTGTCTGGCTAGGGTTACCAACCATCCATGTTTGCCTTCAATTTTCCCCATTATAGCACCAAAAATCCTGTGTCCCAGGAAGCCCCTCAGTCCTGGATGTACTGGGATGGTTGGTTGCCTTATATCTGGCCCAAAATATCAAAAATGCCGAAGTTAAGAAATCCATCTCTAGATGCAAGATTCATTAACTTCATTTTTTTTCTGTCTCCCCTTCAATATGACATTTAATTTCTATGTTCCTTTCTACTGAAACATTATTTGAAAGTCACCTATGGTCACCTTCTAGTCATGACATCTAATGGCCTTTATTCCTCCTCTTTCAGCCTTTTTGATCTTTTTCAAGCATTTGACACTTCAAACTGACACTTTGAAGCCTTTTCCTCTCATATACTTCTCTCCCTCCTATCCTCATTACTGTGCCTTTTCGCTTTTTAAGTTGCTATTTCTACTATCTCTCTCTTTTTTTTTTAAAGATTGATTGATTGATTGATTGATTGATACATACAAGCACTGGGTACAGTCAGAAGCGCTGGAGGGTGAGAGAATTCACCAGAGCCAGAGTGGGGAGCAGAGCAGGCAGAAGGACCGAAGTACACTGCTGAGGGGAGCAGCGGGCGGCAGGAGAGGTCTGCGCGCCATGTGGGACCCTCCTCCGGTGGCCAGGGAGCAGCCGGGGATCAAACCGGCACTGCAGAGGCTGCGGGCAGCTTGGCAACCCAGCGCTCAACCGCTGCACCACCGGGGATGCCCTATTTCTACTATCTCAAATGTAGATTTTCCTTCATTAGGGTTCCTTGTCTCTTTTACTAGAGAACATAATTCTTAGCTTCAGATCTCATCTTTATTAGTTGAATCCCATATCTCCTTTCTGAGTCCTAGTCTCTCATTTCTGGTTGATGGATGGATTCCCTTGCTGTCCAGAAGAATCTAGAACTAAACCTGAGTAGTGGCAGTTTAAGAAGATCATTTCCTATATTGGCAAGGAGGAAAGGAAAGGAAACAGTTTGGGTTTTACTTTTCAACCTTAGCTTCCACTTTGGTCCTCTGTCACCCTTCAGCTCCATGCAAGTGGGATAACTCTTCCATGCACTTAGCTACCTCTGCTTTCTTCTTTCCATGGTTTTGCTTCATGTCTTCTTACTCATTGGAAAACACTTCTGTCTTTTCCTTCTTCAGATCTTCCTGATCATTCCAATCAGAAAGTGTAGAATAATGAAAATATTGGATTGGGAATCAGAATACCCATTGCTTCTACTTTATTTAAAACCTTGGGATAATTACTTGATTTTTCTTTAGCTATATATAACTGCATACAAGAGCTGGGGTACAGGCCAGAGGTGCGGGAGGTGAGAGGATTCACCAGAGACAGAGCGGGGAACAGAACAGGCAGGCTGACTGAAATACACTGCTGAGGGGAGCAGTGGGTGAGACAGGAGAGGTCTGCTTTGCCATGTGGGTTGCTCCCTGGCCGGCTGGGGATCAAACTCGTGCTGCAGTAGTTGCGGACAGCTTCACTGTGCTGCGCTTAACCCCTTGTGCCTCCAAGGAGGCCTTATTTGTTATTATTAAGAAATACCCATCTCATGTTCACCTATCTCAGCTAAAATAAAAAGAAAAGGCTTTGAAAATGTGAATTGCCGAATAGTATTCTCTGGCTTTAACAGCACTTTGTGCCCTTCATGTGGAAACTTACTATCTTTTGTTTGTAGTGACAAATACTACAAAGTTTTTTAAAAAAATCAGGACCATAAATTAAACTCTTCCATAGTTTCTATCATTATGCACATCATATTAACAGATTGCGTCAAGACCAGTGAAATAACTGCAATTCCAGCTGCTATTCAGTCTTTATTCATTAATTCTAAATATTGTAGACTGTATCAAATTTATCCCCTTTTCCTTTTTATATTTTTTTTATCTTCAATATAGGTGATGTCTTTCCAGTGCAAATGAATCCGATAACTCAATCTCAGTTTATTCCTTTGGCTGAAGTTCTTTGCTGTGCTATATCTGATATGAATGCTGCTCAGATTGTAGTAACACAGGAATCACTATTGGAACATTTGGTGAAACATTACCCAGGTAAAGTAATAAGTTTCTCTTAATTAGCAGTTCATTGCATGTGTTTGGTTTCCATTTATAAATGATCTTAAGTATATGAATTAATTGGCAATATCCAATTTTATTTTAGAGGCGTAGCAGAAAAAGGCTTATATCAACAAATTATTTATTTCTATTTATTTATTTCTCTTTACTTTCCAGATGAACACTTTTAAAAATTATACTTATGGCAAATAAATAAATCAAACTCTGTAGAAAGGAGTGCAAAGGTCATCTTTTCCCACATCATGTTCTTCTACTCACACTTTCCAGAAAAAGTGACTTTATTGTTCATAGTTTACATATTCTTCGTAAATTCTATTTGAATGTCTGTATCTTTTTTGAATCATTCTATATAAACCCTCTGCATCTTTCATTTTTAACTTGAAAACATACCTTGAAGGTCTTTGTCACCATATACAGATCTAGCTCATTCTTTTCATGGCTGCATGATTTCCCAATGCATGATTTTTTATTTTTCCCATTAGAAAATGAAAATGCTGATTGTAGAAAAATTCCAAAAATATAGAAAAGTAATCACTCTTAGTACTATCACCCAAAGAAAACCAATTTAACATACTGTTATCATCTGGTTTTTCTTCTGCAAACATTTTTAACATTGTTTTCATAAACTAATTATTTTGAACCCTATTTGGAATAGGGAATTTCTTTTAAAATTGCTTGTTAGGGCCTTCCCTGGTGGTGCAGGTGGTTGAGTGAAGCACTGTGAAGCTGTCTGCAGCCTCTGCAGCGCTGGTTTGATTCCGGCCGGCTGGCAGGAATCCCACATGGCACGGCAGACCTCTCCTGTCTCTCCCGCTGCTTCCCTCAGCAGTGTGTTTTGGTTGGTCTGCCTGTTCTGCTCCCTGCTCTGTCTCTGGTGAATTCTTTCACCCTCCGGCGCATCTGGCCTGTACCCCAGTTCTTGTATGCATGCATAAATAAATCTTAAAAAAAAAAAAATAAAATTGCTTATTACCTTTCCAGTTTGAAAACCCACTATAATTTTTTTTTTTATATATATAGAGGCATGTTTTCTTTCTTTCTTTATTTATTTGTTTGTTTTTGTTTATACATGCACTGGGTACAGTCAGAAGCGCGGGAGGGTGAGAGAATTCACCAGAGCCAGAGCGGGGAGCAGAGCAGGCAGAGGGACCGAAGTACACTGCTGAGGGGAGCAGCGGGCGGCAGGAGAGTTCTGCGCGCCATGTGGGACCCTCCTCTGGTGGCCGGGGAGCAGCCGGGGATCGAACCGGCGCCGCAGAGGCCGCGGGCAGCTTTGCAACCCAGCGCTCAACCGCTGCGCCACCGGGGAGGCCCGAAAACCCACTATAATTTTGATGTGTTAGATAGTTTGTCCTTAACACAAGCACAGACTGGCTTTCATTTTCTCTTTAGATTGCTTAATAAAATAGTTATGAGAATGTGGTTTTTTAAAAACTCCCATGTTTGCGCTCAAGAACACTTTCCTTAATAAAATTTAAGTTTAGGTTTGTATAATTTAGTGTTTGTTTTTGCATATATTCAGATTTTTTCTCTACTGAACAATAAACCTAGCCATATGTCTGTGTGTGAACCAAATTATATGCCTATTATTCAATTAAATTATGATTATTAGTGCTGCTTTGGCATTTTAATTATATATATTATGTTATAATTAACTTTGGGTTCATTGAGCAAAGTGTGATCATTTCTGACCTACTGATTTCATTAATTTAATAGTTCCTATTTCATAATCTGTCGGTATAAAATACTTGTTTGTTTTAGGCATTGCAATTCCATCTCAAGATATTCTTTATACCACTCTGGGAACTCTGATTAAAGAAAGAAAGATTTATCACACTGGAGAAGGATACTTCATAGTTACGCCTCAAACTTATTTCATCACAAATACAACTACCCAAGAAAATAAAAGAGTCCTATCAGATGAAAGTCATCCAATGCCAACTACCATTACGTATCTGGTAAGCATGGAGAGTTGTGCAGAGTTAGCCAAGGAAAATGCTGCTCCTGTTTCCCATTGTCAGTCTTGCCAGTGCTTCCCTGATGTTTGCACTCAGCATGGACTGGAATCACCAGCTGCTGCAGAAGTGACTAGAAAAGGACAGAAAGGACTTGGGGAATCCAAGTGTTTGGTACAGAATCGAGCAGTTTCAGCGTCTGAAGAGAATCACATCTGTGAGACCACCAAACCGTTACCATGCACAAAAGATAGAGAAAAAGGCAAGAGGTTTGGCTTTAACCTCTTCTGGCGCAGTATATCCAGAAAGGAGAAGTCCAGAGCAGAGCACAGCAGTTTCTCTGCTCAGTTCCCACCAGAGGAATGGCCTGTTCGAGATGAAGATAACTTGGACAATATCCCTCGAGACATTGAACATGAGATAATCAAACGCATTAATCCCATTCTGACTGTTGACAACTTAATCAAACATACAGTCCTAATGCAAAAATATGAAGAACAGAAAAAATATAATAGTCAGGGCACATCCACCGATATGCTGACAGTCAGACATAAATATCCTTCAAAAGAGGGAGTTAAGAAAAAACAGAGCAGATCTGCAAAGCCTCGAAGGCGGGGCCATACTCGGAGGGACAGACACAAATCCAGGAGTCAGGCAGGTGAGCCTCAGCCTGGAAGCATTAGGCTAGAGAAACACCCCAAGCTCCCTGCTACACAACCCAGCTCTAGAATTAAAAGCCCAAATGAAGCACTTCAGAAACCACTTGGTGAGAGTTCATCAGTGCTAGCTTCCCATTTGATTTACAAAAAGAGAATCAGCAATCCTTTCCAGGGTTTGTCTCCCCGAAGGAACCCAATAACCAAAGGTCACAAACTCCAGAAGACTAGTGATCTGAAACCCTATCAGATTGGACCAAAGGGAAAACCTTTCCAAAGAGTAAGGTGTTTGGAGTCCTCAGGAATGTTTGCAAGGGAAGCCAAACAGCCATATGCTGAACAATGTAATGAGGAAATGAAAGTAGAACCCACTTATTTGGCTAACTCAACAGTCAAATCTAACAATGATGACTTTAGAGATCACCTCTTAAGTTACCCCCAGTGTAGTGTTTTGCAAAATGATAGTACATGCAGTTCCTTTAGGGAAGGCATGTTGGGATATCATGGATATAGTGGAGAAAATGAGGTAGCCCCTGAAATTTTGAGAAAATGTTTTACTCACTTTGTCACTTTAGGGGAGATGAAAGAAACACAGCATATCCTGCCAGTGCGCGCTTCCTCCTCTTTAGACCAAACACCCTCTGCTTGTGAATTAGTTGATAAAACAACACACCAGTTTCAAAAGCTTGGTCTTTTGGATTACCCAGTTGGTGCAAACCAAGTGGGACAACCCCAGAGACAAGATAGAGATTCAGAAGAAGAATTAATGACAAAGGCGTTTGTCCGGGACACAGAGGCCGCATGTCTAGAAAATGAAAGACTTGACCAGACCTTGTATCAGAATGAAGTGGAAGATGAGGATGGTGCCTGCAGTTCATTATATCTAGATGAGGATGACTTCTCTGAGAATGATGACTTATGTCAAGTGCAGCCTGGGCACATTCAGTATTCCTGCAGAGATGGACGCAAGTGGAATCATTTAGGAAAACAGATCACCCAAAGATCTCTGACTGAGCACAGTAGCAATATACATAGTTTTGAGCCTCAGGTCCTTAGAGGAAATGAATGTTACTCACCCACTGGACTGCTCACTAACCCCAGTGAAAGCCAAAAACCTAATCTCTCCACTGAAAGCTGTGGCCTCAATTCCGGGACCCAGTCCAGTTTTAACTATGAAGAGGCGTGCAGTGTTGCTCAATGTGTACCAGCCTCAGCCCCTGCTGATGGAAGTATGTTTGATTACTATAGCACAAGAAAAGTCAGTTCTGGGGCTGAAACCCTACAAGACTCTGTTGGTGACACAGGAGAAAAAGCAGCTAGCTGGAGTCAGGGTCCTCAGAATCAGGAAATGAGAACACAGTTCACACAAAAGTTAGAACTTTTTAAAACTTCACACATGCAAGTGTTGGCTCAGGATATCCAACATGAACACAGCCACTTGGAAGGAACAGAAAATCATAGCATGGCGGGAGATAGCGGAATAGATTCTCCACGGTAAGTACACCTCGAAGTGATCAGCTACTACTATCACACAGAAATTATTAAAATCAGGAGCATATTGAGTTCCCTACTGGGAGATTCTTGAGCAAACTATGACACAATTTGTCTGTCCTTATTGAATAAATTGTATATACATTTTATATAGAATAGGATAAAATAAATTTTTAATGTGGACCAAAATTTGATTGTTCCACTACCACTAATTTTGAATTATTTCAAAAATTTGGATGACACTGCTATAAACCAAGCACTTCCTGAACTGAGGATTGAACATTTTCACTTATATACCTGGATAGAGATAGGTTGAGAAAGAGCTTCATTACTTTCCACTAATATTTTCCATGCCAGTTTGTTTCAATAACATTGTTCATATTATAAAAGTGATATGGGCACAATAGAATACTTGAGAAGCCTTGAGAAGTATTTTTAAAAAACACCTACAATCACCCTACCATCTAGATAGGCATTTTTATTTTATTTTATTTTTTTATTATTATTTTTTTTAAATAATAAATTTTATTTTTATATTCCACATACAATTGCAGCCCCCCCATTCTGACCCCAATCCCTCCCCTCCCGCCCCTCACCCCCAAAAAGTGTCTCTGGTTCATAGTTTTTTGTTGATTTTGATTTTCACTTTCTTATAGTTATTCATTCTCCTGGTCCCTTATTTAAGTTTTCTAGATTCCTGCTATGAGTGAGACCATCCGGTATTTTTCTTTTTCTTTTTGGCTTATTTCGCTGAGCATGATCCCTTCCAGCGCCATCCATGTTGCTGCAAATTGCATGTGTTTATCTTTTTTGAATGCTGAGTAATATTCCATGGTATATATGTACCACATCTTCTTGATCCAGTCATCGATTTTTGGGCATTTGGGTTGTTTCCAAAGCTTAGCTATTGTAGACAGTGCTGCTATAAACATAGGGGTGCAGGTGTTCTTTGGAATTGATGTTTCTGTGTCCTTTGGGTAAATACCTAGGAGTGGAATTGCTGGATCATATGGAAGCTCTATGTTTAGTAGGTCCAGAAATCTCCACACAGCTTTCCACAGTGGTTGGACCAGTTTGCACTCCCACCAACAGTGCAGAAGAGTTCCTTTTTCTCCACACCCTCGCCAACATTTGTTGTTGCTAGTTTTTTTAATATGTGCCATTCTCACTGGTGTAGGATGGTATCTCATGGTAGTTTTGATTTGCATTTCCCTGATGACAAGTGATGTTGAACATTTTTTCATATGCCTGTTGGCCATTTGCATTTCCTCTTCAGAGAAGTTTCTTTTTAGCTCTTCTGCCCATTTTTTGACTGGATTATTTTCTTTGTTGTTGTTGAGTCTCATCAGCTCTTTGCAGATTTTTGTGATCAGTCCTTTATCATTAGTGTTGGGTGCAAAAATGTTCTCCCAGTTGGTGGGGTTTCTCTTTGTTTTTGTTATTGTCTCTTTTGCTGTGCAGAAGCTCTTTAATTTGATGTAGTCCCAGCTGTTTATCTTTGCCTTCACTATCACTGCTTTGGGTGATGTGTCTGTAAAGATGTCTTTGATGTGCAAATCACGTAGTGTTTCGCCTAGATAGGCATTTTTAAAAAGTCCTTTTTATTTGGTGTATCAATGACTTCAATTTGAACAATAGGTCTTTGTGTTTTGTTTATTGAACTCATGCCGTTAAAACTATATTGTATGTTGCTTTTTTTCAATTACTATCATATATATTCCCCTTGTTTTTAAATAGTTTTCAAAAAGATGTCATGTTAATATTTGGTATATGTATTTATTATTTTTTATTATATAAAATTATTGTGTACCTCCTTTTGAAGAAGTAAAACAATACAGAAATGAAAAAGTAAAACTAGAAGTCTTCATTCCCCAACCTTTTCTATTCCCATTTCATAAAAGTGACCTAAACATTGTTTACTTTCAGACTTTTTTCCTGTGCATTTATAAATATATTTTAAAACAACAAATCACATAGAGCCATGACTTTCTTTTTTCACCCAACATATCATATCCTGCAATCAACATGTGTAGATGCAGCTCATTTTTAATGGTTATTTATTAGTATTCCATTATGTGGTTATTTACATAACCATTATTTCCCTTCCTTTGACATCAGGTTGTTCCTAAAAATTTTACTATAATAAATCGATCTGTAGTGAATTGACTTAACTTATAGATATTTGCTTAATTACTTAGGCTAAATTCCTGAAAGTCTGCATTTTTAAAGCACGTTTTTACTTTTCTTGGAGAACAAGATCTTTTGTTTAAAAAAAAATGTTCAATTCATATTAAGTCTTTAACAAGTATCAAAATATATTGTTTCCAAAAGCAAATAACTGTGGTATAAAACAGTAAGCCAACAGTTTCTTGTCTTTAACTCTCCCAATAAGTAAAACAAAAAAATCCCGAAACTGTTCAGGGACATTACTCCTTGATGTATATCCTCTAGACTTTTAACTTGTGAAATCTTGAGACATGTCTTGAAAGTTGCTTACAATGTAGTTTGCGTGAAAGGTTTATTTATTTATTTATTTATTTATTTTTATTTATTTATTAAAGATTTATTTTTTTTTATTTATACATACAAGAGCTGGGGTGTAGACCAGAGGTGAGTTGGGGAGGGCAAGATTCACCAGAGACAAGGTGGGGAGCAGAACAGGCAGATCTACTGAAACACCCTGGTGAGAGGAACAGTGGGCGAGACAGGAGAGGTCTGCTGTGACATGTGGGTAAGCTCCCTTGGTGGGAATTGAACTGGTGCTGCAGTGGCTGCTGATAGCTTCATAGTGCTGAGACTTAACCCTTGCCCCACCAGGAGGTTTATAACTGTAATTACCTAAGCTATCTAGAGAAAAAGGAAGGAAAAATAACATTATAAAGATTGGGGAGAAGAGAGGAACAAGAAATTGTTGCTACTGGAAGTTTACGATTTAGTTGGAGAAAAACAACACACAAATTGAATTTAAGGACAAAACTGCCAAAGAGATGTGGAATTAATAGTGATGAACTGATTGTGTGGGGGAAGACTCACTGGAGGACACATTTTGGAGACATATCTTAATGGAGAAGTGATGGGGAGGACAAAGGTGGAAGAGGCGAAATGTCAAAAGTGAAATGCCCAAAAAACAGTAGTGTAACTCGGTTGAAGCAAGGCAGACATGTTAGACAAGGAACTAACAGAGCATCCAGCTCCTTGTAAAGGAATATTGTCAATATGAAAAACATTATCGTTGGCTTTTCTCTCTAGTATGACTTCTCAAAAAAAAATAATGATTAAGAAATAAATTACCAGGGTTTCCCTGGTGGCCTATCGCTTAAGTCTCCATGCTACCACCATGAAGGCCTGAGTTTGATCCCCAGCCAGGGAGCCAACCCATATGGTGCAACAGACCTCTCCTGTCTCACTGCTCCCCTTAGCAATGTGTTTCAGTAGATTCGCCTCTGCTGCTTCCCACTCTGTCTCTGGTAAATCCTCTTACTCCCCCCACCTCTGGCTTGTACCCCAGTTCTTCTACACAAATAACTAAAATCTTGAAAAAAAAAATTACCCCAGGAGAGGTACTGGTCACCTCAGTTATATAGGAGTTTTTTATGGAACTTGTTTTTGAGTATAATCTACTTGAAATTGAATCTGAGAACAGATGTTTTTCAGAAAAATCTGAGAGTCTTAGAAAGCATCTGTCAAATAATTGAGATGCTATTGCAAAAAGCCTCTAAAATGTAAAGAGTGGGGGCCTCCCTGGTGGTGCAAGGGGTTAAGACACAGCCCATGAAGCTATCTGCAGCCACTGCAGCAAGGGAGTCTGATCCCCAGGCAGGGAGGTGATCAACATGGCACAGCAGATCTCTCTTGTCTCACCCATTGCTCCCCTCACAGTATATTTCAGTAGATCTGCCTGTTCTACTCTCTGCTCTGTCTCTGGTGAATCCTCTCAACCCCCAGACCTCTAGTCTGTACCCCAGTTCTAGTATGCATAAACAAATAAACCTTTAAAAATAAAAAATAAATAAAATGTAAAGAGCACTGGTTTTGTGAAGGCTAGCTTATTTGGTAAGTGTACCTTAGTGTTAATAAATGTTCCATTGCTTCAAAATAACTAATAAAGGTATAATGCCTTGACTAGAGATCCAGGTCCCTTTTTAAGGCAATAATTCTGTTATTTTTAATATCTTTAGGACACAAAGTCTGGCATCTAATAATTCAGTCATTTTGGATGGACTAAAAAGAAGACAGAATTTTCTGCAGAACTTTGAAGGCACAAAGAACAGTCAAACACTTACACCCAATTCTTTACTACAACTAACTCCAGTTATAAATGTTTAGTTCTTATTTTTCTTTTGGAAACTTTTGTAAAAATGTACAGCATCACTACTGTTTTAATTAACTGAGTATGTAAGAATTCTCTAAAGCCAAGCATATGTGCTATTAATCTTTTTTCCTTCTCTTTACCTTTATTTATTATTATTTTTAATTTTTTAAAATTTTCTTACATCATAAGTCATCTTTCTATAGTTATTGTTCCCCTTAGGTGTGGTCTTCCCCATGCTATTAATTTCATTACATATTTTGTTCTAGTTACTAGCGTTTCTCTTTTTTTAACATTAAAGCTTTTTAAGCTAATTTTACTATGAATTTATTGGGAATACATAGATTGTTTGCAATAAAAATATATTGAACCATTTGTTTTCTTTCCAATTAAATGTAATATTCAGACACTCTTTGGTTTCTCACATTCACAACTTCACCTGGCAGTGAATTTCTCTATGCACATTACTACTGAGTTCTTATGTTAAGTGAATCTCCCCAGAATTCAATATAAAAATCCAGAAAATAGTGTTTTGGGGCTACATGGACATTTTGTTTGCAGCTAATGTCTTATCATTATCTAAGGATTTATATAGGTGTGTTGGGTACTTTGCAACAAGCATTCTTTCCATCCAGGCATTGCTGCCAAGGATCTTCTCTGCAGTCAGCTTGAACTCTCAACAAATGGCTCCACATTGAGACTGACAATGTCCAAAATACCTGTGGCAGTAGGTATCCTCCTCTGCTATTTCCCTGGTTTGAACTTCCCACATTTAAGGCTCTCTCGAGAGCATGACAATGAGAAATCAGTATGTTCTCATGTGGTAGAGATAGACAGGAAGGCATAAGAGTTATAAAAAGACTTGAGGGCCTCCCTGGTCCTAATCCCCACAAGGGATTAGGACACAACCTATGAAGCTCTCCACAGCCACTGTAGCACAAGTTCCATCCCCAGCCAGGGAGCTACCCACATGGTGCGGCAGACCTCTCCTGACTCTCCCGCTGCTCCCCTCAGCAGTGTATTTCAGTCATTCCACCTGTTCTGCTCCCTGCTCTGTCTCTGGTGAATCCTCTCACCCACCCACGCCTCTGGCCTGTGCCCCAGTTCTTGTATGCATAAATAAATAAATCTTAAAAAAAAAAGACTTGAGTGAAAGGGAAGTTCTGAATTCAAGTAAAGATGGAAGATGGGGTCTCCCCTGGTGGCGCAGGCGGTTGAGCGCCACGCTGTGAAGTTGTCCGTAGCCTCTGTAGTGCCAGTTTGATCCCGGCCGACCAACGAGGGCCCCACGTGGCACAGCAGACCAATCCTGTCTAGCCCGCTGCTATCCTCAGTAGTGTATTTTGTCAGTCTGCCTCTTATGTTCCCCGCTCTGTGGTGTATCCTCTCACCCTCCCACGCATCTTGCCTGTACCCCGGTTCTTGTGTAAATGAATAAATCTTTAAAAAAAAAAAAAAAAAGATGGACGATGACTGATAGTTCATCTGCATCCCATCCATTTCCACTCATGATAAGACCTAGATAGCTCTTCAGAAAATTTTCTGGCAGGCCTTTTCAGACCAAGTAGTGGAATGATCAGTTAGTTCTCTTGGGTTTGTGGAATGTGGGACAGTTAAGACACATTTTAAAATATTGGTAGGTGTTAACATCCACCAATGGTTGAAGGGATATTTCTTCTATGAGTTTCTAAAGATTATCAATACCTTAGTACTTAAGAATCATTGAATACTTGGAGAATACCTCCTTCCAACTTTTCATCTTCCTGATAAAGAGCCAGAATGAAGCTCAGCACTGTGTAGAGCTGTCTTCAGGCCCAATGGGAGTGTAGAGGAGAGGAGATCAGATTCCCTGCTCTTTTTTTTTTTTTTTTTGCAGTGGTTGAATCACTTACTCCTGACTATTGGTTTTCAGTGACCCTGACCAACCTACCATGGCATTCCAAGAAGATTAGATTGGTCATAAGGATATTGGAAACCCTGCGCAATGTAGCAGAAACAGTAATCTGGATAGAAAAGCCTTGTGGGGAGGATTGTTTTAGGGGGTCTTGCAGCGCAGGATAGCATCAGTGAATGGAAGGTAAGAGAAAGATTTATGCTCAGTATGAAGAAATTGCCATTAGGGAAACTTGCCATTTGAGAAAACAGAGACTTGGGTGATTTGGTATGTTACAGAGGTATTTAGCTTAAGAGGACAACTAAACTAGATTTTGAAGATTCCGTCCAACTTTAAGATTTTTGTGCTTCTAAGATTCAGTGAGGATTATATGTCAAATAGATCTCAATTAAAAAAAATCAGTGAGGAGCCTGTGAAATTCCAAATTTATGCAAGATTACTGAATATTACTTCCAGTTTTGTATTAGATAGAAACAAAAATTGCCTGATGGGTAACTATTAATAATTACCTTGCCTAATATACAGGTCCATTGTTTTTGCCAGGTTGTTTTGGGATTTGTCTGTTTAGACATTCTGTTGTTAAGTGAAGAGTGTAGAAAATACCCTCAATCAAAATTCAGATATACCTAGGGGAGGTATTATGCCTTTAGCTAATAAGCTTTCAGTTAATGTGCTATAAAATAGGAATAAGACATACAGAGTATGGCCTTATTGCAGACATTCTTACAATGAGAAATCCTGTTCATCTTCTCTCACCAGGAATTCTGACACCCTTAGGAATCCTCAGCAAGTATCTGGGTCCTGCAAGATATTTTCAATATTTAAAAAACCCCATGGGGCCTCCCTGGTGGCCTGAGGGTTAAGTCTCAGCATTATCACCACTATGGCCTGAGTTTGATCCGCCCAGAGAGCTAACCCACATGGCACAGCAGACCTCACCTGTCTAGCTCATTGCTCCCCTCAGCAGTGTATTTCAGTCAATCTGCCTGCTCTGTCCCCCACTCTGTCTCTGGTGAATCCTCTCACCCCCTGAACCTCTGGTCTACACCCCAGTTCTTCTATGCAAAAATAAGATCTTTAATAAATAAATAACCCTAGTACAAACTGTATATTTCATTTTACCTAACTCCTTGGTAATTTCTTGCTAAAGTTTGTCTGTTGTGGCTGAAATTAACCAGCTCAGTAATGCAGCACTATCACATTTTGGTATGACACTGTTAAACTGTATCTTATTCATATACTAGAAGAATGACCATAAGTCAGTTGTTGCTCAGTGCAATTTAGTAAGCAAAATATTTTAAGATGTCAGATCTATGAGGAAATAACAGTGTAAAGAGCTATAGTAGTAAAATTATGGAGCCACTGGTTTTCTAAGGTAGCTGAGAAGGCTAATCAAGAAAGATTAGCCTAAAGGGCCTGGGCGAAAGAGAGGTCATGAAAAAAGTATGGGGTTATCAGAACAAACTTATGACAACTTTACTGGCGTTTAGGTAACTTGCTTCACTGAAACTTCAGGAAGTCCAGTCCCTCTTTTAACAGTACCTGTTTCCATTTCTTGGGTAGTGGTGCCCTCTTCTGGAGTACTTTATATGATGTCTCCCTTTCACCACTGGGTTCAAAATATCTATAAAAATAATTGACTTAAAACAGTGAGGCCTTCCCCCCCCCGCCCGAGATTAAATATAAAAAAGTTTTTCCAGGGGCCTCTCTGGCGGTGCAAGGGGTTGAGACACAACCTATGAAGACGCATCCTATGAAGCTGTCTGCAGCCACTGCGGCATGAGTTTGATCCTGGCCAGGGATGGCACAGCAGACCTCCCGCGCTTCTGACTGTACCCAGTGCTTGTATAAACAAAACAAAAAAAAAAAACCAAATAAATAAATAAAAACATGCCTCTATAAAAAAAAAATCTTTAAAAAAAATTCCAAATAATTTGAATTGGGGCTAGATACATACATACATACACACATGCTAAATGTGTTCAAAATTCACTGTAACACTGAAAACCTGCAGCTAAAGGTAGATATTTAAGCACTTCTACATCTCTGTAGTATTGTAGCTCATTAAGGGCCTCCCTGGTGGCGCAGCGGTTGAGCGCGGGGTTGCGAAGCTGCCCGCAGCCTTGCAGCGCCGGTTCGATCCCCGGCTGCTCCCCAGCCACCTGAGGAGGGTCCCACATGGCGTGCAGACCTCTCCTGCCGCCTGCTGCTCCCCTCAGCAGTGTACTTTGGTCCTTCTGCCTGCTCTGCTCCCCGCTCTGGCTCTGGTGAACTCTCTCACCCTCCCGCGCTTCTGACTGTACCCAGTGCTTGTATAAATAAATAAATCTTTAAAATCTTTAAAAAAAAATTTCCCTGCATTATCAACAGGAAAGGCATTTGTGTTCCTGTAACAGGGTGGTCCCCAGGAAAGGGGGAGGTTCCATGCTCCCTGCCCCACCCAAGGGAGGGTGGAGCTGAGCAGGAAGAGAAGAGGATGCAGAGGAGACTGAGGAAGGAAGGAGGCAGGATGGAGCCAGAAGGAGACCTGGAGGAGGCTCATGGAGCCTAGAGACATGTGAAGAAACTGCGCTTGTCTTTTGGTCTTGGACTGGGTGACACAGATGTGGGTGAGAGACCCGAGGGGAGGTGACCATGGCGGCTTTTATCTTGATTTTGATTTTGCTCTTTTCCTTCTGGGCTTGTCTGGTTGTTTCTGACCCTTTTCTGTGGGTCCCCACTGGAAGATGCTTTAGACTTGTGGCAGGCTTTGGGGCCTTGCTCTGGGCCAATCCCATTTGGATGGACTTTTACCCACGAGGGGACGGGTAACTTTGGGTGCTTGATTTAGAAACTATATTCTTTGCCTTTCCTGTATTGTTTCCTAATTGTATTAAAGTTTCTTCCCATTAAAGTCTCATATGTTTTGTGTTGATGCGGTGGATGGCAGAACCCATTTAGAATAGGCAGTTTTACAGGGTTTGGGCTGCCCCTCTCCCTGCCCTGTAACATTCCCACTTTATTAACGAAAAACAGGTTTTAGAGATTAGTTGGCTAAGGTCACATTGTTAATGTATTTTCAGGTTTTCAGGTCTAGTCACCCAGTCAGGAATGGATCCCAGGCTGCGTTGTCAGCGCTGAGTCCCAGCCACTAGACCACCACGGCGTGGTGTCTCATGAAGCTGCAGCAGGAACTTTGCTAACTCTTAGGCAAGAAAGCGAAGAGAGGCAAATTTGCTTAGAGAAATAGATATAAGGAAAAGTTTATTAAGGGGAAAAGGAACAGAAACAAAGTAGGACTCCTTGGCCTGTGGAGACAGGCCAGGGAGGGGCAAGGAAGCCGCAGTGGAGTAATGCCTAGGAGAATATATACCTTCTTTTTCTAATTATCCTAATGCCCCATCAGTTTCTTTGTGATTGGTTGGTTCTCAGTGGTCTCATTCACTCTTAGTATCTCTGTGCCCAGAATTACTTCTTTATTGTTCCCTGTTGCCCCCAAGTGGGGATGGAGTGTTGATTAATCCCCTTTGGAATTTGTTGCTCTTCTCTCTGGAGGCTTCCTTATTCCTCTGAGGCTTCTTCCTATTCTATTCTGACCCTAGAAGCTATTCCCCTGCCCTATGACTCAATATGGCCATCAATAGCAGAAATTTTTCTTGTTCATTTTCTCCTTCCTTCACCGTGCTCTTGTTATGGCAGAATTCCATCAGGGATGTAGTCATCACTCAGAGAGAAGGGAAGTTCTTTATTTTTGCCGGGGGGCTTTATACCAGCAAGCCCAGAGGAGATCTCTTTCCAAAGTCCGAGCCCCAAGCAACTAGGTTACAGATGAAAGGTCGATGCAGGGGGCAGTAATGCGGAAGCCCATCTAGGGTCAGGCCTGGCTCTTTTCTTTACCGCCTGGATTCTTTCAACAGAGTGTTTGCTGACTAAAGCAAGAGGTGCAGTTATCTGGAAATGCATGAATCAGGGTGTCTTGAGGGTGCTTATCAGCTGTTCCCTGAAACTTTCAGTCTACCGGCTGTGTCCCAACTTCAGCTAATCAAGCAGGTCAGCCTGACATTTTCCACTTCACTCTCCTACACATTCTTTGCCTTCAATGTCCCTATCAATTTATAATTGTTCCTTAAATGGTTTTTTTTAAAGATTTATTTTTGTTCATTTATACAAGCACTGGGTACAGTCAGAAGTGCGGTAGGGTGAGAGAGAATTTGCCAGAGCCAGAGCGGGGAGCAGAGCAGGCAGAAGGACAGAAGTACACTGCTGAGGGGAGCAGCGGGCGGCAGGAGAGGTCTGCACGCCATGTGGACCCTCCTCTGGTGGCCGGGGAGCAGCTGGGGATCGAATCGGTGCTGCAGAGGCTGTGGGCAGCTTTGCAACCCAGCGCTCAACCGCTGCGCCACCGGGGAGGCCCACCTTAAATGATTTTTATGTCATAAACAATTTCAAATGGTTCAGTTCTTCTGGTCATGTAATATTGGCAGGCAGTTGGCAAATGGTTGCTCTTTTCACCTACTTTCTCACTACAGAGTAAAAATTAAAATCTAGCTCTGTAGTTGGAGAATGACCAGAGAGAATAAAGTGTATAGGCATCTTGGTTTAATCATTAAGGTCCCAGAGTTTAATGAGCTGAAGCCAGAGGCAAGGGAAACCTTTTATAGAATGTTGGAAGAGAGCAACATATGAGGCACCCCACTCTTAAATTTGAGAAAATATGAATTAGAACAGCAGACTGTGTCCCAAATCATAGGTTATTCTCAAAAACACTAAAGTACTTATTCAGTCTCTTGCATAGGGAGAACAGAACAGGCTAGTCCTTTCCTTTTTCAGATGTGATTATGACTTCTGACAGTCTTAGAGTTGAAGTTTTCCTTCATCGGCGCTTGATCATCAACCACAACATATTAAAAACTGTTCTATTATTAGCTCAATTTCTTATGTGTGGCATTCTTAGCCACAGCTTCTCCATGTTCCTGTGTACACCTTAACCTCCATTATCCGGCTAGGAAGATTATAATGGTAGAACTGGGGGTCGGTGTGAGGAATTGGAACAAAAGGGCTTGGAAAAGCACAGACTTAGAGACGCATAACCTCATGTTCTAGGGGAGTGAAAGAGGAAGATGCATTTTTAAACCATCATTAACTGAACACTCCTTTTGGTCAGATTATTGAATCCATCGTGCAACATTTATATAAATATATAATCCCCACTTCAGGCCAAAGTGTAATTATGCAGAAGACCTGCAGCAAACATAGATTTAACCTTTGTGTTTCAGCCTTCACCCTAGTGACATGTAATTTTGCTAAGACGCAAGGTTTCATACTCAGGATCAAATGCTGCTGGTGCTATGAATTTCCCCTGAGGCTACATCTCAATTTGGTTTCTAGTTCTCAAGAGTTGCTGGGATAAAGAGGATAAAGATCATGAAGAGAGAAAGAAATGGCTGAAAAAAATAGCCTACTGATTCTCATTAGCGCTGGTGGCCATAAGAAAAGATATGCTAAAGAAGTTACCTTTGTACTAACAAAAGGTTCCCATTTTTGTCTAGGAGTCTAATTACGGGGCAATTAATCCTCATCAGTAGAATAAAACCCTTTTTATTCTAAATAATTTATTGAAGATCGTCAGGCTGTTTTCTCTCCAGGTTTCTAAAGGTTTTTTCCCCCCTACTTATTCTATTTCATGGGAGCACCTTCCTCAAAACGCTTGCTGGAATTTCAAGGTTTTCAGGTTGTTATGGCAGAGAAAGCACCGATCTTGGATTCAGGAGAGGAGTTTAGTCCTGACTGTGCCATTGATAGCGTGACAAGTCAACTTTCTAGAGGTTTAGTTTCTTCTGTGTCAAATGGGGAGTCTGGGGAGGGCCTCAAACGAGCCAAGGACCAACTTCTTGACCAGAACCCAAGGCTTTCGGGCCAGCCGCATTCCTGCTCCTCCTCCATCGCAAGGAGGCCCTGCCCACTCCGCACGCTACGAATCCCCTTCCCATCAACGCCCGGCCGCGGGCTTCGCGCTAAACCGTTAGCCGTTAACGCCTCACTCCGCAATGGGCGGGGCCGCGGCCTGCAGCTTCCGGCGGCAAACATCCAGGCGGCGCGTGGCGCGCGCCACCGCACCCGCAGTCCACGCCCCAAGCCGCCGCACGCGCGGGCCCTCCGCCACAGTGGAGATGCGGCCCAGCTCCCGCAGTGCATGCTGGGAAGCCCCTACCCTCAGCAGGGCATGCTGGGAAGCCCCTACCCCCCCAGCAGGGCATGCTGGGAAGCACCGAAGCGTCTCCTTGGTACCGAGGGGGGGGGGAAGTTCCGGGTGGGGGAGGGGAAGAAAAAGAAAAAAAAAATTTATGCTAATTGTTTCGCGCGTCCTCTATGGAGATTGGCCAGAGTTTTGCTTTAGAAGCCAATCACTCCAGAATATGGGTGGGCCAGTCACGATCCCTCACAGTCATTGGCTGGGCGCTGGCGTGGCCAAGGAAGAGTTTAAACCGGGAGTATCCGGTATTATTTTCGCCGAGCCGTGCAGTGCGTGTCCGGAAGTGACGCACGGCCCCGGCCGGGCGGCCGCCCTGCCCCCGCTTCCTTTCACGCTGTCTCTGCCCGTAGGTGGTTGTGGTCACCGTGCCCAGAGGGAGGAGACGGCGGCGAATGATGCCTGGGAAACTCCTCTGGGGCGACATTATGGAGCTGGAGGCACCTTTGGATGACGCCGAGAGCCAGAGAAAGGAGAGGCAAAAGGTGCGCTGAGGATGGGCTGCGCCTCCTTGGGGACGCGCCGGCCTGGGCGGGGAGGGGAGCTGTCCCTGATGGCCTGTCACAGCTGGGCCGAAGCATCCGTGGGCCTCCCCTCGCGCCGCCCCCGTCCCTCCGCGGCCGCCCCGGGGCCATTCCTGGCGCCCCACTCCAAACCTGGAGACGGGCGGCGTTGGGCTTTAGCCTGGCCTCAGCCCTTCGCTTTGGCGCCTAAGATGGGCGGACTCGCGCTCCGTCGTCGCGGAATCTGATCTTTCCTTTTCCTTAAACACGAGGCTGGTCGTGTGGTTCTCGTTGTCCGTCTTAGAAGATGATTAAGAAAGATGATCACCTTGAGTATGTGTTGCTTCTTTGTCACCCTGTCATGTGTGCGAGAATCTTGGGGAGAGCGATCTTAGGTTCACAAACCTTGGTAACTACCCCTATGGAGGCTAAAGGAAGAGAGTCACAGCCAGTGGTACCAGGATTTGGCTGCGGGTTAATTATTAATAGTCTTATTAATAATAATTATTAGTACCCGTTACTGTCAGTGTTTTCATTCATTCCACAATTTTCGTTGACCCTAATTTATTCCAGGCCTTGCTGGCACCAAGGAGTTTTAACTAAATTAAGCCCCCTGCCTTCAAGGGGCTTGTAGAGAAGTTGTAGATTTAAATAACTATACCCCTCAAAAAAGAAAAAAGAGAAAAAATTAGAGGAGGGCAAGGTGCTGAAAAATGCACAGGTAAAATTTTGCCGTGTAAGAAAGTGTAGTCAAATCTGACTTTTGAATGAAATTTATTTTGTATAGCCCCAAAGAACAGAACCTTTCATTCTTATCACCAAGGTAGACCTGACATTTTTTAAATCATAGTAAACAATATATAAAATTTACCATTTTAACAAGCCTACTTCTGTAGCATTAAGTTCTTTCACATTATTCTGCAGCCGTGCACCAGTCATCTCCAGAACTTTTTCATCCTCTGGAATTGAAAATCTGGCCATTAAAGACCAATTTCCATTTCCCCCATCTCCTCATCCCCTGTTAACCATCATTTTACTTTCTCTGTGAATTTGATTAAAATTTTTTTGAAGACTTATTTATTTATGCATACAAGAGCTGGGGTACAGGCCAGAGGTGTGGGGGGTGAGAGGATTCACCAGAGACAGAGCAGGGAACAGAACAGGCAGATTGACCAAAGTACACAGCTGAGGGGAGCAGCGGATGAGACAGGAGAGGTCTACTGCACCATGTGGGTAGCTCCCTGGCAGGACGGGCGATGGAACTTGTGCTGCAGAGGCTGCGGACAGCTTCATAGGTTGTGTCTTAACCCCTTGCTCCACCAGGGAGACCCTTGATTAAATATTTTAAGAGGAATCACCATGCAGTTACTTTAATTTGGGCTCCTCTTGAAATATTTGTTCCTCTCTCTGCATCAAAATCTTATCCATCTGTCAAAGATTAGTTTATGTTTTTTTCTAACCATTCTAGGTAGACATATAATAAGTAGTTTCATTCCCCTTTGAAGTCTATTCCAGTGCTGTCTTTATTTCTTTATCATTCAGTTGATGATTTATTATGTGCTTCCTTAATTCGTTTTTAATTTTTCTTTCTGTGTGTGTCTTTCCCAAATATTTCCCCGAGATTCTTGAGTGAAATGACAACATCTTTGTCCATCCTTACATTCACTACATGCTTGTAAATTGGTTTCTCCAGAAGTACTTGTTGATCATTCCTTAACTATGAAAGGTAGCTGAAGATTTGGAAACAGACCAACACTAATAGGAATAGAAGTAATTAGGTCAGTGATCTAGCATTGATTTATAGTTAACTTAGGTTTTGAATGTGTTGAGATAGGGAGCTGGGACTTAAATTCTCAGACCTGGAGTACTGGTAAGGAAGGAAGCCTGAAAGTGTTTGTTGAAGCCATGAAAATGGTATGAAAGTGCACATAGACAACAGAGACTTGAGCATCTACAGAAGGAAGGAGAGGAGCCATTGAAGAAGACAGGTAACAAGATAAGGAGGTAATATCGAGTGTCATGGAAATCAAGGAAGTGAAGAGTGCCCTGCACTGTAGATGTGATGTGGAACGATGTATTTCATCACCTTGGGATATTGCTGGGCTTGGATCTAGAGGTCACACTTTACCTTGTTTCATCTTCTCCCTGAAGTGCAGGGCCCAGGAGCAATTCAAACCCCAAGGCTGACTCTATAAATAACCTTGTTTTTTCTATAGAACTTGTTGGTTTGGGGAGATGTGTGCTATTTCAGTTAACTATAAAGATTAAGTGATGTAAAGTATAATTGTATAACTTATGTTAATGTAAAACTTGTACTGTTTACGAAGTACTTTTTTTTTAAATTGACTTAATAGAAATGTTTATTTATTTTTTTAAGATTCGTTTATTTATACAAGCACTGGGGTACAGGCCAGAGGCATGGGGGTGGTGAGAGAATTCACCAGAGACAGAGCAGGGAGCAGAACAGGCAGAAGGACCGAAGTACACTGCTGAGGGGAGCAGTGGGCAAGACAGGAGAGGTCTGCCTTGCCTTGTGGGAATCTCCCTGGCTGGCCGGAATTGAACTGGCACTGCAGAGGCTGCGGACAGCTTCACAGCTCAGTGTTCAACCCGCTGCGCCATGGGGGAGGCCCTACAAAGTGTTTTTACGTGTTATTCAGTTTTCACAACTCCTATTTTACAGATTAAAAAATTATGTGAAAGTGCTGTGAAAATTAAAATTAAATTTTAATTAAAATTAAAATTAAATTGTGGTGAAAATTTGGTAGTGATAGTTTTTACCACTAATCCCTACTCTTATTTTGAACATTTGACCAAGTAATTCTGAAGTGCTAAGTTTCTAAAGCATTTCTTGCTGTCTGCAAGTATTAAATCCTCTGGCCATCATTTTGGTGTTTTAAAACTGAAGTTGCAGAATAGTATTTGTAAACACTTTTTTTTTAAGGTTTATTTATTTATGCATACAAGAACTGGTTACAGGCCAGAGTTGCGGGGGGTGAGAGGATTCACCAGAGACAGAATGGGAAACAGAACAGGCAGACTGACTGAAATACACTGCTGAGGGGATTAGCAGGAGAGACAGAAGAGGTCTGCTGCGCCACTTGGGTTGCTCCCTAGCCTGCCGGGGAACAATCTTGTGCTGCAGAGGCTGCAGATTGCTTCATACTGTTGTGCTTAACCCCTTGGGCCACCAGAGAGGCCCCAGAATAGTATTTTTATTTTACTATTATTTTTAAAAGATTTTGTTTGTGCATACAAGAACTGGAGTACAGGCCGGGGTGGGTGTGGTGAGAGGATTCACCAGGTACAGAGTGGGGAACAGAACAAGCAGATGTACTGAAATACATTGCTGAGGGGAGCAGCGGGCAAGTCAGAAGAGGTCTGCTGCGCCATGTGGGTTGCTCTCTGGCTGGCCGGGAATCAAACTCATGCTGCAGAGGCTGTAGCTTGCTTCATAGTGCTGTGTTTAATAAACCCTTGTGCCACCAGGGAGGTCCTAATATACTTCTTTGATGGGAGTATAACAATTGGTGTTTTATATTAATTATATAATTTTGTTTAGTCTGTTTTTTCTTTAACCAGCCATTTGTCCAAGTTCAGAGAAGAAGTGTGAGCAAAAGGATCATGAGCTTTCAAGGGCTTGATTTCTAGCACTTCCACTTGTAAGAAATACCACATATGGGTCTTTGGCAAGTGACTTACCTCTAAGAACCGCCTCTGTAAAATGGCATAATTAATTCAGGTTTGCTATCCCTTATCAAAATCCTTGGGACCTGATGCATTTTGGAATTCATAATTCTGGGGATTTTTAGGATACTACCCCAGCAGGGATTGGGGCTCCTAGTCTTTGACAGTTTACTATTAAAAGAATATTTTAATATAAATATCAATAAGTAAAGATTATAAATAGCTTCACATTAGTTACAAATTTTGCCACCAAATGAGTTCAGGTAAGGTAAGGTTTTGCCTCTAAATAAGTTATTAAAAAACTTTCGGTTTTCGGAGCTTTATGGATATCGGAATTTCTGATAAGGGATTATGGACCTATACTTCCTTTATTAGGGTTGTTATGAAGATTTAGACAAGATAAGCTGAAAACACATTATACGATGCTGGGTAGGTACTCAGCAAATATTTTTTTTCTCTTGGAGATAATTAGAATTTTTCCTTTTTACTGTGCAAATCTGGGATTCTCGTTTTTCTGAAAAAGAACTATTTTAATTTCCCTTAAATCATTATGATGGGGTTAGAGAAGGTTCAGATGCCAGGTCTTGAGACTGCAAGAGATTGTATGAGAAAAAAAGTAATAGGTAAGGTTTGGGCTTGGCATCAGCAACCAGTTCAGAGTTCTACCAGATAACTTTTCAAGATAATAGTAGATTATGCTTTGCTGGTTGGGGAATCATGCTTTAACTTCTCTAGAGTCTTAAAAGGAGACCTTGTGACCCTCTTGTCATTGTTTCTTTGTTTTTTCACAGAGTGATAGAAGGAAGCCAAGGCACCATTATGACTCAGATGAGAAATCAGAAACAAGAGAAAATGGTGTTGCAGATGACCTGGATGCTCCCAAGCCCAAAAGAGCTAAAATGAAAGAGAAGCTAAATGGAGACACTGAGGGATCTAATAGACTTTCAGATGAAATTTCTAAATCTAAGTCAAGAAGAAAAGATCTGTCAAATGGAGATCTTGATGAACATGAAAAAAAATCAAAGCGCATGTCATCCTTAGATAGTTCTACTCATAAATCAAGTGATAATAAACTAGAGGAGGTATGGCTACTTTTTTGTTTGGCATTATCCTTGAAATACAGCTACTTTGTTTTTTTTTTTTTTTAAGACTAATGAGAATTGATTTTATAGTATTTCCTCATTATCCAGTACTGTTCAGTTACACAGGGGAGTCTGTACAGTTGAAACCTTAGCCTTTTTCTTTGTCCCTTGTTTCTGTCATTGTATTACCTTTTTATTGGGGCAGTGATAGGGGGATGGTCAAATTTAAACCTTTCCTTTACATTTGGATACCTGAACAGCTTTTCCAAAGTCCTTATTGATAGTCAACTACTTGTATTTCTTATAGTCATTTCAGTCCCTACCAGGACTCATGAATTGACTTCTGACGTCCTGAAACAGGTGCAAAAGGTCTCTTGATTTTGTGTATTTTGCCTTACAGTTATTCTGCTTCTGTAACAATAGCAACTTACATGATTTTTAGATCTTAATTGTAATTCACTTTTGAAGCTGTTTGCATTTTATTTATTTTTAAACAGTATATAACGTTGCATTTTAGCAGAAAAGAAACAAAAAATTATCTGAAGAAATCTGTTCTTCTGAGTATTAATTTTTTTGGAATTATAGAAACCTTGCTTGGTATGAAATCTGCCTTCTTGGGCCTTTTGGATATTTCCTTGCACAGAATTTGTTCAATTTTTCTTGTAATTTTCCTCTAACAGTGCATAGGTTTGTCTAGGTGGTATAAATTAGGGAAAAAAGTGCATAGGTTTGTCTAGGTGGTCTTTAGGAAAAAATGACCTTGATATTCTTAATAATTCTTGGTAGTCAACAGTTCTTTGTTTTTTAAATCTGACAGTTGCTGATAATTTAAATATATTTGAGCTTCATTTAATATGTAATCTTTGGGGTGTTTTTGGAAAAGATGTTGACTCCTTGCTTTTATTTATTTATGCATACAAGAGCTGGGGTACAGGCCAGAGGTGTGGGGGATGAGAGGATTCACCAGAGACAGAGTAGGGAATAGAACAGGCAGATTGACCGAAGTACACTGCTGAGGGGAGCAGCGGGCAAGTCAGGAGAGGTCTGCTGCACCATGTGGGTAGCTCCCTGGCTGGCTGGGGATCAAACTCGTGCTGCAGAGGCTGCGGGACAGCTTCATAGGTTTTATCGTAACCCCTTGCGCCACCTGGGAGGCCCAACTCCTTGCCTTTTAATAGGTGTTTTTCATTTATGAACTTGCTGTTTGTCAGGGAAGTATGTTAGACAGTTGATCCAAATCAAGCCCTACAAATTTGTATTGCTAGTAGTAGAATGTACGGGTTGCTTTTTGATCTGTTGAATTTTGCCTAATACAGTGCTCTGTATTAAAATAGATTTAGCTGTTTATTATTTCTTTTAGATCATGTCAGATTTCAGGAATTCTATTTCTAGGAATTTATTCTCCTATGGAGATAAATCATGAGATGTACATAGATATCAATAAGGAATCCTATTGCAGTGACATTGTTGATAATAGCAAAGAATATTATCATTGTTGATAATAGCAAAGAATATTATCATTGTTGATGATAATAGCTGAGAATATAATGGCAATTACTTACTATGTGTAGGATCCATAGTAGGTAATTGGCTTAATAACATATTCATGCAATAGAATAGTTCTAAAAGGCATAGAAGGATGTTAGAAAGGGATTCCATGTATCTTACTAATGTAAAAAGCAGATTATAAGACAGTATATACTGTATGATCTGATTTTTATTTAACAAATTTTTTTTTTATTATTATTTTAATTTTTTTTTTTTTTTAAGATTTATTTATTTATTTATTTATTTATACAAGCACTGGGTACAGTCAGATGCGCGGGAGGGTGAGAGAATTCACCAGAGTCAGAGCAGGATGCAGAACAGGCAGAAGGACAGAAGTACACTGCTGAGGGGAGCAGCGGGCGGCAGGAGAGGTCTAGCGCGCCATGTGGGACCCTCCTCCGGTGGCCGGGGAGCAGCCGGGGATCAAACCGGCACTGCAGAGGCTGCGGGCAGCATCGCAACCCAGCGCTCAACCGCTGCGCCACCGGGGAGGCCTTTATTTAACAATTTTTATGTGGGTAGAGTGAGGAGGAGATGAATGTGTGTTTGAAATGTGGCTTTAGCTGACTGGACTATAGATAATTTTGTTTCTATATGTACTTTCTAATTTCTATAATGAAGATGTTTTGCTTTTGTAATAAATTTTTTAAAAGTCTTAAAGATAATAGCATTGAGGTGTGCTTAAATTGCTTACAACTTGTATTTGATTTTGTCTTTTATCTGGTTTCCTGTTTGAAAATTGCTATTGTGTATGGTTCTAGGACTATGTTCTTTAAACATAACCAATAATAAAGTTTATAGGTGGAACTATTGTCTTTGTTCTGTTTACACATTGACTAGTATCCAAAATTTTCAATCAATGTTAATTGATAATGTCTTGCTATGTATATTAAAGAAATCTTCAAGCTTACAGGAACTTTTATCTTGTATTAGTGACTTTAGAAAATACTTCTTATAGCCATAGAACAACTTTTTAAATTTCATTTTTGGAAAAAGTTTACATTGTCAATTCCTTATAGGGACTGGTTTATAGGCAGTTTGCAATTAATATTACCTATGTCTGTGAATATGATTTCAATTATTAAATAGCTCCTATAATATTTTAATCATATAGAAACATTTGAGTTTATGTAGATGTATTTCTAAAGGGAGTTTTATGTGTTAGGTAAGCATTTTTAAATATGTTATGGGAAAATGTATTAAGTTAACTTGTTATTTAAAGGAGTACTTTTGAAATTAAAAGAATATTCCTGTAATTTATCTTGTAAATTAATCTATACAATTTCTGCAAGTTCTTAAGGATGATTTGTTAGTTCTTAGTAAGACTAAAAACATTAAATGAGTAAAAGATTCTAAATACCTAGTGAAATATAGTCTATATTAGTTAGAACTTTGATTTCATTTTGACAGACCCTAACACGTGAACAGAAAGAAGGAGCCTTCTCCAATTTCCCTATTTCTGAAGAGACTATAAAGCTTCTGAAAGGTACTATGAATTTTAATGGATAAACAAATGAAAATCAAAACTAGAATTTATAAACACTCGTGCCTTTTTTAACCAAAAGGACAATATAGGTAGCACAAAGAAACATTTCCTTAATTGCAGTTAATTCTGTATCATCATTTTTGGTTTTCTGATCTGTTTTTAATTTTAAAGAATTGTATATATTTGTCAAAAAGTTCAGGCCACTGTCTTGTAATTCTTCTTTGCGGTCTGAATAACTATAAATTTCATTAAGTGGTTATTTAGAAAGATGTTGAGGAGCCAGGATTGTCATTTTCAAATAATTTTAATGCTTATCTTAAATATTTCAATGAAATCTCATTTTACAGGTCGAGGGGTAACATATCTCTTTCCCATTCAAGTTAAAACCTTTGTTCCTGTATATGAAGGAAAAGATTTAATTGCTCAAGCACGGACAGGAACAGGAAAGACATTCTCTTTTGCCATACCTTTGATTGAAAGACTCCACAGAAATCAAGAGACAATTAAAAAAAGCCGCTCACCAAAGGTAACAATTTAGGGAGTGAAAGGTTCTAACATTCCTGTTATGGAAAGGAAAAGAAAGAATAAACTAATCTTAATTTCAGGTACCGCCAAAAGTAAAAAATTGAATGCTAAAACAAAATTTGTTGCTTTTTATTATAAGGAAATTTCAAGCAAATCCAAGGTTAATAACAGCAATAAAAATGTATGTGTTCTCGCCTGCCTGTGTCTATGCAGGCACCTCTTTTTTCTCTTTCTTATTTTCCTGATAAACGTGTCCTTTTAAAATATAAAAAAAGAAGAAGAATGTATGTGGATCCATAGACATTTTCTGATAAGTGTGTATTATGAAACCAGTTTGTCTTTTTTCAGGAGTATTTACAATTAATATATTTAGTGACCTTATTCAATCCTGATCTTTTAAACAGTTTTGTTGCTGAAGAGGTTTTCATTTATTCAGTCATTCAGTAAATCAATACAATTTATTTTACTGGTTGACTTTTAAAAGAAGATTATTACAGAAATGATACTGCTAGCCCCTGTGTTACTGAGGGTACTGGAGATCTATCATAACTTATAAGTAGTAAAGAAGTTAAAAATTAAAACTTTTTAGAACCTGTGTTCACTTTAAGGTTCATAAAAGTAAAGAAAAATCGCCTTCATAATTTGAGCAGATGTATGACTTCAAGTGATTTGTTCTTTTTAAATGGTATTACAGTATGAAAGTAAAATTCACATATATGAATATAATTAAATCACAGTGGTATTGAATTTGGTAAACTAATAGGACAAGTCTTTTTCAGAGAACTCTGTTTCTCAGGTGAAATTAGGAAAGACTGCAAGTACTAGAAAATGAACATATTCCCAACACTGCCTAAAAAGCTTTTTTAAAAAAATATCTAATAGGGCAGGTTAATTAGAAAAAGGGGAAAGGAGGAAAAACCACTTACACAGACAGAAAGCTGCATTTGAGAGGGATGGGTTTGTTAAAAGAGACGCCTGCATAGACACTTGCAGGCTGACTTGGGAACAGAGCTGCTGCCTTAAAAAACTTTTATGCTAGAAAATATTACCGGAGATTCTAACCAGTTCTACCTTTTGTTCTTGGGCAAGATTCTTCATTTCTCTAAGACTTTCAGGTTCCTCATCTGTAAGATGGATGATAATGCCACTTCGTTGGGGTTTTGTGAAGATCAAATTAGAGAATTAATATAAAGCAGTGGTACCTGGCACATGCATGTTCATTCATTTAACAAATATTTTTTGATTATCTGCTATGTGCAAGTTTCTATGCAAGGTGTACAGTAACCCAAGCAGACATAAATTCCTGCCTTCATGGAGCTTACATTTTAGTGGTGAGACAGACACTAAGCAAATAAATAAAATATAAATATTTTATATGATATAAGTGCTAAGGAAAAATAACTAAGCAGGGATGAGAGAATATGTAAAAAGGGCTAGGCTCTTTACTATAAAGTGAATTTTGAAGAGACCAGAATGAAATAAGGGAGACTATAATAACTATAGCTATTGTTAATATTTGTGCTCTATCTTTAAATACTATGACATTAATTAATGATTCTTAGTTTTAAATGCACCTTAAAAAATAATCCTCTTGGTTTGAATTTAGATGCCTCTAGAAAAGTGTCTTTTTGTTTTTCAAACTTCTTGCTCAGGTACTTGTTTTGGCTCCTACAAGGGAACTGGCAAACCAAGTAGCCAAAGACTTCAAAGATATAACTAGGAAACTCAGTGTGGCTTGTTTTTATGGTGGAACATCTTATCAAAGCCAAAGTGAGTAAATTTGTATGATAGTAGCATAAAGTCTACTTGTTATTTAAATCTAAAAATATATACTTGATTTTTACATATTACTGATAATTTTCTCCTCTCACAGTTAATCATATTCGAAATGGTATTGACATCTTGGTTGGGACTCCTGGTCGTATCAAAGATCATCTGCAGAGTGGCCGATTAGATCTTTCTAAATTGCGCCATGTTGTACTTGATGAAGTGGATCAAATGTTAGATTTAGGTTTTGCTGAACAAGTTGAAGATATTATCCATGGATCCTACAAAACTGGTATAGTCTAATTAAAAATAAGCACATTAGCCATTCTCTTATCTAAAAACTTTAAAATTTTTGATTTCATTATATTGCATTGTCTACCCAGTGTTATAAAACTAAAGCTATTTGGTATCTGTTTTCTTCTGAATAACAGAGTACGATAGTATACCTTATTCTTCAACTCTTTGCTTTGCTTTCTTCCATGTATTATTTTTCAATAAGTAGTTAGATTTACTAACTTATTTTACTGATTTCTTTGCTCATTATTCCTTCTTAAATTCTCTCTTTCTGGAAGGAAGGTCCTCCAGTTTTGGAAGTTGAAAGTTGTAATACTGCAGTGAAGTTTGTTTAAAATTCACCCCAAGTTTCCAATTTTTCATCTTTCACTTTTGGGGGATTTTTAAGAGCTGACTATGTCATGGGGTATTAAGAAAGCATTTGAATTCTTTTTGTTTATTTAAGATTCTGAAGACAATCCTCAGACTTTACTTTTTTCTGCAACTTGCCCACAGTGGGTATACAAAGTTGCAAAAAAATACATGAAATCCAGATATGAACAGGTTGACCTTGTTGGAAAAATGACTCAAAAGGCTGCAACTACTGTGGAAGTAAGTAGCTTTTTAGCATGATAGATTTTAGCTTTTGGTTGTTATTTGGAAATTCGTTGTAGTTAAACTTAAGTTTTGGGTACCAATTCAAGCCAAATTTCTCTTACTGGCACGAAATCAATAAAATACCTTTGTGTTTCTATAATCTGAGACTGAGGAGCAGAATAGAATACATAGGAAAAGTATGTGATCACACAAGTCCTCAGGGAAATTTACAACCTGCCAGGGAGACAAAATTAAATTATGTAGAATTTGACAAAGGAGGTGACTCATATCAATTTGAATAGAACAGTGCTGGGAGCCAAAAAATTTCCTGGAAGATTTTTAAAAATTAAGCCATAAAGGGGCCTCCCCCGTGGCGCAGCGGTTGAGTGCTGGGTTGCGAAGCTGCCTACAGCCTCTGCAGCACTGGTTCGATCCCTGGCCACTGGGTGAGGGTCCCACATGACGCGCAGACCTCTCCTGCTGCCCACTGCTCCCCTCAGCAGTGTACCTCATCAGTCTGTCTGCTCTGCTCTCCGCTCTGGCTCTGGTGAATTCTCTCACCCTCCTGTGCTTCTGACTGTACCCAGTGCTTGTATGAATAAATAAATAAATCTTTAAAAAAAAATTAAGTCATAAAATAATTTAAAACTTATGTAGTTAACAGTTACTTGAATTCAAGAAAGACTTTTCCAAACAAAACCAGAAGAACCCACCTTAAAGGAAAAGGTTGAGAATTTTGACTCCAGGAAAATTTAATGGCATATTGAAAAAAGATAATATTTGCATTATTTATGAGTTATGTATGTATTGTTACCTTTTCCATTTAATAGTTGTACATACATGATAAAAATAGGCTAAGCGAACAACAGTATAATCTACAAATATAATGCAGTGGTTAAAAAGAATGAATTTGATAAAAAAAATTATAAACTAGAGAATTAATACTGTTAAATACAAAAATGCTAAATGCACTAAATATTTTTGTATATATTTATGTAAATATATAATGCTAAACTTAAAAACAATAATGATTACTTTTGGGAAAGATAATGTGGAATAATCAAAGGAAGCTTTATGTATTTTGTAATGGTTGAAAGTTTTACAATAAAAATGTAAAATGTATCAGTTGAAAAAATTTATTAAGGATGTTATCACGTACACAAAAATTGAACAGCAAAGAGGATCTTATATATCTTTTTTTATACCTCCATACATTCTTCACCCTTATATTTGAAGCAATCCAGTCACCATTTTACCTTCACAAAATTGTATATGTATATATTTTTAAAAGAAATAAATGCTCTTTAGAAAAAAAATCCAGGTATAGTAGAAAGTAAAAAGCAATAATTATTTACTATAATTAAATAGCTAATATGCACATTACCTTAATTGTTTTCTTATTTAGTTTTAAATAGTTTGAATCTGGATCTAATTATTAAGACCCTTACGTTATCACTGATTGATGTGTCTTAAATCTTTTATAATCTGCAGTTTCCTCTGTTCCTTTTTTCTTGCAATTTTTGCTTGAAAAGAATTGTTTCAGGAGTTTCCCACAGTCTCAGTTTTGCTGGCTTGGATCCCTGTGGTGTTAACATGTTCCTGTCTTTATTCTCCTATGGGTTGATGGTTAGATTGTGAGATTTGATCAGATTTAGGATCTTTTCTTTTTTTGAGGCGAGGAAGAAGCAAGACTTTCCATTAAGTGGTAGAAATGATTATAAATTTTCTTCTTTGTGCTTTTTTCTGTTTCCATGGGTTCGATAATTTATAATGTTACTTTAGAAAATTTGACTGCAATTTATGTTAAAATGCAATTTTTAAATGTAGAGTATAAATTTTTCCCAAAATATTATCATAAAAATTTTCAAATACTCATCAAAGGTGAACATATTCTACAGTGAACACTCATACTCAATATCTAGATTCTACTATATATTCACTTTTTTTAAAAAGATTTATTTGTTTATGCATACAAGAACTGGGGTGTAGGCCAGAGGTGGAGGGGGGTGTGTGTGAGAGAGGATTCACCTGAGACAAAGTGAGGAACAGAACAGGCAGATTGATTGAAATACACTGCTGAGGGAAGCAGTGGGGGAAACAAGAGAGGTCTGCTGCACCATGTGGGTAGCTCTCTGGCTGGCCGGGATCTAACTCATGCTGCAGAGGATGCAGACAGCTTCACAGTACTGTGCTAACCCCTTGCACCACCAGGGAGGCCCTCATTTATTTTATTTTATTTTATTTTTAAGATTTATTTATTTATATAAACACTGGGCACAGTCAGAAGCGTGGGAGGGTGAGAGAATTCACCAGAGCCAGAGCGGAGAATAGAGGAGGCAGACTGACAAAGTACACTGCTGAGGGGAGCAGCGGGCGGCAGGAGAGGTCTGCGCACCATGTGGGACCCTCCTCCAGTGGCCTGGGAGCAGCCGGGGATGGAACCAGCCCTGCAGAGGCTGTGGGCAGCTTTGCAACCCAGCACTCAACCGCTGCGCCACTGGGGAGGCCCTATTTTAAATGACAGAAATTATACTTCTTCCTAAGTATTTTACCATGCATGTCTTTAACTAGAGCTTACTGTTTACAGTTTTTTTTGAAGATTTATTTTTTTATGCATATAAGAACTGGGTATAGGCCAGAGGTGTGGGGGTGAGAGGATTCACCAGAGACAGAGTGGGGAACAGAACAGGCAGATTGACTGAAATACACTGCTGAGGGGAGCAGCGGATGAGTCAGGAGAGGTCTGCGCCATGTGGGTACCTCCCTGGCTGGGGCTTGAACTTGTGCTGCAGTGGCTGTGGATAGCTTCATAGGTTGCGTTTTAACCCCTTGCGCCACCAGGGAGGCCCCTATTTACAGTTTTTTTAATGTGAGGTAAAATTCACATAACTAAAATTAACCATTTTAGAGTGTACAGTTCACGGTCATGTTATACAAACATCATTTCTAAAGCATTTTCATCACCTCAAAAGGAAACTCCGTAGCTATTAGCAGTTACTCCCCATTTCATTCTTCCCTTGGCCCCTGGTAACCACCAATCCATGTTCTATCTCTGGATTTACCTATTCTGGATATTTCATATAAATGTAATCATAATGATATAACTTTTTTAAAATATCAAACTTAATTTGTTTATCATATTTTTAAGGTTCATCCATATACAGTTTTTAAAGATAAGATTTACACACAGTGAAACATAAAGGTTTGCTTTGTTTTGACAATTTCATATATGTGTGTAACCCAAACCTGTATCAAGACAGGTTTATTGCCATCATCCTAGAAAGTCCCTGTCCAATTAGTCCCGCATCCAGATGTAACTACTGTTCTCACTTTTTCCCACCATAAATTAGTTTTGCCTCTTCTGGAAATTGTTTCCCAGGATGGTGAGTTTTTGAACAGATTAGAAAAAGATGTAGAAGAGAAATCTTTTTCAATAATTTTAATGAAATTTATATGATGTTTTCTTCAAAGCATTTGGCCATTCAGTGCCATTGGTCTCAGAGGCCAGCAGTTATTGGAGATGTCCTTCAAGTCTACAGTGGGTCTGAAGGGAGGGCTATTATTTTCTGTGAGACCAAAAAGAATGTAACTGAAATGGCCATGAACCCACACATAAAACAGGTAAGTCTTTTTTCATGCTTTCTCTAACTGAGATTATAGGGATGAATTATTGAACAAAAAAATTTCTTGTCCTTTGAGGACCAAGCTTGATAGTCCTCACAACTGAGCCTTGTTCAGATGGAAGTGCAGCTATGATCTGTTAAGTCAGGATAGAATCTTTCCCTTTTTATAGGAAGTTTTTTCAAGACTTTCAAAGTGTGTGTGATCTTGAAAATAGAAAGATTGAAGCAAATGAATTTCTGTAGGTAAGAGATGATGATACTTTAGGTTGTGTTATAAAATGAGTCACAAATACTGAATGTATGTTTTTCTTTTAAGTTTTTATAATAGCAAATTTTAAATATATAAGAAAAGTTGCCAGAATAGTATAATGAACCCCAGTCTATTCATTCTCCAGTTAACTTACTATTTCATCCAAATGCCCACTCAATTCCTGCCACTGAATTATTTTGATGCAACTGCTAGATAATGATGTTGATAAATATTTGGTTATGTATCTGTAAAACAAAGGGATTGTTTTTTAAAAAGCCACAATGCCGTTAGCTAAAAAACTAACAATATACTCAAATATCAGTGTGTTCAAATCTCAGTTGTTTTATAAATGCATTGTTTTAAAAAAAAATAAATAAATGCTTTGTTTTTTTTCTTTTGTAGTTGGTTTTCTTGAATCTGGATCCAAATAAGATGTTTACATTATATGACTTCATTAGATCTTTTTCATATATGGATTCCTTCTTTAATATATGGATTCTTATAACTTTTTCATTATTTAGTATTCAAGTTTCCATAATCTAGTAGAGTAGTACTACTTTCCTTGGTGTCAACTAACATGTATTTTGTGTTTCCTGGAAATTTAGGTGGGTTGGTTTGTCTCCTTAGGGCAAGACTATTTTATATATGGTGCATTCCATCAGAAACTATATAGTGTTTAGTTCTTTTTGTGTGTGTGATGTTAACACCCATTGATAATGAACTCCTTACATCGATGTCTTTCCAGTCATTTTTGTTGTTTGTAACTTGTTTTCTAGTAAATTCCATAGGAATTGCTCAGGGAAACAATATGTTGAACTGATAATAAATTGATTATAACTTAATATGTGAAAGTGATTTAAACTGGATATAAAATTCTTGGTTGACCTTTGCCTTCCTTCCTATATATTTCCTTCCAAATCTTAAATTTATTATTCCATTGTTTTTGGAATAAAGCCTATATAAAGTCTGATGCCAGTCTGATTTTTTTTCCCCCTTATAAGTGATTTGGTCTTTTTGCCTGATATGCAAAAGACTTTTCTCTTTCATTAAAAACCTGTAGTCTTACTAGAAGATATTTTTGTATTGTACTTGTTTATGTTTTCTGGATTAGTATATATTTTCAAATTAGTTTCGTGTATATATATTTATTTTCAGTAACAATTCCTTCAATTATAATTTTTAGTATTTGATTTGTCTGAATGCTTTCGTTATTTTCTTTAGGGACTCTTGTTTCCTCATTATCACTTTATCTCATATCCTTTTTCTTTTTGTCTTTCAGTTTTTTGAATTTCCTATTTTAAGGCAATCATATATTATGTTTGCTCAGTCTTGTTTTTGAAAGGTCTGTCTTTTGTTTCTACTTTTTCCTTTGGTCATTTCACCATTTTGTTGTTGTTTTTCTTCTGATTTTTCTTAATAGTTCATATATTATTAAGAAATTATTTTAATTTCATTCAGAAATATAATACTGTGCTTTTCATCTGTTTTGTGTGCATGCCTTTCTAGAGGTGTCATTATTTGTGGAGATATTATTCCCCCTAGTTACTTTTTGTGGGCTTTAAATGCAGTGCTTTACATTGCTCATTTTTAGATGAAATTAATTTTTCTGAAGTTTAGATGGACATGGGTAAATTTTCTAGCCTCATAGCAGCTTTCTCTGTTGTTTTGTCAGTATCTAAAAATACTGTGTGTAAATTTTATCTCAATAAAGGTATTTTTGAAAAAACAGTCTCTGACTTTCTGATCTCCAACTGTCTCTTCCCTCACTTTAATTTGGATCTTCTCTTTTCGTTGTTTCTACGATCCCTGGCATCTTTAGTTTGGATTCTTTGTCTACAACAGTTTCTCCTCATTGTGCAAATGCTGATGATGCCCAAATCTTTTTTCAGATTAACTGTCTCCAGAATCTAGACCTGTGTTTATACTGCTGGTCACAGACACCCCCATCCATTATGTACCTAAAATTGAACTCATTCTCTTCTATACTCGTATACCCACTTTGTTGCCAACATTCCCTGTTGTTGAATGATACATCTACCTCATAGCTTAAGCCAGAAATCTGTTTATCACTTATCTTTTCTTCTTTTTCCCACCCAGTTATTACAAAGTATTTTTGGATTCTACCTCCTATGGCTTAAAATGAGCTATTTCTTTCCTACTACTGATACAAAAAAGTTCACAATCTTGGAGTCATGTATATTTCTTTCCCTTATACCTACCTCATTTCTACTCCCTTCACCAAGTCCTCCCAGTTTCCTCTGATAGTTCTTAAATTCATTCATTGCCTAGCCCCTACTTACCTTTCCAGATTTATCTTATTATCACACTTTCCCCTCATTTCTGTAGTCTCTCCATAGATAATGTTACTTTCACTACAGGACTCTTGAACTTGTACTCTAACTTGCCTAGTGATTCCTACTCATCCTTCAGTTCAGAATACCCCCTTTTTTGGAATTCTTTCTTGCCCAAATTAAGTTGTCTTCTTATAAGTAACTTGCCTCTTAAACCTGTGCAACATCCATTCTACTTGCTGGCTAAATTTATTTCTGTGCTTAATTATTTGATTAATGTTCATTTCCTGACTAGGCTACAAAGATCATGAGGACAGAGGTGGTCTTATTTCTGTTTGTCATTTTTTCCCTAGTGTCCAGTATATTATAGATCACAGAATATTTGTTAAATGACTAGGTGGTCATTGTCACTATCTTGGTGAGGCCACTGATAGTACTACCTCTTCTGAATTTTTGTCACTAATACTTTTTACCTAATTAACAAGTAGTCACCTAGCAGAGGTGAAATCACATTATTAATTTCTCAACCATGGAAATTTTCTGTCATCCACTAAAAGGAGAATTCTTAACCCAATTAGATTCTAACTGAGTCTCCCTAGTGTTTGTCTTGCTCTTTTCTAATACTTTCTGTATGGTGTTGTGAAAGTGTTATTCTGCAGTACAGATAGGTTCATGATAAGCTTCTGCTTACAACCATTTGATTGTTCCATATTATTCTCTTTTATCACTTCCCCTTTTCATTATGCATCAGTAATATTCAAATATTTGTAGTTCCCAAGGCATACTATTTGTATATATGATATTTCTTCTTCCTGGTACTCCCTAGGAGCTTCTTGGTCTCCATTTTGCTAATTCCTTGGTAGCTCCTTATTAGCTCAGCTTCATTGTTGCCTTACCTTCAAAGAGTTAGAGTTGCCTCTTAAATATTCCTATAGTACCCTGCCTTGATATAGTACATATCATACTGTATTAAAAATGCCTGTTATCTTGTCTGTCCCAGGAACATGTCTTTGATTATTCCAGAACCTGACATAGTGCCTGGTGCATAGCAAAGTGCTCAATGAATTCACTCAAGTATGTATTATGCTGAAATACTGAGGTTTAGATATCTTAAACCTTAGTATCTAAGTTGGGGCTAAATCATTGTTATGCACTTTCAATAGTGCCTAGGAAAATTATAATACTAGGAGAATTATTTAAAGCACAAATGGAAGATCAATCCAACATAAATAGGTTCAACTTCATTACAATTTAATAGAAATGTAGATTAAACAATATTAGGAGATAATTTTTGCCCATTAGATACCCAAGGATTATAAATGATTCATAATGTGCAAGGTAGGTGGATATGATGAACAGTCACAGAATGTTAAGAGTAAATGAGCACAACCTCTTTATAATACTGTCTTGCAGTAGCTATTAAAATGTTAAATGGTCATAGTTTTTGACTCAGAAATTTAACTTCTAGTTATGTATCCAATTGAAATCTACTGAGGTGTCCAGAAATATAAGTATAGGTTGTTTATTGTAGCATTGTTTTTAAAGATGGGAATTTAGATGTCACCTATATGTTCACCAGTAGATACTGCTAAAATAAATGATACTGCATCCATAGGGAGAAGTCATATATAGTTTCTAAAAATTAAGTTGAGTTATATTTAGTAGATGTTATATTTAGTAGTTAGGCTAGGCTCTAATAAATCTATAAAGCAGGCTGTAAAATAGTACATGTATCGGATGCGTCCATAAATAAATACATAGGTTGTAGTATTTATAGTATATGTGAGGTATATGTCTTTTTTAAATACTAAGTATGCATTGTAATTACTGGATAATTAGAAGATTAAGAAACAATAATACAGTGCAGACTGTATAGTTTTGTGGTGCTGTCAATTGCAAGCATGAACTGTACACTTAATTTTCCCCTTTTTTCTAAATAGAATGCCCAGTGTTTACATGGGGACATTGCACAGTCACAAAGAGAAATTACATTGAAAGGCTTCAGAGAAGGTAGTTTTAAAGTTTTGGTGGCAACCAATGTGGCTGCCCGTGGTTTGGACATTCCCGAGGTTGACCTGGTGATTCAGAGTTCTCCTCCACAGGTAGGAAATGAGATTTGATTTGGGGAAAATAAGATCAACTGTATAAATTGTTCTTTTGTGTACAAAATAGTGCTTTTGATGTGAAAAATATGTTTTTAGCCATTTTTTGTTATTGTGTTAAATTGATGAAAATCTGATGCCTTTGCTAATGATTAACTTCGTTATTTGGATTTGAGGCATGGAATCATGCAGTGGTATTATTGAAAGCTAACATATAAATAGCCCTGGAAAGAGATAGATAAAAAGGTATTAAATCCCATTTTTTTTTTAAAGATTCATTTACTTATGCCTCCAAGAACTGGGGTACAGGCAGGGGGTGGGGTGGGGTACTGAGGGGGGTGAGAGGATTCACTAGAGACAGAGTGGGGAGCAGAACAGGCAGACCGATTGAAATACACTGCTGAGGGGAGCAATAGGGGAGATAGGAGAGGTCTGTGGGTAGCTCCCTGGCCCACCAGGGATCAAACTTGTGCTGCAGAGGCTGCAGGTAGCTTCACAGGGCTGTGCTTAACCCCTTGTACCACCAGGGAGGCCCTAAAACATTGTTATTATTAGTAATAGGTTTGTACTATTAACATTATTATTATTTGGATGCTGGGGAATGACTGACTTGCCAGATTTTTAACAAGTATTTCCTATCTTATTTTTAGGATGTTGAGTCCTATATTCATCGCTCTGGACGCACAGGTAGAGCCGGCCGGACAGGGATTTGCATATGTTTTTATCAGCCAAGAGAAAGAGGTCAACTAAGATATGTGGAACAAAAAGCAGTAAGTAGAGTTAAATTATTTCAGGCTTATTATCTATAGTGCCTTAGAAAAGAACTCTTTTTATACTTGTCCTCACAAATAGATCTTTGTAACTTTTCTCAGTTTAAGCTGCCATTGGATGTGAAGCATGTGGAGAGCTAAATATATACTAGCTGCAAGACTTTGTGTTAATTCTGCATTTATTGTGACACAGAAAACTGACTTTCTCATTTTTCTTTTGAATTTTCTCCCTTGATACTAAAATCAAAAATGCTTTTAGTCCAGCTTTGTAAATGGTGACTGTGACATTGTCTTGTAATAGTTAAGATTATATTGTGTCATGGTAAAATGGCCAGTTTCTTTAAGAAGTTACACATTTTTTTTGGTGGCCTGGAATTTTTTTTTTGGTACTATTTCACATTTTTTATAATGTGCATTTTTATGTTCTATTTCCTTGTAACATGAGATAAGATATTTAGGGGAGAAAGTCGGTAGGTATAAATAGTATCTTTTCCCTTGTTTTGAATCAGCTTTATTTTGTAAGTGAGATTCATTGTATATTAAAGTCACTTCAGGAATTTTTTTTTTCTCCATCTAGAATTTGTAATTGATGCTTTATATAAAAAAAGTAGATCTCTTGATCTGCTAGGGATTGGAAATCTTTTTTTTTTTTAAGTCCAAGAAATGGAAATTCAACAAACTATATTAATTTAGGAGTTAATTGTAAAGACTTCCATTTTTCTTTAATGTAATTCTTTCATTTTCAGGGAATTACTTTTAAACGTGTAGGTGTTCCTTCTACAATGGATTTAGTTAAATCTAAAAGCATGGATGCCATCAGGTATGCTTTCTGACCTTGCTGAATGATTTTTTCTTTTATATTAGGCTATTCATCTTTAAGCTCTCCTAGTTCAAAAAACAGAAAATTTAGTCAGCAGTTTTATCAGCAGTTACATTAAAATGCAAAAATGTTACTCTTTCTTTTCCCATTCATTCTCTTACCTTTAATTATTTCCCTTTGCCTTGACCAAGAAAATTTACTATTTTTAAACCATAGGTCTCTGGCTTCCGTTTCTTATGCTGCTGTTGATTTTTTCCGACCATCAGCTCAGAGATTGATAGAAGAGAAGGGTGCAGTGGATGCATTGGCTGCAGCATTAGCCCACATCTCTGGTGCCTCAAGTTTTGAACCACGATCTTTGATTACCTCTGATAAGGTAGAAATGTGTGAGAAAATTGTATGGGGTTGAGACAGGGAACCTTCACTTTGCACAGCACAGTTGACCCCTGCTTTATAGTCGATTCACTATGTGAGCAAATCACTTCACCATGAGTCCTTCATATTAAAATATAAATCACTTTACAGTTTAATAATTCACGTTACAATTACCACCAAGTAGACCATGAGGATGGGGCATTTGAATAATTGTTAGCATATGAGCTAATCACAGGTTAATTTATTGGTTTGATCATCTTTTGTCATGGTCTAGTTTTTTTTTTTTAAAGATTTATTTTATTTATTTATTTATATAAGCACTGGGTGCAGCCAGAAGCGCAGGAGGGTGAGAGAATTCACCAGAGCCAGAGCGGGGAGCAGAGCAGGCAGAAGGACCAAAGTACACTGCTGAGGGGAGCAGCGGGCGGCAGGAGAGGTCTGCGCACCATGTGGGACCCTCCTCTGGTGGCCGGGGAGCAGCCGGGGATCGAACCGGCACTGCAGAGGTCGTGCGCAGCTTCGCAGCCCAGCGCTCAACCGCTGCACCACCGGGGAGGCCCAGTCACATTCTAGTTTTGTTTTGTTTTGCTTTTTCAGTGAAGTAGAGAAATGTTTTCTTTTTTGGTCTTTATGTGTACTTTTTTAACAAATGGTTGTTGAACTGCATAAAAATACTGTACGAAACTGTAAACATGGGTCCTAAAGAGTATTAAGAAGAAAATCTCAATTAAATTGAAACAAATTATAAAATAGCATACTGATGGTGAAAAATTAGTGAATTAATACAAGAGTTTGATTTTTCCTGTCCACTCCATTAGCAAATTCTAAGAAAATAACCTTTTCCAATTCAAGTTACTTCACTTATTTTCAGGAGCTTTTTAATAAAAAAACAAAATTCAATATTTTTGTTTTGTTGTATAAATCACAGTCTTCTATAAGCTTAGCTATATGCTGAAATTTCCAAATTATGCCACCCTAGAATGAGTGTCAATGTATTACTGCGTTCACATTCAATATTTTTATTATACAATTATATCTGTAGAAGGAATTAGTATTGTAATGTGTGTGTCTACTGTACTGTATTAAGTGAAACTTAAATACCAGAATCTTTTCTTCACTTTGTAAGTTGCTGTGATACCGTGCAAACTGAGAAATAGACTCTGCAGTTAACAGTGTACCAAGCAAAATAGGATTGTCTGTATATGTGGAGGATGTGTGTGTGTGTGTCTCTGTGTGGGTATCTATGTGTTTTGCTGGGTTGTTAAACCATATCAGAGCAATTAGTTGCAAGTAATTCAAGATTTTGTCATTCATTGTGATATAAATGAGAGGAACACCCATCAATAATAAGTAGAGGGATGTGGGGGAAAGAGGGTGGGACAAGAGCTACTGGGAGAGGAGGAAAATAGAATTAGGGCAGGTATGCGTTAATTGAGTTATGTGGTGTAGCTTAAATGAGTACAGCTTGGGTGTCTGATGTTTTCTGCCTGGCAGGCATTAACGGGTTAGCCAAATTGTCATCTTGCTGGGAGCAACTTTGTGTGTGATTCTTTGTCCCCTCTATATAGTTATCTTTTTGAAAAATTTAGATCCAGTTGAAGTTCATGTGTTACATTTGGTTCCTACATCTCTTTTAATCTGGAACTGTTTTCCCATCTTTTTTTACTGATTTTTTTTTTGAAAAGTTTAGATAAGATATCTGGTTTAGTATCTTTTTGGATTTCTTTTCTTTTTTTTTTAAAGATTTATTTATTTATTTATACCAGAGCCAGAATGGGGAACAGAACAGGCAGACTGACGGAATACACTGCTGAGGGGAGCAGCGGGCGGCAGGAGAGGTCTGCACACCATGTGGGACCCTCGTCCGGTGGCCGGGGATGAAACCAGTGCTGCAGAGGCTGCGGGCAGCTTCGCAGCCCAGTGCTCAACCGCTGCGCCACCAGGGAAGGCCCTGGATTTATTTTCTTTATGCATCATTTCACTTTTGCCTTTATTCAATCTACAATGAACTATAAGTGATGTCAAAGTTTGATTTTATATTCAGTTAAACAGTTTGGCAGGAATACATTTTAAGTGATACTGTACACTCCTCATAACATCAGGAGCCATTTAATGTCAGATTGTTCCAGTACTAGTATGCTTACTTTGATTACTTGTTTGAGATGGAAATTGCTTCCATTTGTTATGGTATATTTTGCTCATATAACTAGTAAGTAATCTGTGGGGTGCTACTCAGCACTGAGCAAAAAATATTACAGATAGCAAATACCTATGCTTAACTACCCACCAGATACTTCTTAAGAAAATATTTAAACCATACTTCCTAAGAAAATGTTGAGAAACACTTTTTTTTTTTTTAAAGATTTATTTATTTATGTATACAAGAGCTGGGGTACAGGCCAGAGGTGTGGGAGGTGAGAGGATTCACCAGAGACAGAGTGGGGAACAGAACAGGCAGATAGACCAAAGTACACTGTTGAGGGGAGCAGCGGGTTAGTCAGGGGAGGTCTGCCGCACCATATGGGTTGCTCCCTGGCCGGCTGGGGATTGAACTCGTGCCGCAGGGGATGTGGACAGCTTCATAGGTTGTGTCTTTTTTTTTTTTTTTTTTAAGATTTATTTTATTTTTATGCATACAAGAGCTGGGGTATAGGCCAGAGGTGTGGTGGGGGTAGGTGAGAGAATTTTCCAGAGACAGAATGGGGAATAGAACAGGAAAACTGACTGAAATACACTGCTGAGGGGAGCAGTGGGCGAGTCAGGAGAGGTCTGCTGCGCCATGTGGGTTGCTCCCTGTCCAGGGATCAAACTTGTGCTGCAGTGGTTGAGGTTAGCTTCATAGGTTGCATCTTCACCCCTTGTGTCATCAGGGAGGCCCCATAGGTTGTGTCTTAACACCTTGTGCCACCAGGGAGGCCCTTAGGAGATACTTTTAGAGCCAAGAAGTATCTAAGAGGTTTTAGTCGCAACACTTATTTGATAAAAAAAAAAAAAATCCCTTTGTAGTAGATGGGTCATCCAACCTCAAATTCAGTCTCTTAGAAACTGGGTTGATAGAGGTTTGAAATTTCTTTCTTTAAGTTAAACCAAAATCCAATCTTCACCATGAATGTTCTACAGGTAGAACATTCTACTGGGTTGTTAGAGATATCTTTCTTGATCACCTTATCTAAAGAGGATAAGGTGAAGAGAGACAGGAGAGGTCTGCTGCGCCATGTGGGATTCTCGCTGGCCGGCGGGCATTGAACCAGCACTGCAGAGACTGCAGACAGCTTCACCGTGCTCCGCTCAACTGCCTGTGCCACCAGGGAGGCCCTATATTTCTTCTTCACATTGATCTGTTTGATTGTCAGTAAAGCTTTATAGAACAAATAATTTTTGCTTACATAATAGTCCTACAAGAGTTTAAAGAGGTTTATTTTTATTTTTTTACAGATTTATTTTTATTTATTTATGCATATAAGAAGTGGGGTGTAGCCAGAGGTGCCGGGGATCTACTGAAATACACTGCTGAGGGGAGCAGCGGGGGAGACAGGAGAGGTCTGCTGTGTCATGTGGGTTAGCTCCCTGGCCTGGGATCAAATCTGTGCTGCAGTAACATTTTTGCAATTTTAACCCCTGCTCCACCAGGTAGTCCCCTAAAGAGGTTTATATAACCTATTTTCCTCTCCAAGTTTGCTTTGGCTTCTTCAACTTTTTCTTTTTCTTTTTTTTTTTTAAAGATTTTATTTATGCATACAAGAACTGGGTTGTCAGGCCTCCCTGGTGACACAGAGGTTAAAGTCTCAGCACTATTAAGCTATTGCCAGCCACTGTGGCCTGAGTTCAACCCAAGGCCAGGGAGCTAACCCACATGGTGCAGCAGACCTCTCCTGGCTCATCCTCTTGCTCCCCTCAGCAGTGTATTTCAGTAGATCCGCCTACTCTGCTTCCCTCTCTGTCTCTGGTGAATTCTTTCACCCTACCCTGACTCCCCACACCTCTGGCCTACATCCCAGTCCTTTTCTTGTATGCATAAATAAAAATAAATTTAAAATAATGAACTGGGGTATAGGCCAGAGGTGTGGGGAGGATGAGTGGATTCACCAGAACAGAGTGAGGGAGCAGAACAGGTACATTTTTAACTCCTGTGCCACCAGGGAGACCCAAGAAGTTATTTTTTAAAACCCATATTACACTGTTGAATCAGCACATAATTAAGCCATGAAAGGCTATAGAATTGGAACTTTATTGTTCTATTGTTGTTTCCTCCACACTTTAAACCCCCAAACATAATACAACTTTTCTTCCTTAAGGGATTTGTGACCATGACTCTGGAAAGCCAGGAAGAAATACAGGATGTCAACTGTGCTTGGAAAGAACTTAACAGAAAGCTGAGCAGTAATGCTGTGTCCCAAATTACCAGAATGTGCCTCCTAAAAGGAAATATGGTATGCTTTTCTAGATTACTAAAAAGCTTTTTAGTAAGTTGCTATAAATGCTTGAAAAGACTAGACAGTTTCGGTCCTTCTTTCCTTTTTTGAAGCCCAAAACTGTAAATACTCCTTGTATTAGTTTGTTTCCAGTTGTAAGTTTGGGCAGTTATATTACATAATCCATTGCGCTAGAAAGCTGTAAAGTCATTCTGCTTAGTTGGGCTATTACAATACCCAAGTTATTTAAGTTTCTGACTTCCATACATATGTATGGTTGTGTATGTTTATTCTCTCAGTCTAAATAACTTAAGATTACAACAGCTAAGCTGCTTTGTAATTGAGAGGACACACAAAATACTGGAAGATAATGATGTGAATTAAATAATAGTATACTACATTCATGAAATAACAAAGTTAAAACTGTAATTTTAGGGGCTTTGCTTTCTTCCAATGCTTTTGAGAAAATGTTACATGTATTCATCTAACTTTAGTACATTGTTTCATTCTGGCCTGGATTTTAAACTCAGTTGTTTCTTGGAAATAATCTTTTTTAAAGTTTAAGAATTTGTGGCAAGTATGAGAGAAAAATAGACATTCAGAAAAAATGTGGAGGAGAGGAAAACTATAACAAGATCTTTAGGACACACTCATTACTATAACTGAGTATTAAATTAACTTTCAACTTACTGGCAACCAAGACCAAAGAGGAAACATCTTGGTTTACATCATTCTCATTATCTGATAAAGTATTTAGTTACTTTTCAGATTTAGAAAATATAATAAATAGCTACAATGTCGTGCATTTATATATATTTGCTTTTTTAATACTGTGAATAATTATAGGACACCTAAACTTCCCTCTTTTTTAGTTAAAATAAGATTACCAACAATAATTAGTATATTCATAAAAACACCAATTCATATGATTCTAAATAAAAATGTTTTTATTTTGCTTTTAGGGTGTTTGCTTTGATGTTCCCACAACTGAGTCAGAAGGGTTACAGGTATTTTAAAAATTTTATCTGTTAAATAGTTGAGTATTTCTCTAAAAGAGGGATTTAAAAAATCCATCAAAATATCATTATCATTATGCCTATATCAGTTAGCAGTTCTTTAAAATATTAAGTCTGCCTTATAATATTTTTATTATAATTTCAAACTTAAAAAAATAGACAACTTTACATAATGAATCTTCATGTAGTCATAAATCAGCTTCAGTAATTAACTTGTAGCCAGTTTTGTTTCATGTCTACTTCTATCTACTTCCTCACTTTCCTGTACTCTTTTAAAACATTCTGGGCATTCTATCCCTACAACCATAAATATAACTAAATATTAAGGTTACTTAAAAACAGTCATACCATAATTAAAACCCTCAAGATAATATAATATTATCCAATTTTGTGTTTGAGTTTCTCCTATTGTCTCCTAAATATTTTTAATATAAGGTGCACACATTGTATTTTGATGTTTCTCTGTTTTGAAAAATTTTCCTTGTGTTTTATCTGTTGAATAAAGATTGCCCACTAGATTCCTAGAGTGTAGAACTTTTTGTGTCTCTGTGTGTATTTATATACATATTTTGAAACAAGAATGGGAGATTTTATTTTTGTCTTTTTTAAAAAATTCATAATATGTTGTGAACACATTTTTGTGTCAACTATACAGTGTATTTTTAATGATTCCCTGGCATTTAGCCATAGTGGTGTCCAACTTTTATTAATCAGTGTCCTATTTCCTTACATTTAGATTATTTTCAATAATGTACTATTATAAATGGGACTGCCCTGAATGTTGTAACTAGCTCTTCATCCATTGCCATGTTTATCTCTTTAAGATGAAATTTTTAATATGACTGTTTGGCCAAAAGTTGTGGTGTTTTAAGATTTGGTCATGTCTTTACAAACATGGTATGAGTATGAATGTTTGTCTCTGTCCTTTCTTACCAACAAGTTATTTCAATATTAACTTTCCTTGGCTATTCATGATCATTTAATATAGCAGGTTATGATACAATGATGCTTTTATGAGCTCCTGGTTTATCTTGATTGTTTACCCTAGTATAAATTGTTTCCAATGGCTACATTTTTTAGTGCCCTACTGGTGTTGACAAATTTTTAATCTCCATCATCAGTTCTCACTTCTTTCTTCTGGACATACTTATTGAATATAGTGTAGTGATTTTATTGATTATCTGCTTTAGCTGAGAAACCAGTGCTCTCTTTTAGAATGTATACACTGAGTATAGATTTAAAGTTTGGAAAATGGGTCTAAAAATTTCTTCTGAGACTGAAACTTAGGAACTTTAGGTAATGACCTTTGAATATGTTTGTTTTCTAGTTTTTGTTTCAGATACCCTGAATTTAATGGATAGATATTTTAATTAATTATTTTTTAAAGATTTACTTATTGTTATATATTAATGCATACAAGGACTGGGGTGTAGGCCAAGGTGCGGAGGGGGTGGTAAGAGGATTTACCACAGACAGTGGGGAGCAGAACAGGCAGACTGACTGAAATACACTGATGAGAGGAGCAGTGGTGGAAACAGGAGAGGTCTCCTGTGCCATGTGGGTTATCTCCCTGGCCCGGATCAAACTCAGTGCTGCAGTGGCTGGTGATAGCTTGACAGTGCTGAGACTTAACCCCTTGCGCCACCATGGAGGCCCCAATAATGGTTATTTTAAAAATGAGTTTCCTATACTCATGTTTTGTTTATGGTTTCTACCTTGCATTTATATTAATCCTGTAAATTTTCCTCAACAGGCAGAGTGGCATGATTCAGACTGGATACTCTCAGTGCCAGCCAAGTTACCTGAAATTGAAGAATATTATGATGGAAATACATTTAATTCCAGACAGAGGAGTGGCTGGTCAAGTGGCCGGTCAGGCCGGTCAGGCCGATCAGGTGGTCGATCTGGTGGCCGGGCAGGTAGACAGAGTCGACAGGGCAGTCGGTCAGGGAATCGGCAAGATGGTAGACGACGAAGTGGGAATAGAAATCGATCAAGAAGTGGGGGCCACAAACGGAGTTTTGACTGAATATTTGATAGTTAATCTACCAACGTGAGCTTGCCTATTTCTGCCTAATCATGTACATTATCCACCAAAAATTAGGTCATCATAGTTGAGGTATGTGTCTGCTATTTGCAAAGAAGTTGGTCGTATTTTTTTAAAAAAGTATTTCACAAGAATGGTTGTAAACAAATCTACTTATCCAGTTATACCTTTGAATAAAAAAATCCTTTTATTGTCTTTTTTTATTATGCATAAAAATCTTTTAATATTTCTTCTAAAACATGGCAGTCAAATTAATCTTTTTTTTTTTTTTTTTTTAAGATTTATTTATACAAGCACTGGGTACATTCAGAAGCACGGGAGGGTGAGAGAATTCAACAGAGCCAGAGCGGGTAAAAGAACAGGCAGACCGATGAAATACACTGCTGAGGGGAGCAGCGGGCGTGGCAGAAGAGGTCTGCGTGCCATGTGGGACCATCGCCCGGTGGCCAGGGATCGAACTGGTGCTGCAGAGGCTGCGGGCACCAGGGGAGGCCCCAGTCAAATTAATCTTAATTAAGGTTACTTGCATTTTACAATATGCAGTGTAATTTTTTTTTAAGATTTATTTTTTATTTATACAATAGCTGGGGTACAGGCCAGAGGCACAGGAGGGTGAGAGGATTCACTAGAGACAGACTGGGGAGCAGAACAGGCAGACAGACCGAAAGCACTGCTTAGGGGAGCAGCGGGCGAGGCAGGAGAGGTCTGCCACCACATTAACAAGAGTACTGAGAGTAGAAGCATGTTAGCTGTGGATTCAGCAGGATAAAATAGTAGGGACAATAAACATGAAAATATTTTCCAGGAATCTGTGAACAGAGAAATAAGCTAAAGCTAGAAGTAGAAAAAAGGACATGAAATTGCAGTGAGAATTTTGTGTGTGATTGGGGGGTGGGATAGTGGTGAAATGAGGGGTGCTTGAGCATGTTGGAATACTAAAATGGAAGGAACAAGAAAGGAGGGAGGAGAAGAGAATATATAATGGAGCAAAGTACCTATGAAAACTAAGGGACAAAATCGAGAGGGGATTTTTAGCTTTAGATGGCATAAGTATATCTTAATATTTTGTCAGGAGGAAAGTATGGTATAGGTGAGTCTGCAGGCATTACTGTAAAAAGTTCTTTTTTCCCCCTGTGGTATTATTCTTGCATGGCTACTGGAATGAAGAGGACGTCGCAAGCTAAAAGACCTGAGAGAGATGCTAAAATGTCAACTATAGAATAAGATCAAGCACTCAGCCAGATGACCAGCTTTGAGGGTCCAGTTGTGATTAGAAACTGCACTGGTTAGAATAACTGAGTGATTTCCTAAAGCAATACTCAACATTCTGTTTTAGGAATGGAGATCGGAAACTTGACTGATCTAGTGTAGGGGTCTTGCTTTGTGATATAAGTATTACAAAGTTAAGATGTTAAGAAATTTGGCAAGAGTGATTAAAGTAACGGTCTTCGGTGTCTAGACTGCCTAGGGATTGAAATGAAGATGGAATTGATAGGAAGAATGTAGAAGGGGCAAGGGATTGATTGTTAGTGAGGGTTGTGTGAATTTGAGATCTCAAGAGTGGGACAGTTGGGCAAAGATAAGTGCAGGGTGTAGCTCACACCTGTTTGGAGCAAAAGTGGTTTCAGTTGAGGTGGTCAAAGAACTGAGAAACCAGGTATGACATTAATGGTTTTCCTGGACAATGAATTCTCAAAGAAAACAAAGCAAGACTGAGTGCCAAAATTCGTAGGTGTCAAAATACCAATGAATGATGAAAATTGGTAAGTTACTAAATAAGGAAGGGTATGGAGTGATAGTCCACATTTCTGCATAGGGAAAAGGATTTTTACACAAAAGTGAATAGTTTGCATTTGAGGTTACTAGGGTGCATGGAATGTAAAGAAGTAAGCAATGTTGAGAAATGTGTGAGAAAAATGCAGGAGGATTATCTTTCAAGAGGGGCTAGATCTCAAGTAAGCCAGGAAGCAAGGAAGAACTCTCAGTGCTATATTGAGAAAGGGAGTTTTGATTATGGGGAGTTCCCGACAGCCATAAATGGGAGGGGTAAATCTCAGCTGACTCTACTTGAGTAGTTGTGCGACCTGGGTTTATACCCAAGATGAAATAGGGCTTCTATTCCTACTAAGGTGCATAAGCATTAGTACTTTGGTTGGAATATGTGATGTACTTAAAATGTTCAAGGCACTGTGTTTGGGATACAGACGTGGATAAAGAATGCTCAGTCTGCTCAGCAGCTCAAAGTCTAGTGAAGTATCAATAGATGGACACAGTAAGCTAGATCCATGGCAATGACTAAGTGCAGTGATTTCAGAGCTCTGTGCAAGGGCATCTATCCCAGCCTAGGAATAGTGGAGGGGGTGGGGGGAGTACATTCAGAGAAAGATTTTGGACAATGTCTAAATATGGGTTGGCATCCAGGCAAAGGCACAGAGTAGCTAATAACATGGTGTAAGTATGGCAAATGATAGTAGCCCTTTTACTGCTGAGATCTTCACAAGGAGGAAAACAGTTGTGAAACAAGGCCAGAGTCCTATCTAGGAAGGCATGTAGTCATGTTTTTGAACAGCTATCGAAGAGTTTCAGGAAATAGTGAAAAAGATAAGTGTAGGTAAACACCAGTAAAGGGGAAGGATGGATTATACGTGTATACTTGCTTAAAGGCTGACTTATTAGAAAGAAAAGCGGGCTAAGTCCTAAAGAAGATTAAATAGTAACTTTTCATATTTTGGAATGAGTGGGGCACAAGACATACTATCACCAAGTTTTCAGCTTGGACTACATTAGGTCACTTATTTTGACTCTGCTCCTTCCTCATGGAGCCACCTTTTGGCTTCAGAGCTTCCTCTTTGGTACTCTGTTCCCTAGTGTGGTCACTTAGCAGCTATTTGAACTTGAGTCCATTACCTTGACCTTCAGATTCTGAGTTTCTAAATTAGATATTTTTATTTCCTTCAGCATTAGAAATTTGAATAATACACATTAGGTATGAATGTCTGAGAGTCCTCACATTGTTTTTATTTTGTGTATTTTGGGGGTAGTAGTGAACAGTTCTTTAATCATCGATACTAGATGTGAATGGAAGGTTTGCAAGCATGAATACAATCAATTAACAAAATGCTTAACATCTGGAATTTCAGTGTACCATGGACTTCGGAGTATAAGGGAAGGCCCATTTTGGGCCTCAAGGAACATGCAGTCTGGTTGATAAACCACAAAACTATGTGATACTACTCAGATTCTTTTCTTAAAATTAGTAATGTCAATTGTTGAAAATTTGAAAAAATAGAGAAGCAAATGGAAGAAAGTAAAAACCATCCATAATCATATCACTCAGAGATAATTGCTAACATTTTAATGTGTAGACTTTTGAATCCACTGTGTATGTGCTTGTATGTATACATTACTTTTTGAAATAGAAATTCTCCCCTTAATTTTATGAAAATCATCTCCATCAGAGGAAGATGGCCTGGCAGAATAAATTTATTCAAGCAGAACCTCACATTTCCTATCAAATGTGTATATGACCTATTTCTTTTACTTATTATATTTTACCCTGATGAATACATTCAATACAGTAATTTGGCCACCTCTGAGCCAAAAAGGACATTTTACATGTTTCCTCTTGTAATTTTGTGTTTTTGCCTATATGCTAGTATGTTACTAAGGAACTTTCGAACTTTATATAAGCCCTGACAAGAATTTTCTGTTTAGAAGTAGTCTGGACTTACTCTTGTTGAAATCTGGGGATAACGAATGTCCAAATATCATGTTTACAGCAATATCATGTAGAGAGGTATCACAAAGTTTTGTAGTTTATCGATCAGACTGCATGGTCCTTGAAGCTTAGGCTGGGCCTTTCCCTTATACCCTGAAGTCCATAGTACAGGCTGAAATTCCAAATGATAACATTTTGTTAGACAGTTGATTGTGTTCAATCTTCCACCCCTTTCTTTCACATCTAATACCACAATGACTGAACTGGTTTTCCGCTTGGGCACGTAATTAAAATTTACTTCAAGGGGTTCTTTCCCCACCTCACCCTCCAAGGCATTTTAATCATCAATTTACATTTAGTTAAAGACACTGAAAATTTAAGTATAAAATTTAAGTATACAGAAATGGATAAATCTCGGCTCAAGAATATAACAATGGGGCCTTCCTGGTGGCCCCATTGGGGTTAAGGGATTAAGTCTCAGCACTATGAAGCTATCGGCCAGCCACTACAGCACCTGCTGCAGCACGAGTTTTGTCCCTGGCCAGGGAGGTGACCCACATGGCGCAGCAGACCTCTCCTGTCTCACCATCTCTCCCACTGCACCCCTCATCAGTGTATTTCAATAAATCAGCATGTTGTGTTCCCCACTCATGTCTCTGGTGAATCCTCTCGTCCCTGCCCCCCTGCACTTCAGGTCTATACCCCAGCTCTTGTATGCATAAATAAATAAATATTTTAAAAAGTCACAGTGAACACTCGTCTATCTTCCACTAGTTTTTACAGAACTCCTTTTATAGAGACAAGGCTTGTGTATTGTCTGTTCCTGAATTCAAGTCATGTTTCCCACATGGTAAATGTTCAGTGATTATTTGACCAGTGCAGGCATTAATGACCAGATTTGAATGAATTCCAGTTCTTATCTAGGCTGGTGAGTCTGGGCTTCTTTCAGTGTCCACGTTTCCACAGGGCGATTAAGTGCGTATTTCGGGCCTCCCTGGTGGCGCAAGAGGTTAAGCATCGCACTATGAAGCAATCCGCAGCCTCTGCAGCACTAGTTCGATCCCCAGCCGGCCAGGGAGCAGCCCACATGGCGCGGCAGACCTCTCCTGTTTCGCCCGCTGCTTCCCTTAGCTAGTCTGCCTGTTCTGTTCCCCACTCTGCCTCTGGTGAATCCTCTCACTCCCCGCATCTCTGGCCTGTGCCCCAGCTCTTGTATACGTAAGTAAATCTTTTTTTAAAAAAAAGAATACATATTTCACGCATCTGGACGTGAAAAGAAACTTGCAAATTCGAGCAATCTAAAACAAGGAATAAGTACCATTCAATAGCAACTATCTTCCTTTATCAGAGAGGGACTAGAGAGAATCTGAGCAGCATCTGCACGAGAATACAAAGTCATTTTTTTCCAGTTCTCTCCTCCAGTCTACGGAGCCTTCTACAACAGTTTAGACACCGCCAACTCACTGGCCAGCTGGAGCAGCAGGTGCTTGGGACTACCACGTGGGACTCGGCAGCCCGGCACTTCCTGCTTCCGCAGGAAATACTGGGCTGCAGGAAATGACGACAGCTGGGTGGAGGTAGTTCTGTCTCTTCCTCTCCACGCGGTGGACGAGACCGGTCGGTCTGCACCGTTTGTGTCGAGTGATGCCCGGGAAACTCCTAAGCGACGCGGATTTGGACTCAGGCATGGCCATGGGAAAAGCGGAGAAGCCACGAAAGCAAAACGAGAAGGTGCTGCCCAGGGCCGGGGCGCCTGCGGCTGAGGGCGGCGGGTACGGGGGCGAGGGGCTCGGGTCCGGGAGTGCGCGACGCGACCTGGCTGGTCCGGAGACCCGCGGGCGCCCAGCCTGGGGCGCCGGTGAGTGGTGCTCCCCGCGGCGGGGTGGGGGGCGTGGGGGGTCCTTGCCTGCCCCACCGGCCGGCGCCGAAACGCGCCGGGAGCTCGAACGAGAGGCCGGAGCGGGTCGGAACTGGAGGGCCGGGGCCCCACGTGGTCCCGGAGCCCGGCGTCCCGCACCCGGTGCTCAGAGTTGAACGTTCCTGGTTAGGCCCTGAGTTGCTGGCGCGGCCGCTGCTCGGGGCGTGCGCGTGCGCGGAGGGGATTGCCGGGCGCGGCGAGGTAGAAACCCGGGTTTGCTTGAGGCCCGCGGGGCCGTGGCCTGTGCGCCCACGTGGGCGGCCCCTGCAGTCACAGTCCTTTTCACTACAGAAGGACCCTTTGGTTTCCGGTAAGGAGCCCTTAGAAGATGCAGTAACTCAGTTCTTGTTCATGTGTATTGACTAGATATCCCATGGAAATGTAAAGACGTGTGTGGCTAACTGGACATTTTATTTTTTATATATGTCAGCAGTGTGCAGTAGCTTTGTTCCTTTAATAGCTGTCTGCCATGCTGTTACTTGCTTCGATAGTGTTTGTTCACTTCATTTTCGTTCCTTTTCAAATTTTCGTTTCATTTCAAATTTTTAATTCTTTTTTTTTTTTTTTGGATGGGGACCTCTTACAGTAGCATTATTTTGGCGTTGTATGGTGCCAAGGAACACAGACTCGTCTTCACAGATAGGGAGGAAGTGGTGCTGGTTTACCTGCTCTGCATCAGTTAGTGTTTAAGATAGGAGATGCTCAATGTGTAAGTTCGCAGGGATGTTAACAAACTCAGTTACATTCCAAGACACTATGGGTGTGGGAAATTCATTTATTTGGTGGACGCAAGGGGTGAAAGAACTGAAGGTTCTTGTGCATGAAGACAAGATTATTTTTTGGGCATCTGAAGGATGGTTATTTGAGGGAGAGAAACCTTCATCCATGATTTGAAAGCAGAGGCCAGACCTGAGGTTTCAGAAATACAGATTGAAAGATTGAAGCTCAGTGTCATAATCTCCATAGTGAGGGAGTTGGCCTGTGTCTTTGCCGGAGAGGTTTTAACCGGCTACAACACATTTCTAGTTGTTTTCAGTAATACTAGGTATTTCACTAATATGAAAAGGGGGAGAAATTCTACCCAAATTTTGGGTAGAAACATAGTTTTAATTTTGAGGTTTCACCCATTCCATTTCCTTGTAACTTGCAATTTTTCCATCCCTACACTTCCCCCTCCCCTTTAAAACAGACACGTTTGTACAGAACGCAGGGTGATTGTAGGTTTTTATAGCTCTGTTAGTTCATAAAGTGTATCTATATAAATATATTTGTGCTGGTAAGATAGGGCAGCTTTTATGAGTCCCTGTTTGACCTGTTGGGAAGTCTAACAGAAAGAAAAATCTTACCCATCTGTGAAGGAATCATGGCCTTCTACTCAATCAAAATTAAAGTGATTGCTTTCTGTAGTAGTATTTAGTTTAGAGCTTCTGGGAATGTCCCTTGAGCCATCCCAGTGTGAATTGAATAGTTAACAAGAGGTATTCTCTTCCAAGCTAAGGAAGTTGATACATGCTTACCTACAAGTAGCTACATGGTACTGAAAATCATGCTCATTGTTTTTTGCTTTTTTGCTAGGTGAAAGTGCAAATGTTAAAAATGGTCCACCATTCTTTGTGTTCGTCATAATAATGTAATCTTGAAACAATCGAAAATTGATGTATTATACAAATTGTTTTTATTTTTTTTAGAGAGGTAGAAAAGAGAAGCCAAAATCTAATAAGACTGAAGAGGCAGCAGATAAAAAGGAAGAAACTATTTCCCCCAAAGCTAAAAAAGTTAAAAAGAAAACAGAACCTTCTGAGATTGACATGAGTCCCCTTAAACCCCAAAAGGCAGTAAAGAAAGAGGAGCCTTCTCAGGAAGACATTATTTCTCCTAAAACCAAAAGTGTGAAAAAGAAAAAGGAGCCCCTTGAAAAGAATGTTGTTTCTCCTAAAGCCAAAAAGATGAAAAATGAAGAGATTTCTGAAGAAGAAATAGGTGCTCCTAAACCCAAGAAGATGAAGAAAGAAAAGGAAATGAATGGAGAAGTTGGGGAGAAAAATCCTAAAGTGAAGAATGGAGAAATTGGGGGGAAAAATCTCAAACTGAAGAATGGACTCTCTCATTCTGAACCTGACACAAATGCCAGCGAAGAAAGTAACAGTGAGTTAGAGCAGGTAAAGTTGCATCATAATATGTAGACTGTATCATTCTTTCTTATTTCAGATAAATAGGTAATCATTCATATGCTATTTAATAATTAGAAAAAATTTGATGTGTTAGCACTTTGAGGGGTTGGGTCCCTTGTGCCGAAGGGTGAGACTTCATTTTAAAAAGGCAGTGTCTGAGGGCCTCCCCGGTGGCGGTGCAGTGGTTGAGCGCTGGGTTGCGAAGCTGCCCGCGGCCTCGGAGGCGCCGGTTCGATCCCCAGCTGCTCCCCGGCCACCGGAGGAGGGTCCCACATGGCGCGCAGACCTCTCCTGCCGCCCGCTGCTCCCCTCAGCAGTGTACTTCGGTCCTTCTGCCTGCTCTGCTCCCCGCTCTGCTCTGGTGAATTCTCTCACCCTCCCGCACTTCTGACTGTACCCAGTGCATGTATAAACAAACAAATAAATAAATAAATAAAACATGCCTCTATTAAAAAAAAAATAAAATAAAAAGGCAGTGTCTGAATGCCTCCTTTGCATATAAGCAGATGTGTTGCTAAGCTTCACGAAAGTCTTCACTCCTGGTTTGTTTATTAGCAAGTCAGAAATCACTAGGAGTGGGGATATATATATATATATATATATATTTTAAAGATTTATTTATGTATCCAAGAACTGGGGTACAAGCCAGAGGTATGGGGGTTGAGAGGATCCACCAGAGACAGTTGGGAGCAGAACAGGCGGATTAACTGAAATACACTGCTGAGGGGAGCAGCGGGCGACACAGGAGATGTCTGCTGTGCCATGTGGGTCACCTCCCTGGCCGGGGATCGAACTCATGCTGCAGTGACTGTGGAGGATAGCTTCACAGTGCTGCGTCTTAACCCCTTGTGCCACCAGGGAGGCCCCAGAGTGGGGCTCTAGTTACACAGAAAGTTCTAGCTTCTTTCTGAGGGATTTCATCAATCATAATTAAGTAGAACCATTGAAAAAGTGTCTGATTGCCTAAATTTTCTTCTTTTGACCAGCATGATTGAATGCCCACTTGAAAGCTAATTCTGTTTCCTTTTCAGATACTCAATAATCAAAGAAAGTCCTAATTTTACTGTTATTTTGTCTTCTCTGTATGATGTGGTCAACATTTAGACACTTTTCCCCTGATATAAAAATACTTGATCTAGAGAATTTATAAAATGTAGAAATTTACCAAAAAGTATTTCAGTAGTCATTCAGTAACTTTTATACATTTACATTAACTTTTATACATTCATTTTATACATTTTTTAATCAGATTAGGATGTACTATGTACAATTTTGCATCTTAACTTTTCTGTTTGTATACAAGCAATTTTCTGCACTTTCAAGTATTAAATATTTTTAATGGCTACATAATCCATTTCATATCTGTGTTTTGAAATCTAATTATTCCTTTGTTGGGCATTCAGCTTTTTTGTTGTCAAATAAAGTCACTGTATCCACTTTGTCATACTCTTTAGTTTTTTTGGATGAATGTGAGAGATGTTGCTATGGAAGAGGGTTAATGACCCATTTAACATTATTTTGTTAGTATGAAAAGACTCTGATACAGTTCTTAGTTGAGATTGAATCTGCCTCCTTAGCCACATGTAGGATGTACACAGTATGTATGCAGTATATATTTGTTACACGTTTTTCTTTTGTTAGGACTTTCTAGATTATCATGATTTATTTCCTTTTTAGAGGATCTTGATTTTCACCTACCAAGGTTTTTGTGTGTTATGGGTTGATTGAGATGTTTTAGAATACAGAAGTCTTCTCTGTATTATCCTGTAGGAGCAGTTATTGATATCTTTCTGTGGCCCTTTACTTGATAGGAAGTACCTGTGGAGCAAAAAGAAGGAGCATTTTCTAATTTTCCCATATCTGAAGAGACTATTAAGCTTCTCAAAGGTAATATTCTTGGAAATACTGTATAACAGTAAAACTTTACTTGTAAGAACTGTGCTATTTTTGTTAGGATGAACTAGGACATGTTCTTATGGTATGACAATAGATGCATCCATATAATGAAATATTCCTGTAAGTTTAGCATGGCACTGTCCTAGTGACATAGCCTATGCTGTCTCTTAACCAAGGGATTACTGTTTATTCAGTACAAGGTGTATATTCAGATGTATAATGACTGACAGTGAAATTGAATTTTTGATGTCATGGTAGTATTTTCTTTTTTATTCTCTATTACTTCTTAAGTCATATTGAGGTTAATGTGATAATAGCCTGAGTCAGAACTCATTTTAGCAGTGTGCCTGTGAACAAACCTAGGTAGTCACAAATGCTCACAGAAGCTTGACAGGTGTTTTGAATCAGGTACACCACATCTGGACTGCAAAGCCCCTGATATGTGCAGTCTGTGAATAAGATTTCATGACAAGTGACTTAATCCTTAATATATACAATAATTTGGTGTTTTATATATTGTTATCATTTAGTTGAGAAAAATCTTCACTAGTAGAATATATTTAAACCTGACTTTGTAGATGTTGACCAGAAGTAAGATAGAATTCCTTAATTGTTCAGGACTTGAAGCTTAGGTACGCTTTAGTCCTGCCTGGTGTTTTATGAACTGCAACGTCAGGTAACATGGTTAATTTTTTCATAGCCCGTGGGGTGACCTACCTGTTTCCTATACAAGCAAAGACATTTCACCATGTCTACAGTGGGAAGGACTTAATTGCACAGGCACGGACAGGAACTGGGAAGACATTCTCCTTTGCCATCCCTTTGATTGAGAAACTTTTAGGAGAAGTGCAAGACCGGAAGAGAGGACGTGCCCCTCAGGTAACTATCTTAAGCACCTGTGACAATGGACTTCAGATCCACATAGGGAAAAAAGCCTTTTAGGCATTGTTTCCATGCCCTATTTTTTATTTGGTTCTCCTTAAAAATTTTTTTTAAATTCTAGTTCTTTATCTGAAGGTGGCCAGGATAATTCTCTTAACTATTGGCCACAAACTATATGTGTAAATATTATCATCTGTCTCAATTTTGTGATCATTTATATTAATGTTCGTCTTGTACCTTCAGACTGTTATATGTCTCTGGGGCTCACTGCTTTGGTCAGTTGTCTTTGACTACTTTTGCATAGATGGGGAAACATTTTTAGAAAAGATGCATGAATAGAAGGGGAGGTTCCAAGAGGTGAAGCCCCCTTTTTGGAAGGGTACCCATTGGGCAATATCTGAAGAATCTGGCATTTGACAAACCTTATCTTCCCTAAAATGTCCATGTTGTCGACCTTGCCTGTGGGTTCTTACACTTGACTTTCTAGTCACACCTTGTTTACTGGCCCTCCCTTGTCCATTTTCCCTCTCATTAAATACAGCAATAAACAATAATTGTAATACCTGGAATAGTGCCTGGCACATATTAGATGATCAGATTGATTGATTTGGCACACATTAGATGATCAGATTGATTGATTGATTGAATAGATTGATTAGGTGGTGGTTGCTCCTAAACCTCATTTGTTCTAGGCTACCACTTCACCTGAGAATCTGTAGTAGTTTCTGTTGGTGTGTCCTCTTGGATCAAACTTAGACTGTTCTAGGATTCAAAGCCTCTCACCATTTTGTCCTTCCCTTATCTTTGTATTTCACAGTGACCATAGTGTAGAGGTTCAGACAGGATTTGGAGCCTAACTATCTGAATTTAAGTCTGGGTTTTGCCTTTTAGGCCTTTTGGTTTTAGACTTTTGTCATGTGCTATTACAGGTATGACAAAGCAATTGTAGGTATTGTATTAGTTATCTTCTGGTACTTAGAAGGTTATATATTAAACATTTAGTAGAACCTGAGATAACAGTAAAAGCTCAAATACTAACATTATCACCAGCAATGTCACTTCTTACTCAAGTAGTTTCTTTCCTGGAATGCTCTTCATTAATGGCTAGTAAGTAGTTCCATACAACTTTTCTTGGTCCCTCAGCTTGCTTCACTCAACCTCCTAGAGCACCATATATTTGGCCCCTGCTTCTTTTCTTTTTTTTTTTTTCCCCCTTAAAGATTTATTTATTTATTTATCTATCTATCTATCTATTTATTTATTTATTTATACAAGCACTGGGTACATTCAGAAGCGCGGGAGGGTGAGGGAATTCACCAGAGCCAGAGCGGGGAACAGAACAGGCAGACTGACGAAATACACTGCTGAGGGGAGCAGCAGGCACGGCAGGAGAGGTCTGTCGCGCCATGTGGGACCCTCTCCGGCAGCCGGGGATTGAACTGGCATTGCAGAAGCTGCAGGCAGCTTCGCAGCCCAGCACTTAACCCGCCACGCCACTAGGGGAAGCCCCTGCTTCTGTTCTTATTGGTAAGGATCTCTTGCTTTTCTTGAGACTTGTCAGGAGCTATATAGTATTCTCACATACAATACAGTGCAAAGTATATAATAGATGGTTTGAAAGTACTGGTGGGCTGATTTGAACCTCCTAATGAATTTCAAATTTGTTAAGAAACAAATTGCATAATGCGTTCAATTTAATTATTAATTCATTTTTTTCAGGTACTGGTTCTTGCACCCACAAGGGAGTTGGCAAATCAAGTAAGCAGAGACTTTAGTGACATCACAAAAAAGTTGGCAGTGGCTTGTTTTTATGGCGGAACTCCTTATGGAGGTCAAAGTAAGTAAATCCAAAATAGAGAGGGAGAGGAAATGGTATCCATTGTCGAATGTCCTGATTGTATTTCATCTGTTCTGTCATCTGGTTTAGTCATTTATGGTGGTTTTCCTCTGTCAAGGACCTAGACTCTGCCTCTCTTGGCATCCCTGCTTTCTTGCTATAGGAAATCTTTCCCCAAGGGCCACATGTTTCTTCCCAGGCATAGTATTACATTACTTTGCAGTTCAAGACCTTTAAGCTTTATTATGCAGATCAACACAGGAAGGGATTTAAGACATTAACAGTGTTTTAGCGTTGGCACACAAGGCATGTGATTATTTCCAGCTGTGGTGGAAATAATTGCTTTTTTTTTCCCCTGCACTTTAGTCACTCATGTATAAAGTAGGGTTAGTAAATTGATCTGCAGGTGTGTTGTGGGGAATTAATTAGATAATGTAAGGTAAGTAGTATGATTCCCAGATTGTAATAGCAGCTCACCAAAAAACTGCATTATTGCCTTATTTACCTCAGTTATATTGAACTCCACTTTTCTAAACACTTCTATACCTTGGGATGCTTACCCTTTTATCTCATTCTCTGTTAAAAGAAAGTTACTATTTCTGTAAGATTCTGATTCTCATTCGTCTATGAAACCTTGACACTTTCCACCAGCCAAGGAGTCACTTCTTTCTTGGTGCTACCATCACCCCATTTGTGCATCTCTGTGTTATGTCATAAAATACACTTGATTATCACTTGTTAAGTGTTTCCCCCACTAGATTAAGTGGTGGCTTTTCACTTCAGTATATTGCACATTTCTTGGTATTTGTAGTTAATAAGTATTTTAGAATAAAAAATATAATTGGTACCCCAGCTGTTAAAATGGACTAATAACCCAGCGTGTTTTATTGGTGTCCTTTGTAGTTGAGCGCATGCGGAATGGAATTGATATCTTGGTTGGGACACCAGGTCGTATCAAAGACCATCTGCAGAATGGCAAGCTGGATCTCACCAAACTTAAGCATGTTGTCCTGGATGAAGTTGACCAGATGTTGGATATGGGGTTTGCTGATCAAGTGGAAGAGATTTTATGTGTGGCGTATAAAAAAGGTAAACTCCAAATTCAGGGAACTGATAAAAGGGAATATAAAATGGGTGATGATTTATTGTTTAACTACAATGGGGAAAATTTGGGGAAGTAAAAGAAGAAAATTCATATTCTACTACCTTGGTGTACTTGGCTTTTGGGTTTTTGGCCTTTTTCTTGCTGTCTTTGTGCTATTGTGTGTGTGTGTGTGTTAATTATAATCTCACTGTACATCTACAAGTTTGGCTTAATACTCCATGCTAATAACTCCATCTGTATAACTTAATTTTTACATAAAAGAAATTTCTATCCTTACATTTTTATGCAGATAGTTTTCTTCTCATCTTATTACTTGGAATTCTTCAGAATAGATTGCCAGAAGTGAAATTACTGAGTTGAGAAGTGTAAACAGTTCATGAACCCTCTATATATGTTGTCAGGTTGCTTTCTGAAAGGGTTCTACCAGCTGACACTACCATTTGAACATCCAATAAATAGTATTTGACAAGCAGACCAAAAATTAAAAATCAGGGTTGGAAAACTTTTAATACCTGACCTCAAAGAATGAATAGACTGGAATTCTAAACTCTAAATACTGAGGAAATACTAGAGAGTATAGATGAGTGTAGTCTGTCCTTGTGCTTGTTATCAGTTATTTGCTTAGTGATCTAAACTGGTTGGTTACTGGGCTGGATAAATTGTTTTCCAGTTGGTAGGTCTTATAATGGACAGCTTTCCCTCATGGTACATAAAGACCAGTGGTCACGAAGCAAAATAAGTTTAAAATGCTTTAACTATTTCCAGAATTCTTTTCATAACTTATTTCAGCAACATTTCTTTGTCTGCTGGGAACCTCTGCGTATTTCACTTTTGTGTTCTCAATGCCTGGCTTCACTTCACATGGTTGCTGTAGAATGTTGATGGAGCCTGGAAGAATTGAGTGAGATAGAATACTGTGTGGTCTCGGTTGGGTTATTCATGCTGACTTTTTCTTCTCCCCACCCCCCCCAAAGATTCAGAAGACAATCCCCAAACGTTGCTTTTTTCTGCAACTTGCCCTCATTGGGTTTATAATGTTGCTAAGAAATACATGAAAACTACATATGAACAGGTGGACCTGATTGGTAAAAAGACTCAGAAAGCGGCAATAACTGTGGAGGTAAATGATTCATTTAGTTGCTGGCATTAGTAATGAATTGTGTATCATTTTTTCTTTTCCCTTTTGGAAAGTATTAAGACTGGCAAATATAAACTCCTTTTTGGATGGATGCTAGATCCATGTAAAAAATAAAGATAAATTTCTGTAAGTGGTATAGGTTATGTGTTTTCTTTATTTTATCTTCTGGTAGCCTGATTTCAGAATCTTTGGGATCTAAATCAGTGTGAATTATGTCACAGCAGAAAGAAATTATGCCTGGATTTTAAACCCTAGAGGGCAGCAGAGAAATCTAGTGTTTGTGTTGAGTATATTTTCATCTTAGCGTTTGGTACCTAGACGAATTATTTTCACCCAAGGAATGGACCTGTACAGGAACTGACCAAAACTGGTTGCATTTTTAAATGGACAAAAGGATAGAACGTATAGAATATTTTCTCCTGTCAGTTATTTGTTTTCCTGTAGGAATCTAGGCAGTGACATTTTTTTCCTTACATTTCCCTGACTAAGTCAGAAAATACATAAAGAAGCCAAATGCTCTTTGGAGAAAGGGGAAAAACTTTCTGCTTTAATGATTTACTTGTTTTCTCTAAACAGTGGTGGCAGTAGTCTGTTCTTATCAGGCTTAAACATTTGCTTCCAAATCTAAAACTATTAGGATTGTGCCTATGATTGGTTCCAGTGAGACTTTATTAATCTTTTTTTTCTCTTTCATAAGCATCTGGCTATCAAGTGCCACTGGACTCAAAGGGCAGCAGTTATTGGGGACGTGATTCGAGTGTATAGTGGTTTTAATGGACGCACTATTGTCTTCAGTGAAACCAAGAAGGAAGCGCAGGAATTGTCACAGAATACATCCATAAAGCAGGTTGGTCCTTTTCCCTTCCTTTTTGGAAGAAGTATCTTTCAGCTAATAGAATTTACATGTTAGACCTAATCTGCCAGTCTCATCTCAGAGATGAGGGAAGGTTGCTCAACCCCAGGGTTATACTGACAAAGTAGATCCTGGTCACTCTTATCTGGTATTCTTTATCTTGTAAGTTTTATTGGATACAGTTTAATGATTAGGGATTGGAAGTAATTTTGAGGCTTATCTATTCAAAGCACATGTTTCCCTTTTTGTATTATTTTCAGCAGCAGTGTCACCAAAATAATGAATCTTTTAGTGGTCTTATTGGTGAGTTTAAAAGTCCTTTATGTTGGATCTGGTGTTCTTAGGCCAGTTTATTTCTTTGACAGGATGCCCAATCGTTACATGGAGACATTCCACAGAAGCAAAGAGAAATCACCCTGAAAGGTTTTAGAAATGGTAATTTTGGTGTTTTGGTTGCAACCAATGTTGCTGCACGTGGATTAGATATCCCTGAGGTTGACCTGGTTATACAGAGTTCTCCACCAAAGGTAAGTATTTCATACTTTTATTTTGTTGTTTCCTTTGGATACTAAAGCAAATTGGAAGTTGTATTGGTTATGTTCATTTAATTGGTAATAGCTATCCCTTGGTGCTAGGGATGCTAAGAGTGATTTTTAAGTTGAGCCTGCCATGAAGCTCTTCCCTCAGAACTCACAAGTGAGTGGAAATGTGGTCAGTGTCCAGAAGTTAGAAAAATGGTTTCTGGATAGAGGAGAGTCCTGGGGGCTTCATAGAGGTAGTACAATTTTGAACCCGACTTTGAAGATGGGTAGAACTTGGATGGTATAGGATAGGTAAACTCATGAGCTGGAGGGGGAAAAGGCCTGTACTTAACAATTTCTGTGGTTAAAACTGCTTGGTGAAGGAACCTTTCAGGAAGAACCCCGCAGCATAGTTCATATGTTACGGACAGTTCTTCAGGCAAATTAAAGTTGGTCTGAATGGAGCCTGTTTCCATTATTTTAAGAGACCCCTTAACTTTCTCTTTCTCCCCCAGTACTGAATTTCCCAGGATTAAAGACTGTTTACAGTGTTAGGAAAAATACTTGATTACTGTGAAGTCACCAATTCTTAATAAAGGAAGTCCCATAAGTGTGACATAAACATTGTTTAAATGAGCCTGGGTGGCTAGTGCTGTATGGTATGATGGCCATAGCCTTGTGAATTGCAGCTTCTCTGATATGACATGTGTGCTGTAAGTGTAACATACACGTGGGATTTATAAAAAAATTTTTTTTATTATGCACACTGGATTTTGAAGACTTGAATGTAAGGTACCTCTGATAATTTGTTTTATATGGATAGTTGACTGAAATGATAACTTGGGTATATTGAGTTAAAATAGGTTATTCAATTTACTTTTTTTAGCTGGTTCTTAGGAAATTGGAGGTTGAAATTATATATAGCTCTATTAGAAATCAAAATATATAGATAATGCTTTCTGCAGTTCCCCCCCCCATCATTCTAGAAGTTTTTAAAAATTATCTTAGCTTTTATTTTTTTTTTAAAGATATATTTTTATTTATGCATACAAGAACAGGGATCTAAGCCAGAGGTGTGGGGGTGAAACGATTCATCAGAGACAGTGGGGAGCACAATAGGTAGATCTACTGAAATACACTGCTGAGGGGAGTAGCTGGCGGTGAGTTAGGAGAGGTCTGCTGCACCATGTGGGTTAGTGATAGCGCTGAGACTTAACCCTTTGTGCCACCAGGGAGGTCTTATCTTAGCTTTCAAATTTAAATTTAAGTTCTAAAGATAAATTAAGTTCTAAAGATAAATTGAAATGCTAAGGCGCATACCTTGTGTGTGTGACCCTCTCATTTGGCCTCTTCATAGACTACTGGGGTCTTGTCTCTTTTGTCCCACTGTGTCATTCTTGTATTTTTACTTTAATAGGATGTGGAGTCTTACATTCATCGTTCTGGGCGAACAGGGAGAGCTGGAAGAACAGGTGTTTGCATCTGTTTTTATCAGAACAAAGAAGAATATCAGTTAACACAAGTGGAGCAAAAAGCGGTAAAACAATTTTCTTAGCCATTAACAGATACTGAGTTCAAAACTACTCTTTAGTTTTTGTTTTTTTCATGTTTTTGTTTTTGTTTTAAGATTTATTTTATTTAATTATGCATGCAAGAGCTGGGATGTAGGCCAGAGGTGCAGGGGGTGGAGGGATTCACCAGAGACAGAGTAGGGAGCAGAACAGGCAGAGCTACTGAAATACACTTCTGAGGGGAGCAGGGGGCAATATAGGAGAGTTCTGCTGCGCCATGTGGGTAGCTCCCTGGCTGGGGATTGAACTCATGCTGCAGTGGCTGCTGATAACTTGATAGTGCTGAGACTTACTCTTTGTGCCACCAGGGAGGCCCCCAGTCTTTAATTTTTGAAATCAGTTTTTATTTACTTTTATTTCTATGATGTGGCCATGAGTAAAAAAGCTTGTTTGTTAGAGACATGTTATTTTATATATTGTCTTATGACATAAAACCCAAACCTTTGCATTTGAAAGCAGTGGGTTTTTTTTTTTTTTTTTCCGTATTTACAGTTGCAATGAGTGTTTTAGGCTTGAAAGGTAGTGTTTTTATTTATTCATTCATTCATTTATTCATTTATTTATTTATTTATACAAGTACTGGGTATAGTCAGAAGCGTGGGAGGGTGAGAGAATTCACCAGAGCCAGAGGGGAGAGCAGAGCAGGCAGACTGACAAAGTACACTGCTGAGGGAAGCAGTGGGCAGCAGGAGAGGTCTGCGCGCCATGTGGGACCCTCGCCCTGTGGGCGGGGATTGAACCGGTGCTGCAGGGATCGAACCAGTGCTGCAGAGGCTGCAGGCAGCTTCGCAACCCAGCCCTCAACCACTGCGCCACCGCCACCGGGGAGGCCCTTGAAAGTTAGTTTTCAAAGAATGTAAATGAACACACCAGAAATATTCTAAGCATGGATTAAGAGGTTATCAGAAGTGTTCAAAAACCAAAAGGACACCAGTAGGTCAAAAGGATAAATTTGAAAATAGGAGGGAAGAAACTAAATTTCCTTACAGAATTATTTTGTAAGGAAATTCTTATGTAGATAAGAGTTCCTCCCATGAGAGGTAGAGGTCATTCTCCCTCTCCTCTTGACTGGGTAGCACTTAATGACTTGCTTGCAAAGAACAGCAGAGGGTGGGGTGTGGTCAAGTCTTTATAGTGTGGATAACAGAAGAGTGCTACCTGCCAGTAATTGTGGTAAACATCAATGATGAGCCCCTGATAAAATATTGAGATGGCACTCATTGCTGGTCTTTCCCCCCCAAACCCATAACTCCCTTGTAAACATTTGACAACATCAGGCATCCTCAAGTTAAGGGACATTCTACAGAATACTTGACCTGGCATGCCTTAGAGTTACCAAGATCGTGAAAAAGAAAAGTAGAAACTGTCACAGATCACATGAAAATAAGAAGACATGATGATGATTTGTAGTGTGGATTGGATATTGGAACAAGAGAAGGATATTAGAAATTCAAACTAGTGATATTCGAATGAACTTGAGCTCAGTTTATAATGTAACAATGCTGTTTTTTTGGTTGCAGGAAAGTATATACTCAAGTACTAACAATAGGAAGTCTTGGTGCATGGTATACAGGAAATCTAAAATACTCTTAAGTGAAGAGTTTTATCTTTTAAATATATAACACATTTGGTAAATGTAAAACAATTAGGAATTACTAATCTCAGTGGAAACAATAGATGGCCACATTGTACATAAACTGGTTCATTTTCTTGCAGGGAATTAAATTTAAACGAATAGGTGTTCCTTCTGCAACTGAGATAATAAAAGCTTCCAGCAAAGATGCCATCAGGTATGTTTCTTCCCACTGCTGTGGTCTGTTCTAAAACTTGTCCTATATACTGCACATTTTTGTGGAGTAATTAGATTTGGCCTCCTAAATTTTATTTTCTTAATTAATTTTAACAATTCATAACCTGCTCCTTATAAAAATGGACTGCTGAAGTGAAATTTTACAAAGTAAAAATGCTCATTTCTGCTCATCAGAAGCAGACACTGCTAATAGTTTGGTTTGTCTCCAGCATTTCAAGAAACTGTTGTAGATAATGGTGTGGGTACTTCCCATCTGGAGATTGATTAGGTAGGAACACAGCTTATATTCCCAGTCTTTGTTGAACCAGTCACCGACCTCATAGGAATGAGAGTAGATTACTTCTTTAAGTTACATTATTCAGATGGTGAGGATTAGATTGTTAGTGGAGTTGCTAATGGCATTGAGAGCAAGACAACTATTTATTGTGTGGGGTTGCCCTACAAATTGTTTAGCAGCTGTTCAGCATCCATGGCTTTGCAGTATACTCCTGGGAATGAGTGGAGTTGACATTGTGATATTTCAGCATATCTCCTTGTGGTGAGCTACATCCCCTGCTAGAGGCATCAGTGAGTCAGCATTATTTTCAGAGTGCTTTCTGCAACATAATAATAATTATAAATAGGTGAAATGGAGTGAGCGGGGTCCATGATCAAAGGACATGCTGGATATTAGCATATTAGTAGTTCAGGAAAGTTCTGCAAACGAATTTAGTTTGGAACTTAAAAAATTTATTTTGGTATGATTTGAAGTATCCTGGAAACAGGATTTCCTGACACCAGTTAAGGAAATTTGGGTTTAGATGCCCAGCAAGGAGGAAAAAGACAAAGATGCTGATTCTCAAAGTAATGCGATGCTGTTATAAAACTGTTCAGTACTCAGTATCATGACTCGTAATGGCAGTATGGCCTTTCATTGTATGTGTTTTGTGGTTTATTTAACCCTGTTGATGTACATTTTAAAATTCTTTACCTCATCCACACTGTTACACTGGTGAACACCTTAATATTTGTTTTATTAATTCCTTGGGATAAGACTTTGGGTTTTTTGGTTTTATGGTTAAAATAGAATTAAGTACAAAGGAATGGATTTGTTACTACAGAAAAGTAATGACTGTGTATGCTATATCAAAATGATGTTCGATACTTGAAAGATTTTGATTTGAAAGTTACTGATTTATCTTGAGATACCGTTGTCTTGAAAATGAAGCCTGTTTCTGTCCTTTCTCCTAACAAATATATTTAACCAAACTGTAGGCTTTTGGATTCTGTGCCTCCCACTGCAATTAGTCACTTCAAGCAGTCAGCTGAGAAACTGATAGAGGAGAAGGGTGCTGTGGAAGCGTTGGCAGCAGCACTGGCACATATTTCCGGTGCCACATCCGTGGACCAGCGCTCCTTGATCAACTCAGAGGCGGTATGGATCCCTGTCAAATTTATGACACGTAAAAATTTAGAGTTTGAGCAGAATTGAAGGGGTTCAATTTAATCTTCCAAGTTTTAACTTCTGTGTGAAGGTAGATATAGTTAAACAAGTCCATAGAGACAGAATAGATTACTAGCTGCCAGTGGTTTGGTAGACAGGGTAATGACTGCTAATGGGCATGTGGTTTCTTTTGGGGATTAATGTTTTGGAATTTGAGAAGGTGGCAATGAGTACATACTTTGTGAATGTACTCAAAAGCCCTAAATTAAATACTTTAAAGTGGTGACTTGTATGTAATGGGAGAAGGGTGCATATTTTTAGGAAGTTTTACAGAAATAGTTGAGAAACAAGGCAAGTATTTATCAATTTAGGTTTGGTTTTGAGACTTTCTACTTTTATTCGTCTTCCATAAGGGCTTTGTGACCATGGTCTTGCGGTGTTCAATTGAAATGCCAAACATTAGTTATGCGTGGAAAGAACTTAAAGAGCAACTGGGTGAGGATATTGATTCCAAAGTGAAAGGAATGGTCTTTCTCAAAGGAAAGCAGGTAAGGCTGGGACTTCTGCTGTGACTGTGCTTTGATTTAGAAGCTCTACGTGGGCGGGAAACCATAGTGTGGTGGTTTTTCCCAGTTTTGTGGGGATGCTGCCTCTTTTCACTCTCTACACTCTTGCCTGGGCAGTAGTATCTGTGATCCTCCATTTCCAGTTAGTTACTAACAACTGCCCATCTGTATCTCCAGCCTGAACTGTCTGCACACAACACCAGACTTGAAGATCCAACTGTGTCTTTGACATTTCCACCCAGATGGAGCTTCTTAACAACTTAAACCAAATTTATTCAAAATTTTGTTCATAATCTCCTAATTGAAATTTAAGATTGAAATCTTGCTTACCAAACCTGGTGTTCTTTTTCTGAGTCCTGCTTCAGTGGCATAGACAAATGTAGTAATTCTCAAACATTTGGATTCATTACCCCTTTACATTCTTAACATATGTTGGGGGTCCCAAGAAGCTTATGTTTATTTATAGGTATGGTTAATCTATTGTTATTTATAGTACTAGAAATTAAAACTATAATTCAAAAAGGGGCCTCCTTGGTGGCACAGGGGGTTAAATCTCAGCACTATCAAACTATCACCAACCACTGCAGCGTGAGTTTGATCCCCAACCAGGTAGCTAACCTCCATGGCATAGCAGACTTCTCCTGGCTCACCTGCTTCTCCCCTCAGCAGTGTATTTCAGTCAGTCTGTCTGTTCTGCTCCACTCCCCACTCTGTCTCTGATGAATCCTCTCTCTCACACACACACACACACACACACCCCCACACTTGCACACCCACACCTCTGGCCTACACCCCAGCTCTTGCATGCATAAAATAAATGACCTAAATTAAAAAAAAAAACTATAACTCAAAAACATATAAATAGCATATCCCATTACAGGGATATCATTAAGTGTAATTTAGCATCCTGGAAATTCCACTGTACCCTTAGGAGAGAAAGTGTGAAAAGGATGGAGAACATCTTAGTAGTATTGTTAGAATTTTGAAAATAATTTTGACTTTGGGAACCCCTGAAAGATCTTAGGGTGCTAGGGTTTCATGGGATATGCTTTTTTTTTTTTTTTTTAAACTTTGAAGTGCACTTTTTTTTTTTAAAAGATTTATTTATTTATTTATTTATTTATTTATTTATTTATTTATTTATTTATTTATACAAGCACTGGGTACATAGTCAGAAGCTTGGGAGGGTGAGAGAATTCACCAGAGCCAGAGCGGAGAATAGATCAGGCAGACTGATAAAGTACACTGCTGAGGGGAGCAGCAGGCGGTAGGAGAGGTCCGTGCGCCATATGGGACCCTCGCCCGGCGGCCAGGCCATCAAACCGGCGCTGCAGAGGCTGTGGGCAGTTTTGCAACCCAGTGCTCAACCGCTGCACCACCGGGTAGCCCCCTTTCATGGGATATGCTTAGTGAACCACTGGCCTAGTGAACCAAATCAGGTTTCTCTCAGCTCATTGCATATCTGACCATGTTATTTACTTCCTTAAGCAACTACACAGATAAAGTTGCAACTTTCTTGTGAAGGATAAGATCATTCATGAGTTGATACCCCCTTGACCAACTACTTCTCTGCATCCTCTCCAGCAATGCCAAGTACATCATGCTTTCTTTCATTTTAATTGCATGCTCAGCCCACTCTTTATAATACTATTTTTCCTTCTGTCATAAAGGGATATCCTTTATGACATGACTTAATCTTAAATCTCCCTCTGAAACTTTCTCTGACCTTATAGCAGAGTTGGGGACATCTTTTATCTGTATTTGAGATTTCTTAGGACATATCTTTATTTTGTGCTTGCTTATTAACTGAGTCTTTCAAGAATACTGTCAGTTTCCCAAGGGCAAAAACTGTGTTGTGTTATCACTACACTCTTAATGAGTGCTTGGTATTAAATATTTAGTTAAGGGACTCCCCAGTGGTGTAGCAGTTGAGCGCTGGGTTGCGAAGCTGCCCGCAGCCTCTGCAGCGCTGGTTCAATCCCCAGCCGCCGGGCGAGGGTCCCACATGGCGCACAGACCTCTCCTGCTGCCCACTGCTCCCCTCAGCAGTGTATTTCGTCAGTCTGCCTGCTCTGTTCCCCACTCTGGCTCTGGTGAATTCTCTCACCCTCCCACGCTTCTGACTGTACCCAGTGCTTGTATAAATAAATAAATAAGTCATTGGGGTGGGGGGGGGAAGAAATACTACATTATTACAAAATAAATAAATAAATATTTAGTTAAATATGTAAATGAAGATTCTTACAAATGGCAAAACCCACCAATAAATGATACTACTTGATGGATTTTGGGTAGTTGTTGGATAGAGGGGTGTTCCTCATATAATGTTGCAGTTAAGACACTGAGGGGAAAAGAATTTTCTGTGTCGGTGGCAGGGGTGTTTTATATTTGCAGAGATCTAGAAGCAGGAGGACTTACTTAATCAGAGATGATGGCACTGCTTATTATCAAACTTAGCTTCCTGTACAGTAACTTTTTAAACTATCATAGGAGACTGGGTTATGACAACCTGGAAAGTCAACAATAGATGATTACTTCTTATTCTTCTTTTAGTTTGACCACTCTGAATATTTGATACTCTTTCCGAGGGAAAGCAGTGTATGTGTTCATGGTTTTAAAAATCTGTCCTTACCATCTGTAGGGCCCTAGCAACTCAGTCTCTAAGCCTGTTTTCTCAGCTATAAAATATATCTAATAACTACTTGAGAATTAGTACAGTGTGATAGCCAGAAATGATCTCTAGTCAGGTCTAAGTCATTTTGAGTTTTTTTTATTTTTGAAGTCCATTGCTTTTTGCTCTTGTGCTTTTGGAGAGTATAATGTGCGTTTAAAGTTCATCTAAGATGCACTTGGTCTAAAGTGCTTCTTAAATTAATAACTGGCCTTGTTTCAACATAATCTCTGGTCTTTAGGAGTATCACTTAATGTGCATTTTGTAACACTTATCAAAGTCCAAATTAACTAACTTATATTTGCTCATTTTTCTAGGGTGTTTGTTTTGATGTCCCTACTGCAACAGTAACACAAGTACAGGTATTCTTTTTTCTTACATATTTGAAGTAAACATACCTAATTGTAAAATATTCGTTATTGACAGGACAGAAATAGAACATCTCTACCACCTTTACTAGGATTCAGTTAAAGATTAAATTCTAGTGTTTTTTCCTAGATTTTTTAATCCGATATTTTTCTTATTTGACCTGTATTCCTTTGTGAGAAGTGGTGACTAACGTCCAAGTTTCTCCTCTGTATATGTTATACAGGATTTTCATAGACATTTTTAATTGCTATGTCTTTATTCAGTACCACTATGAAAAATGTGTGTAGTGTATTTACATGTTTTATTACCTTTGATCAGTGTGGATACGTTATAGTAGTTGAATTGAATAAATGATATGGGTACTTCTCATAGTGAAACCATTTTACTGCACTTCAGTGATTCTGATTTTTGGGCCATGCGGGTTAGTATAATTTTGGACCAAGTCTGAGCAATTGAGTTATTGTGGTTTTTCTTTAGGGGAAAGGCAATAGTGTCTTTCTTGTGGCTTTTTAAATCATTCAATAAAAATCAAGGCAGGTTAAAAAAAAACATTTTTCAACAGGAAAAATGGCATGATTCAAGGCGTTGGCAGCTCTCTGTGGCTACGGAGCAACCAGAGCTGGAAGGACCACGGGAAGGATATCGAGGCTTTAGGGGACAGCGGGATGGCAATCGAGGTTTCAGAGGACGGGACGGAAACAGAAACCGAGGCTTCAGAGGACAGCGATCAGGAGGTGGCAATAGAAACAACAGATTTCAAAACAAAGGCCAGAAGAGGAGTTTTAATAAAGCATTCGGTTAGTAATTTGAAATAGAGACTTTCTATGGCAAACGTGGAACTGAATATTTTTTCATACAAAGGTTAAAAAATGAAAGACATACTGTGTTTCTTCCTAACCACTTGCCCAGTCCCCATCTCTTCCAAAAAGACAGATTTCATCTAAATTATTTCATCTCATCATTATCACTTGGAACTCTAATGCTACATCTATATCAAGTATCCCTTTTGACAGGGGTATATGAATTCATTACATTTTTATGCTAATGTATTGTCTAGAGTACAAGATAAAAATCAAGCACGAATCTTCCTGTACTTTGTAAGTTGATTTGTCTTTATACTTAAAAGTCTCTTAATAGTGTCCTCCCCTGAATACCTATGGGGAATGCAACAGTCTCTGGAGAAACACTGTGAGCGATCAAGACTTTGTTCTTTAATTGGCATTCCTTGGCCACCTGCCTAACAACGATTCATATGGTCCTGAGTTGTCTGAAAATTAATACTGAGCAATTTTTGAAACAAGATTTTAAACTTAACTGGGATGTAATATAGTTTATGCCAGCATATGTCCTACTAGGAGGATGGTGATACATTTGATTGACGTGATACAGGTTAGCCATTTTAAGTGCATTTTATTATTTTTAGCTTCTAATAAGGTGAGTCAGGCTTCAGTGAATTCATAGATTTTACATGTGTATATATATGTATCTATATGTATGCATACACACGCACGCATGCATGTTTTAATAGAAAGCAAGCATCTGTTAGGAATTCCAGAACTATAAGATGGCCCAAGTAAGGAGACTGGATAGGTGATGCTTGGTAAAAATGTATTCCACTTCCTATTGGAAGATTAACATTTACCAAGGAGGAGTTAAGGTAGTAGGGGACACAGATTTGCATTGCTTAAGAGTGTGTCAAAACTTACTGAAAATATTTTTTGCATGTGAGGAGAAAAAACATTGTTGAGAGCAAAGAGAAGAACAAATGAAGATGACAATAAAGCATTTGCTTGATGGTGAAAATGTAATGCATTGTTTCTAAAGGTTAACTTCTAATGAGCACACTGGTTTTTTATAGGTAGAAGGATCTATTAGATTGTTACTCCATTGAAAGCTTTAGCTGCTTCCTTTTAAGACAAGCTCTACATGGTTGTTTTTTTTTTAAGTTGTTACTTTGAGGAAACTGAAGAACTTACTACAGGCCTTGACTAGATAACTTCTCTGATTTCTCAAATATTTCTCTGGGAAACTTTTCTCCATGGTGCAGGAGCTTAAGAGTAGTGTTGTCTTCTCGCCTTAATTCCTAGAATTTCTGTAATGAGAATCTCAGGGAATAAATTTTGATAGGAGAAGTTAAAATACATGGCCTATATTGTATTCATTTAATTATTTCAAACTATTGTCTTTCTTTACCTTGGTTTCCCTTTACTCAGATGGGCCTTTGTATATCTGCCTCCTACTTAATCACTGTGTAGTTTGGGGCTCAAATAGCTGACTCAACTCTTGATTCTTTTTCTGTTTGTACTTCAGTTCTATCCTTGAATACTGACTGGAGTGTATCTCTGTTCTCAGAAATTCTCTTGATTTTTACTTTTTGACCTCGTCACTTTTATCACTTTTTCTCTTCATGGCTTCCTGTCAAGCCACAGGGATTTAGGAGAGGTGTTTGGTGACAGTCAACATTTGTGTCTTGTGGATTAGATTCTGGATTTGCTCAAGTACTGAGCATAGAATAGTAACAACCAAAACATTTCAAGATTTGAATAGGAATGGGTGCCCCATTAAGAAGAATAAAAGGATACATCCTTTGGGAAGGAACTGCTAAAACTTTGATGTGAATAGCCTAAATAAAAATCAGGCATAAATCAAGAGTAAGGGGGGAGATTAAAAGGAATTCTGCTTTATGCAATTTAATTCTATGGAAAACATGGCTGTTGGAATAAGTGAAGCTAAAGATTCTCCTGAATCCCAGAATTCAAACAATATATGTAAATATATAATTCAGCTACCACTTGGTCTAAATGGTCTTGTTGGGCTAAACCTGGGAATTGTTACCATTTTTACTCTTTTCTACAGAGAAAGTATTTTCCAATTTATGTATCAACTCAATTAACTTTTAAAATACAACCCATTTTTATGTTGGAGCTATATGTGCAGCCGTTTTATTTACAGTTGTACATAAAATGTTTTTACTGTAAAATTGAGTTAATGTATAAAATAATGCTTTATGCCATAATAAAGATATTAGTACTTACTATTTATGTTTTTGGTGGCCTTTTTCCTAATATTAAGAAAAGCATTTTAAAATGACAAATAACGGGTATAAAATTCCAAACACTGAAGAAGAAACAAGCAAGTAGTAATCACCCCCATATCTAGATGTGAGCTGCTGTTCCAGGAATCATTCTGTTTTATGAATTGCTTTTTTTCTCAACATGTACACATCTTTCTGTAAATACAAATCTCTATTTTTTTTAAAGATTTATTTATTTATTTATACAAGCACTGGGTACAGTCAAAAGTGCGGGAGGGTGAGAGAATTCACCAGAGCCAGAACGGGGAACAGAACAGGCAGACTGACGAAGTACACTGCTGAGGGGAGCAGTGGGTGGCAGGAGAGGTCTGCACGCCACGTGGGACCCTCGCTGGTGGCTGGGGATCGAACTGGCGCTACAGAGGCTATGGGCAGCCCTGCAACCCAGTGCTCAACTGCTGCGCCACCGGGGAGGCCCAATACAAATCTCTCTTTTTGATGACTCATACCTCATAGAATGGGTGTGCCATTAAATATTTAACCAGGACTTCAGATGGCTTCTATAGGTTATTTGTAATTTTTCACTGTCAGAAAACAACCCAGAAATGAATATCCTTTTATAAATCTTTACCTACTTGCCTGTAACTCTAGAATAAATTTCCTAAAAGTAGAATTGCAGGTCAAAGTGAATGTATTTTAAATTTTAGTGCAAGCTGCTTGCCAAAGCAATGCCAGTTACATTCCCAGCTTATAATGCATCAGGATCTTTTTTTCTGCTGTTCTTTTCCCCAGTACCACAACACTGAGTTTTGATTTGACCTTTATCAGTTTCTTAGCTGCAAGATAATTGTATTGTTTTTATTTACATGTTTTAATTGAGTGAGAATATCACATTTATTGGCTGCTTGCATTTAGAAAAATTATACATCTGTCTTATTTGGGGTCTGTATCTCCTATTGATGAGTTCTTTGTTTATTAGTAACATTGTCATGTAGCAAATAACTTTAACCAGGTTTTCATTTGTGTTTTAACTTCATTTGACATAACGTTTTGGATTTATTTTATGTGCTTTTAGTTATCACTCTTAGTATTTCTGGCTATCTTATGCTAGTAGAAAAGTATTCCCCACCTCCAAGTTCATAAAAATATTCACCCATATTTTCTCCTATAAATGCTGATTGTATTTCAGTCTTTAATTCATCTAGGATGAGGATCAAGTAGGAACGTAGTTTTATTCCCCTGCCCTGCCAAGTGACTTGTAATTCTCCACTATTGAATAATACATTTTTTTTCTTACTGGCAAAGATGCTGTTTTTACTATAGACCTTAATTGAGGATGTCTTTTTATTTTTTTATTTAATAGAGGCATGTTTTATTTATTTGTTTATTTATTTATGTTTATACATGCACTGGGTACAGTCAGAAGCGCGGGAGGGTGAGAGAATTCACCAGAGCCAGAGCGGGGAGCAGAGCAGGCAGAAGGACCGAAGTACACTGCTGAGGGGAGCAGGGGCGGCAGGAGAGGTCTGCGCGCCATGTGGGACCCTCCTCTGGCGGCCGGGGAGCAGCCGGGGATCGAACTGGCACGGCAGAGGCCGCGGGCAGCTTCGCAACCCAGCGCTCAACCGCTGCACCACCGGGGAGGCCCGAGGATGTCTTTTTAAAGGTAACTTTGAAAGCATTTTTTGTTATGTAGAATTGGGATCTTCACCAAGAACATGTTATTGTTTGTAAATTTTTAAAACATTTTTTAGTTTTGAGTAACTTTGGACTACAAAAATGTTATAAAAATAATACATAGAATTCTTGTATACTCTCAACCCAGTTTCTGTTAATGTTAACATTTTTATAACCATAGTGCAATTATCAAAACCAGGATATTAACATTGGTACCGTGCTATTAATTGAGCTATAGATACAATTCAAATTTCACCAGTTTTTCCACTGCTTTCCTTTTCAGTTTATAATCTAGGATCTAACATTACATTTAGCTGTTGTGTCTGTTTAAATCTTTTCCCAATTTTAGAGTAACTCAGTTTTCTTTTCATGACTTTGACACCTTATGTCAATAACTTAAAGGCAGGATTCACTGATGCATGCTAAAGCCAGTAAGTGAAAGTTTGGAAGAAATGGAATACTTGCATTACCTCAAAAATTTCTCCCAAGAAGATAGTCCCATCTAAAGAAGGAAACCTTTTTCAATTTACATTTTTCTACATGAGTGATTTTTAATTTTGAGGACATTTATATATATATTTTTGAATTGTTCATCTGTTGCATTTAATAGTAATTCCTTAATGTATTAAATAGTCTAATCAAGTTACATAAGTTGTCTTAGAAACATTTTAATACATTTTGTTAACCAAATCGGGATCCAAACAAGGTTACATGCATTTGGGTTGTTTTTTTATTTTTTACCGTCTTTCGTTTTTATTTCCTTGCAATTTGTTTTTTAAAGAAGCCAGACCATTTGTCATGTATTCTGAGTTCTGCTGATACATCTCCATTTGTTATTTCCCAAACTGTTTCCTCTCTCCCCCACCCCACCCCCACATATGTAATATGAACTGGTAATTAATTAGATCTAGAAGCTCATCTGATTCAAGTGCAATTGTTTATATTTTTTCAGAGGAGCAAACTAACCTCAGGTATGTATTTCCACAGGGCATACACAATGTCCAGTTGTCCTCTTTGGTGTCAATAACAAGAATGCTCTTTGCCTAAATCCATAACTTTATTGAATTCTTGCAAAATGGTTATAGTAGATCATTTCTTTTTTATTCATTACTTGGAATGCTTCTAAAGAATGGAATTTACCCTAGTCAACACTTGGATTGCCCTGATTACTTTCCTACAGAAAAGGCAGAATTAGTGCTTGATTCTTTCCCTTTATCTGTATACCAATTTTCAGAATTATGATTGGTTCCCTAGCTTTCTCCAAAGGTAGCCAATGAGGTTTTCATTGTTAGTGTTGATTGATTATAAAATAACAGATTTCGTAAACATTTGATATACTTTAGTCTATTGCAGTTATTGTTGCCCAAATTGGCCCATCTTTGACTAGCAAGAGGCTCTTTCTAAGTTGGCACCTTCTTTTGACTTAATCCTCTTAGTTTTTGATAGTTTCTTTGATTTCTGGTGTGACAAGATGTCCAGACCCTGTCCCAGAACCACAGTCACCATTTTTTCTGAGGAACCCTGTTTCTTTCTTTTTTAAAAAAAAAAAATTTACTTGCACTGGGTACAATCAGAAGCAGGGGAGGGTAAGAGAATTCACCAGAGCCAGAGCGGGGAGCAGAACAGGCAGAAGGACAGAAGTACACTGCTGAGGAGAGCAGCGGGTGGCAGGAGAGGTCTGCGCGCCATGTGGGATCCTCATGGAGGCTGTGGGCAGCTTCGCAGCCCAGCGCTCAACTGCTGCGCCACCAGGGGAGGCCCAGAACCCTGTTTCTTTATAACAAGAAATGCCATTTAAGGCCTATATTCTGGGAACCAAGACATATTTTATGTACTCTAGTATTATTTTTATCTGTCTCATTAAATAGTTTATTTTTGCTAGATTTTTGTTGTTGATATTGTGAAAATGACCTTTTTCTTCATTGCTCATTCTGCCAATAAAGTAGTGATTTTTTATGTGACAAGTCAACATACTGAACTTTATTTTTTTTGGCTATTTTACTTTGCTTTTTCAGAGAATTATACCATATGTGAATAATTTTCTACATCTTCCCAATCATTACTTCTGATTTTGTTCTTTTGTCCAAATGTAGGTTTTGGCACTTTCAGGTCATTATTATATGCCAAAGATGTTCACAGTCATCCAAGTCTTACTATAAAATTAGCACTAAGTTGGTTCACTGATGTAAAAGGCAAATACTTTTTTTTTTTTGCTTGAATGAACATAATAGACATTAGCTGTGCTCTGACCAAATACTTTAACTCCCTTTTACTACGTTATGCCTTATAATAGTGTCTCTCCCATTATCTTCCAAGAAATACATATCAGATCACTGCATTATGGTGATCCCTATGCTGTATCACCCATTGGACAAATTCCACAGGGACTATTTCATGAGCTCTCACAGGGATCTAAGAATACCAACCCCTCAAAATATTGATTGAAAAAAAAGGCGAAAAGAAGTGACTATACTTCCCAAAATTACCCCGTCTAAAGTTTGCTTGTTCTGTGTTTTCATCTTAGGTGTAAGGGTTTTTCAAGAATCTCTTCTATTTTAGTTTTCATTTGGGTGTTATTTCAGTTACGCCCTTAGAAGTCTGTCATGTGCCAATGTGTCTTACTGAGATACTGTGTATGACAGTAGAGCAGAATGAAAGTATGCGCTCCAGAGCGAAATTGCCTACTTAACTCTAACAGCCATTTAGAAGGTGGATTGAGCAGCACTAGGCTTTGCATTTAAAGGATGAGGAGAGTGAGTGCAGCACACACATAAGAGTAAACGTGTGGGGAAAGGGGCTATGAAGAGGAACAGGAGTTCCAATTTGAATTTACTGATATACAGGAGTCAGTGTACTGATATACATTGAGGTGTGATGGTTCTTTTGGGAGATGGATATTCCAGTCAGTCTGGAGCTCTAAGAGCCATTTGCCCTGGAGACCAAGGTGTGGAAGTGAGCAGCACATACAATGGGTGCTCTGAAAATGTGTAAGATTTCCCTGGGACAAAATTTAGGAAGGAATCCTGAGAAACACTAACATTTATTTATAAAAAAAATTATTTATTTATGCATATAAGAGCTGGGCCACAGGCCAGAGATGCCGGGGGTGTGAGGTTTCACCAGAGAGTGGAGAACAGAACAGGCAGGCTAACCGAAATACACTGCTGAGGAGAGCAGCGGGAGAGACAGGAGAGGTCTGCTTCTATTTTGCCATGTGGGTTACTCTCTGGCGGGCTGGGGATCGAACTCATGATGCAGAGGATTCGGATTGCTTCATAGTTCAGTGCTTAACCCCTTGTGCCACCAGGTAGGCCCAGCAACACTAACATTTAAAGGACAATTTAATTTCATTTGCTCCTTAGTATTACTCTGTAGGGATCAGTAATTTCACTGTCTTACAATGAGAAATCTGAAGCTTAGAAAGTTATTAGAAGCTGTTTTGAAATGCAAATTGTACACCTACGAGTTCTCTAAATCAACGCTCCTTTGTATATCTCAATGCACTTTACACAGCTGTAGCTTTATGGTTAAAACCTCCGGCCTAACCACCTTCCCCAATGCTCCCCTAACCCCACCTGCCACGTGCTATTTGACAATTTAAGGTTTGTATAAATGGGGAAAACCTTGCCTGAAGTGACTTGTCATAGTTCTGGGTCTTAATTTTTGTGATATTTTGAAAAGTGGCACACACCCCATAATCTATTTCAGGGTTGAAATGAAAATACTTGTGAATCACTGAGTGCTTTATACATTCACAGCTAAGGTAATTAGGTCAATGTAATCGACCTAGTATCAAAAGGTTTTTGCCTTTCAGCTTATATAAATTAGCTCAAGTAGAGACAGCTAGCAATGTTTGTAAACAAACGCTCTTGGAAATTTCCAAGCCAGGCGATAGCAAATATTTTTATATAGCTACAACTTTATATTTTTATATAGCTACAACTAGCACCGTAAAGGCTGGGCAGGAGTGAGACCACCCCCAATGGGAACGTGTTTCTATAACAACGGTTGCCATGGTGGCAGGAACGCGCTCCTATTGGCCAGTGCCCACATTACCGCGGTTCCCCCGGCGGACTTCATTGGTTGCTTTTCTGCCGTGCGGCGCGCCGTAAGTGAAGTGTCGTAGAGCACAGGAAGGCGCGAGTCCCGATCGCAGGCCCTGAGCAAACCCAGGCTGTAGGGGCCGCTATGGCGAATGTTCCGTGGGCCGAGATTCGTGAGAAATTCCAGGCGGCTCTGGCCCTGTCGCGGGTGGAATTGCATAAAAACCCCGAGAAGGAGCCGTACAAGTCCAAATACAGCGCCCGAGTGCTGCTGGAAGAGGTCAGGGCGCTGCTGGGCCCCGCGCCCGAGGAGGAGGATGAGCGGCCTGAGGCCGAGGAGAGCTCGGGTGCGGGCGACCCCACCCTGGGGCCGCCCGCCGAGGCGGTGGAGGCCGAGGGGCCCGTCGCCCGAGGGGCCGTGAGGCTGGCGGTTATTGAGTTCCATCTCGGGGTGAACCACATCGACACGGAGGAGCTGTCGGCGGGGGAGGAGCATCTCGTGAAGTGCCTGAAGCTGCTGCGCAAATACCGGCTGTCGCACGACTGCGTGTCTCTCTACATCCAGGCGCAGGTGAGGGCGGCCGCGCCGGCCCTGGGCCAGAGGGGAGGGCGCCGGGAGGGGGCCCCCCTCTCGCACGGTTGTGCCCAGGCTTTGAAGCCCTGGGGTGATACGCGGCTGCCACACTCCCCCTCCCTCCGCCCACCCCGGCGGCATTACTCGCCCCCTCTCCTGGTGGCTGGACCGCGAGGCCCTCTGGCTTCGTGAATGCGCCCTCCGCCAGCCCGGAGCCTGTTCCTTCTAGCCAAGACAAATCCAAAAATTTGTTTTAACTTGAGGTCTCAAGGAAATGACAAAGCATGGCCGGAGTACGTTTTTCATTTGAAGGCTTCGTTCCAAACGCCTCACTCATCGGTTTGCTTCCCCTGGAATTCCTCCTCATTCTCCAAAACGCACGTCATACTTCTAGTAACTTTTAGCTCACTTTGGTCCGAACTGATCTCTCCCTTCTACCTCTGAATTTTCATAATCCTTATTTTTCCCATTTGACGGTAGGTGGATTATTAAGAAAAAAATGTGACATTTTGCGTCGGGAACATAACAAATGAGATAAGTCTGAACTCTTTGTATGTGCCTGTTGCTCTGCTTACGCTCACAAATTCTTACTTCCACTTCCTAATATATGTGATCCAGAGAACATTTACCAAAATTGATCATATGGTAAGTAGACCTCAAAGAAAAACATTGAAAAGGAAATTGTATGGGTCATACTTTTATTATGGCCCAATAAAAGTAAAAGCCACAGAATAACAGGAACTAAAATCTGTTTTTGCATATTATTTATGACCTCAGTACCTATCACATGGTAGGCACATTATTAATATTCAAGAAATGTATGCGAGATTTAATAAAATTCGTAAAATGTTGAATTCGGATAGCTTCATTTGAAATTTTCTTTAACCTTATAACTGCCTAAGATTCTAGTAAACATTTTAAAAAGTATCTCACTCACTATTTTAAAGATACAATTAGAAACTGTCCTAAATTTATTATGGGCTCCAGTATTTACTGTATATTATTGATTTTAATATGTACTTTAAATTGTCTAATATACACATCTTTCATACTCTAATATCTAAAATCAGAATGCCTAATATACACATTGTCTAATATACACATCTTTCATACTCTAATATCTAAAATTAGAATGCATTTCATAGCCAATGTAGTATATAGCGTATTTTACTTGCCATTGTTTGTTATTGATACATAAAATAATTGTCTTACAAATTGTGACATCTCACATTCAATGAAATGCAATATTTTTATTTTTTTAAAGATTTATTTATTTGTAGAAGAACTGGGGTGTAGGCCAGAAGTGGTGGGTGATGGTGAGAGAATTCATCAGAGACAGGACAGAGTGGGGAGCAGCACAGGCTGATTTACCAAAATACACTGCTAAGTGGAGCATTAGGCAAGACAAGAGAGGTCTGCAGCACCATGTGTGGGTTAGCTCGCTGGTTTGGGAATCAAACAGAGGCCTTGGCAGTGATAGCACTAAGACTTAACCCCTAGGCCACCAGGGAGGCCCCAAAATGCAGTATTTTAAACAGCCACCCTTTTCTGAGGGTGAATTATTAGAGACATACTTAGTAAAATCAGATTCAAAATCTCGATTAGAAGTTCTGACCATTCCAGTAATACAGAAGAAAAAATTATAGATTTTGGGAAAATAAAAATTATTTATATGAATAAAGTCATCATTTGCATATATGATCATTGTATACCTAAAAACCCAAAGACATCAACTGAAAACCATTGGAATTATCAGTTTAATAAAGCAGGAGGATATAAAGTAAATCTGTTCTATCGGTAGTACTCTTGTATATAAGCATAATGGGTTAAAATATTAATTTTGGAAATTGCAGCATTAGGGATACTAGAACTAGTAAACTTAAAGAGAGAGAACTATACCATGTTCCTGGGTGGTAAGATTAAAAATAATGGTATGAACCTGATACTCATTTATAGATTTGATGCAATTAGTGCTGAAATCTCAGAACTTGACAGAATGATTGTTTATCTGAACAAATAAAGTGATTATAAAAATATGAAAAGGAATGTACTAAAACAGTATAGCAGTGGTGATTCAGATTGTGCCAGTCTTCCTAAATTCTTCTGTTTAGTTGATCTGTTTCAGTGGCATTACCATACTATATATATGGTATCGTTTCACTTAATATTTACTATACATGAGAGATTTGGCCTCACTAATCATAAAGAAAACTAAAAGAATGAAATAGAAAAATTATACCAGTTTGGCAGAGATTATTAGAGATATTGATTACGCTTTGGAGAGACTAAGGAAATGGATACTATCCATTAGCATTATTGCTAGTAGAAATGTAAACACTATAGATCTTTTTTTTAAAATATTTATTTATTTATGCATACAAGAACCGGGGTACAGGCCAGAGATGGAGTTGAGAGGATTCACCAGAGCCAGAGCGGGGAGCAGAATAGGCAGACTGACGAAGTACACTGCAGAGGGGAGCAGCGGGAGGCAGGAGAGGTCTGGCGCCCTATGGGACCCTCGCGTGATGCCGGGGATCGAACCAGTGCTGCAGAGGCTGTGGACAGCTTCACAACCCAGCACTCAACCACTGTGCCACCCAGGAGGCCCGACACTATAGATCTTTTATGGAGCTCGATTTCAAAACTCTTGAATCAGGCCTTTTATGTAAAAATTCCACATCAGGGCCTCCCAGTGGCACAAGGGGTTAAGCAGTGCACTATGAAGCAATCTGCAGCTTCTGCAGCACAAGTTCAATCCCCAGCCAGGGAACTACCCACATGGTGCTGCAGACCTCTCCTGTCTCGCCTGCTGCTCCCCTCAGCAGTGTATTTCAGTCAGTCTGCCTGTTCTGTTCCCCACTCTGTCTCTGGTGAATCTTCTCACTCCTCACACCTCTGACCTGTACCCCAGTTCCTGTATGCATAAATAAATAAATCTTTGGGGAAAAAAAAAATTCCACATCAGTATCTTAAAATTACATTAAGATAGTTATGAAAAGATATGTGAACATAAATATTCATCATCGTATAAACTTTTTATAAAAAGAATAGTGTAAATAGCCCTCAGTATGTATATGGTTTAATAAATATTGGTGCATTCATATATAACAGTAGGCAGCCATTAAAAATCATAATTTATGTATGTTAACCAAAAATATCAATATTAAGAGAGGGACATATGTTTGGAATTATGTGGAATGATTTCATTTTGGTATAAGATACACCTTTGTGTGTATGTATCAGTTCTAAGGAATTTATGATAGATTTATTGCTTTGTCTCAATTTGGTGTTTCTATCTTAGGAAAGAGATTATTAGAGATATTGATTACACTTTGGAGAGACTAAGGAAATGGATACTATCCATTAGCATTATTGCTACAGAAATACAGAACCTGGACTCTGATTATCAAAAAGAGACTTCCTTTCTATCTTCACTAGGTTTTGAGGGCGCTTAGAAAAGATTTTTCTTTGTTTTTCCTTCTGATTTTTGCTATCAGCAATAAACACTTGTATTATCATCATCTTTAGTGAAATTTAACTATTTTATTATAGTAAAATTCCCTCACCAATTAAAAGCTAATTCTCTCTATTCCCTCCGCTACCAGGATATGCATACATAAGGAATACCTTTTGTGTATATTTGTAGATTTATTAAGATAGACTTGACATACAGTTTGATGAATGTGATATATGAATATGCCCATGAAACAATCAAGGTCATGAACATATCCATGATCACCAAGTTTCCTTGTGTTCCTTTGTAATCCCTCCCCTTCTTTATTCTCTCTCCCTCTTCTTTGCCTCTCCCCTCTGCATTTTCTAGAATTTTTAAATGAGATCGTGGTGTGTGCACCTTCTTATTTTGGTTTGACTTCTTGATCAACATCATAATTTCATTGCTGCATCTGAGGTGACTTTTTTCCTTTTTAGTCTGTTATGCAAATTATATTGCCAGATTTTCAGTGTTAAACCAACCCTTTCCTTTCCTGTAATAAATTCCCCTGAGAGTTTTTACTAAGAAAACTTGGGTAAAATAATACCCTTTTAATGTATTTTTATATATTGTTGAACTCAATTTGCTAAAATTTTATTAATATTATTTGTATCTATGTTCATGAAGGATATTAGTGTATAGTAAATAGTCTTCTCCCCATTCAAGTTCATAGACTCTGAATTCTCTCATGGACACCTTGTGAGTCCATTGGACCCAGGTTAAAAATCTCTGCATTAGAGGCTCTCTTTCCTTATCCTGTTCTTTTCCCTAAGGAGGTTTACAGAGGATGGTAGAAGTCCGGCCTCAGAAGTATCATTTTGCTTGAAGTGTTATCCCAATTTATGGAAGGCAGTCTAACTCCGTTCTCTAAAGGGGGCTGGGCCTCCAGTCTTGAATTCTGACATCTGAACAGATCTTTGCCCTCTACAAAGCCGGCTAAAATAGTTATATAGCAGAAGACAGATGGCCTAGTTTTTAAAATATAATCCCTAATCTAGTAAGTTTTTCCTTTGCCTTCATGGTAACAGAAGGAAGATGATGCTATGGAGAGCAAAAGCAAATGATTAATACAATAAAAGACTATGAAGAATTTTTGATTGACTAGATATAATCATAAAGCTATACAATTTTAAGAACTCTAAACTATAAACAAACTAAAAAATGGATTGAAATTACATTGGTTTATAACATTATATAAGTTTCAGGTGTGCAAAATTATACTTAAACATCTGTATATACTACATCACTTCCCAAGTCTGGTCCAAACTAGAAAGTACTTTTCTATCACCTCCATACCTTTACCCCTTTTACCCACCTTCTCTGGTCTAATACCAATCTGTTCTCTGTATCAGTTTGTTTTGTATGAACAAATATTTTCTTGTTTGAAATGGTAAACTTTAGGAATCTGACTTAACTGATGGAAAAAGGCATATAGTATCTTCAGGTTTTTCCACACCACATACTTTGAATTACTGGAATTTGAGAGCTCATTTCCCTTTGACAGGCTTGTACTGAACAATCACTGTTGAGAATTTTTCCTTGTTTGAAAGCTCTCTGGAGAAGATTATAGCTATTTTGAAAGCCTTATATATTTTATGGAACATCTTTGTCTCTATCAGTTAACTATTGTTATGTAACATTTTACCTCCAAATTTAGCAGCCTGCAGCGCATTTTTATCCTGTAGGTTTGCCTTAGCTGGTTGCCTCTGGCTCAAGAGCTCTCATCAGATTATTGGTCTGCTGAGGCTGACTTGAAGACTCAATATGGGAGACACTCCTTCCAGACTCATTCAGATGGTTATTGGCAGGATTCAGTTTCCTACACACTGTCGCTCTGATGGCCTCAATTCTGTGCTAGCTTTTTGATCTCCCTCAGTTTCTTCTCTCATAAATCCGTCTATAGGATGACTTACAACATAACAGTTTGCTTCCCTGAGAATGAGCAAGAGGCAGCACCCATGATGGAACCACAGTGTTTTATAACCTAATTTTGGAAGAGAGATTCCAATATGATCACATTTGCCATATGCTGTTTGTTAGAAACAAATCACTAAATCCAGCCTACATATTTAAAGGGAAGAGACTCTTTGAGGACACGGATAGCCAGAGGCAGGGCTCACCAGGGATGCATCTCATAGGTTGCCTGTCTCACTACATAAGGATAATACTGTTGTGAATAACCAGATTCCAGCACTGTTTGATAGGTAAATATTAACTTTGAAACTCTGAAAGTTACTTTAATTGGAAGATCTATATTGTCATTATTTCTTTTTTCTTTATTTTCCAGAATAACCTTGGTATCTTGTGGTCTGAAAGAGAAGAAATTGAAACTGCACAAGCTTATTTAGAATCTTCAGAAGCACTGTACAATCAGTATATGAAAGAGGTATGATGCATATCCAGATACATTTTAAGTTTTGATTGAAACAGTTAAGAATTGATGGTTAAGGGCCTTCCTGGTGGTGCAGGGGTTGAAGTCTCAGCACTATCGAGGTATTGCCAGCCACTGCGTTTGATTCCTGGTTAGGGAGCTGACCCACATGGCACAGCAGACCTCTCCTGTCTTGCCCATTGCTCCCCTCAGCAGTGTATTTCAGTCAGTCTGCCTGTTCTGCTCCCCACTCTGTATCTGGTGAATCCTTACCCCCATCCACTTCCCCCGCCCCGCCACTGGCCAAGACCCCAGTTCTTGCATGCATGCATAAATAAAATACATCTTTAAAAAAAGGAATTGATAGTGAGAATTTGTTCATAATATTCCAGACCTTTCTATAGAGTGGTCTAAGTGGTCATCTGATAGCTAAAATTACTTTGTATTACAAATTTTAGTGTTCTTAAAAGTAATCCTTGGATAGAGTCTAATGATAACCCTAGTCTAATTATAATTGAATTATATAGGAAATATTATATTAATCCTAACATGCTGATACTTGCATATTTTTACTTATAATTTAAAAATTCTGTTTTGAGTTCCACTGAGAATAGTAGTGCTTAAAGAAACCTAAGCAACTACTTAAGCAAAATGTCAGAAATCTTTGAGGCAACAATTCTCAAATTTCAGCTTGCATCTGAATGACCTGTTAAAAAAACAATGTTCCTTCTCAGATTCAGACTTAGCAGATCTGGGTGGGGACCTGGAATTTGCATTTTTAGCAAGATAGTAGGTGATTCTCATTTGCTGATCTAGGTATTGCACTTGAGAACTACTTCAAGGTAATGGTTTTTTAGCTATTTTCTTTTTACCCATGAAACTCTTCTGAAATAAATTATGTAAAAACTGATCAAGCTTTTCTAGTTAAGCAGGTCAAAAATACCCTCAGCTCAGTCCACTACAGACTCTTCCCTCCTCCTTATTAGTAATAAAACAGAGGTATCATGGAGCCTGGACTGAAAACAAACCATCTATTTCTTCAATAAATTTTACCTACGAAGGACCTCCCTGGTGGCGCAAAGGGTTAAGTCCCAGCACTATGAAGCTATCAGCAGCCACTGAAGCACTTGGATCCCTAGCCAGGGAGCTCCCTCCATGGTGCAGCAGACCTCTCCTGTCTTGCCCACTGCTCCCCTCAGCAGTGTATTTCAGTAGATCCCCCTGTTCTTGAATATTAGAATGTTCAAAACTTTTATCTTCATTAATGATCAGTTCAGAACAATATTACTCTAAGGGTATCTATATCTTTCCTATTATCATCCTTATGTATTTTTTTTTAATTTTTTAACAGTATTTTTTTAAAGATTTATTTATACATACAAGAACTGATGTCTAGGCCAGAGATGTGGAAGGGGTGAGAGGATTCACCAGAGACAGACTGGGGAGCAGAACAGGCAGATCTACTGAAATACACTGCTGAGGGGAGCAGAGGGCAAGATGGGAGAGGTCTGCTGCGCCATGTGGGTTAGTTCCCTGGCAGGGGATGGGACTCATGCTATAGTGGCGGCCATAGCTTGGTAGTGTTGAGACTTAACTCCTTTTGCCACCAGGGAGGCCCCATGGATGTTTTTATTTATTTATTCATTTATTTTTTAAGATTTATTTATGCATACAAGAGCTGGGGTATAGGCCAGAGATGGGGGGGGGTGGGGTGGGTGAGAGGGGGCTTGAGGGTGAGAGGATTCACCAGAGACAGAGTGGGGAACAGAACAGGTAGACTGACTGAAATACACTGCTGAAGGGAGCAGCGGGCGAGTCGGGAGAGGTCTGCTGCGCCATGTGCGTTGCTCTCTGGCCAGCCAGGGATTGAACTCATGCTGCAGAGGCTTCAAATTGCTTCACAGTGCAGTACTTAATCCCTTGCACCACCAGGGAGGCCTGCCCCATGGATGTTTTTAAAAGAACTTTTTCTAGAAAGCAAAATTATCACTGAAAATACTTAAAGAATTATACATCCCTAAAAGCAAATTGGTAGGTTTTTTTAGTGTTGCTTAATCTCAGTTAAAATTTTGTCAAATGTGAGCTTGTGGACAATCTCTTTATAGCTGCTAAATTCTTCTTTTTTTTTTTTTAAGAGGCATGTATTTTCATTTATTTATTTATTTGTTTGTTTGTTTGTTTATACATGCACTGGGTACAGTCAGAAGCGCGGGAGGGTGAGAGAATTCACCAGAGCCAGAGCGGGGAGCAGGGCAGGCAGAAGGACTGAAGTACACTGCTGAGGGGTAGCTGCTAAATTCTTAAGGTTAAGGTAATTACTTCTTGGTAACATGAAAGGGAACTAGAGAAAAATGAAATGGGCTTTTAAAATTTGATTTCTTGAGTTCCTCCTCCAGAGGGGGGCGCTTGGTGTTGATACTTTAAAATTTTGTTTTTCTTGAATTATAGATTGGGAGTCCTCCTCTTGATCCTACTGAGCATTTTCTTCCTGAAGAAGAAAAACTTACTGAACAAGAGAGATCAAAAAGGTGAGTGGGTACAGAAATCAGCTTTCATGACTAATTCCACATAGTATAGGTGATTGTTCAGAAAAGTGCAGTGGTTTTCTTCTTGAAGATATATTTTTTTAAAGATTTATTTATGCATACAAGAGCTGGGGTACAGGCCAGAGATGTGGGGGCGGGGGGGGGGCGGCGGGGACTATGAAAGGATTCACCAGAGACAGAGTGGGGAACAGAATAGACAGACCAACTGAAATATATTGCTGAGGGGAGCAGCAGGCAAGACAGGAGAGGTCTACTTCTCCATGTAGGTTGCTCCCTGGCCGGCCAGGGATCGAATTCATGCTGTAGAAGCTGTGGATTGCTTCATAATACGGTGCTTAACCTCTTGCACCACCAGGGAGGCCCAACCTTCAAGATATTTTTAAAAGGTTATAGAATATGGATTCTGACATGGACTAAAATCCTCCATTTGCCACTTACTATCTATGTGATCCTGTCAAATCTGAGGCTCAGTTTCCTTAGCTGTGAAATAGCCATCCCAACTCAAAGGATTGGTGGGAGATCAAAATAAATATGAAAGTGCCTTAAAATTTTATGTTTTTATGCTTATTTTTCTCTTCATAGATTTGAGAAGGTTTATACTCATAACTTATATTACCTGGCTCAAGTTTACCAGCATATGGAAATGTTTGAGAAGGCTGCTCATTATTGCCACAGTACCCTAAAACGCCAGCTTGAGCACAATGCCTACCATCCTATAGAGTGGGCTATTAATGCTGCAACCTTGTCACAATTTTATATCAATAAGGTAAGCTTCTCAAAGTAGTTATCTAACAGAGTTATTGGTAATGCATACAAAAATAGAATCAGTAGCACCCTGAAAATACCATCTTTTTAAAAGTTTGTGTTTTATAATATAAACTAGAGAGAATAACAACCCATTTTACCAGTGTAATAAAATTGTATAGCTTTTTATTGCATTCTTTTGAATCTTAAAATGCTAAGTTTTAGCATTGTCTTGTTACCAAAGACCAAGTTTTTTTTCAATTAGGCTTCCTATCTCAGTTCATTTTAGTGAGGTTACTTTTAAATTGAAGATGTTTGTTCTCATGTAGATATATCTTTATCTTTTTGTAATGGTAATCTGGTAACTGAGAATTTGTCTGAGGAAGTTGACTGTTAAATGTGGGCTTTGATAAAAGCATGTGACACATTTCAGTTATTCTTCAGAATTAACTCTTTTATAATAATTTTTCTGTGTTGGAAATGTCTCTGCCCAATATCAGAGTTCCAGGTCTTTATACTATACTTCTTCTGGACTGTTCCCCAGGGACAAATTTGAACGTCTTAGTTGTTTATTGGAATTATTCAGAATCATGTTGATATATTCTTAACATTTTTTTTAAGCCCTTAATAGTTTTTAATGCTGAAATGTTTATAAGATACCTTTCCTACCCAAACTTTCTGTTATTCCTCAGTAAGACAGCTCAGCAATAGAAATTACTTTCATGTATATTACTAATTCACAAGTCTTTCTGAAATTTTGGTAATTCTTTACTTATCAGAGTTCCTTCTTAGATGTCTCTGGTTATCTGCTACCTTATCCTTACTGGGCCTTTATCCTTTCTAAGCTTTTTGTTAGTGCTGGTTCTGTAAATGCGCCCTATGTTTAAAGTATTGTCCCACAGAATTTCATTCAGAAAAGCTATTAGCAGGAGAGAAAGGGCTGTGGTGACTGCAGCATCGCTTCTAGGACTTTGATCTAAGATCAAGCGTGTAAGTAACGCTATTGCATATATCAGAGCATTCAGTTAAATCTAACTCATGAATCCATTTCATTGTGGTCATCATCAAAGAGTGTTATCCGGTGCCTCTGCTTGTGGCACCTTTTCTATAGCTGCTGGAGGCCCTTTGTTTTGTTTAGCAACTTTAAAATTACATATTCACTGTGATTTTAATTAACATTTAAATGTCTACAGATATTGATAATATTGAGCTACCTAGCTATTAATTTAAAGTATAATTAAAATTTAAAGTTGTTAAGCATTGCTTATGTGGAGCATGCAATAATTTTCATGAGTCCTTCTCCCACCCCACTTTTATTTTTTACCAATATATTTTACACATTTTTGTTACAACCAGCTAAGTTATATTGCAAAAAGAGATTTGAACCATATCTTTAAACAATGTAATTGTCATTTGTTTGTATCATATCATCATCATCTGGTTCCAGTGATGAGGGTTTGCTTCTTGGTGAGTCCCTGCCTGGTAGGTGCTAGTACCCACATTTACCAGCCACCTAGAGGGCACAGGTGCTCACTGTTTTAGCAGTGGTTGCTCACAGGGCGTTGATCTGGGCAAAGTTGAAGTGATATTAATGGGTGAGGGATTAGAGAGGGACTATTTAAGCTGCTTTATGTAAACTGTGACTTTCTTCTTGGATTTTGAAGTTTAACACCACCAGTTTGAATTAAGATGTTGCTGGGATAGTACTGCACAGCTGTTCTCAAGATGGCTTCTGAATTCACCATAATGGAGTTACACTCAATCTGATGTTTCAAAGTCATAATAGCCAACCATTAAAAATCTTAGCAGTGGGGCCTCCCTGGTGGCACAGCGGTTGAGCGCTGGGTTGCGAAGCTGCCCGCGGCCTCTGCGGCGCCGGTTCGATCCCGGCTGCTCCCCGGCCACCAGAGGAGGGTCCCACATGGCGCGCAGACCTCTCCTGCCGCCCGCTGCTCCTCTCAGCAGTGTACTTCGGTCCTTCTGCCTGCTCTGCTCCCGCTCTGGCTCTGGTGAATTCTCTCACCCTCCCGTGCTTCTGACTGTACCCAGTGCATGTATAAACAAACAAACAAACAAATAAATAAATAAAACATGCCTCTATTAAAAAAAAAATTTAAAAAAAAAAAAATCTTAGCAGTCACTTATATGAAGTAGAGATTATATTTAATGAGGGTGGTTTCCACCTAAAAGTTGGACTTTAACTTTGTGCTTTTGCTGGGTGGTCCTGTGAGTTACATGACAAATGCGAAGTGTGGAGATCTTCTCCAAATGTTTGAGAAGTTTACCATGCCAAGATTTGAATTATGAAGTCTTCAAATGTGTTAATAAAGCAGTTACATAAAATTCATCTGTGGAAATAGATTGACTTCAAAACTTGATGGGAAGTTTCATGTAAATTACAAAGATTTTAGAAGACCTGGATCTCTTCGTATCAGAACTTAACCTTTTGCCTCTGAATGGTAGGATGTAAAAGGGATCTCTAATAAAAATTAAATTTTCAAATCCTTTGACAGATTGCAAATGATCTAAGAATTTATTATGTATGGGACTTTGGCTATTTAGATTGAACCTAAAGGACTAGATGAGGTAATGAGTCTAGGATAACTATTCTTACATACTTTGTTTACCTGAGGAGAGCTAACTTTCCATCAACAGTTGTCTTTCAGCCATTTTGATTATTAAGAGTTTGGAGCGCTGTTACTTTAACCTATGAGGTAGCTTTTTAACCAGATCATAGTCTTATATACCTTCCAAATGTTCAGCATTTATACAAGGTTTCCTTGGTAGTATTTTTACCTGATTTTATAGCTTTTCCATATAAAAGACTTGATACAAGTATCATTGCAAATAAGGCTGTGTGATAATTGTCTTCACTCTTTTTTTCAACAGCTATGCTTTATGGAGGCCAGACACTGTTTATCAGCTGCTAATGTCATTTTTGGTCAAACTGGAAAGATTCAAAATACAGAAGACAGTGAGTATTAAATAATTTTTAAAAGATTTTGAAATCATTTTAATGTTAGAAAAATTATAAGAACAGAGCAAAAATCTACCATATGTCCTTCTAAATTCACCAGTTGTTAATAATTGCATCATTTGCAATCATCATTCTGAACCTCTGTGAGAAGACTGAATATATTATTTACTCTTTTACCACTTAATACTTCAGTATATATTTCCTAAGAAATAAGAACGTTTTCTTACATGATCATAAAACAGCTCTCCTGCCTGCCTGTGACTATGCAGGTGCCTATCTTTCTTCTTTTATAATGTAAAGGAAAAAAAAAACAATCTTAAGGATAGTTAGACAAAGAGTTTTAGATAACGTGAGGAGTTGAACCTGGGATGCAGTCTGTCAGAATTTTACTCTGAGAACCATACCAGCAATCACAAGTTTGAATTTAGTTTATATAGATCGAAACACTGAGTCCATTGACATTAAATGTAATTATTCTTTTTTTTTTTTTTTAAGATTTATTTATTTATACAAGAACTAGGGTTCTTGGCGTGGGAGGGTGAGAGACAGAGCAGGGAGCAGAACAGGCAGTCGGACCGAAGACACTGCTGAGGGGAGCAGTGGGCGAGACAGGAGAGGTCTGCTGTGCCATGTGGGTTTCTTTCTGGCCAGCCGAGAATTGAACCCGCGCTGCAGAGGCTGCCCAGACAGCTTCACAGCACTGCGCTCAACCCGCTGCGCCACCAGGGAGGCCCAGAAATGTAATTATTTTTGACAGGGAGCTTCTGGCTTTAAGTTGTTTTGACCTAAAATTATGTTGATGCTATCTGTGTACAGAGGAAGGTAATGTTAGGGTTTAATGTCTTCCTTTCTAAAGAATGTATTGTGGAGGTGCAAAAGCGAGGTACCATTGTTCAAACCTTCTTTATCCAGCTTCTCAGTCTTAAGTGGAGGTTGGAAAGGCTAAGTTACCTATAGACTGTACATTTTGGCTTCATTGCTTCATAAACTTCAAGTCTGTGCAAATGGTTTGCTCTCTTATTTGCTGGAAAAGAGACATGTTATTCCCAGAACATTTTTTTACAGTTCACACTATAAATCACAATAATCAACTGTTTATTATTAAGCCATTAAAAAAGAAATATATTGATTTATGACAACATGAGTAGAACTCAGTGCATTATGCTAAGTAAAATAGGTCAGAAAGACAAATACTGTTCTTCATCACACATACATGTAGAATCTTAAAAACAAAAAAAAATTGCTCATAACTACAGAGAACAGATTGCTTTCAGAGGCAGGGGCTGGGCAAAAATGGGTGAAGAATCAAAAGCAATAAACTTATGAATTAAGTTCTGGGACCGTAATACAGCATGTTGAGTGTATTGTGTATTTGAAAGTTGCTAAGAATAGATCTTAAAAGTTCTCATTATAGGAAAAAAATTGTAATTATATGGATAGTTGTTAATGACTTATTGTGACAATCATTTTAAGTCAGTACAGGTTTCCCTGATATCCAAAAATAGAGCATTCTTGTGAAATCTTTCATAAGATGGAATGACATAAAGTGAAGAAGCAATTACCATTAATTTATATGGAAAATTTTTTTAGCATTCCCCAAACCACTAAATAACCCACCAAATTATACCAAATAACACTAACCTGTAGTAAAAGCAGGAATGATAAGACATACAGAGCCTGTGTAAAGCAGTTCCAGGGAAGGAACTTGTGCCACTCCCACTGCTTAGGATGTGTGCTGCCTCTAGAATGCCGGGCCTCTGCCAAACACTGAATACTGTTTTTGCTTCTTGCCTTCTGTTATAAATGTGAAAATTCTCTTTCAATTTCTTTGTTAGTGAGACTAGGCACTAATGTCGGTCTTTTGTTAGAGCAAAGTTTAAGATGAACTTTTTAAAAGTGGGGGTACCTGAATACAAAAAAATGGAATCATTATGTTGTACGTCTGAAACTAATAAGTTATATTTTTACATATTTAAATGTCAATTTTTAAAAACTAGGTGGTCGAGTCACTTTACAGGTTTTGTAATAATGTCACAATTTTCTTTAGCATTCTGAATCAGAAGAATATAGAGGCTGTGAAAAGTTAGAGAAATGGTTTTAGATTGGTTGAAATCTAGAAGGCACTTGTCCCAGAAAAAAAATTAGTAAGAACTAAACCATCAGTGAGATACTTTGTTTTTAACTCTTCGAAACAGAAAGCTAAATGACAATGCCCAGTGTTTTCATAATGCTTTCATTGAGCAGCATCATATATAGTTGGTTTAAGTACTTGTTGAAGATAAATTGGCAAGATATATCAAGAATGTTTAGAATAGTTTAAATGCTGACCCAGTAAATTTCACTTCAAGGAATTAGTCATAAGGAAATAATTGAAAATCTATACAGATTTGTAATGCACAGAGACCTTTGTTCAGGGTTGTTTATAATAGAAGAATTAGAAGAGACTAATGCCCAATTTTAGAAAAACAGTATGGAATATCTATTTAATTGTATTATAATACATTTTTTAAAAATGCATTAGCAACAGTTGATAATGATATGAGTAAAGTACTAGTGGTATAACATATGGAAAGGCCATATTCAAAATTAAACATACATTGTGACCTTAGTTTTACCTATAGATAATGCACAAGAAAACATTAGAAAGAAATATGTAAAAGTAACAGCAGTTAGTGCTCTGGGTGGTGGACATTTTGGGGTGTTTTTTCCCTCTGTTGCTTCAGTGAAAATCTGTTATTTTATAATCAGGAAAAAAGTGATACAAAAAGAATGCAGTGCTCATTGAAAATTACAATTGTGACCATTAATTTAGGCAAATCACTGTGCTTTGTTACAAACGCTGTGTAATTTTAGCTACTGAAACTGATGGAGATGTGCCAGAGCTTTATCATCAAAGAAAAGGGGAAATAGCAAGATGCTGGATCAAATACTGTTTGACTCTCATGCAGAATGCTCAACTATCCATGCAGGTAATACAATCAAAAATTGCCTTTTCTTTTTTAAATGAACAGAATATAAGTAAAAGCTTAAAAGGGGGGATTATGTCCATTGACCTCACTGCATGTTTATTATGCAGGGTACGCAGAATGTGCTCATGTTTATTATTTGTTCTCATCTTCTCTATCTTTTAAAATCTTATTCATTATTGGGGCCTCCCTGATGGCGCAAGGAGTTAAGACACAAACTATGAAGATATCGGCAGCCACTGCAACACGAGTTTGATCCCCGGCCAGGGAGGTGACCCATTATTTAAGTCTTAATACTTCTGGTTCCTTGATAACTTCCTTTGGATAAATAAATCCCTTTAAGAGGTTAAGAGTGGGGGATATACTGCATCAGATTCATAGTATATCATTACCTCCAGGCACAAGAGGTTCTCAATAAATTCAATAAATCATTGTTGAATGCATCCTCTACGGATATCTCTACAGAGATATCTCCCTCCTTTAAACTCCATAGAACTTTTCTTGCCTCTTCCTAAGACACTTAAATTCTGTCTGTATCATCCTGATTCATATTCTTTTTCCTTTACTTCCTTATAGACTACAAGCAACTTGAGGATAGAAAAATTCTTACTAATCTTTATATAGTTTCATAATCTTTATATGCTTTATATAGCATATGAATCTGTATAAATATATCTAGCAATAAATATATCTAGCCCTGCCATTTTTGCAGTTGTATAATCTCTCCATGTCTCAACTTCTTCAACAGTGAGATGGAGATAAAAATAATACATACATGCATGCACACACACACACAGAGATATGCATATGAAGATCTCAGAAATATGAAATCAGACTTGCCTGGAGAAATTGTTTTTATTTTTTCTATTTGTATGAATTAAAGCATAATATTTTTATAGAACCTTGTGAAACTACTCAACAAAATTAACCACAGAATTATAGATGCATAGCATAGGTCTTTAAAAAAAATAACATTGAGAAGCCTCCCTGGTGGTGCAAGGGGTTAAGACGCAACCTATGAAGCTATCCGCAGCCACTGCAGCACGAGTTCCATCCCCAGCCAGGGAGCAACCCACATGGCACAGCAGATCTCTCCTGACTTGCCCATTGCTCCCCTCAGCAGTGTATTTCAGTCAGTCCACCTGTTCTGTTCCCCACTCTGTCTGGTGAATCCTCTCACCCTCTCGTACCTCTGGCCTGTACCGTAGTTCATGTATGCATAAATAAATAAATCTTAAAAAAAACAAAAAGAACATTGGGCTTCCCTTGTGGCACAGGGGTTAAAGTTTCAGCACTGTCAAGCTATTGCCAGCCATTGCAGAATGAGTTCGATCCCCGGCCAGGGCGCTAACCCACATGGCACAGCAGACCTCTTTAGTCTCACCCACTGCCCCCCTCAGCAGTGTATTTCAGTAGATCTGCCTGTTTTGCTCCCCACTCTGTCTCTTGTGAATTCTCTTACCCCCTGCACCTCTGGCCTACACCCCAGTTCTTGTATGCATAAATAAATAAATTTAAAAAAAAAAAGAATATTTTAGAATATAGTGTAAAGATGGAGCAAGCCTACAAGGGAAAGAATCCTGGGGAATTTTATGTCTAGAGTAGTTGGAGCTGGGAAGAGCTTTAGCCCAGAAAGCAGTTTAGGAAGCATATAAATAAATAAGTCCAGGGAGCAAGTAAGCAAACAAGATTTAGAGAATTATGACCTACTTTTGAAGTAATTATATCAAGTATAATGCTCTATGGTTTAATTTTGCCCTAATTTAGTTGATGTTTTCCAGACCGGATACTAGAACTTATTGCATGCTTAAACTCAAATGTTTGCCATGCCACTAAATTACTCAAATATCTTTAAAAAAATTTTTTCCCAGATACTCCTTAATATGACCTTTTTGTTACCTCAGCTTCATCCTTTGGTTGTCCGTTTATTCATCTGAAAAGCCTTCTTCAATTTATGCTTAAGATTTGTTCAGTTAAGTATTAATGACAGCTCTGTACTAGTCATTATACTATGTGAACAAAAAATAGACCTGGTTATTGACCTTGTGAAAAAGTGTAATTTTAATAAGTTCCATAAAGGATATGTCATTGAAAAGGTACAAAAGGAGGAAACAGTTAAAGCAAGCTCAGTGAAGGAATAAAAATAAATCTTTAAAAAAAATTTTTTTTTAGTGGCCACATTAGAAAAGGAAAAAAAAGGTAATACTTTATTTTTATTTGACCCAGTGTATAAAAATGTTACCATTTTCTATGCCAACATTTCAACATTACTAGAGAGATTTTACATTCTTTATTTTTGTACTAAGTCTTTGAAGTTGGGTATAGATTTTATATGTATAGCCCACAACTGTGGCTGTGGTGAGTTTCGATTCCACATTTTAAATGCTCAGTTGCCACCCACACTTGGCTAATGGCTACTGTTTTCAACAGCGCAGGACTAGAGACAGTGTCAATGTAAAGGAGAAAGACCTTGGGGCTAAGCACTGATGGATCTGTTTTTTAATCATATTAGTTTTGGGGTGTTTTTTGCCTCTGGAGTTAGGGAAGGATAACTTTTAACTATGAAGATTTGACGCTTCACTGTAGTGTCAGTCCTAGACTATTTCTCTATATTTCACTATAGAACATAGTATAAACACCATATGGTTAATCTTAATGGCATCTCAGTAAATGTTTTTAGTATATAAACTACATTCTTACTCTAATGTTAAAAGTAAATATTACTAATAATGTGCTATATGTATATAACGTGTCACAGTTCTAAAAGTGCTTTTAGTATGTATTTATTTTAGCTGAAGGAATAACTATGAGTTTTAGTTCCCCAAAGAGGATTGGTAGTATATAAATGGCTTAATCTATTTTATTTAAATATTTTTCCAAATTTCTTGAAATTTTTAATATAATTGGAACATCGTTAAAAGAAGTAAGTTTTAAAAGATATCTAGGATAATATCTTCCTAAACCAGGCTGAACTATAAGAAGGTTTTCTTTTTTTTCTAAATATTTATTTTTATTTATCTATGCATGCAAGAACTGGAGTGTAGGCCAGAGGTGCCGGGGGGTGAGAGGATTCACCAGATTGGGGAGCAGAACATGCAGATTGACTGAAATACACTGCTGAGGGGAACAGCAGGTGAGTCAGGAGAGGTCTGCTATGCCATGTGGGTAGCTCCCTGGCCAGGGATCAGACTCATGCTGCAGTGGCTGGCAATAGCTTGATAGCACTGAGACTTAAACCCCACGCCACCAGGGAGGCCCAGAAGGTTTTCTTTTCTTTACTCTTATTTGCTTTAATCTTGTTAGACAGCAAGAAGATCAGTATTATACTTAACCATAATTTTTTTCCCTTTCAGGATAACATAGGGGAACTTGATCTTGATAAACAATATGAACTTAGAGCTTTAAGGAAAAAAGAACTGGAAGAGGAAGAACGTGTTAGGAAAAAAGCTGTGCAGTTTGGAACTGGTGAGCTGTGTGATGCCATCTCTGCAGTAGAAGAGAAAGTGAGGTATTTGAGACCTTTAGATTTTGAAGAAGCCCGGGAACTTTTCTTATTGGGTCAGCACTATGTCTTTGAGGCAAAGGAGTTCTTTCAAATTGATGGTTATGTCACTGACCACATTGAAGTTGTCCAAGATCATAGTGCTCTGTTTAAGGTGCTTGCATTCTTTGAAACTGACATGGAAAGACGGTGCAAAATGCATAAACGTCGAATAGCCATGCTAGAACCCCTAATTGTGGACCTGAATCCGCAGTATTACCTGTTGGTCAACAGACAGATTCAGTTTGAAATTGCACATGCATACTATGATATGATGGATTTGAAGGTCGCTATTGCTGACAAGCTGAGGGATCCTGATTCACACATTGTGAAAAAAATAAATAATCTTAATAAGTCAGCATTGAAGTACTACCAGCTCTTCTTAGACTCCCTGAGGGATCCAAATAAAGTATTTCCCGAGCATATAGGGGAAGATGTTCTTCGCCCTGCCATGTTAGCTAAGTTTCGAGTTGCCCGTCTCTATGGCAAAATCATCACTGCTGACCCCAAGAAAGAGTTAGAAAACTTGGCAACATCATTAGAACATTACAAATTTATTGTTGATTACTGTGAAAAGCACCCTGAGGCTGCTCAGGAAATAGAAGTTGAGCTGGAACTTAGTAAAGAGATGGTGAGTCTTCTTCCAACAAAAATGGAGAGATTCAGAACCAAGATGGCCCTGAGCTAATCCTTTTTTCTATTGGATGAAAATGTGCAATACTGAAGACATTTTTTCCCCTTAGTCACACAGGTCCAATTCCATTGTGATATTACCTTTATAGCTAGATTGTGGTCTGCACTTGAGATAGGCCAGTTGAGTCTTTGCTAGGACCTTACTTAACATAAATAAATTAATAATTTACACCTAATTATGTAAATTGCCTTGTTGAAGTGACATGTGATTGGTATTTTAGATTGCTTGTTTCCTATTTAAATATAAACCTTTCCTCCCTCCATTTCTAACTGTGGGCTAGTACTTGATGGATTCCATAAGAGGGAAAATACTGGGTACTATCCCTGGTAGATAAGCCTATTACTGTATTAAAATTTAAAACATAACTTCCTATAATTATCCTTCCCAAAATATTTACCTTCCTAAATTTCCAAAGAAATCTTTCCTTTTTGAAAATAACTTAAAAAACTAAGTTATGTTGTTGTAAAGTGGTTTGTCTTAATTATAGGGGAGGGAATAAACCTTGTTGGAAATATAATAAATTGACTTGTTTCACTAATAAGAGCTTCCATTTTTTTCTTTTGTTGTCTTACGAGATTTGATCTTATTTTTGATACCTCTAATTTATTTAAAGCCAGAAGAATATTTCTTTGATAGTATTACACAGATAGAAAACATTAAAATCTCATTCATGGAATAGATATTTACTGAGCTACTTGTTACTGTGTGCCAGAAAAATCTTACTAGTTACCATTTTTCAGAGGATCCTGATCTAGGAACCTGTAAAGCACTGTTGACAAAGGATATGTACTTCGTAGTACGATGGTTAATGTGTTAGTTATTGTAAGAAATGCTGAATTGAAAGAGTCCCTACTCAATGCACAAATCAGAATCTTTTATAAAATTTGATACAGTATAGTTCTATATATTGGTTTACTCATTAATTTGCTTCATAAACTTTTAAGAATCTATAACATTTACATATGTAAATGAAATTAAATTTCCAGGGAAAAAATATTACATATAACAGCAATGTGTAATTCACCTAATACTTAATAATTATTAAATGTCTACCATAGGTTAGGCACTGTTCTCACTTTTCTAAGCAGAAGATACAATGATCATTAAGATAAACAAGGTCCTACTCTCATGGAGCAAATGAATAAGCAGGATGGTTTCGGATCATAAATGAGTTGAGAAAGGAAAAAGAGTGATACGGTAAGCATTTCATGGAAGCTGTGCTACTTTAAGTTATGGTGACCTCAAAAAGTGAGAGGTGTTACTGAGCTGAGAACTGAATGAGAATAAAATGCAGCAAAGTTAAGATCCTTTGGTAAAGAATTCTAGGGAGTACTGCCATCAGACTGGAATTAGCTTTGGCATTTTAGATGGTAGGAAAGGTCAATGTGGCTGAAAAAAATAAGGGTTGGGTGGGGTGTGGCAGGGATAGGGAGCCCAGATGGAAAGGATTTTGTAGATCAGGGCTGATTATCATTTTAAAGAAACCACTCTGTGTCTAAGGGGAAAATAGAGTGTAGAGAGAAGGGTAAGAGTCCAGAGAGGAAGCATGGGGATAGGCAAAGGCTAAATTCTCTTAAGATTACTCTAAGTGATTTGGACCTAGGGTGATAATAGAGTAAGGATGGAGAGACGTGGATAAATTCAGTATGTGCTTTGGAAGTAGGCTCAGGACATGCTAAAGAATTAAATGTAAGTCTTGAGAAAAGCAGCAATAGGAACTATATTGAAGAAGCACATTTTTATGGGGGACATGTGGGATTAGAATTAGGAGTTTATTTAGAGAACTACCATATGTCTCAGCAATTCCACTTCTGAGTTTTTATCCAAAGAAAACAAACACTAATTTGAAAATATATGTGCACCCTTATGTTTACCCTAGCATTATTACTCTAACCAAGATATGGAAACAAGTTAAGTCCATCAGTGGATGAGTGGATAAAGAAGTTGTGTATGTGTGTGTGTACGTCTGTCTGTGTGTATGTACACACACATTGGAAAACTTTAGTAGTAAAATCTTGCCACTTGCAACATATGGATAGACCTTGAGGGAATTATGCTAAATGAAATGAGCCAGCGAAGGACAAGTACAGTATGGTTTCACTTACATGTGGAATTTCTTTTTTTAAAGATTCATTTATTCATGCATACAAGAGCTGGGGCATAGGCCAGAGGTGTGGCAGGGGTGGGAGGGTGAGAGAATCCCTCAGAGACAGAGTGGGGAACAGAACAGGCAGATTTACTGAAATACACTGCTGAGAGGAGCAGCAGGCAAGTCAGGAGAGGTCTGCTGCACCATGTGGGTTCTCCCTGGCCAGTAGGGGATCGAACTCCTGCGCTGCAGAGGCTGTGGATAGCTTCATAGGTTGTGTCGTAACCCCTTGTGCCACCAGGGAGGCCTTACATGTGGAATTTAAAACAAAACTCAGAACAGAATAGTGGTTGCCAGATTAGAAGTACTTGGGGATGGTTGAAATGGGTGAGAAGAGTCAAAGGGTTAAATTCGAAAAGTTAACTTTGTGTGGTGACTGATGGTGACAAGACTTACTGTGGTGATCATTTCACAATGTGTGCAAATACTAAATTATTATGTTGTACACCAAAAACCAATATACTATTATGTCAGTTATAGCTCAAATACAATTTTTTTGTTTCTTATTTCTTTTTTTTAATATTTTATTTTATATAATTCTTACATCATTTTTCATTTTTGCACAATGTATGCATTTTCATTTTGGTTATATTCCCCATACAAGTGCACCCTCCCTTATTTTGACCCTAGTCCTTCCTCTCTCTGCCCCCCTCCCCCCACCGTGTGTCTCTGGTTTATATTTGCTTGTTGATTTTGATTTTTACTTTGTATTAATTAGTCTTTTTCCTGGTCCCTTATTTAGGTTTTCTAAATTCCTGCTATGAGTGAGACCATCTGGTTCAAATACAATTTTTAAATAGTTCTATTTACGTCCTATTGTGTTTAGCTGTTAAGATACTTGAGGTGAAACGATTGTTAATATCCTTTTATTAGATTTTTAAGGGATAGTAAAGAGAATTAAGAGGCAGCAAAGAGGGAGGGAGGCTTCTGGGGAATAGTGATATGACACTGAATCTACTATGGAGAACTGATTCTAGAACAAATCTCCATTGCAAGCCTTTTTAAAAGGTCTTGATGGAGCTGTTTTGCTACCAACCTTATTCAGCTTCATAACTTCAATTATATTGTTATTCATTCATTTAATGATTACTGAGCTTTCTGTGTGCTAGTCACTGTGCTAAGCTTTGCAGATATACTCTGTAAGACATAGTCTCTTTAAGTCTTGATAGCTTTTCTTCCCAACTGTGTTACTCAAATTGAGTCCTAAAGATAAAATTAAGGTTTATCCGGTACTGGTCCGAAAACCAGTCTTTATCCTAATAGCCATCAGCATACTAAGCTATTTGTCATTTTCTCTCTGTAGTGACTTCATATTTTAAGACTTGCTCTCTAGTTATCAGCAGGAAATCTCACTGACTGCTTTGCAATCCTGTACTCTGTTCACATAGCCTTTTTCACAAGCTGCTTTCCCCAAGCAAGGCTTCAAAAAAATGGCTGCCTTTTTATCAATTTAAATTAAAATGACACTAAGCCCATTGTATTTAAACACAATATTTTATGAAAAATAATTATTTTCAAAAAAAGAGTGGCATGTTGGACATTTTATAAGTATCTTTAATGATTGGCTTAAAGGAAACAGGTTGATTTGTCCTAACTGTTGTGACATAACATGTCATGTGGCCCTTGGAAGAGAGAGGAGTGAAAATGGTAATGTCTTCTGTTTATGAAAATAGTTTCATGGGATTTCAACCCCACAGTTCCCTGGACCCCACTTTAGAACTGCTGCCCTCGCAATTCTAGGTTGGGCATGGTGCAGAATGTTGAGGAAAGGTTAGTTTAGGAAACTAATGTCGCTACAGTGACTGGTCTAGGTCTCACATCCAAAATAAATTAAATCCATCTTATTTAATACACATTAGTTTTGGTTGAGTCTGGAGTCAAGGCACTGTCATATCTTCCCAATTTTTTTTTTTAATCACAAAATATATTGGATTTCTTGGCAATACTAGATTCTTTAATACTGTTTCATCTGCTTGATTTTTGCTAAAACTTTCATTGTTGTGTTCCTCTCTGTGACTGTAGAGCTGCTGAAGGGTATTAGAAGCTTTCCCTTACCTAACAGATGGTTCATTACTCTGGGCTAATTTTGTAAAACCTCATACATAGACTTAGTACAAATAGACTTGTTCCTCTTTTCCTCACACCTAAAACAAAGACTATATTCTCAGTTAATAAAAAAAAATTTTTGACACAAAAGACCTTTGTAATTTTCATTTCATTCTTGCTAGATTTGGATCATTAATAGGCTAAAGGCATCATTCATTCATTTATTTACTTATTCAACAAGTATTTAATGAATGCCTACTAGCAGAAGACTGTATATTACCTGCCAATCCTGAACAAAAAGGTTGAAACTTGTATATGAATTTAGGGTCTTCCTGATGGTATAGGTTATCTTTTGGGGAAAACCTACTTATTATTGTTTTTTAATTAATTTATTTTTATTTTAACATTTATCATTTAAAAATTTTTTTTAGACAATATTTGCTTCCCCCCACCCCCTCAGATTGAGTCCCCATAGAATTTCCTTCCCCAGTGCACCCGTGCACCATCACCTCAGTCCCCTGTGCTCCTCCCTCCCTCCCTCTGATTCCTCTCCCACCTCCTCCCCTGCAGTATGTCTCTGGTTTATAATTGTCTAAAAAACCTACTTATTAAAAATAGTTTTTGCCAATCTCATTACTTTGTTGTTTTTCTTAAGGGACTATATGCTAGTAGGAGAGCATTTACCTCTTTCCTTGCAATTTCTTGGGAAAAGTGGCTGCAGTTGCCTGAAACTCAGTGAAGTTTTGAGGCTTATCTACATCCTGTACATGCTGTTCATCTCTGTTCCTTAGATTGGTTTGAGCCAATGCTGTCAGTTTCTCCTGAATCATGTGAGAGGAAGGGCTTGATAGATATGTATTCTTTTTTAGTTTCTATTTTAGATTAGAAAATAAACGTCCAAATTTCAGATGCTATTTGTTTTAGCCTATTACGTTTGGCCTATTAAATTTCTTCTTCTGATACTCAGGGACTTGTAGTCTTTCTATACAGGGCCAAATGGTAGTTATGGTAGACTTTGACGCCACACAGTCTGTTGCAACTATTAATACTGCTGTGAACGCAACAGTATATGAACAAATGAATGAATGTGGCTGTCTTCTAATAAAACTTTACTCATTAAAACAGGTGATAGATTTGTACTCTGGGCCTAGTTTGCAAGCTCTTGCTTTTACTGGTTTATTTTAGGAGCATCTGTATACTTTATATATAATGTTATTGAACACTATCACACCTTATTGCTAAGCACCTTATATTCATTATTTTATTTTATATTATTTACTCAAAAACTTTATGATGTGGATACTATTACCCTCCTTTTACAGAATGTGAAACGGAGGCCTAGAGACAGCTTCAGTGACTTGACCAAAGTCAAGTAACTAATATGTGTTAGAGCTATTATTTGCACCAAGGCAGTATGAGAGATCTTTTACACAGCTAACAAACTGGTTGTATTAATTTTAGTTTGAATGGACTATAAAAAAGGATAGCAATGCTTCAAGGAAAATTGCTGACAAGTTATTAAAACAGGCAGAAGCTGTAATTAGGGAAGATTAATTTAAAACCATACATTGCCCAATACTTAATTATAGCTATGTTTATGCAGATACATACTGATTTTTTAAAAAGTTATGCATTTGTACCTGAGTAATACTTTGTTGCAGTATTTCCAAACTTTTTATAGCTACCTGCATGTCATTTATGACAATTAGTTACTAATCATGAGATATGAAGAAAGAAACTCAAGTATGTTAGGGCTGTTAACAGTGTTTTTTAAATGGCCTCATGTATAGAGATGCACACATAGTGGCCCAGTGGGAGGAGTCATTGCGCTGATATGTAATCTTTTAGGGGAAAAAAATGAATTGGGAGCCGTAATATCCATTCAAGTAGTCTTTTTATATCAGTACTTTCATTATTACGATCATCATTGAACTTTGAAAGAACTTAGAAAGGGAAAGCAATTCAAGAAAGCAACTAGGAATGATGCATGTATCAAGGAAAAGTCTCAGAGAAAGTACAGCTCTCAGAAAAATCTCACCCCTATAATCCATATAAGCAATACAATCCAACCAGACTCTAAACCAGTAACTTCTTAGGAAGGTTTTGACCAAATATTAGTTTTTCATTTACAGGAAGTGACAAGAAGGTCTTATACATGCTTTGTATGTGAAAATAGGGTTCCAACATATAGTTAAGAAACACAAGAGAACCTGCTGGATGTCAATGAGTTTCTGAATCCAAGGTAGCACATACCAACCCTGTCGGTACTGAGCTCTGCCCACCAACACACACCCATTTTCTTCTGAATTATCTCACTCTTTTTTTCTTCATTGGTTATCTTAATCACTTCACCTTTCCTGTTACCACACTAAGTCAGAGTTTTTTATCAAGAGACTGGTTACCCTCTAAAGTCATTTATAATCTCCTTTGGATGGTTTTTGTGCTTTTAATTTCCACCCAAAAGCCATTGCTTGGACACTACAAAAATGGTACAGTTATGTAAGAAATTGTAAGAAAATGAAAACAGAATAATCTCAAGCTGCTCTGATTATGCAAAACTATAAGATACCATTTTGTCAAGAATGTACTGGCCTTTCAGATGTAAGACTTTGAATTTTGCTTCTAATTATTTAATCCTTTGTTTTTCTGTGTGTGCATCCCAGAAAATCCAGTGACAGTCCACTTACAAGCAAGGAGAAAAGATTCCCAAGCTCCTGTGGAAAAGTAGCCAGGGTGTGCCAGGCATTCCAAGCAGTAACTGAATTCCATGGACCTGCTTTTACTGGTCACATGAATTCAATTTGTAAACCAAATACAGAGATGGTATTTGGAATGATCTGACTTGCTATATGATTATGTGTTATAAATGAAAATTACCTTGAGATTCCTCAGGTGCTTAGAAAACTAGGGAGATACCTGCAGAGCAACTGAAATAAGGAATGAGAGGTTTGGATGAACACTTCAAATGAGATGAAAACTATGCTACCAGATGCAGAGAAAACATAGATTTCAAATATGAGTTCCAAATTCAAATGTCATTGCTAATGAAGCTACTTCTCACAAGGGCGATTCTATTGTTCCAGGGTCAGCAGCAGGAACTTGTTTATATATTTAATAACTAATGATAAATATTCGGGATAATTCTATTTAAGACCATGTTTTTAACAATAGGTTATATTAGTATAAGCTGTGGGCACTGCTTCCTAGAGTCAAGTTCCAGGATCACCTGCATCAGGATCCTTTAGAAGTACCTAGTAAAATGTAGATTCATAGGTTCAAGCCCAGAACTAATCAGAAAATGTAGTGGTGGGGTTCAAGAATTTTAGTAGACCTCATGGGGTTCATCCCTGCTTTTAGAATGAAGAAAAGGAAGATGGAGTGTTTCAGCAGAAAGAAGCATCCAGAACCAGAAAGTTACTTGGTACTTTTGGTTCCCAAGGAGAACCCAGCGTGGGGAAATAGGGGCAAATGAATATTCCCAGCAGTTTTGGGTAACCTAGGAGAAGCAACTCTCCTTGTTCTCTAAGCACCTCCTCCTGTCCTGGGAGGGAAGTTCTTTGTCTGACAAGAAATATAGATGGGACAAATAGCAATTCTTGGGGGATTTGAATGGAAATATGCAAGTAGATGTCCCCACAGTGTGGTTTTAATTACTCTGTATAGAGAGCCATGACTCTCAGGAACATGACAAATTTGGGGTGGAGCAAATACTCAGATTCCTCCACTCCCACACCACAAGAAAGGCTGTGTTTTGGTGACATCTGATTAAAATGAAAATTGGGGGTGGTGTGGGAACATACATCTGAGGAGGTGTGAACCCATACCCTAAAATCATACACAGTGTTGTAAACCAATATTGCCTCAATAAAGTTAAAAATTCTTAAATAATAAAAAAAGTGAAAATTGAATGCCTGCTTCTGGGGAGGCAATCTTTTCTCCAATAGTAGATAGTATTCCCTAGAGAAATCCCATACTGTGTGCTTGCTGACTTGCTATGTTTTCAACAATCTACATTTTGAAGCTTATTTTGGACAAGGCTGTGGTTTGAACTTGTTTTGATGAAATTGTTCTGAAGTTGGATGCTAGGATTTTCTTAGAGAGATGAAACTACAGACATTAAGGATGATGTCACCAAAATTGTCATGCTACTGAGTCCTTAGCAATTCGAACATACAGAGGGAACAACTGGAAAATAAGGGACATTTCAATTTTAAATACCAAGATTTTGCGAGGATTTGGAGAGTGTTCAGTCTGGCAAGCTGATTAGCTCCTGAGGAAGCAAGACTACTCTTTGCTGGCAGCAGCCCCATGAGGGAAATTATCTTGTCCGCTAAGATCAGTGCCTTCATTGTGTTTTATGTTCTAGCAACAAGGGACTAGCACTTTGCGTTGGCAACCAGATGTCAGCCCTTGGTTGGCTGAGTCAACTCTTTTGAGTTGAAAGGTACAGAAAGGTAGAAAGTTCCACCTTAACTAAATTTGGACTTTATTTCTTTCATCTCCCCCTTTGCCAGGAACAATAGTGTAATTAGTCCATCATTGGCATGAGGTATGCTATTTCTTTATTGGCTTGTTAAAATATACCCTGTACGCTGTTGACTTATGTTATTATTAGAAATGTTAATTCCTACAGTGAACATGTGTTAAATTATTGGCAAAGACAGTCTCAGTCTCAGCATAATTTGCAATAGGCAAAACAATTGTTCAAGTTGGCAATCTGACCCAAAGTAAATATTGGTTGCATTAGCAGGCTATAACATATTTCATGTCAAATTTGAAATACATGTTGATAAATTATGTTAAAATTGTAATTGATCAAAATCTAGCAAAGTTCATTACTGGGTTGACAAACTTTAAACTCGATATACTATTTACAATCCATGGCATCCTACTGAACGTATAACAGCCTGTGAATGGACAAAATTGACAGAACTGTTACAGCTGGATGCGACCACTAACCACAGTTACTGTAATGCTGTTCTGCCATATTATCAACCATATGGAACATTCTGTTAAGTGTTTCTTTAACAAAACATTCTTTGAACACTGCTGTGAAAAAGCAGGAAGACAATAGCAAATAGATCTTTCTCATTAACCCTACCCAAATTGTTTGAGTTAGTTGAGGAGTAGATTGGATTATATATTAATTTCTGAGGATCGCTGGAGACCTGTTGAAGAATTATTCTGGACAAAACTTGAAATTAAGGAGAATCCAGATGTTGGCCTGATCACCCACCCAGTAAGTTATATTCTGTATTAAAAAGAACAAGAAATTCCAGTGCTCTTCTTAAAAGCAATTAGATGCAATCAGAAAAGGTTGTAGGCCAAATAATCATATGGAACCAATTAGTTACTGAACAGAGAGACTTAACAGGCAAGAAATTACAAAAATTATAATAGAATTCAGTAAAGTGATTTGGACACATAAACTCAGTAGCTACTAGGTTGATGGACCAAAGGAGATCAAAACCTGGTCCTCCTGATCCTCACAGAGAGAGAGTATAATTTGGACCAATCCCCACTGATACTAAATTTAATTGACACCTTAAAGTATTTGTGGAAAATCATACTAATATACTCAGATCTTATTTGGGAAGCAGCAGCCTGGAGATTGAGGTGGCCTATGGCTATGATTACATTCCCTTCTCAAACAGATTTATGTACTTGGAATTTGTAACTGATTTTCCCCTCAGCATTTGCCTTTATGTTCTGGCTGTCACCGTCGCCATCACAGTCATCTATTCATCTTCTTTCCCTCCCAAAGCTGTCCCTCCACAAGCCCATCTTCCTCTTCCAATCTGCACTGATTGTTCTCTAGGTCTGATGGTCAACTGTCTTGCTGGGATTTCACATCAGAACTTGCACAGGCTGGGTAGCCCCTCTTTACTGGGCCCATCTTCCTTTCTCTTGGTTTACTAACGAAGTGAAGGTGTTTGTTATAACTAGTCAAGTTGGAGTGCCATAAAAATCTCCCCTCATTCTCTCACCTCACACACCTGAGGTAACCAAAGTCAGTCACTTCACTATCTTCATCCATGCAGATAAGAGAATACACATATGGGCCCTCCCCGGTGGCGCAGCAGTTGAGCGCTGGGTTGCAGGGCTGCCCGCAGCCTCCGCGGTGCCGGTTCGATCCCCAGCTGCTCCCCAGGCGCTCCCGGCCACTGGAGGAGGGTCCCACATGGTGCACAGACCTCTCCTGCCGCCCGCTGCTCCCCTCAGCAGTGTACTTTGGTCCTTCTGCCTACTCTGCTCCCCGCTCTGGCTCTGGTGAATTCTCTCACCCTCCCGCGCTCTGACTGTACCCAGTGCTTGTATAAATAAATAAATAAATCTTTAAAAAAAAAAAAAAAGAATACATGTATGGGTTCCTCTCATTTAGTTATTTTACAAAAATTGAGTCATACAGCTTACTCTGAAACTTGCTTTCCCCCCACCCACTTAATTTATCACAAACCTTTCCCAGCTCATTACAGATGAACATTTTAAATAAGCTGCTTCTGGGCCCACAGTACTGATAGACTTGATTCACCTACTTCCTGTGATGAATATTTTGAGTTATTTTCAGTTTTTATATCACCACAAACATGCTTGTGAGTGAATCTTTATACAGTGATACTTTCATTTTTATGGATATGCAAAACTGGTATTACTGGATCAAAGGATATACATGCATTATTTTAACTTTGTACCGGGGTAGCAAATACACACCCAAAAGTGCACACATGGTAAGTGTATGTTCAGTGAATTTTCACAAATACAAAATGCAAGTGTGACCAGAACCAAAGAGGAAACAACATTGCCAACCCTTGAGGAGCATCCCCTTGTACTCCCTTTGGGTCAGTGCTCCCCTCTGTACTGACCACTAATGACACATATTCCCCTTTTAAGATACTGCCTTGTTATCCGTCCCAAAACTTGCAGCAATTCCCATTCTAACAAGTAATATACCAAAGTACCCATTTCCCCACATCCTCTCTAAAGTTACACGTGGGCCTCCCCCGTGGCTCAGAGGGTTGAGCGCAGTGCTGTGAAGCTGTCCGCAGCCTCTGCAGTGCCGGTTCGATTCCCGGCCGGCTGGGGAGAATCCCACATGGCGCAGCAGACCTCTCCTGTCTCGCCTGCTGCTCCCCTCAGCAGTGCTTTCTGTCCTTCTGCCTGTTCTGCTCCCCGCTCTGGCTCTGGTGAATTCTCTCACCCTCCCGCGCCTCTGGCCTGTATCCCAGTTCTTGTATAAATAAATATATCTTCAAAAAAAAAGTTACATTAATTACTTCTTATCTGATGGGTTGTAATGGTGTCTCATTGTTATTTGAATTTGCATTTTCCTAACCCACCAGCAAGGCTGAGCAAGATAACACAAATTTCTTTATGACAACAGGACTCAGAACTGATCTCCCCCCAGTTGCTTTAGCATATGCTTCATTTCCGGGCTTAGCACTGTAGTACCAGGGTGGCACAGAGCTGGATCTCTATGATCTGAGCAGATGGGTAAAGGAGAGTCCTGGAGCCCTCTGTGGCTTTTCAGGCTTTTATTGAACCTTTTACAAGGCGGGGTGGGGGGTGGGTGCAGGGTGGGGTGTGGGGACTGGGAGGCTGGAAAGCCTCCAAGCCGAGGAGTATGAATCTTCACTATTTCTGGGCTCTCTGGTGTTCTCTTGTGGTCTCTGCTTCTCTGCTGGTTCTGCTCTCGTTCTCATTCTTCCACTTGTTCTCTCTCTGCTGGCGTCCCCGTGACACCGCCCTTATAAGCCCAGTCTCAGCCTAGGTGTGCCCACCTATGCATGCCCACACCCTACTCCAGGTGCCCGCCATCAGGCATGCATGTAGGACCAGAGGGATCCATCATCAATGCTAATGGCAGGAGGGCGGAAAACCTAATAATTTTTTCACTTATCCTACAGCAAGGTGTTGTAGGGCTCAGCTAAGATTTCTAGCTCACACCCTAATTGGTGAAGTTCCCTAAGTGTGTACCTCATTCAAGTTCTAAAGGAGATCTGGGAAAGGAAGCAGGCAGGCACACCTCCTTTTCTCTGCTGGGCTTGGGAGATAAAGCTAGCTCTATTCAAACAAAACCCTGTGATTTTGGATACTTGGTGTAGGGTAAGGTAAAAAATCGGGCTTTTCTGCTCTCCCGCCATCAGGATAGATGAGGGAACCCTGTGATCCTGAATGCATGCCTGATGGCGGGCACCTGAAGTGGGTACACCTGGGCTAAGACTGTGCTTTTTAAGGGCGGTGTCACAGGGACGCCAGTAGAAGCCGAAAGAGAAGAAGCCCGAAGCAGAAGCAGAGAATGCCAGAGAGCCCAGATAGAGTGAAGATTTGCTGGGGGCTGGGAGGACTGCCAGCCTCCCAGCACCCCCCACTGAACCCCAATAAAAACCTGCAAAAAATCACTGAGGACTCTGACTCCTCCTTTACCCGGTCTGCATGGGATCAGGAAACCTGCACTGTGTCCATTCCTGCCTTTACACTTGGGTCAAAGACTGGTTTGGGAGCATTGAAAGAAGGGAACTTTGCTGAATGCAGGCAGGAATGGCAGGTCTGTGGAGATAAGAGTACTCTGGCCTGGGTGAGGAATCAAATAATCATATAAGCAACAAATCTCTACCAAGAGTCTGGAGAGTAACGTGGAACGATCTGTGAACTGAAAGCCAGTAGGTTCTGGGGCCATTACTTGCCTCCCAGAAGTCTGTTTTTTCCTCTCCAACAAGAAGGGCTTGGAGATGCTGAGTGTATCAGATGCACAGCCTGGTGGGGAGACAGGCCCTCAGGGATCTGTAGTCCCGGGCTAGGCAGGACATAAATTCTCCTCACACGTTTGAAGCATAGCAGCATTAGGCAGGGCTTGTTCCGGCCCAAATGAGTGTTTGTGTGGAGGCTGAGGATGAAGGTCACCTGGAGGAAGTGGGACTCTACCTTGATAAAGGCACTGGTGGGGTTACAACAGGCAGCATGGCATGTGTTGGAAAGTGAAGGAAAGCAGGCTTGGGTCAGTTTTAACATCAAAGGCCCAGAAGACAAAATGAGAACACCAGTCCTCCCCTGAAAAAGCCCTCATGGAGACGTGAGGCCAGAAAGATAGGCTGAGGCCAGATGGGGCCGCCCATGAAGGACCTGAATTCTGGGAGAGGAGCAGGGGCTTGTCCTGCAGGCAGGCGAGTCAGCGCTGTGCATTGCAGGGCGGCATTAGGAGGCAACAGCTGACATAGTTTTACTGAATACTTTTCTAAACTGCAACAAATTACCACTAACTTCCTACCTTAAAACTATACAAATACATTTTAATTTTGTAGGTTTGAAGTCTGACACAGGTCTCACTGGGCTAAAACTAAAATACAGGTAGGGTTGTGTTTCTTACAGAGACTCTGGAGGGAAATCCCTTACCTTTTCCAATTTCCAGAAACTTCCTGCATTCCTTGACTTGTGACCCTTTACTCCAGCCTCAAAGCTGGCAGAGGCCATTGGCAACAACTCAAGTCCATCTCTCTGATCTTTTTTTTTTGCCTCCCTCTTTCACTTTGAAGGATGCCCGAGATTACATAGGGCCTACCTGGGTTATGGGGGCTTCCCTCTATTTTCAAGTCTTCTGATTAGCAGCATTAATTCCATTTGCAACTTTAATTGCCATTTGCCAGGTGAGGTAACAGTCACAATTTCCAGGCATTAGGATGATGAAGATATAGGCATCTTTGGGGAGGGAGGGCTGGCATTGTTCTGTCTACCAGACTCTGTTGGTTGCTTAATAATACCAGGCTTAACCTAATGTGGATCAGCTCAGGTAAGATTCTGCAAAAAAATTCTTCCCCCAAAGGGAGGGGTAAGGTCACTGGTGACTTCCCAGTTCCAACAGCATTGCCCACCCTTGCAACAAGGCCTAGGGGGGTAGGAATGGGATTTGAGGGGGGCCATCTTTGGCTCCCTAGAGGGGCCCTTATAGGATAGAGAATTATTGGTGTTTTGATGGTGGGTGTCTTGTGGTAATTTGTATCTGAAGACATGTGAACCTGCACCCCTAAAACATTTACAGTGTTGTACATCAATGTTACCTCAGAAAAAAAAATACAATTTAGAAAACCAATTAAAGCGGTCATTTTTATTATGTCGATTTTGTTACTGAGCAACCCCGCTATAAAACGGGTTGCCTGACTGTGGGTCCTCACCCGTGCTTAAAGGGGACTTATTAATGCTAAACTGCAGACATACACAAAGATTGATAAAAGGTTTATTTACAAGGGAAGGGGAAATGAATAACTCTGGGAGAAAAAGAGGGAGCTAAGTTTGTCAATGCGTCCTACCCGGTCTGCTGACCTGGAATCCCAATGACCCGCCGAGCTAGGGAAAAAACCCAGCACACCATGTGGCCAAGAAGGCGATCCCTGGCTACGTGGCCAGTTAAATACTCAAACCGAGAGCCTAGTTGCTTAACTCCACCCTCAGATCCTCACAACCGTCCCTTTGGGGATCACGCGATTTATAGTTCCCAGCATCTTGATGGGGTGGGGGTGGAGTCCACAAAGCCTGTATGGAGTTTGCTCAGGACATCCTTTCCCCCTAACAATTTTACCACACATGCACAAATCAATCAAGTCTTGAGAAAACCCTTGGACTTGTGGAGATCTTTTAGAAAAGAGGAACTTTGTTTTTCTACAGAGATTGCTAGACTGCTGTGAGCTAGGCTCAGAGCTGCTGGGGCCATGGAGTCCCCATGTGAGTAGAAAAGCTACCCAAGTGCAGAGACGACGTGAGGAAAGCAGAATACAGAGAACAGAGTACGGAAAGCAGAGTACAGAGAGGCCAGGTACCGGCTGCTAACTGGGACACCTGGACCAGGTGTGCGGAAGCCTGACCGCACAGTAAATTCCCTCCTGTGCTTAGATCAGTTTGAGTTTCTGTCATCAGAAATTAAATGAGCACAGACATAAAAAAAAAAAAAAAAAGACAAATGTTGGGTAAAAAACGGCAAGAGAAATTCACCAAGAAGGACTGCCCGACAAGGTGGGGAGAGGGATGCATCCGAAGGGTCTAAATTAAGATGATGTTGATGATCTGAAAAGGAAAGACAGAAGTTTTAAGTTGGTGGTTCCCAAACATTTGATCCTAAAGCCAATTCACACTTTTTTAAGTATTGAATTTTGTTGATGTGGACTATATCCATTGATGCTTACCATATCAGAAATTAAAACTAAGAAAAAATTGGAATAGTAATATTAAATCCACCCCACATTAATTTAGTTAACATGCTTATGATTAATAATGGTATATTCCAAAGTGGGAAAAAATATTATGGAGAAGAAGGACATTAGTGCATGCTTTTTTCAAGTCTCTTTGATGTCTAGCTTAAGAGAATGACAGTTTGCTCATTTCTCATATCTGCCTCTCACTCAATCCGTGGTGACACTATCTATCCTTGGGAAAAAACTCCACCACACCCTTGTATGAGATAGTTGAAAAGACAAAGGGCAAATGACATTTTAGCATTGTTGTGAAAATAGCTTTGATCTCAAAACATCCCTGAAAAGGTTTCAGGGAGCCTCAAGTGTCATTGGAAACACTGATTAAAAAAAGAACAACAAAGTTGCTACTCACTGGAGACAGACCCTGATCTTGATCTGGTTGTGCTGTCTCCAGCTCTATCTTGGGCAAATTATTGACCCTTTCTGAGCTACCCTTTTCTCGTCTGTAACAGCCATTCAGCTCAGGTTTGTGGTGAGGGTTAAGTTAGACAATATCTGTGCCTGGAAGCAGAGGTGACCTGTTGCTGTTGTTACTGAAGTTTTGGCCTGGGGTGACTGGGTAAATGGAGGTGTCCTAGGTGGGAACAGGGGTGTGAAGAACAGGAGCAGGGAGGCAGTCAGAAAAGTACAGTTGGGTACAGTGAGTTTGAGTTAATGGTGGGGCTGCCAGCCTGGAGCTCAGGGGTGAGTTGGACATCAGGGTTTATGAGTGGTAAGTTCATAGGAGGAAACGCGAAAGGGAAAGGCCAAGAAGGCCAGCTCTGCGAGAGAGGGAAGTGTTGTGGAGCCGCAGCACTGCACACAAAGCAGGTGCTCAGTATGTGTGTGTTCATGTGACCGCTGAATTCTTGGGGTGGGTGGGGGAACCCGCTACTCAGGGTAGGGGTGGGGATGCAAACAGAAATGGAAGGACAACTCATTCTGGGTGCTGGAGAGGAAGGAGTGACTCTAACACCAAGCTGTCCTGAGACTAACAGGGACACCAAAGTCCTCTGGAGACGTTTGCTTTAGTTGAAGCTTAACCAGTTCAACAACTAAACTAGGTTCAAGAGCTGGACAAATGGGGACAGGGAAGGTCTTGTCCCTACACTGGTCCTTAGGTTTTGCTTCACACTTAGTTACTCATTTACACAGGTCACCTTGCCCTTGAGTTGTCTTAGCCCTGAATCCACTCACCATAGGCCAGACATCATGATCACAATTGTGTATGCATTGTCTGACCCTCCCCAGAACTTGATGGAGCCATTTTCATCACTGAGGCCCAAGTCCCAAAACTAGTAAATGCAAAGATGATTAATTTTATGGGTCAGCTTAGGGAAGCTATGGTGCCCAATTGTCTGGTTGTTCTCCAGTCTGAATGTAGTTAGAAAGAGATTTTCTAGGTGGTGGCTTGGTCTGTCTGGGTTGCTATAATGAAGTAACATAGACTGTCTGGCTAATAAGCAATATAAGTGTATTTTTTCTGTGCTGGAGGCTAGAAGTCAGAGATGAGGGTGATTAGGTTCTAGTGAGAACTTCTTCCAGATTGCAGACAGCCATGTTCTGGCTATGTCTTCACTGGGTGGAGAGAGACCAAACTAGCTCTCTGGCCATCTCCTGATACTATCATAATGGGATTAGGACTTCAACATAAGAATTGGGGGTCAGAGCACAAGCAATTAGTCCATTGCGCATGAGATAAATATCTAAATCAGTAAACTAAGTAGAAGAGATTATCTCCCATAATGTGAGCGGATCTCATTCAACCTGTTGAAGGCCTTAAAAGAAAACTCATTCAACCTGTTGAAGGCCTTAAAAGAAAAGACTAATGATCACCAGGACACTCAAGATCCCAACATCAACTTTTATTGGAATTTTCAGTCTGCTGGATCCCACATTTGCATTAACCAATTCCTTAAAATCATTCTCTCCCTTTCTGTTTTCTACCCACCCTCCCCTGTATACATATGTATTCTTTTTCTTCTCTGAGGGCTCTAATACAGTGCCTGAGACAGGATCTGAGCCCAGTTGCCTCCCAAACCCTGCTGTTGAATCACCGCCCCCATCTGCTTCCAACTGCTGGTAGTGCCTAGTGACAGGAGGGCTGATATGGGCTCACCTGAGCAATGGGAAGTCCAGGGACTCCCAGGGCCTTGCCTGGTTGGGACCTCTGGGCTGACCCCCATGTCTTATGATTCCATATCAGCACCAGATCTCCCTGCTGGTAGAAAGCTATGTCTTAACCAACTGAGCCAGAACTGCCTATTTAGTCTTCTTGACTCTTTTTGTTGACCCTGGAAACCTACCTATTTTTAATTTGTTATATAAATTCTATAAAATATATATATATAAAGGAGCCAACTTACTATTTTTTTCCCCTTGTCACTGAAATTTGAAAAACCATACATGACTCTGCAGGCAGGCATGTTATAATGGAAAAGGCAGGTATCTCTATAGGAAGCTGCGGGGGTCTGAATGTATCTGGTGTCTGTGTTACGTGTGTGATCAGAATACATCTGTGAGGGTTTGTGTATCGCTTCTTCTGCACAGTGTCATTAATTTAAAACATACTTGCAGGACCTGCTTTGGGCCAGACTGTGCCGGGATTCAGGGACCCAACAGGGAATAAGACACAGTCCTTCCCCGAAGCCTGGGTTTGAGGAGAAGTGAGGTGCAGTAGAACAGGGTCCATAGGTTCTTTATTATCTGAACTATTTGCCATTACAACTGAAGTACTATGAATCTAGTAATAGTCTCAGTTTGAGCCAAAGACATTGGCATTTTGTAGAGCAGGCTGTCTGGAAATGACCACTGTAACCCGTAACACTACAAAATCACTGTGATCCCCACGATGGCATCTCTCTGCCCCTAACATGTGACTTTGTAGATATGGTCACTACGAGTCCAAACTTTGCAGTTAGCCAGACCCAGGCGTGGGCCCCAGCCATATATTCACCAGCCATGTGACCTTGGCCTTGTGATTTAACTGCTATCAGCTTGCTTTCTTCATCTACAATACTAATTTGGGGAAAATAAGTCCTGTACTTGACTGGTGGCTCTGTTGAAGAATTTAGTGACGTGATAGATACCATCGTGCTTTGTTAACTTCCATACTAATATTTTGTGTACTGTTACTTATCACCTTATTTATCTATTTTTTTTTTAAAGTCTAGATTAGCTTTTTTTTTTTTTTAAAGATTTATTTATTTATTTATACAAGCACTGGGTAGAGTCAGAAGCGCGGGAGGGTGAGAGAATTCACCAGAGCCAGAGCGGGGAGCAAAGCAGGCAGAAGGACCGAGTACACTGCTGAGGGGAGCAGCGGGCGGCAGGAGAGGTCTGCGCGCCATGTGGGACCCTCCTCCGGTGGCCGGGGAGCAGCTGGGGATCGAACCGGCGCTGCAGAGGCTGCGGGCAGCCCCACAACCCAGCGCTCAACCTCCACGCCACCGGGGAGGCCCTTTATCTATGTTTTTAAGATTTATTTTATTTATTTGTGCACACAAGAACTGGGGTATAGCTTAATAGCACTGAGACTTAACCCCTGGGCCACCAGGAAGGCCCATTATTTACCTATGCTTGAGAGAGGGCAAGAACTATTTTCCTTCTTATCCTCCTTAATCTATATAGGGCACAAGGCAAATATCAGTAGGAAATTTGAGAAAAATAGAGGTGGATAGAAATGAAGATATGTACATAAAATATACCCAGCCAAGAGACTATACAGAATGGACATCCTCACTTTGGTGTACCATAGGACTTACTTTGAGCTTCCCTGCAACCAATGAGAAAAGGGAAAATAGACCAATCATTTAATTGAACGCTGTGTCCATTAAATAAAACAAGCTAATAATAACTTGCACATCCTGGGCAAGATTCTTTCCTTTTCGGTACACTTTCTCCTTGACTTTGTGATTAATTTTGCTGAAGGAAAGTCAATATTTCTTAACTTCCCCTCAGAAAGTGGACAAGTGTTTCTAAATGTGACAGAGATCCTAACCCTTAGTAGAGGCCCACCCCTCGCTGTCTACAGCTGATCCAAAGGAGAAGACCTAGTCCTAATCTTGCAATGGAGCTGTGCTTCTGAAACCAAAAGCATCATACACACATAACAAACAAGATGTGTGTGGTTAGGTTGTTTTGTAGCAACTCTTATTTCCTCTTTTGCAACTTCAGGTTCAATGGGACTTGACCTAAACATGAGTCATAGAGGCTCAGTTCTAAGGCTTATATAATTTATATCTAGGCCCTAAGTTCATTTGAATTTCCACTTCCACCCCTTGAAGCAGTTTATCAAACCTAGCATCCGGCACTGCTTTTGTGCAAGGCCCTGCTCTGGATCCTGTCTGGGAACCCGTCTTCCAGTTCCCAGTGAAGAGGACAAACAGGAAGTACAGATAACCCACAATTTGGAAACTCAGAAGGAGCCCCAAAGTTCACAGACTTCAGAGATGGGACTTGAAAGATGAGAAGGGACTGGGAGGAAAAGTTTTATTTCTGAAGATGAGGATTCAGGCTAGGACAGTTTGCCAGTGGGAGCCTGGCAGGGGGAGCCTGGCCTGCCAGGAGTGAAGGTCTGTGACGAGGGAAGAGAGAGAGTGTTGATGTCAGGAGGTGCTGCAAGGCTGGTACTGCTGGAGCTGCTCCCTGCCTCCTTCACCCTGGCGCTGGGAGAGGGAAATCTAGGCGCATTCCTCATGGCACTCCCTCAGGAGATTTTTAGGAGTAACTCAATATGGGGCTTTCTGAAGTAATTTTTTACTTGGAGGTTTATGAACTTTATAAAACAAATCATCTCTAGTGAGTGTGACTTGTGTCAACACTGACATTTCTGTGGCTAAAAATCACAGGATCCCAGCCACTGGTTTTTGTGGGAAACTTGGGATCATGTGAAGACTCTGAAATTGGTGACAGGAAATTTCCTTTTCCCTCCTTTGAAGGAAAATAACTATGGTTTCTTTATTTTGGCATCTGGGGAAGAACTCAAGGAAGTACCTCAACCCTAAATGAGCTGGGTCTGAAATTTTTGAGTCTTCTTCAAGCCACTGGGACCACATTCTTGAAGGAAATTTCCCAGTTAGGTGAGGGAGAAGGAATAGGGTGTCCTGGGGTTGGCTGGGGAGGGGTAGCTGGGCCCACAAGGCTGGCATCTGTGAGCATGGAGAGCAGGGCTCCTCCATCTGTGAATGATTTAATCTCATATTGTAACAGGGTGGTCCACAAGGAAAGGAGAGGATCCAGTTCCCTGCCCCACCCAAGGGAAGATGGAGCTGAGCAGGGGGAAGAAGCAGCTAGAATGGAGACTGGGAGAACGAAAGAAGCAGGATGGAGAGCAAGAAGGAGACCTGGAGGAGGCACATGGAGCAGAGAGACATGTAAAGAAGCTGCGCTTGCTTCTTGGTCTTGGACTGGTTGAAAAAGTTGGATGAGAGACCCGTGGGAGGTTAACAATGGCAGCTTTTATTTTGATTTTGCTTTTGCTTTTTCTGTCCCCACCAGGATATGCCTTAGACTTGTGACAAGCTTTCGGGCCTCAGGGGCCCTTGGGCCAACCCTGTTTATCTGGGCATTTACCCACAAGGGGTGGATAACTGGGTGCTTGATTTGGAAACTTTATTCTTCCCCTTTTCTATATTGCACTAGAGTATAGTTTGTCTTGATGTGGTAGATAGCAGAACCTATTTAGAATGGGCAGGTTTGGGGGTGCCCTTCACCCTGCCCTATAACAATATTATCTCCAGGGCCTCTCTGGTGGCGCAGGGGTTAAAGACAGAGCTATCAAGCTACTGCCAGCCACTGCAGCATGAGTTCGATCCCACTGGGATTGATCTGCCCTGGAAGCAACGCACACGGCACAGCAGACCTCTCCTGCCTCGCTGCTGCTCCCCTCAGCAGTATATTTCAGTCGATTTGCCTGTTCTGCTCCCCACTCTGTCTCTGGTGAATCCTCTCACCTCCCACACCTCTGGCTTATACCCCAGTTCTTGTATGCATGAATAAATAAATAAATCTTTAAAAAAAAACAACAACAATATTATCTCCATTCTTCATGTAAGGAAATGGAGACTCAGAGAGGTTTCAAAAAAGAAAACTTGCCCAAAGTCACAGAGCTAGAAAGTGGCAGGAATCCAGCAGGTGACTGCAGAACCCAGCTCTCGCTGTCATGCTACCTTCCTCAGAAAAAAGATGAACCTAAAAAGCATCCCCAGGAGAATTCATTAGCAGGATTCCTGGGTCCTCTTCCTAGAGATTCCAGTTTCATGGGTCTTGGGCCCAGGCACCTATATTTACAACGCCTCGAGGTGAGTTTGATGACCAGTCAGATTTGGCGACACTCCTTGTAAATAACTTTCATTGCTTGTCCACACTTGGGTGAGGGGGTGAAGGATTTCCACAGGAAGCTTCCCTCTGAGTGGCAGTGTGGAGATTCACGACCGCTGATCAGGAAGATGGGGCAAGAGCAGAAAAGAGGAAGCTGCGTCCTTTCTGTGGAAACTTCTGTGAGAACTAAGCTGAGTACTGGAGAATGTGTCATCTTTGTGGGCACAAGAAGCTGTGGAAACTGCTGCTTGCTGACTTCCCCCCGCAACCTGTTACCCCCCCCACTGCTGATGTCACCCCAAGAATCTCAGCTGCTCTGCAGGGCTGGGGGTGGGGGCAGTGAAGGGAGCTAGTGGAGTCCCAAACCTGGCTTCTAGGCCAAACTGTGTCATAAGCAATTGTGTGTGTTCCCTTGAGTAAGGGCCAGACTCCTCTGCAGCAAATGATGGAGCTGAACTCAGTATGCAGTCACAAATCTGCACTCTCCCCAGGGTCTCTTAACCTTTTGAGGTGCCCAGACCCCTGTGAAGATCTCATGAAACAATCCACCTTCTCCTCAGTAAAAAGTAGCTGCACTCAAATTTTGGCTAAGTTTCGGGAAACAAATGGGCCTCCCAAAGCTTATTCATGAAACTGTGTGCTCCTGCTCAGCACTGCTGGCCTGTGTGGAAACCTCTCTGGCTGTGATGTCCAGGTGGGAAGCTATAGCCATGAGTGGCCACTGAGCCTTGACATGTGCCCTGTCTGCTCTGAGATGTGCTCTGAGTGCAGCGTGCATGCTGGAATTGAGGACTTAGTAGGAAAGAATGGGAAGATCTCATTAGTAATTTTTATACTGATTAAATAATAAAAATAAGTTGGCTATTTGGGGCTCACTAAAATATCATATTAAAATAAATTTTACCTTCTTCCTTCAGCCTTGCACCAATGTGACGAGAACATTTGAAACGATGCATGTGACCGGCGTTACGTATCTGACTGCACAGTTCCGTGATGACTTCCTGTTGCCAGGGTGCTCTCCTTTCCCCTTAGTGGAGCCCTTCCCAGCGGTGCTTGCTTCATTGCAAGCCCGTCACTTCCTCTTCCTGGGAGATGCATTTACAAGAACAGGCAGGGAAATCTTTGCAAGAACGAGCTCTAAGTTATCTTCTCAACTAGATTGAAAGCCCCATGAGTGCAGGGGCATGTCTGATACTTTTAGGTCCCCCAGGGTGGGCACCCAGCAAATGGAGTGGTCCATCTTTGACCACTTATGAGACTTAGATTCCAGGTAACATTGGTGTATCAGCTCCCCAGGATTGCCCTAACAGAAAGCCGCAAACTGGATGGCTTAAAACAAAAGTTTCTTCTTTCACGGTTCTGGAGACCAGATATCAGAGGCCAGGTGTCAGCAGGGTCAGGCTCCTTTTGAAGTCTGACTTCTGTCTCTTTTCATAGCTTCTAGCCAGCGATCCTTGGCTTGTAGACCATCACTCCAATCTCTGAACCACAGTCACGTGGCCACCTCCCTTTACCTTGGCATCTTTTTCATTTTGTGTACAAATTTTCCTCTTCTTGTAAGGACATTTGAATTAGGCCCATCCTAGTCCAGTTTGTCTGCTGTAGGGTAAATGGTTTTCAGGCTTTCTGCCATCCTACCATTAGGATTGCCCTATCTGATGGGGCACCTGCAGTTGTTACATTGTTGTGTTGTTCACTTCTGTGGGCCATGGGAGGAGTATTGAGATAGTCACCAAGAGAAGCAGGAGAGGGAAAGGGGGAAAGAAAGCCAAAAGAGAGAGAGAGAAAGAGAGAGAAGGAAAGAGTGCCAGAGAAGGCCACAGTGAAGACTTGCCGGGGGCTGGGAGGCTTGCTGGCCTCCTGGCCCCTCAGCACCCCTGCTTTCAGTATACCTGGTTGCTGCACTACATGGTAAATATCAATAAAAGCCTGAGAAAGCCACCGAGGGCTCCAGGACTCTCCTTTGCCTGTCTGGTCTGCTGGAATCATAAAGAAAACCTGCTCTGTGCCCATCCTGGTACTACACTGCATTTTAAATTGATTACATCTACAAAGATCCTTTTTTCAAAACATTGTGAGGTTTTTGTGACATGAGTCAACATGGTCTAGACTCTTAAGGACACAATGATGAACATGACAGTCTTGGCCTTAAGGACTCTATTTTCTAGTGATGGAGACAATCAATACATCCCTGTATAATATAATGTTGGGCTGTACAGGCACAATAGAGAGATAGAGAGGATTAGGGGGGTAGGAATAGTGGATTATTTTTGATAAGATAGGATGGGGAGGGAAGAGCACTCTAAGATGACATTTGAAAATAAACTGAGGTGACAGCGAATCATAGAAGTATCTAGGGACAGGGATTCAGGGAAGACACAAGAGCCAACACAAATCACCTGAAGCGAGAATGTGCTTGGTAAGTTCAAGGAATACAGGGAGAGCACAGGTGATGAGAACTAACCAGCAATGGTACCAGAACCAGGAGAGAACAGCAAGAAGACCCTGCTGGGCCGGGCAGCTTGTCCCTCCATCCTTAGTGGCTTGAGAGGGGGTGGCAGCAAGGAGGGGCCTCCCAAGACCTCTGGTTCATCGGTTTCACTTCCTCCAGCTCCACTTCCCTATTGTTTGGCTGCTATGAAGTCTGGTTATCTTTGCCACTCCCTGGAGCCTTCCAATACCATTGTCATATTGTCTTTTCCAGACAATAAGAACGGAATTGAGTCTTTTCTTTGCGGCTTGCCCTTGAAGCTCAAGGTCCCAAGACGCCTTCCTCCATTTCTTCCTTGTTTCCCTCTGGGATCTGCCTGAGACTTTTTACTCCATCTCTCCAGGGTCTGAGGCTGCTTTCAGCTTTCCTCTAGGAGGGGGCAAGTAGCCTCCAGGCTCCTGCATGGGTGGGCTTTCCTCCTGAACACCCTCCTTCACCATCTGTATGATACTTTAAAAAATATTTTGATTACTGTTATTTATATGATTGTTTTCGTAGAAATTCTGAGTGTCTTATATCCGTTTAAAAACAGCCTTTTGAAAAGGGGTCCATAGATTTCTCCGGATGACCAAAGGGGTCTGATGGAGTTAAGACGTACCATCTGAGGAGGCTCCCTGCTGACTAGGAGCGACAAATGGCATCTAGTAGTGACAGAAACTCCCTCTCAACTGTGTGACCTGTGACCAAGGGTCACTCCATTCATAGTTAGGGCTGTCTGACCTCTCTGTGGGGTGGTAACCTCAGGTTACTCATCCCATTTTCCACCTCGTGGAGGAAGTGTTATAGGGCAGCCCCGGGTGTTACTTGGAAACCGCGTTGGGTGCCAAACTGTTATAGGGCAGCCCCAATACAAAACAGGTTGCCTGACTGTGGGTCCTCACCCGCGCACTCAAAAGGACTTATCAATACTCTACTGCAGGCACACACGAAAGGTTAATAAAAGGTTTATTTACAAGGGAAGGGCAAATGAGGAAATGTACAACTCAGGGAGAAAAGTGGGAGACAAAGTTTTAAAAGACTCCTACCCGATCCTCTGATCTGGAATCCCAAATGGCACTCTGAGAGCTGGCCACAAGCCAGGAGCCGTGAAGCCAGGAGGCGAGTGAGAGAGTGAGCCCCCCAAGGCCCACGTGTTTGGTTTTTATACCCAACCTGGCTGCTTAACTCCACCCTCAGGTCCCAGCCACCTTCCCTTTCATGGTGACAGGATTTGTCTTTCCCAATGTCTTGATGGCTTTGGTCTGGAGTGGGGGTGGGGTCCACAAAGCCTGCATGGAATTAGCTCAGGACATCTTTTCCCCCTAACAGAAGTAGGTCTTCAGCCCCACTCTGCAGCCCTGGCGGAGTCCCTCCTGTCCATTCCTGACTGTGGATTTCCTTTCTGCCTCCTCAGCTCGGATAGCAAGTATAGGGGCAGGAATGGACACTGAGCAGGTTTTTCTGTTCCCATGCAGACTGGGTAAAGGAGGAGTCAGAATCCTCAGTGGCTTTGCAGGTTTTTATTGGGATTACCAGGTACATGGCAGGCAGGGATGCTGGGGGGCCGGGAGGCTGGCAGACCTCCCAGCCCCCAGAAAATCCTCTCTCTATCTGGGCTCTCTGGCGTTCTCTGCTTCTCTCTCGGCTTCTGTTCGTTCTCGGCTTCTTGGCTTCTGCTGGGGTCCCCGTGACGCCGCCCTTAAAAACCCAGTCTTAGCCCAGGTGAATCCCATCTACCTATGCCCACACCCTACTCCAGGTGCCCGCCATCAGGCATGCATTCGGGACCGCAAGGATCCATCATCTATTCTGATGGCGGGAGGGCAGAAAAGCCTGACATTTTTCCTTACCCTACAGCAAGAAAACAGGAGGAGAGCAATAATTCCCTGAGCCTCAGCTGCCTATCACCATTCCCACTGTCCCCTATTATTAGTATCAATATTTCAGTCAGAGGGAAAAAAGGGGGTCCACTCTTCCCACTGGCGCTCCTTAGAGCCCTCAATTCAGTGAGCTCAGGAGCCTGCTTCCTAAGCCTGACTCAAAAACAGTCCCTTCCCTCAAGGGAACTCATGGTCTGCAAAGGAATCAGAGCTAAGGGCTCAGAGTAGGAAGATATCAAAACCCTAGGGGGCCTCCCCAGTGGCGCAGCGGTTGAGCGCTGGGTTGCGAACCTGCCCGCGGCCTCTGCGGCGCCGGTTCGATCCCCGGCTGCTCCCCGGCCACCAGAGGAGGGTCCCACATGGCGCGCAGACCTCTCCTGCCGCCCGCTGCTCCCCTCAGCAGTGTACTTCGGTCTTCTGCCTGCTCTGCTCCCCGCTCTGGCTCTGGTGAATTCTCTCACCCTCCCGCGCTTCTGACTGTACCCAGTGCATGTATAAACAAAATGAACAAATAAATAAATAAATAACATGCCTCTATTTAAAAAAAAAAAAAAAAAATCTCATCTAAAAAAAAAAAAAAAAACAAAACCCTAGGAAGCTTTGGATCAGGGGGCTGCTATGGTGACATTTGAAATAACTGGGTTAATTTTAAATGAATCTTCCACAGGCTTGCACCCGTTCCTTAGCTGCTGGTGGTTACTCATTAGGGTCACAGCTGGTTAGTGGAAATGAGAGGTAGAGCCAGGAGGAAGGGGTAGGGAAGAGGAGGTCACGTCCTGGGCTGCTGAGCTCACGCTGAGAAGACACCACTTCCGGGCAGCCTGGTTGCAAAAGCCTATGACTTACTTTCAGATTGCAGTAAGAGCAGACACCGTGGGGTCACTGGCTTGGTTCTTGTGAAAATTCTGAACTCTTTCTCTGCTTGAGGAGGAGGGTCTTGGATGGAAAAGAGACAAGAGTGTGAACTGCCCAGCTCACAGCAGAGCTTGTGGGGTACATTCCCCCCAACCCCATGTCATGCATGCTAAGAAGGCATGCACACTCCTGACCAGTGGGTGATAAGGGGCAGTCTTATGAAGAACCCTGACCTCTTGGCTTAGCAACCAAACACAAGACTTTGTTAAGCAAAAAGAAGAGTAACTACGGGTGGTAGGTGTCCTGGAGGAAGGTCAGGTCTGGGCTGATGTCTGAGCTACAAGTAAGGTAGATGACCAACTGGGTCTTTTGCTTTTGCCCAGAAAGCCAAACTCTGGGACATGAGAAATGTCTTTACATGAGAGTTGATTCAAGAGAGTCCATAGGATAGGCACCACCCAAAATACCAACTCCCCAAATGGTGGAAGTACTAGATTACATAAATGGGGAGGGTATGTGAAGGAAGTGCAAGCCTTCACATGTCCAGGCCTGAGGAAGTAGCGGCATTCGAGGTGATGTGAGTCGAGGTGATGTGAGTCAAGGGTTTTGACTTTCCCAGCAGGGTGTTTTCTCCGCAGTCAGCAGATGTTTATTTCTGATGCTACTATTGACCGCAGAAGAACACAGAATTTTACTAGGAATGTAATGCAATCAGTTTTCCAAGTTGCCAGGAATGCATGTGGAGCCAGTTATTAATCATGAAGAGGGTGCAGGGGAAGAGAGAGACTAAAGGGTGGTTAGAGGGCCTCCCCCGGTGGCACAGCGGTTGAGCGCTGGGCTGCAAAGCTGCCCGCAGCCTCTGCACCACCAGTTTGATCCCCAACTGCCTGTGAGGGTCCCACATGGCTTGCAAACCTCCCCTGCCATGCCTACTGCTCCCCTCAGCAGTGTATTTCCTCAGTCTGTCTGTTCTGCTCCCTGCTCTGGCTCTCATGAATTCTCTCACCCACCCGCGCTTCTGACTGTACCCAGTGCTTGTACACATAAATGAATAAATAAATAAATCTTTAAAAAAAAAAAGGGTGGTTAGAGTTTAGTTGCACTTGTTCCTAATTTTAAGTTTGGGGAGCTTTGTTGTTGTTGCACAATGGAGGGGATGCGGCCAAAGTAGGTCACTGAGGTCAGAGCCTGTATAAGACCCTGTCAGATAACAAGCTTAAGAATCATCCATGTTGCTCAGAGTCAGAGAACAGATCCCCCCACCACCCCCACATACACACACACACACACACCACACACACACTTCTTGGGGATTCTTTCAGCCCCAGGGAAAGCCAGAACCACTTCCCCGCAGAAGGCATGTATATCCTTCAAATTCTGCACACCAGTTCTCATCCCTAAGGTGGATGAAATGAGGAAGAAATGAAGCTAGAGGCTTGGACTTAATTTCCCACTGTCAATCAAATGCCTGATGGCAGTGCCAGGGCGCCTCGCCCCTGCTGGCTTAGTCTGATGTCCTCTCCCTGCCGCTTACCAGTCCCCCTTGGAGAGGAGCAAGAGGGATGGCGCTTTGGGTGCACATCCCATTCCATACACACTGGCAAAACTCACTGGTAGAAATAAACATAGGCTGTCACGGGGACAAAAGATGGCAGAGCGCAGGAAGTCCAGACACCAGAGGGGCCCCAAAAGAAGGTCTGGGTGGAGCCTGCCGCGGACCAGCACAGCAGTAGACGATGAGGCCGTCTCAGGGTTGAGAGAAGCGTGCAGGGTGGTCAGGGCGTTGGTGAAAGAAATGACAAACAGACACACTTCAAGAGAGAGTGTAAATCTGAGTGTAATTTTCTTTGAGTTTGTGACCAGTATATATATGTTTTCCAAAAGCACAGGAACAATAAATATCAACGAAATCAGCTTGCTCATGGGCTCAGCCTATCACCAACAGGGCGGTGATCTACATCTGGACCCAGCCTCATTCCTAAGTAGATAGACCATTAGTTTTGTTTTTAAACTATATAATCGCATTTTTACTAACTGCTTTTTTACCTAAACTATATTTTAATTATTACAGGGTTTAGTAATGTTTCATTTGAGTCAGCCTTGTGTTAAGGATTTCATATGATTTTTAATTAACAAGCAATGACCTTTATAGAAGAAAGAAGGAAGTTTAGAAAGACAATAAGGGATTAAAGTTTGTAGTTCTAGGAAGACGGATAAGGTTTTTCAGCATTCTTGTAGTGGTTCCTGGTGGTCGTTATCTTTTGATAAGGTTCTGTCTTATCTATGTTTTCAGGGAACTTTGCTGTACTTCCCCTGCTTCAGGGAGTTTTGCTGTTCTCCCCCTGCGTTCTGGTTCCTTGCCCAGCTGGATCTAGGGACCGTGGCGAAAGCCATTAGCCCTAAGGGTCACTGCAGGGGGAGGTGCAGCAGAGGCGGCCCAGTGGCAATGGCAGAGAGGCCTGAGGTCCTGAACCTGGCTAATGTCTAGTCACCAGCATGGTCTGGGAGCCACTCCCGGCCTGTAATGGCATCTCCAAGGGGAGGTGCAGTGCCATCTCCTCAGGCATATTTGTGCTTGCCAACGGCTTCGAAAATGAAAGGGAAAAGCAAGATACTGGTTAGCAGTGACGTGCGCTCAGCCACGGGACAGATGGCGTTCCAGCGGCTCATCACCCCATTAAAAGTACGATATAGGGGCCTCCCTGGAGGCGCACGGGGTGTAAGTACAGCACTATGAAGCAACCTGCAGCCTCTGCAGCACGAGTTCGATCCCTGGCCTGTCTTGCCCGCTGCTCCCCTCAGCAGTGTATTTCAGTAGATCTGTCTGTTCTGTTCCCCACTCTGTCTCTGGTGATCCTCTCACCCCCCGCATCTCTGGCCTGTACCCCAGCTCTTGTATGCATAAATAAATAAATCTTTTTTTTTTTTTAAAAAAGAATGTGTAGGGTAAGAAAATGTCAGGCTTTTCTGCCCTTCCGCCATCAGGATAGATGATGGATCCTTGTCCTGAATGCATGCCTGATGGCGGGCACCTGGAATAGGGCGTGGGCATGGGTGGATGGGATTCAGCTGAGCTAAGACTGTGCTTTTAAGGGCGGCGTCACGGGGGGACGCCAGCAGCCCCAGCCAGCAGCAGCAGAACCTGAAGGAGAAGCCGACGCAGAAGCAGAGAACGCCAGAGAGCCCAGATAGAGTGAAGACTTGCTGGGGGCTGGGAGGTCTGCCAGCCTCCCAGCCCCCCAGCCAGCACCCCTGCCTGCCATATGCCTGGTGAACCCCAATAAAAGACCTGCAAATCCACTGAGGACTCTGACTCCTCCTTTACCGGTCTGCATGGGATCAGAAAACCTGCACTGCGCCCCTTCCGGCCCTTACAATTGGCGTAGTCGGCAGGATCCATGCAGACGGGTATTGGAGCCTCCAAAGGCTGGAGGGACTAAGGAGTAAAAGACTGCCTGTGACGACGCTGGAGGCGCCATGGCGGTACAGAAGATGGATACGTCCACGAGCTACAGGATGAGACCTGGCGTGAAGGAGACGGCCCGAAAGGACCAGCCAATGACACCGGAAAGGACCAGCCAACGACACCGGAAAGGACCAGCCAATGACCCCTGAGGCAGCAGGCCATTGCTGACGCAGGGAGAGGCCAATGGGACTTGAACTGATGAACTGATGATTTTGGACTGACAATCCCGCCAGAAGGCGGAGGACCTTAGCAGGTTATGTTTTTTTATGGGAATCTAGGGGTGCCCGTGGGCCTAGAGGGCCAAAAGCAGCCTGTGCATGCCCAGCAGCCAGGTGGAGGAGAAAAGCCAACTAAGAAAGCAAAAGCTGGTACTGATGATAAGTTGAGAAGCCCTGAGTGGCTGTTAAGCAGCCTGGTATGCTGAAGAACTGTGAGTCTCGTAAAATCACCTGTGGGTGATGCCCTGCTCATTCTTGAGCGAGGGTGAGGAGCTGAGGAACCCGTCCTTGGGGGACGGGTGGGGAACGTGGCTTGGGGTGGAGCCCAAGCCGCATGTAGATTTTTGATCCCCGACCCATGTGCTAGTGCAGTGGGTTGGCCTGAGTGCAGGGGTCTGTGAGTTGCATGGGTGGCCATGAAGGCCGAGTGTTGGAGCGACTGCAGACAGAAACCCTGAGGTTGGTGATTACCCCCAACAGAATAAAATTGCCAATCCCAGAGCTAGTGCATCCTGGGGGTGGATGCTGTGTGCCTTGTAGCCTAGACTACAGCCAGAGAAGGCCAGGAAGCCTGACGGCTCCTGGTATGTTATAGTAGATGCCGTGAGTGGTTCCCTCCCTCGTATGAGCAGTGCCTTCGGCAGCAGATTTGGTGGCTCATCTGCTGTACCAATAATTGTCTTTTGCACTTGGTTGGTGCCCTGCCTGGACTTATTTGTGTTCTGTTGTATTTTGTTATATTGTATTTTGTTATATTTGATGTATTTGCTTTTGTGGGCCATGGCTGCACTGTTAGTTTGCTTAGAAAAATTGTATATATATGTATTAGACTGTATGGCAGAAAAACCTGAGGGGGTGGATGTAGGGTAAAAGAAAATGTCAGGCTTTTCTGCCCTTCCGCCATCAGGATAGATGATGGATCCTTGTCCTGAATGCATGCCTGATGGCGGGCACCTGGAATAGGGCGTGGGCATGGGTGGATGGGATTCAGCTGAGCTAAGACTGTGCTTTTAAGGGCGGCGTCACGGGGGGACGCCAGCAGCCCCAGCCAGCAGCAGCAGACCTGAAGGAGAAGCCGACGCAGAAGCAGAGAACGCCAGAGAGCCCAGATAGAGTGAAGACTTGCTGGGGGCTGGGAGGTCTGCCAGCCTCCCAGCCCCCCAGCCAGCACCCCTGCTGCCATATGCCTGGTGAACCCCAATAAACGACCTGCAAATCCACTGAGGACTCTGACTCCTCCTTTACCCGGTCTGCATGGGATCAGAAACCTGCACTGCGCCCCTTCCGGCCCTTACAGAATGATATAGGCCGATAGAGCTCTGGTAAGCATGGTGAATGTTCCTAAAACCCGCCGGACCTTCCGTAAGAAGTATGGCAAGCATCAGCCCCACAAAGTGACACAGTGCAAGAAG